>NC_139892.1:4034619-5419619 GCF_905171665.1 Trachurus trachurus
GGGCGTGCTCAGGGTAGTATGGCCGTAAGCCACAAGGAGGCTGACAAAAAGCCTCTTTATGGCTGATGATCAGCAGGTGCTCAGGAACAAAGCAGGGGAAGCCGTGCAAAGACCAGTGAAAAAGCTTACAGCACCTGGTATTCCCAGGCGGTCTCCCATCCAAGTACTAACCAGGCCCGACCCTCAACTCAGACCACTCCACTGTCCACCTTATGCCCACATACAAAACAGCATTAAAAGCCAGCAAGCCCCAACACAAGACTGTTTTGCAGTGGTCTGAGGACAGTGTGGAAACACTTAAAGGCTGTTTCCTCAGCACGGACTGGAGTATCTTCCACAATTTGGACCTTGATGAGGCAACACACTCTATAACTGATTATATTAATTTTTGTGTGGATAATGTAGTCCCCAAAAAGAACATCCTACATTTCCCCAACAACAAGCCTTTCATCACAAAGGAAGTGAAAGCCTGCATTAACAAAAAGAAACTGGCTTTCAAGAGAAAGGACCGTTTGGGTGTGGCTAACGCACAAAAAGAACTCAACCAGCTTTTGAAGAGGACAAGAGAAAAACACAGAGCTACCATTGAACAAAGTGTGAGCTCAATGAACAATAAACGACTTTGGGACCACATGAAATCCGTTACAAACTCTAACCCACAAAAGACACAGATCATCACCCTGGATGAGCAGAGGAAGGCGAATGCACTGAATGACTTTTTTTTAAGATTTGACACAGATGACCTTACTCAGGCAGGGGTAGAGGCCCTAGAGGCACTCAGTATTACAGATGTAACAGATAGGCTAGAAATAAAACCCCATGAGGTACAGATGATTTTTAGCAAAATTTGTAATAGGAAATCCACAGGGCCAGATAGCTTGTCTGCTTCAGTTCTGAAGAAATGTGCTCCTGAACTGTCCACTGCCTGGTGTCCGATTTTTCAAAAGTCACTAGACAGTAACATCGTACCTGCCCTGTGGAAGAAATCCACTATTATCCCCTTACCAAAAACATCATGCCCATCTGCAAACAATGATTTTCGACCAATTGCCTTAACATCGGTAGTAATGAAATGCTTTGAAAAAATCATTGTTAATATGCTTAAACATGATCTGGTTTCCTGTATGGACCCCCTTCAGTTCGCATATAGGCAAGGGCGGAGCACTGAGGATGCAATCATAAGTGTGACGCATCTTATTAGTAAACACCTTGAAGATTCAAAGTCCTATGCACGTGTCTTATTCGCTGATTTCAGCTCAGCTTTTAATACAGTTCAGCCTCATCTGCTTGTTAAGAAGCTGAATGGAATGCATGTAAACCCTTTTTTAATCAGATGGTTTTATTCCTTTTTAACAAACAGACCCCAACAGGTAAAGGTCAACGGCACCCTCTCAGAGATCAAATATTGCAGCACGGGAGTTCCCCAAGGCTGTGTGAGTTCACCCATCCTGTTCACACTCTATACAAATGAGTGCAGGAGCACACAGCAAAACACACATATAATTAAATTTTCTGATGACACAATTATTTTAAGTTTGCTGCGGGTCGACGACTGTCCCTCATTGTATCACAATGAGGTTACAAATTTTAAAACCTGGTCTGACAGTAACCACCTTATTCTTAATACGGCTAAAACAAAAGAAATAATTTTTGACCCAAGAGAGGTGCGAGCCCATGACCCTGTTATCATTGGAGACTGCGAAATAGAACAGGTGGATTCATACAGATACTTGGGTGTCATGATAGACAGCAAACTAAGATAGAATGATCATGTTGAAGCCTTATGTTTCAAGCTGGCTCAAAGATTACATTTCCTCCGTAAACTTAGGCTTTATGGAGTACACCCTAATACTATGCTTATATTTTACAACGCAGTGCTTGACAGTATTATCTGTATGGGTTGACTGCTTGGTATGGCACTGCCACTGTCCAGCTGAGAGCCAAGGTTACAACAATGATTAAAACAGCCATGAAGGTGATTGGAATTACAGACTATGCATCCCTTCAGACTACATATGAAACAACAGTGATCAGACAGGCACACAGGATCCTTAATGATCCAACAAACATCCTCCTGTCAGAATATCAACTCCTTCCTTCGGGAAGACGTTTCAGGGCCAGTAAATACAAAAGTAATAGATTTAGATTTTCGTTCATTCCTACCTCCATAGCACTTCTTAACAAAAAACCGGCCCTGCCTCCTCCATAGTAGAGTAGAAGCAGGTGTCACGGACGTTTGAGTTTTATTTTTATTTTTTATCTTATTTTCTTTTCTTTTTTTATTATTATTTTAATCTAAATAATGGTGGTTGTCTATGTGCTCCACGCGCACCATACTTTCTGCGGCTCCGTGGTTGTTGCATAGTTGTATGTGTACACCATGTGTAATATATTCTGTGTATTATGCTCTGTGTGTATACGGACATATATGTGTACACCATGTGTAATTATGATTTCTGTGTGTATGTGGATGTGTGCGTACACTATGTGTACATGTGAATGTGCAGGTGTATGTGTACCATGTGCTCGCTATGTGTGGTTTTAGATGCAGCTGTGTCAGCACTTGTGCCCAAGACAAGTTTCCTGTCAAGGACAAATAAAGTATATCTTAATCTTAAGTACTAACCAGGCCCGACCCTGCTTAGCTTCCGAGATCGGACGAGATCGGGCGTGCTCAGGGTAGTATGGCCGTAAGCCACAAGGAGGCTGACAAAAAGCCTCTTTATGGCTGATGATCAGCAGGTGCTCAGGAACAAAGCAGGGGAAGCCATGCAAAAAAGCTTACAGCACCTGGTATTCCCAGGCGGTCTCCCATCCAAGTACTAACCAGGCCGGACCCTGCTTAGCTTCCGAGATCGGACGAGATCGGGAGTGCTCAGGGTAGTATGGCCGTAAGCCACAAGGAGGCTGACAAAAAGCCTCTTTATGGCTGATGATCAGCAGGTGCTCAGGAACAAAGCAGGGGAAGCCATGCAAAAAAGCTTACAGCACCTGGTATTCCCAGGCGGTCTCCCATCCAAGTACTAACCAGGCCCGACCCTGCTTAGCTTCCGAGATCGGACGAGATCGGGCGTGCTCAGGGTAGTATGGCCGTAAGCCACAAGGTGGCTGACAAAAAGCCTCTTTATGGCTGATGATCAGCAGGTGCTCAGGAACAAAGCAGGGGAAGCCGTGCAAAGACCAGTGAAAAAGCTTATAGCACCTGGTATTCCCAGGCGGTCTCTCATCCAAGTACTAACCAGGCCCGACCCTGCTTAGCTTCCGAGATCGGACGAGATCGGGCGTGCTCAGGGTAGTATGGCCGTAAGCCACAAGGAGGCTGACAAAAAGCCTCTTTATGGCTGATGATCAGCAGGTGCTCAGGAACAAAGCAGGGGAAGCCGTGCAAAAAAGCTTACAGCACCTGGTATTCCCAGGCGGTCTCCCATGCAAGTACTAACCAGGCCCGACCCTGCTTAGCTTCCGAGATCGGACGAGATCGGGCGTGCTCAGGGTAGTATGGCCGTAAGCCACAAGGAGGCTGACAAAAAGCCTCTTTATGGCTGATGATCAGCAGGTGCTCAGGAACAAAGCAGGGGAAGCCGTGCAAAAAAGCTTACAGCACCTGGTATTCCCAGGCGGTCTCCCATCCAAGTACTAACCAGGCCCGACCCTGCTTAGCTTCCGAGATCGGACGAGATCGGGCGTGCTCAGGGTAGTATGGCCGTAAGCCACAAGGAGGCTGACAAAAAGCCTCTTTATGGCTGATGATCAGCAGGTGCTCAGGAACAAAGCAGGGGAAGCCGTGCAAAGACCAGTGAAAAAGCTTACAGCACCTGGTATTCCCATGCGGTCTCCCATCCAAGTACTAACCAGGCCCGACCCTGCTTAGCTTCCGAGATCGGACGAGATCGGGCGTGCTCAGGGTAGTATGGCCGTAAGCCACAAGGAGGCTGACAAAAAGCCTCTTTATGGCTGATGATCAGCAGGTGCTCAGGAACAAAGCAGGGGAAGCCGTGCAAAGACCAGTGAAAAAGCTTACAGCACCTGGTATTCCCAGGCGGTCTCCCATCGAAGTACTAACCAGGCCCGACCCTGCTTAGCTTCCGAGATCGGACGAGATCGGGCGTGCTCAGGGTAGTATGGCCGTAAGCCACAAGGAGGCTGACGAAAAGCCTCTTTATGGCTAATGATCAGCAGGTGCTCAGGAACAAAGCAGGGGAAGCCGTGCAAAAAAGCTTACAGCACCTGGTATTCCCAGGCGGTCTCCCATCCAAGTACTAACCAGGCCCGACCCTGCTTAGCTTCCGAGATCGGACGAGATCGGGCGTGCTCAGGGTAGTATGGCCGTAAGCCACAAGGAGGCTAACAAAAAGCCTCTTTATGGCTGATGATCAGCAGGTGCTCAGGAACAAAGCAGGGGAAGCCGTGCAAAAAAGCTTACAGCACCTGGTATTCCCAGGCGGTCTCCCATCCAAGTACTAACCAGGCCCGACCCTGCTTAGCTTCCGAGATCGGACGAGATCGGGCGTGCTCAGGGTAGTATGGCCGTAAGCCACAAGGAGGCTGACAAAAAGCCTCTTTATGGCTGATGATCAGCAGGTGCTCAGGAACAAAGCAGGGGAAGCCGTGCAAAGACCAGTGAAAAAGCTTACAGCACCTGGTATTCCCAGGCGGTCTCCCATCCAAGTACTAACCAGGCCCAACCCTGCTTAGCTTCCGAGATCGGACGAGATCGGGCATGCTCAGGGTAGTATGGCCGTAAGCCACAAGGAGGCTGACAAAAAGCCTCTTCATGGCTGATGATCAGCAGGTGCTCAGGAACAAAGCAGGGGAAGCCGTGCAAAAAAGCTTACAGCACCTGGTATTCCCAGGCGGTCTCCCATCCAAGTACTAACCAGGCCCAACCCTGCTTAGCTTCCGAGATCGGACGAGATCGGGCGTGCTCAGGGTAGTATGGCCGTAAGCCACAAGGAGGCTGACAAAAAGCCTCTTCATGGCTGATGATCAGCAGGTGCTCAGGAACAAAGCAGGGGAAGCCGTGCAAAAAAGCTTACAGCACCTGGTATTCCCAGGCGGTCTCCCATCCAAGTACTAACCAGGCCCGACCCTGCTTAGCTTCCGAGATCGGACGAGATCGGGCGTGCTCAGGATAGTATGGCCGTAAGCCACAAGGAGGCTGACGAAAAGCCTCTTTATGGCTGATGATCAGCAGGTGCTCAGGAACAAAGCAGGGGAAGCCGTGCAAAGACCAGTGAAAAAGCTTACAGCACCTGGTATTCCCAGGCGGTCTCCCATCCAAGTACTAACCAGGCCCGACCCTGCTTAGCTTCCGAGATCGGACGAGATCGGGCGTGCTCAGGGTAGTATGGCCGTAAGCCACAAGGAGGCTGACAAAAAGCCTCTTCATGGCTGATGATCAGCAGGTGCTCAGGAACAAAGCAGGGGAAGCCGTGCAAAAAAGCTTACAGCACCTGGTATTCCCAGGCGGTCTCCCATCCAAGTACTAACCAGGCCCGACCCTGCTTAGCTTCCGAGATCGGACGAGATCGGGCGTGCTCAGGGTAGTATGGCCGTAAGCCACAAGGAGGCTGACAAAAAGCCTCTTTATGGCTGATGATCAGCAGGTGCTCAGGAACAAAGCAGGGGAAGCCGTGCAAAGACCAGTGAAAAAGCTTACAGCACCTGGTATTCCCAGGCGGTCTCCCATCCAAGTACTAACCAGGCCCGACCCTGCTTAGCTTCCGAGATCGGACGAGATCGGGCGTGCTCAGGGTAGTATGGCCGTAAGCCACAAGGAGGCTGACAAAAAGCCTCTTCATGGCTGATGATCAGCAGGTGCTCAGGAACAAAGCAGGGGAAGCCGTGCAAAAAAGCTTACAGCACCTGGTATTCCCAGGCGGTCTCCCATCCAAGTACTAACCAGGCCCGACCCTGCTTAGCTTCCGAGATCGGACGAGATCGGGCGTGCTCAGGATAGTATGGCCGTAAGCCACAAGGAGGCTGACGAAAAGCCTCTTTATGGCTGATGATCAGCAGGTGCTCAGGAACAAAGCAGGGGAAGCCGTGCAAAGACCAGTGAAAAAGCTTACAGCACCTGGTATTCCCAGGCGGTCTCCCATCCAAGTACTAACCAGGCCCGACCCTGCTTAGCTTCCGAGATCGGACGAGATCGGGCGTGCTCAGGGTAGTATGGCCGTAAGCCACAAGGAGGCTGACGAAAAGCCTCTTTATGGCTGATGATCAGCAGGTGCTCAGGAACAAAGCAGGGGAAGCCGTGCAAAGACCAGTGAAAAAGCTTACAGCACCTGGTGTTCCCAGGCGGTCTCCCATCCAAGTACTAACCAGGCCCAACCCTGCTTAGCTTCCGAGATCGGACGAGATCGGGCGTGCTCAGGGTAGTATGGCTGTAAGCCACAAGGAGGCTGACAAAAAACCTCTTTATGGCTGATGATCAGCAGGTGCTCAGGAACAAAGCAGGGGAAGCCGTGCAAAGACCAGTGAAAAAGCTTACAGCACCTGGTATTCCAAGGCGGTCTCCCATCCAAGTACTAACCAGGCCCGACCCTGCTTAGCTTCCGAGATCGGACGTGATCTGGCGTGCTCAGGGTAGTATGGCCGTAAGCCACAAGGAGGCTGACAAAAAGCCTCTTTATGGCTGATGATCAGCAGGTGCTCAGGAACAAAGCAGGGGAAGCCGTGCAAAAAAGCTTACAGCACCTGGTATTCCCAGGCGGTCTCCCATCCAAGTACTAACCAGGCCCGACCCTGCTTAGCTTCCGAGATCGGACGAGATCCGGCGTGCTCAGGGTAGTATGGCCGTAAGCCACAAGGAGGCTGACAAAAAGCCTCTTTATGGCTGATGATCAGCAGGTGCTCAGGAACAAAGCAGGGGAAGCCGTGCAAAGACCAGTGAAAAAGCTTACAGCACCTGGTATTCCCAGGCGGTCTCCCATCCAAGTACTAACCAGGCCCGACCCTGCTTAGCTTCCGAGATCGGACGAGATCGGGCGTGCTCAGGGTAGTATGGCCGTAAGCCACAAGGAGGCTGACAAAAAGCCTCTTTATGGCTGATGATCAGCAGGTTCTCAGGAACAAAGCAGGGGAAGCCGTGCAAAGACCAGTGAAAAAGCTTACAGCACCTGGTATTCCCAGGCGGTCTCCCATCCAAGTACTAACCAGGCCCGACCCTGCTTAGCTTCCGAGATCGGACGAGATCGGGCGTGCTCAGGGTAGTATGGCCGTAAGCCACAAGGAGGCTGACGAAAAGCCTCTTTATGGCTAATGATAAGCAGGTGCTCAGGAACAAAGCAGGGGAAGCCGTGCAAAAAAGCTTACAGCACCTGGTATTCCCAGGCGGTCTCCCATCCAAGTACTAACCAGGCCCGACCCTGCTTAGCTTCCGAGATCGGACGAGATCGGGCGTGCTCAGGGTAGTATGGCCGTAAGCCACAAGGAGGCTGACAAAAAGCCTCTTTATGGCTGATGATCAGCAGGTGCTCAGGAACAAAGCAGGGGAAGCCGTGCAAAAAAGCTTACAGCACCTGGTATTCCCAGGCGGTCTCCCATCCAAGTACTAACCAGTCCCGACCCTGCTTAGCTTCCGAGATCGGACGAGATCGGGCGTGCTCAGGGTAGTATGGCCGTAAGCCACAAGGAGGCTGACAAAAAGCCTCTTTATGGCTGATGATCAGCAGGTGCTCAGGAACAAAGCAGGGGAAGCCGTGCAAAGACCAGTGAAAAAGCTTACAGCACCTGGTATTCCCAGGCGGTCTCCCATCCAAGTACTAACCAGGCCCGACCCTGCTTAGCTTCCGAGATCGGACGAGATCGGGCGTGCTCAGGGTAGTATGGCCGTAAGCCACAAGGAGGCTGACAAAAAGCCTCTTTATGGCTGATGATCAGCAGGTGCTCAGGAACAAAGCAGGGGAAGCCGTGCAAAAAAGCTTACAGCACCTGGTATTCCCAGGCGGTCTCCCATCCAAGTACTAACCAGGCCCGACCCTGCTTAGCTTCCGAGATCGGACGAGATCGGGCGTGCTCAGGGTAGTATGGCCGTAAGCCACAAGGAGGCTGACAAAAAGCCTCTTTATGGCTGATGATCAGCAGGTGCTCAGGAACAAAGCAGGGGAAGCCGTGCAAAGACCAGTGAAAAAGCTTACAGCACCTGGTATTCCCAGGCGGTCTCCCATCCAAGTACTAACCAGGCCCGACCCTGCTTAGCTTCCGAGATCTGACGAGATCGGGCGTGCTCAAGGTAGTATGGCCGTAAGCCACAAGGAGGCTGACAAAAAGCCTCTTTATGGCTGATGATCAGCAGGTGCTCAGGAACAAAGTAGGGGAAGCCGTGCAAAGACCAGTGAAAAAGCTTACAGCACCTGGTATTCCCAGGCGGTCTCCCATCCAAGTACTAACCAGGCCCGACCCTGCTTAGCTTCCGAGATCGGACGAGATCGGGCGTGCTCAGGGTAGTATGGCCGTAAGCCACAAGGAGGCTGACGAAAAGCCTCTTTATGGCTAATGATCAGCAGGTGCTCAGGAACAAAGCAGGGGAAGCCGTGCAAAAAAGCTTACAGCACCTGGTATTCCCAGGCGGTCTCCCATCCAAGTACTAACCAGGCCCGACCCTGCTTAGCTTCCGAGATCGGACGAGATCGGGCGTGCTCAGGGTAGTATGGCCGTAAGCCACAAGGAGGCTGACAAAAAGCCTCTTTATGGCTGATGATCAGCAGGTGCTCAGGAACAAAGCAGGGGAAGCCGTGCAAAAAAGCTTAAAGCACCTGGTATTCCCAGGCGGTCTCCCATCCAAGTACTAACCAGGCCCGACCCTGCTTAGCTTCCGAGATCGGACGAGATCGGGCGTGCTCAGGGTAGTATGGCCGTAAGCCACAAGGAGGCTGACAAAAAGCCTCTTTATGGCTGATGATCAGCAGGTGCTCAGGAACAAAGCAGGGGAAGCCGTGCAAAAAAGCTTACAGCACCTGGTATTCCCAGGCGGTCTCCCATCCAAGTACTAACCAGGCCCGACCCTGCTTAGCTTACGAGATCGGACGAGATCCGGCGTGCTCAGGGTAGTATGGCCGTAAGCCACAAGGAGGCTGACAAAAAGCCTCTTTATGGCTGATGATCAGCAGGTGCTCAGGAACAAAGCAGGGGAAGCCGTGCAAAGACCAGTGAAAAAGCTTACAGCACCTGGTATTCCCAGGCGGTCTCCCATCCAAGTACTAACCAGGCCCGACCCTGCTTAGCTTCCGAGATCGGACGAGATCGGGCGTGCTCAGGGTAGTATGGCCGTAAGCCACAAGGAGGCTGACAAAAAGCCTCTTTATGGCTGATGATCAGCAGGTTCTCAGGAACAAAGCAGGGGAAGCCGTGCAAAGACCAGTGAAAAAGCTTACAGCACCTGGTATTCCCAGGCGGTCTCCCATCCAAGTACTAACCAGGCCCGACCCTGCTTAGCTTCCGAGATCGGACGAGATCGGGCGTGCTCAGGGTAGTATGGCCGTAAGCCACAAGGAGGCTGACGAAAAGCCTCTTTATGGCTAATGATCAGCAGGTGCTCAGGAACAAAGCAGGGGAAGCCGTGCAAAAAAGCTTACAGCACCTGGTATTCCCAGGCGGTCTCCCATCCAAGTACTAACCAGGCCCGACCCTGCTTAGCTTCCGAGATCGGACGAGATCGGGCGTGCTCAGGGTAGTATGGCCGTAAGCCACAAGGAGGCTGACAAAAAGCCTCTTTATGGCTGATGATCAGCAGGTGCTCAGGAACAAAGCAGGGGAAGCCGTGCAAAAAAGCTTACAGCACCTGGTATTCCCAGGCGGTCTCCCATCCAAGTACTAACCAGGCCCGACCCTGCTTAGCTTCCGAGATTGGACGAGATCGGGCGTGCTCAGGGTAGTATGGCCGTAAGCCACAAGGAGGCTGACAAAAAGCCTCTTTATGGCTGATGATCAGCAGGTGCTCAGGAACAAAGCAGGGGAAGCCGTGCAAAGACCAGTGAAAAAGCTTACAGCACCTGGTATTCCCAGGCGGTCTCCCATCCAAGTACTAACCAGGCCCGACCCTGCTTAGCTTCCGAGATCTGACGAGATCGGGCGTGCTCAGGGTAGTATGGCCGTAAGCCACAAGGAGGCTGACAAAAAGCCTCTTTATGGCTGATGATCAGCAGGTGCTCAGGAACAAAGCAGGGGAAGCCGTGCAAAGACCAGTGAAAAAGCTTACAGCACCTGGTATTCCCAGGCGGTCTCCCATCCAAGTACTAACCAGGCCCGACCCTGCTTAGCTTCCGAGATCGGACGAGATCGGGCGTGCTCAGGGTAGTATGGCCGTAAGCCACAAGGAGGCTGACGAAAAGCCTCTTTATGGCTAATGATCAGCAGGTGCTCAGGAACAAAGCAGGGGAAGCCGTGCAAAAAAGCTTACAGCACCTGGTATTCCCAGGCGGTCTCCCATCCAAGTACTAACCAGGCCCGACCCTGCTTAGCTTCCGAGATCGGACGAGATCGGGCGTGCTCAGGGTAGTATGGCCGTAAGCCACAAGGAGGCTGACAAAAAGCCTCTTTATGGCTGATGATCAGCAGGTGCTCAGGAACAAAGCAGGGGAAGCCGTGCAAAAAAGCTTACAGCACCTGGTATTCCCAGGCGGTCTCCCATCCAAGTACTAACCAGGCCCGACCCTGCTTAGCTTCCGAGATCGGACGAGATCGGGCGTGCTCAGGGTAGTATGGCCGTAAGCCACAAGGAGGCTGACAAAAAGCCTCTTTATGGCTGATGATCAGCAGGTGCTCAGGAACAAAGCAGGGGAAGCCGTGCAAAGACCAGTGAAAAAGCTTACAGCACCTGGTATTCCCAGGCGGTCTCCCATCCAAGTACTAACCAGGCCCGACCCTGCTTAGCTTCCGAGATCGGACGAGATCGGGCGTGCTCAGGGTAGTATGGCCGTAAGCCACAAGGAGGCTGACAAAAAGCCTCTTCATGGCTGATGATCAGCAGGTGCTCAGGAACAAAGCAGGGGAAGCCGTGCAAAAAAGCTTACAGCACCTGGTATTCCCAGGCGGTCTCCCATCCAAGTACTAACCAGGCCCGACCCTGCTTAGCTTCCGAGATCGGACGAGATCGGGCGTGCTCAGGGTAGTATGGCCGTAAGCCACAAGGAGGCTGACAAAAAGCCTCTTTATGGCTGATGATCAGCAGGTGCTCAGGAACAAAGCAGGGGAAGCCGTGCAAAGACCAGTGAAAAAGCTTACAGCACCTGGTATTCCGAGGCGGTCTCCCATCCAAGTACTAACCAGGCCCGACCCTGCTTAGCTTCCGAGATCGGACGAGATCGGGCGTGCTCAGGGTAGTATGGCCGTAAGCCACAAGGAGGCTGACAAAAAGCCTCTTCATGGCTGATGATCAGCATGTGCTCAGGAACAAAGCAGGGGAAGCCGTGCAAAAAAGCTTACAGCACCTGGTATTCCCAGGCGGTCTCCCATCCAAGTACTAACCAGGCCCGACCCTGCTTAGCTTCCGAGATCGGACGAGATCGGGCGTGCTCAGGGTAGTATGGCCGTAAGCCACAAGGAGGCTGACAAAAAGCCTCTTTATGGCTGATGATCAGCAGGTGCTCAGGAACAAAGCAGGGGAAGCCGTGCAAAGACCAGTGAAAAAGCTTACAGCACCTGGTATTCCCAGGCGGTCTCCCATCCAAGTACTAACCAGGCCCGACCCTGCTTAGCTTCCGAGATCGGACGAGATCGGGCGTGCTCAGGGTAGTATGGCCGTAAGCCACAAGGAGGCTGACGAAAAGCCTCTTTATGGCTGATGATAAGCAGGTGCTCAGGAACAAAGCAGGGGAAGCCGTGCAAAGACCAGTGAAAAAGCTTACAGCACCTGGTGTTCCCAGGCGGTCTCCCATCCAAGTACTAACCAGGCCCAACCCTGCTTAGCTTCCGAGATCGGACGAGATCGGGCGTGCTCAGGGTAGTATGGCTGTAAGCCACAAGGAGGCTGACAAAAAGCCTCTTTATGGCTGATGATCAGCAGGTGCTCAGGAACAAAGCAGGGGAAGCCGTGCAAAGACCAGTGAAAAAGCTTACAGCACCTGGTATTCCCAGGCGGTCTCCCATCCAAGTACTAACCAGGCCCGACCCTGCTTAGCTTCCGAGATCGGACGAGATCGGGCGTGCTCAGGGTAGTATGGCCGTAAGCCACAAGGAGGCTGACAAAAAGCCTCTTCATGGCTAATGATCAGCAGGTGCACAGGAACAAAGCAGGGGAAGCCGTGCAAAAAAGCTTACAGCACCTGGTATTCCCAGGCGGTCTCCCATCCAAGTACTAACCAGGCCCGACCCTGCTTAGCTTCCGAGATCGGACGAGATCGGGCGTGCTCAGGGTAGTATGGCCGTAAGCCACAAGGAGGCTGACAAAAAGCCTCTTTATGGCTGATGATCAGCAGGTGCTCAGGAACAAAGCAGGGGAAGCCGTGCAAAGACCAGTGAAAAAGCTTACAGCACCTGGTATTCCCAGGCGGTCTCCCATCCAAGTACTAACCAGGCCCGACCCTGCTTAGCTTCCGAGATCGGACGAGATCGGGCGTGCTCAGGGTAGTATGGCCGTAAGCCACAAGGAGGCTGACGAAAAGCCTCTTTATGGCTGATGATCAGCAGGTGCTCAGGAACAAAGCAGGGGAAGCCGTGCAAAGACCAGTGAAAAAGCTTACAGCACCTGGTATTCCCAGGCGGTCTCCCATCCAAGTACTAACCAGGCCCGACCCTGCTTAGCTTCCGAGATCGGACGAGATCGGGCGTGCTCAGGGTAGTATGGCCGTAAGCCACAAGGAGGCTGACAAAAAGCCTCTTTATGGCTGATGATCAGCAGGTGCTCAGGAACAAAGCAGGGGAAGCCGTGCAAAAAAGCTTACAGCACCTGGTATTCCCAGGCGGTCTCCCATCCAAGTACTAACCAGGCCCGACCCTGCTTAGCTTCCAAGATCGGACGAGATCGGGCGTGCTCAGGGTAGTATGGCCGTAAGCCACAAGGAGGCTGACAAAAAGCCTCTTTATGGCTGATGATCAGCAGGTGCTCAGGAACAAAGCAGGGGAAGCCGTGCAAAAAAGCTTACAGCACCTGGTATTCCCAGGCGGTCTCCCATCCAAGTACTAACCAGGCCCGACCCTGCTTAGCTTCCGAGATCGGACGAGATCGGGCGTGCTCAGGGTAGTATGGCCGTAAGCCACAAGGAGGCTGACAAAAAGCCTCTTTATGGCTGATGATCAGCAGGTGCTCAGGAACAAAGCAGGGGAAGCCGTGCAAAGACCAGTGAAAAAGCTTACAGCACCTGGTATTCCCAGGCGGTCTCCCATCCAAGTACTAACCAGGCCCGACCCTGCTTAGCTTCCGAGATCGGACGAGATCGGGCGTGCTCAGGGTAGTATGGCCGTAAGCCACAAGGAGGCTGACGAAAAGCCTCTTTATGGCTGATGATCAGCAGGTGCTCAGGAACAAAGCAGGGGAAGCCGTGCAAAGACCAGTGAAAAAGCTTACAGCACCTGGTATTCCCAGGCGGTCTCCCATCCAAGTACTAACCAGGCCCGACCCTGCTTAGCTTCCGAGATCGGACGAGATCGGGCGTGCTCAGGGTAGTATGGCTGTAAGCCACAAGGAGGCTGACAAAAAGCCTCTTTATGGCTGATGATCAGCAGGTGCTCAGGAACAAAGCAGGGGAAGCCGTGCAAAGACCAGTGAAAAAGCTTACAGCACCTGGTATTCCCAGGCGGTCTCCCATCCAAGTACTAACCAGGCCCGACCCTGCTTAGCTTCCGAGATCGGACGAGATCGGGCGTGCTCAGGGTAGTATGGCCGTAAGCCACAAGGAGGCTGACAAAAAGCCTCTTCATGGCTGATGATCAGCAGGTGCTCAGGAACAAAGCAGGGGAAGCCGTGCAAAAAAGCTTACAGCACCTGGTATTCCCAGGCGGTCTCCCATCCAAGTACTAACCAGGCCCGACCCTGCTTAGCTTCCGAGATCGGACGAGATCGGGCGTGCTCAGGGTAGTATGGCCGTAAGCCACAAGGAGGCTGACAAAAAGCCTCTTTATGGCTGATGATCAGCAGGTGCTCAGGAACAAAGCAGGGGAAGCCGTGCAAAGACCAGTGAAAAAGCTTACAGCACCTGGTATTCCCAGGCGGTCTCCCATCCAAGTACTAACCAGGCCCGACCCTGCTTAGCTTCCGAGATCGGACGAGATCGGGCTTGCTCAGGGTAGTATGGCCGTAAGCCACAAGGAGGCTGACAAAAAGCCTCTTCATGGCTGATGATCAGCAGGTGCTCAGGAACAAAGCAGGGGAAGCCGTGCAAAAAAGCTTACAGCACCTGGTATTCCCAGGCGGTCTCCCATCCAAGTACTAACCAGGCCCGACCCTGCTTAGCTTCCGAGATCGGACGAGATCGGGCGTGCTCAGGGTAGTATGGCCGTAAGCCACAAGGAGGCTGACAAAAAGCCTCTTCATGGCTGATGATCAGCAGGTGCTCAGGAACAAAGCAGGGGAAGCCGTGCAAAAAAGCTTACAGCACCTGGTATTCCCAGGCGGTCTCCCATCCAAGTACTAACCAGGCCCGACCCTGCTTAGCTTCCGAGATCGGACGAGATCGGGCGTGCTCAGGATAGTATGGCCGTAAGCCACAAGGAGGCTGACGAAAAGCCTCTTTATGGCTGATGATCAGCAGGTGCTCAGGAACAAAGCAGGGGAAGCCGTGCAAAGACCAGTGAAAAAGCTTACAGCACCTGGTATTCCCAGGCGGTCTCCCATCCAAGTACTAACCAGGCCCGACCCTGCTTAGCTTCCGAGATCAGACGAGATCGGGCGTGCTCAGGGTAGTATGGCTGTAAGCCGCAAGGAGGCTGACAAAAAGCCTCTTTATGGCTGATGATCAGCAGGTGCTCAGGAACAAAGCAGGGGAAGCCGTGCAAAAAAGCTTACAGCACCTGGTATTCCCAGGCGGTCTCCCATCCAAGTACTAACCAGGCCCGACCCTGCTTAGCTTCCGAGATCAGACGAGATCGGGCGTGCTCAGGGTAGTATGGCCGTAAGCCGCAAGGAGGCTGACAAAAAGCCTCTTTATGGCTGATGATCAGCAGGTGCTCAGGAACAAAGCAGGGGAAGCCGTGCAAAAAAGCTTACAGCACCTGGTATTCCCAGGCGGTCTCCCATCCAAGTACTAACCAGGCCCGACCCTGCTTAGCTTCCGAGATCGGACGAGATCGGGCGTGCTCAGGGTAGTATGGCCGTAAGCCACAAGGAGGCTGACAAAAAGCCTCTTTATGGCTGATGATCAGCAGGTGCTCAGGAACAAAGCAGGGGAAGCCGTGCAAAGACCAGTGAAAAAGCTTACAGCACCTGGTATTCCCAGGCGGTCTCCCATCCAAGTACTAACCAGGCCCGACCCTGCTTAGCTTCCGAGATCGGACGAGATCGGGCGTGCTCAGGGTAGTATGGCCGTAAGCCACAAGGAGGCTGACAAAAAGCCTCTTTATGGCTGATGATCAGCAGGTGCTCAGGAACAAAGCAGGGGAAGCCGTGCAAAAAAGCTTACAGCACCTGGTATTCCCAGGCGGTCTCCCATCCAAGTACTAACCAGGCCCGACCCTGCTTAGCTTCCGAGATCGGACGAGATCGGGCGTGCTCAGGGTAGTATGGCCGTAAGCCACAAGGAGGCTGACAAAAAGCCTCTTCATGGCTGATGATCAGCAGGTGCTCAGGAACAAAGCAGGGGAAGCCGTGCAAAAAAGCTTACAGCACCTGGTATTCCCAGGCGGTCTCCCATCCAAGTACTAACCAGGCCCGACCCTGCTTAGCTTCCGAGATCGGACGAGATCGGGCGTGCTCAGGGTAGTATGGCCGTAAGCCACAAGGAGGCTGACAAAAAGCCTCTTTATGGCTGATGATCAGCAGGTGCTCAGGAACAAAGCAGGGGAAGCCGTGCAAAGACCAGTGAAAAAGCTTACAGCACCTGGTATTCCCAGGCGGTCTCCCATCCAAGTACTAACCAGGCCCGACCCTGCTTAGCTTCCGAGATCGGACGAGATCGGGCGTGCTCAGGGTAGTATGGCCGTAAGCCACAAGGAGGCTGACAAAAAGCCTCTTTATGGCTGATGATCAGCAGGTGCTCAGGAACAAAGCAGGGGAAGCCGTGCAAAAAAGCTTACAGCACCTGGTATTCCCAGGCGGTCTCCCATCCAAGTACTAACCAGGCCCGACCCTGCTTAGCTTCCGAGATCGGACGAGATCGGGCGTGCTCAGGGTAGTATGGCCGTAAGCCACAAGGAGGCTGACAAAAAGCCTCTTTATGGCTGATGATCAGCAGGTGCTCAGGAACAAAGCAGGGGAAGCCGTGCAAAAAAGCTTACAGCACCTGGTATTCCCAGGCGGTCTCCCATCCAAGTACTAACCAGGCCCGACCCTGCTTAGCTTCCGAGATCGGACGAGATCGGGCGTGCTCAGGGTAGTATGGCCGTAAGCCACAAGGAGGCTGACAAAAAGCCTCTTTATGGCTGATGATCAGCAGGTGCTCAGGAACAAAGCAGGGGAAGCCGTGCAAAAAAGCTTACAGCACCTGGTATTCCCAGGCGGTCTCCCATCCAAGTACTAACCAGGCCCGACCCTGCTTAGCTTCCGAGATCGGACGAGATCGGGCGTGCTCAGGGTAGTATGGCCGTAAGCCACAAGGAGGCTGACAAAAAGCCTCTTTATGGCTGATGATCAGCAGGTGCTCAGGAACAAAGCAGGGGAAGCCGTGCAAAAAAGCTTACAGCACCTGGTATTCCCAGGCGGTCTCCCATCCAAGTACTAACCAGGCCCGACCCTGCTTAGCTTCCGAGATCGGACGAGATCGGGCGTGCTCAGGGTAGTATGGCCGTAAGCCACAAGGAGGCTGACAAAAAGCCTCTTTATGGCTGATGATCAGCAGGTGCTCAGGAACAAAGCAGGGGAAGCCGTGCAAAGACCAGTGAAAAAGCTTACAGCACCTGGTATTCCCAGGCGGTCTCCCATCCAAGTACTAACCAGGCCCGACCCTGCTTAGCTTCCGAGATCGGACGAGATCGGGCGTGCTCAGGGTAGTATGGCCGTAAGCCACAAGGAGGCTGACAAAAAGCCTCTTCATGGCTGATGATCAGCAGGTGCTCAGGAACAAAGCAGGGGAAGCCGTGCAAAAAAGCTTACAGCACCTGGTATTCCCAGGCGGTCTCCCATCCAAGTACTAACCAGGCCCGACCCTGCTTAGCTTCCGAGATCGGACGAGATCGGGCGTGCTCAGGGTAGTATGGCCGTAAGCCACAAGGAGGCTGACAAAAAGCCTCTTTATGGCTGATGATCAGCAGGTGCTCAGGAACAAAGCAGGGGAAGCCGTGCAAAGACCAGTGAAAAAGCTTACAGCACCTGGTATTCCCAGGCGGTCTCCCA
Source organism: Trachurus trachurus (assembly GCF_905171665.1). Taxonomy (NCBI): domain Eukaryota; kingdom Metazoa; phylum Chordata; class Actinopteri; order Carangiformes; family Carangidae; genus Trachurus; species Trachurus trachurus. The sequence continues at coordinate 4,052,045 of NC_139892.1, forward strand.
TCCAAGTACTAACCAGGCCCGACCCTGCTTAGCTTCCGAGATCGGACGAGATCGGGCGTGCTCAGGGTAGTATGGCCGTAAGCCACAAGGAGGCTGACAAAAAGCCTCTTCATGGCTGATGATCAGCAGGTGCTCAGGAACAAAGCAGGGGAAGCCGTGCAAAAAAGCTTACAGCACCTGGTATTCCCAGGCGGTCTCCCATCCAAGTACTAACCAGGCCCGACCCTGCTTAGCTTCCGAGATCGGACGAGATCGGGCGTGCTCAGGGTAGTATGGCCGTAAGCCACAAGGAGGCTGACAAAAAGCCTCTTCATGGCTGATGATCAGCAGGTGCTCAGGAACAAAGCAGGGGAAGCCGTGCAAAAAAGCTTACAGCACCTGGTATTCCCAGGCGGTCTCCCATCCAAGTACTAACCAGGCCCGACCCTGCTTAGCTTCCGAGATCGGACGAGATCGGGCGTGCTCAGGATAGTATGGCCGTAAGCCACAAGGAGGCTGACGAAAAGCCTCTTTATGGCTGATGATCAGCAGGTGCTCAGGAACAAAGCAGGGGAAGCCGTGCAAAGACCAGTGAAAAAGCTTACAGCACCTGGTATTCCCAGGCGGTCTCCCATCCAAGTACTAACCAGGCCCGACCCTGCTTAGCTTCCGAGATCGGACGAGATCGGGCGTGCTCAGGGTAGTATGGCTGTAAGCCGCAAGGAGGCTGACAAAAAGCCTCTTTATGGCTGATGATCAGCAGGTGCTCAGGAACAAAGCAGGGGAAGCCGTGCAAAAAAGCTTACAGCACCTGGTATTCCCAGGCGGTCTCCCATCCAAGTACTAACCAGGCCCGACCCTGCTTAGCTTCCGAGATCGGACGAGATCGGGCGTGCTCAGGGTAGTATGGCCGTAAGCCAGAAGGAGGCTGACAAAAAGCCTCTTTATGGCTGATGATCAGCAGGTGCTCAGGAACAAAGCAGGGGAAGCCGTGCAAAAAAGCTTACAGCACCTGGTATTCCCAGGCGGTCTCCCATCCAAGTACTAACCAGGCCCGACCCTGCTTAGCTTCCGAGATCGGACGAGATCGGGCGTGCTCAGGGTAGTATGGCCGTAAGCCACAAGGAGGCTGACAAAAAGCCTCTTTATGGCTGATGATCAGCAGGTGCTCAGGAACAAAGCAGGGGAAGCCGTGCAAAGACCAGTGAAAAAGCTTACAGCACCTGGTATTCCCAGGCGGTCTCCCATCCAAGTACTAACCAGGCCCGACCCTGCTTAGCTTCCGAGATCGGACGAGATCGGGCGTGCTCAGGGTAGTATGGCCGTAAGCCACAAGGAGGCTGACAAAAAGCCTCTTTATGGCTGATGATCAGCAGGTGCTCAGGAACAAAGCAGGGGAAGCCGTGCAAAAAAGCTTACAGCACCTGGTATTCCCAGGCGGTCTCCCATCCAAGTACTAACCAGGCCCGACCCTGCTTAGCTTCCGAGATCGGACGAGATCGGGCGTGCTCAGGGTAGTATGGCCGTAAGCCACAAGGAGGCTGACAAAAAGCCTCTTCATGGCTGATGATCAGCAGGTGCTCAGGAACAAAGCAGGGGAAGCCGTGCAAAAAAGCTTACAGCACCTGGTATTCCCAGGCGGTCTCCCATCCAAGTACTAACCAGGCCCGACCCTGCTTAGCTTCCGAGATCGGACGAGATCGGGCGTGCTCAGGATAGTATGGCCGTAAGCCACAAGGAGGCTGACGAAAAGCCTCTTTATGGCTGATGATCAGCAGGTGCTCAGGAACAAAGCAGGGGAAGCCGTGCAAAGACCAGTGAAAAAGCTTACAGCACCTGGTATTCCCAGGCGGTCTCCCATCCAAGTACTAACCAGGCCCGACCCTGCTTAGCTTCCGAGATCGGACGAGATCGGGCGTGCTCAGGGTAGTATGGCCGTAAGCCACAAGGAGGCTGACAAAAAGCCTCTTTATGGCTGATGATCAGCAGGTGCTCAGGAACAAAGCAGGGGAAGCCGTGCAAAGACCAGTGAAAAAGCTTACAGCACCTGGTATTCCCAGGCGGTCTCCCATCCAAGTACTAACCAGGCCCGACCCTGCTTAGCTTCCGAGATCGGACGAGATCGGGCGTGCTCAGGGTAGTATGGCCGTAAGCCACAAGGAGGCTGACGAAAAGCCTCTTTATGGCTGATGATCAGCAGGTGCTCAGGAACAAAGCAGGGGAAGCCGTGCAAAGACCAGTGAAAAAGCTTACAGCACCTGGTATTCCCAGGCGGTCTCCCATCCAAGTACTAACCAGGCCCGACCCTGCTTAGCTTCCGAGATCGGACGAGATCGGGCGTGCTCAGGGTAGTATGGCCGTAAGCCACAAGGAGGCTGACAAAAAGCCTCTTTATGGCTGATGATCAGCAGGTGCTCAGGAACAAAGCAGGGGAAGCCGTGCAAAGACCAGTGAAAAAGCTTACAGCACCTGGTATTCCCAGGCGGTCTCCCATCCAAGTACTAACCAGGCCCGACCCTGCTTAGCTTCCGAGATCGGACGAGATCGGGCGTGCTCAGGGTAGTATGGCCGTAAGCCACAAGGAGGCTGACAAAAAGCCTCTTCATGGCTGATGATCAGCAGGTGCTCAGGAACAAAGCAGGGGAAGCCGTGCAAAAAAGCTTACAGCACCTGGTATTCCCAGGCGGTCTCCCATCCAAGTACTAACCAGGCCCGACCCTGCTTAGCTTCCGAGATCGGACGAGATCGGGCGTGCTCAGGGTAGTATGGCCGTAAGCCACAAGGAGGCTGACAAAAAGCCTCTTTATGGCTGATGATCAGCAGGTGCTCAGGAACAAAGCAGGGGAAGCCGTGCAAAAAAGCTTACAGCACCTGGTATTCCCAGGCGGTCTCCCATCCAAGTACTAACCAGGCCCGACCCTGCTTAGCTTCCGAGATCGGACGAGATCGGGAGTGCTCAGGGTAGTATGGCCGTAAGCCACAAGGAGGCTGACAAAAAGCCTCTTTATGGCTGATGATCAGCAGGTGCTCAGGAACAAAGCAGGGGAAGCCGTGCAAAGACCAGTGAAAAAGCTTACAGCACCTGGTATTCCCAGGCGTTCTGCCTTCCAAGTCCCTACCGCGACCAATGGTTGAGCTCTGTTCAGCAGAGGGATTGCTCAACCGACCAATCATTGAGCGCCGTTCAGCACCGGCCAACGCTCAACCCACCAATCGCTGAGCGAGGCACATTCGTACGGCGGCCATGACAGTCTGACACAGCAGTGGACAGTTTGAGTGAAATATGCATTAATCTGTGTTGAAACGGCGCCGTTTATAAGCCGAATAGTAGATCGCGTGGCAGTTATACACAGCATTTAATGTTACGTCCCGACATCATCTCCTTCATATTGTATTTCAACTGTCTTCTTTATTTCCCTGCTTTTCTAGCGGCAGTTCGGTCTGTAATGAGCGACGTAGCGTCCACTTCAATGGCGACCTCGCTGCATTTACACAACACATTGACGACTTTGCAGGCTCATAAACCAATTCTCTCTCATTTATGTCTTGTGTAAACTACGCCGAAGTATCGGAAAACGGTGTAAGATGTTAATAATTGCGGCAACTTGAGTTTTCAGTAAGCGGTATAGTATTTTTTACAGCTTTCTGTGTAGTTATCTCCGTTCCGCTAATGGAGTTTGGCGTTAGTGACAGTGAACGCGTTGATATGTTACCATGGTTACCGGGCGCGTCTACTACTACTTGGCCTACTACTACTACTACCTGAAGTAAAATTATACCATTATAACATCTGTCTCACTGTTCATGCAGGTTCTGCTAGAGAGCCTCAACAAGCAGAAGACGCTGGTATCATTGTTGTGGCAAGTATCAGGTCCAATATTGTTTTCATTCTCATTATTTCCAACAAATATCACTGACTTCCATAACACCAGTTACAAAGAAGGACAACTTTTCATTCATATAATAAGTTAGATGCGATACTATCTAATGATTATAATGTTTGTTTACACAATACTGTATTTTTTTTCTCCTGCCAACCTGTCAATCATGGAGTCATGTTGAGGGCACTGGGCGGGTCTACGCTCAACCCACCAATCATCAAGAGTCTTCCTCAACGAGCCAATCAGCATCATGCCGGTTGCTAACGGTGAGACAGCCGTAGTTACAGCCGTGATTTCGCTGAGGTGAGTTTAATTTTATTCACTTAACTTTTTTTGTTTGTATATTTAAGCAGACATTAACTATCTTGGTGCTGTTTTTGATGAATGAAAGGATTCTCTGAAAACCGGCAACTTTCTGCCTCAAAGATCCTATTGTTTACATAGCGCTGGTACCGCTGATGTTGTTAATTTGTATTGACAATGTAGCTGACAACCTGCCGGTAGTTTGGCATCTTATTGTTGTGAGAATTTCTGGACATCCTATCACTTTTATCATCATGACAGCATTTTACTTTAGTTAAGTTAAGTTTGTTTATTTGATATGGACATCACAAATACATTGAGACTGTTCCAGAGGACAGACCAGATGCTTTGCTTTGGTGTATAACACATATGGTAATTCTCAACACCACTTAATCTATGATCTATTGTAAATGTGAAACAAGTTATTGTCTATCTATTAATGACCTCAGTTACCTCATCAAATTACCTAGCTACTATTAAAACATGAGCTGGCTACATATCTAAAACATGACAAAACATGACACAGCTTCATATTCACTTAATAAATATTTGTTGTTGTTGTTTTTTTTGTAAAGGTTAAACATGGAGAGAAAGAAACATGAATGCAGTGTGTGCAACAAGACCTTCACTGAGAGGACTAACCTGACAAGACACATGAAGCTTCATGCTCCAAAGGAGATTGAGTGTGATGTGTGTGGCAAAAGCTTCACCTTCCAACAACAACTGAACTCCCACCTGAAGCAGCATCTGTATCCACGCATTCCTATGTATAGGCAGGGAGAGGCCAAGCTGCTGTGTTCAGATGCAGCTAAGACTGTGGCTGAGGCCCCCAGCACAGCTGTAGACCCTGGATGGCTGGATCCTGAAAAGGCGGAGGCTGCTGCCAAGAAATCTGGAGGAGAAATGTGGAAAGGCCAGTTAGTCGTCACATTCGGCAAATACGCTGGACAGTCTTTCAGATGGCTACTTGAAAATGATGTCGGTTGGGTGGTATGGTTGGTCTCTGAATATTGCCAGAAGGGTGAGAAGAATGAGCTTCTTAAATGGCAAAAGGAGCGACTGCTGGAGTTCGTTAGAGAGTTCCCTTCTGTCACATGTCATCTTGACAAAAGGTTGGAGGTAATAACTGTTTTTTTTTTTCTCATTTACCTAACATTACACTATAATTACTTTAGACATATTAAGAACTCATGTGAGATGTTGGGTAATACAGATGTATTGTATTTTCTGCAGAAACAAGAATCAAAAAAGGAAAAGACGGCTGAATCTACTGTTTCCGAGTCTCAACAGGAACCTGGCTATTTAAGTGATGCTGAACTGTTGGCTGCTGCTGGTAATATTATGCTAAAATAAAAATCAAATAACCTTTGTATTATGCAATATTTTATTGTGTTGTACACATTCAAATACTTTCTTGACTTAAGCATAATGACCAACATTAAAGGGATAGTTCACCCTAGAATGATATTTCGCTCATTATCTACTCACCCTCATGTTGACTAAGGGCTGGAAGAATTATCAGAGTCCACCGTCCCTTCTCTTAGTTACAGGGGGTCTCGGCGTAGCAGTGAATTTCAATGCAACGGTTGCAAAGGGACACCGGAGCTCTTCGTAAAAAAACACACACAAAAAAACATCCAAATACCTCCATGATGCTCGTATGTAATGTCCGTCTTGTGCTGAAGCCCCAAATTGCGTAATTGTCCCGAAAAAAAATTAAATAAGTCTATATTTTAAGCTTGTTTGTAGCGGAAGCTTCTCGTCTTCTTCTTCTTCTCCTCTTCCTGGTCCGTCCAAATATCGCGTGATTTGCGCCGGCGTCAGTGCGGTTACTGCGAATCACGCGATATTTGGACGGACCAGGAAGAGGAGAAGAAGAAGAAGACGAGAAGCTTCCGCTACAAACAAGCTTAAAATATAGACTTATTTAATTTTTTTTCGGGACAATTACGCAATTTTTTTTTACGAAGAGCTCCGGTGTCCCTTTGCAACCGTTGCATTGAAATGCACTGCTACGCCGAGACCCCCTGTAACTCAGAGAAGGGACGGTGGACTCTGATAATTCTTCCAGCCCTTAGTCAACATGAGGGTGAGTAGATAATGAGCGAAATATCATTCTAGGGTGAACTATCCCTTTAAGAAATGTTGGTCCTGTGATGTATTACAACACATGCACTGTAGCCTACATGTAATAATAACAGTAGACATTTTTTGTGTAAAATAATGAAGATTAAGAAAGCTTCTTTAAAACATTACAGCCATTTCTAATCTGAGAAATGTTTGTGTTTCGTAAAATTCATTACTACATATGAAGTCATGTAGTTAAAACATTTTTGTGGCATTTCTTCATCAGAAAGAGTCCTTGACGAGTCTGAAGTGCCGGTCTCCACACAGCTCACCACCTGGGGAGAACTCGCTCCAGCTGTGACTCAGGTCTCTGCCAACAGACCCAGCACATCTCAGGGAAGACCGACAGCTGAGAGCTCTGCTTCAGAATCCAGTGGCATCGTGCTGGAGGGTTGGCAGAAATACTGGGAGCAGCCACCTGCATCTGCCCAAGCCCTTGGTATAGCCCCTCCTAACATCAGGTGGCTAAAATGCGATGAGAGGTATGGTCTCTTTGATGGCTCGTCCAAGTACAAGAATGCAAAAGGTGAGCTAGTGGAGAGGAAGCTCTTAAAGGAGAAGATGGAGTTCCACCCGTGGTTGGCACACAGTCCCAAGATTCTGATGAACCTTGCCCCAGCCATCAGAAGCATGTTTCCTGCAATTCTGTGTGGGAAGTGTGCTATTGACAGAGGTGTCGTCACCCTGCTGAGCGACCGGCTCAATGCTGTGTCCATGAATAAGGTGCAGAGACTGCTGCAGCAGGGTCATGATGAGTGGTATGTCCAGCGGCGTGACCTTTACCAGACTCTCCTGTACGAGACCCACACAGCTGGATCTTCATCGTCTCAGAGTGGCATCCTGTCCTTTGTAAAATAAATGCTCCTGGTACATACACCCCTCCCCTCCCCCAGGCTCCCCTTCCATCTGCCCGTGTGCTGAGGGCGTGCACACATGATCATGGAAATGGAAAGGATGCCTGTGTACAGAGCTGCCATCCTCAGTGTGACTGGAGAAATCCTCTGCATTGATGGTACAAAAAAGTTGTGTATAAAATATCACTTTGATCAGTATTCTGTTGTGCTAATGAAGCTCAGTTCTTGGGGGGGGGGGGGGTGTGAGAGTGATCTGCTATCATTTTAGTGGCCTTTCTGATGAGTCTTGTTGAGTAAAGTGATGTAAGTGAGGGAAGTCTACTGCAACCGATGATCTTGGAAGCTCGGCGCGCTTCCCTCTCTAGTCCAGCACACTATAATATGTTCTGCTTTGTTTTTTAAGTCCTCAAGAAGATATATGGTGATGGCCAGGGCACCATGCAGTATGTCACCAGTGTTCTGAATGAATGGGGCCAGTTCTTGACGACGGTGGTGGTGGCAGCTGAGTCTGAGGGGTGCTACAGGCGCATGGCAAACGGTCTGATTGCCCGGTTCCAACGTGCAAACGCTCCTGCACCAAAGGTCATATATGCAGACAACAACTGTTGTCGGTAAGTTCAATAATACCTCCATATAACTGATAATGAAATTAATAATTCAATTGATAGATTAAACAGTTTAAATTACATATTTTTTACCAGGAACACATGCTGTATAAAATGTTGATATAATTTCAGTGACAGTGGTTGATCCTTCCTGGAGACTCTGTTCAGTGACTGGGTGCAGAAGGGTACCGTGGTCAGACTGGACATCCGACACTGGCTGCACCGCTGGGATACTGTTGTGATCAAACAGAGCCATGCCAAGTATGGGGCGTTCATGAGTGCTTTGGCAGGTGCAGTGCTGGCCTACAACAAGGACGACATGATGCTCTTAGGCAAGGCTGTCAGGAGTGGCAACCAGGAGTTGTACGCCACATATTCAGACGAGGAAATGATATCTGTCATGCCCCAAGTTCTCCGCCACGTTGTGGCTCGGCTTTTAGTTTGGGTTTTGTCACTGTCTTGTCCTGTGTAGATTCTTGTGTTAATTTGTAGTTCCATGCTGTGTTTCTTTGCCTTGTCAAGGTAAAATAAAGCCTGTGTTTTGTAGTCTGCATTTGGGTCCTGAATTTCCCCCTTCCTGACAGAATCCTTCCTCAAGCCTTGCCAGATCAGGTCTTACGTCAGGCGCATTACCCGTGGTGTTGACGTAAGTGTAAAATTAATCCACATGTTAATTTCGTGAATTAGAAGCATCACACTGGATGAGTCCTAATTAATTATTATATGTTGAATATTTGTTGCAGGAGACAGCTTCAGTGATCGAGTCCATCATTGCAGAGTTCAAGGGACCAGCAGGCCTTGATATTGATGGCATCCACCTGTTCAAGTCAACAGAGGCAGTTGATGCTCACTGGGCAACAAGCAAGCATCTTAGTTGCAGAATTAAGGCCGCGTTCAGACTGCCAGCCAAAATCCGATTTTTAGCCCATCCAGATTGGAACTGGATGGCTCTTTTTAAGTCTGAACAGTCTCAAATCACATGAAATCCGATTTTTGCAAAACGGATCGAAACCACCTCCAGGAGGTAGTTTCAGATCGCATTTGGACAGATGCGTCTCAGTCTGAACAGCTCCAAACACTCAGATCGGTTTTGACTGTCCGTGACGTCACTCTCCACGGCGCTGTCACTGTGTTACAGGTCCCGTATGGTCCCGTGAGCTCCGGTTAAATATCAGTTTCCTTCTTGTTACTTTTCTTTTATACAAACTACCGTGTTGTCGGCGACAGGAGTGACGGCGACGGCGCGCTCCCAGCTCTGGGGTGCTGGAGTTTCCCGTCTCTGTGGCTGCACACACACACGCACACCAGTCTCTGGTACACGTACACGTACACACACACCAGGCGGGCTGAGGTTGAAACTAGCGGGGCAGTGCGGCTGCAGCACCGGGCAGCAGTGGCGGCTGGTCAATAGACCGAGTCGGCAAGCAAGGAAACGTCACTTCCGGTCAGGGCCGTGGGGGAAAACAAACCGTTTTCCCCATACACACTCATGCAAAAAGGCGGTATTTTAAACCTTTGTCAAACGCTTGTCCGCTGTCATTTCTTGGTTTGAATCACTTGTATATGCTGTCAAAGGGCTATATATTAAAAAACTTATCATGATCGGGTCGATTGTTGTCCGTATATTTTTTAAAAAGTGGATCTTTCACAGTTGGTCTTCCCCCACAGCGTTGAGTCTAGGTGGGTGTTCCCTTGGTCGCCGGCCGGATCTATATCGTAAAAACGCGGCAAGTGTTTGTCTCTTGCTGTCATGTCTTACTTTCAGTCACTTGTATGTGCTGACAAAGAGCTTTATCTTAAAAAACTTGATATAATCGGGGTCGATTGCTGTCCTTACGCTTTGAAAGAATGGATAAATGATCCTACACAATGGCCTGAAGTGTCATTCCCCGACATCTTTTGTTTTCTGATCGAGTCACCTGGTAAGGGAGTATATCACTTTTACTGACAATATGATGAATTAAACTTAACATAATCTCAGTAACTGACACTTAATGATGAATCAAATTTTACATTTCTGTACCTAATACCTGACACTTAATGTCGGCCGTGTCATCATCATCATCACCACTGATGCTATGCTATGTCACGCAGGGATTTACACACACAGCAATCTGAAAAACTACAGATCTCTGGAGGCTCATAATTTTTTTACAAGTGGCTTTGTCGGGGTTGTGCTCCATCATAAAATTGGATCGAACACCTTCCTGTTTCGATGTGACGTGAAGCCATCCTGGCGAGTGACTGATAAGCCGCATCGGACATGGGTCGCTGTACAGCAGGATGGTACTGTCCTGGCTGCCCACTGCGACTGTATGGCGGGGTATGTGTGTGTGTGTGTGTGTGTGTGTGTGTGCATGATTAATTGATATGGATTAATATCAGAAAAAAATTAAAGCCTGCTGATGTCTTCAGCATCTGTGTATTTGTCAAACATTACCACCTTTTCAATCATTTCTTTTTAGATGTGAATCTAAAATTTTAATGTGAAACCTGAAAATACAATAATTTGGTGTAGTATTTTTATTGGGGGTGGGGTGGGTGGGGGGCAATTCATGTTTTTTAGAAATTCCCCCCTGGAATCTGCACCCATGGCGTGTGTGTTTATGTGCGTGCATGTGTGTACTATTTATTAATATTGTTATCTAAATTACGCTATGCCTTTTAAATGAATACATTCCTTTTTCCACAGTCTTGGTGAGAGTTGTTCCCATGTTGCTGCTGTGCTTTTCAAGTTAGAGGCCTGTATAAGGATGGATATCAACAAAGTGCCGTGCACTAGCAAAGCCTGCGAATGGAACAAAATGTGTGTGAAAAAAATTGAGCCAGCCCTTGTTGCAAACACAACTTTCTTTAAGGAGAGCACATCAAAAAAGAGGAAAAACAAAGCCCCAGTACCCAGAGCCTCTGTTTCACAGCAAAATCAGTTGCTTACTATGCTTGCCAACACATCACCCGACGCTGTGGTTCTGAAAAGTTTTAAGGATTTTGCCAGACCATCAAAAAAACCATGGTGGTTCAGCCAACATGATGTGACTGAAGAGGAAGTGGAAAATGTGGAGAGAGCGACCATCAGCCAGGCATCCTGTATACAGTGGCATCAGGAGCGTGTTGGTCGTATAACAGGATCCATAGCCCATCGTGTCTTGTCATCTGCCGATAACCCCAGCCGCTAATAAATGAAATTTGTCAACAACGACACAGACCAATTATGAAGCCATGGATCCAGTGGGGACGACACCATGAGAATGATGCCATTGGCACCTACCAACATGCTCTTGGAGCTGGAAGTTCCACAGCCAAAGTATCCTCTACCATATACATCTGTTCTCCAGTGGACACACAGCATCACGACCTGGTCATCAAGAAGGCCGGCTTCCGCATTTGCCAGTCTATACCATACTTGGGAGTGTCATGTGATGGCTATGTGTCGTGTGAGTGCTGTGGAGAGGGTGTTCTGGAGGCCAAGTGTCCTTATAAGTGGGCTCAGGAGAGTTCTAGTGGGTTCCAGCACATCCAGCAGTGGTTTGGGGACAAAAAAGGACACTTGGAAACAATGACAAGCTTGAAGAGGAGTCACGCATATTTCACACAGGTGTTTTTAACTATACACCAAAATTTTGCCTAAAAATACATACACAAACAAATCAAATGGCAGAGACTAGATAAGCAGCCTCTTACCAAAATGTATTTATTACATGAAGAGAGGACGCTAGAGCACACGGTCGGTTTATATGGTTTGTTGAGGTGCGACTGCTGACGTTTTGGCCTGAGTCTTATTAAAAGAAAACGGGGTCGAAACGTCAGCAGCCGCACCTCAACAAACCATATAAACCTAACCCTTTCCTTACCTACTGCTCAACTGTCTCAAGCCCTGATACGCAACCGTACTTATTACATGTATGATGGATTCTTTTGATAGGTCCAAATGCAGATGTATGTCACGCAGCGAGCATATGCTGATTTCATCACCTGGACACCTCAGGCTTGCCTGATATTTAGGGTCACTAGAGATGATGAGTTCATCAGTTCTGCCATCAGTGTAATGCAAAGCTTTTGGTCACAACACATCAGTCCTAAACTTCAGGAGATGAGAGATGCAGCACAGGTTAGTGATGTGATTTCTTTTCAGTATCCAAAAATGGCAAGAAAGAAGTCATTGTGGCTGGCTATAATGTGGTTTATGTCGTTATATCCATAACATATGTTTCTACTAAGGAGGCAGAACACAGGCCTGCCTGTGATATTTCAGGCAGCTCAGCCGGAAGCAGCATGGCAGGCAGCAGCAGAGCAGGCAGCTCAGGCGGAAGTATTACGGCAGGCAGCAACAGAGCAGCCAGCTCGGGCAGCAGCAGCAGAGCAGGCAGAGCAGGCGGAAGCAGCAGAGCAGGCAGAGCAGGCAGCTCAGGCAGCAGCAGCATGGCAGGCAGCAGCAGAGCAGGCAGCAGCAGAGCAGGCAGCTCAGGCAGCAGCAGCATGGCAGGCAGCAGCAGAGCAGGCAGCAGCAGAGCAGGCAGCTCAGGCAGCAGCAGCATGGCAGGCAGCAGCAGAGCAGGCAGCTCGGGCGGAACAGCAGAACAGTGCTAAAACAAAGAGATACCTTTTGGAGAATAAAAATCAACAGGTGATACAGAACAGTCAGAATTGCTCAAAAGGCTTTTTCAATTGTGGTCCAGGAAATGAGGGTTTTGGCTGGCAAATTTAGGTCATCTTTACAGTCAGATTTTGTACATAATGCTGCCAGACATGTTCATTAATGGCGCACAGACATGCACAATTCTGTCAATCATGGCCTCGTCTCTTTTCTGTTTCTCATCCCTGAATCTCTTCACCAGGCGCAGAGGAATTGGGCCATCCAAAATGTGGAACCGGTTCTTCAGAGCACCAATCACTCTCTCTTCAAGAAACAGATCACATATTTGTTGTCAGAGTTGTTTTGTTACTTGGCTTACTTTTAGGGATGCACGGATACCGATACTGGTATCGGGTATCAGTCCGATACTGTTGTTATATACTTGTATCGGTGAAATTTAGCGAGTACAAGAACCGATACAAGTGCATGCAATTTCTCTGCATGAAGACCACGATCAGAGGGTGGCTTTGCATCTTTGTTGTATTTTTTTTTCAGATCAGTTGGATTACTCAGATTACTCAGATCCAAGTATCGGTTTGAAAAAAAAGTGGTATCGTGCATCCCTAGTTACTTTGAAACTGTTAAAACTGACATATCTGATCCCTCACCCTCACACATTATTATACTGCAGAATTATTGTTTTGTTTTGTGAGAGAAGACTAGCTGATGAGTTCTACAGCTAATGTGGATCCTGTTTAAATCAAATTGAAATAAAATCTGTCTGCTGAGGAAATATTTACCAATGTGAATTCTGATGTTTGAGGTCACACGGGATTTGGCCACATCCTCTGCTGACAGCTGTTTTCTTCCACGTGTGAAAGAAGGCATGATCAGCTGTGCACCTAAAACAGCAAAATCATCCCTCAAGGTGAAGCCTCGGTCAGCAAGAATCTGAAATGAACAACATAAATATACTGTGTTATATTATAATCTAATTAAGAAAAATAAATCGAAACCAGAATAAAAGACACACCTGATCCCCAGCCTGGTGGTACCTCGGAGACAGAAAATCAGAGCTCCTTACAATATGAACATCTGATGCTCTCCCTCCCCAGCCTTTGGACAAGTAGGTGATGGCACCAGATGGATGGCATGCAATGAAATACTTTACGGTGGTCCAGTTTTTATACCTGGAGTACGTCATTGCTCTGTGGGAAAAGACATTTTATTTTAATATCAATAAGGACAATTTTACATGTATCTTTTCTTATATAGCACGGTCAGCAATACTATGACATTTGATGAACTGCTCTTAAAAAGAAACATATCTGACCTAGTTTTCAGCTTCTTGGAGTGGTGGATTCTGATTTCAAAGCAGTCAATTATGGATGTTAGTCTGGGGTACTGCAAGAGAACTTCGGCTGGAACTGTGTTCCTGATGCATTCTCTGTCAGGCCAAGCAATCAAAAATGCAATTTTTGCATACATCAGATCCAACCACCGGGAGAACACATCGAGAAAAGTGCTGTGTGCCATGTCTAGGATTCCACACATGAAGTCAGTTGAAGGGTTCTGCCGTAGTTTCACCAAGGTTATGAAGAGCTTGTCTTCTGTTGAAAGCTTGGATGTCTTCCTTGGCTTGACAAACTGAACAAGGTACTGGTGCAAGGTGTCAAATAGCGTCCATGTCAGGCCAGTCATAAGCCTACATTTCACATCATTGCCTCTCACGGTGTTTGCAGAAAATTTTATCATCTCCAATTGTCGAACAGCTTCATCCCGCTCCTTCCTGGCTTCATCCCTCTGTCTTGTGAGTTCCTCCATATTCTGAGAAGGGATTGGTGCGTCTGGTGCTGCTGGTGCGTCTGGTGCGTCTGGGGCGTCTTGTGCTGGGGCTGCAGGAAGATCATTTTGGACAACCTGCCGACGAGCACGTTCCCTTCTGCGCTCCATCCTTTGCATTTTTGCTGCTGCAGGCTGCTCTTTTCTGGAAGGGAAGAGCGACGGTGTGTAGTCTGGGTGTTCCCGTTCATCACTTTTCCTGCCTAGGACAAAACGTTGTTAACATGAAATGAGTAAGCTTAGGCTGTCAATTTAAAAAAGTAAACACTGAAAAGTCTGTCTGCATTTCTCTGTTTAATTGTCTTTTGTTGTCACCCAAAATAATGTTCTTATAGCCCCCGCACCAGCAGCACCAATCCCTCCTCAGAACATGAAGGAGGAACTGATGAGGCCAGGAAGGAGCGGGATGATTCTGTGTGGAATCCTAGACATGGCACACAGCACTTTTCTCGATGTGTTCTCCCAGTGGTCAGACATGTTTCATTTTAGTAGTAGTATTACTACTTTTCCTTTTTGATAATAAAAAACAAAAACTGGACCACAGAAAAGTATTTCATTATTATTATTCATTAGTAGCCTATGTCATTAGTGTGAGGACAAACAACGACGTTCTAGTTGACTATTTATTAAAGTTGGATCATTAACGGTTTGTTTTCCCCCACGGCCCTGACCGGAAGTGACGTTTCCTTGCTTGCCGACTCGGTCTATAGAGGGCGCTCGGGCGCCGCCCCCCCTGATGAAAAGCGATTTTTAATGATTATTATTTTTTCCAAAATAATAATTTAAAATTAATATTTTTTTCTTATTGTACCTGTGAATGTGATAAGAATTCTTAAAATCGAGCTGTATATAAAATAAAACCATTATTTAGAGGCTAATTTGCCTACAGGTTCATTTACTGAAACCTGAAAACTGAAATTTACTGTACTGTCTCTGTCTGGGGCGCTGGAGAAGTCGCCCGAGCAGTGTACCGGCTCAGCCAATCAGTGACTGTTGCTAAGTAAAAAATATACGGAGCAACAGATAATTTAGCCAATCAGCGTCGTCGGATTTTATGCCTTTGGGGCGCAGAAAATATCGCCCCTTTTTTTACAGTCTATGCCCCAAACCAAACATTTTGGTCTCCCGTGGCAACCAGAAATCGAGGGGGAAATTAACCGAGGAGGAGGAGCTGTCCTCGGTAGCAGGATGGCTACGGAGTTTTCATCAGTTTCAAATTCTGTTTCCCGTATATTTACTTTTTTTTTTTTTTTTAAACATTGAGGACAGATACCACAAGGACTGTTACTGGAGTTAGAGACCTATTTATCTGAACGGATTACAAAACATGAACTCTCAAGGGACACATGAACGGTGCTGTCAGCTAACGTTAGCCAAGCTAGGCAGGACTAGCAGCAGAGCTTCACAGCTGGATGAAAAACACAGTTTCACGGTGAGGAAACACAATGAACAGGTGGATAAAACTCTGTGGGCCAGTGGCGGGAGGCTGTTATGATGTGACAGGAGGCCGCGTAGTGTGTGTGAGAGGAGCACCGGAGGCCCGGAGCACCGTTAACCGGCACGTCAGAGACTGCTCTCTCTTCATGCTCGGAGCCAACTTTTGGACTACATGCTGTTGGTTCGTCCGCGGTGCGTTCACAGCTCGTCCGAGAGCGTTTTTATTAGTTCATCCAGCTTCTGGGACACTGGACTGGACACTGTTATTCCTGAGTGACACCAGGGGAAACTAATCACCCAGGCTGTGACAGGACGTCTGTGATGCGGAGCATCAGGCTGCAGCGCACTGTTCAATATGTTTACAGGTGTGACCAGTACGTTCACAGTTAGACTCGTCATCAAACCTGATAATGCAGCAGTTAAGTTAACATCTCACATCAGCAAGGTCAGACTAAACTTAATCACGTTATGCTCCTCCTATAGTGTTCCTGTCACACTTTGTCTATAGTTAAAGGTGTACAGAAAAGAAAATTGAATTTGAGCCCACTCTGGATCATTAAATTAATGTAATAACTCGTCTTTCAGACGATGTAGGTCAAACTTTGTGCAAAATTCTATTTTTGAGTAAATCCGGGATGAAAATGTGTATTTTTTTTTTTCGCATTGGATAATGTAGGCGCACGGATTATACGTCAGCCTGTACACGATTCACCAGCCACTGCTATTGGATCCGTCATCCGTCATTCAAACGTCTGAGACACGCACACACACAGGGAGCTCGGGCTCGCCCCAAACTTTGAATATCCCGCCCGCTCGATAACGACCAATCAAATTCGTTTTCCTTACTCGGGTAAACTCGTGTTGCAGCTCGTGACAACTCGGCGCGACACACAGGACAAACGGCCATTTCTGTACACCTTTAACATTATTAATAATTAATGATTAATCACTGTTGTAGGTTACATACACATGCCTTTTAATAACCATATTTTTGTATTAAGAGTATTTGCTAATATATTTCACGTCCACTGTGTGCCACCAGTGAAAGAGTACTTTTTGTTCATTGTCATTATCTGTCAAACTGCTGATTTATGAAGGCAAATAAATAATTAATGTTTATCCCTAAAAATGGGTTTGGGGTTCTTTTATCAAGATGGTCACCAAAAACTTCAGGGACGAAAAGCCCCACCTAGAATATTTTTCACCAGCCGCCACTGCCGGGCAGATCACCGTACTGCAGCTGATCTGCCCGGTGCTGCAGCCGCCGCGTCCGCGAGGCATCGCCTGTCACATACTGCGTAGCCTCCGCACCGACGTCGTTGCTACAGCAACCTGTCAGATGGGTCAATAATGTGGCCCAGTCTGAACAGAGCCAAATGCGATTTGGACACTTGCTAAAAACAGTGTGGACAGTCAGCCCTAAAAATCGGATATGAGAAAGAATCAGATTTGAATCAGATTTGCCTGCAGTCTGAACGCGGCCTAAAAGAGCAGCCATTAATTCCGCCAAGCACAGGAGATGGCAGGAAAGAGTAGAGGAGGAGAAGTTAGTCCAGGTATTAAACAGCATGGTAGGTAGTATTGACACGGCCATGGGGGTACAGCTGGCAAAGGCGAAGCTGGCAAAGCTACACAGTGCTAAATGCACTGCTGCGGCCCTTAGGGCAAAGGCAAATGATCTCCTTCACGGAGAGCGGTACTCCGCCTACTTTCTGGGGCTTGAGAAACAGAGGCAGGAGAGGCAGCTCATCTCCGAGCTGGTAGATAATACAGGTAAAGTAGTTAATGAGCAGGACGATATAGAAGCTGTGGCCTTAGATTTTTATGTAAAACTCCTTAGTGAGGAAGCGGTGGATGAGGGGAGGGGGGAAGAACTTTTGGAAAATATAAAAGGTAGGTTAAAACAGCAGGACAGCTCTTTGCTGGTGGGTAGGATTTCGGAGGAGGAGGTCGCCAGGGCCGTAGCCGGCCTATCCAGGGGCAAAAGCCCAGGAGAGGACGGCCTCACCTCTGAGCTTTATATTACTTTTGCAGATGATTTGGTCCCGCTATTAACTCAGCTGTACAAGGAAATCATTGCTCGAAATGAAACCCCTGCAGGTTTCGCAGCGGGAGTAGTCTCCCTGCTTTATAAAAAAGGGGAGAGGAGACAGGTGGGGTAAGTAAGTAAATTCCTTTATTGTCCCGAAACGGGCAAGTGTTTTGCAGCAACTGCTTCAACATTTAAAATACATGACAGGCAACAAGGAGATGGAAAGACAAAGGGACAAGGAACACAGCACTACAACAATGATGGCAGGTAAAAAGCAACAAGCCACTATAAAAATTCAGAAGAAATAGATAAAACAAGTGCAAAACAAAGTGACTGCGTGACTACCTCCTTTTCCCCGCATTTAGGAGGGTGATGGCTGTGGGGGTGAATGAGTATTTGTATCTGTTGGTTCTGACTGGGGGGAAACTAAAGCGGGTGCCAGAGGGGAGGAGCTGAAAGTGTTGATGAAGGGGGTGAGAATGATCAGACAGGATCGAATTTGCCTTCTTCACCACCTGCCTGTTGTGAAGGACAGAGAGATTGCTCTGCTGCGCACCAATAATTTTGCTGCCTATGTTCACAATTCTATTTAAGGCATTCTTGTGGGTGACATTCAGACCAGTAGGAAACGTAGTTACAGACCAGGTTAAAGTATTAGGTATTTATGTGGGCATAGGTGGGGACAGGGCCTCACGCAGTAACTGGGATGCGGCAATTAGCAGGGTGAAACATATTGTTAACAGGTGGCGGCCCCGTGGCCTTAGCCTGAGAGGAAAGGTAATGGTGTGGAACGCTTTAGTAGCCTCCACTCTAGTTTTGGGAACCTGCGAGCTGCCACAGTGGGCGCTAAATGTCCTTCAGGACACCCTATCCACATTCCTTTGGAGAGGGAGGGCTAATTTGATCGCTCGCCAGGTGTTAATCTGTAATAAACGGGAGGGGGGTTTAGGACTAATTGACATCAGTGCAAAAAGAGACGCACTACGGCTAAAAGTACTTAGAAAGTTTCTGGATCCGGTCAGGCGGTACCCCTGGGAGGGCGCGATGGCTGGCTGTTTGGCCCAGTACGGTGAGGGCGACGTGTACAACCTGTGCACTCTCCCTCCCAGAACGGCCTAAAGCCGCCTGCAGAGATCAACACCAGGAGAAAAATTCTGTTGCCTATCATGAAGGAAAAAAGGGCTCAAAAATGTTAAGTGGCACTGTCTGTTGATAAGCTTTATATTAAAGCTATGGTCTACGATTTGGAGCATTGGTAATTATTATTAACATCGTTTATACAGCGATTATGGTCCTGTGGTCCGATATACACAATATAAATAGCAAAAAGAACCAAAAAAATCCATTCAGTCTATCAGCCGTGGGCCTGCATAGAAATTGACCAATGGGCGCGGCGCGCCCCGTCCGGCTCCCACTGGCTCGTACCCTCCATCCTATCCCCTCGTCTCGCCTGCTTCTCCTCGACCCGCCTCGTCCCCACCCCCTCCGCTTAGAAACTACAAGTAGTTGTAACCGCTCTGAGCTGCTCAGCCACAGACACATGAACCCACCAATTCAGCGCCTGCTGCCCCCCACCCCCGGTCGGTCTGCCGGAAAAAAGCCCCACTAGGATTCAGAGAAGAACAGTACAGAAGCACAGAATGTGTTGCTGCCCTTATTACTGGTACCGGTGCCGCGTCGAGTCTCCCTGGTCCTCTCCCCAACACACAGCCGCTTCCAGCCGCAGCCTGACCGGGGTGCTCTGCACCCTGCACACCGCGGCCCTGCTGAGCTACTGGTCTTCCTCCTCTCCCCGACACACAGCCGCTCCCAGCCGCAGCCTGAGCGGGTCTCTGCACCGTGGCGCCGCGGAGCTCCAGGCCCCGATCTTCCTGCTCCTCTTCCCCAGACACAGCACCCTGTGGCCGGTCACCCAGCGCGAGGAGTCTCCCTGTAGCATGAGGCTGTGCTAATGGTGCACAGCGGCGGCGCCAGCCCCGATGCCGCCGCTGTGCACCAGCTGCCGTTAACGAGGCGGTATTAGTGGGCTAGCGCCGAGCACAGCCTCATGCTACAGGGAGACTCTTTGCGCTGGGTGACCCAGGACAGGGTCCTGTGTGAGGGGAAGAGGAGCAGGAAGAGTCGGGGCCTGGAGCTCCGCAGCGCCGCGGCGCAGAGAGACCCAGGCTGCAGCGGCGGTGCTGAGTTTATGTTGAACAGGTAATCTTTGGTTTTATTGTGGAAGTTGTGACTGTGAATATGACATTTTACTCCGCATTCAAAGCCGTGTTTGGTTTCTGCAGGCAGCAGGCTTGTTGCTTGCTCCGCTCTGCTCTGTGAGGGGAGGGGGGGGGGGGGGGGGGGGGCGTGTCACGAGGAGGTCCCGAGGGGCGGGCCATACGAGCTCAGAGGGGAGGGGCGGGGGTGTGTGAGAGGTGCTTTTTTCAAATTTTTCTCATCCTCTTTCAAAACGTAGACCATAGCTTTAATGGCCAGCTATTCCGAGACTCAAAGTTAACTCCCTGGCTTTTTTAACATGGTTTAGCATGGTTTTTCTTGTTTTCTACTGAGTCCATATGACTCATTCTTTCAATGTCACCCCTGGCACTAAACTGGGTCTTTCAAAAGGGTTAGTCTTAGCTCATGTTAACGTTTGCAGCTTGCGCAATAAGGTTGAGGAAATAGAATGTATTGTTAGCAGTAATAGTTAATATTTTTGCCATCTCTGAGACACATCTTGATGATTCTTTGACTGACATGGATGTAAATATTGAGGGGTTCTCTATTTTTAGAAAAGATAGGAATCAATTTGGAGGAGGTGTGGCCATTTATGTTCAGAATATTTTTCCTACCGAAGTACGTGATGATTTAATGAAAGATTAAATTGAAGCTGTTTGTGTACAAGTCTATCTACCTCATCTTAAGCCTATTTTAGTATGCTGTTTCTATCGTCCTCCTAGTGCTGATGCTCTATATCTTAATGATCTGTGTAATATGTTTGATAAGTTATCGGACATGAACAATGAAATCTACTTATTAGGTGATATGAACATAGATTGGTTGGGTAGGCCTGGTACAAACAAGAACAAGGTTCTTTCTATTTTGAATGCTTGTAACTTGTATCAGATTGTCACTCTACCAACCAGAAATAGTACAGACAGTGATGGTATTACCCTGAATACATGTATTGATCACATCTATACTAATGTTCCTGACCTATGTTCTAAAGTTGTCTCTGTGCCAATTGGTTTTAGTGACCATTACATACAGATGTTACTGGTTCAAAATTGCGGAGTTTTTCCTGCACTGCAGGATCGCGTGATCGCGTGACTTTTCACCACAACTGTTTTCCTCTAGGTGGCAGCACCGTACTAAATACTGCTCAGACGTTTTGGGGACAATGCTGACAGCCTGATAGCCGCGATTAGGAGTGGCGCTGTTCATGATACAGAATACAAGAGGATGAAAGGAGAACTAGCTGCAGACAGTAAATAATATAGTAGCCTCGTTTTTCAATGACAAAATGTAACGACGGCAGCTACAGTAGACTATAGCCCACGTCTCACTCTCTTTTTTCGGTCATCTGTCTCGTCATCTCCAAAATGTGTTTTTAAAATGAGCCAACTACAGTAGCCTACTGTGCAGTAGTGCCGCAGATTTCTCACTCCGCACCTTGTTTGAGAGTGCAGCTGGATGATTTCTTGTGAATGAACGGGTCTGTGTCACTTTGGGGCTGGGCGATAAAACATAGGATAAATAACTTTCCCTCGATAGAAGACGCGGCCGATACAAAGTCTATAGGCTTAATTCATCCATTTTTTGACAGACAACACAAACAGCCAGTGATAATGAGAGTGGTGACACCGTCAGCCATGCAGCCGGCCTGGACTTTTTATTTTTAATTATGAAGGATCATCTGCGCAAGGCAAAGATGATAGCATCAACAAAACACGGCGTAACACACGCGGCTGTATGGGACAGGCTTTTATTTAATTCAGAACAAACCGCTTAGCAAAAATGGAAAATATAGTCTAGGGGAGAGCCGGGTCGATTGATACACTTTTCATTTAAACGTCTTTTTCAAAGATGACGTTATGTACACAAACATTTTTATCATGTGATCAACAACTCACATGTGTATTTTCTTAGTTACAAGTGTAATTTAACACATAGCCTATGTTGGATGATCGCGCTGTTTTATAACTTTGAACGTAAGTTGACATTTGTCTCAAACGCCCCACCTATGCGGGTCGTTTGAGACACAGAGGAGGGACGGTTGAAACAGCATGTTTTAAACAGAAACTACTGACATTACTCTCGTTTTTACGCAGCATATCGGACAACATACTAGTGTACTCGTTATTGCCAAAATGTCACATAATTTCTCACAATATAAATAGGTCAAATAAATATTTTTGTCCCGTGCGCAATTGTCAAGATCCGCATTTCGATTAAACTCGCCTTTCTTCTTTTGTACGAGTTGTTGGACAACTGCATTTTCATTTAATTTACTTATTTCCCTGCCCTAAGTCATGTTTATGGATACACAGTTGAACATATTGTCATTTTTCCCTCGGCATTTTCCCCTCACTTTGCTGAATATCTGTTAATTCACGTCATAAACACGAACATTAAAAATATGTGGTGTTTATTAAAAATAGGCCTACATGTTGTTCATTCAAATCGGTTGTTGTTCATTGCAAAACAGTTAGGCTATTAATTTGGTGATTTATATACAGATAGCCTATTGATCGCGCAGTGTGACCACAATCACTACGCACGGTGGCGTGAGGGACATTTGAAACAGCTGTATCAATCGTCCCTGCAGCGACTACTGACAATAAAACCTGTTTTGCCTCTAAACTTCAAAACTATGACATTTCATAATTTAGGACCTGTTTATGTACGAATTCATCTGTTGTTAGGTCATATTATTATTGCATTAAACACACAATACAACTTTTGATCACAAAAAAACTACCGCACCTAACATTTTACTTTCCGTAGTCAAAAACCGGTTCGCGCTAATAACTTTTGAATGGCGTGACGTAATTTCACAAGCTTTCCCAGGATTGGTCGGTGTTGAGTGCTGAACATAGTGACAAAATCTGACGGCTCAAGCTTGTGTGGTTTTCGAAGAAATCGCTGTGTATCAATCGTCCCGTGTATCAATCGACCCGGCTCTCCCCTATAATAATTAATTGATCTGTTGTTTGGCCACTGTTTGAAAATAACCCGAATTATGAGCAAATAATCTGATCCAGAGCAGCAGTCATAATCAGACTTCTTCTAAATAAACCGCTCTAAATAACTTACTCTTCTTCTAAATAACCCTAAACCGCTCTGAGGCGAAACCAACTAACAGGGAGGAGTTGGAAGCAGCGATCCAGACATTTTGGATGGAGAAGCTGACCATCAGCGTCTGTAATAAGTACATCGATCTGGACAGTGTCATTGAGAAAGTTATAGAACTGAAGGGAGGAGCGACTGGCATGTGACCGTAATCGATATCCTGTCCTGGGGATGCTGTTTGTGTGCCTGCTGGTGACTGTAGCCTAATATAAAGCTGCTGTATATTTTAAATAAAGCTAGAGAAAAAAAATCTGGCATGAGTCAGTTCTTTGTTCTAAAGTTGTGGGAAATATACTAGAGACAAAAGAAGGGACACGCACATTAGGGCAGGTGACGTTATGTAAACAAACATTTTTATCATGTGATCAACAACTCACATGTCTATTCTCTTAGTTACATAGGCTATAATTTAACACATATGTTGGATGATCGCGCTGTTTTATAACTTTAAACGTATGTTGTTATTTGTCTCAAACGTCCCACCTATGCGGGTCGTTTGAGACACAGAGGAGGGGCGGTTGAAACAGCATATTTTAAACAGAAACTACTGACATTAGGCTACTCCCGTTATGAAGCTTATCTGTGAAACGTGCGCTGCTCAGAGACTGGGCAGAACGGTCCCACTTGCTTTCTCCCCGGCTACGTTGGTGGAGATTTCCCACACAGTAAAAGATTTAGGCAACACATTCTTCCAGCTGGCTGTTTTTCTTCCAGTTACAGAAAGTAGCCTATGTGCAAAGTACCACATTAACATCTCTATTCATATAACGCCCATCGAAACAGCTGATTTACATGTCGGCCGTTAACACATGGCGATTGGCCATTCACGCGGCTTTGTTCTTGGTTTCGGCCAATCAGCTTATAAGCACATGGCTAATTATCAGCTTTCAACCAATCGCACTGTTTTAATGTGTGTGTGAAAGTTATTTTCTTTAGTTCATTTTCGTTTCTTTTGGATTTTTTTTTTTACAACAATGTATCAATATAATATTGTTTTCGTTTCATTTCGTTATAAAAATCAATCCCTTTTCTTTGAAACAATGAGATTGAGCAGCTAAAAACCAGACCAGTTCAACTGTAGCGATTTTCATAACACTATCGCTCCGGATCAGAGGTACTAAGATGCTGATTATTAACTCAATAAACTCAACCATGGCTTGTCTTATTGTTAATCTGAACGCACATGTAGGCTATAAAGGGCAGAGTCAAGGCAGCAGATAAATCACAAAACATCAACGCGTCCGTGAGCGCAGCGCACCTCATTTTCTCCTGTGAAGAAGAAGAGAAAAAAGAATGAATGTTTAGGTTTATTTAGAAGAAGTCTGATTATGACTGCTGCTCTGGATCAGATTATTTGCTCATAATTCGGGTTATTTTCAAACAGTGGCCAAACAACAGATCAATTAATTATTATAGACTATATTTTCCATTTTTGCTAAGCGGTTTGTTCTGAATTAAATAAAATCAGCAAACCTGGCGTGCTCAACTCAAGGTATGAACGGGTGAATCGGGTGCCAGTCCAAAAAAATTCAAAGTCAAAAAACGCTGAGGACGGCTGATTGCCGAAACGCGTCCGTTTCTCGCTGCCGAGCAGTTTTTATGAATTAAAAAGTGTTTAACTTAAAGTGAGTGCTGAATTAAATAAAAGCCTGTCCCATACAGCCGCGTGTGTTACGACGTGTTTTGTTGATGCTATCATCTTTGCCTTGCGCAGATGATCCTTCATAATTTGTGATACATAATCATCAAGTCATAAAGCAAGACAGGCTTTATCATATTACAATAGTTTATGTGATTTAGGCAGGGTATACAGTAGTTGGTTCTAGTTTAATAGCCTAGAGTTTAAGCTGTGGATTACTGCACAGATCACTGAGTCATCCGCCTGTCGTCCTCCGTTCTCACAGATGCCACCTGGTGGTTGTTTTGGCACATTGAGGCTTTTCATTAAAACCTCTTGTCTCGCCAAAGAAAAAAAATTCCTGAGTCTTGTGCCGTCTCGCGTGGACCACGCGTGAAGTCCGCAATTTTGAACCAGTAACATCTGTAATTGCTGTTACCAGAAAGACAAAGCTTCAGAAAGTCAGAGCAAATGTTATTTATACTCGTTCATATAAAAGATTTCATAAAGAATGCTTTATTGATGATATATCAAACATACATTGGAGTGATGTATATAATGAGGATGACCCTGAGGCTGCACTTAGTTTATTTATGTCCAAATACATGAAGATTGTAAACGAGCATGCTCCTTTAAAAAAGTTTACAGTCAAGTACAAAAGAGCCCCATGGATCGATAACGCTTTAATGACTTTAATGACAGAGAGAGATGCTGCTAAAAAAGGTTGCTATAAAGTCTGGATTAATTGAAGACAGACGCAAGAATTGCTTCTTGCGTAATCAAGTTACAAAGCTAAACAAATTGAAAAAGAAGGATTACTATAAACTAAGATTAAATACTGCTCAATTTGATTGTAAAAATCTATGGAGTGTTTTTAATGAAATGATGGGTCGCAAAACTAATGTTTGTCCTCCCTTTGTTGAATCCAATGGTTTTGCTCGCACTAAGCCAAATGACATTGCTAATCATTTTAACAATTTCTTTATAAAAAAAAGTATCTCAATTTAGAGAAAGCATGATTACCTCAGACAACCATAAATCAAAAGACATAATCTCAAATATTATAATGAACAGCAAAGTATGCACTTTTGAATTTCACCAGGTCGAAGTCAAAGAGGTGGAAAGGCGTCTCTGTGCTCTTCCTGACAATAAATTAGCCGGTGTAGATAATCTGGACAGTAAACTGTTAAGGATTACTGCCAGCTGTATTTCAGCTCCAGTGACTTATATTATTAACAGATGTTTATGTGGCTGCAAAACTCCTATGTTGTGGAAGACAGCTAAAGTTGTCCCTATACACAAAGATAAAAAAAAATATCTGTCTTTAATGAGAGCAACTCCAGACCAATTAGCATTATTCCAGTCCTGAGCAAAATCATGGAAAAAGTTGTATATATGCAGATTCATGATTATTTTTTTTTACGAATAATTTGATTACTAACTCTCTCACTGGCGGCCAGAGTGTCACGGAGCGGCGCCGCTGCAGTCAGACCCCCGCTCCGCTCCGTGAGGGGGGAAAAACACGCTATATTTTTTATATCTCTCAATCCAAATGTGTTTTTCTGCACTTTATTTTGATGATACAAGTCTGATCTTCACAGAGGAGTAGGGCAAGACATTCAGCATGGCGTTGCCATTAAAAAAACGCTAAGACGAGTTATCTCGTCTTTGGCAAACTACGCTTGGATTCGCTAAGACGAGATAACTCGTCTTTGGAAGTGAAAGAGTTAACAGAAATAAATGTGACTAGGCTTATGCCGATCGGCAACGCGGCATCCTGAGAGAATGATTATGTTTTTTGTTTGTTTGTTTTTTGCTGTGCCGTCCTTTTTTTTCCTTTTTTTTAGCGCACCATCCTTCAGACGCACATGCAGACGTCTGTGTGTTTGTTGTCTGACTTTCCTTCACGGGGACGGCTGCATAACGGCCACATAGCCTCCAAGTGATGAATAAGCACAGGACAGGTGCAACTGGAAAAAGGCAGCAATAAACACATTCATGACCTCCATTGTGTAGCTACTTTTCGTGGAAGATCCCACTGATCATTTTTATCCAATGATTGAGCGACTGTGGGACACACGTGCTTTTGTTTACAAAGTTGATCCGCTTGTGAAAAAATGCAATGTGAATACAAACCGCACCAAGAAAAAAATTTTTTAGTCCGCACCAAAGCAAGTGAACTATCGGACTTTACTGGTGTGAATACACCCTAAGTGTCATGATTGTTGTTTGTGTTGATCAATGTGTGTGTGTCTTGTTCAGTTGTGTGGTTTCTCTTTTTAGTTTGGTTCATTTCTAGGCCTTTTTATTTCCAGTTCTATTCATTTCCAGTTTGATTCATTTCCAGTTCTGTTTATTTGTGTATGGTTTATTTCCCGTTTTGATTGTATGTGTAAATTTAAAAAAAAGCATGCCCGATCTCGGAAGCTAAGCAGGGTCGGTTAGTACTTGGGTGGGAGACCGCCTGGGAATACCAGGTGCTGTAAGCTTTTTTGCACGGCTTCCCCTGTTTTGTTCCTGAGCACCTGCTGATCATCAGCCATAAAGAGGCTTTTTGTCAGCCTCCTTGTGGCTTACGGCCATACTACCCTGAGTCACGCTGGTGAGTGGTCGCATGGTAGTAGAGCTCCTGATTGTGGATTGTTTGCTTGCATTATTGTTGTTTTCATTCATTGATTCGAAGCTCACAGACTTCAGTTTGATTTAATTAATATTTCCTTTGTTTAATCTTTTCTTACATTATATGAATTTTTAGTTTCCGTGTATTTTGAGTTTGATAGTTTGTTGAGTACCCCCCGGCAGTGTTAGCACTGGTCGGGGGAGGTTATTTAAGTTACCTTTTCTAAAGAAATATACAGACGGACAAACATGGCAACGACATAGGATAGGATAAAATAATTTGACCACGGCTAAAAAGAATAGTAATTCGGATTTGGTTGCACCCGCTCTCTCCTCTGTGTGTCCTGCAAAGGGCGCACAGAGGAGAGATGAAACTACAGGTTTGTACGATGTGAGATTTGATAAGACAGGTAAGACTGTAAATGAAATTGAATCCGTGAGTGAGAGTGAGTGTGTGAACAGCAGTGAGTGGCAGACTGTCCCAGGGAGAAACCGCACGGCTGCTCCCAGGCAGCAGAACACGAGGAGCGGGCAGACTTCCGGGTTGGCGGCCGGCTCGACTGGCGCAGCTGGAGTCAAAGGGCATTATGTGAGGGAGCGTGGGGCTAAGAGGGGGGCTGAGTGTGTCTTATGCATGAACTTAAAGTCCAGGTGCTCCTGCAAAGAGAGTGAGGAGGAGGAGGAGGAGGAGGGAGATGCAGGCTCCTCTGCAGAGCTCCTCTCAGAGGAGGACGACAGCAGCAGCGGTGGCAGCGACGAGGACATGGAGCAGGAGGACGGAGGGGCGGGTGTGGCCGTGACGGCTGACCTAGCCTGGGCTGGGCCCCCGGAGCAGGAAGCGGCGCTGGAAGGACTGAGCCAGGCGGAGCTCATCGGCTCCAGCCTGGACGGTCTGGAGGCGGCCGGAGGAGGCAGCTGGGCTGGGGGTGGCTCCCGTCTTGAGGAAGACGGTGAGCTGCCCTCGGCCCAGGCGTCCACACAAGAGAGGGGCTCAGCCGGTGAGGGTCCACTGCACGGGGAGGGGTCCCTGTCGTCCCTCAGACGCAGCTCGGGGCCAGCTCCGACACAGACATGGACCTGGTGAAGCAGGTCAGGTCGGGCAGGAAAAAGAAGAAAAGAAAAATTAATTTGCATGTCCTCCTTTAGTTATCTCATATGGCCTCCCTAACATCTTTAAACGCCCGTGGGCTCCGCACTTGGGCTAAGACTAGGGCAGTGCTTCTCAAAGTGTGGGGCGCGCCCCACTGGTGGGGAACGGAGACATGACAGGTGGGGCGCGACAAACGGGAGGAAATTTTCTATTTCATGCCTATCTTACTGTAAATGCTATTGACAACAAAGATAATTCACTCTAAACAAAACAGCCACACACAAACAAAGTAATAATGAATAGCTAAAATTATTAAAAAGCATTAGGAGACCGGGAGAAAAAATGTAACCTGGAACTAAAGTGCAAGAACAATGATTGACGTCGGGATGTTAATTGCAGTGGGCCAACATTTGCAGCGGGGCAACAAGGTAGCAGCAGCAGCAGCAGCAGCAGCAGCAGATCATTTCTAATAGAGACTGGCTCTGGTAGCAGGCTGCTCGGTTCACACCGGACGCCGAAGCACCGCGAATAGTGCGGAACAGAGACCGCTTCCCTTCAGTGCTCAAGTACCGGTTGTGTAGTTCAGACCAGTGGTGGAAGTCGCGCCCTGCAGCAATTGGTTCGGCATCTGGTCAGTTTTGTGCGCGAGCCGCAAGCGAACGCGTCAATCTTGGCAGGAAGTCACACATGAAACAACGAGAGAATCCGGTCAATTGTCATAATAAAGCACTTTTCAAAATAAAACACAGCGATTGACAAATGCGATCGATCATATTTGTGTGCGTTTTATAGCTTATGTCAGACTCGAGAGAGATTAAAACACACACACACACACACACACACACACACACACACACACACACACACACACACACACACACACACACACACACACACACACACACACACACCAGCTCAACATTGAGCATGACTTGAGGCAGTTTCAAGCCTGCAACCCAGAGGATGTGCAATGCAAAACAGGCACATTGCAGCACCTAATGCAGGGTTAGTTCACTTGTTCATGTTTTTGTTTTTTGCACAGATTGCAAATGAAACACTGTTTCATTATTTGACTACTTTTACTTTTCGTTTTTGATCTGCACTTTTATTTTCTCTTTTTGAACTTTGTGTTATTTCATGTTTTTTATTTTGACTCATGAAATATGACTGATATATTGGTGCTAGTAAGTTCAATAAATTTGAAGTAATTTTTGTTGGGGCGACGGGGGGAAGTGGGGCTTGAAAATCCCCACTTATTAAAAGTGGGGAATGACGAAAAAAGTTTGAGAACCACTGGACTAGGGTGTCATGGTCTGTGTCTCTGTGTCTGGTCTTGGTGTCTGTTTCTTTGTGTTGAGTTGTTTCCTGTTTTATTTTTTATTTTTTTGGCTTTTTTTTTTGCTTTTATTTTTTTTTTGATAGTGATGACAGTAGAGATAGACAGGAAATGGGGAGGCAGAGAGAGGGGGAATGACACGCAGGAAAGGTCTGCCCGACGCGGGATTCGAACCGGGGACGCCTGCGGCGAGGACTGTAGCCTCTACATGGGACGGCCGCTCTACCCACTGCGCCACGCACCGCCCCGTTTCCTGTTTTATTTTGAAGTTCCTGTCTTGTCTTCCTGTGTTCTCCCTCCTGGTTGATTACCTCATGTGTCTCACCTGTGTCTAATTGCACCACGTGTGTCTCGTTTCCTCGTGTGTGTATATAACCTCTGTGTTTCCTTTGTCTCTTGTTGGTTCATTCGTCTTCGTCTCGTCGCCGTGCTGTCCTGTCCTGATCCTAGTGTTGTTCTACATTCCTTGTGAGTCATTAGTTCTGTTTTTGAGTTGTATTCCTCTGCTACTTTGATACTTATGTCCAGGACTTAGGCCTGTTGACTGTTGATACTTTGTGTTTTTCTCTTTGTTTGGACTTTGAATCCCTGTGTTGTTTTACGTTTGTTTTTGAAATAAATCGTTTTTGTTACTTTGAACTTTGGTCTGCATTTGGGTCCTCCTGCTTCCCCCAACCCTGACATAGGGCCATCCTGAACAAAATCAATAAAAATGCCACTTTTGTGTCTACAGGAAACCTGGTGGGATCAGCAGGTGGCTTAAAAGGTGCGGGGGTACTGGGGAGGCAGCATAGCCTACAACAACGGGGGTGTTACCTCCGGAGGGGTGGCTGTGCTGATCGGGGAAGCGGCTGGGGTAACTTGGGCTGAGGTGTACGCAGATAATGAAGGCAGGGTAATTATTTTGGAAGTAGTGTGTAAAACCTGGGCAGGCAGGTTGATTAATGTTTATGCTCATAATGATGAGGTAAAGCTCTGTTCCAGAGCCTGGCCAAGTGGGTAACTCATACCACTTTAATAACAGGTGACTTCAATGTCATACAGACCTTGGATGATGTGGGGGGAGGGAAAAGCTGAAAAGCGACATTAGAAGGTTTGTTTTGGCTGACATGAGTGTTAACTCAAATCTCATTGATGTTGATTGATTGATGAGTACTGAATCCTGGCAGGAGGGCCTTCAGCAGGATCCAGGTCGTGCGGGGCCGCAGCTGCCGGTCTCGGATCGATCTGCTCCTGGCTTCCGGGGGGCTGCTGGGGAGGATTCGGGGGCTCGCCTACGAGCCTTGTGCGTGGAGCGATCACCTGTTTCTCCGCTGTGACTTAACGGGGCCGGGGGAGGTCCGGGGCGGCGGGCTGTGGGTCCTAAACGCCAGGCTGCTGGAGGACAGGGCCTTCAGGAAGAAGTCAATTAATATATTGTGTTACTGTATCGATGAATGCAATGATGATGTGGGGGGAGTTTAAGAATAGAATCAAAAGGGCGGCAATTAACTTTGCTAAGCATAAGAGATGGCAGAAAGGAATGGAGGAGGAGAAGCTAGTACCAACATTTAACAGTTTGGTAAGTAGCATAGACACGGCCACGGGGGCACAGCTGGCCAGCGTTGAAGCCGCAAAGGCGAGGCTGGCCGAGCTGCACAGTGCTAAGTGCACTGCTGCGGCTCTAAGAGCTAAGGTTAACGATCTCCTACACGAAGAGCGGTACTCTGCATACTTTTTGGGGCTCGAAAAGCAAAAGCAGGAGAGGCAGCTCATTACTGAGCTTGTAGACAAAGAGGGTAAAGTAGTTTTAAAAAAAACAGGACGAGGTAGAAGCCGTGGCTGTAAGCTTTTACGAACAACTCTTCAGTGAGGAAGCGGTAGATGAGGGGAGGGGGGAGGAACTACTGCAGAGACTCAAAGGTAGGTTGAAACAGCAGGGGCCTCATGTATCAATGTTGCGTACGCACAAAAAAGTGGCGTACGTCATTTTCCACGCCAACGTTCAGATGTATCAAAAGTGAAATGACCGTGGAAAAGTGCGGTGGCCCACGCCAACTCCATAGCTGGCGTACGCACGTTTCTACTGCTGTTGTTCCTTTGGCGACACTTAGAGGTGAAGCTGGGAAACTGTTAATAATGTGAAAACAATTAGTCCTCAGAGTAATGTGCACATCAGAGATACATTTATGAACAACTAACCCATCCACATGTTGCAATTAGATAGGTGGATAGAAAAGCATGCGCAAAGTGGTGCAGAAAATAGCATCAGCTTTAGTCTTAAGATATTGCAGATGCTGCAGTGCGAAGTGCACACGAGTCCCGGAGGTTTTTTTTTTTTTTGCACATGATGACTCCGAGGGCAATTCTCTTGGAACTGAGCGCAGTGCGCTGCGACCGGCCTGAGAGCGCGACACGTCGGGGAGCCATGAGTCGCCTCTATTCAGGTGCTGACCACACTGTGAACAGGAAGCATTTTTATACTATAAATGTACAGATCTATGTGATGCGTAAATGCATCACATATTAACAAACATTGTGGCGAGGTGGCTGGTTCAGCGCACGATTCATTCATTCAGCATAGCTGGGTACAGATTACAGGCTGGGACTGTATGCGCGCAAAGTAAATGTATTTGTTTAATTGTCCTATGTAACCCCCCGATGCACATTGAGCATGTCTGCCGAAATATCACACTGTCAGTGACTTTCTTTTTGCTGGTTAAACTACACAGACTGTGTGAAGTACTTAATGTCAATAAACACATGCGTAAAGTTGGACATTTATCAGCCTCCCTGGCGCACTTCTGCATTTATTTACTACGCGATCTGTGTATGAAAGAAGGCAAATAAAATTGTAAATCCATTTCACATAATTTAATTAGAGTACATTGTCTGCTTTCATTTGGGATGACAGTGGTCCTCCGCCTCACGTTCACCTTTATATCACACACACACTCTCCCACCCCCTTTGTGATGGTGCCGGAGGACGGCAAAAAAAAAAAAAAAAAAAGATGTTTACACGGCTCAACTTTATCGAGGAGCACCTTCAACTCAAATTTGGTTAAATTGCTGTTCCTCACAGTTTTTCATGGTGTTATCTGACCGTAAAGAGAAGGGAATCTTTGGTGCAGGCCTTATTTACATTGATTTGCATATTTAAATGGAGGCGTGGACAGGGAGGAGATTACCACTTCTACATGTGCGCTCAATTCCACGTTGATTGGGATGTACAAAGGAAAAGTGCTTGGATCCATGCGTACGCACACTTTGATACATCAGATTTTCTTTGTGCGTACGACAGTTTCTGGATTTTGGCGTACGCCATGTTTCAGTATGAAATCCACGCAAGTATTGATACATGAGGCCCCAGGACAGTGAAGCATTAGAGGGTAAAATCTCGGAGGAGGAGGTCGCCAGGGCCGTAGCCGGCCTATCTAGGGGCAAGAGCCCCGGAGAGGACGGCCTAACCTCCGAGTTATATATTAATTTAGCGGATTATTTGGTGCCATTATTAACGCAATTGTACAATGAAATGTTAGATAGAGATGAAGCCCCGGCAGGTTTCGTAGCGGGAGTAGTCTCCCTGCTGTTCAAGAAGGGGGAAAGAAACCTAATTAAAAACTATAGGCCAATTAGCCTGCTGAACGTCGACTATAAAATTTTGGTGAAAACCACCACCAACAGGGTGAAGGAGGTGGCCGGGGACGTTGTGACGAGCCTACAGGCTTACGGCGTCCCCGGCAGAGATATCACCGATTCCATCATGGCGGTGCAGGGAGCGGTCCGGGGGATGGAGGGCTCGGGTAAGGGACTCCTCCTGAACCTGGACTTATGCCCTATTTGCACGGGATTAGTATTACCTGGGGACGTCTGGTAATTTGTAAATTCCCCCCCCACGTCTGTGTTTCTTGCGGTGCATTCGCACGGGATAAGTGATGTCTGTATTTTTACTCGAATTTACTGACATTAAGGCTCCGATGTGACGTCAAAGCTATGCACGTCGTAACATCCGCTGCTGCATGGACCGCGGAACGCATCTGGACAAGGGGGGGCCATAACTTCACGTCAAACGGGGGGGGGTGTCCTTGTACCGGGGGTTATTGTTACCAAGGATACGGAAATAAAAGTAGCGAAGCTCCGGACAGAGTTGCGGTGATTGTATCCACTTTATGAAACATTATGAAAACACATGAGTCTATCACGACAACAGATTTTCCGGGATCGATCAAATCCATTGGATCATCACACTGATTATCCATACCAGAGGTAGGCTGCCGGTTCTCACGGCCCGGACTTCAATAGTTTTTTTTTTTTTTTTTTTGGAGGGTGTGTGTGTGCGCCGAGCAGACCCGTCTAGAGAGACACGCGTCTATATGGGACAGGCTTTTATTTAATTTAGAACAAACCTTATGCTCAGCAAAGATGGAAAATATAGGCTATAGTCTAATATAATAAAATGGTTCTGTTGTTTGGCCACTGTTTAAAAGAGTCAGAATATAAGGAAAGAATCGTATCCAGAGCAGCATCATTTACAAGTTTAATCAGCACCAATTAAACTTCTAGGCTTCTTTTTTTTTTCTTCATCACAGGAGAAATAAGGCGTGCGCTGCGCTCACCTCGCTACTCTCTGCGGTGCTCTGGTTGTGATTTGTCTGCTGCCTTGAATCCGCCTTTTATACGTGCGCGTTCACAGATTCACAGGCATGACGTATTGATAAACAATGCACTTGATAGACTCACGAATTCAAATCGAAATGCAGCACTCGGTGACAGTTTTTATTTTATCGGCAGCAGTGAAGGTGTGTGTGGTGGTGACTTGGCTCTTAAAAACACAGATACAACAAAAAATGCCCCTCAATTACTGAGATGCAGATTCGCACGGGACTAGTTTTACCACGGGACGTCGGCCTTTGGTGAAATATAGTAGGTAATTTGCGCGGGAATTTTTAGTTACTTTTTTACTGACATGGCGCATTCGCACGGGATTAAGATCACAGACGTCCTCCGCAATTATTACAAATTACCAGAGGTCCCCAGGTAATACTAATCCCGTGCGAATAGGGCTTTACTCTATCAAATGCTTTTTCTAAAGCCCTATTCGCACGGGATTAGTATTACCTGGGGACCTCTGGTAATTTATAATAATTGCGGAGGACGTCTGTGATCTTAATCCCGTGCCAAGTCACCACCACACACACCTTCACTGCTGCCGATAACTGCTGCATTTCGATTTGAATTCGTGAGTCTATCAAGTGCATTGTTTATCAATACGTCATGCCTGTGAATCTCTGAACGCGCACGTATAAAAGGCGGATTCAAGGCAGCAGACAAATCACAACCAGAGCACCGCAGAGAGTAGCGAGGTGAGCGCAGCGCACGCCTTACTTCTCCTGTGATGAAGAGAAAAAAAAAGAAGCCTGCGGTCCGACCTGACCCGAGTTATTGAATGTTTACGTTTATTTAGAAGAAGTTTAATTGGTGCTGATTAAACTTGTAAATGATGCTGCTCTGGATACGATTCTTTCCTTATATTCTGACTCTTTTAAACAGTGGCCAAACAGAACTATTTTATTATATTAGACTATAGCCTATATTTTCCATCTTTGCTGAGCATATAAAGCAGTGGTCCCCAAACTGCGGCCCGCGTTCAAATTCCAACCGGCCCGCAGCCTCTGTCATAAAATCAATAATATGCGGCCCGCCAGCACGTACAATTTTTTTTCCCAGCCTCGATATATTGCCATGTGCATGCCTGTTTGTTTTCCTCGTCTCTGGCCTCCAAACAGGCTGAATGACAAGAGGCTTCACTCTGTGACTCGGTCTCAGCACCTGGGCGCGTTTGTTCCATAGCGGAATGAAATGAAGGGAGTGAAGCCTCTTGTCAGTCATCCAGGATCTTTGTCTCTGTGGGGGGAGGCGGGGCCGCTACCACACACACAGTGCTGCATGTGAGCCTGTGAGGAACAACGCTAGGTAACGTCAGTTGCCAACTTGGTGACTTTCTCCCTAAATCAGGCGACTTTCCAAACCCTCTCATCGACTTTCTTTTTGACAAAAGCCACTAGCGACAAATCTAGCGACTTTTCCGGTGCTGTTACTGTTACAAACGCTTCTGGTTTGGAGACTCGGACGTGAAAGCACGTCATCACTGCTGTTTCCAACGAGCAGTGGTGCTGCCGTGAGCCCCCCGCCCCTGTCCCTACAGCCCCCACCGGCGGTGTCACTGAGCTGTCCCCGCTACAGAGACCCACTCCACGCCGCTGACACCCCCACCACACCCGTCTTTAGAGCGACATACACAGCCTCAGTCACTACTCACCTCATCTACTGTGATGACACGGTCAATATCTATTCAAGTGCAGTTTTGTTGAGACTTGATAAGCCATTTTATTTATTGTTTTGGTTGTGTGTGGTTTTATATTTGAGTGCATCTTTTCTTAACAGAGGACAGGGTCTATTCTTGTTTTTGGTTTGATTTTTATTCAAGTGCAATTTTTGATTTTTGAAAATATAATATAAAATATGTTTCAAATTAACCTAGATATGTTAAAGCTTCCTTTTTTTTTTTTTTTTTTTTACAGACATTTATGTCATTTTATGTGGTCTTCAAATATGAAAAGCAGAGTGATTTTTGTAACAACTCGTTTAGATTTATTTATCTAGCCTATGTGAAAAAATGAAAAGAATTCCATTTGCAATGAAAAAAAAGGTATTAAATAGTTAGTTTGCATTTAATGTTAATGGTTCAAAGGATGTCAGGCTGAATGGTCGGCTGACCCGGCCCCCACACATTTTTACCTCACCAAATCTGGCCCTCTTTGCAAAAAGTTTGGGGACCCCTGATATAAAGGTTTGTTCTAAATTAAATAAAAGCCTGTCCCATATAGACGCGTGTCTCTCTAGACGGGTCTGCTCGGCGCACACACACACACCCTCCAAAAAAAAAAAACTATTGGCAGAAGTCCGGGCTGTGAGAACCGGCAGCCTACCTCTGGTATGGATAATCAGCGTGGTGATCCAATGGATTTGATCGATCCCGGAAAATCTGTTGTCGTGATAGACTCATGTGTTTTCATAATGTTTCATAAAGTGGATACAATCACCGCAACTCTGTCCGGAGCGTCGCTACTTTTATTTCCGTATCCTTGGTAACAATAACCCCCCCCCCCCCCCCCCCCCCCCCCCGCTTGACTTGAAGTTATGCCCCCCCCCTTGTCCAGATGCGTTCCGCGGTCCATGCAGCAGCGGATGTTACGACGTGCACAGCTTTGACATCATATCGGAGCCTTAATGTCAGTAAATTCGAGTAAAAATACAGACATCACTTATCCCGCACCGCAAGAAACACAGACGTGGGGGGGTAATTTACAAATTACCAGATGTCCCCAGGTAATACTAATCCCGTGCGAATAGGGCATAAGTCATTCTTTTCTTTGTAAAACACTGAGCACCATGGGCTTCGGCCCGGTGCTTGGAAGACTGATCAGCCTCCTGTACAAAGGAGCGCAATCACGTCAAAATCAATAGTAGGTTAAGTAAAGTGTTTTCAAATAGACAGGTCGGTGAGACAGGGCTGTCCCCTCTCACCCCTGCTTTTTTCATTTGTTATGGAGCCCCTGGCTGCTGCTGTCGCAGGCGACGGCTGCATGCCGGGGCTGCCCGTGTCGCCGGGGCTGAGGAGGGTCACTGTCGTTTTTGGGTTTTTTTTGCGGACGACGTGACCATCCTGGCCTCGTCACCGCGGGAGATTGTGCGCTTGAGCACATAAGAGCCTTCGAGGCAGCCTCAGGGGCAACATTATTTAATCCAGGGGTCGGCAACCCTAGGCACGCGTGCCACGGTTGGCACGCGGCGGCATAATCATTGGCACGCTGGCACACCGCTACCAGCTGACGAGTCAGAGTTTTTTTTTTTTTTTCCGGGCTTTCTGCGCATTTTATTTTGAAAGGACAGCTGGAGCGAGACAAGGGCTACGCTGCCTCCCTTTGCGTAACTCTACTAAGTGTGAGCGGCACGTACGTTCACGTTGCCTTCGTGAATTGTAAACAAACAGACGCCCCCTCGGTTTTAGCGTCCAGCAGTTTAGCGGCTAATTCAACAGCAGTGATGGATAACTGTACCGGAGAGGCTCAACATGAGCTTCATTTGAGGAATAAACAGCAGCTTTTACCTGACGGGAGACCCGACGCC
This sequence comes from Trachurus trachurus, assembly GCF_905171665.1. NCBI lineage: Eukaryota > Metazoa > Chordata > Actinopteri > Carangiformes > Carangidae > Trachurus > Trachurus trachurus. The sequence continues at coordinate 4,089,841 of NC_139892.1, forward strand.
TGAGCTACGGTAGCTAACAGCTAGCAGGTTTTACGTAGTTACTTTCTCTCCCTCCCTCCCTCTCTCCCTCCCTCCCTCTCTTACACAGACACACACACACACCTGGTTGTCTGTCATATCTGTTGTAAACCTTGTAATAATAGCTTGTTGAGTACAGTTAACATTATTGTTGCTTCGGTTTGAGTGTGGATTAATTGTTAACATCTTGTTGTGTAATGTGAGTGGTGGTCCTGGTCCAGTAGTGATCCTGTTATTGATGAGTTGTGTTTTAATAACAGCTGATGTGTGTAAGTTACTGTAACGTTAGATGGCGTGGATAGTGATGAGAAGGTGTTGCACACATTTTGCAAACCATTGTGCAAAACCTGTTTGTTGTGACTTTCTTGCGTGATAAGCTGATGTGCCGAATATCCCCGTCCCCCCGTCGTCTGTGATCGCCTGCCTCCCCTGTCCTAGAGGTCACCGCACGGAATCGAACCCAGGGTCGCTGCAGCGCTGAATGCAAGACGCCCGCGGCTCTGCGTATTTAGAGATTCAATCAAGGCCGGTGAGCGGCCTGACGCTGCGTCATTAACGCCGCCGCTGCTAGAGTCGGGCCAGACGCACTGTTACCGTACCGACGAGCTACGTGTCCCCTTTTAATCTCCTCTCCTTCAGCCTCACGTTCTCACCCCAGCTGTTCTGTTATCAATAAACCTGACGATGACGCTGCAACCCAACTACACAGCTGTTAAATGATTGGCTGCTTGTTTGTCACTCACAGTGTCCAGATTGTCCAGCCAGGTCTGTGAAATGTTGTGACTGTTTCATTCTGAGTGATATTCTGGATGCACTGCAGTCTCTGTTATAGCATTTTCCTCCCACTGCAATATAATATAATAGGCTAAGTTTTTGAAAAGCAGTGTTGTGAATAATGAGAAAATATCTTCAAAATATGATTAGATGTGGGCTATATTAAATGATTTTATCTATCCATACAAAAACAACATAACTGGGTCGGGCATGTTGTTTTTGCATTTTTTGTCACACTGTTTTATTGTAGTGGCACACTCATTGACAAGAAAATTTCAAATTGGCACTCCATGTCACAAAGGTTGCCTACCCCTGATTTAATCTATTAGCATTAAGTAGGGGGGGCTTAGACAGGTGGGGCTTTAATATCATTACAGACCAGGTCAAAGTATTAGGCGTTTATGTGGGCATAGGTGGGGTCAGGGCCTCACGCAGTAACTGGGACGCGGCAATTAGCAGGGTGAAACATATTGATAACAGGTGGCGGCCCCGTGGCCTTAGCTTGAGAGGAAAGGTAATAGTGTGGAACGCTCTAGTAGCCTCCACTCTATTGCATGTTTTGGGAACCTGTGAGCTGCCACAGTGGGCGACAAACTGACAGCTCTGACACCGACATGGACCTGGACCTGGTGAAGCAGGTCAGGTTGGGCAGGAAGAACAAGAGAAGAAAAACCACGTCCTCCTCTAGTTACCTTAGGTGGCCTCCCTCACATCTTTAAACACCTGTGGGCTCTGCACTTGGGCTAAGACTAGGGCCATCCAGAACAAAATCAATAAAAATGCCATTTTGTGTCTACAGGAAACCTGGTGGGATCAGCAAGTGGCTCAAAAGGTGCGGGGGTACTGGGGAGGCAGCATGGCGTACAACAACGGGGGTGTTACCTCGTGCTGGTCGGGGAGGCGGTCCGGGGGATGGAGGGCTCGGGTAAGGGGCTCCTCCTCAACCTAGACCTTGAGAAAGCCTTTGATAGGGTAAGTCATAGTTTTTTGTTTAGCACACTGAGCACCATGGGCTTCGGCCCGGTGTTTAGACAGCTGGTAAGTCTCCTATGTAGAGGAGCGCAGTCGAGGCTGAAAATAAACGGTAGGTTGAGCAGAGCATTTCCAACAGACAGGTCGGTGGGACAGGGCTGTCCCATCTCACCCCTGCTTTTTTCTTTTGTTGTAGAGTCCCTAGTTGCCGCTGTCGCAGGCGACTGCCGCATGCCGGGACTGCCCGTGGCGCGGGGGCTGAGGAGGGTCACTGTGGCCCCGTTTGCGGAAGACGTGACCATCCTGGCCTCGACGCCGGGGGAGATAGATTGTGCGCTGCTCGGCCAATTCAGCGACCGGGAAGGCGGCGGATGACGTGGCAGGACAAGCGGAGGCTCCGGCGGTGGCTTCAGTGGCTGCAGAGGTCGGGAGGGAGAAGGAGACGGCGACTGCTATGCTAGCAGCAAGGAGAGCCAAGGCTGCTGGGGCTGGAGCCGCGGCTGGCCCGCCCGCGGGCCCGGTGGCTCAGCAGGCGTACGAGAAGTAGCTCACTGTGCTCCTGGAGCTCCAGGGAATGACCCCCATCTTGGCCATGGAACTCATGAGGGCGGTGAGGGGCTTGTGTGGGGGCTTGGTGGCTTGCCGTGCCACCGGCCCCCGCACCTACGAAGTGACCCACATCAAAGGTAAAGAAAGACTAACGGATTTAAAATTGGTGATACTGCTGTGATGGCTAAAGGGTTATGTAATGATGAGTTAGTTGTGTCATAATCTGCCTGCCTACATTACTGATGAAGAAATTATCATTAAACTGGAGAGTTGGGGGGTGGGAGTCGCCTCCCCGATTAGGAGACGAATGTGGCCGGGGACCAACGTGGCTGATGGCACCAGGTTCCTTAAAGTGAAATTTAATGAGAAAGTGCAGAGCTTGCCGTACTCGGCTAGATTTGAAACGGCCTTGGGCCCAGAATACTTTAATACACAATCGTCAGGTCAAAGTGTGCAGAATGTGCCTGCAGCCAGGCCGCATTTTAAGAGTGTCCAGAATTTTTCTGCCACAAGTGCGGAGTCCAGGGGCACTATGTGAGGGAGTGTGGGGCTAAGAGGGGGGCTGAGGAGGACAAGTGTGCTTTATGTATGAACTCAAAGTCCAGGTGCTCCTGCAAAGACAGCGAGGAGGAGGAGGAAGAGGGAGATGCAGGCTCCTCAGCAGAGCTCCTCAGAGGAGGAGGACAGCAGCAGCGGTGGCAGCGAGGACGGAAGGGTGGGTGTGGCCGTGATGGCTGACCTGGCTCGAGCTGGACCCCTGGAGCAGGTGCAAGTCAGGCAGCAGGATCCGAGAAAGGGGGCGGGTGTGGCCGTGAGGGCTGACCTAGCCTGGGCTGGGCCCCCGGAGCAGGAAGCGGCTCTGGAAGGACTGAGCCAGGCGGAGCTCATCTGCTGCTATAGGCTTAGACTGCTGGGGGGGGGGGGGGGGGGGGGGGGGGGGGGGGGGGGCACATTTTCTCGCACATTTTGAATTGTCATTATCTGTTGCACTTTGTAGTTTGGCTTTGGTGTCTCGCACTCTTGTGTTACATGTCTATGTAGGAAACATGCTCTATAAATAAAGTTTGAAAATAAAGTTTGATAGACTCTTCTCTCGCACCAACCGCATTTAACATTTCCATGTTTGTGTGTTCAGTGGATGTGAGGGTGTAAGGGCGGAGGATATTGTTATGATGCCATGTAAAGCCCTTTGAGACAAACTGTAAAAATGCACTATGCCTTGCCTCACCACCACCGTGTTGGGCTGACAAAGGTTAAGGGGGAGTCACTGGACAACGGGGGAAACAAAATTAATCACTAAACGAAGACACACTCTGTCAGCTCAGAGTTCCCCTCTTAAAAGAACTCAGCAGTCAAAGAGCCAACTGATGGTGTTGACTCTGAGCAGGGCCACGGCCAGCAGCTTCTGAAGCCTCCCAGCCTGGCTGATTGCCTTCAGCTGTGGAGGAGCATCACAGCTGCTCCCAATAGCTGCTAATGAGCAAGGAACCCTGGGACCCAGAGCTCTGCCCCAAACAGCCCCCTTTCTAAAGACAACTAATCCAACACCTGTGTTTGGCTATGAATTCATTACACTCCAATTTCAAGTAAATACAAGTAAATGTTATAGTTGCTTGATTTTTATCCATTTTCAAACTCAAGCTTTCTACACTAACACACTTTGTGTGGTGAAAGAAAGTATTTTTTTCAAAAACAACCTTATATTGCTCATTCAAATGTAAAAACTGATCTCATCTCCACATGTAATTTAAAAAAAAAAGTTTAATTGCCCTTGTTTTATTTCCTTCATAAAAAGGGAGACACTCCTGTGTCTGAGTTTCTGTCATTGATACTGAATGGCAGTGAATGAGTCTTATTTAGCATGTGAACTGCATGTTGTCATCTGACTCCAGGGTATAGGTTAGGATTAGGATGAGGAATAAAACACCACGGTCAGGAGGAACGAGGTGTAAAATAAAAAGTTATAGAATAATAAAATTATTTTTTAAAGTTGTCAGATTAATGACACAACCAGACAATTTGCGTGAACAGATTGACTTTGAAAACTTCCCAATTCGAAGCAATTTCATAAAAGCCAGCTCTACATCATTAGGTCATAAAAGCAAAGGGAATAAAACCAGAAATAAAACAGTCCACATAAATAAAAGATTCTGAAAAAAGCCAAAGATAAACACAGACCTGTATTCACTGGGGCAAGATTTTTTCTTTTTTCTTTAATACAATAAATAAAATAAGTTTAAATTAGTGCGTGCCTTTAAATGGTTCTATATAACCCTCGATTTATTGGCATTTATTTGATTGATTTGTGACTGTGTTTTTGTGTGTGTGTGTCTGCCTCTGCTCCACCTGGGCTCAGGTTAGAGCAATGAGCTCGTTGGCAGAGCAGGTATTGACTCGTTGCAGACACGTCACAATTACCACGTGACGCGAGACCTCAGTGCAACCTCATAGCATTATTTAAAACAGAATATCCCTGATGACCACCTCTATGAAAGATACAGATTTTATTTTATTTTTTTTTTTTTATTGTGGAAAAAACAAAACAGACAATACAGTGCACATGCATTGATGACTTATAATGACATAAAATGTGAAATTAGGTGTGTGTGTGTGTGTGTGCGTGTGTGTGTTTGTGTACGGTAAGTCAGTTATGGTATATTCTATAAATGGTGATCATAATAATGGTGAAAAAGAGACTTAGTGGATAATAATAGTGACTTTGGTCATAATAATACTATTGGGGTAGAGGGAAAAAGCGAAAACAAAGATTGAAAACATAAATGAAAAAATAAATAAATAAATAAATAATAGAAAACAAATAAATTACAATTGTGACAGCAATAACTCAACAGCGATAACGACAAAACCAAGCGAGCAAACAAACAAACAGAGCAACAGGAAGAAGTAAGAGAGGAAAAAAAAAAATATATAATAATAATAGTAGTAACAGCGATTATTCTACAGTGTAGGGGAGAGGTAGGAACCAAAGGTACAGGAGCGGTTTGGGAGCGGAGGTGAAAAAATAAATAAATAAATAAAGTAAAATAGAATAAAGTTTTGGATGGGGAGAAAGATAAATAAATGGAATATGAATAAATGATAGAGTAGGTAATGATAATAAAATAAGATACAAATAATAAGAATTACTAATTAGAAAATCAATTTGAACAGCGGGGCATTGGCCCGTGGTCCCCCATCCCCACCTCCCCCCAGCAATACCCCGCCCCACCGCACCCAGCCACCCCAGAGCACCAGCAGCAGCAGCCCGTCTCCCTGCTTAGATGGGAAGGTTTTTTTTTTTTTTTTTTAATCCTTTTTTCCTTTCCTTTCCCTTTTCTCCTTTCTTTTTCCTCCTCTTCTTTTCATTTGTTTGTGTGTGTAGGGCATTAAAAGCAGAGTGCGTGTGGTGCATTAAAAACAAGGTAGGTGATGATGTATAGTGCTTTGTTTGTTTTTGTTGTAAGTTGGTTGTCAGAAGGGAAGCGGGCCGTACAGCAACTGCCTGAGCGGAGATGGGCATGAGCGGGCATGCCAGAGGGGAGGGCTGGGGGACCACAGGCCCGTCAACCTACCCCGCTGCAAATAACCAACCAAAAAAAAAAGAGAGGAGAAGAAGGAGAACATATACTGTGTATATATATATATACACATACACACACTCCTACACATACAGTATACATACATACAAGCGTACCTCCCTTCCTCCTCCCCCCACCCCTCTCCCTCTCTTTCTTCCCTCCCTCCCTCTCCCCCTCCTTCCCCTATCTACCCCTCCCTACCCCTCATCTACCCCGAGATACAGATTTTCTGCAGATGGCATCCCCTCCCTATATAGGCCCCTGCCGCCTGGTCGTCGGTATATGGTACCTAAGCTCAGAACCAATAGATTGTACCAACCACAATTGGCCTAATTAATGGACTCTTGTGAGCCCGTCTCCCCAAGGCGGTTACATGCTGCCATTCCGACATGCTGCCACTCCGACATATCGCCATTCCGACATTCTACTATTCAGACATACCACCATTCCGACATGCAAACGTCCTGCCATTCCGACAGTTTCGTCCCGCCATTCCGACAAGGCTTTAATTTCCATAAGGAAATGTGCGTTACTCCGAGCGGCGGTTAGGTGTATGTGTGTATGTTTTTTTTTTTTTCTTCATGTTTTAAGACATGTGTACAGATGTGATACAGTCAGTGGAAGCTTAATAAATAAACAAACACAAAGTCTCGCCATGTACAATCACACACTCCGATGTCAGTTTGTAACAATTTCCCTTACAATAAGGATATAAGGGGAACTGACACAACTGCTGCAGGCGGACCTAGGCTCGCGCTCCTGGTGCGTCCAGGGAAGCAATAATCAAAGTCGCTACTTAGAGTCTCTGTATTTCACTGAACTCAAAACGCGCCAATCACAGGCGGCATATAATAAACAATTACACACAGATCAACAGAACCCGAAAGCCCTCCCCCCTCCCGCTGTCCATTAAGTCCGAGTGGGAATGAGTGTGTGTGTGGGTGCGCGAGCGCACTGTCCGTGCCGGCGTGTATGTATGTGTGCGGGGGTGCGCGAGCTCACAGTCAGTGTGTGTGTGTGTGTGTGTGTGTTGGTGCGTGGTGAGTGAGAGAGAGTTTGTTTGTCCTACTGTCCACACGGGAGAGACGCCGAGGCTCCGCCGAGGTGACCACGCCAATCCTCTCCCTCGTCCCGCTTGGCTGAAAACGGGCTGTGAGGTGTCCAAACGGGCCTTTGTGATCCACAGGGTAATCCACCGGGAAAAATAATCCACTATGCCGCCTCTCCTCCCCTCTCACCACGTCACTTCTCCATTTAAACCCTCGGTCCCACTAATGCACTTTTACGCATTACGCACACAACTTACAGCAAAAAAGAAACATTCATTCATTCATTAAAGGTCCGCACGTCCCAGTGCGCAAACCACAAGGATAATTGATCATTTCCCTGGCCTAATACACAATGAAAAAAACCTGGGGAGCAAACCTGCAAATCAACTACCCCAGCTGACCAGGCAAAACCCAGTGGATCACTACAAGTTGTTGCAACTTTTGGGAATTTACTCCTGGTAAAAAGGCTTACAAACATGGACCAGGACGGCTCCATAATACGCACAAAAATCCAAAGGAAACGAAAGGTAACTTAAAAAAAAAAATAGCAACAGCACGAAGTAGTCAAAATATGTGTTTTACGCATGCCTCTGTGCGTCTGCAGATCAAATTGTCTATAATTAAACTTGGAGCCAGACCCGGCCAGGCTACAGGAGAGATCAAAAATATGCAAGGGTCCAGGACCCCCATGAGAACCACTGATCCTGTTGAACGTACTGTAACCACTGTGATACAATAAAAAACAACATCACTGATCTGATTCACCGGCGTAGCGGTCCCTCTCTCCATTAACTCTCTAGCTCTCTCGACCACAGCTGCAAACTAAGTAGCACAGCGCCAATAATAATAATAATAATAATAATGCATTTTATAATCGAGATGGGATGTGACAAGGGCGTTGACCAGAGTCAAAGTGCTGTTAGAGGAGAGAGATGGGCAGGCAGGGAGGCGGTGATCATTATTAACCTACACATTTAATGACCTTATGTCGGAATGGCGGGACGTTTCCAAAAAAGGAAAGTACCGCCATTCCGACAATGGAAACAAAAATTGTCGGAGTGGTGGGACGTTTTCAATTAATGGAAGTGCCGCCATTACGACAATTAGACGTCAATGTCGGAGTGGCGGTATGTCGGAATGACCCGCGGATACCTTCCCCAGCAATTCGAAATGTCACAACAGCAGATCAGAATTGTTAGAGAGGAAGACTCGCAAGTGTCATCAGTGGCCACAAGAACAAAGCATGCAGCTTTTGCTTATAAAAAAAACACACAACACTGTACAAACAAAGCCTGTGCAGAGACAGTCAGGAAACAAATTCAAGAACTGTTTAAAATGTGGGAAACATCCACAACATGCATGGAACCAAGGAAAATGTCCAGCTAAAGGCTCTGTATGTTCACACTGTCACAAGCCAAACCACTGGGCAGCGGTTTGTCGCAACCGTAGCATGAGTTCAGTGTAGGGATGGGGCCGATCCGATCCAGTATCGGTATCGGGTACCGATACGAGTGTAATTAACGGATCGGAAAATTTCGATCCAACCTGCGCAAATTTCCGATCCATGAAACACATGTGCTTTCACTGTTGTCTGCTGAGATGATTCCAGAAGTTACTCCTGTTGGCTACTCTGCTAGGTGGCTGCAAAACTGTGGAACGGATTTCCTGAAGGAGGCGTGTGCCTGTGTCAATGAGGCGAGGTGATGAGACACGCCCCCGTTCAGGAAATCCATTCCACTGTTTGCAGCCCGCCGAGCCACTAGCGTTAGCAGCCAGCTAGCAGTATTTAGCAGTAGCAGCCGGCTAGCAGCACGTCATGTCCGCTGTTTGGAATTATTTCACGCTGGAGACACCGCAGAGCAAGACGGCAACATGCAATGTTTGCAAAGCCGCCATTCCGAGGGGAGGAAGCGCCGTCGCCACATACAATACGACAAACTTAATCAAACATTTTAAAAAAACACCACGCGAAAGAGCACAAGGATTTTTTAGGAAGGAGAAAGAGAGAGGAAAGGAGCCGGCAGGAGTCACTTGTGGAATCGTTCCAGAAGCAAGGAAAACTTCCAGCAGACAACGTGAAGGCTAAAGCGATCACAGAGAAGTTGCTTAACTTCATCGTACTTGATGACCAACCGTTTTCAGTGGTGGAAAATGTGGGTTTCCGCGGCCTGATTGAACACTTTAGGCTAGTGACAAACTGTCAAAAAGGGCTTTAGTTTTTGAGATACCCCTACCGGAGGTAGAACAAAACCTAACAATGTTTTTCCTCATCTCCAAGGTCTCCCATATATGAAATTGATTCTTAGGTTAAAATATTTTACTGCAAACATTGTTAAATTGATACATATTGTCATGCACCCCAAACTTAAAAAAGAACAAAAATACAGCCTGGCCGTATGGGAGTTAAGACATATAAACTCATGTAGATTAATAACACAAGCTCTGACAGCTTTGAGACTTGACATAATTGTGGCCAGAAGTCAAAGGCGAGCGTTTGTGTCCGCGGCCGCCGCCGCCTTGGTTAAGCGTGTGTGTGTGTGTGTGTGCGTGCGTGCGTGCGTGTGCGTGGGGGCCGTTCAGATGGGTCTCTTGTTGCGCGCACAAGCCCATTACTTTAATGTGCGCTCACAACCGAAAGCGACGCCGTAGCGGTGCGTATTCGGTGCGACGTGCTTGTTTCCTGCTTCTCCGCCGGTGTTGTGTCAGACCCCGGTTCTCCCTCGGTCTGTAAACTTTTTCACGCGGAGTTCTGCCCCGTTTGGAAGGAGCAGGAAGCCCGTATGCGGGAAGACGTCGCTTCAGAGATGTAGAATGTGTGATATAGAAGAGAAACACCTATTTCAGGACTACTGACTTGTATCACCAGAACAGAACAGACATGTCCTGTGATTTTCAGCCTCCTTCCATATTTAATGGAGGGGGACAATGCAATGACAGTGGAGCTATCAAGATTCTTTTGACACCTTGGCCTCAAAAAAAGAAAGAAAAAAAAAGCCGCCAACAGGCCACCATCCACACAAGTGTAGCCTACACGTCCAAGGGGGTACAGTGCTTTGCCACTATTTCGGACAGCCTCAGGCATGATGAGCGAGCTGTGTGGGGACACATTGAGCCTATTTTAAAGGACATTAATATGCACAACCCCAATTTGACAACTGTCCACTTTATGAGTGACGGGCCTGTGACTCAATATAGAAACAAAAAAAACTTCTATCTCATGAGCACACTTCCCTACAGTATGGGCTTCAAAGAGGTTACCTGGAATTTCTCTGAAAAGGCCCACAGAAAAGGTGCACCAGTGGTGCTGTAAAGCGTGCTGCAGATGAAAAGGTTAAAATGGGTGCTGACATCCAGACACCCAGAGACCTTTACAACACATTAATAAGCACAAGTTCAAGTATACAATACTTCTGGATATCAGAGGAGGACATTCTTAAACATGATGAAGCTGTTCCAGAAAAGCTTCCAGTAATAAAAGGCACAATGAAAATTCATCAGATCGTGTCTGTGACTCCAGAGAAGATCAAACATAGAGAGCTGTCATGCTTCTGCAGCCGTGGCACAAACAGCGAGTGTGACTGCCACAGTCCAATTGTATTAGACTTAAATATCACAAAGACCCCCACAAACACACAAACTGCAGCTCCAAGTATGGGAAACAAAAAGAAGACCCCCACAACCAGTGAAACAGCCCAACAACTGTCACCTGACCTGGTTGGCAGGTTTGTAGTTGTAAAATACGATGAGATGCCATTCATTGGTCAAGTTGTCAAATTAGCTGGCAATGAACTTGAGGTGAGCTGCATGCGACAGCTAATGGGGAAAAATTAATTTGCCTGGCCAACAACCCCTGATGTGATTTTCTATTATGCATCTGACATGCAAGCCATCCTGTCAGAACCTGAGCCGGATACGAATCGCTCATCGAAATTATGTCCCCAAGACTGGAAAACCTTCCAAAGTTTTTGGTAGCTCACCTCACCTGCTCCGCTCCCTCAGGCTGTGATAAAAGAAAAGATATCCAAGAGAAAAATGCAGTTTCAATTGTTTGCTTTAAAGTGTAATTCATGAACAGGTTTATGAAAAGAAAAGTTTGGTTTAAAGTTACTTGAACATTCAGTTAGTTACTGTATTAGACTAAAAATGTACTTGTTATAAATAACTCAGTTACTGAACTCTTTGAAAGATTTGTTGTTTTTAGTTGAGTTTATTTTGAAATAAAATCCATTGCATTTTAAGTGATAATCTATCGTTACATTCAGAAAAATTAACTCTAGTTTTTTAACATTTTAATATTTTAACATTGCAAATGACTTGGTCACTTAGTGACTTTAACAGTGACATTGTTGCTTGTTTGAATGTTTTGATGCTTTGCTGTTAAAAACAACTGAACGTGTTTTCTTATAGTTACATCGCTGTTACATTGTTGCATGAAATTAAAGATTAAAAAAAGAAATCACTTTTTCAGATCTTTTAACAGTTGTCAGTTTCTTTGTATTATGTTGGTTACAAATTATGTTCCTGAAACAGCCTTTAAAGCAGAAGTAAGCGATCCGGTCGTTTTGGCTAATGCTGCGTTCCAGGCAGGCTTTTGAAACCGTAAATTACAGCTTCAAGTCACAACTTACGACTTTGTAGCGTTCCAGGCAACCCACTTGTGTTTTTCCGACCTGTTTTACCGGTGAAAGTCACTATAACGGCCACTCGTAACTTCCGACCCGTGAACTCGTACCAGATCGAACTGGTACGACTTCACAGGTCGGAAAAACACGAGTTACGGGCTGCCTTGAACGCACCATAACAGTCCTCGTCCCCACGTCACCACATTCACGCGCATCCCTTGGCTGCACACACAGCCCTGCATGCCGTTCTCTCTCCTCATTGGATAAAACTTGTAGGATACGAGAAAAGTTTTCTCCTCGGCTTACAGCGGAGCAGAGGGACTGAGAGACCCGTGTTTCAGTCCAAACACTCCATGTAAGTGATTGCTGTCGGAAGATAGAACTATTTAAGACTTATATTAACACAAAAATATCACTTACTTCTGCTTTAATGAAATACTTGACACTGAAATCGTGCAGTGGTCATTCCTGGCTAACAGCATGTCATTCTGGGTAACAATGACACAGTCAAATAATTCAACCCAAATTTCATATTATATTACAGTATTGTGTTTTTTGAGGTGAGGATACAATAACAACCCTTTTACTTACACCGTAAAAAAAAAAAAAAAAGACATTTTCCATCTTTTTTCTCTTTTTGGCACTAAATATTGTGTGACAAACAGGAACGAATGAAGCCATTTCACTATAAATGTCCAAATATATATATATATATATATATATATATATATATATTTAATGGGAACAGGCATATACAATGTATAAACCGACAATACACTGACCAATACACGAACAGACAGAAGACAAACACACAAAACACTACAACAACAACAACAACAACAACAACAACAACAACAACAACAACAAAAAAGGATGTGAAACTACTAAAATTAAATCAACAGTAACTACTTAGTACACCTTCACTCAAAAGTAAGTTTTTCCCATTTTTTGTTATGCATTTCTATCTTGTCTTGATTGGATGCGATAATTTTTTCCAAAAGAAATTGGCATCGCACTTTATTTCTAAAAAAAAAAGCCAAATTCAGAAGTGTTTTTGTTTGGGTCTTAAAAATAAATATTTTCCCCAAAAGGATGATGGTGTTCACAATCTGTGGGCAGTTTATCTCCAGTACTCCCAACAAAATATTTAATGGTGTAAATTCGAAGTGAATATTTTTAGGTCTTAGCCACTTTTGAATGTCTAACCAAAATCTGACTACATGTGTACAATAAAAAAATAAGTGTAACTGATCCTCCACTTCTTCATTGCAAAATTTACATAATGGAGAGTGGTTAATATTAAAAATATTTAATTGTTTATTTGTGGCGGTAATTCTATAGAAAATCTTAATTTGAAAAATTCTAGAATATGAATCAATTGTTCTTGTATAAATGGACCTAAAGTAATCTTTCCAGGGAATCAAAGTGTTAAACTCATCTTCCCAAAAGGAGCAGGCTGCGTGTGGAAAAAGAGACAGACATCTGCTAAATAAGAAAAAATTATACATCATTTTATTTATCTTAATTTTTGTTAACCATTTAAGAGTTTTTTGAACTGGGGCACTAACCTGCTGATTGTTACTAGAATTTTTTAATTTCCTCCTCCAATTTAATGGCACTGTAGAAAGCAGTTGATTAAAATTATAACTGTCACATAATTGTCCATATTTTTTATTAAACTGTTCATATGAAAGAAAGTTACCTGCATTATCAAGAAGATCATTTATAAAAATAATTCCTTTACTCTGGAAATGCTTCCATAAGAAAGGTTTTCCATTAATTAACAGTGAAGAATTCATCCATATTATTTGATACTGGATCTCGTTTAATGAATTTGGGCGATAGTACTGGAAACTTAACCAAGCTTTGACTGCATCTTTAAAAAATGGCGAAAGGTTACCCAGTGGTTCTTTTAGTAGCCAGTCCACATGTTGCGGCATCAACTGAAAAAAAGGAAACAATTTACATTCAAAAAACGTGTATACTGTAGCTAACGTTCGGCTTGTTCTCCAATGAGTATTGTGGTAGATTTTGTTAACCCAAGATGCTTTCAAGGCTAGATCCATGGCTACAATGTTCTTCAAATTTAATCCGCCATTTTCATAGGAGTTATATACATACTGTCTTTTAATCTTGTCAGGCTTATTGTTCCAAAGGAATTTAAACATTTTTTGTTCAATAAATTTAAACAAGGATGCTTCCGGAGAGGGAAGTGTCATGATCAAATAAATAAACTGGGGAATTACCAACGTATGAATTAATATTACTCTTCCTTGTAGGGACAAAATATTTCCTCTCCACGGTTGCAATACTTTTTCTATTTTCTCTATTTTTCGTTCATAATTTATTTTGACTAGATCTTTCGGATTTTCAGGAATATGAATGCCAAGTACATCAATGGCGCCGTTACTCCATTTAACTGGAGCAGGGCATTGTAAACTGAAATCTGTTCCTCTTAATGTGCCTATCCTCATAATAGTACATTTCTCAAAATTAGGCTCTAATCCGGATAATCTGGCAAAAAGTTTTAAATCCTCAATCAAAGCGTGTAAAGAGCTTTTTTCTGGATGCAGAAAAAAGATGGCATCATCTGCATATAAAGTTATTTTTGCTTCAAGATCATATGGTTTTAAACCTACAATACAATGATTATTTCGAATTCGATTGGCCAAGATTTCAATACTAAATAAAAATAAATATGGAGACAGTGGACACCCCTGGCGAACTCCTCTAGCAAGGGTAAAGGGATTAGATAGATGTCCATTATTAATTATTCGACTAGTTGGTGAATTATATAACACCTTCACCCATTTTACAAGACTTATCCCGAAATTAAAAAAGCAAAGTGTTTTCTGGATAAAGTCCCATCTTACTTTATCGAAGGCTTTTTCAAAATCAGCAATAAATAAAAGTCCAGGTTTTTTCTCTTGATCATAATATTCTATAGTGTCAAGGAGATGCCGTATATTATCACCAATGAAACGCCCTTTAATAAAACCTGTTTGGTCGTATTTAATTATTTGATCAATTATTCTTTTTATTCTTAATGCGATACATTTTGATAATATTCGGGTATCAACGCAGAGAAGTGTCAAAGGTCTCCAATTTTTTAAATATCCCGGATCTTTATAATTTCCTTGTGAATCCTGCTTTAATAATAACGTAATGATGCCCTCTTTTTGTGTCTCAGACAAAAATCCTAGATCATAGGAAAAATTAAAAGATTCTAACAGAGGTTTTTTAATTTCTTCAAAAAATACTTTATAAAACTCAATAGGAATTCCATCAATTCCTGGTGATTTACCAGAGGAAAAGGAATTAATAGCGTCTAACAGTTCTTCTTCTGAAATTGCACCTTCACAACTTTGTTGTTGATGTACCGAAAGTGCATAATCACAAGCATGTGGAAAAAATATATTAACATTCTGGCCACCGAGTGGCTCTGGCCCCTTTTCCAAAGAAAATATTGTTCTGAAGTAATCTACCTCTTCACGCAATATGTCCTGTGGCGCCCAGTGGCGGCCTTAGACATCTGGGGGCCCGTTTCAATATTTCATATGAGGCCCTACCCTGTTAAACATAAAATTATTTGCCAGCTCTGTTCCCATGTGTCGCTGATGCTTAAACCCTGAAAGGACGCAGTAAACGCACTATCCATGCATCCCAGGTACGCACAACACAGTAAGTGTTAAAATCACTATCAGGGCAAGAAACCAGAAGAAAAAAAAGACATGAACAGGAATTTTAACACAATCAAAAACTACAGGCTTTAACAATATTCTGAATTTAAATTGGCAACAAAAGTAATGAGAGCAAAGTGCTCCGCGTTATTTCAGCACCACGACCACGGACAAGGAAAGGACGAGACATGCGGACAGACAGACGTCTACAGGTGCTGCGGTGCTGGAGCAGACAGACAGCTGTCTCCTCCATTATTAAAATCTGTAAATAAGCTGCGAATAATATCACATTTTAGTTGTGCTCTTGCTGTGTTTAATTTCTCTGTTAAGTTAGGACCTACTCATAGATCGCGTGTTTGGAGGCATTTTAACCCGAGGAAAAAAAGAAAAGAGGAGGAAAGTGATTGACAGACGTCAATCATCAGGTTACGCAACTGGGCGCACGTCAGGAGGAAAGCAGGAAAAACAAAAGGACATTAGAAAAGGAATAATATTGGGAGAAGGAAAACGAGGGTCTATTGATAGTTTGCGGGCCGTTTTCAAAGGTAAGCCTACGTTGTTATTGATATTTCCTGCCGGATTATTAATCAGGAGCGATTACCGTCGCGGTGTGGCATGATACGCGCATCATGGTTGTAGAGCGGATCAGGGGTCGAGTGTGTGACCGCACGGTGGACAGAGCTGTTTGTGTGTGTGGTGGAGACCTGTGTGTGTGTGTATGATAAGGTGAAACCTATGAATTATTGTGCTGTCTTTTACTTGGTGGTTGGCAGCTGGGGGCCCCCCTGGTGGCTGGGGCCCGTTTCAATTGAAACGGTTGAAACATAGGTAAGGCCGCCTATGGTGGCGCCATAAGTGAAACCCCTTCCGTCGTATATAACTTCATTATATTTTTCTTAACTGCATTGCTTCGATTTAACCTCAGAAAATGGGCAGTACATTTCTCACCTTTTTCCATCCAGTTGGCCCTTGCTCTATTAATGATACCATTGACACGCTCAGAATATAGGTTTTCCAGTTCCAATTGTTTTTCCTTAACTAAACAAATCATTTCAGATGAAGGTTGTTGTATTTCATCCAATTTACTATTCAGCTCATTTATTTCACCAATTAAGGTCTTCTCCCTCATCAAGTACATTTTTTGTTTCCAAGAACCTATCTTAATAGCGTGACCTCTAAAAGCACACTTAAATGCTTCCCAAACATTATGCGGATTAGAGGAATTTTCATTAACTTCAAAAAAATACTCAATAAATTCTTTAGTTTTTTCAACAAAGATTGGGTCCTTTAAACAAGATTGGTTAAATTTCCAGTAGCCACGCCCACGTGGATACTTTGCTGTGTCCAAAAAATGTCCAAATATATTACATTAAAGGGATAGTTCACCCAAAATTCAAATTTCACTCATTATCTACTCACCCTCATGACGACTAAGAGCTGTGAGAATTTTCAGAGTCCTCCGTTCCTTCTCTGAGTTACGGGGGGGTCCGTGCAGCAGTATTTGTCCATATAATGGTTGTCAATGGACACCAACTTTCTTCGTCCAAAAAGACACACCAAAAAACATCCAAATACCTCCATAGTGCTCGTCTGTAATGTCCCTCTTGTACTGAAGCCCCGACATGAGAAATTGTTCCGAAAAAAATTAAATAAGTCTATATTTTAAGCTTGTTCGTAGCGGAAGATCCCAGTGTCTCAGTTCACTGCTCTTCCTGTGTGACCGGCGGAAAAATTTCTCATGTCGGGGCTTCAAGACAAGAGGGACATTACAGACGAGCAGCATGGAGGTATTTGGATGTTTTTTGGTGTGTCTTTTTGGACAAAGAAAGTTGGTGTCCATTGACAACCATTATATGGACAAATACTGCTGCGCGGACCCCCCCGTAACTCAGAGAAGGAACGGAGGACTCTGAAAATTCTCACAGCTCTTAGTTGACATGAGGGTGAGTAGAAAATGAGTGAAATTTGAATTTTGGGTGAACTATCCCTTTAATTCTGATAAAAAATGTTGTTTTCTGAGAAGTAATTATTTGTTGAGCTCTAACTATAATTATCTAAAAACCTTTAAATGCCAACAATGATAGAAATTTTAATTAATTTTGAAAACCATTTACGTTACCCAGGAAGGACATTTTCCACGGGAGAAATCATATAATACACTGAAAAATGTTTATTGCATTCTTAAAACAAATTTGTGTTGTTGAGTGATATACAAAACACTCTAATAAAGATAGAAAGTGACTTAATGGGTATTTTTAGCCAATTTCATTTTTTTCCATTTTTAAAATCCTTATTCGTCTTTGACCCAAATATATAAACTATCATCATTTAAAATGGTTTTAAATTACATAATTCTGGTTTAATGTGGATGATTTAAAAAAAATAATAAAAATTTATTTCAAGTGTTTGTGTGTCGGGAAAATGCAGGGACATGTTTTTCACCGTATTTTGAGAATGACCCCAATGCATGGTTGACCTACCGGCGTGACTGCTAACTACTTGGGAGTCCAAAAGCCACTAAACCAAAGGCAAGCAGAGGTTGCCATGAGCCTCATTCTTTTGCATTCACAAAGGGGTCGCCCCATCACTGAATGCCACATCTCCACTACCACCACTACCCAAGAGAGTTCCAGTTGGACACTGGCCCGCGTGGCCGTTGCAAATTCTGCAAAATCACCACCCTCTGTGAGTAATGTGAGGACAAACTGTTTCACTGAGGAAAGAAGTTGCTTCAAATTATTACAATAATGACTTTTCTGAGGGATTTTGCGTGGAAAATTCTAAATTTAACCGAGTTAAACTTAAATTGGAAAAAGTCTGACTTTTAATGGATGAAATCTTAAAAAAAAACAAATAAAAAAAACAACACAGAGTTTAAACAAACATTAGAAATAATACTCACAGTTTACAGTTGTTGGACAAGCAAACAATAAATCCTGTTGATGCTAGCTGCTGCTGCTCCTTCTGCTCTGTCCTCGCTGTGACCCTGCACCTGCAGAAGTTACATTACATAACCTAAAATTAAATAAAATAACTTAAATCATTTCAATAGAATTAAATAACTATTTTAAAAACTTTGCTCAGGTTTAATAAATGGCAAAAAAAAAAAAAAAAAAAAAAAAAAAAACATAAGGGAGGCATGTTAAAAGATAAGTATATTTCCTAGTTTTTTATTTATTTTTTTAATAACTCAAACACGCTTTCATCTGAAATTTTAATACAATTTTCAGAGGGCGAGTGAGATTGTTTCAGCAAAATTTCAGAGGTCTGGGACACATTCAAAAATGGCCAAATACCAATGGTACTGACTTTCTTTCCTTTTTTTTTCTAACTTTGATGATATCTTCATACCAAGGTTATTGTAGTTTTAAATCTCTCATTAGTTTTTATTTTTATTTCAGTTCACTAAATTAATTTTTCACTGCTAGTTTTAGATTTAGTTAACTATAATAACCCTGCTTAATACTCAGGATGGATTCAAGTGGAGATGATGAAGGACAGGGCCCTCCAGGAACCACCAGCCCACCCATCACCGGAGACTCGCCTCCTCCTCCTCCTCCTCCTCCTTTGGCAATGCTGATGGAGGAAATGGAAGAGGAGCCCTGCCATGGTCCTGATGGGACTGTCACAGATGTATCTGCTAGTGCCATTCATAGTGGCAATTGGTTTGCAGTCATCTATGACCAAAATTGGTGGTTGGCAAAAGCTATCGCTGTGTAACAGGGTTAATGTAATTACACAAAATTGTAGTAGTGTGTAGTTTTTTTTATTACCTGACCTGTCTTCCTTCTCGCGCTGTGTTCTTTTTTGGGGGATATAAAATGGCGATGTTCCGTTGGTTTCATTCTCTTTCTTCCGGTCACATTATGGAGAAGTGAGCTTTTCTTTCTGCCCTGTGTCCGTTGGTGTTTTATTTATTTCCTTTTTATGTTTTTACAGTTTTTTAAAATTATATTCCTTCTATGTTTTTCTTTCTAGGGGTTGGGGAGAAGTCCGGGATCCGGAAGTTTATTGTTTATTGTTTTTATTTCGTCCCGTCAGAATAAAATAGACGTCTGGAAAAGGAGCGTGGTGGTTCATTGGAGCTCAATCACAACAATGCACACCGGTTACACATGGTCATCATCAAGATGTTGAAGTGGACTTTTTCCACCCTTATGGGCCCAGGCAGCACACGCCTCTATCCAAAATCAAAAGAGGATGTATGTTTCATTCCAGTGGACAAGAAACTGGTCAAATTGTTGGGGCCATCAACACCAGGCCGTGCCAGCAGGACAAAAGTTTGAGTTTGAGTTTATTTCGATCAGCCAAAAAATAAACAAATAAATAGAACCACAAAAAAAAAAACAGTTACACACATCCCTCTAAAAGCAGGGCTGCATGGCTGATCGAAAGGGTCAGGGCTGAAGCTAGAAGCTTATAGATGCCCTAACCTTTACACAGTGGCGGCTGGCCCCCCCCCCCCCCGATGTTTTTGATTTTTAATTTTTAACTCATTGAGTGCCAACCACGTAATTTCTCGTTTTTCGTTCCCATGCGTTGAGTGCCGAAAACGTAATTTTACGTTTTTTGCTTTTTTTTTTAATTATGAAAATAGACACTTTAATACACATTATATGTAAATTTGGGGACTCTACGACGAGGAGAACTGAAATAGATGACGATCAAAGTCACATGACAGCTCATGATCTGGAAGTTTTTATCATAACTCGGCTTCTGCAAACGAGTTCTGCATGCAGATGCAGCGCTGCTGCTCCGCAGCTGCTTCGCTCTCACCCGCGCTGCTGCTCCAGCTGCTCGAGCTGCTCGGAGCTGAACCAGGAAGCTCTCAGCCGACAGTCCGCCCGGTCTTCAGCTGGAGCAACACCGTGTCCTCCCCAAAGTCCTCCCGCGGTAAAATCTGATGGTCTCTGGACCAAAGCAGACCGGCATCACCGACCCATACCACAGAAGGACCTCGACCACCGGCGGGACCGGTCTTCCCGAGCCGCGGTGGCCGACTGACCCTCACGCTCCGCGGGGAGAAGCTGAGACACGGCACGGTGCGTCTGTGTTATTGTTGTTTAGTGGCGCCCCCGATGGTGGTTTTGTGAATAGAACAACAACTGTTGTATATATTTATCTTATACGAGCCCTTTGATCCAGAAATGCGAGTGTCAGAAGAGCGACAGACACAAACAGCGCACCTTTCATAAAAGACGCTCTATCTCCTTTTCTAGAAAAAAAGGAGGGATTTTGGTGAAACCCAGCCATGTTTAGCTTGACTTTTCTCAGGAACAGAGGCACGTAGAAACAAACGGTTTGTGGCCACTTGAAGCATTAAGGTAAACCTTTCAATTGAGCCACAGTATGTGTTGGTGGCAATAATATAGAATACACTGTGGCTCTACATAAAAAGTCAAAAATGGTCTAAATTGCCGGTACACTTGACTAAAACTTTGGAAAGGAGCGCGGCACTCAATGAGTTAAAATAAATAATTTTAAAATAAACAATAATCACTTATTTTGAGCACCATGTGTGTATAAATTAGCAATGACATGTCATATACAAAATATAAATTATAATTTTCGGGGGAAATTGTTTCCTGCTCATATCTCCGTCTGTGCTGCTCTGCTGCTGAGTTGCTGGGGCGATAGAAAAATCGCCCTGCCAGTGTGGCAGAGCAGCCAATCACCGACAAGAGAATTGCGCATAGCAACAGGAATTTATCCAATCAGCGTCGTTGAATTTGATGTCTGGAGGGCGATAAATATATCGCCCCAAGCCGAGTGTGCTTGTGGGAGTAGGTTGGATTTTTGATGACAGTGACAATGACGGACGAAGCAGACAGTGAAAATGTAGGATTTCCTTCAAATTCAATTCGGTTTCTTCTCCAGAATCCATTTGAGAGGAGAACATTGGTGGAAAAACTTGACGTAAAACAGCGAGGACCAGATCAACCCAACATAAAAATAAGACAGCAAGCCAGCGAGAAAGGTAAAGTTTACCAGAGAGGCTTTTCTCGTAATTGGTATAGCAGGAAGGCTTGGCTAGCTGGATGCGGACATGTAAATGCTCTGTATTGCTTCCCGTGTTTGCTCTTTAAAACGGCTGGGAAGATACGGCATGGACTGTTACAGGAGTGAGGGACATGAAACATTTATCCGAGAAGATAAAGAAACATGAGTGTACACGAGCACATATGGAGAACACAGTAAGGCTAACGATGCTAGGCAGAGCTAACATTGCGACGCAGCTGGATGAAGGGCACAGGCTTGGTGTGAGGAGGCACAACGAAGATGTGGACAAGAACCAACACATTTTGTCGAAGATCATTGACTGTATTCGATTCTGTGGGGGGTTTGAGCTGGCTCTGCGCGGCCACGATAAGACGGAATCCTCAGACAACCCCGGTGTGTTTAGGGGCTTAGTGGATCTGGTCGCATCGCTTGATACCGTGCTGGAGGAGCACCTGAAGACAGCGACAATTTTCAAAGGCACCTCAAAGTCCGTGCAGAACGAACTGCTGGACTGCATGTTGTCAGTACTGAAGACGCACATTCTCGAGGAAGTCAAAAGCGCGGACTATCTCGCTATTCAGGCTGATGAGACAACTGACATTTCCTCCCGCTGTCAGTTAGTGCTTGTGCTAAGATACATAGGCCGAATTCCGATTCTCCCCTTAGCCCTAGCCCTTGGCCCTAACCCTTCGTTTTGCGCGTTCACGTGAAGTGGTAGGGATGTCCCAATTCTGGTTCAGACGAGGGTTAGGGGGAAGTGGTAGGGCTATCTCGCCCTCGAAACAGAGATTTTTCAGGGGCACACTACGGACCGAGGGCTATGGCAAGTTTCCCAGAATGCATCTTGCGGCAACCGGCAGCTGTTTTATTTCTCACTGTAGCGCTGTTATTACGTCATTTTGTTAAGTTCTAATATTTTTTCATGCGAGAAAGTAGCTGTTTAGATCCCCAATGTGCGGTCGGTTTCTCCAAATGAGGCTGTTTAGACGTTTGCTCCGATGTTTTTCGGAGAAGTGAAGCTCCACGTTGGAGCCTCCACCTGTGGAGCAGATCAACGGCTCGTCACGGAGACACCACCCCGTCCAGAGAGCTTGTCAGCCGGCCAACCTCCCGACCTCGTCCCGGTAGAAAAGACGACCGCTAATTAACTTACCCGCAGGGTTTTAAAGGTTTACCGCCGCGTAGTTACATTCTTTTTAGGAGATAAATGCTGGTCTCATTAGCTGCGTTTCCATTACAGATTTTCGCAAAATAAAAGCGATATTTCTGAAACTTCGAAAAAGTGCAATTGCTATTTGCGGGTGTTGAAAGGTATTTTGCGAATGAGCTGTAATGCGTCTTGCGTTTCTATGGTGATGGTACAGTGATCTCAGCTGCTACAGCTGTTGCTGTTATTGTTTTTAACAAAGATGAAAACAGCGCTTGATTGCTGAAAGGCAAAGCCTGTGTGGCGCTGGCAGCGGCCACAAATAAGGACGCACTCACACGGGCCAGTTGTTCCGTACCGTGCTGAAGCCCGAATGCCCCCTCCTCTGTCCCTCGCTGGCCCGCACTCACACCACCTCCAACCCAAGCTGATCAAGCACGGTTTCCTCCGTTGATATAGAGGGATTATTTGTTTACCAACACGGCGGATGCGCGCTTTAACCTGACTGCAGAAAGAACGGAGCCTTTTAACACCAGCGGTGATGAGGTGGTTGTGTCCACACACCTGTCCTGGTTTATGTGACTTAAGGTGACATTTCGGCGCAGGAGGGAGTGGTGCTTGGATGCAAGCCAATCTCCTTCAACCATGCACGGAAAAGGGGAATGATAGGAGAGGTTTTCTAATTTATTGAGAAACAATGCCCAGGTCAGCAATGCATGACAATAAACATGTGGTTCATTTGTCCCCTCAAGTTACATAAACCAACACAGCGTGGACACACACAACTCCGGTGACGCCGGTGACGTGTAGAAAAGCGAAAAAAGTGTTTCCATTACACTTTTGCGATACACGATTGTATCGATACGTCTCAAAAACCACCTCATAGGAGCGTAAAAACTTTTTTGCGATATTTGAGAGTTTTTTCGAAATGTAGGTGTTTCCATTACAAGTTTTTAATTTCGATATTTAGATTTTGCACATTTCAAGGGGTAATGGAAACGCACCTACTGATGAAATGTAACAATTGTTGCATTAATTTGTTTGAATTAAAAGTGAAGCTTCATGTGTTTTGGACACAGCAGTAGCACTGCCTGGGGGCTCTGTAGCCTATACAGAAATCACCACATTTACATCAATAAATAAATGTTTTACAATGAACCGATCATTCTTCATTAAATTTAATTTAATTTTATTAAGTTAACGTGGTTCTGAATAGAGGATTTGTGGCAGCTTGTCACGTCTGCTTATGTGAAAGCCAGCAGAGACGACTGATGACGTATATGATTGTTGAAGTGGTGTCCCAGTTCGTAGGGGTTGACTTTCAACCCTACTCCTTGTAGCTCCGTTTCAAGGGCAAGGGTTAAGGGCTAGGGGTAGGGGTAGGGGTAGGGATGAAAAATAGAATCGGAATTGGGCCAGAGACACTCACTCCAACATTCAAGAGCGTTTTTTCGAGTTCATCCCTCTTCAGAATTCTGCCGCTGACACGATCGCCACAGCACTGTTGGAGAGACTGAGCATCATCCTCCCTCCCGGACAGGAAAGTCGGCTGATCGCCCAAGCCTATGATGGGGCTGCAGTGATGAGGGGAGCCACAGGTGGAGTGCAGCGCAAGGTAAAAGATGTGTACGCAGGTGCACACTACATTCATTGCTATGCCCATCAGCTCAACCTCATCATGCAGCAGGCAACATCACACATCCCCAGAGTCAGGGCTTTTTTTCCAGACCTTGGTGGATTTGCTGCATTTTTCTCCCGGTCATTCAAGCGAACCACTGTGCTTGACCAAATTGTGGCTCGGAGACTTCCAGGGACCTCAACAACCAGGTGGAACTTTCATAGCCGTGCTGTTAATACAGTGTTTGAACACAAGGATGACCTTGTCAGGTGTTTCCAAACCATCAGAGACTCCGGTGACTTCGATCCAATCACTGTCAGAGAGGCAGGAGGCTTTGTGAGAATGCTGGAGGAAGAAGACTTCTGCTTTCTCCTGGCCTTGTTTCACAAGATCCTGCCACATGTGGACATGCTGTTTAACCAGTTGCAGAAGAGGAACATCGACTCTGTCTACATCGCAGGAGTCATCCAGACGTTCACCAACAGCATGCAAAAGATCAGGTGAATAATTATTTGTCATTATTGTAATAAAAGTCTCTAGTATGTTAGTTTTTGAAACCGTCATTGTGGATGCTAACCTGTTTTTCTGATTAGGGACTCCATTCCTTCTTTGAGTGAGGAAAACAGTGCATCTGTGCAGCAGCAGTCCACAAAGAGAAGGAGGGCATTTGGACAGGGAGAAGGACAGAAGTTGGCTTCAGAGGTAAGCTGCAATATTACAGTCCTGTTTACAAGACAGCCAATAGGTGTTTTTACCTAAGTATTGATAACTAAAATTACTATATGCTATATGTCTCTGTCTGCATTCCTCAATTCCTGTGTAATGATAAGACTTACACCAGTGTTTCCCAACCTTGGGGTCGGGACCCCACGTGGGGTCGCCTGAAATTCAAATTTGGTCGCCTGAAATGTCTAGTAATTGATACAAATATTTTTTAACCAATTATTATTCTTTTTAAACTTATGATTAAAAACACCATACACAATCTTAAACAACTGTATGCTATACTTTCACTTTCTTGAATATAAATTGAGTTCAAATAAAATGCAGCACATAAAAATATCTGAACTGGCACATGCACATGATTGTGGGGTTGCCAAAAATTTGTGATGTCAAAATGGGGTCACGAGTCAAAAAAGGTTGGGAACCACTGACTTACACATTTGTTTTTATTATGCTATATTCTAATCACTGTGCAACTACTGAGGAAGGCAGACACTGATCTCATCTTGTAAGAGAATACTGGTGATGACACTATTTACTATACTATACTATTTACTATGCTAAGCTTTACTTTACTATACTTTACCAAACACATTAACTCAGTGGACAAAAACATCAAGTTCACCAGAGAGGATGTCAAGGACAATAGTCTGCCTTTCTTAGATTGTGACGTCCATATGAAAAAGGACAGGAGCCTCCACATTAGAAAACCCACACATACAGACCAATATCTACTTTTCGACTCTCACCACCCTCTGGAACATAAGCTTGGTGTTATCAGAACTTTGCAACACAGAGCTGATAACGTGCCCACCAGCTCACAGGCCCAAGGGGCAGAACACAAGCACCTGAGAGGCGCCCTCACAACTTGTGGTTACCCTAACTGGACCTTTGTGAAAACTGCAGCTGCTTCCAGAAAGAAAACCAGCAAAGTGGTTGAGAGAGAAAGACAAAACAAGAGAAACAACATTGTCATTCCATATGTGTCTGGAGTATCAGAAAAACTCAGGAGGATCTTTAACAAACACCGTATCCCTGTGTATTTCAAACCCAGCAACACACTCAGACAGAGACTGGTACATCCCAAGGACAAAACACCACACACCCACAAAAGCAATCTGGTGTATGCAGTCCAATGCAACGAGGAATGCAAAGACCTCTACACTGGAGAAACAAAACAACCACTGCATAAACGCATGGCCCAACACAGGAGAGCCAACTCCTCAGGCCTGGACTCTGCTGTCCATTTACATCTCAAGGAGAAAGCCCACTCCTTTGATGACAACAATGTCCACATCCTGGACATTGGGGACAGATGGTTTGAAAGAGGAGTAAAAGAAGCCATCTATGTAAAAGTAGAGAAACCATCCCTAAACAGAGGAGGAGGTCTGAGACACCACCTATCTCCAATTTACAATGCTGCCCTTTCATCCCTTCCCAGGAGATTCAACAATCTAATCTCAAAGAACAACTGTTCACAAATGGCCTCCTGTGACTCCAACGACTGTCGTTATAACACAATAGGGCACTAACGAAGTCGAAACCAACTTTCCATCAAAGGCAGTAATTTTAAGGACTGTCGTTGGCACTTGGAGCACAACAGTGACGTCATCACCCTTGTGAACGCCCACACAAGAGGTTAAATAGTGAGTCTCCACACCAGATAGTTGGACCAGTCCCAGCCTGGTCAGATGCTACATGAACTGATGAAGCCTCTTGGATGAGAGGTGAAACGTCTTCTAAGTCCAGTTGCTTTCGATTTAACCTCCTTTGAAAAAAAAAAAAAAAAAAAAAGGTTTACTATGTGCACTCACCTTTTTTTAAATTATTATTTATGTTTCATGTCATAGGTATGTGGTACCATTCTGAGCCATGCAAAAGAGCGGTTCTCATTTACCAAGCACCTCATCAGTGCCACTCTGTTACACGGAGACTTGTTCGTGCAACACATTGCACAGTTCCCAGATGCAGCGCTGGAAACGACCGTGGAGGCCTACCCCATGTTGAACAAAGCCAAGCTGAGAACAGAGCTGTCCCTCATCTATGAAAACGACGAGTTCAAGGCCTGCAGTGGTGCACTGACTCTGTTCCAGTTTTTCATGGAGAACAACCTTCAGGGCACGTTCACTGAGACTGTAAGTCTTCTCAAGCCTTCACAGTCTTGAGAGTTCACTGAGTCCTGCACAGATTTAAGACACCATGTGCCAGGTGCAGCAAAGCAGCCCCAGAACAGAACCAAGCCTGATCCATGTTTCACAGTAGGTAAAGTAGTTCTTCTCTTTGTTTGCTTCATTTTTTCATCTGTGTATGGTGAGCTGATGTGACTCCAGTGTTGTCTCATCTGTCCACAAAGCTTCTGGGAGAATGTCCTCTGGTCCCTGCTGATCCAAAACTGAAGCTTTTTGTCAGGTCACATCAAAAGTTTCAGTTTTGGATCAGCAAGGATCAGAGGTCTGGTCTTTGTTGGAGCTTTCTGATCCAAAACTGAAGCTTTGTGGACAGATGAGACAACACTGGAGTCACATCAGCTCACAGATGAAAAAATTAAGCAAAGAGAAGAACTACTGTGAAACATTGATCAGTTCCATGTTTACAGTAGTTCTTCTCTTTGTTTGCTTCATTTCTACATCTGTGTATGGCGAGTTGATGTAACTCCAGTGCTGTCTCATCTGTCCACAAAGCTTCTGGGAGAATGTCCTCTGGTCCCTGCTGATCCAAAACTGAAGCTTTTTGTCAGGTCACATCAAAAATTTTAGTTTTGGATCAGCAAGGATCAGAGGTCTGACCAGTGTTGTCTGTTGTGAACTGACAAGAAGCTTCAGTTTTGGATCAAAAAGCTCCAGCAAAGACCTGATCCTTGCTGATCCAAAACTGAAAGCCTGTAGTTGTGTTCATAGAGACGTGACAGGTGTGGCACGACAAGCATGGTGATCAGCTGTGGTCATTGAATAGACTACACTATAGGTCATTTCAATTTGCACATCTGTGTTTTTTTCCTTTTCATTTTTGTTTTATAACATTTATATGCGCATCGAGAGTGAGTGAGTGAGTGAGTGAGTGAGTGAGCGAGCGCGAGAGAGAAACAGTGGGTGCACCGGTTGATTGCCAACCGACAAAAACTGAAATGAGACGGTTAAAGAGAAGAAAAACATAGAATATACAATATATGTCCAAGAGACTTTGTCCCGAGGAAGGATCGGATGGTGGCCCAGGTTTAGTGATGAGGAAACTGTCACTGCAGCTGCACATCTGTCAGCAGCTGCTCCAAACAGACACGTCACAAACTTTATTTTGAAGGGACAGATTAGATGTAGATTTTGTTAACAGTGACTTTGTTGCACCCAAACATTAAGCATATATATAGAACAGACCCGGCTTGAGACCGGCTTTTATTTGCTCAAACCTGGAGACAGACCTGACCCAGTGCAACCGGCATCTCTCGCCTTTTTTTTTTAGAGAGAGAATTTACAGTAGCCTGGGCTACATATGACGGTCTGGGAGATGCTGTGCGCTACTGTAGGGGGATGAGAAGGCTCGCGGTTCAAATGATGTAGACTTGATCTAAAGTAGGCTCTGTCTGACCAGAGGGGGGGACAACCCGTATCCCCACCGGGGATAATAATAAATGACCAGAGGGGGGGACATCGAAAACAGAGGGGGGGGAAATCCCCACCATCCCCCCTGGCAAATCGCACCCTGTATGTATATACAGTACCTTTACATAAACAAGCATACATGCTATCTACACACATATACACACACCTACATGTACATACTCAGCAAATACCAAGCAAAAAATAGACATTTAACATTTGTCAAATCATTCCTACCTACATTTAAATCATTCCCCACCTTCAAGACTGTATCTTTCCAAAATGAACATTTTAAACTTATTTTTAAATTGCACCAGATTTTTTCTTTTTTTGATCTCATCAGTTAACTTGTTCCACAGCTTCACCCCACAGACAGATACACACATGCTTTTCAGAGTAGTGTGAACAATTGGTTGTTTAAAATTCCATCTTTTTTTGTATATGGCCAGGTAGTAATTTATGATGTGCTTTATACAGAATTTGTGCAGTTCTGAATTCTACTAGATCCCAAAATTTCAGTGTCTGTGATTTTATGAACATTGCATTGGTGTGATCATAATAACCTGCTTTGTTCACTATTCTTATTGCTCTCTTTTGCATATTGTATATTGGCTGTAGGTTGCTTCTGTAGGTGTTTCCCCATACTTCAACACAGTAAGTCAGATATGGTAACACAAGTGTACAGTACAGTGTTCGTAATGATTTATTATTTAATATATACCTCGTTTTGCAGAGAATCCCTACCGAGCGCATTAATTTAGACCTAATATATTTGATATGTGGTTTCCAGCTACATCGACAAGAGACATCAGCTGTCTGATGAAGTCATGGGCTTGATAGAGGAGGAGCATATTAATCGTCTCCTACCTGATAGGTTGTAAATTGAATCCAGTTTACAATAGAGCTAACTGAATGTTTGTGATGTTTATGTTTAAACAAAAGCATACTGTTACAAAAAACCCTAATAGTTTATATTTGTTACTTAATTGTTGTTACAGAATCTGTGCTATAGCTTTGGTGGTATAACATTTACATGATTAATTGTTATTTGTTGCACAAAATAATTAAATGAAGTTGGTAAGCAGAGCTGGATTTGAGTGGTGAAAAAATTGGGGTCATTCCTATGTTCCCTCAGCCCTATGTTCCCTCATTTCTAACTTTTGTTGTCACTGAAAAGTAGGCCCTATTTTCCCTCAGCCCTTTGGTCC
The DNA here is from genome assembly GCF_905171665.1 of Trachurus trachurus. Classification (NCBI taxonomy): domain Eukaryota; kingdom Metazoa; phylum Chordata; class Actinopteri; order Carangiformes; family Carangidae; genus Trachurus; species Trachurus trachurus. The sequence continues at coordinate 4,119,372 of NC_139892.1, forward strand.
CACCATTGGTTGGGTTTAGGCAATGAAGAAAGGAGTTGGTTAAGTTTAGTAAAAAGACCAGGTAGAGGCTAGACAGGCCAGATAGGTAGAGAGTCCAGAGGGAACATAGGGCTGAGGGAACATAGGGCTGTGGGAACATAGGCACGCTCCCAAAAAATTGACTGTTGTTGTCATAATTAAGCCACTGTCAGAAATGAATGGACTTCGCTACGCGTCGGACAGTTTACGCCTCCGCGACATCCATTAATTTCTAATAATGGACACCTCATGGGGCATTATCCCTTATGCTGCGTTCACAACGAACGCCACAGACGCGAATCCACTCTCATCGCACTGCTTGATCATTTTGGACTATTTGCGTCAATCACACTTGGGGAAAAAAGACAACGCGCTTGCCCGCTCATTTTTGAACCGGTATTTCTCAACCTGCTCTCTTTCCACGTCGATCATGGCTGATATCACCACCGTTGCTGCACTGTACTTGCTGTACAAGTCCCAGAAACGCTGGAAAACCACCCACCGTCGTGTGTGGATTCATGAGGTCCTCCGGAGACGTACAGAGCTGGTGGGGAATTCCACCGTCTCCTCCAGGAGCTCCGTCTGGATGACGACCGGTTCCAGCGGTACCTCAGGCTGACCGGAGCCCAGTTCGAGGACCTGTTAGCTCGGGTCTGAGTGTAAACAACCGTACGTGAGGGAAGAGACGTCGTCGGCTTGAACTCGTCGCTGATATTGGATGTCACGGTGTGATGCCGCCTGAAAAGTTTGATATTTTCAACTTTATTCGCGTAGCTTCAGACGCTCCGGACGCTTCATTCGCGCCACGTCTTGCTGCGCTAGAGGATCCATTCGCACCGCCTCAATCGTGTGTCACTGCACCATTTACATAGATTTTCAATGTAGAGTTGCCGCTCAATTCGCGTCTATCACGTTTGGTGAACGCCCCTTTACTTATTCTACAGTGTTACGATTAAAGGGACAACGAGGTGTTTTCACACTACATTTATGAGCCTCCGCGCACCGTGAAATTCTTTGACCGGCGCAAGACGGACTCATGTTTTCATTCATCAAGAATTAAAGTCAGAGGTTCAAAGACGATCACATACCGTCTTAGTTCCGACCATAAACGGCGATTCAGCTGCGTTATTCTCATGACTCGCCACGAAACCGAAAGTAAAGAAAGCTGGTCGGCTCGCCCAGCATTTCCACCACCACTAATAATAACAAAATAACGATAGAGACAAAACGATATATTTATCGAAAATGGGCCCATTAACAAGTGTGAGTAACGTAGATTCATCCACATCAACGTGAGACTTTTTTGTATAACCAAATAGAAACTCTTCGTTGTCCCTTTAAGTCGTACAAATGGGAGGTCGACTATTGGACGCAAAAATAGAGTTTGTATGGTTGGAGCAGTAGTAGTAGTAGTAGTAGAAAAAACGAGCTCCGAGTAGTAGAAAAAACGAGTTCCGAGTTCTAAAAAATGAATTGAACGGCGTCGAACTCGGAAAATACAGGTCGGAAACTCGGGTATCATATCAGAGCTCCGACTTTCCGACTTGACATCACAACAACATCAAAACATGGCAGCCCCCGTCTTAAACAGTTAGAATTTAGACATTTGAAGTTATTTGTTGAGGTTTGAATGCATATATTTGTGTATTATTGCAGTAGCCTATATGAAATACGTTTATATTAAGCTGTGATTGTTGTACGGTATGAAATTGTGTTCCTCCTATGTGACGGAAATAAGGTTTAACTGTTATCAAGGCTGTAACATTATATGTGCACTCATCTGCAGCGTCTCCTCTCCTCCATAATAAACATCATTTACTGCTGCATTGATTTTTCCTATTCAGCTATGAGCCACAATACGCCAAACTTCCTTCAGGTATCCATGTTTTTCCTGAGCTTTTGTTAGTTCCTGCAGCGTGAACGCAATGATGTTGGAAGTCGGAAATTTTCGAGTTGGGATTTCCGACCTCCGAGTTGTTATGAACGCAGCATAAGTATCTCATAATTATGACTAGTATGTCATATTTTTGACTAAGTCAAAATTATGATATACTAAGTCATAATTATGGTATACTAAGTCAAAACAAGATATATATATCTATCTATCTATCTCTCTCGCTCTCTGTCTTTCTCGCTCTCGCTTTGTCTCTCAGAGTGTCTGTCTGAAATGATATTCAATGGTTACATGCTGTCATTCCGACATCCCACCATTACAACATCCCACCACTCTGACATCCCACCATTTAGACATACCGCTATTCCGGCATGTGAACATCCCACCATTCTGACAAGGCTCAACAGGTGACTGCCATGCTGATAGAGGAATACCCACATGGTTGTGCGTAATTCCGCAGCAGAGTGCAGACAGAGACTAGTCTGCCTGTCTAGCCTCTACCTGCTCTTTTTACTAAACTTAACCAACTCCTTTCTTCATTGCCTAAACCCAACCCTTGCAAAATCTTTTGGGGTAAAAAATACGCTATTGAAGGATTTGTCGGAAAGGCAGGATGTTTAAAAAAAGAAAAAGAAAAATTGACAGGATGACGGGACGTTTGATAGAAAATTAAGTGTTGCCATTTAGACAATTAGAGGCCAATGTCGGACTGGTGGGATGTCGGAATGGCGGTTGCCCCCTTTATTTAATACTCTAAAAAATCCTGTGTGTGAGTTTAGTATTAGTGAAATAATAATAATACAGACCCACTGAATGAATCAAATTTCAGAACATTTATTTTGTACAACAGAACAAAGAACCCTCTGAAATAAAACAAAACAAAACAATGAACTACTGTAACCCTTTGGAGAAAAAAATAACAGAACAAAGAACTAACCCTCTAAGAAATGTGAACAATTGAGGTGACCCTCTCTCTCTCCCTTGTAATCTTTACATGCAGTCAAACGGCTGCCACATTGCCCCTGAGATGACAGCCTCAAAAAGAACTTTAAGCGTATAGTGGCATCAATGTCCAACACGCCGATAATGATGACCTCAGTCACGGTGTCTTTCTGGATCTGTTGAAAGAAACAAATAAAACATATGTTTATTGCTTATGTCATAGACATGGGAGATTAATGTCATAGATACATAATCTATTTTACAGTAAAATTGTCAATCTAAAAAATATACAGTTATGTTCATAATAATAGCAGTGTGTTTAAAAAGGTGAGTAAACCTCAAAATTCTTCAAATAAATTGTATTTTAAGGAACACAACTGCATTGGGGACACTGCACATTCTATTTCAAACCAAGAAAATTGGAAAAAGTAATTTAATTTGATAATATTTTACAGAAAGTCAAGAAATATAATGTTCAAAAAAATAGCAGTGTTGACATCTTTTTTTACACGCTTGCTGGTGTGTTTGGGGTCATTGTCTTGTTTGGGGTCATTTCCTCTTCAGTATACGGCAACATGACTACTTCCAGTATTCTGGTGTACTCAAACTGATCCATGATCCCTGGTATGCGATAAATAGGACCAACACCATAGTACGAGAAACATCCCCATATGATGATGCTTGCACCACCATGCTTCACCGTCTTCACTGTGTACTGTGGCTTGAATTCAGTGTTTGCAGGACGTCTGACAAACTGTCTGTGGCCCTTAGACCCAAAAAGAACAATCTTACTCTCATCAGTCCACAAAATATTACGCCATTTCTTTTTAGGCCAGTCAATGTGTTATTTGGCAAATTGTAACCGCTTCATTACATGTATTTTTTTTTAACAATGGGACTTTGCGGGGGCTTCTTGGTGGTAGCTTGGCTTCACATAGACGTCGTCTGATTGTTGCAGTACTCACAGGCAATCTTAGATCTTCTTTGATCCTCCTGGAGCTGATCATTGGCTGAGCCTTTGCCATTTTGGTTATTCTCCGATCCCTTCGAATAGTCGTTTTTCTTTTTCTTCCTCGCCTTTCTGGTTTTGGCTGCCATTTTAAAGCGTTTGATATCATTTTAGCTGAACAGCCTATCATTTTCTGCACTTCTTTATAGGTTTTCCCCTCTTTTATTAATTTCTTAATCAAAGAATGCTCTTCTTCTGAACAGTGTCTTGAACAACCCATTTTACTCTGTTTTTCAAGGACAAATGCACAGCCAGCATATGCAGCATCAGTTGCCTTGATCCTTGAATAAGGGCCACCTGTTTAACACCTTTTTTTTTTTCACATAATCAATGATCTCAATAATTGAACCTGGCACTGCTATTTTTTTGAACACGCCCCTTTCAGTAAATGATTCAGTTTCACAGAATCAGCAGCATGCACGTCATGCCTGTTGGGTCTGTTGGTTTTCTATACCTTTACTAAACCTTCTAGAAAAAGTTGAAAAAAAAAAACGTTGAAATTCTAACAAAATCAGTGATTTATCTTGCAAGTGATGTCGGACTGCTATTATTTTGAACACAACTGTATATCATATGTTGTATATGGTTTTTAAAAAAGAAATTGAATTCACCTCTATCTTGGTCCATTTCGTTGATTGCAGCTGAAGGCCATTAGCTGAAATTCTGGCCTTCAGGTGCATGGCCGCCTCGCACCATCGCACAAATGAAAAGGCTTTTTGAGTTTTGGGTTGTCAGATTTGAACTTTTGAAGTTCAAGAACACCTAGTTCATCCAAGGGTTAGCTTACTTCTTTCACTGTTAGGGACTTGGTTGGTTTCATAACTCCAGGAAGAAAAAAAAAACGTCAGGATGTTTGTACCTCAGCAACGGCAACTCAGCCACGGGACAAGCCACAGACACTCAGAGCATGCCGTCGGTTATCGGTAAAAACAACACTGTGCATCCCTAACGTTACCTACAGCTATTTAACTGACAATCATGATCAGAAAAACACACAATTACAAAACTCAGTGGCTGTGAGGACTGAGGTGCTGCCTGGTCAGAGACGAGGGAAGAGGACGGACATGTCTAAAGTCTGGAACAACTGCATCCTGACCTGAACTGTACCTGCATGGCTGAGTATGTAACGTTACCGGTTATTTAAAACAATATAGCTTAACACGTTATATTGCTCGAAATTAATCTCCAATGTACTATTTTCTCTCTCGTTTGCCTTGAAAGGGCTGTGAGTTGACGGTACACTGCAAAAACTCAAAATCTTACCAAGAATATTTGTCTTATTTCTAGTCAAAACAAATCTCATTATACTTGCAATAGGACTCAACACATTAAAAAGTAGCTTGCTTTTAGACACTTTAACTTCTTTCAAGCATATTTTCACTTGAAATAAGCAGAAAAATCTGAAAGCGGATCAAGTTTTTCTTATTACAAGCACAAAAAAACTTGCTTTCACTGGCAGATTTTTGAAGTGAAAATGTATTTGAAACAAGTGAAAATGATCTAAAAACAAGTTCATTTTTAGGTTCTGAGTCTTATTTTAAGTGAAAAGAGATTAATTTTGACTAGAAATTAAACATTTTTGACAAGAAATAAGACAAATATTCCTGGAAAGATTTTGCAGTAAAATTTGCGTGTTTTGTTATTTTTATCAAAACGATTAGTGCAACTAACAACACAAAAAGACATGATCGCGGCTCTTGCGGCTCTCTTTCTGCAGGCGACATGCGCAGTAGAATGTCAGTGACGTATAATCCCTATTAGGGGTGGGAAAAAAAATCGATATTGCAATATATTGTTGTGCTCTCTGTCGCAATAAATAATCGATACACTGACGGCAAATATCGATATTTTGTTACAACACACGTTATGGATTTACCCCGTTGTCACCGTCAGTACTTTTTTTTTCACCGTCAGTACTTAATCTCTCCTGTCCTCTTTGTGGGGGCGCTAATCCCGTAAATGAGGGTAAAGTAGGCGTTAGTAGCGGCCGGTGAAGAAGACAACAGCAGAACAACAACAACAGAAGAAGAAGACCCACCCGCAAGTTTCCACCAGAGTTTCCACTCTAAAGTGTGAACCCACTTTGGCTTTTACGAAACAGATGACAGGAGAACACTGGATAAAGAATATAATCTGCAAGAACTGTTTTGCGAAGGTAAAATATACAGCAACCACACAGACAGGCGTGTGTCTCTCTCTGTGTGTGTGTGTGTGTGAGTTACTACGGTTACCGCGGCGCTCCCGTCCCCCGGACATTTCTGCAGCTTGATTTACATGATCCGGTCTGAGACATGAGTCGTCCCACTGCGGTCTGCACGTCACACCAGCGGTCGTACATTTGTAGGAGGAAGTTGTAGTTGCTGTTGTTGCCGTTGTTGCGGTTGTGCGCGACGTAGAGCTGCCGCTTCCACTAGCGATTTCCCCCCCCCCCCCCAATCGCCCGTTCATTCAGCCTGGTGAGGGACGGGGGTGGGGGGGGGGGCTGTCTTATAATGTTACAGAAAACATTATAAGAAAACCTCATGTCCTACACTAGAGAACTTGTTCTTCTTATCACCAAAGAGGCTGCTCTCTCTCTCTGACAGCTGATTTTTAAATACCATGAATGGAAAATTACATAAAACAAGTTGTTACTGACTTTTAAGTATCATAAAGCACTGTCCTGGTTTACATAAGACATGTTATTAATGTTCATGCACTTTAATGTCTCCAGCTGTACAGTGTTTATTCATTTGTACATTGTACGAAGTTTTGGAATAAATGCATGAGACTTATTCCTTTTTATATATTTTTTTTCAGTCACATATATCGTGATATATCGTTGATGAAATTTCTTGCAATATATCGAATATCGCAGATATCGTGTATCGTGATATTATCATTATCGTGGGCCAAATATCGCCACAGTATCGAATCGTGAGTTACCCATATCGTCCCACCCCTAATCCCTATATATATATATATATATATATATATATATATATATATATATATATTAGGGATGTGGAGATTCACCGATTCATATTGGTGGTCCGATACAAACGTTTGCGATGCGACTGCACCGATAGATTCAGGGATATGCATCGGACATAATTTATGGTTGAATTTGCGACGCATCTCTTCTAGCCTGTCTACATCGGCAAATTCCATGGTTAAATCGATCATTTCATCTTCCGAGGCAGCCTGAACGCACCACCGCGGAGGCTGTGTGCAGCAGCTGTAGTCAGAGTTGCCAAGAAGAGTTAACAGTCCGAGGGAAGTGAAGCGCCGGAGCGGCGGGTCAATACTCGGCCGTCAGCAGCTGTAACTCGTAGGAGCACATATCGCAAAGAATGACGGCCCTTTACTGCTGCTGAGGTACGTGCTGGACAGAACAAATTTCAAACCCATGTATTTTAGAGGGAGAGGGTCGTTTGGAGCTGCGCATGCGCACACTGGTCTGACAGGTCTGCTAGTGCAGCAAAATAGTGAGGAGGACATATCTAAGGTAAGGCTGGGTGCTGGCTTTATATACAGTCTATGGTGCTCGTCTTTACTTGAAAAGTTTGCCAACTTTTTTCTCAACATTGTCACGGCTCGTGTCAATCAGATTATTTTGTTTTTTAATACACTGAAGCGCACATAACAGCTTTAACAGCCTACAGTTCACCCCGGAGCTAACGCCGTTTTGCATAGCCATCTTATCTGTGTAACGTTACCGCAATTAAACATTTTGAGTGTAAAACGATGATATATGGTATGTTCGTTTAGAAGCCACTAATCCACATGATATCAACATTGTTTTAAGAAAACCGCTACGTTTTATTCGCGATGTCACGGAGAAGTACTACACTACCCACAATCCTAAAGTATGATGGCGTCTCTGATTGGTGGAGTTGGCTGTTACCATGGAAATTGCCGCTCAGGATGCTGCAACATGGCGGCCAGTTCCAAAACTTTCTCGTTTTACAGTTAAATAGTCTCTAAATGTTTCTGAAAACACTGGAGGAGTATTAACAGAATATCGATTAATAGAACAAAACCCGCGGGTCCCGCATCTATGAAGTCATTTGACCCGCCACAGCCCGCCCCGCACCACCGCATCTATTTTCACAACCCGTCCCGCCGCTATTAAACGTCAGACAGCCGCTTTTTACTTTGAAAGGGCAGACAGAGGCGCTGTGTTGCCGGTAGCTTGTCAGTGTGGAGCTCGTGAGGAGTGGGAGAGTCACAGTGCAGCGCGAGTGCAGCAGCCGCCGCCTCTCACTCTCCCGGGTCCCTGCTCGAAACTAACCCCGCTCTGCTGATGCGTCCAGCCGCCGTCTCACCCGGCTCCCTCACTCCTCCGCCGGCTTTCCCGTCAACATCAGCGTGCCCCTGATAACACACTCTGGACTTTATCTTCTTTTTTAATGACCCGCACCGCCCCGGGTCAGTCCGCGCATCACTAAATCTGTCTTTTTTCCGTTTTCAAAAAAACAATGCCCTGAATCAAACGTTTTGGTCATGATTAATCTCTTAGCTGATTGGCTTGGTAAACATGGCTCTCCACTTCATCCTCCAGTACCTGGACTTCCCAGGATCCTACACCAGGACACTGTTTGTGGACTTCAGCTCTGCCTTCAATACGATCATCCCAGCTCTGCTCCATGACAAGCTCTCCCAGCTTAATGTGCCTGACTCCATGTGCAGGTGGATTACGGACTTCCTGACTGACAGACGGCAGTTTGTGAGGCTGGGGAAGCATGTCTCTGACACCCGGACCATCAGCACTGAATCCCCCCAAGGCTGCGTCCTCTCTCCTCTGCTGTTCTCCCTGTACACCAACAGCTGCACATCTGGACACCAGTCTGTCAAGCTCCTGAAATTTGCTGACACCACCCTCATCGGCCTCATCTCTGATGGGGACGTGTCGGCCTACAGGAGCGAGACGGACCCTCTGGTGTCATGGTGCAGCATGAACAACCTGGAGCAGAACGCTCTGAAGACAGTGGAGATGGTAGTGGACTTCAGAAAGGACCAAGCTGCCCTCCCCCCTGTTATCCTCTGTGACTCTACAGGGACCCTGGTTGAGTCCTTCTGCTTCCTGGGCACCACCATCTCACAGGAGCTCCAATGGGAGCAGAACATCAGCTCCCTCACCAAGAAGGCTCAGCAGAGGATAGGCTATATACAGGTAATACTCAGAAAATTAGAATATCGTGAAAACGTTCATTCATTTAAGTAATTCAACTTAAAAGGTGAAATGAATATATTATTTAGACTCATAACAGGCATTGCAAGATATTTCAAGCTTTTATTTGTTAGAATTTTGATTATTATGGCTTACAGCTTATGAAAACCCCAAAATCAGAATCTCAAAAAATTTGAATATCGTGAAAAAGTTCAATGTTGTAGCTCAAATTGTCAGCCAATTAATCCAAAACACCTGCAAAGGGTTCCTGAGCCTTTAAAAGCTCTCTGTCTGGTTCAGTACAGTTCGCAATCATGGGGAAGTGAATGAACTTTTTCACGATATTCTAATTTTCTGAGTATTACCTGTACTTCCTGCTGCAGCTGAAGAAGTTTCACCTCCCTGTGAAGATGCTGGTGAACTTTTACACTGCCACACCACCATGACAGTCTGGTGTGCTGCAGCTACAGCCAGAGACAAGGCCAGACTGCAGCATGTCATTCACTCTGCAGAGAGGGTGATCGGCTGCAGCCTCCCATCTTTTCAAGAGCTGTACATCTCCTGGACCCCGAGACGCGCAGCCAGAATTGCTGCTGACCCCTCTCACCCTGGACACAAACTATTTCAGTCCCTCTGCTCCGGTCCATCCGGACCAGGACCTCATGCCTCAAGAACAGCTTCTTCCCCTCTGCAGTCAGCCTAATGAAGAATGCCCCATTGCCCCAGTTCCCCCTAAATAACCCTAAACCTATGGACATGGACAGTCACTACAACATTTTGCACAATTCTTTTATGTGTATTTTTAATATATGCATATTTCCTTCTTGTATATAGTATATGCGTATCTTTTGCACTAGAATATTTTAATTCATTCTATTTTATTTTATTTCAATTCTTAATTTTCTAAATTCTTATTCTATTCTATTTTTGGTACTTTTATGTATGCACCTGACACCAAGACAAGTTCCTTGTGCTGTAAACTGACCTTTACTGCTCTTGGCAATAAAACAGTTCTGATTCTGATACTGATTCCGATTCTGATTCTGATTCTGATTCTGATTGATTCCAGGCCTAAAACTCATTATAAGGATTATGACAAAAGTCATGGAGAAAATTAATGGGAAATATACTGTACTTCCAAAACTAGAGCGGATGTAAACAAATGACATCATTCAACACAGATAATGAATTACAGTACCGTAAAGTGGCCCAAATCTGATTTGAAAAGATCGGATTCCATATGTTTTGTGCTGTTCACACTAGGGGTGTGTATTGGCAAGGACTTCACGATACGATACGTATCACGATACTTGGGTCACGATACGATATATTGCGATATATTGCGATATCCAAATTGTGCGATATATTGCGATATTACATAGTTCGCTGAAAAACTAAGAATGTATTATGCATCTTAAAATCCGAGTTGTAGGCCTATATTTACATTAAATGATAGTAGTAATTCATCACCAAATGAAAACTTTGTTAACATCTGTGTTTTCTAATAAGACAAACTTCTCAGTCTGTTTACCTCACTTCAATCTTTTGTATTGATGCAAAATGGGCAAATATATGCATCTGACAAATTGTTTGTATTTCATACTAGTTCAAATTAATTAAATACAAACATGTAGATTGCTGCACTCCTACAAGTAAAAATAAAATTAAATATGTAGTTTTACATTTAAATAAAAATGTTAAATTGAAAATGAAATAACCTTATTATCTGAGACTGACATAACCTGCTGTATATTTACACTCCTGCGCTTCCACGTCCTGTCTGGCAATAAAGGCTGCAGTCACACAGACTGCACTCACACACAGACACTGGCAGTGAGAGACACTCGTCCGTCACACAAACACAACAAACAGCTGTGGATTTCCACGTGTGCTGAGCAGTGAGCGGAACCTACCGCGGCATCTCGCACCACAACACCACCAGCTCCCGTTAGCTTAGCGGCTAGCGGAGCCTGTCGGCTCTACAGTCTATGGTCAGCTCTGTAGCATTAGCTCCTCCAGCTGGGCTGCAGCGCTCGCGGGGCTCCGGTTCTACCTGGTTTCCGTGACAACGTGAACACAGCGGCTCCTCCGCTACGCTGAGAAGCTGTGAACAGTCTGCAGTAATCCGTGTTGTTGACGAGGGAGCGGACGCTTGGTGGCATGAGTGCAGGCGCTGTTAGCGTGTGTGGATTAGCATGTAGCTCGGCACAGACGCAGCCTGGCTTGCCCCGTCTAGGTGATCTGACAAGCCGCCTGAGGTGACGCCTCAGTGGGGTTGCACCAGGTGCAGCCCCGGTCTCTCCTGGTCCTCCACGGCGTAGAAAGCCGAGCTCATCCAGCACACTGCACTGGGGTTTGCTTTGCTACGGACGAGTATCAGTCGGTGTCGGTCGCACTGTGGCACATTCTACACTTTATAAAACATGTGCATTATGTTTGATTTAAACAATGATGGGGCTTTCCTGATCTCTTCCTCTGATGCCTCCAACAACGCCATCTACTGGGCTGAACAAGCAACTACAACTTTAGTACCAAAAAAAAAATAAATTCACCTTTTTTTTTCATCTCAATTTATATAATAAAATATCGATACTTGGCGTCCTTGTATCGATACAGTATCGCCGTTCAAAATATCGCGATATTGTGCCGTATCGATATTTTCTTACACCCCTAGTTCACACCTGTCATGAAACAAACATATCTGAGTCACATATGATTGATATGATTTGGGTCACTTTTGCCTGCAGTCTGGACAAAGTCAAAGGTGTTTAGGGCCAAGACGTTTGATGAGTTTAGAAGCAGAAAACTGCAGGTCATCCATGTCTTTATGTTCTTAAGAAACAAGGAAGTTTTCTTTGTGTGACATGTACACCATGCACCCTTTAATTGAAAAATATTTTCTCTTTACCTGGCTCTTCCTTGTCCATCTTCTCCACCTGTGGCCCCACCTCCTCCGGCTCCACCTCCTCCACCTGTGGTCCCACCTCACCGCTGGGGTCGCAGGGAATAAGAGTGATCTCCTCACTCTCTGCCCCAGTGCCATAACGGCCTGTGCAAGTTTGAAAAGTGTTGCTCACTAAAAGCCATGGGTAATTGCAAATGGCAACAGAGTCTCAATGGCAATAGCTCCACACTGTACATGAATGTGGTAGAAAAATAACAAGATGCAATTAGTATTTTGGTAAACAAAGGTGAGGGTGCATTGAATTTATAAAAAGTCAAAAATCATACCTTAACACACATACTCATGTTTTTAATGGACTCCATCGCAAATGAAGCCAAGGTGCAGCGGGGTATAAACACCTGCACCTTGTGCTTCGCTTTGCTCGCTTTGCTGGCAAAGAAACTTTGTCTTGAGCAAAACTTCTTTCCTGCCACTTCTTCTTCCTGTCATTTTACTGCACGTTTGTTACCAGTTTCCATCATATTTGTATCACAATAAATCCTGAGAAAATGTTTATTATAGCAGCAAAAGGAAATGTGCAATAGTAAATCATATGCATTAGGTTCTCAAATCAGCTGTTAATCTGCAGGGAGGGCAGGAGTCATAAACTGAAAAACAAATGTGTAGACGAACAGGAGAGCTGGTAGGAAGAAAGAAAAGAAAGAGTCAGAGCGCAGCGCATCCTGTGGATAAAGATGCATCCGCCGCGATCTCCGTCTCTCTCTCTCTCTCAGTGACGCGCTGTCATTCATTTCAGCACCGAGACAGCGGACAGCGCGCTTGGTCACAGTTCAGCACTAGACAAAAGATATCAGTAGTTCACTCTGTGGCAAATACATCCATGGCACTGTCCATAAGGCAGAAAGAGAAGTCAACACTGTCTTCTCCACAAGTAGAAAAATATAATAATAAAATAATAATATAACGCATTTTATAATGGGCTGGGTTGAGGGTGAGGAAGACAGAGTCCTGTCTGTCTGTGTGTGCCTGTAGGTGTGTGAGTGGGGAGGAGCAGAAGAAGTGAGAGCTGTCAGATAAGTTTGTGTTATGTTGTAGTTACGTCGGTTGGGACGCTACTGCGGAGCGGAGCCAATTTCATTTCTGTGCCGATTGTGCCAGTTGCGCCAGAGCGCGCACCTCTGTGCCAGGCTCGCGCTCTGCGGCGATTTGTGTTTATTCTTTTTAACAGAGATGCTGACCAGAGAGGGATTAATACACACACACACACACACACACCAGCTGATCCATTTTTTTCCTCATGTTCTTAGTCCAAAGTTTGCACTGCGATGATGTGCGTGCATTTGTGCGTGTGTGTGTGTGTGTATGTGTCAATGTATTCTGGCAATATGTGCAGTGTAAAAATTGGTAACATGAGGACAGAATATTTTACCCAAGGTCGAGGCGTCCGTCAGGGCTGCAACCTCAGCCCTGCACTCTTCAATATCTATATTAATGAATTGGCAACCACCCTAGAAAAGTCCTCTGTACCTGGTGTAAGTCTCCACAATCAGGAGATAAAATGTCTTCTCTTTGCAGATGACCTGGTTCTGCTGTCCCCGACAGCACAGGGTCTACAGCAGAGCCTGGATCTGTTAGAGCATTACTGTCAGACCTGGGCCCTGACAGTAAACCTCAAAAAGACAAAAGCAATGATATTTCAAAAAAGATACAGATCCCAGGATATTCTACATAAATTCTCAATTGGCACACGACAGGTAGAATACTGCACACACTACACCTATTTAGGAATAAAAATAAGTTATACTGGAAATTTGAATGAGGCAGTTCATGAGCTGAGAGAGAAAGCACGCCGGGCTTTCTATGCCATAAAGAAAAATATACAAACCGAAATACCAACACGAATCTGGCTAAAATTAATTGAATGTGTTATTGAACCGATTGCACTCTATGGCAGTGAGGTGTGGGGTCCACTTACAAAACACAACTTTACTCAGTGGGATAAACACCCCATTGAGACCCTGCATGCAGAGCTGTGTAAAATCCTTCTGCATGTCCAGAGGAAGGCGACAAACAATGCATGCAGGGCAGAATTAGGCAAATACCCACTAATAATAAAAATTCAAAAAAGAGCAATTAACTTTTGGACACATCTAAAACTAAGTGACCCCCTCTCGTATCATTTCCAAGCCCTGCAATGCCAAGACATGAGCAGTAGAAACCCCCTTACCCAACTGGTCCTGAGGCTGAGATCACAAACCTGCCCCACTGGCTCAGCCCAGGAACACAACACCTCACCAATCAGACCCAACCAGATTACTAAACAGCTAAAACAAGACTACATCACCTACTGGCAAACACAAACAAAAACACAGAGCAAAATGCAGTGCTATTTGGCCCTAAATCGACAGTACACCACAGCAGATTATTTGAGCATGGTGACTGATCAGCAACTAAAACGAACCCTGACAAAGTACAGACTGAGTGAACACAGCCTTGCTATTGAAACAGGGAGGCACAGGAAAACCTGGCTCCCTGCAGAGCAGAGGCTGTGCTGTCACTGCAGCCTTAACCAACCAGAAACAGAACTACACTTCCTCACCAAATGTGAAAAATATATAAATATTAGAGAAACATATTTCCTAAAATTTGAATCTATAACAAAAGGTTTTTTAAAACTATCAGATGAAGAAAAACTTCCCATCCTGCTAGGGGAAGAACCAAAGAATAATAAACTAGCAGCAGTCTATGTCTCTGCCTGTCATAGACTGAGGGACAGGAAGAGACACTCGTCAGCTGACACAAATGTTGTTGTTTGATGTTTTGTTTATTGTACTTACAATGATTATACGTCTTTCTTCAGTAATGACAACACTATACTGTAAATGTTGTTTTCCTTAATTGTCATGATTATTATTATTTTTCTTTAATTCCAAACGCTTGCTTTGGCAATATATACAATGTATGTCATGCCAATAAAGCCAATTGAATTGAATTGAATTGAATTGAATTGAGAGAGAGAGAGAGAGAGAGAGATTCTCCCCGTCCGTCAACCGGCAACGGTGGGGAACATAGGACCCTTTATTTAAAAAAGGGTCCTATGTTTCCCGGGTCTTTGGGTGAACAGTGGGGAACATAGGACCTTTTTTTAAAAAAAGGGTTCTATGTTCCCCGGTTCCATACAAAGCGGGGAACATAGGACCTTTTTTTAAAAAAAAGGGTTCTATGTTCCCCGGTTCCATACAAAGCGGGGAACATAGGACCTTTTGGGTGAACAGCGGGGAACATAGGACCTTTTTATAAAAGAAGGGTCCTATGTTCCCCGGTTCCATACAAAGCGGGGAACATAGGACCCGGGGAACATAGGGATGATCCCGCGCCTTTCCCAGTAGTTCGCGAGGATTAATAGCAACATTTGAAAACTTGATTGGTAGGGATGAGCGAGTACAGCATTATCTGTATCTGTATCTGTATCTGTTAACCATATGAATTATCTGTATCTGTATCTGTACTCGGAGTGGGCGGGGCCTAAACCGGAAGTGGGCGGGGTTTAACCCAGAAGTGGGTCGGGTTGTCTTGAAATGGGCGAGGCTTTATAGTCCAGGCAATTTAGCTCATTTTGGACCCAAAAACAGAACTAATTGTCACAGAAGGTTTTTCACCATACATCATTTCTATGAGGTGTCTAGAACAACATACTAAAAGTCCTAAGAAATCCTAGTTGGGGAAATGTGTTTAATTTGCATCATTATTTACTGTATAAAGTCTATGGTGCCGACGACAATACACCCCAATGGGGCTATTTTTTTCCTTTACTCCTATCACAATGAAACTTTACATGATGAAAGTATCCATGAAATGTAACATTTTTTGTATTACAAGTTTCTTTGAAAATTAATTTGAATATGCAAATGAGCTATACACTAATGGAATATGCCAAAAATACACCCGAATAGGCTAATTTTTTTTCCTTTACTCCTACCACAATGAAACTTTACACAATGAAAGTAGACATTAACAGTAACATTTTTTGTATTACAAGTTTCTTGGAAAATGAATTTGAATATGTAAATGAGCAATACACTAATGGAATATGCCAAAAATACACCCGAATAGGCTTATTTTCTTCCTTTACTCCAACCACAATCACACTTCACACAATAAAAGTATACATGAAAAGTAACATTTATGTATTTCAAGTTTCTTGGAAAATTAATTTTAAATATGTAAATGAGCTCAACACTAATTGACTTATGGTCAAGAAGCCATAAAGCCACAAGCAGCAACAGGGGCCAAATAACTTAGTTCTTAGTCCCGCTCATATGTTGTTGAACATAGTTCAGCATATTTAATATAACATCACATACAGTCGTTGAAACGACTTTGATGAATTCTGACTTTCTTCTGATGTTCTCTGCAAACTGGGAGGAAAGTCGTTAGGTAAGGCTTGTTCGCTAATAATAAAAAAAAGAATTTAGAAAGCAACTGGAGACAAGACTGTGCAATTAATTCTTAAGGTCAATATAGGTCTTTTAAGTGTGGCAAGTGACATGTGTGTATGCATAAGTCAAGTGTGGCAAGTGACAGCACTCAGTGCATAGGTTAACTTATTGAATGGACATGAATGTGTTAGTTATTTGGCCCCTGTTGCTGCTTGTGGCTTTATGGCTTCTTGACCATAAGTCAATTAGTGTTGAGCTCATTTACATATTTAAAATAAATTTTCCAAGAAACTTGAAATACAGAAAGGTTACTTTTCATGTATACTTTTATTGTGTGAAGTGTGATTGTGGTAGGAGTAAAGGAAGAAAATAAGCCTATTCGGGTGTATTTTGGGCATATTCCATTAGTGCATTGCTCATTTGCATATTACAATTCATTTTCCAAGAAACTTGTAATACAAAAAATGTTACTTTTAATGTCTATTTTCATTGTGTAAAGTTTCATTGTGGTAGGGGTAAAGGAAAAAAAGAAGCCTATTCGGGTGTATTTGGGGCATATTTGATTAGTGTAAGGCCTCATTTGAATATTCAAATTAATTTTCAAAGAAACTTGTAATACAAAAAATGTTACATTTCATGGATACTTTCATTGTGTAAAGTTTCATTGTGATAGGAGTAAAGGAAAAAAATAGCCCCATTGGGGTGTATTGTTGTCAGCACCATAGACTTTATACAGTAAATAATGATGAGAATTAAACATATTTCCCCAACTAGGATTTCTTAGGACTTTTAGTATGTTGTTCTAGACACCTCATAGAAATGATGTATGGTGAAAAACCTTCTGTGACAATTAGTCTGTCGTAAAACGCTATTTTGCCTGGACTATTAACTGGTATGTTATTTTAAGCATGCAATTGATATGGATTGATCAGAAATTGTTATTTATTGCTGATTAGAAAACTGTTTACAGGACAGCATCAGCATTAAGCTTCAGATCAACGGTTTTGATCATGATAGCAAACAAAATATTTACACAAGTTTTGCAATAATGAATACAACACATGTGGTTGCAATTATTAAGTAAAATGTAATGAACAAGAGTTTTCATACTCAACATAACTTTATTTTTTTTTTACTTTAAATTTTTTTTTAATGATCAGTGTGATTTTTTTTGTTCTTTTTTTACATTTTTTTAAAATTTTATTTCTACACCGTGTGTGTGTGTGTGTGTGTGTGTGTGTAAGAGAGAGACAGAGTCAGCTACTCTCTGTGTATCACTCATTATTCTGTATCACTGATCATGAGAGAGAGAGGGGGGGGAGAGAGAGAGGGAGAGAGAGAGAGTGTGTGTGTAGCTTAATTTGTAATAGGCCTATTATTTATACCACTATTTTTTATGAAATGAGCAAGAAAAGTGTCAGACACTCAGTGCGTGAACTGGTTAGAGCCAGCTGACGGTTTAAAAAATAATAATAACTCCGACGAACGGCGGAGGGAGGGAGAGCGTGTGTGAAAAAAAAAAAAAAATCTCCGACAGGCAGAGACGCAACGCGAGTCGGCACCACGTCTGAACGAACCCACGTTTACCAGAACTCTACTGGTTCATAAGTAGCTGAAGTAATAACAAACCTGAAGCTGAAGAAAGCCTAAACATTAAGGGAAAAGACCGGCGAACCTGAGTGACTGAGGGAGAGACAGACAGCTGTCAGCTGTTCTGTGTGTGAGTGATCAGGGACACAACAACTCACCTGCATGTGTGTAGGGGAGGGGCTGTAGCCTATCACAGAACGCTGACACAGTCAGCTATCCAATGAGGATTTTCATTCAATCTTTTTTATTTTTTTCCGAGCACAGATATTGACTCGTATTACTCGTTTAATACTCGTTCTCGGCAAAAGTGCATTATCCGTACCGGATACTCGTTTCAGCCGAGTATCCGGCTCAACTCTATTGATTGGTCACTCGGCAAACCAGCACCTATATCCAGGATTTTCCCTGCCTGTGGCGCCGCCTTGGTTGAAGCGTGTGCACGCATAGGGTCGTACAGATGTAATGTGTATGTGCGTCATGTGTGCTCACAAAGCGACGCGGGCGGCACACAGAGGAAAGATCTCAACTTTTTGGGAGGCAGCGAGCGCACCGCATGTCATGTGATAAGAACCCCCCCCCCACCGCCGCCGCTCACTCTCCCCTTCACACACGCACACAGCAGGCAGGTCTACACACCCTCCTCCTCCTCACTACGTGAGTTAGTTGTAGACTAGTGAATAACAATATTAACAGAGGTGGTCGCTACAGTAGGCTACGCATTAATGTTGGCTGTCTTATTATTAGCCATTAACGTTATCAGGCAGGGAGACCAAATGTACTCTTTTACCCGCGGACATGTCCACTTTTCACGTCCTGTCCGGGGCGTTTTTTTTTTAAATGAAATCATGAATACAGTGGGTACTAGTTTCATTTGGACGGTTTCACGCGAGATACACGCGTGAGTCACAGGAGGCTCACGCGGATTTTTTGTGGAGGAGTAATTGTGTTTTCACCAGATGCTGCAATGTGCCCAAACAACCGCCAGGTGGCATCTGTGAGCAGCAGATCGCCTCTATAAGACAGCAGCACGGAGCAGTGAATACGAATGGGGAATGCAATATAATAATAATACAGTATAGTTTTTCAATGAGAAAAGTAACGACGGCAGCTATACGTCTCACTCTCTTTTATCGATCCTCTTGTCAGCTCCAAACACACCCATCTGCACCGCGATTATGGACCACAGCGTGGTTTTCCACACAGCAGTTAATTAACTCAGTGGGCGATGCTGCCGGTGTGTTTTTAAAATGAGCCAACTAGGCTACTGTACAGTAGTGTTCATTCCCCACCTTGTTTGACTGAGAGTGTAGCGGGATGATTTCTCATGAATGAACGGGCAATAGCCTATGTCACTTTCGGGCTGGGCGATAAAACAGGATATCCTGAAATAACTTTCCCTCGATAGAAATAAGATGTGTGGATATAGGTTTCATTCATCCATGTTTTGACAGACAACACAAACAACCAGTGACAGGGACCATAGGGCAATATGGGCAAATGCCACAGCAGCCGCGACCGAAGATGCAGCCGTGTTGATGTGACCGCAAAAAAAAAGTCAGTCGGGGTCAGCTGGTTTACAGCCGGCCGACTCTGGAACACTCGAGACACAATAACATTAGTAACGCAAGGAAGGTATAGTTCACTTAGTAGAGCAACTCTCACTGTAAGCAAAGATTTTATTTCAGTCTGGGATGCCAACGTGCAGTTTTAGTGAACAATGCATTTTCTCTTATCATCATTATTATGATCACTGATATAGCCTATATGTGCGGCTATATATACCGTATGTGTGTGTTTGTGTAATGCAGGGGTGCTTTAAAAAAAACACAGTTGTCTGGACAGTAGGCATTTTTCTCACAACCGACCTCAAAAGCGACGGCAGGCCCGCCGAAGCATCATTCCGGGTGTTGTCTTTGTTGTTACTTTGTTGCCGCTCCACAGAGCGCACATGGCTACTTAATTATGCACGTGCTGACCATATGGTTGTGCTGAGGCATTCTGGGGGTGGAATATGAGGTGTGTTCATGTCTGCACCATTCTTGGGTCCGGTGTGATTTATCAATGGAATATTGCGGAGAGTTGTGCGCACGCACAGCTTGATCAGTGTTTCCCACAGAAAAAAAAAAATGTGTCCACGTCTCACGTGTGTTTACGTGCGGTGCGCCCGCACGCGAGAGAGGCGGCAGGTTGAGAGGCTGACTGGCGGAGATGAGAGCTGGTGAACCGCTAACATGATTATTAAAAACACCATCTCTGATCTCTGCCTGCACATAGACAGACACAGGTTCACATACAGACAGGGGCGCACGGCAAATGCAGCTGCAGCGCTATTAAACTAGAGCAACAGCAACTCTCATATTTAAATTGTGTTTTATATTGATTTCATATATTTCACTGATTGCAATTAGGCTATAGAATGCTAGTGTGTGTTTTATTGAAAGCAAGGCTAGGTGAAAATCGCTACAGTGTGGTTTATATGCAGCGGTCTGTAGGACCAGCTTAATAGACACATCAGCGACACATTAGCACCTTCATTTATCTCTGATCAATAGGTGTGCTTGTGGATACTTCAGCCCTGCCCCCCACAGAACTTCACACAGCTGTTCAGTCAGCTTTGAACAGAAAAACCGGTTCTTACAGTAGCTACCTCTCCTCACACTTTTCATAAGCCGGAGGACAAAACTGTAGGCTTCATTGTTTCGTTTCATTTCGTTAAGTGAAAATCATCTCTGAATTATGGAACTAAAAATAAAATAGGCCTATCTTTAAAAAAAAAGATCCTATGATATTTAGCCCAATTGCATTATTTTTATTCAAATGTGACTGAGACCTTTATCTACCTAAACAGAGGGTAACATGAATAAATATCCTGTTTTGTATTCTGGAAACTGTTACATTATGTAACGTGACCGCGGCACTCCCCCCCCCCCTCTCCCTCTCCCTCCCGAATTGGGCACATTATGATAAATATAACTGTAGATGAAAACAATAATTGAAGAAAAAAATAAGCTATTGTCGGCCCAGAAATCGAATGTTTCATTTGTGTAAGTTGTAAGCTTCAGAAACCATCACACATGGAAAAGTCACGGACTGAGAGACCTGTAGTTTTGGGAGCGTGCCTATGTTCCCTCAGCCCTATGTTCCCTCAGCCCTATGTTCCCTCTGGACTCTCTCTACCTATCTGGACTCTACCTATCTGGCCTGTCTAGCCTCTACCTGGTCTTTTTACTAAACTTAACCAACTCCTTTCTTCATTGCCTAAACCCAACCAATGGTGGGACCAAAGGGCTGTGGGAATAGGGCCTAATTGTCAGTGACAACAAAAGTTAGAAATGAGGGAACATAGGGCTGAGGGAACATAGGGCCTAATTTTCAGTGACGACAAAAGTTAGAAATGAGGGAACATAGGGCTGAGGGAACATAGGGCTGTGGGAACATAGGGATGACCCCGTAGTTTTAATGTAAACAAAGTCATTTACGTAAGAAAAACACAAACGTCTGTGTGAGACCATCTGGGTGGTTCTAGTGTTAACATTAGCCTAATGAAGAATGAAGAAAACACGTTACAAATGAACTATGACCGAATTGACAGCAGAAACAGTGTGCACTTATCTCAAGGAAATTTAAATCAAATGCAACTGTAACTTGTAATCCAAGAGGCTTCAGCCTCTTGGATGAGAGGTGAAACGTCTTCCTAGACGAATAACCAAGTCCAGTTGCATTCGATTTAAATTTCCTTGAGTATTTCAAAGGAGGTAACTATGACCGGGAGTCCGGGACAAATGAGAATATTCACACACGCCGGCCGGAGTCAATTCGCAACAATGTAGCTTTCCCTCGATTAAAGTAGTTCTGTCATCTACCACTTTGTAGGCTACCGGATAAGAGACAGCACCCGACAGATATGCTAAATGTTTGGATGCAACAAAGTCACTGTTAACAAAATCAGCATCTATCTGTCCCTTCAAGAGCAGCTGCTGACAGATGTGCATTATTGCTCCGCTCGTGAGTCCAGCAGCATCGGGTCCAGGCTGCTGGCACGGACGTAGCAATCGTGGGCTATGAGTGGATTGTTACATTCACCAGAACTTGCAGAACTCAAACTACTCAAACTTGGAGCCACCCAGCCAGGCAACAGGAGAGATAAATGCAGGGGACCCCCAAAAGGCTGAGAACCACTGATCCTGTTGAACGTAGGCTACTGTAACCACTGTGATGCAATAAAAAAAACAACATTGATCTGATTGACCGGCGTAGCGGTCCCTCTCTCCATCCACTCTCTAGCTCTCTCGACCACAGCTGCAAATGAAGTAGCCTATGGCCTATGAACAGCGCCACTCTCCATTGCAGCTACGTTGTGGTCAAACGTGGAATTACCCCAAAATATTTTGAGCTGCATCTCAGTACGATGCTTCCACCTAGTGGCTACAGTGTGACCTACAATTTCACGCAACGCGTGAATCACGCGTTACGTGAGGGAAACGTCCAAATGAAACTAGTACCCACTGTATGTCTGGTGTTCATTGTTTTTACGGGATCGCGCATCGCGGATCCTCTGACGAATTAAATTACCAGATGCGGTCTGACGCACGGGGGCTGAAGCTCGGACCCGGCGCGTTTACTCTCGGTACCGGCCCGTTGAGAACTGACTTGTAGGAGCCCAAACAGATCCATGGTCATGTAGGAGCTCAGAGGAACAGACAAGCAGCCCACTGCTTCAGAGCACAGTAGAGAAGCAGGTGTGTGTGTGTGTGTGTGTGTGTGTGAGAGAGAGAGAGAGAGAGCGAGAGAGAACCTACACCCCCCCTCCCCCCCTCCCTTGAGCAGATAAGAAAGTAAAGAAGCAGGTGACAGAGAGGGATTTCTCTCTCTCTCTCTCTCTTTTTTTTTTTTATCCCTGTGGTATCGAATATGGTATCGAGTATCGAATATTTTCCTGAGTGTCGGTATCAAGTTGAAAATTTCAGTATTGTGACAACCCAGAGGAGGGACAATAATAATTGACATTAGAGGCTTAAAACATAGGCTACTATTTTCATGAAGAGTGGGAAACACAGTTTTGTGAATTAATGTTACAAAACATGAGTAGCTCTCTGCCATTTTCATTTTGTAAAAGTAGCTCTCAGAGGAAAAAAGGTTGGAGACCCCTGTGTTAATGGCTCCATTTTCAATAAATATATAGTTTTATTTCTATCGTTATTTTGTTATTATTATTATTAGTGGTGGAAATGCCGACCAGTTTTGCGGACGCTGCCCGGTGGGTCATGATAATAACGCCGCCGAATCGCCGTTTATGGTCGGAACTATGGCGGTATCTGATCGTCTTCCAACCTCTGACTTTAATTCTTGATGAATGAAAACATTCTTGGCAAGACGTCCGTCTTGCGCCGGTCCAAGAATTTCACAGTGCGCGCGAAGGCTCATGGTAAATGTAGAGTGAAAACATTTTCCAAAACTCCTCGTTGTCCCTTTAAAGCAGAAGTGAGTGTTATATTTGTGTTAATATAAGTCTTAAATAGTTATATCTTCCGACAGCAATCACTTACATAGAGTGTTTGGACTGAAACACGGGTCTCTCAGTCCCTCTGCTCTGCTCTGAGCCGAAGAGAAAACATTTATCGTATCCTACAGTTTTTATCCAATGAGGAGAGAGAACGGCATGCAGGGCTGTGTGTGCAGCCAAGGAACGCCGTGAATGTGGTGACGCAGCGACGAGGACTGTTATGGTGCGTTCAAGGAAACTCGTATTTTTCCGACCGTGAAGTGGTACCAGTTCGATCTGTTCACCGGTCGGAAGTTACGAGTGGCCGTTATAGTGACTTTCACCGGTAAAACAGGTCGGAAAAACACGAGTGGGTTGCCTGGAACGCTACAAAGTCGTAAGTTGTGACTTGAAGCTGTAATTTACGATTTCAAAAGCCTGCCTGGAACGCAGCATTAGCGAAAACGACCGGATCACTCACTTCTGCTTTAAGCAAAAGTACCAATACAGCGATGTAAAAATACTCCATTGCAACTTAACTCATTGAGTGCCGCGCTCCTTTCCAAAGTTTTAGTCAAGTGTACCGGCAATTTAGACCATTTTTGACTTTTTATGTAGAGCCACAGTGTATTCTATATTATTGCCACCAACACATACTGTGGCTCAATTGAAAGGTTTAACTTAATGCTTCAAGTGGCCACAAACCGTTTGTTTCTACGTGCCTCCGTTCCTGAGAAAAGTCAAGCTAAACATGGCTGGGTTTCACCAAAATCCCTCCTTTTTTTCTAGAAAAGGAGATAGAGCGTATTTTATGAAAGGTGCTCTGTTTGTGTCTGTCGCTCTTCTCACACTCGCATTTCTGGATCAAAGGGCTCGTATAAGATAAATATATACAACAATGGTTGTTCTATTCACAAAACCACCATCGGGGGCGGGGGGGGGCGCCACTAAACAACAATAACACAGACGCACTGTGCCGTGTCACAGCTTCTCCCCGCGGAGCGTGAGGGTCTGTCGGCCACCGCGGCTCGGGAAGACCGGTCCCGCCGGTGGTCGCGGTCCTTCTGTGGTTCGGGTCGGTGATGCCGGTCTGCTTTGGCCCAGAGACCATCAGATTTTACCGCGGGGGGACTTTGGGGAGGACACGGTGTTGCTCCAGCTGAAGACCGGGCGGACTGTCGGCTGAGAGCTTCCTGTTTCTGCTCCGAGCAGCTCGAGCAGCTGGAGCAGCAGCGCGGGTGAGAGCAGAGCAGCTGCGCTGCATCTGCATGCAGAACTCGTTTGCAGAAGCCGAGTTATGATAAAAACTTCCAGATCATGAGCTGTCATGTGACTTTGATCGTCATCTATTTCAGTTCTCCTCGTCGTAGAGTCCCCAAATTTACATATAATGTGTATTAAAGTGTCTATTTTCATAATTTAAAAAAAAAGCAAAAAACGTAAAATTACGTTGTTGGCACTCAACGCATGGGAACGAAAAACGAGAAATTACGTGGTTGGCACTCAATGAGTTAAATTCTTCCATGAAAAATCCTATTACAGTAAAAGTACGTAAATATTGTGAACTTAATGTAGTTTAAGTATTGCAGCAAAAGCAGTGGTTTGATATAGACTATTATTATATGACATCATTAGATTATTAATAGTGAAGCTTCAGTATGGTTCACACCGGCCGCGCTGCGAGCCGCGGCCCTCTTGTTCACACCAGACGCTTGTTTCTCCGCGCCGGTCGTGTGTATTGTGTGGCCTGTGTGTAGCAAATGTGTATGTGTGTAGCATGTGTGTATTTGTGTAGCATATGTGTATTTGTGTAGCATATGTGTATGTGTGTGGCATATGTGTGTGTGTGTGTGTGTGTGTAGCATGTGTGTAGCATATGTGTATGTGTGTAGCATGTGTGTGTGTGTGTGTGTGTGTGTGTGTGTGCTCCTCTCTCACGCTCTGTTTAGATCAGGGGTGGGCAATTATTTTTTCCAGAGGGCCACACTGACTCCGATAAAGTGAGTGAAGGGCCACACGATTCAAAATCAAATTGAAACATCAAATATTTATTGCTGAATTATATAGTTATATATTAGCCTATATAACTACATATATTTGGTAGAAATGATTGCATTACAATAGGCTGACAGCCCACAATCCATGTAATCGCATTTTCAACTTATATCCATCACAGATCACTGAAGAAACATGCTGTATTATGATATAAATATGGACTCAAGGCAGATTGTTTTATCAAAACTTACTGACCATAAATGACTGCACCAATTAATAATGTTCACAGACACCTGAATATTATAATTAAACACTCAGATCCTTTTCACTTCTGATTCAGTGAGACTGTTCTATTTGTATGTAGATAACCTTTTATTTATGAAGAAACACAATAGGCTACTCATTTGCTGCTGCCTAACAGCACCAACATGAAAAAAAGGGACTGATTTGATTACAAGCGTAGCCATTGGTGGATGGAGGCTTCAGACGCACGTGGCTACAATCAGTCATATGGTCGATCACGTCAGAAAACCCGGCGATCTCATAAAATGCTCTTTTAATCACAGTTTGCTAAACCTTAGTGTTTGGGAAATAATAATTAGGTGCCGTGATGGGGCTTTGTAACCGTCAGCACTTATGATTCGGCTGACGGAGGGTTGTGAAACACCGGCCCAGTCCCGCGGTCTAGGCTACCACTGACAGGGTCGCGGTGGTCAGAAACTCCGCTGTGGAGAAAACCTGCACCAGAGCGGCTTCTCTCTCTCCTCCGTCAGAGCTCCGGTGTCCGACAGAGAAAGAGACTGAGCAGCCGTTCATCTCTGTCTTCTACCTGGAGGAGGTTACTTTCTGTCTGCAATGTGCAGGCTCCTGTTCTAACAGGACTGTCACTGTTTCAAACAGCTGATTAGTGCGCATCAACGTAATAAAAGCAATCGGGTCATATAGCAGTTCGGCTCGCACTTCGGCTCGCGGGCCGGATTGAGACGGCATGCGGGCCGGGTCTGGCCCGCGGGCCGTAAAATGCCCATGTATGGTTTAGATTAATAAACACAAATAGGCTACAAACGTACACTTTGGACTCTGGTATACCGGTAGGTATTTTATTTTGAAAATTGCTTTTATTTTGAAAATTGACCAGATTGTTTCGTGTTTCTTTGTGTGACTTTCTGCCAGCACAAAATAGACCAGACGCAGTAACGATCGCTGCACGGCGCGAGCCGCGTCTGGTCTGAACCATAGACTGTATAAAAAAGAACTATATTATCGTTTAACAAGGGCGCCGAAATGTGGGCTCCGTTCCGCGGCTATTCGCGGCGCTTCGCCGGCCGGTGTGAACCAGGCGATGGTGGCATGACCAGAACGTCTCTGGCATGATTGACGTCACCGCCACTAATCTTTCGACTGATTTCGGCCGCTTTATTTTAAAAACATTGTATAATGTCATAGTCTCTTGTGCAAAACGTACAGTGTTTACTTACAAGAAGTTAGATCCGCTGAACGGTCAAAGACGATTTATAAATCTTTGGTGCGGTTATACGTCTTCTTCTTCTTTTCTTTTTGTGTCGTTTGCACCAAGGTGCATTAGCGCCACCTACTGCTCTGGAGTGTGAGCCAGAGTTGCTACTCCCCTACGGTTATAGGTTATCTTTCTCGTGTATACAAACATTCTGGCTTAACATTTAATACAAACATTATGGTTTAACATTTAATACAAACATTCTGGTTTAAGGCATGCTCTGTGCTGGGTCTGGTCTCAGGCTGGAGTCTTTTGAGACCGTGGTGGAGAGGAGGACACTTAAAGCAGTACTAAAGAACTTTCAGTTTTGGTTGAGTTTGGCGGCGCCTGTGGACCAAAGCGGTAGTGTTTTGCCTGAAGGAAGACTCCATTTCCCATGAACACTAGCGTGAAGCCCTGTAAATATCCTGCATTAAAATTAACAGAAGACATCAAAACTAAGTTTCTGTTTCCAGTGGATCATTTCAAAGTGAAAACACAAACATAATCCATTGCTAAAGTGCCGTTTTGCCAGTTCCCTCCTTGTTGTGACTCGCAAAAGTGAAAGTGAAAGTAAAGTGAGAGCTGGGTTCCTACCATGCTCCTCAAAGTTGCTTAGTGCCAGAGAAAGAGATACAGACCCCCTCAGACCACGACAGAGGTGTCATTCAACTTGTTGTAAGTCGATGTATCATCACAAAAGTTATGAAAATATTTTATGAAGGTTGAAAAGTTCCTTAGTGTTGCTTTAATAAACTGGGACCGTATTCCTAAAGATTCTTAGTGCAAAGAGTTGCTCCTAGTGGCCAAATTCTAAGAAAATTCTTAGAATCATGATGTTTTCTTAGAATTTCTCCTAAAAGTTAAGAGTAGATCCTAGTAAAGATAAAAGCCTATTCCTAAAGAATCCTAGCTCTTAAGAGAGCTCCTAAGGTGGGATCTGTTAAGAGTGGGGAAGAGGACTTTTAAGTGGCTTAGGAGTTCCCTAAGCAGAGGACAACATGGTGGACAGAAGAGGCAGGAGAGATATTCTCCAAACACTGGATGACAGTGAATTAATGAAACGCTACAGATTGTTCCTGTTCCAGTTGGGTTTCCTTGTTCTTTTCTTCTCCATTGCTGTTCACTGGTTTGTGGTAGATTTCAAAGCCAACCAACACTGCTTCTTATAGGCCGGTCAGCAAACACAGACACTGATGAAAGCTGAGCCATTTTACCCTTGTTAATACCAAATTGAGTTGAAATGTTGAAAGTTGAAAGTGCAAAAATTACTAGCATGGTAATTAATATAAGCAAATGTGGCGGTACGAGGGGTGGACCAAAAATAATAATTAAATTAATAAAAGGGAATTTACTCAAATCTATAATTGCTGTAACTTAAACCGACAACGCCACCTGGGGGGGTTTCACCCCAGGACCTTTAAAGTGAAATTTAAATATAATCAACAAAACAAAAAGGACACACAGGTACGCAACTCAAAATGGCAGGAGACGTGGTTCAATAAATTATAACAATAGATTTTATTTTCACAACAGATATCCAAATATTGCAAGCTTAAAAGTATAGGGGGGGAATGGGGGGATAACTAGTTCCTGTAATGATGAGAAGGCACAGCAGGGAGGGGTAAGAGGGGAAGGAAATCCTTCATGTTAAAGAGCACCCCATTCACACGTGAAACAACTCAAAACTATAATGTGTAGAGAAAACAAACCAAGAAGGTGTCACACAGCACACAGAGGGAAACCATCACCCAGGGACACCACCTCCACCGCTGGCTCTCAGATACTAGGAACAGGAAACAAAAAGGGGACAATTAATAAGGGAACCACCATAAACAATAAACAAACAATATATATAACAGTTTCCAAGAAACAAAAAATAGAAACAATTTATCTTAATACAAAATTAACCAGGTTAAGGGAAAAACACAGATTAGACCAATAAATGATTGGTGCTTAACCCAAAACCAAATGAAACAAAGAAACCAAAAAGTAACCAAAGAAAATAACCTCTGGCCAGAAATAGCCTAAATGATTTCTTAATTAATTAATCATGAAACAAATACTAAATCAAGAAAAATAAAGAAAACAATAAACATAAATCCTAAATCTGATGGTTCACACTCACCAACCTGTTTCTCTCACCCACACACGCACACGCACACGCACACACACACACACACACACACACACACACAGAGACACCACACAGCCACGAATCCTCGTGATACAGCCGCTCTGCCCGTAGCGCAGGACGGGGCAGAGGGAGCGTCTGCAGGCGGCAGGTGTCAGTCTGTGGCGAGCAGAGAATGCGCCGAGGCGCAGCGTTGAGCAGCGGTGAAATCCGCCGACAACAATTAAAAAGTCAGACAATCAGTTTACAGTCTTCACTGAGTCGCGGCTCGACTCGAGGCCCGGCGAAGCAGCAGTGATCCCAGGCTACTTATCTTAATGTGTCCAAGCAGTAGTAGAATATTTTGCAGGCGTCCTTGTGACCAACCAAGGAGGGAGAATGTACTGCTCCGTGGAGGATGGAGCATCTCAGGTCTGCGGATGGAGCGTCCGGAAGCTTAGTCCTCCAGTCACAGTTGCGTACTGGAACGGGGACAGTAACCGCGGCCAAAACTACCCACTGTGTGAAAGCGGAAGGCTGCAACCAGGAAGTGGGTGGAGCTCAGTGCCAGGGAGCAAGAGGAAGAGAGGGGGGCTAGAGCCTTCCTATATGCCCTCACTCCTCCACCTCATAGGCCAACCAACTCACGTCAATTAAGGAGGCAGAAATGTGACAGCACATACCATTACACAAATAAATATAAATTTCACTATGTCAATACTGTGCAAGTTTTCACACATTTTGTGGGATAATTTTAAAGTATAGCTTACTATTCATTTAACAGATATTTTGTTTTATGTGAAATATTTTTTACAATTACACAGTCTTCATAACATTGGATTCTATGGTTAAATTTATCGATTTGAGGGTCCATCCTTTGCACATTATCACCAAAAGTATATTTTTTAATCTAGCTTTTTTTTAAGTAGGTTTTTGACAGAACAATTGAGAGAGAGAGAGGAAGCAGAAAGAGAGGGAATGACATGATAGGACAGCTCGACACAGGATTCAAACCGGGTCACCTGCAGCGAGGACTATAGCCTCAACACATGGGGCGGCTGCTCTACCAACTGAGCTAAACACCGCCCCTTTATCTAACTTTATGGATCAACCAATCACAGCGTTTGAAATGATGACTCATACCTAGCAACGGGGGTCAACCACACCTCCTCACTAAGATAGGAGTTTCTGTCCACTCCTTGCTCAGAGTTCTCTGAGAGTGTTCTGGAATCACTCCTAAGCTAAGACTCCTTGCTAGGAATTTTTAGGTTAAGTTAGGAGCTCTCTGAGAGGATTCTTAGAATCTTTAGGAATACGGGCCCTGTTCTTCATCATGGACAATGATCAGCACACTCTTCATCAGTGGACGGACAGCGGAGCACCTTCTCACACAGGCTGCTACAGCTCAGCTGTCAAAGGGACAGATACAGGAAATCTTTCCTGCCACATGCCATCACACTGTATAGCTAAAAAACTCTGGTCAGCTATTTTATTATGTAGTGTATAGTTTGTTCCCTATATTCTTATACTATATGTTGTTATCGTCACCATGTGTAATGCTGCTATCTATCTATCTATCTATCTATCTATCTATCTATCTATCTATCTATCTATCTATCTGTCTTAAAGAATTTTCCCACTGAAATGGATAGTTAAAATTGACCTCAATGTTCATGATAATCTTATTTTATATATATTTTATTTTAATTTATTTTCTTATCCATCTTATTGATGTGTTTATTTTAACTCTATTTCAATCTGCTCTGAATTGTTATAAGCACCAATATTACAGTTTTTCTCAGTCGCTTTGGTGCTATTCTCAGATCACTCTTAACATTTGCACAACAGTTAGTGCATTTCTCAGAACAATTATTGCAAACTGCAAAACCTAGTGGATAATCTGCAAAAGCGCGTCACTTGCTCAAAATGGATTGTCCATCCCTCAAAAGCAAGTACTCGTGTCAATGAAACTGTCAGTGTCGTCAAAATGAGAAGTCCTGACACCATCGTTTATGAGCATGATAGTCAAATGGCTTTGTCATGTTTTCATTATGACAGTTTATTCTCTAAGGGTTTTCTAATGTAAAAAAAAAAAAAGGTCAGGACTTGGTGATACTACCTGAAAATGCTCAAGGCAGAACTATACACTACTTGTACAGCCATTTGAAAACTACAGTAAAGTTACACATTGCTGTAGTTAGGGGAGTAACTGAGTACAAGACACTGAATATGTATGTTTCACATTTTTACTGTATATGCTCTTTGCAATTCTACAGCATTGTGCAAAAGAAAAATACACTACAGTCACTTATTTAGAACAAACATAAGAAACACCTTTTTGGTAAAGCTGTGCACAAATGTGAACAATACACTATAGCAGTACAGATTGTAACTGAACATAGGTACAGATATCATTCTGGCACATCCAGACGTTCCTGTCTGTATGGCCACATATTTTCATCTACATCACAACGGATATCATCCCTTGCAATGTAACGAGGAAAGTATCTTCTGGAGTGGCGAATCCACCCTCTGCATGAATCTGCTGTGATGTCGTCACATGCTGCATCCATGGCTGCTAGCAGGGCCATTTGTGTATGTGGACGCCGGTCATAAACCTTCCACCTCCAAGCAGAGAAAAACTCCTCAATCGGATTAAGGAATGGGGAGTAGGGAGGGAGATACTCGACCAGCATCCTGTCATGTGCTGCAAACCACTGCCTGACCAGAGGTGAAAGGTGAAAACGGACATTATCCCACACAACAACATAATTGCTCTGTTGGCCTCCACCCCTCTCATTCTCGGGGATTATATCCCTGTAAAGATTGTCTAAAAAAGTGAGCAGGTGTTGTGTATTATATGGACCAATACGGGGGATATGGGTGAGGACGCCATTGTCTGAGATGGCTGCACACATTGTAATATTTCCTCCGCGTTGGCCTGGGATGTCAGTGGTTGCTCTCTGTCCTATTCTATTTCTTCCACGCCTTCTACCTTTGGCCAGATTGAAACCCGCCTCATCGATGTAGATGAATGTGTGCAGTGGTTCTCTGGCTTCCAGCTCCAGTATACGCTTTATTGAGAGAGAGAGAGAGAGAGAGAGAGAGAGAGAGAGAGAGAGAGAGAGAGAGAGAGAGAGAGAGAGAGAAATGTAACAATTTTTCATGTGTAACATAATGCATTTTGGAAAACATATTCTGTGAATACATATATAGAATTGCTAGTGTACTGCATGGGACTACACAAAGTAAAACAGTTTACAGTGCTGAAAATTAGAGTATACATAGAAGACATGTTTTACCTGTACATACTGGTGACGGATCTCCTTCACTCTGTCACTGTTCCGGTCAAATGGCACTTTGTACAATTGTTTCATGCGCATTTCATTTCTTTTGAACACTCTATCAATTGTAGCAATTGACACAGATTCAATATTGCCAAATACATTGTTATCCTCTATGACAGCGCTTTGAATTTCTCTCAACCTTATTGCATTGTTTGCAATCACCATTGCACAAATGGCTTCCTCTTGCTGCGGGGTAAAAAGGGGACCTCTTCCACCTCTGTGAGGTTGTCTTTCAATCCTATGTGGTGCAGAGTAAAATTACACTAATGCACAGTAAACATGAGATATTACTGTATGAGATGTTGGATTACTGTCAAATACTATACATTCCTGTTCTCCCTTCGAAATGTTTGAATGATTGAATTCACAGTGGTTCTTCCAACATTTGGCTGCACCCTCCGACCAGCCTCAGCCATTGTGAGGCCGTGATTGATAACATGGTTCACAATTGTAGCCCTAATTTCATTAGGAATATGCGTATGTATTCGGCCTCTTCTCCCTCTTCCCCTGTTTTGTCCCCTTCCCCTTCCCCTTCCCCTTCCCCTCCGCATCCTCACTCCTCTTCCACCATGCTGACCTTCCATTTCTGTGTCACAGAATTGTAGAAATGGTACACATGTCTTGCTCGGTCTATACATGCTTGCCAAGTGATGGTTCATGGGATTCAGCCCAGAGTGACTGTGGACAAGTGGCTTGTCATTGGTTGCAACTAAATGCTTCACACACCTCCTCATGAGTGAAAGCTGAAGTTCACCTGAGAGCAATTGTTCAATTTAGAGAGATTTCCAGGAAAAAAATTATAAAGAAAGGTATTACAGTAAATTTGCTTGACACAATTTGATAACGTGTTCAACAATTTTGTATGTAATGACTAAAGCAATGAAATGAGGACTATTAGTTTTTTAGGAAATGACTATTCAGCATTCATAAGTATAGTTCATTTTGACTGACATGACATAAGCAAGTGATAATGTTGTAAAACAGCAGAGAATTGTATGAGAGCAACTGATACATGTCCAAAAGCATTTGCAATTTGTTCAGAGGAAGGAGAAACTGCTACTATGATGTGGACAAATGTGTGGAGGTTGAACTAATAGTTATGAGAACTTTCATTCTGATCTGAGAATAGCACCAAAGCGACTGAGAAAAACTGTATTTCAAGATGATTTGCACTAATGCTGGATTACAGTAATGTTCACCTGGCATTCTCTTTAAACAATGTATGTAGGCCTACAGTGAAATACGTGCAACATTTGTTTACTTTTGTACTTTTTCAATAAAGCAAAAAAAAAAAATTAGTACTCGCTACTACGGCGATAACGTAGGCTACGTAACGTAACCATGGCGTAACCGGAGATTCACAGAATATAGTGGTAACTGTCAATATTTTTGGGGTGTTTTGTGTTTCATGAAAGTTGATTGTAACATTTTGGTTGCCTAAAACGTTTAGATCGGCACTTGATTGTGCTAAACGACCATCCAAGGAGTCGGCTCTTCAGTTTTCCATTAAAACACATGTTTTGTGGTTGTAAATCTGTTTTATATTAGCAAAATTAACATTAGCAGCTTGCCTCGTCCAAATATGGTCATTTCCGACTGTCAGACACAAGCCTCTCCCTCTAAAATACATGGGTTTGAATTTCGTTCTGTCCAGCACGAAAAAAGTCGCAAAATCGTGCTGCGGGACACGATCAATAGATTACATTTTCGTGATGATGAGCACGAAATAGTGTGATACCGTTGAGTATTTGATTGTTTTGCAGTCAATTATGCACATGATCTGTTTGACCCCAAAAAGGAAAAAAGGATCAATGCGCATTGCGCACTGCACAGCCTCCGGTTCCTTTCTGATTACGTCCGTCTGTCCGTTCAGAGTGGGGGGGGTTTGGAATGGAGGTGTTTCCCCCAATAGCCTTTTCGGAATAGCGGGGTCTTTAGAAAAAATAGAAAACCCCGCCATTACGATGAATGGAAGTCTATTTTCGGAAAGGCGGGGTTTCGGAAAGACGGGGTGTAATCCTCTTCTCTTATCATCATCCAGTAAACCAAAACTGTTTACATAATTATGAGAATGAATCAATGTAATCTTGAAATGATCAAAATCATGGGGCTGGAGGGAAAGCTGTCTCCACAGCAGTGTTAAAAAAGAAAGAAAAAGTATAACGTAATCTTTTTTGTAATGTTTGATTAGTATGAATGATACTACTTAAAGGGACAACGAGGAGTTTTGGAAAAGTGTTTTCACCAGTGTTGGGTAGTAACGCGTTATTAGTAACGCCGTTACGTAACGCCGTTACTTTTTTCAGTAACTAATAACGTAACGCGTTGTTTTTTTAAAATCAGTAACTCCGTTCCCGTTACCAAACGCTGCGTTACTCCGTTCCTTTCCGTTCCTTTTGGTGAGGTTTTACAGCGGCACACAACATTCCTATAACATTTCAGCGATCAATAAAGTTTCATTGAATTGAAAGAAAGACAGAGCACAGACACTAAGCACTAGTTGGTGGCCGCCCTCTAGCGTCCCACACGTAATCAAACACGCTACATGAAGAGGACTGGGCAGGTCAGAGCGATTCTCTGGGCAGGGCATGACGGCGAGCTAAGGTAACTTTGCTAACGCAGCATCCGAGACCGAAGCTGTGTCTCAGTTCAGACTGCAGCCCCTGAACTGGGACACAGCTCGAGTCACAGCGAGACACACAAGCACCCACTCCACCCGAGCAGCAGCGGTTGGAGTCCGACAGACGGACTCGAATTATGACGCCTGAAACGGTAAACACAGCTGATCGCTCTGGGTAAACACAGCTGATCGATCGATAAAAAAAATACCGCTGGAGTGAATTTACTTCCGTCACTGAAAACAGTCTTAAACGTAACTCGAGATTTTTTTGCAGTTAGGTCAAGCTGCTGCTGACATCATGCAGCATGATGATGATGGTAAAATTGTACAGATAAAAACACGTGTTTCTTCATCAGCATCAGTAGGCTACAGAACTGAAATGAGGTTAGAGGGGAATTCAATCAACCTTTATTTAATGGGAGCATTGGAAAAAAAAAACTTTTAAAGTAACGAAAAAGTTACTTTCTCAGTAACGCATTACTTTTTGGTTTAAGTAACTGAGTTACTAACTGAGTTACTTTTTTATGAAGTAACTAGTAACTGTAACTAGTTACTATTTTTCAGTAACTAGCACAACACTGGTTTTCACACTACATTTATGAGCCTCCGCGCACTGTGAAATTCTTTGACCGGCGCAAGACAGACTCATGTTTTCATTCATCAAGAATTAAAGTCAGAGGTTGGAAGACGATCACATACCGTCGTAGTTCCCACCGTAAACGGTGATTCGGCGGCGTCATTCTCATGACTCGCCACGAAACCGAAAGTAAGGAAACGCTGGTCGGCTCGCCCAGCATTTCCACCACCACTAATAATAACAAAATAACGATAGAGACAAAACCATATATTTATCAAAAATGGAGCCATTAACAAGTGTGGGTAACGTAGATTCATCCACATTAATATGAGACTTTTTTATTGACGCATAATTTTTCGTTCTGCCGATGGAGAAACTCCTTGTTGTCCCTTTAATAGATTTGTCTTGCAAATTATATTCCTTCTCTCTCTCTCTCTCTCTCTCTCTCTCTCTCTCTCTCTCTCTCTCTCTCTCTCTCTCTCTCTCTCTCTCTCTCTCTCTCTCCCTCTCTCTCTCTCTCTCTCTCTCTCTCTCCCTTTATTATTTATTTTTAATTTCCCCTAATGCTACATAGGACTTGGCACAGGGTCAGGGACAGACGAGGGAGAGGCAACTGCAGCCAATAGCCAAAGCTTGAGAACATTAGGCATAGACCGTCCATAAGGCCGGTCAGCCAGCAGACACTCAGACAGGATTTGGATCAGGATCAGCTGGAGTCAGAGTGGAAAAAAGAGGAGTCCAGATTCATTTGATTTCCTGAAAGAGTATTGTGAAAGACAACAGGAGAAGAATGAGAGACAGTGTGTGGCTGGAGATGTCACAGCAACAAATGGATGGGATGCTGGATCTCTTCAGGCATGTGAGGGACCGAGTCGGTTGCAATGAGGATAGGGCTGTTCGATTTTGCCCAAAAGTAAAATCTCGATTTTCTTCTCTCAAAAAATCGATTTCCGATTACGATTACGATTTTTTTGTTAAATGACAAACAATTTTGTGTGCTGTTTGTGTCTTTTTAAATGGACCTAGAGTCTAATTTAAAAAAAAAATCTATCTATCTATCTATCTATCTATCTATCTATCTATCTATTTTTTTTATTCAAAACTTTGTTTCACAATACAAAACAGTTTTTCAAAATAATATGCAATATATAAAGCACATCTGTCTATCTATCTATCTATCTATCTATCTATCTATCTAAAAACGTGACGTCAACTGACTGCCTTCCACTGATTGGCCAGAGCGTTGTCACCGGAAGAGTCGCAAGCGCGACGTCCGACCATTATGTCCGTCACGAGAATCAATACCGCTCATTTTACAGTAAAAACACACCGAAAAACTGTTGTTATTCTGTCACCTGAGTTAAATGTCTGCTGTGTGGAAAACCACGCGGTCCGTAATCGAGACGACACGGCTGTAGCCGCTGTTATATGACGACCCCGCCCCCGCTGAAGAACTCAGCTGTAACTTAGAAAATCCTTGTCATATCACAGTACCGCTGTGATATGACGGCCGAGTCGAGCCGAGCCGAACCGAACAGAGCAGAGCTATAACTGTGTAGTGGAAAAGGGCTGTTGGTCTTTTCGGCAATGAAATCCTCGCTGGTCATAGCAGAATGCCGACATGCTTGTTTACAGTGTGTGGGGAGAGCAGTGGGAGAGCGTGATGAGAGGAAGGAGGCGGCAGTCATTACGGTAATTCAGCGCAGCGCAGATTCATGAACGGGGGCTTACCGTAATTACCCTAGTTAGAGTAAAAAATCGATTTTTAGAATTTCACGTTTTTAACATCGTCCTAGGCAAATAATCGCGATTACGATTTTAAATCGATTAATCGAACAGCCCTAAATGAGGACAACAGATAGTAACTTAAAAAAAAGGGGGTTTTATTTACCCAAAATATACAGAAACAAAATTACTCAAATTAACATAAGGTCTGGGCCCATAAAAGAGGTCAAATTAACAGAACTGTACAAAAGCCAACTGAATAAACTAACAGAAGACAAAACAGAACAGAATTAAACAGACCTCACTAATGAACACAAGGGAGAACTTATATACTGGGTGGTCAGCCCATACTAACAAAAGAGGGGTTAACTTAAACCCTAAACACAAAAGACCACAGCTAATTCACAAACAAAACAACTTAGGAAAGGTAACATATTAGAATAAACACAATCTATACCTAACCAAACAAACTGAAATTACTAATGGTCTAAGGAAAATAATAAACATAACTAAACCACTAAACTTCCCCCCATGGTGCACCAGCCCTTGGGTTGGCCCAATTAGTGCTGCCTCTTATAAAATGGCAGAGCGTGTGGGGGCGGATCCTTTTATCTGGAGGATCCCAGCAGCACCAACAGCACCAGCAGCACCGGTAACTCAAAAGAACACAAGAGATTAGAAACAGAACAAAAGCTAACTAAATATATGTGCTCAAATATAAACTAATGTACTGTCAAATAATAAAGTATATTGTATACAACCAAAACCTGTGTGAGTTATTTCAATATTTAAATGTTAACTTATTGAATGTATAATGCCCATAAACAAAATATGGTAACAAATATAGAAACATGGTGTATAGTGTGAGTGTAGGTGCAAAGGGCTACTACCCTTGTATCATGGCTGTGTGGCCACGGCTGTGGCCATCACAAGGCAAGTGGTTAAAAACATGACAGACAAGTGAATTATTTATGTTTTGTGATATATATTATATTAATACAGTATTTTTTGCATGAAGAATGTTTCTTTTCAGTACTGAATCATGTAAAAAGGTGATTTCCTGAGTTAACAGTGCAATTACATAGAAACATCAGTGTAAATAGAAATAAGACCATTTGCATTTAGCATAAAGAAAATAATCTTCCTTACTGAAACTCAGCTTCCAGACATCTTAATAAGAAAATAAATTAATAGTGCAGTTATATAGAAACATGGTAACAAGTAGTTAACTGGTGGTGGGGGGACTGTATGCAGGGATATCCTCCATCACCGAGGAGAACGAAACCAGGTGGGGGGTAATCAGCATTGACTGTTCTTCAGAACACGGGTGTCATGAACAGAACCGGGAAAACCAACAAAGATGTTAAGAAAGCGTCTACTGGAGTCACAGACAGCTTGCATTTGGATGGAGTAGAACTGCTTGTAGTTGAAATAGTCTTCCTTGTTACGATTTGGTGCTTTGATGCCTATGTGACATCCATCAATAGCTCCTACAGCCTTTTCAAATGCAGCATGACGAGCTAAGCGTCCAAATCTGTGGCCAGTTTCTTCAAGTTCATCAGGATTTTGACGATAAATTACTTTTCCAGTAATTTCTATGATTTTCCTGGCGATTCTATGCACAACACGGCACACTGTGGACTTGGTACAGAGTGTGCTCAGGAGGTGACTCTGTAAGACAGCCCGTGGGCAATCCAATAGACAAATATGAGAACCTCCAAGTGATATCCATCAGGCCCCTCATGGATCTTCTGGAAAGACAGTACTCAGGTTGGAGGTCTTTCTGTGATTCAGCCTGGCATACCTGACCAGTCTGCCAACCTTTAAAATACCAAAAAAATGAATTAAAAAACAGATTTAAAACACAGATCACAATTATTTCTTCATTGAATTGCTCAATATATTAAAGATAAGATATACTTTATTTAACCACAAAATGAAAATATAATAATACTAAATAATTTATAAAGTAAAAATAATTTGTCTGGCAGCTCCATTTGCAGTGTAAAGAGAGGAATTGATAAATTTTTTCGTATCTTGCCTCACTCCCGAGTCCATGACCAGCAGATAGCCAACGTCCTTTCGACTGTGCGTGCAGTAACAAGGGAGATAGAGCCGTATCGCCCGTAATTAGCTTAGCTCAAACACTGGAAGTGTATGGGTAGTGTTAGCCTGCCTTCTACCCGAGTTGAAATCAGCAGTCAGAAGCTGATTTCATTTTAGCTCTAAACTCTGTAAATATATCACTTTATCAACATTTCAAACATTTTTAGGCAAGAAAGTAGCCGTTTAAATCAGTGTGTCGTTAATTTGTCTAAATACCAGCTGTTTACAATTTTGTTCGGACGAATCCCGCGCTACTCAAGCTAGCTGTTGTGACCAACACACTTCCGGTTACTTTCACAAAATAAAACACCCGTTGCCCTTTACATACATAAGTGCTTTTACTTTGAAATAGGAAGCTAACCTACCCTCGATGTAGCTAGCTTGAACCAAAATAAACCGTCTTTGCTTGAACCCTCTGTTCTGACCGATCTTGTCCTGTTACCGGCATTTGACCGCTCAAGATGCCTTACCGGAGAGTTTTGTCAGCTCTGAGACGAAGATCGGCCCGCCGGTTTCCGTTTAGAGTTGCTGAAGAGTTTCTCTGATGACTTTAGGTGGAGGCAGGCTAACACTACCCATACACTTCCAGTGTTTGAGCTAAGCTAATTATGGGCGATACAGCTCTATCTCCCTTGTTACTGCACGCACAGTCGAAAGGATGGTGCCTATCTGCTTGTCATGGACTCGGGAGAGAGGCAAGACACGAAAAAAAAAATGTTGGTGTATCCCTTTAAATTGACATTTTAGAGACTGTTTTTTCAAGGCAAGTGTATTAGTATAGCCCATTCTTCAGAGGGCTTCACGCAGCATCATAAACACATCCTCTGCCATTAGACCCTCACATCAATCATTTCATTTCTAAGGAAAACAACCAGTAGAGTTCACATCATCACTTTACGTCATCCTGCCATTAATAAAAGCGTTGGCCACATGGACCGCAGGGAAAACAAATGTGCGTGAACGCGACCGTATGAGTTGAATAATGAAACAGTGATTTGAATTTCTCAGGACAACACCCTTCAGTATGACCCAGTAGCTACAGTTCACATCACTTGAGTAATATCTCAATATATCCTCGCCAAACTCCGTGTCAATAGGAATAATGTTAACAGAATTTTTTTTTTAATAGCGCTGGCCACATTAACAGTTAACTTTAAGGTACAATAAAGTTAATTTGCCTGTTGATCAGGCATCAGGCATCATGTTTAAAAACATGATCATAAATATGCACGCTTTTGAATGCAACTGCTTCAAAAAATCCTAAAAATTGTTGATAATGTGTGATCGTATTGCTGTTTGATGTATTTTTATGATTACTGTATTTGTTATGTGATTGTTGTTTTGATTTGATGTGCTCTCGACGTCATTGGAAATGAGGGTACCCTCAATGGCTTTCGAGATCTAAATAAAGGTTAAAGAAAAGAAAGAAAGAAAGTTTAAAAAAAGAAAAAAAAATGTCAGAATGATGGGACATTTGATAGAAAATTAAAGGGACAACGAGGAGTTTCTATTTGGTTATAAAAAAGTCTCACGTTAATGTGGATGAATCTACGCTACCCCCACTTGTTAATGGGCCCATTTTCGATAAATATATCGTTTTGTCTCATTACTTTCGGATTCGTGGCGAGTCATGAGAATAACGCCACCGAATCGCCGTTTATGGTGGGAACTACGACGGTATGTGATCGTCTTCCAACCTCTGACTTTAATTCTTGATGAATGAAAACATGAGTCTGTCTTGCGCCGCTCAAAGAATTTCACGGAGCGCGGAGGCTCATAAATGTAGTGTGGAAACACTTCGCTTTTCCAAAACTCCTCGTTGTCCCTTTAAGTGTTGCCATTTAGACAATCAGAGCCCTATGTTGGACTGGTGGGATGTCAGAACGGCGGTTGCCCCCTGTTGTAGCTGATGGAACCCACATCACAGCTGCCATTGGAGGGCTCATGAATGCTGGGAGTCGAAGCTGGTAGCCTGTGCCACGGATGGAGCAGCCGTGATGACTGGGGACCATGAACGGTGTGGTCAGCAGGTTGCTGGGAGACGGGGGTTATGTAGTTGGGATGCGCTGCATGGCCCATCAAGACCAACACCATGTTCCAGAGAGTGGAGGAATTGCTTGCTGGTCTTGTACAGCTTTTACCATCAAAGCCCTCTGAACAGGGCCAGCTTGCTGAGCAGCTGTGAGGCCGTCAACAAGACTCCCTTGATGTCCACCAGAATTGGGGGGACTCGATGGGTTGGCCATCTCTTACGGGCATTTGGACAACTTCCGAAGAGGATATGCGCCCATTCTACAGCACCTGACAGGTTCAAGGACTTCAGTGCAGGAGTTCTGTCAGCCACAACTGTTAAGTTCTGTAACTATGCAGAGCCAGCAAGTGCAGCAGGTTTATGGAGGGTCATGTCAGTGAGAATCTTTTGAATGTCGGCTACATTAAAAACTAATAGTAGTAACTGCAGTTTGATATTTGGTTTTAAAGGTTGGGTTGGAGAACTTATTCTGGGTCATTTTTTACTAATCAACTAGAAATCCTATTAACACCCGATTGCAAGTAAAGAAATTCAGGTAGCTCTGAACCATTTTATAGCTATGCTGCTATAGGCTTACTGTGCGTTCACACCAAAAGCTTCCAAAGTGTCAAAAACGCTTGAGGGTGCGCGTCAGACAAGAAAAGCTCCCAAAACGGCAAATATTTTCAGCCGCTTTGGTCGCTCGTCACGTGACTGACGCCAAAGTTCGATCGCACTGGTCATTGGGGAGCCGAAATACAAAAAAAAGAAGGGAAAAAAGGCAGCCGACGGACATCTCTATTCTGACAGGTTGCCGCCGAACCGCGTCATAGCTAATTACCCTAGAGTTAACCAAGACTCAACTTTTCATCTGGTGACGCTTTGGAAGCTTTGGACGCTTTGGAAGCGCAGCAACGCCTGTTGACGCTTTGGACGCTCAGTGTCGCCAGGCTCTCATTGAAAATGAATTGACTTCCGGCGTTTTGACGCATTGGAAGCTTTTGGTGTGAACGCACAGTTAGACTGCTAGGGGACACATGTGACGTGAAAATGTCCTGCATTTCCTGGCTTTTGTACACTGAAGAAGACTGCTTGTTTGTTCCTTGCCACCTGTTCCATTAAAGCTACCTAAAGGACACATTGTGAGTGCTGGCCTTTCAACTTCTTCAAACTCACAAAATCTACAAAAACTTGCAGGGGGAGACTGGCACATGGGGCATGGACATGACAAACGATGCAAACAATGAGACAAAGACAAAAGGAGACACTGAAGGTAAATACACAAGGGCAGACACAGTGGTGCAATCAAAACAGGTGAGAAACATTAGGTAATCAAACAGGCGGGAAACTTGACAGGAAGACGGGTCAGACACAGACTTCAAAATAAAACAGGAAACAACTTAACTAAACAGAGGAACACAGAGAGGACGAGTAAGCCGTTCCCCGAGCCATGAATCTTGCGTGATCATACGTGATGTGACGTAGTAGGCTACCCTGACTGACCTGTGGGAGGAAGCAATCGCTCTGGGGGGCAGGTACCAAATTAACCGGATCAAGAAGAAGAACGTTTGTTGATGGTAGCCACACTCATAAGCTGTGTTGTAAATCTCCCCCTATCACGGATGTAGTGCACTATATAGTGTGCTCGCCATTTTGTAGTGTTGTTCGAATTCTCCGCGATTAATTTCATCCACTATGTAGTGGATGACAAAACACCCACAATGCACCGCAAAATTGAGTGAACAAGCGATGTACACTATTTTCTACTCCCGTATCCCACAATGCAATGCAGTCGTGTTTTGCCAGAGAATAAGAGCAAGCTAATTAGCATGTTAGCTACGTTTGCCTCGCCCAAGTAGCAGGGGTTGGGCGAGCAGCATCCGAAAAATAACAGGCAGCATGAAATCAATCTAATTCAGAAACTGTAGCAGAATGTGTAGTAAATACGAGCTAACGAGCTAAGCTAATAGCCACAGAGCCGTTAACGGCTCACGGTCGGGACACACAACAGTAGTTGACCAAACCAAACTTCCGATATTTCAACAGTTTATTGTCCGAGAAACACAACCACACAGAATCACATCCTCAAATGTTCCCGGTTTTTCTTATTTTATTTTTATTTATGTGTCCGGTTTGTTTCATACAGACTGTCTTGTCTGTAACAACATCTATTGCACGTCTGTCCGTCCTGGGTGAGGGATCCCTCCTCTGTTGCTCACCCTGAGGTTTCTCCTGGTTTTCCCTGTTAAAAGGGTTTTCCATGGAGTTTTTCCTCAGTGGATGTGAGGGTCTAAGGGCAGAGGATGTTGTTATGATGCCATGTAAAGCCCTTTGAGACAAACTGTTTGTAAAAACGGGCTATACAAATAAAATTGCCT
This sequence comes from Trachurus trachurus, assembly GCF_905171665.1. Taxonomy (NCBI): domain Eukaryota; kingdom Metazoa; phylum Chordata; class Actinopteri; order Carangiformes; family Carangidae; genus Trachurus; species Trachurus trachurus. The sequence goes on from NC_139892.1 coordinate 4,163,170, forward strand.
TGCCTTGCCTTGCCATGGTTTGTTTACATGATTCTCGGCGCGTCTGCTTCGGTCACAGCAACACCTGGCGCATCTGCTGACTCAACCATGTTCAGAAAATGACCGTGTAGTGTCCGAATTCTCCTCCCGTCATTCACTGTATCACTATATCATATGCATGATGTCTAGTGGGGTTACACCCCGCCTTTCCGAAGCCCCGCCTTTCCGACAATAGACTTCCATTCATCGTAATAGCGGGGTTTTCTATTTTTTCTAAAGACCCCGCTACTCCGAAAAGGCTATTAGGGGAAACCCCCAGTGCGCATTGATCCTTTTTTCCTTTTTGGGGTCGAAACAGATCATGTGCATAATTAACTGCAAAACAAGCAAATACTTCATATTAATGACATATAATGTTCATTATGCTTCTAGCCTGTCTAGCCTCTACCTGGTCTTTTTACTAAACTTAACCAACTCCTTTCTTCATTGCCTAAGCCCAACCAAAGCATCTCCCTCAGTCAGCTGTCAGCACGAGCGGCGGCTGCAGCAGCCTCGCGCCCCTGTGAGCTCAAGCCGGGTTCAGCCGCGCTCGAGCGGAGCAGGGGGGGAGAAAAAAAGTATATTTCTATTACTGTGTGGAGATCTCCAACAACGGAGTCGGGGAGAAAGCAAGTGGGACAGATCTGCCCAGTCCCTGAGCAGCGCACGTTTCACAGACAAGCCACAACACAGAGTGTAAACAACGTCACGCGGTTCAGCACCTTGGACAGCTGCGGAGGGGAGGGTGTCGGAACAGCGGTGTTTCGAAGTGGGGGTATTTCGGAACAGCGGGGTGTCGAAGTGGAGGTGTGTCGGAATGGAGAGCTGTCCCCGTCTAGTGGATAGGGAGTGAATGAATGAGTGGATGATTTCGAACACAGCTATAGACACATAGACGCCACATTGGCTGTGGAGCATGGCTCTATTACAAGACCTGGATATGTCGCCGCCTCTCAGCTGGCATGCCGATTTTTCCCAGTGGCCACTCGTGGTATTGCAACAAAAAATTCCAAGGGGCCCAGAAACTATTTTTCCCATAGACCACAATAGTAAAAGACTGTACAACTGTTCACAGTGATTTTCTTGGTCGACACATATTAATGGAGTTGTATCTAAAATGAGCAAAACCATTTCAATGATAAGGAGGGCTGCTCCTCTTTTGTCAGGTTCAGCAGTTAAACTGGTATTGCAATCTTTAGTATTGTCATGTCTTGACTACTGCCCAATAATATGGTCTAGCGCAGTGGTTCTCAAACTTTTTACACAGAGTACCACCCCAGAAAATACTTGCCTCTCCAAGTACCACCAAGTCGGGGTGGGGGGGCAGTGGTGTGTATCCTAACATTAGAAAGCTGTCTTAAAGATCATATTCATATATTCATATGTAAGAAATGACTCATATTTCACCCAAAAACCTGCTCTTTCATCTTATACAAGTTACTTAATTTAAACTTAAACGGTATCAATACTAGTCAAAATTTAGGCTTGAAAAGAATATATTAGTTTCTACCTAAAAAAAAATGTTTTTGAGCTGTAAAACCTACACACTGACACAGCCATGTAAATTCACATGCAATGTCAGGGAGGGAGTGGGTATTGAGCACATTTACACACTGTTATCCCTTATTGGTGAAAGTGATGCTGTTAGAACCATCCCCAGTCTTCCCTAATAATAATAATTAGCCTACTAATTACTATGGCGGTATACAATGATACGTCGTTTCATTTTTCAGCTCATACACGTTTGTTTTCAGTCGGGTCCAAAAGCCACAGCACTGACAGAGCGTCATGTTTCCATGACGACTGGTCGGAAAAGATTAGCAGTGCCTCATGTTTATATGACCCCCGATCGTAAAAATAAAACTCTGAGAAGTAACACTAAACTTTAACATCAAAGACACACGTACGCAGTGCACAAGTACGCAGGTTATTTGAAGCGCTGCTCCAGTTGGACTGTAGCCGAGCTAACGGAGCTAGCGGAGCTAACGGAGCTAACAGAGCTAACGGAGCTAACAGGTAAACAGATACACGTGTGGTCGGAGCGGTGCCTGGACTTGTTTGCTGATAATGATGTCGGCATTTTCGGCAGGTTTTTGCTTGTATTTATACAGTCTCTATTCTATGGTATCATCACAACATCCTGCAAATGCATTTTTGGTCATTTTCGGCCGAAAATATGCGGTTGCCTGATTTTTTGATGCATCTGAAATTTATTTCATTTTATTTATGTTTAATTCGGTGAGTCTTTTGCGTACCACCTAGAGGGAGCCCGGCCACGTACCACTAGTGGTACGCGTACCACAGTTTGAGAATCACTGGTCTAGCGCCTCAAAACAAGACTTACAAAAACTCCAAATCACACAGAATAGAGCAGCACGACTCGCTCTCCGTTGCTCGGGGAGGAGTAGGGTAGAGGGGATGCATCAAACGCTGTCTTGGATGACAGTAGAACAAAGATTTGCTTATAGTTTGGTCACATTTTTGTTTAATATTTATCATGTGGGAAAACCTAATAATTTGGTGTTGCAGCTACAAACTACTAACGAAAGGCATGGCTATGCAACAAGGCTCATTTTACCCTGCCTCTACCAAGAACTGAGGCACTTAGGAGAACTGTAATGTACAGAGCAGTGACATATTGGAATAGGCTCCCACCAAACATGACCAACATTGAAAATAAATGGAGATTCAAAAAGAAAATAAGAGACCATCATTAGTAAAGAACTTAAATTTTTTTAAGGTTTTGAAAAGTCAAAGTTGGTTTGTATTTGTAAAATATTTTTATTCTTATTATTTTGTTTTATTTTGTTGTTTGTCATTTATCTAATTCTGTAAGTTATTGTATTATGTTTTGATTGTCATATATGAGTGTCTGGACCCCAGGAAGAATAGTCCTTACCAAGGTGAGGACTAATGGGGATCCATAATAAAAACTAAACTAAAACCTGTAGCACCGTTAATTGACCCTTTGTCAAGCCCCCCCCCCCCGGTTACTGTTGCTAGGTTGGACAAACAATGGTCACGGAAGGGTTAACTCCCATTGGAAACCATTGAAAGTTCAGCAGATTTAAATTGCTTGTAATGAAAATTTGAATTAACTTATTTGACAAAAACACACAAAGCTGATTTTTGCTCATGAGAGCTGCTTTCTGGCCTAGGATTCTGTTGTAAAGTTCTTTGGGTTCTAAAGCCTTGTTCCCTGGCTTTGGGTGATGCCATTTATCATTTGCAACACAAATGTAATTGTGTTTTTCAGACAACTTGCAGAGACCATTTGTCCTGGAACCTGGACGGAGAAGACGGGCATGGATTTCAGTGTGACTGCATTTAAAAAATCCCTAATTTCACATCAATATTTAATACATAGCCTCATAGAATATGCGTCATCACATTGTCCAAGATGTGACATTCGTCATGTTTGATTAACTGTGACTCTCCCCAGTCATTCCCCCTTCAGGCAGAGGATGGGACCTGTTGTGGAGTCTTCATGCTTATGGTAAGTTTATTAATTCTGTACACAATGTTCTTATGTTTGTGAAGGGTAGATGTAAAAATAATCTTTTTTCTTTATTTCACAGTATGCTCTCTGCATCTGTACTGGGTCTCCATTCGATTTCACAGAAGTACGTTGTAACTTATGTAACTCATGTAACTCAGGTCAACACAAAAATCACTCTGAAATTCACCATGATTTTTTCCTATATACACAGACAGACATTCCATCAATTCGTAAGTGGTGGTGTGTCCAGCTCCTCCAGAGGTTCGCCATTGAAGGGTAAAAAAAAACAGTTTTACAGGAATACATTGGTCTGCTTTGATGACTCTTCATTGTGTACCATATAGAAATACTCGGATGACACTGCTAATGTGGCGTGTATCAGGAAAGGACAGGAATCTGAATCTGATTAAAGGCCGTCAGAGACTCCTCTCACGCCTGTGAATTCTTGTGGGGAGGAGATTGTGGTGGTGGTGTTTTAACTATAAAAATCTAGGTGTACACCGGGATAACATGAAATATCTTCTGAACCGTTCATGATAGAGACGAGCTGTTAACTGCATCTGAATCGCGGGATTCTCCGATTTCCGACGGTCATTGAATGGTGCCTCTATGACGAGAAGGGACGGGTAAGAAACAGATGCTAAACCGAGTAGCATCGACGCTAACAGAGTGTAGCATCGATGCTAAACCGAACGTAGCAACAATGCTAAACCGAACGTAGCATTCAAGTTAAACCGAACCTAGCAACACCACAACGCTTGTACATGTTTTACAAAACATGACTACTTCTGAACAGTTTATGATAGAGACGAGCTGTAAAAAGCATCTGAATTGTGAGATTCCCTGCTTTCCGAGGGTCATTGAATGGTGCATCTATGACAACAAGGGACTGTATAGAGTGCCGAAGCGGAAGCAGCCCCATGGGTCCTCAATTCGAAAAAAGTCTCCATACGAATGAACGGGAGTCCAAGTTTTATTTCGTGATCCGTTTGAATTGTGCCATGACAAAAAAATATGTCCTCTACCTGTTTAAAACATCACGTTTCATGCCGAGAAATCAGCAGTTCATACGGCAACAGAAGAATGTATTTTGTGTGACGACGCTCTGCGGACTACAAATCTGGTGTCCCACAAAAAATACGTCACCAACTGACACGGCGGCATTTGGTGTGTGACGTCACCTACGCGACTTGTCGTCTTTCTGGTTACGGACTCTTCGGAATTTTATTTTACAATAGTTTTATAACAAACTGCTGATTTCTCGGCATGAAACTTGATGTTTTAAACAGGTAGAGGACATATTTTTTTGTCATGGCACAATTCAATCGGATCACGAAATAAAACTTTCATTTGACGTTCATTTGTATGGAGACTTTTTTCGAATTGAGGACCCATGGGGCTGCTTCCGCTTCGGCACTCTATAGGGTGCATGTAATCACGTGGTACAGGAACAGATGCCAGAGTCACTGGCAAAAACTTTAACTGCAATTTTCTCAGGTTTTAGAACGGAATAAGAGAGTAGGATATCGTAATTCAAATGGCCACATCTCGAAAACCATCAAATGTATGACTTTGACTAGGGTATCATTTTAAAGCTTATTTTCTAATCTTTCCATTGATACCAAAATCTCAACGTTGCAATTTGGGTCACTTTGACTCATTTTGATGGATCAGGTCACATATGGTAATGGAATAGCAACAGCTAATGTTAGAGGGTAATCCCAATTTCAGGTATTGTATGTTTTTTGAAGGAGGAGCCCAAAATCATCAAGGACCTCCACCTGGCTGTGCAGTGGGTCCGCAGCAACCCAGGGTGTTTCACCGCAGAAGTGAAAGAGCCGACCTTCCTGGCAATGGAGGAAGAGGAGCAGCAGGAGGCCTTGAGGGTTGAACAAGAAGAAGAGGACCTTGATGCCAAGGGACCCCTTTGTTTTTGTATTTCAGAGGATGGAGGACATGGAGGTTTTCCTCCCAACAGAGTGTTGGGATGAGCAGGGCCTGCGGGTTAATGCTCTCTGCACAAACCCTCACACTCCCTAACTAAGTACCCTTCTCCCCTGCCCTCTCTTGTGGCTGGACGCTGGCTTAGTGCCCCACACACCCACCCCTCTCCCTTTTTCCCACTCATGGCCTGCACCTTGACGTGGTGAGTGGGCTTTAAACCAAGTCTGGCCACACCTGTTGAAACTGACAACTAACTTAAAATTGACATAATTTTAGATTTAGCTAAACTGTGCATTTTCTAGGGATGGGTACCTTTTGCATTTGAATCGATACGGTATCGATACTCGGTACCTGGGAACCCATACCGGTACCAATCAGTACCTGTTTTCGGTACTTTTTGTGTGTGTGGTAATTAAAATAAATAAAAACGTCTGAAATTTGAATATTTACCTCTTAACATCAACACAACACACAACTCCTCAGCCTTTAAGAGTATTTTATGTTTTAGGGATGGGCAATGATTTTTCATATAGCCTAATGGAATAGTCATTCAATGAAAAAAAAAAAGAAAAAAAATGTATGAGACTATGTCTTGTCTGAAAAAATGTCTGTTTTTACTGTGGGGAAATGAGAAACATGGAGAGACTCCTACAGCCATCAGAAAGCTCTGTGTGAAACTTTGTCAAAAAAAAACAAAAGTGAGTGTGAGGTGCTCATGCAGACTGCACTCTTGCTGACGCACGACGAAGGTGCGTTCAGGTACCGAAATGTGGTACATGCTGCTATTCCGACATGCCACTATTTCGACATTGACTTCTAATTGTCGGAATAGCGGCATTAACATTATTTTTCAACCGTCCCACTATTCCGACTTTTTTTTTTTTCATAATCGGTGTAGCGGCACTTTACTATTTTTCAAACATTCCGCTTTTCCGACATTGACTGATTACGTTATAGTCAGACGTGTCCTTCTGATTTTTTTTTTTTTCATCTGAGACACTGTTTCTCATACACAAATACATAGGCCTATAAGAGAGAAGAAAAAACAAACCCGCCAAGTTTAAAAACACACACAAAACAAACACAGCAGCACCCGCTGATCTGCAGCTACTGAGACTGTTTATTATTTTTTTATTATTATTATTCTGTCACCTGAGTTAACGAGGTGCACGTGTGTTTGGAGCTGACGAGAGAATAAAGAGTGAGACAACGCGGCTCTGAGGAGGAACTGTGAAGGACTCAGCTGTAATGGAAAATGACCTAAACCGAGTCCAGTAGAGCTGTAACTGTGTAGTGGAAAGGCGTTCAAAGTAATGGTCACTATCCTGGAAATCCTGCTTTACATTGTTTTAACGGGAGCGTGCCTATGTTCCCTCAGCCCTATGTTCCCTCTGGACTCTCTCTACCTATCTGGACTCTGTCTATCTGGCCTGTCTAGCCTCTACCAGGTCTTTTTACTAAACTTAACCAACTCCTTTCTTCATTGCCTAAACCCAACCAATGATGGGACCAACGGGCTGTGGGAATAGGGCCTAATTTTCAGTGACAACAAAAGTTAGAAATGAGGGAACATAGGGCTGAGGGAACATAGGGCCTAATTTTCAGTGACGACAAAAGTTAGAAATGAGGGAACATAGGGCTGAGGGAACATAGGGATGACCCCGTTTTAACATAGGTAAAAGAAAAAAAAAGATTTTCTGGGATAAAGGGGCAGATTCAGGGGTTAATTTGAGCCGGATCCTGCCGGAACAAGATCCGGCACCTCTTAATTTTGGCTTCCCTGTGTTCCGGTACTTATTTGGGCAGATCCGGTACCTCTCATTAAAAAAAAATGTTTTAAAAATGTTAAAAAAAAAAAAAAGTAGGCTATATATTAATTTACAGAACAAATCCCCATAAATCCATGTTGTTTATTAAGATTTAAAGTCATTTGAAAGAGTCGGAGATCTGTTGACGTTGACGCACTGACCGGGCCGTATATAGTTTCGCTTTTACCGCGCTGTGCACTGCTGCACTCGTCCTTTCCTCTCTCCCCCCTCTCTGTCTGTTTCTGTGTGTGTGCGTGTACTTGCGTGTGTGCGTGCGTGCGTGCGTGCCAATAACGGCGAAAGAGCGTTATGCGGAGATGAATGAACGGAACGATATTGCCGAAAAATGTATTCGTGGCGGACGTAATTTATTTGAAACTGTGGGCAACAGTGGCCGGAGCAACAGGCGGGGACCCTGGCATCAACCCGCATACAGCAGGGAGATTCAGAAGAAGAGGAGAGGCAGTGAGCGGAGAGTAGTGTGGGACGTCCAGCGACAGGTCAGGGATGGGATGCACAACTGTTTGGACAGCAGCTCAGTTCAAGGTGAAGCAGACTTATTACCCCTGGCTTCTTATGGAAAATTGAGGTTTTGCTGCACAACTGAGCTGAGCATACTGTCTATTAATAGGTCGCCGTGCCAGTCTTTGAATAATAGGAAGATTTGTGTGATTTTTTATAAGCTCTTTTTACTTTTTCTTTTTACAAGTTAGACCTGTTGAGAAAATTCCTGACTGTAAAGCACCGCCTGTGGTGATGTGGACATTTGCCTGTGCCTAAAATAATTTCAAGTCAACGTCATAACATGGATAGCCTATTATTTGAAATTGAGGCTTGTGTCCCACAGCATGGCATGTCCGCCTTCATTGTCACTTTGTAGCCGCTTCACAGAGCACACATGGCTAATTAATATGCACGTGCTGACCATATATGGTTGTGTCTAGGCATTCCGGGGGCGGAATATGAGGTGTGTTCACGTGCGCACCATTCTTGGATCCAGTTTGATTTATCAAAGAGAAATTGCGGAGAGTTGTGTACGCACAGTTTGATAGATCTGAAAAAGGTGTAAATATTTTGGGTGTCTTTTCGCCGTAGTCCTAAGCAAAACATTTTGTAGCAGCAGTTTTACACTGCTTACTTACAGTTTTGATAAATGAGGCCCCAGGCCCTAAGCCCAGAGCCCAGACGCTCACAGCTGCAGCTTCTCCGCGGCTCATCCGCCGTGCTGTATGTGGTGCTGAAGGTGACACTTGACAAACAAACTGCAGCATAGTTCTGTTTGTTTATTATGTGTGTCAGTTTTGTTTGCGACTTGATAGTTTAGTTGTTGGGATTAAGAACATCACTCCCTGGGGCAGTGCATGGCGCAGTGGTTAAAGCGCCCGCCCCATGTAGAGGCTACAGTCCTCAACGCAGGCGTCCCCGGTTCGAATCCCGCGCCAGGCAGACCTTTCCTGCATGTCATTCCCCCCCTCTCTGCCTCCCCCTTTCCTGTCTATCTCACTATGTGCTATCAAATAAAGGCAAAAAAGCCAAAAAATATACTTTAAAAAAAAGAACATCACTCCCTAATCAAACCGGTGAAAGGCATGCTGAAAAGAAAATAGCGGGATGTCTAAATAGAGACATGTCGGAATAGCGGGATGTCTGAATAGCGGGCGGACCCTGCCGCTTGCGTGGAAGCCGCAGTGAGTCGAATAACAGTCGAGTGACAGCTACAATGTTATAACGACTAACTTGTTAAACGGTTAAAAAGTAACGTGTTTGATTTATCGTCACTGAAAAAAGTAGCGCTGTTAGTGACACCGTTTGTTTATTAGACATGACATGACATACTGGTTAGACCTAAGTGTTGGAGAAAACTAACAGAAGAGCGAGTTGTCAGCTGTCCGTTGTCATTTGTCAGCTGTCAGTTTTCAGTTGTCAGCTCGGTAGCCTACCGTTAGCTTCTACGAACTGTGATAGGAAAAAAAAAAAAGCTCTGCACAGCTGGAAGCTAAATTTACAGTATAAAATGTTGAAGGTGTGCAACAAATGTATACAATCAATCAATCAATCAATCAATTTGTTTATTTCGGGCATGTCAATTTAAATAATCATCATCACACTTCATCTTAGTTCAAATAATACAATACACATGGCCGAAAGGGAAAGCGGGAGAAGCAAAAGCTTATCTAGTCCCGCCCCCATTACCCACAGAATAAAATCTTTTCATAATCAGATCATATCATAATCTTTTTCTTTTGTTTTTTTCTTTTTTACATTTTGATATAACATTCTTTTACTTATGACATTTGACATAACATGTTACAGCAGTAGGTAGTATGCAGATCATATAATATTTTCGTTTGTTTTTTCTTTTTTACATTTTGATATAACATTCTTTTACTTATGACATTTTGACATAACATGTTACAGCAGTAGGTAGCACACAGAGCTGCAGTCTAGCTCTAGACAGTACATATAGATTACGTGTGTGTTTGCACATGTGTCCATATTTGTCCATCATGAGTGAACAACAGTCTCATCTTGTAGCCAGGCATGTCCCAAAGTCATAGAATGGTCCAATCGACAGAGAGCAAAGTCCAGTGTACTTATTATTTGTTGGGATGGTGTGGTGTAAGAGCCCTTTTTTTGCCATTTTCTTTTATTCATCCGTCTCCTCTGCAGCCTTCGCCGCGTTTAACTTGGCCATATCCTCCCGAGTTTTGGCACACATACATATCTGAAGTCTGATGATAATTGTCTGGTGAGAGAAGATGAAAGACAACAAAGGTAATTCACTTTTGTGAAAACAGATTTATTTAGAAAATAAAATATAATATATATATAAATAAAAGATTGAAAAAAATATAATACAAAAACAATATAAAAAAATATAATTTCAAAAATATAATTACAAACACAAAAAACAAACAAGGAAGAGACTCAGGGACACGTACTTGAGGTCAATATTCCTCGATAGCCTGGTCGTTCCCTGCAGACATTGTTGCCCCATTAGCTAATAAGCTACTCGGCACTGTCCAAATTGAGCACAACTGTGCTAGCTTCATAAATAAGTTTATGAATCTGGAATTTAACATAGGCCTTCACTTGGGGCTCCAATCTCTCCAGGGAAGGAGCCAGGCTATCGAGGAATAATTGATCCTCGGAGCGGGGAGGTTGGGGTGCAGGGGGAGCAGGCTGAGGTGGCTTTGCCCGCAGGGTCTCCAGGAGCAAGGTCTGAATTCGGAGGTGCTCGCTCTCATCCTCCCTCGCCCGCTTCTGTGTCTTCTTCCTTCCTGTATATCATAGAAACACCATATTATATAATACTGCATCCAATAAATGTGTGTGTGTGTGTATGTGTGCATGCGTGTGTCAGGCAATGATCAGGCAACAGATAAAAACATTTGTCATGTACATACCAATCGGTGTCACTGAAGTAGCAGGGGCAGCAGCAGGGACAGCAGCAGGTGGAGAACCAGGAGCCGGGGGAGAGAGACAGCAGGTTCCTCCTCAGCCTCGTCCTCGAACTGATATTCTTCTTCTATATTATTGACAAGAAAGTATTAGTTTTGTATTTACTTTTGTTTGTACGGTTACACCCCGCCTTTCCGACAATAGTCTTCCATTCATCGTAATAGCGGGGTTTTCTATTTTTTCTAAAGACCCCGCTACTCCGAAAAGGCTATTGGGGGAAACCCCCAGTGCGCAGTGCGCATTGATCCTTTTTTCCTTTTTGGGGTCAAACGGATCATGTGCATAATTAACTGCAAAACAAGCAAATACTTCATATTAATGACATATAATGTTCATTATGCTTCTGGCCTGTCTAGCCTCTACCTGGTCTTTTTACTAAACTTAACCAACTCCTTTCTTCATTGCCTAAGCCCAACCAAAGCATCTCCCTCAGTCAGCTGTCAGCACGAGCGGCGGCTGCAGCAGACTCGCGCCCTTGTGAGCTCAAGCCGGCTTCAGCCGCGCTCGAGCGGAGCAGGGGGGGAGAAAAAGAAAAAAAGTGTATTTCTTTTACTGTGTGGAGATCTCCAACAACCGAGTCGGGGAGAAAGCAAGTGGGACAGATCTGCCCAGTCTCTGAGCAGCGCACGTTTCACAGACAAGCCACAAAGCAGAATGTAAACAACGTCACGCGGTTCAGCACCTTGGACAGCTGCGGGGGGGGGGGGGGGGGGGTTTCCGAAGTGGGGGTATTTCGGAACAGCGGGGTGTCGAAGTGGAGGTGTGTCGGAATGGAGAGCTGTCCCCTGTTTGTACATACGGTGTATTCACTGTCTCGGTCATTTCAGTGTCAAAAAGTATTGTACAAACACACTCAAATCATACAGTTTAGCCATAATAATACCTAATCTCCACAAAACCTTTGAAAATGATGATTAGTTGAGGCTGTGAAAAAGAAATATATTTGCTGAGACATCTATGCAAGTCAGTTATCCTCTTATCCAAAAATATATATATATATTACATGATGTGTGTATCTTCATTTTTCAACAAACCTCTCTGTGACAGGCCTGCTGTCTCCCTCGTCCTCCACCAACTCCCTACTCTGATCTGGGGTCCCATCTTCCTCGACCCCCTCCCCCATGTTCCCACTTGTCTGTCTCAGGGTGATGAAGGGGTCGAGGAAAGACAGGACCCCAAGGTACTTCCACTTTTTGCCTGTCCCTGCTGCTGCCCCGCTCTTTGGCACCTTTCTCCTTTCCCTCAAGTACGTGTCCCTGAGGCTCTTCCACTTCCTCCGACATGTATCAACTGAAAAACCACACGTTAATTAATTAAACGTTAATTAATTAAATTAACTTAACTGTTGAACCATGAACCAGACAAGTTTGCCGGTAAAGCCAGCTATGCTAACTGGGGCTATGCTAGTGCAAACGTCAACAGATAGCTACAGCAATCAAGCAACAGACAGATACAGAACTTACCAGGTATTCCTAACACCTCGCTCACCCAGACCCGGTCCTTCTTGTTCCTGTCCCTGTAGAGGGGACAGGAACAATCATACAGCTCTGGGTGAGCGGTCACGGCAACAATCAACTTCTCCTCCATTCTTCTCTTCGGTTTGAAATTGAGGGGCAAGCCGGCAACAAGGGAGGGAACACCAGGACGTCCGTACGTCCGTACGTCCGTACGTCAGCGCCGATCTCAAAGTTGATAGGCTGTCGCGACGCGTCTTCACGCGAACTTGCCGCAAAAGTTCAATTATTTCAACTCGCGCGATTTAGCGTCATCGCACCATCTCGTCCATCGCATCGCCCGGCGCGATGACGCGTCTAATCGCGTGTTTGCATTGACTTTACATGTAATCTCGACGCGCGATGAAGTGTCATCGCGTTTGGTGGGAAAACCCTGTCAACGTTATCGGATTGGATCGTGAAAAAACTGGATTGGTGCATCCCTAGTACCTATTACAATGTTTTTTTCATGCTACCTCAAGGAACATCTGGACTGCAGGAGGAGCTGATGCAGGTCTTCGACTGCCTAAAAAAGAAGCCGAGAGATGACCCCAGCTTTACAGCACCCAATTACATCGTTCATCTCCAGCTTCAATAAATTAAAAACTGACAGTTCCCTGCAGTTGGCTCTCTCCACTTTCAGTAAGGGCCCAGTCATCAAACCGAGCCAGTACCAACGACTTGGACACCTTCAAACATCAACCCAAATCGGGGTCCAGCCCACAGCGGTAGCCCGCAGAAAGGTGAGGCTGGGTGGGAGAAGGGCCTTAATATCAGGGCAACCAACAAAGGCCTCAGCGAGGGAGCACCCATATAATAAGACCGGAAGGAACAGGAGTGCTCCTCATTGTCTTGCCCACTGGGTGGAAGAAAACATGTCCCTCGGTGGAACACACTGGCTGGTTTATAACATTGATTTCTTTTGTAAAATATTGTAATTGTCATTCCAGGTATCCGCGGGTCATTCCGACATACCGCCACTCCGACCTTGACGTCTAATTGTCGTAATGGCGGCACTTCCATTAATTGAAAACGTCCCACCATTCCGACATAAGGTCATTAAAGCAGAAGTAAGTGGTCCGGTCGTTTTCGCTAATGCTGCGTTCCAGGCAGGCTTTTGAAATCGTAAATTACAGCTTCAAGTCACAACTTACGACTTTGTAGCGTTCCAGGCAACCCACTCGTGTTTTTCCGACCTGTTTTACCTGTGAAAGTCACTATAACGGCCACTCGTAACTTCCGACCGGTGAACTCGTACCAGATCGAACTGGTACGACTTCACGGTCGGAAAAATACGAGTTTCCTTGAACGCACCATAACAGTCCTCGTCCCTACGTCACCACATTCACGGCGTTCCTTGGCTGCACACACAGCCCTGCATGCCGTTCTCTCTCCTCATTGGATAAAAACTGTAGGATACGATAAATGTTTTCTCCTCGGCTCAGAGCAGAGCAGAGTGACTGACAGACCCGTGTTTCAGACCAAACACTCTAGGTAAGTGATTGCTGTCGGAAGATATAACTATTTAAGACTTATATTAACACAAATATATCACTTACTTCTGCTTTAAATGTGTAGGTTAATAATGATCACCGCCTCCCTGCCTGCCCATCTCTCTCCTCTAACAGCACTTTGACTCTGGTCAACGCACTCGTCACATCCCATCTCGATTATAAAATGCATTATTATTATTATTATTGGCGCTGTGCTACTTAGTTTGCAGCTGTGGTCGAGAGAGCTAGAGAGTTAATGGAGAGAGGGACCGCTACGCCGGTGAATCAGATCAGTGATGTTGTTTTTTATTGTATCACAGTGGTTACAGTACGTTCAACAGGATCAGTGGTTCTCATGGGGATCCTGGACCCCTGCATATTTTTGATCTCTCCTGTAGCCTGGCCGGGTCTGGCTCCAAGTTTAATTATAGACAATTTGATCTGCAGACGCACAGAGGCATGCGTAAAACACATATTTTGACTACTTTGTGCGGTTGCTATTTTTTTTTAAAGTTACCTTTCGTTTCCTTTGGATTTTTGTGCGTATTATGGAGCCGTCCTGGTCCATGTTTGTAAGCCTTTTTACCAGGAGTAAATTCCCAAAAGTTGCAACAACTTGTAGTGATCCACTGGGTTTTGCCTGGCCATAGTCTATTGGAGCTGGGGTAGTTGATTTGCAGGTTTGCTCCCCAGGTTTTTTTCATTGTGTATTAGGCCAGGGAAATGATCAATTATCCTTGTGGTTTGCGCACTGGGACGTGCGGACCTTTAATGAATGACTGAATGTTTCTTTTTTGCTGTAAGTTGTGTGCGTAATGCGTAAAAGTGCATTAGTGGGACCGAGGGTTTAAATGGAGAAGTGACGTGGTGAGAGGGGAGGAGAGGCGGCATAGTGGATTATTTTTCCCGGTGGATTACCCTGTGGATCATAAAGGCCCGTTTGGACACCTCACAGCCCGTTTTCAGCCAAGCGGGACGAGGGAGAGGACTGGTGGTCACCTCGGCGTCTCTCCCGTGTGGACAGTAGGACAAACAAACTCTCTCTCACTCACCCTCACCACGCACCAACACACATACGCACGTCACGCACGCACGCGCGCGCGCACACACACACACACACACACTGACTGTGAGCTCGCGCACCCCCGCACACACACATACACGCCGGCACGGACAGTGACAGTGCGCTCGCGCACCCACACACACACACTCATTCCCACTCGGACTTAATGGACAGCGGGAGGGGGGAGGGCTTTCGGGTTCTGTTGATCTGTGTGTAATTGTTTATTATATGCCGCCTGTGATGGGCGCGTTTTGAGTTCAGTGAAATACAGAGACTCTAAGTAGCGACTTTGATTATTGCTTCCCTGGACGCACCAGTAGCCGAGCCTAGATCCGCCTGCAGCAGTTGTGTCAGTTCCCCTTATATCCTTATTGTAAGGGAAATTGTTACAAACTGACATCGGAGTGTGTGATTGTAAATGGCGAGACTTTGTGTTTGTTTATTTATTAAGCTTCCACTGACTGTATCACATCTGTACACATGTCTTAAAACATGAAAAAAAAAAAAAAAACATACACACATACACCTAACCGCCGCTCGGAGTAACGCACATTTCCTTATGGAAATTAAAGCCTTGTCGGAATGGCGGGACGAAACTGTTGGAATGGTGGTATGTCTGAATGGTGACATGTCTGAATAGTAAAATGTCGGAATGGCGATATGTCTGAGTGGCAGCATGTTGGAATGGCAGCATGTAACCGTCATTCCTTGATCCTGTGGTTTTGATGGCAGTCATTGTAAATAATTATTTGTTATTTTTTCATTCTTTGATAAAAAAGGTTGATCGGTGGCAACAATAAATTACTACTTGTGTGCATTAAGGCGGAGGTCTTCAACATTGGGTCCACAGAGGTGTTGCAAGGGGGTCGTGGAATTTTTGGTGGATGAGGGAATGTTTCATATCATTTAGTTCCCACATTCTCATTGACATTCCACTGACTCTTTTATTGAAATCAATTTCCAGGACTTTTTCAGGACATTTATACATCCCCCGTCCCATATAAGCTTTGGAGAAGTGTTTTTCTTTTCGACAGTTGTATTTATTAGTATTTGTAGATGTGCGGTCTATGGCTATAATTTATGAAATAGTCTCTACGTGCTTAGAAATTATATAACTTTTGATCAACTCAAAGTTGCTAGTTTTATCACCAGATACTTATTTGGAAAGGCCAAATAGAGCTCTGGTAGCTGATGTCACTATGTTATAAATCATTTTCCAGGACATTTGACTTTTTCCCCCCATTTTCAAGGTTGCCTGCTGGAGGCTCCCGTCACCCCGGACCGGCTCCTTGGGCCTCATTTCAAACCATCAGTCTAGTGAGTAAACAAAAATAACTCTTTTTTTTTTAATAAGATCATAGGCCCCTAAGGTTTCAAGCACCGTGCTAGAATGTAGGCATGGGCCAGTTGAAAATTGGTCATCAAGTGATGTCATGTCCACAAATTTGTGTATAGTAATTTATACTGATTCTACTTTGATGAAGTTGCTGAAGGATGACTGGAGCGAGGAGGACTCCTTGCGAGTCAACAACCTCTGTCTGGAGTGGTACATTCCAACTCCAAAGTAGGATGTAAACAGACTGCTACTGTTCCAGCAGCTGCTGTCTCATTCTCTAAGTATGTATTTGTATGACTTTGCAGAAGCATGTCTTCATGGTGTGGTCTGTCAAGTACAATTATGTAGGATTAGGTAGGATTGTAGAAGGCATTCACACTGACCGAGTATTCCAACCATATATAGGACCATGTTTTGTTTTTGTTTTTTCATAATTAAAAGAGTTATACCTGGAAATATTTTCCCTTGTGTTTTTATGCAGATTTTTTTTTTGGCTGCCTCTCCATGTTGAAAAAGAAGTCGACAGGAGGAGAGTAGTGGTATCTGGTACCCTGCACTTGATGCCCTCCTGCAGGCTTGGTTGCATTCACATGGGCTGGCTGTGGAACAGTATTTTCAACAGCCTTCAGTGGACAGGGCATGTCGACGCCCCAGGCCTGTGCAACTTGCTGCAACAACAGGGAGGTGATCTTGCGATGGATGATGGCGTTCCAGTGGACTCCGTCATTTGTGCGATGGTGCAGGGAGAAGCGGATGACCACCGGGCCACCACCACCTGCGATGCTAGCTGGGGAGCTAGCGTCGCAGGCCACCGGCCCCGGCTCTCCACCAGCGGACACCGGGCCACCACCACCTGCGATGCTAGCTGGAGAGCTAGCGTCCATCAGTCAGGAAGGGAACAACATTCACCAGAAGGCCAGCTCATCCAGCTCACTACCCAGCACTAAAGGTAACAGAAAAACAAAAAAATACCATTTTTTTCCAAACTGTAAACCATGCCAAGGTGCTATGGGACCCCACAGCGAAACCCAAAGGAATACTAGGTGGGCACATTAACATAAGCATAATATCTAAAACTGAACAATTAGAAAAGCTCCTCACTGACTCTAACCTGGACTTTCTTGGGATATCAGAGACATGGCTAACTCCAACTAGCCCTCCTGGCATCACTAACATAACAGGCCAAATGTTTACACAATGATTTGAAACCTGTAACTAATTTATGCCTTTGCCCTTTATGTTCCTTTAAGAGTGACACAAGATCCAGGCAGAATTATAGCTGCTGCGCAGCGATGGGTCGGGTCCGGGCTACTTTTGGGCAAATTTAGGCAATTCTGAGCAACAAACAGGAGAATAGGAAGACAAGACAGTTGACCTTATAATGTTCAATTTGCATCAGTTGAGGATTGAACCCACAACCTCGGGAACCAAAGACCATTGTCTATCGCACTGAGCTAATTGACAAGTGGCAGATCAACAGTGGCTTCACAAATTGAGTAAGCCATTCACTGTCGTGTAGGCAGATTTGAAACCACAGTAAAAAGAAAAATCAGTTTTTGAGGTAAAATAATGATATGTATTTGTCAAACATCAACTACGAGTCTAAGATGTTAGGACACCTTCGCACATGGTCCAGTCCAAGCTATTTGTTTATTTTTTTAATTTAGAGGCTTGCTGTGATGCCACCATCAGTACAACTGTCTTGTGTTTCATATTGAGGTCAACTGACATTTTGATCTGTCATCATTATCGCCCTTGCTGGGTCTCGAACTCACAACCTCTGACACCAAGAACCAGCTCCTAACTCGCTGAGCTAATTGGCTGGTAGTGAGACCTGCTGTGTAGCTTCATATATCCACTCAGGGAGTCAGTGCCCAGGCAGCTGTTGTCAAGGCAGATTTCAGAAAGTCAGAAATTCTATTATCTAAACAAAAATCTGTTAATACATAAATTGCATTTAGACAGCAAAACAGCTTAAGGACATGTGACATTTTGATCCGTCATCATCATCATCATCACCCTTGCTGGGTCTCGAACTCACAATCTCTGACACCAAGAACCAGCTCCTAACTCGCTGAGCTAATTGGCTGGTAGTGAGACCTGCTGTGTAGCTTCATTTATCCACTCAGGTGAGCCAGTGCCCGGGCAGCTGTTGTGATGAAATGGTCAAAATGTCAATAATTCAGTCATCTAAACAAAAATCTGATAATACATAAATTGCATCTTGACAGCATGGAAATGTTGGTGATTTGTTTTTAATGATAAGTGTTTTGCTTCATAAGAGAAAATCTGATGTTTATAAATTCCACTCTCACATTGACTGCAGTTGTTCCCATGAGAGCAGAATTCAAAATGTTCTCAAAAATTCAGTTTTTGAGTTAAAATTCTGATATTTGCCAAACTTCATCAACCATGACTCCAGAATATTGTCATTTTTTTTCAGGAAGATTGAAAATGTATTTATCAAGAATTTGATGGTATATGTTTACAGTACTGTTTGCAGTCAAACGTTTTCATGCACTGTAGGCTCAATTTTTGCTTAATCAAAAATCCGAGAAACAAGTTTTGTGGAGGACAGTCTGGAGATGCTCTGTAGCAAGTTTGGTGTCAATTGAGCAAAAATTGTGGGAGGAGATACATTTTAAAAGTTTTACAGTTATTGAAAAAAACAGAGTGATGGACTTCATAATTTGTAATAAGTTTAAGTGGACAAAAGTTTCAGCAGTATTGAGGCTACATTGTGGTGAAGTTTCAACACTGTAGCATCTACCGTTGGTTTGGTAGGAATTTTTAAAGTTTTTAAATTTAAACGCTTATTGTGCCCCCCCTAGGAGGGGGGGGCACATGTGCTTGGAGTTGAGTGAATCTGGCATGGGACTGAACCTTTGTGCAAAGTTTGGTGAGTTTTCGCCCATGGGAAGTATGACTTCCTTGGAAGAAGAAAGAAAGAAAGAAGAAGAAGAAGAAGAATTCCTAGGAATACAATAGTGTCCTGTCAGCTGCGCTGCCCGGACCCTAAAAATGCAAGAGGACCACAGCAGATTTACAGAGGACTCCCCAGAGGAAAGAACATCCCAACAGATGATGAGTGAGCAACACTTTCCAATGTGTTTTACTGACTGTAGTGTGATCAAATGATCAAGCAAGATTTGATTTAACTGTAACTTGTGCTTTATTAATCTAGAGAGTTTGGCCACAGATCCAGGAAGAAGACCAGAGGACCAGAGCTAAAGACAGCAACCCAACAGACAAGTAAGAGACATTTACCCGTGCATTGTCATTGATTTCATGACAATTGTCAATGTAGGTTGTGTCTGTTTATCTGTGAATAAATTCTTAAACATTTTGATAACTGTTACTGAACAATGTGTTAAATATTTTAGGGAGGATGACAACAGATCTTGGAAGATGAGGACCAAATATCAAGACAGTGAGCCAGCAGAAGAAAAGTAAGAGACATTTACCCACAAGTACAAAACTGTACTGTATCTTGATTACTTTAAATTGACTTGATTCATGTTGGTGTCTTACAGATGTTTGTTTGTGTGTGTTTGTGTATTTGCAGACCACATGGAAGATCATCACTGCCCTCTCGCTTAACCCAACTCTGCCTGCACCCCTTTTCATCATTTTTTGTGACTGTCACCCACACATTTGAGGTTGAATGGGCATAGGTTGCTGTATAAATAAATACTTGAAAAAGGAACGTTTGTTGTAGGTGTGCTCCTTGTACAGTATATAATGTCATAAGGTTACTAGTATTAATTGTTTGAAATCTCTGAAGAATCTCATCATAATGTACACACTCCGGCAGTAGCCCCGTGGCCCATTCAAAATTTCCCGAGAGGAAATTTTCTAGTTCTACAACTAATATTGAACTGAATCTGGCCAATTACTTTCGCCTTCAGTTTCAAGACCGAAAATTTGAAAATGCTCTCTGCAATTTAGTCAACATGGAGAATGATTGAGTCAGATCTGAGTTCAACAAGCTCAAATGACACAGTCTGATAACATAGAATCACCAGAGCGACTTTGCCGATGGCCAGCCATCTTTGTTGTTCCAAATTGCTCGTATGAGGCCAACTCTATCTATATGAAAGAGGTATCCCAACATATAACTCTTCTTTCTTTTATATGCATAATACATAGTCTACCTTGATTATTTGTGTTATTGATATTCAGCAGATTGATTTGGGAGGCGGACTTACCATCCGCAGAGACACCTGGCAAAAGATAAAATCCAGCTCCCGGGTCTCCATCTTTGTAAAGGAGCTGGCAGTGGCAACATGGGGGACAAAGACTCTGGGAGAAAGAAGTCTGATAGGAAAGACGTGTCCCACCATTAAAACGTCAAGGACCCTTTGACCCCAGAAAAACTCAGAGCATTGAAAGGTATTGTATTCTTTGCAGCAGTATCCACATTGTCTTTGTGGGACGCAAAAGACTGACTTAGTTGTTATTTGATGAGGAGTATTTAAGTAGTCTGTGGTCTGTTGTGGAAAAACTTTATTGCACTTTGTCTTATGTAAAGCACATTGAGTTGCCTTGGTATGAAATGCGCTATATAAATAAAGATGCCTTGCCTTGCCTTGTATTTACAGGTCACTGTTTTCACCATATCTAAAGTTCTGACAATATTATATAAAGGTTGAAAAGTTACTTGTTGGTTTAACAAACCCAGTACGATGCTCCATCAGATTCTCATCCAGACTATGGATCCATTGGCGAACATGTCTGTGTATGTGACACATTGAACATTGTGGAAGGCCTTGTATATTTTTTTGTTTGACAGTTTTTTTATTTAACTAATAACTTAATTATTAATTAATTATTTTTACTGCTGTTCTTTTATACTGTGGAATGGCCTCTCCCAAGGTCTCCCTAGGCGTATAACCCAAAGAACACGTCTCTACAGTGAAACCCAGTGGTGGGAGTATTACAGTATACTGTGGGGATGCTGCTGCTGGGGGCGACCGCCATTCCCACATACGCCTCTAATTGTCTAAATGGCAACACTTAATTTCCTATCAAATGTCGGAATGACGGTATCATGCCTTCCCTACAATTCCTTTAATAGTCTATTTTTCCCCAAAAGATTTCACACTGGTTGGTCTTAGGCAATGAAGAAAGGAGTTGGTGAAGTTTAGTAAAAAAAGAGCAGGTAGAGCATGGGTCTCACCCGCAGGGACCACGGAAGTCGCCCGCACAGCCTGTTCTAAAAATAGCACCAAATCATGGAGCTCAGTTAAAAAAAAAAAAAGTGTTGCTGTTCTTTTTGAATCAATAACATTTGCAGTGATGTAGATTGGAAAATGCATTATTAAATAAATAAGTAAATATTTACGTAACGTTAGGGTCAGGGGGTCAGCAGCCCCCACCTCACTCGGCTAAAACAAGCTAGCGAAGGCAGTGACGACGCGGTAAATGGAGAAAATATGAAACATACCATTTTCACAGCGACTGGGAGGAGGAGTTCTTTTATACTACAGTTAAAGATAAGTGTGTTTGCCTCATTTGTGGGTCGACTGTGGCAACGGCAAAGCGGCACAATGTGGAGCGTCGTTTCAGCACATGTCACAAAAGCTTCCATGCTAATTACCCACCTGGTAGCACGTCGCGAGCAGAAAAAGCCCGTGAGTTGAAGGCAGCTTTGGGAAAACAGCTGTCTTTTTTCAAGAGGCCGGTGATAAAATCCCACAAAACAACCAAGGCTTCATTTAGAGTTCATGATTTGTTCAAAAATGCTATTTGGAAATGAATACAAATGTGACATGATTGATATAAAAATGTGAAAGAGTTGTTTTTTTTTTTTTTTTTTTTTACAAAATGTTACAGAACTAACCATTTTTCCAAACATGGGACAGAGCCCATGATTTGTTCAGTGCTACAAAGCAAGTGGTAGGAGGAACATGACATTATTTAAAAATGTAACATGATTTCCTAAAAAAAAAAAAAAAAAAAGATTAAATGCACACGCACGTGTTTGCTGTAGAATGAGTTTACACTGTAGAATTTAGTGAGCACTCAACATATGACCTCAGATTGATGTGAACGTGGTAGAACTGCACACTGAAATGTTTACTGAATACAAGTTATCCTCATTACTTTAAGCTACTTTCAGAATGATGTGAAGACTATTAAAAATGTAATGACTGAGCTGTAATGTCCTGGTATGACCTGATGGAGAAGAGCAAGCAGTGAAGACAGAGGCCAGGATGTTTAAAGTGTTTTATATTACTTCCACATTGTGCATTAAAGACAATCATATGTGTTTACTTTGATTAAATGTTAAGCAGAACAACAAGTTTATTCAAGCTAGTCTCATAAATTTGGTCAGTACTCTGCTACCTGATGTACCGTAATCACTTTAGCATGTTGCGTGTGAGACTTGTGTTATTTGGCCCCCTCCTAGAAGTTAAAGGGAGACAGTGGAGCTGTTGTTCACAAAGAAAGGAGCATTCTTCTGTAACAGTTTTATGGTCAGCTAGGCTTCAGATTGATACAATCTAGGGAGGATCACGCAAAGAACGATGCAGGTGTCCTTGAATGGAATAGAAGTGAGAAACCTACAGCTACCTGAGCGGGGCCAACAACAAGAGGCTGGGA
Source organism: Trachurus trachurus (assembly GCF_905171665.1). NCBI lineage: Eukaryota > Metazoa > Chordata > Actinopteri > Carangiformes > Carangidae > Trachurus > Trachurus trachurus. The sequence goes on from NC_139892.1 coordinate 4,185,892, forward strand.
CCAGCCTGTGCACCAACGATGGAGGGCTAAGTCTAAACCGAAGTTCCTCCCCACCAGTTTTGAACCAATAGAATTAATTCCACACACATAGTTCGAAATATATTATGCGCATGCAAAAGTTTTTTGAATCATCTTCTCTCTGTGCTGGTGGTTGCAGGTAACTAATTGCAGACTGCGATTTCCTAATCAGAGACGATCCTTGTACAAGATTCTTTTTAATGATCCAATTTAATAAATAGTTAACTGGAACGTCGTTGTTTGTCCTCTCTCAAATAAACGAACACGCCTGACAAACTGATAATTTGTCCAAATATGGGACAGAGTTCATGATTTGTTAAAAAAGCTACAGATCTGGAGATTAATACAAATGTGATACGATTGATTAAAAAATGTTAAAGAGTTGTTGTTTTTGTAAATATTACAGAACTGATAATTTGTCCAAACATGGGACAGAGTTCATGATTTGCTCAAAATGTTACAAAGGGAAGAACATGACATGAATGACATGAAAAATATGTGTTCAAATAAATCTGCGTTCCCTACCATGGTGATTGTCAATAATTATTGTGAGGAATGATTAAAGCCTCTGGAAACCCAAATCCACCAAAGCCTCCTAACCATGTATTTTAGGGTCTTATGTACATATTATTAAACATGTAAAAATAATTAGAAAAAAATTTCCATCCAAATTGAAAATATTTGTCTTTTAAGGTTTTGTACAGTAGGTTTGAATTGGGCGGAGTTATCTCTGGGATTTATCACGCAATAAATCCTACCACTCATAAATCGTCACGTCAGTTCTCTCACCCAGCCCCCCAGTGGCAGCGAACAAAACCGTTCTGCTAACGGTCGCTCCACCACTCCTCTCTAGTCCTCACAACCAGAGCCATGTCAACCGGGGATGTGTGTGTGTGTGTGGCGATTAGCTTTTAGCATTCATTAGCTTTCCAGCGCGACCTGCCGTGTCTGTCTGTCTGTCTGTCTGTCTGTCTGTCTGTCTGTCAGTGCCCACAACTCCTCACAACTCCTCTCTACATGCAGCCGATACAGCCGTTTCTTTTGTGGGGGGGGGGGGGGGGGGGGGGGGGCGGTTTAAATCCGCGATCAGCATTTAGCATTTATTAGCTTTCCAGCGCGACCTACCTTGTCTGTGTTTCAGTCTGTCTGTCTGTCTGTGTGTGTGCCCACAACTCCTCTCTACATGCAGCCGATACAGCCGGTTTTTGGGGGGGGGGGGGGGGGGGGGGGGGGGGAGGGTGTGTGTAAATTGGCGATTAGCTTTTAGCATTTATTAGCTTTCCAGTGCGACCTGCCTTGTCTGTGTGTGTGTCAGTCAGCCCCTCCTGGCGCTCACACAGACATGAGTGACGGTTAAAAGCTTCTTTTTTTTCTGTGAGACTACGACCAAAGACGGTTATGACGCTCCAAAACGAAGCTGGTAGTCTAGTTAGCTGCTAAATAGCATCAGTCAATCGATGCACGTCCTCCGGTGAGGACTTTTTTTTTTTTTTAACGGTCGCCATTGACGTGTTGCTATGACAATGGAGCTGTCAATCATAGCGTTATCTGCCACGCCCACACTGTCCTGACCAGTGGCCTCAATAGTGCCTCAATAGCAAAATGAGCTGTTTTTAAACAAGGTTTTCTAATAGTTATGAATAGTTATTGTCACTCAGACTTTTGTGGATGCTTAATGAGGCACTTGACTTTGATATAATATAAGCATTTTTACTATATATAGTCAGGTTTCCAAAGGCTTTAACATCTATGTGATCAGGCAGTCTTGTTATATATGACTGTTTATTATTAAGGTAACCTATGCAACTTTATGTTATTCAGGGGGTTTGTTCCAATCAAGTAGCCCTTTGTATCACTATTACCCTAAAAAAAAAGGTTGGTGACCCCTGAGGTAGAGGCTAGACAGACAGACTAGTCCCTGTCTGCGCTCTGCTGCGTAATTACGCACAACCATGTGGGTATTCCTCTTATCAGCATGTCTTGAGTCACCTGTTGAGTAACGCATATTTATTATCTTATATTGAAAACCTTGTCTAAATGGTGGGATATCGGAATGACAGCATGTAACCTCAATTGGTAATTTCAGACTTTTAACCCCTTAAATGCCAGTATATAGAGTCCTATGGCAATAATTGGCTCAAAAAGGAGGATATGTTCAATATACTGAATGCAAACTGGATTTGTTGGGGGTGGGGGGTTATTACAGGCTTAGACATGTCATTGATTAGCAACAATATTGATTTGGGTGGATTTTTCTTTTTTTTAGCTTTTCGGTAATGTCAGACTAAAAGAAAATGTAATCCAACAAAAGATTCTTAGGCAATGGGCGATATATGCATGCAGTACGCGTGCGCACACACACACTCACATTATCAACAACAACATTGATTTTGATGAATTTTTGTTTTTCCATCAGCAGATAAAAACTGAAAAGTAATTTGCCAAGAATGTTTTCATTATTCAAGAATGGAAGTCAGAGGTTGGAAGATGTTACAATTGGACATGTTCTGGGACGTTATGTACTTTGTTTTTATACTTCAATGACGTCATGTATGTTTTGAGATATCATGTATTCTAATTTAGTACTTGAACGCACATAACCTGGTGTGTGAGCATGAAGCCAGATAGTGTCACTCTAGCCTGATAAACAAGGACATAATGTAACTGCTGAGTTCTCTTAGTCTGTCAGTTAGGTCTGTTGCATTAGATACACGCTTGAACAGCAACACACACACACACACACACACACACACACACACACACACACACACACACACACACACACACACATGTTGCTTGTCACATTCTGAGAACATGCGTGGACAGTGTCCTGTCCACATCACCGGTAACTGGCCAATTATATTCTGTCGTGTGAGACCCAACCTCTGTACGGGGCAGGCCCAGCCCAAGAAGATAAATATGAACCATTTCCTGAAATCAGGGCTCGCTCCTGACCGAGATCCTGTGAGAGCTCTGTCACTTTGAGTCCAGCGCTGATGTACCTTATCTGTGACCTGAGTAGGGATGGGCATTTGAAGAAATCTTTTTGATCGATCTTCGGGAGAATTAACGATCAATTATCGATTAATCGTTAATATTAATATTAATAATCATAATTTAAAAAAAATGCGTGCGGCTATGGCGTGTGCCAGTAATCCAGGGCAGTCCCCGTGAAGGAAGAAGGTCAGACAACAACGTACACGGACGTCTGTGTCTGTGTGCTTGTGCTTCACCTGTAGGGACGGTGCCGGTGCCGGCATCATTTAGGTAAAAAAAAAAAAAAAAAAAGCACCGTTGCGCTGCCTGGCTCACCTGCAGCTGAGCTGTCAGAGCAGCTCTGCTGTCCCTCTCTTCAGCCTCGTGTTTGGCTGCACTTGTACAAAAAAAATCACAAGCACTTTCAAACTGTGAAAGCGTGTGTTTTATTGTTTTTTCTGTGGCCAACACACCGCAGAGCGGCGCTCTGATCAGCGCGGCACAGAAAAGAGAAACTAACTCTGCAGGATGTTTACCTTATGTTTCATTTTAACCGTCGTTAAACAGCGTCGGACTAACTGTGATGTTAGATAAATTACTTATAGCTTGTAACTTACAGAGAGAGTGGAGGCTACTTCCACACCGCTGCTGAAAACCAAACCTGCTGATCAGAGCGGGCGGAGCTGCGGTGTCACAGCTCATGTCTCTGCTGCAACGAGTCCGCGACACAGGCGCGTCCCGTCATATTTAATGAATTATTTTACTCTTAAACCATGTAATAATAATAATAGGCCTGTATAATAATACTTATATGGAGTTTATTGGTTGTTATGAAAAAATAAACCCGTGGTTTATTTCTCCATGACAACCTCTGCCCTCTACATGATCCCTTATAATAAATCGATAAAAAATTTCCGTGATCGATAAAATTCTTAACGATCAATAATCGATCATCGATTAATCATGCCCATCCCTAGACCTGAGTAAACTCTACTACTTTTGTACGAAAGACTTCTCTGGTTTGTTCTTGGGCTTCCAATACAAAGAATTGGGACTAACAAATGGTGCCGTGACCCGGATTGGTTGACTCTGAGACTGTGTCTGACTGAGGACCACCAGAGTGGTCAGATACCATCGCAGTTTCGGCATGCGAACGTCCCACCATTCCGACAAGGCTTGCAATATAAGGAAATGTGCGTTACTCAACAGGTTACTCCCTTACTGTGCGTTCACACCAAAAGCGTCGGGAGCGTTTCGGCGGCCAGAAGTCATTCATTTTCAATGGAGACTGGCGTCGAGGGGCGTCGACACGCGAAGAAGCGCCGAGAGCGTCAAATTAGAAGTTGAGAGAAGTTCAACTTTATGCAAATGATGCCGCATCATGCCACATAGCAATGGCACTCATCGCTCATTATTAATAATAGCCTACTGCACAACTGAAAATATTGTAGCGACCCCGCATGTTCTTGTTGTGATGTTTAAGTTATGTGATTTCATCGCTGTAGCCTACTGTATGTCCTGTGTGTGTGTGTGTGTGTGTGTGTGTGTGTAGGTGAGTGAGTGAGGGAGGAGGAGCAGAGGAAGAAGTGTCTTTTTTTCTTTCCTCCTATCACCGGTTTGATGAGGGAGTGATGTTCTTAATCTCAACAACTAATAAACTATCAAACACAAAACTGACACACATGATAAACAAACAGAACTATGTTGCAGTTTGTTTGTCAAGTTAACCTGTCACCTTCAGCACCACGGACAGCGCTGCGGATGAGCCGCGGAGAAGCTGCAGCTGTGAGCGTCTGGGCTCTGGGCTTAGGGCCTGGGGCCTCATTTATCAAAACTGTAAGTAAGCAGTGTAAAACTGCTGCTACATTTTTGCTTAGGCCTATGGCGAAAAGACGAAAATGGCGTACACCCAAAATATTAACACCCTTTTCAGATCTATCAAACTGTGCGTACGCACAACTCTCCGCAATTTCTCTTTGATAAATCACACTGGACCAAAGAATGGTGCGCACGTGAACACACCTCATATTCCGCCCCTGGAACGTCTAGACACAACCATATATGGTCAGCACGTGCATATTAATTAGCCATGTGTGCTCTGTGGAGCGGCTACAAAGTGACAACGATGGTGACATCGGGCAATAAATTAGTCAGAAAAATGATCTTGCATTTTAATAAGCTACAATAAAAACAAAAACCTCCCAAATCTCAACAAAAGGGAGCAGGAAGAAGAATAATCTTATGTAGAATCTGCCCCTTGATCCCAGAAAAGAGAGAGAGAGAGAGGTTATGTCAGATTAATTACTCCTCTAACAAACTACAGTTTGACTTGTCAGTAGTTTTTCCAGTAGGATGTAGTTAACGGGCAGGGGTCTGGGTTGTTTACTGCTCCACAAAATGACACAAACAAGAAAGCCGGTGGCAAAAAAAAAAAGAAAGGAGGCAAACACATAAGCCGTGAGTCTCCTTCATCTCGAGCCTCTCCAAACTGACCCAGAGCCGGTCCCAGAATTCTGGATGGTCGGATTTAGCCCTGGTCGCAATATAGGGATTATTTTAGTCGGAGCAGTGGGCAGTCGGCCCAATAGGTCTAGAAAAGTCGGAATAATGAGTAGTCGGAGAGATGGGCCGTCAGACTTCTGGGTGGTCGGACTGACGTATAAGTTTAGTAAAAAGATCAGGTAGAGGCCAAGAAAGTCTCTGCTAATATGCAGCTCCTCTGGGAGTCAAACCCTGATCTCCTGCGCCGGAGGCAGATGCTCTAACCACTGTACTACCAAAGCATTCGCTTCTGTGTGTGTACCCAGTGCCTTAAACCTTTTAATGGCAGACTTTTTTCAGGTTCAGAATGGCACCCCTTTTCCAGCGGGAGAAATTGAGAGCGTCTGAGTGGACCATAGACTGTAAAAAGAATGGACGTAGCGTCCGTGACGTCACCCATTGGTTTTGGGGAGTCGTTTTTGTGACTCAAATATGGCGGCCTGGACAGCGCCATGTTGGATTGGCCGGCAGAGAACCCGCCCACTGGCCTCGAAGCAGCTGTCCACGGAGCTGCTCGGACCTGTCACTCAACGTTTCCGCGCCCTAATTGGCCAGAATCTTAACCTAATAACAGTAAAACCGTAGAGTTAAAAAAAAATTCACCCCCCTCAGAGTGTGTGCGGGGGTAGAAACTATCGATTGAGAAAAAAAAACGTTCTGACACCAGGCTTTTAACATGTTTATTGAGGATGTAAAATCGGCGATTTTAACATGGGGGTCTATGGGGAATGCTCCCTTCTGACACCAGCCCCCAGAGGAAGCCGGGGGGATTGCAGTTTTTTGAACGCGGTTTGAAAGTGAGCTTCACTTCTCAGACCCACAACTGCCCCCTTGGAGTGGACACATCTTCTGCGCTGCTTGAAAGTCCCGCCCCTTTCGCCGCCGGCCGGTGGAGCTGAACAGAGCGTTGAAAGCGTCTGCTGCCCATGCTGCTGACGCTCCCGACGCTTTTGGTGTGAACGCACCATTTGGAATACCCACATGGTTGTACGTTATTACGCAGCAGAGCGTCCCAATTCAGGGGCTGCAGCCTTGGGAGGGTGCATTTGAAGGCCGATTACGTCACAGCGCTGCGTGACGGCTGTCCCAATTAGTCCAAATTGGAAGGCTCCTCCAAATGCAGCCTACAAATGCGTCTTCCTTTCCCCTGCATTCGGAAGATGCACCGCTACTATCCTTCGCGGCCTCCCATATCCCAAGATGCTTTGCGCCCCACTGTTCACAACAATAATGGCACTAACTACTTCAACAAACCAAACTGTTTACAAAACATTTAAAATAGGAACAGCTTCACAATTATTTTACTTGCCCTCTACAGGTAATCATGGTCTAGGATACCCTCCTCCAGGGCAGACAGCTGGTCCCGCCACGGTGCACCACTGGCTGCCTCCAACCCGTTCTCCCCCTCATCCTCCAGCATGTCGTCCTGCACTTCATCCTCTGGGGCCATGATGTCACCGGCACCCAGGCAGATGTTGTGCAGGACGGCACAAGCTGTTATAACCTGTAGAAAAGAAGAAGAAAAATAATTATAATTACATTTTAATTAATTTACTGGTATTCACCATTTAACAATAATTCTGTTGTGTAATGACATACCTGAGGCTCAAAGGTGTGGTGCACCTCCAGCGCTTTGAGGAAGATGGACCTAAACCTCGTTTTCATCATCCCAAAGGCACGTTCGATGATGGAGCGTGCCCTTGAGTGATGGCCATTAAAGCGCTGGGCTCCCACACCTTGTACCAGCCGCTTGTAGGGAGTGATGAGGGGGAGTGGATGCTTGGTGGCTTGATCCTGACATGGCAGCCGTCGATTGCTCCCGCAGCTTTGCGAAAAGCTGGGTGTCTTGCCAGCCCTGCAAACCCCTGAGTTACTGCCGCCAGGTCGTCTGCGGTCTTGGGGAGGTAGATGATCCTGTGGCGGAGGGCCGCCACCACCTCCTCAGTAACTCTGTGGACAATGCGGTGGACAGTGGAGCGAGGCATCCCAATCACCCTCGAGACCACCCGGTACGATGTCCCACTCGCCAGCCAGAAGAGGAAGACCAAGGTCTCTATTGTGGCACCCCATCCGTGTCGCCTTTCCTGGTGGAGAAGATCCAGCAGCACCGCCAGGGACTCTCTGCTCAGCCTAAAATCTTGTGTGGTGTCATGATCATTGTCAAAGAAAATTTTAAAGATGGGGATGTTCAGGTTTATCAGGTGTACAGTGGCCTTGTCTGGATGGAGAAAGGAAGGTGGGCAACATAAATGGTTAAACAATAGCTACTGAATTTTAGTCAATACGACAATTAGACTAATGATACTTTATCTGTCCATCTAGCCACTTTGGCTTCTCAATATGGTTTTGATGTTTAAAGACATTTAAATATTAAATTTAGTCATGGTTATTTACAGGGTTCATACACATTTTACTATTCAATCCAATCACTTTAAAGGCCAAGCATTTCAACTAAAATCAAGCACTTTTCAGACCTTGAAAAATACAGCATTAAAAGTAGAGCATTTTCAAAGATTTTAAGCACCTGTACGAACCCTGTATCAAATCTCATGGTGAAATGACATTAACCATGTCAATCTATACTTAATATGGCTTGTCACTTCACAGTATCGTTAATTAACGGGTATGTTAATTACCATGGACTACGCTATATATGAACATTAATACGTATAGGTTAAAATAACAGGTTTAACGTTACCTTACATCCCTACGGCTCTCTCTCAGCCGGAGATAGACCAGTCGCCGGTTGGTTCGCCGGAGCCGCCTCTCTTCTTCCTCCAACAACCAGTAAATTAAAAAAAAAACAAAAACAAAAACTCCGGGTCCATCGTCGTCGTCGTCTTTTACGTTAAGTTTCTGTGTCGTTTGTCTGTATATTTTCTGTGTTGTCTGTATTTTCTGTGTTGTCTGTCAGCTTGTATTTTTGTTGTGACCGGCGTTTTCCCCGGGTTTGGCCGGCAGACATGATGACGTCGTGACGCAATCAGGAAATGCTCCGAAGGCTAGAGGAGCCTCCGAAGCCATGGCCTCCGGAGGCCGTGTAGGCTGGGTCCTCCGAAGGATGCAGCCCCTGAATTGGGACACAGCTAGGGACTAGTCTGCCTGTCTAGCCTCTACCTGCTCTTTTTACTAAACTTAACCAACTCCTTTCTTCATTGGGCACATGGCGTCTGTCCGACTACCCATTTCTCCGACCATACATTTCTTTATTTTTGCGTCCATTAGTCCGACCTCCCATTTCTCCGACTTAAGTAGCCCTAACCCTTAACCTTACCCTAAACCTAACCTTAACACTGTAGAATGGGTAGTCAGAGAAATGAGCCGTTGGACTTTTGGGCAGTCGGACTGATGTATGCTCCCCTTCTTCATTGCCTAAGCCCAACCAGTGCAAAATCTTTTGGGGAAAAATACTCTATTAAAGGAATTGTCGGGAATGCAGGATGTTTAAAAAAAGAAAAGATATACCGTAATTCTGACCATAGGAGGCAAAAGTTGTCTGAATGATGGGACATTTGACAGAAAATTAAGTGTCGTTTATACAATTAGAGGCCTATGTCGGACTGGTGGCATGTCGGAATGGCGGTTGCCCCTGTTGTGGCATTTTTATATGTGAGGGTCTAGAAACAACAAGATGGACTACAGATGTTACTGGTTCAAATTTGCGGACTTCACGCGTGGTCCACGCGAGACGGCACAAGACTCAGGAATTTTTTTTCTTTGGCGAGACAAGAGGTTTTAATGAAAAGCCTCAATGTGCCAAAACAACCACCAGGTGGCATCTGTGAGAACGGAGGACGACAGGCGGATGACTCAGTGATCTGTGCAGTAATCCACAGCTTAAACTCTAGGCTATTAAACTAGAACTAACTACTGTATACCCTGCCTAAATCACAGAAACTATTGTAATATGATAAAGCCTGTCTTGCTTTATGACTTGATGATTATGTATCACAAATTATGAAGGATCATCTGCGCAAGGCAAAGATGATAGCATCAACAAACCACGGCGTAACACACGCGGCTGTATGGGACAGGCTTTTATTTAATTCAGAACAAACCGCTTAGCAAAAATGGAAAATATAGTCTATAATAATTAATTGATCTGTTGTTTGGCCACTGTTTGAAAATAACCCGAATTATGAGCAAATAATCTGATCCAGAGCAGCAGTCATAATCAGACTTCTTCTAAATAAACCTAAACATTCAATAACTGGGTCAGGTCGGACCATGGGATTGTTTTTTCTCTTCTTCTTCAGAGGAGAAAATGAGGTGCGCTGCGCTCACGGACGCGTTGATGTTTTGTGATTTATCTGCTGCCTTGACTCTGCCCTTTATACACGTGCGTTCAGATTAACAATAAGACAAGCCATGGTTGAGTTTATTGAGTTAATAATCAGCATCTTAGTACCTCTGATCCGGAGCGATAGTGTTATGAAAATCGCTACAGTTGAACTGGTCTGGTTTTTAGCTGCTCAATCTCATTGTTTTAAAGAAAAGGGATTGATTTTTATAACGAAATGAAACGAAAACAATATTATATTGATACATTGTTGTAAAAAAAAATCCAAAAGAAACGAAAATGAACTAAAGAAAATAACTTTCACACACACATTAAAACAGTGCGATTGGTTGAAAGCTGATAATTAGCCATGTGCTTGCTGATTGGCCGAAACCAAGAACAAAGCCGCGTGAATGGCCAATCGCCATGTGTTAACGGCCGACATGTAAATCAGCTGTTTCGATGGGCGTTATATGAATAGAGATGTTAATGTGTCTCATAAGGTACTTTGCACATAGGCTACTTTCTGTAACTGGAAGAAAAACAGCCAGCTGGAAGAATGTGTTGCCTAAATCTTTTACTGTGTGGGAGATCTCCACCAACGTAGCCGGGGAGAAAGCAAGTGGGACCGTTCTGCCCAGTCTCTGAGCAGCGCACGTTTCACAGATAAGCTTCATAACGGGAGTAGCCTAATGTCAATAGTTTCTGTTTAAAACATGCTGTTTCAACCGCCCCTCCTCTGTGTCTCAAACGACCCGCATAGGTGGGACGTTTGAGACAAATAACAACATACGTTTAAAGTTATAACACACACACACACACACACACACACACACACACACAGGAATGAGTTTTGAAGCGGGCCGACATATAGGCTAGTGAGTTTCATTGATAAAACTGTAAGGCACACACAATGCCATAGCCTACAGTACACTATTTTCAACATATGTAATGTTGTGTGTCGTTTTTTTAATGATTATTATTATAACTCTCAGTTAATGTAGGCTTAATTTCCACTAATTTATCCATAAACGGACGATGGACGATGTATTTCACCGGCGAGGAGCTGTCATTACGCGCGCGCGACTATTACGCACAGCGGAGGTGATTCGTAGTGGGAGGAGAAGGGGTGGGGGAGGGGGTCTTTCCCATATACATTTGCAGAAGTGACAGAACAACTTATAAAAGAAGCCGCACCAAATGCAAAATAATTCAGAGTCCAGCACTCGTGAAAATAGGAATGGGGGCCCGCTTCAAAACTCATTCCTGTGTGTGTGTGTGTGTGTGTGTGTGTGCACGTGAGAGAGAGCGACAGAGAGAGAAAGAGAGTGAGAGACGGTGCGCCGTGTTTGCCTGACACCAATATAATAGGAAAACAAAGGACTTGCATGTAAAAATCCGATGTTCAGCAGCAGGGAACAATATAGCCAACAGCATTTTGCCAATATTTTAGACCCCCCCCCCCCCCGCCCCCCGGCCTCCCCGTAGTTCGCACTCTGCATACACACACACAGACCCACTCTTCCTCACACTCGCGCCAGCTCAGTTTCTCATCGAGTGCTGGATTCTGATTTATTTTGCATTTGATGCGGCCTCTTTTAAGTTGCATGTTCTGTCACTGCTGCAAATTTCTATTAAGCTGTGCGTAATAGTCGCGCGTAATCCTCGCCGGTGAAACACTTCGTCCATTTATGGATAAATTAGTGGAAATTAGTTAGTAGCCAACATTAACTGAGAGTTATAATAATAATCATTAAAAAAACGACACACAACATTACATATGTTGAAAATAGTGTACTGTAGGCTATGGCATTGTGTGTGCCTTACAGTTTTATCAATGAATCTACACTCACTAGCCTATATGTCGGCCCGCTTCAAAACTCATTCCTGTGTGTGTGTGTGTGTGTGTGTGTGTGTGTGTGTGTGTGTGTGTGTGTTGGAAGCGAACTTCAGCGTCGTTGCTGGCGAATCAGCTGTTGTCCTGATACACACTGTGACATATTTTTTCATGATGCCGTTCAATCAATCAATCAATCAATTTGTTTATTTCGGGCATGTCAATTTAAATCATCATCATCACACTTCATCTTAGTTCGAGTAATACAATACACATGGCCGAAAGGGAAAGCGGGAGAAGCAAAAGCTTATCTAGTCCCGCCCCCATTACCCACAGAATAAAATCTTTTTCATAATTAGATCATATCATAATCTTTTTCTTTTGTTTTTGCTTTTTAACATTTTGATATAACATTCTTTTACTTATGACATTTGACATAACATGTTACAGCAGTAGGTAGTGTGCAGATCATATCATAATATTTTCGTTCATGATGATTCTGAGAGCTTATAGATGACGGCGTAACGTGTGAGGCCGTTCAGTCTAACTCTGAAGGCTGATGAAGACCTGATGAAGTTTGGTGCGAGTATGACAGAGGTTTTCCTCAGACCATATACCTTTTCATCTGAGGTCTGACACTGAAGTCTGATCCTGAGGATGTCCTAAAATGTACACCGTACCTATGTTTTATCGCCCAGCCCCAAAGTGACACAGACCCGTTCATTCACAAGAAATCATCCAGCTGCACTCTCAAACAAGGTGCGGAGTGAGAAATCTGCGGCACTACTGCACAGTCTGTAGTTGGCTCATTTTAAAAACACATTTTGGAGATGACGAGACAGATGACCGAAAAAAGAGAGTGAGACGTGGGCTATAGTCTACTGTAGCTGCCGTCGTTACATTTTGTCATTGAAAAACTAGGCTACTATATTATTTACTGTCTGCAGCTAGTTCTCCTTTCATCCTCTTGTATTCTGTATCATGAACAGCGCCACTCCTAATCGCGGCTACATTGTGTGACGTGTCAGCATTGGCCCCAAAACGTCTGAGCAGTATTTAGTACGGTGCTGCCACCTAGAGGAAAACAGTTGTGGTGAAAAGTCACGCGTTCACGCGATCCTGCAGTGCAGGAAAAACCCCGCAATTTTGAACCAGTAACATCTGTATTATAATCTTACTAATATACTCAGTCTTGTTTTGATGCTTTCCTGTTGTAATACTGTATGACCTGCTTATGTAAAGGGTTTCAGGGAGATCATACTAAAGGAGACGAGGAGATGAACTCCTGGCCACCTCACAGTTACATCATGTTTTCTTGTCCCTCTGTACCTCACATTTTACTGGTAAGAAAACTGCAATAATATGCATGTGTGATTCAAAAAGGAGATTTCAGAAGGATATAATCTGTATACAATCAATGGGGACAGCTCTCCATTCCGACACCCCTCCACTTCGACACCCCGCTGTTCTGAAATACCCCCACTTCGAAACACCACTGTTCCGACACCCTCCCCCGCAGCTGTCCAATGTCCAAGGTGCTGAACCGCGTGACGTTGTTTACATTCTGTGTTGTGGCTTGTCTGTGAAACGTGCGCTGCTCAGGGACTGGGCAGATCTGTCCCACTTGCTTTCTCCCCGACTCCGTTGTTGGAGATCTCCACACAGTAATAGAAATACATATTGCTCTTACTTCTATCTTAGGAAAATGTTTTGTGAGAGTTATAAGCAGACAAATTACAGCGTCAGTTTCGAACAGTTTAGATCATCTCCAGTTTGCTTACAAAAGTCAGAGGGGAACTGATGACGCAACTGTCAGTATGTTCCACACCCTGTCAAAGCACCTACAAGCCCCCTCCCACCTTGCTAGGGCCCTATTTATCGATTTTACCTCTGCCTTTAACAGCATGCAGATTCACATCCTGCTGCAGAGACTTATCGACATAGGAGTAAACGGTGGTATTATCCACCTTGTTAGGGACTTCCTCTCTGACCGCCCTCAACAGGTCCTGGTTAACAATACTCGGTCCGACATCACTGTGCTTAACACCGGCGCCCCGCAGGGGACCATTTTATCCCCATTACTTTTTTCCATATACACAAACGAATTCCAATTAGATCTGGAAAAGTTTCGTTTGTTCAAGTATGCAGATGATATGGCCCTGGTTGCCTTATTAAAGAAGGGGGACATAGTCGGAGAGGAAGTATATAGAGCACATGTGTCATCTCTCCAAAAGTGGTGTGATGAAAGTTCCTTAGAGATCAATGTAACAAAAACTCAGGAACTTGTCTTTCATGAAAAGGACCCTGTGCAGCCCCTTATAATTAGGGGACAAATTGTAGAGGTAGTAGACAAGTTCAAATATCTAGGTACATATATTGATTGTAACCTAAATTTCAGTGAAAACACAGACCATATTTTTAAAACCTGTAACCAACGTCTCCATCTACTGCGCAAGCTCAACTCCTTTAGAGTGAGTAAGCACATTATGGAAACAGTTTATAAGAACCTGATAGAGGGCATTCTAACTTTCAACATGGCAATGTGGTACGGTAATCTAAATATTAAAGGAAGAAGCAAGCTGCAGAGAATAGTAAACCTTGCCTCAAAAATCATAGGGACAAGACAGAAACAATTAAGTTGTATGTACGATGAAGTGCTTAGGAAAAAAGCTGTCAAAATAGCAAATGATCCCTCTCATCCACTCAATAGGGAGTTTGAACTTCTTCCCTCTGGTAGACGTTATAAAGTACCAAGGGCAAATCGTAATATTTTTTAAAATTCTTTTATTCCTAATGCAATTGGGGCACTGAACACCATGCCCCGTTGATGCGTTGATGCGATGTGTTGTAATGTAACTGCCACTGCTGTCCTGCTTTTTGCCATGAAGATGTCTGTGTGTAAGTGTTGTTGTTGTTGCTGTTGTTGTCCTGCTTGTTGTTGCTGTTATTGTCCTGCTTGTTGTTTTTTTATGAGACCAAAGACAAATTTCCACATCGTGGACAAATAAAACTAACTAACTACACTTTTTTTCTCCCCCCCTGCTCCGCTCGAGCGCGGCTGAAGCCGGCTTGAGCTCACACGGGAGCGAGGCTGCTGCAGCCGCCGCTCGTGCTGACAGCTGACTGAGGGAGATGCTTTGGTTGGGCTTAGGCAATGAAGAAAGGAGTTGGTTAAGTTTAGTTAAAAGACCAGGTAGAGGCTAGACAGGCTAGAAGCATAATGAACATTATATGTCATTAATATGAAGTATTTGCTTGTTTTGCAGTTAATTATGCACATGATCCGTTTGACCCCAAAAAGGAAAAAAGGATCAATGCGCACTGCGCACTGGGGGTTTCCCCCAATAGCCTTTTCGGAATAGCGGGGTCTTTAGAAAAAAACTGAAAACCCCGCTATTACGATGAATGGAAGTCTATTGTCGGAAAGGCGGGGTGTAACCACAATCAATACCTCAAACCTGACACCATGCATATAAATAGATTGTAATTTGCAAACACATCCAGATTCTCATCTACAAATACTTGCAGACTTGAATCTATTGGACGATAATTTGGAAGTTC
Source organism: Trachurus trachurus (assembly GCF_905171665.1). NCBI lineage: Eukaryota > Metazoa > Chordata > Actinopteri > Carangiformes > Carangidae > Trachurus > Trachurus trachurus. The sequence continues at coordinate 4,201,104 of NC_139892.1, forward strand.
AAAAGTAGTTCTGAATCCAATATGTGATATAGCCTATTCATAATTGATAGTATATGGAATTCCTTAATTTTCATCTACTTGGTGAGAATTTGGGACAATTAACCCTGGCAACATTACATTTCTTCATATTAATTTATTTTAATTTCATCTTCCTGATATGTTATCTGCTGCCATTGTTGTTACGGTATGATTAATCAAATTTTACACACAGTACTTCTGGTCAAAATATTTATTCAGATGCATTTCTGTAAACACAAAAAAGATCAGCTTCTGAACAATTAATGACAAAAAAGAACATATATAATATATATAATATCAATAGCTGTGATAATTCCAGCTAACTAGAACTGTAGATCCTCTAGGGATGGGGCAAGCGGCCAGGGGGCCAGATGCTCTGGGGGTCCCTCCTGCGTCTCTGTGACATACCAATGTTCCGCAACCTCTGAGGACACAGAAGTATACCGCCTCTCCTCTGGCGTCTCTGGGACACTCCAATCCCCGTTTGAGAATGAGGACACTGGCGCAGAATTAGATGGCGGCTGGTTGGAGAGCATTGGCTGGCAGGGGGGCAATGGCCAAGAATCAGTGACCTGGTTGGTGGTTCCTGGCTGGCTGGGGGCAATGGTCCTGAATCAGTTCCTAGCTGGCTGAGGGGCGATGGTTCCAAATCAGTGGGTTGCTGGCTAGGGGGTGCTGGGTGGCTGGTGAGCACTGATCCAGGAACAGTGGGAGGCTGATTGGAGGTCACTGGCCAGCTGGATGGTGATAATCCCAAATCAGTGGGTGGCTGGATGGGGGGGGGGGGGGGGGGCACTGGCCCAAACTCAGGGGGTGGTTGGTTGGAGGGTATTGGCTGGCTTTGGGGCACTAGCCCAGTATCAGTCAGTGGCTGGATGGGCGAGGCTGACCCAGAAGCAGTGGATGGCTGGTTGGAGAGTATTGGCTGGCTGGGGGGCGCTAGCCCAGAACAAGTGGACCAGAGCAGGGGCCTCATTTATCAAACTGGGTGTAAAAGTGCTACTAAATTTTGATGTACAAAAATGGCGTACACCCAAAATATTTACACCCTTTTCAGATCTATCTATCTATCTATCTATCTAATCACACAGGACCCAAGAAAAGTGCGGATGTGAACACACCTCACATTCCGCCTTCTGAACGGCCCAACACAACCATATATGGTCAATGCAAATCAGCACATGCATATTAATTAGCCATGTGCGCTCTGGAAATGTTTGGAGTGACGTCAGTGGAAGACAGTGAGCAAAAAAAAAAAAAACAGACGGAGAGCGGGGAAAGAAGCGGAATTTCTCTGAAAGCTAGATACAGTCAGAAACATAATCTTGCATTGAAGGGCTACAATAAAAACAAAGAACTCCCAAATCAAACTGAAACAGAGCAGAAAGAAGAATAGACACAGTCGGCAAGCAAGGAAACGTCACTTCCGGTTAGGGCCGTGGGGGAAAACAAACCGTTTTCCCCATACACACTCATGCAAAAAGGCGGCATTTTAAACCTTTGTCAAACGCTTGTTCGCCATCCTGTCTTAGTTTTAATCACATGTATATGATGACAAAGAGCTATATATTAGAAAACTCATCACGATCTGGGTCGATTGCTGTCCGTACATCTTAAAATATAAAGTTTTCACAGCCATAGCCTACACCGAGTCAGCAGGGTCGGCAACCTTCACTTCCGGTCAGAGCGTTACACGTTTGGAGAAGATGAGCGAAGTTCCGATATAAAGGTTTAGGTTGTGGTTTTTGAATTTATTTGCGGTGCAAAATAATACACAATAACTCAGGCAGTGTCTACGAGTGTCTAGAGCCGGCCGGCGGCGACTAAGAGAGCGTCAGAGCCGTGGGGGAAGACAAATATGACTGACTGTGAAATACCTAATATTTTTAAATGTACGGACAACAATCGACCCAGATCGTGATGAGTTTCTAAAAATATAGCTCTCTGTCAGCATATACATGTGATTAAAACTAAGACAGGACGGCGAAAAAGCCTTTGACAAAGGTTTAAAATGCCGCGTTTTTGCATGAGTGTGTATGGGGGACACTGTTTGTTTTCCCCCACGGCCCTAACCGGAAGTGACGTTTCCTTGCTTGCCGACTGTGTCTATAGCTAATCGTATTTAATCTGCCCCTTTATTTTAGATTATGTCGCCAATAATTGAAAGCAGGTTTTCCACTACCAGTTACTATTACTTTGAAACATTCTAAAACATTTCCACCAGTCTGTGACTTTTACTAAAATGATGTTGGGCAGCACCCTCCTTTGTTAAAGTAACATTGCGGAGTTTTTCGGCCTTAAAATAATGTTTCCAGACTCACTGCAATGGTAGAAAAATGGTTAATAGGATGAATGGTGCTGCCGCTGCAGCCTGAGCCGGGTCGCGTCGGCTGAAACTGCACTATGGAACTTCCCTGCACAGGTACGAAACACCACCCCCCCTCCTCCCCCCTTTTTCTCTGCGTCGAGGGAGAGACGTGGTGGGTAAAAGCGAAACTTACGGTTCCCCTCCGGTCGTCGTCGCCGCCCCCCCTCCCCCGACCACCCGCCACACAGTCTCCTTGCAAACATGTGGGAAATACTGTCGTTTATTAATGGAAATAAACGCTGGATGCGCTCGCTGATAAGTTTCGTTTTCGTTTTTCCCCCCAGACGATAGCGCTTCTCAACCAGATGGTGGAAGCACTGAGCTGAAACTCCGCAATGTTGTTTTAAAGACAATAAATATTATTCACACAAAAAATATCGATCATATTTTCTCATTTTTACATAATCGCCACCTTCCTTCATTGGACGACCAGAGAATTCACCAATTTGCGCCGACATTATTTCATTTATTTGTTTATTTGTAACGGGACTTTATTGGGCTTGCTGCGCTGTGTGACAGACTGGTTGTGGAAGAGGTGTAGCCTACAGCAGGGGAAAAATATCAATATGGTATCAAAAGAAAACGAAATTCGTTTTATAAAGCCAGTATTTAGGAGCAAACTAGTGTAAACTGAGTCGCTGTGCTTTTCATGTAAAGTGTCGACATCAGCACGTGCGCGGGGTGGGTGTACTGTGTACTCTGCGCTCCTCTCTCCCTCACACACTGCAGTTCTCTGACTCAGCAGCGGCGTCGCCAATTCCTCCTGTTCTTCAAATTTGGAGGTATAGATTTCGAGAGCCTTGAATTGAGAAGAGGAAAAAAAAAAAGTCAATTGTTGTGGCTTGGCCTTGATTCTGTGGCGCTGCACCACATTGGTCTACGTATGGGAAACAATAGGTGTGCGTTTGAGTAAAATGAACGTTTGTGTTTCATTCTATAAACTACTGATAACAATTTCTCCCAAAAATTACAACTGGTCAAAATAACGAAAATAGATGCAGTGTTTTCAGACCTCAAATAATGCAAAGAAAACAAGTTGATATTCATTTTTAAACAGACCACTAATGTTTTAATTTAGGAAGAGGTCAGATTAATATCAATGGAAATTTCAATTTTAATCCTGCAGCAGCAGTGATTGATGATTTACTGATGCATAATAGTTCTAAGATTTTCTATTAAAATAAAGTCAATAATGACATTTTTTGTGTTCTCTTTGTATTTGGAAAAGTATCAAAAAAACATGTTGGTACCAATACCAGTACCAACATGTTGGTATCGTGACAATAACGTTATATAGCATAATGTGACCCTACTTGTAGTTCTGCTTGAATTTCTTCTCAAAATGCATCAGATTGATGCTTTCAAATATGAAATATTCAAAATTTTCTTACTCCCCCGGACCCCCCTAGAGGGGTCGTATCCTTCTCACCTTTTTCACCCATGACCCGTTTTCATGTCTGGGGGACAGAGCGTGTAAAAAAAAACGTGTATCCATAATGATAAATGAGGCCCCAGAGCGGAATGTCGGAAAGATGGTTTGTCTAAATGGTGGGATGTCGGAGTGGTGGGACGTCGGAATGGTGGGATGTTGGAATGACAGCATGTAACCGAAGCGGCAGCTCTATATCATGCACTGATTTATATTATTATTATAGCCGGTTACATGCTGTCATTCCGACGTCTAACCAACCGACCGCCCACCAATCGTACACACACACACACACACACACACACACTTATATAATATATTACAGGCTAATACATATATATAATATTTCTGTCGAATATATTTGCATTTTATTTATTTCTTGAAAAGGCCTGGGGCCTCATTTATCAAAGAGCGTGTAAAAGTCCTCTTAAATTTTCAGTACGACGGAAAGGCAAAATGTGCGTACGACCAAAAAATATACACTCTTTTCAGATCCATCAAACTCCGCGTACACACGGCTGCACGGTATTTCCCTTGAAAAGCGTGGATGAGAACACGCCTCATACCCAGCCCCCTAAACGGCCCCATACAACCATATATGGTCAATGCAAATCAGTTACGTGCATATTAAGTAGCCATGTGCACTCTGGAAACTTGTGGAATGACGTCAGTGGAAGACGGTGAAGACAATAGACGGACGGAGAGCGGAGAAAGAAGCGGAATTTCTCTGAAAGCAGACACACGGTAACACGGCAATATCAGTCAGAAACATCATCTTGCATTGAAAGGCTACAATAAAAACAAAAAACTCCCAAATCTAAATGAAACAGAGCAGAAAGAAGAAGAATCACATTCATTCTGCCCCTTATTTTAGATTATGTCATAATAATTTAAAGCAGGGTTTCCACTGCCAGTTAATACTACTATGCACCCCTTTCCACTAACCCCCAACTGCCGTTCACTGGACGACTTTGATTTTCATTTGTGCATAGCTATATATAAAAAAAAAAAAAAACATTGAAGTCCACCAGTCTGTGACTTTTCCTAAAATGATGTTGGTCAGCACCAATTTTTGTTAAATAGCCTACAATAAATATTATTCACACAAAAAATATCGATCATGTTTTCTCATTTGCTTTGATTTGCGCCGACATTATTGTGCTTGCTGCTTGCTTGTGTGTGTCCAGTCTGGCTACATAACACTCGGTCATCGCAGAAATTACTATTTTCCAGACTGAACAGACGGGTTGTGGAAGAGGTGTTAGCCTACATGCAAGGGAAAAATATCAATATGATATCAAAAGAAAACGAAATTCGTTTTATAAAGCCAGTATTTAGGAGCAAACTAGTGTAAATGCACAGGGGAAAAATCTGAGTCGCTGTGCTTTTCATGTAAAGTGCCGACGCCAACACGTGTGCGGTGGTGGTGGTGGTTTGCTACTTCAAACAGTGTCCGCGCTCCTCTCTCCCTCCTGCAGTTCTCTGACTCTGCAGCGGCGTCGCCAATTCCTCCTGTTCTTCAAAAAGCGTGTAAATGCCGGTACGCCAGGGTCAGACTGGTCGTAAATTTCGGCACTTTCTCCCGACGGGTTTTGGTTTGATAGATCCCAAATTAGGCGGAGAAAAGTGCGTACGCACAAAACGGGGGAAAGAGCGTGTAAAAAAACGTGTATCCACAATGATAAATGAGGCCCCTGGGCAATGAGACAAAGAGCGAAGAACTGTTTAGTCTTTTTTTGTATTTGTCATTAAATGTGTCTTGTAATCTCATATGGGATAAGCCACAGTGGTAGCATGACACGAAAAAAAAAAATTCATTCATTCATATTTGTCACAAACTCCAAGGCTGAGCACCTCCCACTTTACAAATAGAGGCCCAGTTGAGGCCTTCCCTCTTTTCCTTTGTCTCCAGACTGTGTGTGTGTGTGTGTGTGTGTGTGTGTGTGTGTGTGTGTGTGTGTGTGTGTGTGTGTGTGTGTGTGTGTGTGTGTGCTGGTGAGAATGAGAATCACTTGGTTTGATGTGTTTATGGATAATGAATAATGAAAAGATTGATTGTATTGTTTTATGTTTTATTTGTTAGGATCCCCATTAGCTGCGCTCTAGAACGCCGCTAGTCTTCCTGGGGTCCACAGTTAAAACCAATACATTTAAACATAAATCTGCAATCACAACATAAAGACAAGTCAACAAAATCTTACATTAAATCTGTACCATCAGATTATCATCCACATCAAAGAACCTGTGTAAGACAACTCCGATGTACAGCAGTTATAAAATAAAATAAAAATAATAAAATAAGAGGGTAAAACAAATGAAGATGACAACAAGAGGCCCTATTACGCTACATAAGACCCTTTATGTGTATGTGTGTGTGCATGTGTATGTGTGCGTATGTTATTTTACAGATATGAAATAGGGTTAGGGTTTTATTTGCTTTTTGAATGTTAGTTTGTGTGTGAGTTTAGTTATTGGCAGTGGTAAGGAGTTCCATGGTTTAAGTGCTCTGTATTCTATTGTGTGCTTCAGAAAGTTGGTGTTTGGTTTAGGAAGCGTGAACCGGCCTTGTGTTGCCTGTCTGGTGGCATATGTATATGAATCATGATTGTGTTTTAACTGATGGTATTGATAAAAAGGTGTTTTAAACTGTAATGTTTTCCATATTGAGAGAAGTACTGCAGCATTGACTCTGTCCTCTACTTTTAACCATTGTAGACAGGAATGCATGTTGTTGATACTGTTACTGTATGGGCATTGCAGAGCAAGGCGTGCTGCCTTGTTCTGCACCAGCTGTAACTTATTCAAATCTTTTTGTGTAGCTTTTGCCCATACTATCTGAAATTATTCTAATTTAATGGTATTTAGTATTTATCAGGCATGAATTACTTAGTTTCCTTTCTTTCTTTTCTTCCTTTTAGAACCATGGCACTTGGTGACACCACCCCTCAATTCAAACATTAAAACAAATAAACAGAGATTAAAGGCAAAGCACTTCTTTGTCCTGGTGGTTTGTGTGGCTCCAGTCTGAACCTTCACAACAATATTCATTACATATGTCTCCCACAGGAAGGAAGAAGGGCCGTCATATCCTTGTGGCGTGAGGCGGTACTGGTGGTTCAGTCCAATTGAACCTCCAGGTCACCCGCCTCAGGGCAAAAGAGTCTCCGTATGGCGTCCAGCTGCACAGCTCGGCCCATACCAAAGTTGAAGTAAAAGCATTTATGAACGCACGCACGCACAGACACACACAAAATAACTATCTCCTATCCTCTTCATCGCCACAGACAACAAATGCCAAGACTCTCCAGGTCACAATTATTGGAGAGCACACATCGGCCAGCGGTGAGCTTGAGGTGCTGCTCGACGACGGCGAGACACTAAAGATATCCAAAGTCCTCTGGAGGCCATACCGCGAAACTGTCCTCACCACTGAGGTTCATGTATCTGTGACAGTGGAGGAAAAAACTATAAACTCCATTGAATAATTGGTTGATTAATGATTTTATGTGTTTTTGCCAGTGTCTCTGTGTTAATTTGATGTGATGCAGGCTATTTTATAATTAATGTTCCAATATGGTATTAAAAAACGTGTTAATTTCATGATACCGTATGTTTTTTATTTTCAGTAGCTTAATTGTCAAATGAATCCTGAAAATCCTATGTATTTTATTACTGAAACGAGTTGGAGGCAGAGAGATGAATTGTGTTTAAGCAGTATTCTGGCAGAAGGCCACTTTAAGGATTTAAAGGATAAATCTAGAAGGTGCGGAGCTACCTACCCACTTAAAGCACTATTGATCTAGGCTACATTGTGTCATATTACCGTGTAAAGCCATTTTCTGCATTTTCTGGCACGATCTACTAAAGGTTTGCGTGTATTTAAACGTGTGCAAACGTGACGGTTACATGCTGCCATTCCGACATGCTGCCACTCCGACATATCGCCATTCCGACATTTTACTATTCAGACATGTCACCATTCAGACATACCACCATTCCGACATGCAAACGTCCTGCCATTCCGACAGTTTCGTCCCGCCATTCCGACAAGGCTTTAATTTCCATAAGGAAATGTGCGTTACTCCGAGCGGCGGTTAGGTGTATGTGTGTATGTTTTTTTTTTGTTTTTTTTCATGTTTTAAGACATGTGTACAGATGTGATACAGTCAGTGGAAGCTTAATAAATAAACAAACACAAAGTCTCGCCATGTACAATCACACACTCCGATGTCAGTTTGTAACAATTTCCCTTACAATAAGGATATAAGGGGAACTGGCACAACTGCTGCAAGCGGATCTAGGCTCGCGCTACTGGTGCGTCCAGGGAAGCAATAATCAAAGTCGCTACTTAGAGTCTCTGTATTTCACTGAACTCAAAACGCGCCCATCACAGGCGGCATATAATAAACAATTACACACAGATCAACAGAACCCGAAAGGCCCCCCTCCCGCTGTCCATTAAGTCCGAGTGGGAATGAGTGTGTGTGGGTGCGCGAGCGCACTGTCACTGTCCGTGTGTGTGTGTGTGCGTGTGTGTGTGCGCGCGCGCGCGTGCGTATGTGTGTGTGTGAGCGCGCGCGTGCGTGTGTGTGCGCGCGGCGTGCATATGTGTGTGTGTGTGTGTTGGTGCGTGGTGAGGGTGAGTGAGAGTTTGTTTGTCCTACTGTCCACACGGGAGAGACGCCGCGGCTCCGCCGAGGTGACCACCAGTCCTCTCCCTCGTCCCGCTTGGCTGAAAATGGGCTGTGAGGTGTCCAAACGGGCCTTTATGATCCACAGGGTAATCCACCGGGAAAAATAATCACTCTCCTCCCCTCTCACCACGTCACTTCTCCATTTAAACCCTCGGTCCAAATAATGCACTTTTACGCATTACGCACACAACTTACAGCAAAAAAGAAACATTCATTCATTCATTAAAGGTCCGCACGTCCCCGTGCGCAAACCACAAGGATAATTGATCATTTCCCTGGCCTAATACACAATGAAAAAAACCTGGGGAGCAAACCTGCAAATCAACTACCCCAGCTGGCCAGGCAAAACCCAGTGGATCACTACAAGTTGTTGCAACTTTTGGGAATTTACTCCTGGTAAAAAGGCTTACAAACATGGACCGGGACGGCTCCATAATACGCACAAAAATCCAAAGGAAACGAAAGGTAACTTTAAAAAAAATAGCAACAGCACGAAGTAGTCAAAATATGTGTTTTACGCATGCCTCTGTGCGTCTGCAGATCAAATTGTCTATAATTAAACTTGGAGCCAGACCCGGCCAGGCTACAGGAGAGATCAACAATATGCAGGGGTCCAGGACCCCCATGAGAACCACTGATCCTGTTGAACGTACTGTAACCACTGTGATACAATAAAAAACAACATCACTGATCTGATTCACCGGCGTAGCGGTCCCTCTCTCCATTAACTCTCTAGCTCTCTCGACCACAGCTGCAAACTAAGTAGCACAGCGCCAATAATAATAATAATAATAATGCATTTTATAATCGAGATGGGATGTGACAAGGGCGTTGACCAGAGTCAAAGTGCTGTTAGAGGAGAGAGATGGGCAGGCAGGGAGGCGGTGATCATTATTAACCTACACATTTAATGACCTTATGTCGGAATGGTGGGACGTTTTCAATTAATGGAAGTGCCGCCATTACGACAATTAGACTTCAATGTCGGAGTGGCGGTATGTCGGAATGACCCGCGGATACCAACGTGACTGCACGCGCAAACACATGTGGAACCTGATCTACTAACCGGGCGCACCGAGGATTGCGTCTCTCAAACGGGCAAAATAGCATGTGCAATCCATTTAGCGTGTTTGCCTTGATGAATATGTAAATATGGGCGTTTCTGCCAGAACGCGCAAAATACTGCGAGGAGTAGATGCAAATAGATTTATTTAACGCACACAATGTGACTTACCAAACCAGGAAGTGATTGTGGTGAAAGTTTTTGCGTCTTTATTTACCACGTCTGAAACAGCCACCGCAATCTCTTCGGGCGCATGACGTCTGTCCGACTACCCATTTCTCCGACCACCCATTTCTCCGACTCCGACCATACATTTCTTTATTTTTGCGTCATCAGTCCAACCTCCCACTTCTCCGACTTAAGTAGCCCTAACCCTTAACCTTACCCTAAACCTAACCTCAACACTGTAGAATGGGTAGTCGGAGAAATGACCCGTCGGACTTGTGGGCAGTCGGACTGACGTATGCTCCCCAATCTCTTCCTGGTTTGGTAAGTCACATTGCGCACACTAAATAAATCTATTTGCATCTACTCCTCCCAGTATTTTGCACATTCTGGCAGAAACGCCCATTTTTACATATTCATCAAGGCAAACACGCTCAATGGATCGCACGTGCTATTTTGCCCGTTTGAGAGATGCAATCCTCGGTGCGTCCGGTTAGTAGATCAGGTTCCACATGTGTTGGCGTGTGCAATCACGTTTGCACACGTTTTAATACACGCAAACCTTTAGTAGATCTGGCCCAGTGTCGCTAATGATGTTGACGTCTCGAAGGAGAATTCCGGTAATTTTTGACCCCTACATCGTTGTCCTGATGGTCACCCAGTGTTGGGGGGAGCAAAAAACGCCACTAAACTGGAATTAGTGATGTTCGATACCACAAATTTCCTTTCCGATCCGATACCGAGTAAAATTCTGGCTGGTATCGGCGATACCGATCCGATACTTTGTGCAAATGCACCTAATGTGCCTGGTAAATCAAATTTTAAAAAGTAGTGTATTTCAAATCCTAGCTTCCTAAGGATGCAAGACTTAAGAGTAACGTATTTATCTATTTATTTTAAACTCTGAACTATATTGAGGTAGTGGCCTCGTTTACAATATAGCCCAGCTAATTCAACATTAAAAACCAAACAGAGGACACAATCATACAAAATATGTGAAAATGGTGTTTCAAACACTAAAAAAAGAACATAAGTAAAACTAGAAAATTTCCTCTGGGGAAATTTTGAAAGGGCCACGGGGCTACTGCCAGAGTGTGTACATTATGATGAGATTCTTCAGAGATTTCAAACAATTAATACTAGTAACATTATGACATTATATACAAGGAGCACAACTACAACAAACATTCCTTTTTCAAGTATTTATTTATACAGCAACCTATGCCCTTTCAACCTCAAATGTGTGGGTGACAAAGTCACAAAAAATGATGAAAAGGGGTGCAGGCAGAGTTGAGTTAAGCGAGAGGGCAGTGATGATATTCCATGTTGTCTGCAAATACACAAACACACACAAAAAAAACATCTGTAAGACACCAACATGAATCAAGTCAATTTAAAGTAATCAAGATACAGTACAGTTTTGTACTCGTGGGTAAATGTCTCTTACTTTTCTTCTGCTGGCTCACTGTCTTGATATTTGGTCCTCATCTTCCAAGATCTGTTGTCATCCTCCCTAAAATATTTAACACATTGTTCAGTAACAGTTATCAAAATGTTTAAGAATGTATTCACAGATACCCAGACACAACCTACATTGACAATTGTCATGAAATCAATGACAATGCATGGGTAAATGTCTCTTACTTGTCTGTTGGGTTGCTGTCTTTAGCTCTGGTCCTCTGGAGGTCTTCTTCCTGGATCTGTGGCCATCCTCTCTAGATTAATAAAGCACAAGTATCAAATCTTGCTTGATCATTTGATCACACTACAGTCAGTAAAAGATCATCATCATCTGTTGGGATGTTCTTTCCTCTGGGGAGTCCTCTGGAAATCTACTGTGGTCCTCTTTCATTTTTCTGTCTCGATCTTTTGTCACTCTTACAGGAACATAAAGGGCAAAGGCATAAATTAGTTACAGGTTTCAAAGCATTGTGCAAACTGTGACGGTTTCGGTATGAGTTTTAGTGGGGGGGGGTTTTGGGGTGCCAACCAGGTCACACAGTGGCTTGGCTCTGCCGAGGGGCCGCAGTTGGTAAAAGTCGCCTACAGCGAGGACAGACATTCCTCCAAATGGTTTCCTGTTTCCTTTGATCTGCTGAAATCGTCAGTGGACGTAGGCAAACAGCTCTTTGGAAACCATTGATATCTCGTCGATGATGAGAATCTCGGCATTGGACAGTGCCGCTCTGACGTCGTCTAGTGCATTTCCAAGGCCCTGATATGGTGGCTTCAAGGACCTTGGGAGCTTCAGGGTGGAGTGCAACGTTTAGCCTGAGATGTTGAAGGCTGCTGTGCCAGTGAATGCAGTCAGCAGCACTGCAGGCTGGCACATGTCGGCCTTGTCCCGGAATCTGGGGAGCTCACGCAGAATCCTTGTTGCCTCCTGATGAATGCACTTGATGACATGGGATTTGCCACAGCCAGCTCCTCCCGTCATGAAGTAATAAAACGGGTCTGGATCATGGCGCCAGACACGTTTAAAGCACCACTGACGCACGCTGTAGAATATCGATGCCTGAGTCTCGTTCAGACTGATACATCTTTCTCATGTAGTCTGGACTCAACTCTGGTGCGTCTATTATCGGCATGAAGCCCCTCCTATCGTTGTTGACTTCATAGTCGGGGATGTCTTCGTTTTCTTCATGCTCTGTCTCCAAGGGTTCGCGCTCGGCGAGACACTCCAAGCGGTCCAGTTCCATCTCGGGTGCAAAGGTGTTCCAAGCATTGAGAACTGGACCACACTGCTGAAACTGTTGGAGTGCCGCGTCGATTTTTTTGCCTCCTCCTTCGTATCGTTTCTTGTTGGCGTCTACGATACGTCTGATGTCCCTATCACCTTTTCTTTTCTGAGAAGCGAGCAAATCTGATGATGCTTGGTTTGCCTACAGTTCTCTTCTGAATGGACCCTTTCTCATTTTGGAGACGAATGGCACTTTTGCTTTCAGTTTGCTGGCCATACACTACCCTGTACTCTGATGCAAACTCAGCCAGACACATACCTTCGAACGGTTGTCCGACAGGTCAGTCTAAGTACTTTTCAGGCACTCCTGACATCCACACCTCCTCCGAACCTGGTTCCATGTTTTTGAGCCTGTTGATGGGATGACTCATTTTCAGACCGTCCTCATCAGTCTGAAGGAACACAACGGAACGAGAGCACTTCTTCAAGGGTAAGCTGCAAGTGCGAGCTGCAGCTTCTTGAGCGCTGACCTCTCTGTGCTTTGCGTACGCCTGCATGATCTGCTTCATCTCATCGCGAGAACTCACTAGTGATCATCGTTTCTTCCATGGGCAGTTTAGGGAAGCCAAATCTGCAGGAAACATTGCCTTTTTTGCAAGATTTTGAATGTTTCCTGCTGTGCACCTGAACCTCGGATACAATTTGGTGAAGCTCTGGGTCTCTCTTGGGGTCAGGCATCTTGAACGATATGTACTTGTCGATGAAGCTGGTGACGCGGCTGTCAAGATCCTCTTCAAATCTGGGTGCATCTTTGATCCAGACCAGCATGTGAATGTGTGGGCTTCCTCTGGCTTGAAACTCCACACGGTAGAAGTAATCCTCCACTTCACCAATGGGTTTTGCTGCTGAGAGAATGAGGCTGGTCATCAGAGCGTCTACTCTCTTTTCAAACATGCGCATAACTGTGATGGGGTTGCTGCGCAGAATGTCACATTTGGCGTTCCAATCGAGCTCTGAAAAGTCCCCTAGTTCACCCTGCTGAGCTTTAATGACCTGCACGACTTCAGGCCATCTCATCTCAGCAGCAGAATCTCTCAGTGTTCTCTCCCAATAAGCTGGAGTGCCTCTGAGGAGTTGCATGAATCGTGTTGCATCCTTGTCCATGATAAGTCTCTCAAGCTCTTCTTTGTCTTGCAGCATCGAGTTGGTAACTCTGCGGCTGTCCTTGCTTCTGGATTTTCCTTTGCGCATTTGAATTGACATACTGTTGGTGGCCAAGTGTGTCTCTGTGACAAACTGTGCAAAGAAAAGGTAGCTTTGGTCACCGGCAAACCGTGTATCTGCAGCAAATCAGTCCCTCCAGGAATTTGCGATGTTGCGATCGCAACAATTAACGCAAATTCAGCAAATCCCCGCAAATTTTTGCGATCTTGCAATTTTGTACAATCACCGCAACTTTTCCGCAAATTGGACCAATTGTCGGTGCTTTCCGCGAGTTACACAGCAGAGAGTGCGGGTCTGGACGGAGCGGTGGTTGAAAGTGAGTCCACGGAGGAAGGCCGTGGGCTGGGCTGACGGCAAGAAACTTGATACAACGTGCACAAAGTGATAAGTAAAGGAACACAAGCTGAGTTGAAGGTGTTGAGTGTGTGAGTTGTCCTGGTTGACCACCCGAGGCTGTGTCAACCCCGCAGCACTCGCCGAGGGGGAATCCAGTTAGTGCGCCACTGCAGGGCCGGAGCGGAGCAGCCGGCGGCCAGGTGCCCCTTCCCCCATCCTAAGGCCCTGGCCCTGGATTTGAGTAGCCACCCTCCCCTTTTTATTCAAAGACTGGACTGTTTTAATGGCATTTTAAAACAGTTATTTTACCACGATTTTTAAACAGACATTTTAATTAAAAGTAAAACAACTTTCAACTCTATATAATTTTCCTGTGCTTTTCTTAACAAGTGGAAAATTGCTGGTATAACAGGACCTCACATTATTTTGTGACATTTCAAAATTTTCAATTTTCCTTTGATTTTTAATTATTCAGAACAAAACTGCAACTTTTTTTTGCAACTTTAGCTGTCTCCCGCAATTTAATCGCAACAAAAGCGCTTAAAACATCGCAACATGCACCACAATTTTTTCAAAATGTGGCCGCAAAATCAGGCATTTTAGGCCGCAACAATCACAAAAAAAGCCCGCGAAATCCTGGAGGGACTGGCAAATAGCCTAGCATTAAAGTACATGCTGGGGGACAGTTTGATGGTTCTGGCTTCATCTAAAGTGTTCTGTCCTGTTGGAAACTGCACAGGAAAGGCCATGGCTTCTAATTTTGGTATGGAGAAGAAACCTACTGGTTTGTTGCCTTGGGCGGGTGCAATGCTGAAAATCCCATCACCATACAAAAGGATTTCCTGTGCAATGTCCGGAGGCTGCATGCAGGTGTCCAGAGCCAGACCAGGTCTCAGCTCCTCTTTTTCTTTGTCACTCTGCTCTGTCTGTGCTGCTGCATTGGACTGGTCTGGCTCATTTTGGCTGTTGAACACCTCTTCTAGGTCTATTTCAGTCTCTATATTTTCCTCTGGGGTGCTGTGCTGCTCTGGCTGCGCGGCAACTGCAGTCTTGTGCTGTGAGTCTTCTTCGTCGGCTGACTCATCATCTTGTAGACTCTCGTAAGTGGCACTGTCATCAATAGACACATTTTTATACTCAGAATGTAGCCGTTTGAGTTTAGCCAGGCCAGCTAGCACATCCTTCATGTTGACGGTGTAGAAGTGCTGGTGGCCTTTGTATTTAATGCGTCTTTTTAGTTTTACTTGCAGTAGCTGTGCTTCAGTGTTGGGCCTTGGGAGACTGTTTACGACTGTTTCCATCTCTGATGGAACACACACAACAGCGCCGTGTACAGCTCTCTGTTGTCCTTTTGGCAGAGCGATTATTTTAGCAAAAGGCAGGATTTTAGCAATGAGCTGCCTTTCAAGCACATTAAGTATAGCCAATTCTGGGGGGATGGGTGCTAACTCTAGATTGTTTGCTACTGCAATTCTGCCTCTGCTCAGGTGGTTGTCACAGGTGTGGCAGATCCACTCCTGAAGTCTCTCTTGTGGAACAGAGCAGGGGGAAGAGCAGTCATTGTCACAGAAATGAACATAGTTTCCTGTCAAGCACGCGGCTGCCATTTTACTGTGTTTGCTATATTTGCATGGCTTGACCTGATTGGGGAACATTGTTCTGTTACAAATTGTACAGACATATGTGGGGCCATGTCTAATGGTTTCACGGAAGGATGCTATGGCTGCTTCCATCACAGGATCCATCAGGGGCTGGGGAGGTCCCTGGCTAACAATGCTTCTGTATTTTTTTCTAATTCTAAGTGCTTTTTGTATCTTGTGATGAATGCAAAAGGCAGCATTTGTGGCCAGTTGGGTTATTCTATGCTGGCTAACGCGTTGTATGCAGCGTAGTCTAAACTCTGGGTCATTACGGTATCTGGTGTTCAGATTTTCCTTTTTCTTTTGCCTGTGGCTCTGGTTGGATGCGTACTTGGTTGTCATGTACATTTTCTTCTTTGTTCTGACTTCAAGATTCATGTATCTCTGGGACATGTATTTTTTCTGTCTGCTTTGGAAAGCGGGAATTGCCTTGTACCTCTCTCTAATGTATTTTTTCTGTTTGCTCCGGAAAGCGGGATCTGCCTTGTACCTCTTAGTTATGTTTTCTTTCTTTTTGCTCCGGAAAGCAGGATCTGCCTTGTACCTCTCAGTAGTCTTTTTTTTTATCTCTGCTACGGAAAGCAAGATCTGTTGCGTATTTTTGTTTGAGTTTTTCCTTCTTTTTGCTTTGAACTTGGGGATCTGCATAATAACACTTGAATGACAACAGCCGTTGTTTCTGATAGTGACTGTCTTCTGCAAATTTAGTTTTTGCAGCCTGAATTTTTTTTGCTCTGAATTCTGGACAGGTGGCGTACTTGTTTTTTTCAGATTCCGTGCTTCTTCTTCTTCTTTTCCTCCTTGGCTCATGAGACAACGGTGCATGTTTGTCTTTGCCGTCACTTGCTTTCCGCCCGGCTTTTCGTCGTCGCTCCCTATTCAGCTTGGAGGCATTTGTTGTTTGTGGGACAACTTGTGGGATTGCTGAGGAAGTGTTGATGTGAGCTGCTGGAATCTCTGCTTGTGTTGGGCAGGGGACAGTTTCAGGCTCGGTGTCATTGGTTGGGGCAGCTGATTGTTCAGGCTGTTCACTGGAACCGACAGCGTCAAATGAAATGGGCACAAACTCGTAGCTGGCATGAGGTCCACGATTTTTAAACAGTTTGTGCAGGTGGTCAGCCAGGTCACTGAGCTCAGAGAAGGTCATCATGATTGCAGTTCCATAGCGGTGTGGTAAGCCTGGTGCATTTCTCGTGTGTGAATCAAAGACTCCATACCTCCCCGATTTGTCACGGAAAACTGCAATGCACTCTGGAGTTATCATGATTAAAGCCTGGCTGACTTCTGCTGACAGACACTCTAGCTGTGTGGCAAGGGATCGCCCAAACTGCTCAGTTCCTCCTGGGGTGGGTGGTTGGTCTTTAAGGGGGCCTAGTCTGGCAAAGGACATGTTGACATTGTACATATTTGTGTCTGTCAGCACCTGTTTTGGCATTTCCTCTAATGTCAGGTGGTCATCTTGGAATGTTTTGTCCAGAATTAGCTGCTCTTTAATTCCAACATAGAGTGAGTCTCCCTGTGCCATCACTTTGTCGAGGGCAGTCCTGTTGAACTGACTGCCCTCATTCTGGTATGCCAGGAAAGTCAGAGACATGCAGGAGCACTGTTTATTTCTGGAGAATCGTTTGTATCTCTTGTCTCTCTGACTATGACTGGCCCTCACAGTTTCAACACGTTGCTGCTCTGTCCTGGCCGGAACCTGAAATTATGTTATAAAAGGATTGTTACCATTAGCATTACTCTGTTTCACATTAGCATTGCCATTATTATTATTATTATTATTAGGGCCACGGGCAATCGCACCGGGCACTGGTCCCAACAGCTATGAAATAGCTGCAGGGACCAGTGCCCGGGCGAAGCCCGGGCACTACTGTTATTGTGTGGATTTTTTCCTAGTTAGTGTGAATGCTGGAAGCATTCACACTATTGTTATTCAAATCTTTATACTTATTATTATTCTTACTTCTTCCGCTCTTTTTCAGGATCTAACTCCTTCTTCATACTTTGTGCTATTTCAACAATTCATATATCAAAACGTGCAGCTTTTTCAGTACATTTGTGCTATGACTTTTCTCTTTCATACTATTTATACTTTTTAAAATATTTAACTTTTTTTGCAATTTTTCTCTCATAGGAAATGAATTGAAACAGTCTTCAAACTCTTAAAATCTTCTGCTTCATTCAGCCTCTAATAGCTTCAGCATACTTTCAGCTACAGACTTCATTCAACTTTTAAACTGTTCACAAACCTTTCAACTATTCAGCTATATCTCAGCTTATTGATATCTTCAACAGTTTCAGATATATGTATAGTTTTAAAATCATTAAAATTTCTGACAAAATTCAGATTTAACATGAAAGTCAATGGGACGGAATGTTCGGACGTTGGCAGTTGGCAGAGTGACAGAGGGTCTAAAAATCCTCTCACATTTTTCTCTCTATCCTGTCAGCACGGCCACAGATTACACTCTACACACATAATTTCCGCCACGTTTGTAGACAAGCTCATCCTCGATCTCTTCATGTGCTCAAAAAACCAGAGAGACGAACACAATTTAAACTCGGAGCCTCTGAGTGTGGCCAGTTCCCTCTCTTCCTCTCATTGAGTCCCATTCAAAAGTAGGCACTGATTTTCGGAGAAAAGCAGAAATGACCTCCTTATCTTACCTGCGACTGTGAGAAAAGTTTTTGCCCTACAAACATTTAATGCACATCACCACGCTCAGGAAGCTCTTTTGAACCAGCCAGTCTCTACCACACTCTGATAAGAGGTACGATTGTCTTTTCAGAGGCTGTTGTTCGGGAGCTGCACCGAGCTCAAATCTCACTGTTCTGCTCTGTGTGGTGCAGACACAGAGAGACAGACACACACACACAGACAGCTAGACACACACAAACACACAGACACACACATGCACACAAAAAGCTTGCTTCTGTCTCCTTTCCACACACCGGTTTACAGCTCATTAATCAGCCTCTCTATGATTTCATATCTTTGAGGGGAAATTCTAAACATTTCTAAAAAGTTATTTGTCTACACACATTTCAGTTTGTTCAGGTAATGGAGATTTCAGGATTTGGAGCTTCTTCATGTCCTGGCTTTAGACTTTTCCACCTCTTTAACCCTTACATTTTACTTTGAAGGATTTTAATTCCAACAATTCAGACTCAACCATTTTAGGAGTTTCACATTTTTTATTTATTAATGTATAGCCTATATATCTTTACCCTTTCTTTTTACACCTATCTTTAACAATTCAGGTATTTTCCTGCATTTCGTGTCATTCAGCCTCCTCGTTACAAGTTCTACTCTTTAGACATTGCCTCATCTTTATTAACATTTATATAACAAATGTTTTCAAGCTGTTAATTTTATAACTTATTAGAGTAATTTGAGTGTACTTAAAATGTTAATTTTTCTTTCACCACAATCTTCAACAATTCAAATAATTTCCAACCACCTAGATATTGTTTAATCTATATTAGTAATAGTCCAACAATGTATTCATGCTATCATTTTTTAATATATTTGAGTAGACTTCAGCTTTTCAATTTCTTCATGCTAATCTTCAACAATTTAAATAATTTCCAATCATTTCATACAAAATAAACCTCCTTCTTACAGGTTCCATTTGTTAATCTATTTTCACTTATTACTTTAGCCATGTTAGCACTTGTTTATCTGTATCAACTTTGTTTCAATGATTTCTTCAGCTTATTCAGCATTGCTTCAGCAATAGCGTTCAGCTGCTTTCAGCAACGCACACACATTCTCTCTGTCGGTCACACACACACACACACACACACACACACACAAATGGACACACACTAACTACCACACACACACACACACACACATCACATCTATCTATCTATCTATATATCTATCGATCTATCTATCCATCCTCTTCTCTCTGTCTTCCTCACTATCTATCTATCTATCTATCTATCTATCTATCTATCTATCTATCTATCTATCTATCTATCTGTCTATCTATCTATCCATCCTCTTCTCTCTGTCTTCCTCACTCTCTGTTCTATCTATCTATCTATCTATCTATCTATCTATCTATCTATCTATCTATCTGTCTATCTGTCTGTCTGTCTGTCTGTCTGTCTGTCTGTCTATCTTGCTCTGTCTACCCTCTTCTCTCTGTCTTCCACACTCTCTGTCCTATCTATCTATCTATCTCCTACCTCCTACTCTATTTCTTTCTTTCTTTCAAACCCTCTGTCTCTTTTTTCTCTCTTTTTCTTTCTTTCTGTCTTTCTTTATTCTACCCCTTCATCTGTATTTTAACTTCTTTCTTTATTTCTTTCTTCTTTGTTTCTACCCCATTTCTTCCTTTCGTTTCTTTTCTCTCTGAGTCTGTCTGTCTGAAATGATATTATTCAATATTATACAACAGTTAGTTCCGACCGGTCCCAACCGAGCAATTTGATTGGACAAGAGACGTTCCATGAGTGCTGATATAACAGCACTGCGACTTTTTACGGACGTTATCACTCCGCTGTTCAGCTGGACAGGAGCTAAGTCACCGACCCCCAGACGTTAAGCAGAATTAAATAAAGGCTATTTAATGTGTTTTCCATGTAAACCCCAATTCGGAATTATTATTTCCATGTAAACTCGAAGGAGAATATTTTAATTCCAAACTATTTAATTCAGAATAATTGATTCCGAATTAAAAAACATCATGTAAACGTGGTAACTGTCTTACACGATTTCTTAAAAACAACATTTTTATTCAATCCAACTGTTTTCAGATTACAGTAACATAGGCCTAAAGAAAAGACAGAGCATTTCTCATGGATGTAAAAAAATAAAAAATAAAAAAAGGGGGTTTTCAGCGCCCCGTATGAGGCTGGCCTCGAACCCTGATCGTCTGCGTCTCAGGCGACGATGCTAACCGTTTCACCATGCGCCCCACATGTTATATCAAAGTGGTTAGCACATGTTTTGAGGGT
This sequence comes from Trachurus trachurus, assembly GCF_905171665.1. Classification (NCBI taxonomy): domain Eukaryota; kingdom Metazoa; phylum Chordata; class Actinopteri; order Carangiformes; family Carangidae; genus Trachurus; species Trachurus trachurus. Next base: position 4,221,689 of record NC_139892.1, read on the forward strand.
GAGTGAGTTTACCGCACATCCATGGTTTATCGTCAGTACCGCTGTCATTTCTCCTTACTGGTACTTCCTGACTGCTTCTCTCTGATATCTCCGAACAGCTAATCCAGAAATCTGCTGATATTTCCTTTCAAATCGATGCCAATATCTACGAAAACTCCGTATTTCTTGTGCTAGGAGCAGCATGAGCAGCACAGCTGGGAGTGAAAGTTTGGCGAGAACTGTCATTGGACCGACCAGATGTCAATCTTGTGTTCTTGGTAATGGCGGACGTCCCCCCTTAGAGCGTCATTTTACGTGTCTTAGCCAATCATAGATCAGCATGAATTAATGATTAAAAAAATACACATTAACCCAGGCTGATTGTGTTATCTATCTATCTATCTATCTATCTATCTATCTATCTATCTATCTATCTATCTATCTATCTATCTATCTGAAATGATATTACTGCATTTATATTATTTATTTACTGTATTATATTTGTTGTATTTTATTTGTATTTTCCTACTCTAAAACATATGGGTGTGAGTTTAGTATTAGTGAAATAATACAGTAATAGAGTAATAAAAACCCACTGAATGAATCAAATTTCAGAACATTTATTTAAAATACAAGAACAAGTAGAACCAAAAAACAGAACAATGAACTTTTGAAAAAAACTTAAAAAAACAAAAAAAAAAACAATTACACACGAACAATGGACGTAATCATGTCCCCCTCTTTGGTGACTGTGACCTTTAATCTGTCCACCTCAAGGGCAGCCTCGAAAGGCTGCCACATTTCGACAGAACACAGGGCATGTTTGCCATCCTCCATGACCACTTTGACCGTTTTTGTGTCGACGTCCGTGACCCCGATGATGGTGACATCGACATTTGCTGTGCCTTTCTGGACCTGTTGAAAGAAACAAAAAAAAGCTTATGTTTTTTGCTTAAGATCACAGACATAGGAGATTACGGTTCATCATAATCTATTTTACAGTAAAATGGTCAATCTAAAAAAAAGAGAAGAAAAAAAAAAAAAAAAATTCACCTCAATTTTGGTCCACTTTGTGCTTTGCAGCTGAAGGCCATAGGCCGAAGCCCTGGCCTTCAGGTGCGTGGCACGGACCACATCACCGGTCTTGAGGTCCGGCATGGCTGCCTCACGCCACAGTGTTACCCTGCAGGTGCTTTCCTCCTGTTGAAGAAGAATACACATCAGTGAAATAAAAGGCTAGGCTTTCTCTCCCTCTCCCTCCTTCCTCTCTCTATCCCTCCCCTCTCTCCTTCCCTTCCTCCCTCTCTCGATCCTTCCCTCTCTCCTTCCCTCTCTCTATCATTCCCTCTCCCCCTCCCTCTCTCTATCCTTCCCTCTCTCTATCCCTCCCCTCTCTCCTTCCCTCTCTCCTTCCCTTCCTCCCTCTCTCTATCCCTCCCCTCTCTCCTTCCCTTCCTCCCTCTCTCTCTCCTTCCCTCTCTCTATCATTCCCTCTCCCCCTCCCTCTCTCTATCCCTCCCCTCTCTCCTTCCCTCTCTCCTTCCCTTCCTCCCTCTCTCTATCCCTCCCCTCTCTCCTTCCCTTCCTCCCTCTCTCGATCCTTCCCTCTCTCTATCATTCCCTCTCCCCCTCCCTCTCTCTATCCTCCCCTCTCTCCTTCCCTCTCTCCTTCCCTTCCTCCCTCTCTCTATCCCTCCCCTCTCTCCTTCCCTTCCTCCCTCTCTCGATCCTTCCCTCTCTCTATCATTCCCTCTCCCCCTCCCTCTCTCTATCCTTCCTTCTCTCCTTCCCTCTCTCTATCCCTCCCCTCTCTCCTTCCCTTCCTCCCTCTCTCTATCCCTCCCCTCTCTCCTTCCCTTCCTCCCTCTCTCTATCCCTCCCCTCTCTCCTTCCCTTCCTCCCTCTCTCTATCCTCCCCTCTCTCCTTCCCTTCCTCCCTCTCTCTATCCCTCCCCTCTCTCCTTCCCTTCCTCCCTCTCTCTATCCCTCCCCTCTCTCCTTCCCTTCCTCCCTCTCTCTATCCTCCCCTCTCTCCTTCCCTTCCTCCCTCTCTCTATCCCTCCCCTCTCTCCTTCCCTTCCTCCCTCCCTCTCTCTATCCCTCCCCTCTCTCCTTCCCTTCCTCCCTCTCTCTATCCTTCCCTCTCCCTCTCTCTATCCTCCCCTCTCTCCTTCCCTTCCTCCCTCTCTCTATCCTCCCCTCTCTCCTTCCCTTCCTCCCTCTCTCTATCCTCCCCTCTCTCCTTCCCTTCCTCCCTCTCTCTATCCCTCCCCTCTCTCCTTCCCTTCCTCCCTCTCTCTATCCCTCCCCTCTCTCCTTCCCTTCCTCCCTCCCTCTCTCTATCCCTCCCCTCTCTCCTTCCCTTCCTCCCTCTCTCTATCCTTCCCTCTCCCTCTCTCTATCCTCCCCTCTCTCCTTCCCTTCCTCCCTCTCTCTATCCCTCCCCTCTCTCCTTCCCTTCCTCCCTCTCTCGATCCTTCCCTCTCTCTATCATTCCCTCTCCCCCTCCCTCTCTCTATCCTTCCTTCTCTCCTTCCCTCTCTCTATCCCTCCCCTCTCTCCTTCCCTTCCTCCCTCTCTCTATCCCTCCCCTCTCTCCTTCCCTTCCTCCCTCTCTCTATCCCTCCCCTCTCTCCTTCCCTTCCTCCCTCTCTCTATCCTCCCCTCTCTCCTTCCCTTCCTCCCTCTCTCTATCCCTCCCCTCTCTCCTTCCCTTCCTCCCTCTCTCTATCCCTCCCCTCTCTCCTTCCCTTCCTCCCTCTCTCTATCCTCCCCTCTCTCCTTCCCTTCCTCCCTCTCTCTATCCCTCCCCTCTCTCCTTCCCTTCCTCCCTCTCTCTATCCCTCCCCTCTCTCCTTCCCTTCCTCCCTCTCTCTATCCCTCCCCTCTCTCCTTCCCTTCCTCCCTCTCTCTATCCTCCCCTCTCTCCTTCCCTTCCTCCCTCTCTCTATCCCTCCCCTCTCTCCTTCCCTTCCTCCCTCCCTCTCTCTATCCCTCCCCTCTCTCCTTCCCTTCCTCCCTCTCTCTATCCTTCCCTCTCCCTCTCTCTATCCTCCCCTCTCTCCTTCCCTTCCTCCCTCTCTCTATCCTCCCCTCTCTCCTTCCCTTCCTCCCTCTCTCTATCCTCCCCTCTCTCCTTCCCTTCCTCCCTCTCTCTATCCTCCCCTCTCTCCTTCCCTTCCTCCCTCTCTCTATCCTTCCCTCTCCCTCTCTCCTTCTCTCTCTCTCTCTCTCTCTTCTCCCTCCCTCTCTCTCGCTGTCCCCCCCCCCCCCCCCTTTTTGAGTTTTGGGTTGTCAGATTTGAATTTTTGAACAGGAAGCCCACTACTACTTTACTACTTACTTCCTTTATGGTCAGGGCCTTCATTGGGACGGTGTCCCTCCCCACCGTCACTCCTTTAGCAGCTGCGACCTGAATAAAAAAAAAAAGGAAAGAAAGAGTCGATGTGATAACTACTTTTTTCCACAATATGTTACGTAAGTACTCAACTACAGATTGAACTGAATTGAAAACATAATTGTCATATAGCTGTAAAATGTTTGGTTTATGTTTATTGATTCAAACACATGTGTATAGACCATCACAATATTTCGAAATGTCCAATAGAGCTGCAACCATTATTTTCATTATGGATTAACCTGTGGATTATTTAAACGATTAATTGATTAGTTGGTTGGTCAGTAAAATCTTAAAAAATGTTTAAAAAATGTGTCAGTGTCTCCCAAACAGTTTATTGCCATAAAGGAACAAACAAACCAAAAATATTCACATTTAAGAAGCTGAACTCAGAGAATTTTTTTTCTTAAAAACTACTCTAACTGTTTATTAGATTATCAATCAATCAATAAATCAATCAATCGATTATTTGATTATCGTTGACAATTAATTTAATAATCGATTATTTTTCAATTAAGCTCCATTAGCTCCAATGTGCATTGGCAAAACTTACCTCCACCACCTCCGCCTGCACGGTGACGAGGCCTGTGCCCTCCACGCATGAGGCCACGGGCCGAAGTGGAGCCGGTGGGTGGAGGAGGGCCTCTCCCTCTCTCACCAGGTCCTCGCTCACCTCCACTCTTCGGCCCCTAAATATCTCCGTCTGCCTCGTAATATTAATCATATAGGGTGGTGTGTGCCCCCTGAGGACATAGCCTTTGATTACAAAGCTGCCGTTCGGGTACAGCTTCTCCCCAATCCCCTCAAAAAGGGTAATTTTTGCGACAGAGTGGCCATCAGAAATTATGACTAATTTATTTTTCTTTATGACCCCCATGGCTGGTTTGGGGTTGAATTCCCATGAGACGACCTTGTGGTCATCTTCGATCTGGAGGACCTTTACTTCAATGAGCGGCAGCTTTTCATATGGACCCAATTTTTTTGACATGATCTCTCTTAGGGCCATTCTGGAAGAAGAAAGAAAAAGAAAAGCAAACATCATCAATACATCTGTCTGTCTGTCTCTCTCTGTTTATTTGTCAAGAAGCTCTGTTAAATTTTAACACACTGCCAGCGATGACAACAACAATAATATTAATAGACAGGCCTATATAAGATAAATAAATATATAAATAAATAGATTAATAACAATACTTTAGATTACGCTAATATTAATTATTTATTTATATTACTTATTTATATTACATCCATTGATCCACTACTTCCTTTATTTATTTATATAATAATATTTATTTATTTATAATAACAATACGAACGAACAATACGTGCTTCCGGTTTATTCGTGCTTCCGGTTTATTCGCTTTTATTTTGAAAGGCTTCAAATCAACTTCCGCGCGCTGTCCTGTCATCTTCGGCCTCATTGCAGTCGCCACAACCTCGGACTAAATATGTAGTATGTATGATGTAGTCATCATTTTGGTTTTGTGATTTATTTTAGCACTTGGTAAAAGAGACAAACTTCTTTCTGTGGCTTTGTTTAAGGTGCCGGGGTCGGGGATCGAACCGCCGTCTCATGGGGTAAAAGGAATCACATAGAAGACGACTTAACCACTAGGCCACCATCAGTATCTCTACCACATCCTCGTATTTTTCCTATACAAAATATATCCCGCTAATATTGGATAAAAAAAAAAAAGACATTTAAAATACGATAATTCTATTTTAAAATGAATTATACATAAATGTCTTAAATATTCTGGTATACTCGCTTTTAAATTAATTAAATTAACTAAGAGTATTATTTGTAATAGCAGCATACACCTAGGGAGGACAATGAATAAATCAATAGAGAGCGGACCCTCACAGCAACAGCAGTGTGACGTATACAACTTATTCGCGAATGGCGCGAAGCGCGTGCTGTGACGCACTCGGACCAAAGTCTGTTGCTAGGACCAAGGGGGCAGTTGTCGGTCTGAGAAGTGAAGATCACTTCCGCGTTCAAAAAGCTGCAATACCCCCGGCTGTCGCTGGGGGCTGGCTCCAGAAGGGAGCAACTCCAGTTGAGCCCCATGTTAAAATAGCCGATTTTACAGCTTTAAAAAACATATTTACAGCCTGGTACATTTCATTTTTTTGGTCTCAATCGATAGTTTCTACCCCCGCACACACTCTGAGGGGGGTGAATTTTTTTTAAACTCTACAGTTTTACTGTTATTAGGTTTAAAGTTCTGGCCAATCAGGGCGCAGAACCGTTGAGTGACAGGTCCGGCGACCGCTGCTACGAGGCCAGTGGGCGGGCCCTCGGCCGGCCAACGGCCGCACCGCTCCAAATATGGCAAGTAGAATCCAACATGGCGCGGCTCAAACCCCCGTAGTAGCGGCACAAAACAGACTCCTCCAAACCAATGGGTGACGTCACGGACGCTACGTCCATTCTTTTTACAGTCTATGGCTAGGACACAGCGGACTTTTAAAAAAAAGGCAGTGTGACGTCAACAACTCATTCGCGCGTCTGGCGATTGGCGGGAAACTCTGAAAAACTGCTATATCACTATGGCTTCTCTGCCACAACTGCTCTGATAAAATAAATTACAAAAAACGTATAAAAATGATTAACTCAGTGACACTGACAAGGTCATTGCTGCCTAATTTTGATTCATGTTACTAACTACATAGAAATTTTAGTTCACAATGTTTTTTTTTCTTTTTTTTCTTTTTATTTTATGGTTTATTAGTCCCCCCAATTTTTTTCCATCATCATCATCCCTTTATTCACACACACAAAAATCATAATAATGTTATATCTGAAATAAACATTGAAAATCAAGTAAAAAAAATTTCTTACCTTGCTCCTTTGTCTGTTTTTTTGTGAGAGAAAAAAAAAGGCTAAAAAAAAGGGGAAAAATGTCATGTTTCAGCAATTGACATTATTTTCACAAGTGAAATGTAAGTTGAACAATGGTTGGAATACAATTAATTTAATTAATTAATTAACTAATCAATTAATTAAATCGATTTTATAAAGTTACCCCTAATTTTAAATGGTAAAAGTATAGATAAAAAATCAAGCTAGTTTTTAGAAAAAAAAAAAAAAAAAGGTCTTCTTACCTGGATAATGATGAAAAGGGAATATGGGCGGGGGTCAAGAGTATAAGAGGGCAAAGGGCAAAACAAAAGGCCAATCAGAGTGATGTCGCCATGGTGAGGAAGAGAGGAAAAGCCTCCCATTGGCTGCGTGTGTAGCCAATGGGCAGAGGCAGGGGGGTGCCACAGCAACAGTGAAGGGGGTGGGGGGGGGGGGGGCGGGGGGTCAAAGTCAAAGTCAAAAGTTTGCCCAGCAACATGGGTCAGTTGGGGGGGGTGACTTCACTTAAGACCAATAGGACCTGTACAATGGAGCCAGGATAGTGAAGTGATTTTTAACACAAAACCTTGAAAGCTTGAACGGAACCTATTGACCCTATTCTTCACTATTAAAAGTGCAATGAACTTCCTTTCTTTTTAATTATTTAATTTATTCACTCATTTATTTTGTCATTTCCATATTAAATGCAAAAATACATTGTATTTTTTTATTTTATAAGTTGGAACCCAAGATGGCGCTGCGACCGCTGTGTGACGTCATCATATTACCAGAGATTTTCAAGCAGCAGTTCACATCTACTGTTGAGAATATGTTTCTGTGAATGAGCACTACTGGCCACGTGAAGAAATGTGAAGAAAATATACCGGTAATAATCTTCACAAATGCAGATTTGCATCGAATGGCTATCTCGCTCAGCAAAACCGCACCCCCTCCCATACATCTATATGAAGTCTCTGTGAAACTCTTGTGGCCTCAGTAGCCTATTATTTTATCAATCATATGCAATCAATGAAAGCCAAAGAAACTCCAGCATAGACAATTAAATTTACAGCTTGACTCTCGGGTCTCAGACACACAGACAGTAGTAGTAGTAAATTATTCGTCCATGCAACAAAACATAAAACATGTACACGCTAGGGAATAACGAATATTCAAAATTCTAATATAAATTTGAATATTAAAAAAAAAAAACAGAGATTCGAATGTGAAAATTAATATTCGAATATTAAATAAACAGTGGGGAAAAAAGACGAAAAAATAAATAAAATAAAAACAGCGGGCGCACTGTATCACCGTAACCTTCAAAGTGGCAGGCCCAGAAGGTCCAAGAGAGATGACCTGAAAATATTGAGAGAATTACACATTGATTTTCAAATTAACCATTACATTACCCTACTGTAATAAAATCAAAGGCAGCTCACCAAATCCTTTTAAATTTCAGGAAGAGGCTGGGTCTTCTTCCAGGGCCATCATTTGCTCAGTGTTCTGCAGAGGAAAATAGTGTAAAATATTATAAGTATGCATATTATGCTTATAACTGAAAAGCAACAAAGCAATTAAATCACATATTTCTCCCTATAAGCACATATGGTAGAGAATAAAGTGGATGTAATATCTGATATTCACTGAAAATTACTGTAAACAGTAAAACAATGTCTTACAAGATTTCTTAAAGGTGTACAGAAAAGAAAATTGAATTTGAGCCCACTTTGGGTCATAAAATTAATGTGATAACTCATCTTTCAGACGTTGTAGGCCAAACTTTGTGCAAAATTCTATTTTTGAGTAAATCCGGGATGAAAGTGTGTATTTTTTTTTTCGCATTGGATAATGCAGGCGCACGGATTATACGTCAGCCTGTACACGATTCACCAGCCACTGATATTGGATCCGTCATCCGTCATTCAAACGTCTGAGACAACACACACACACGGAGCTCGGGCTCGCCCCAAGCTTTGAATATCCCGCCCGCTCGATAACGACCAATCAAATTCGTTTTCCTCACTCGGGTAAACTCGTGTTGCAGCTCGTGACAACTCGGCGCGACAAACAGGACAAACGGCCATTTCTGTACACCTTTAAACAACATAATTTTATTAAATCCTACTGTTTTCAGATTAACACGGGCCTTATGAAAAGACAGAGCATTTAAAATAAAATAAAAAGATTGTTCAACGTCTTACCCCGACCTGGTGTCGAACCCAGACCCCTGCACCATAGGCGACAACACTAACCGCTTCACCAACAGCTCTGTTCATCCACTAGATGTTGGTTAGCAAGTCTTGTATGGGACAGTTGTCTCGGGTTAGGTCGAATCAAAACGTTACTTGGATACCAACGCAAATGTCTAATAGTTAATAGCAAGGAAACCACAGCTAAATAAAAGTGTGGAGTAGTTCACAACGGTAAACACACGTCTCGTTTTTGCTGAGTCCAACTCATTTTCTATTTTTTTCTCATTGTACACATAAACTAAATTCAAAATTGAAAAAAATATTGAGTGGAATTATTTTTCTTTTAATGATTACAGTGTCTGCATGTTTCAATAAAGAAGCCTAAAGAAGTGACATTTTCAGGCTGTCCCACTTTTCCCATTGTGAGTTTGGAATTTCCGAGTACGCTTAAACGCCTCATCCAGTCCTCACTGGACATCACCACGGAAAAGTACGTCATTCGGCTCTGAGGTATCTAACGGTAAGTAACGTCCGCAGAGTGCTCCAACTGACAACTGTACAACTTTATACACGCACCCTTTGTCGTTTCACTGTGATTGCACGGTTGACCCCAAACTCAAACAGACTTAAAATAAGTCGAGAGGCGAAACACTTCCCTGTTAAACCACAGTAAAAACCGTGTTAGCTACGTGCTAACAGTAGCATAGCCGTTAATGCTAACGGTAGCGTAGCCGTTAATGCTAACGGTAGCATAGCATGCAAATGGTCGTCGAAACAAAAAACAAAGTGGCCCAGAGTTTTCCTATCAACAGTCTAACACGGTGACGGTGAATCTGTTGCTGTTATCTGGTCATGACCGCGACGTTACTTTGTTTATGAGAGGAGGATGACATTGTGTTAGCGACGGATGCTAACGCTAGCCGTGGTTAGCATCGAGCTACGTCACTACAACGGCCCTAATGCCTGTCACCACACCACAGGCTTTAGTTGTCAGTGACACTCAGACTATTTCTTTTTCTTTGTGGTCCTGGCTGCTGCTGCTGGTGCTGCTGCTGCTGCTGCTGCTGCTGCTGCTGAGTGTCAGAGACTTGCTAGCACCATAGCAGCCAGCACAGCTAGTGCAGCTAGCAGCCCTGAGCCTCCTACTCTGCTGCATGGAGCTTCATGGCTGTGGGCTGTAGCCACATCTGCCTGTATGTGACCTAATGTGTCCTCAGCATCCTTTGTGTTTGGAATCTCTTAACATTTTGATAACATAAACATTAATTTAGAGTTAGTTTTAGAGGGAACATTTAACATACAATGATGCTGATGTAATTTATTACTCACAATTCACAAATGTTTTGCAGCCACTATATATATCTGTGTGTTTAAGCATGTAGGGAAAGCAGAGAGTTGAGATGGAGCATGTGATTGGTGTTTTGTAGTTTTGAATGCATGTGTCCACACAAGACAATAACATTGTTTTTTGTCTCATAGACAAGGAGTAAACCAGTGTGAATCTCCGCCTTGGTTGGTAAGTTTGCGACAGAAGTTGATAATAGCCTGCTGCATAAAGGGACTGTCTATAGCTGTTTTATCCAGCATAAACATATAAAGAGTAGACAGACCGCATCAACTGCTACTGCGTTGCTGCGTATGTGGGCGGTGGGTGGTGGCCATCTCAGACCGGTCACCCGCTCCACTGAGTGTAATCTGCAATTAAGTGTCAGTGCATTTAATCAATAACTAACTAAACATTATATATATTATTGTTATTATTATCCTGCCTATTACACAGCTTGCGAGGAAAATAATTAATTTGAAACATAATGTTGATCAAAATACGGGAAGTGAAGGAAGGAAGGAGAGAGAATAAATAAATAAATATTCAATTCACAAAATACAACCAATAGTAATGTTGTGAAAAGTAATCTCCAGAGCCAGCTGTTTTCCATGGTCCGCTTAGAACAGAAGTAACATGCTGCACAGTGCTCTGGCATCATGTTACTTGTGCTGCTCAGCTGAGTAGAATGACCGGTTCAAGATGGCGGCAGCGCCCCAGCAACCAATGCGTCGTCTACTCTTTATATGTCTATGGTCACTCACTGATGATTTATCCATTCGTGTTGGTGACACAGGTGACATTGCATTCAACAAAATGGAGGGAACACTTGACCTGTAAAACAACCCAACATGTAGATTAGTCAGCCTCAAGTAATTGTGGTGTATATTATTGTCCAGATTTTCAGTTGAAACTGAACCCTTTTATAAATTGTGATAAGTACAGGACAATCTCATTTTTAAGTGAGTATGTTTGTAATACAGAGTAACCAGAGTAACCTACTTAGAATGAGGTTTTATTTGTCTTTTTTTTCCCCAGCAGTTATTTGACTGTACATAAATGAAATTTCTATATCTAATTGGTGAAGTTAGTTTGATGCCCACATACAAATGACACAGTCAAAAAAAACAGTCATTCAAGTGAGACATCTCCAATAGTTTCATGCACTAAAATAGCTGTTCTTTTGTTGTGTGTGTGTGTGTGTTTTTTTAGGTGCCCTGGCCCCGCTGTCCAGCTGTCCAGCAGTCCAGCAGTCCAGCAGTTCTCCCCTCTACCCTATCTCTGCTCTGTCTGGCCTTGTCTTTGTATCCACTCTCACTTTTTATTGGTCAGCTCTGTCTTTCCTGTCTTCTACCACCTCTGTCTGATATTGGACCATTCTATCTTTCTATCCCTCTTCTCTGTCACAAGAAATTTCTATCTGAATTTTGGAACTACGATATACCTGGTTAACGATTTTTGGAACTACGATCTACCTGGTTTATGATTTTTACGATTCACGATATACTTGGAACTTGGTTTCTGGTGACCAAATCTGACTGTTATTGCTACTGAGAGTCTCTCTTCTCTCACCCCCTCTGTCTGTCCTGTCTCCCTCTCTCACACGTTATTTCATCTTTGAAATTGGCTGAGAAATATTTCTAAATTATTTTTCATACATATACGTACACGCACTAAAATTTGGCATAGCATTTGAAACATTGCATTTGGACAAAATCCATCTCATCAAACCTTAATTATTAACTGATAAATCTTTCAGGAACGTGATTCTCACGTAAGATTGAATAAAACTCAGTTCAAAGGAGTGAAAACAACTCATTAAGCATTAAGACATATCTTAGCATTACTAGATCTGAACATTTGATTTGAACAATCAGATTTAGATTTATTTAACTTTTTACATACTCAAAATAAAACTTGATTCAGCTCAGAGGTATCTTCGATTGCAAATATCATAGCTGTTGTACACTAATTGAATGCAAGTGTGTTGTTGTTCAACACTGAAATAAAGACACACAACTGTAACTGGATTTGTTTGGACTGTTCCTGTCTCTGAAGCTCCACCCTTGGCTCTGCATCAACAAGTGGACTCATCAGAACTACTCATTTGTCCAGAGCAGAACTGACAACCAGAACTACTGATTTTATAAGCAGCATAAATAAGTATAGAAGCTAAAGTTAAAGGAAGGAGGTGTTTGAGTTTATAGTATCAATTTGTTTTCTGCTGTCAGTCACACTTGCCAGAACTGAACTGCTGGGTACAGAACTATTGACTTTGAATATAAGCAAGGAGCTAACGTTAAGAGAAGGAAGTTTGATTTATAGAATAACCTGGTTTTCTGCTGTCAACACTAAACAGTGGACGATCAGTAAGACGTTACGGTGTATTGCTCAACATTAGAGAACTTATTATCACCACAGTGCAGTAAAAAAACATTGCTCCAGCAATTGCACTCTGATTTACCAGTTCCACTTAACCAAAAAACCTCATTAAATAATCAGTAAATTTTGCTCTGTACAAGCTCTGTGTTTGTGTTTCTGGTTTAGATAAGTACAAGTTTTTGTTTGAAGTATTTGTGGTGAACAGCAACAACGATGCCAAGAAAGAACGCAAGGTCTCAAGCTCAAAAACTCCGGTGGCAGAAGTGGTCTGATGACGTCCAAGCTGAGAGTCCTGATCCACAGTCTGAGACGCTTCCTGGTCCATCGGTGCAAGAGAGAGGTCAACAGAAGGTTTCCCATGCAGACGTGGTGAAAGCTCCCACTGATCCCCTGTGTGTAGACGAACATGCTAAGCCCAGCGGTCAACATGCTGCACCAAAAGCTTCTTATGCAGATGTGTTAAAAGGTAAACGTCCCTGTGAGACGCCACTTGAAGCAGAATGTTCTCGCATTAACCAGGTAAAGTCTCGTAGACAACATGACGCACCAGGTCCATCTCAGGTTTCATATGGTGACCTCTTAAAGAGAGGACGACAAACTGATAATCTGTGTGTAGCTGCAGCTTCTCATGCTAACAGTGCTAACGTGATCAACCGGCCCAGTGAGATCAGAGTCCGTGCATCCTACAGCCAGAATCACTATAAATACGGTGAATACGGTAACAGGCAATGTACATGTAACTCTCTGATGTTTCTAGCCTATCTTTATGAGGACGAACACTTCCAGACAGCAGACCTCAACTGTGTTTTGGACAAAGGTAATGCTCTGTACGGTGAAGCCATGACAAGTTTTCCTAACTCCGTCCACTTGGCTACAGATGAAATCCCTGACATCTTGACTGCACGCAGAAATGTGTATTATGTAAACATGACTCAGCTGTCCCGTTACGGCACATTTGGACAACCTGGTAGTGAATATGTTGATTCCTTTCGTGACCTAGAAGCTGGACTGAGCTGTCTTCTGTCAGAAGTGCAGTACGCTTTGCTAATTATGGAAGGTGCATGCATTGCAGTGTTCAGAACCAGATCTGGCAGGTATGGTTTCTTTGACCCACACTCCAGAGGAGAAACTGGTTTACCAGATCCTTTTTTTGGTTGTGCCATCATGGTGACATTTTCACATCTCCGTGACGTCATCAACAGGATCAAACAGTGTCACAAGCGCACCAAGTCCTCCTGCAACTATGAGCTGAAACCTGTGCAGTTTTTCAGTATGAACGACCACAATGAAGTCAGCCATGACGCACAGATTACAGTCAACACTGATGTAACACCCCCTGTTTCAGCTGTTTACAGTGAGCCATGTTTAAGTCCCATCACTGACATCTGTGATGAAATACTTGAATATGAAGATGAAGCATCCACTGACATTGAAATTGAACTACAATCACCGATACAGTCCAATGTCACTTCTCTAACAGCTCATGATGAATCTCACCAAGAGTCCACCTCGGCTGCTGATGCTTCAAAGGAAAATGATGCTGCTGATCTGTCTGACACCATGTTTCATCAAGGTTTGTCCACTGACATCACTTCTACTGTGACACAACAGGATCATATTAGGTTGCCTGATACACAAACTGTAGCACCTCCACCCGTCTCATCTGACATCTTGAAAAAAGTGTCTAAGCTGTCCAAATTTCAGAGGAAAAAATTTATGCAGAGACAAATGCTCTCAAAAAAAGAAACACAAAAGGACAAAAAAATGAGAGAAAGAGAGAAGTATGCTTTAAATGACGTATTCAGAGAAAAAAAGAAAGGTTATGAAAAGGGAAAGTACTGTGATGAGTTACACAGAAAAGAAAAACAGCAAAACGTTGCAAAGCGCTATCGAGACAGGCAAGCAGAAATCAAACAAAAGTACAAACACTATATGAAGAGGTGTTACGTAATAAGTCATGAAGTCAGACGGCAGAAACAAATGTATATTACACAAAGGTACAAGCATGATACAACTTTTAGAGACACGCAAAAGCTAAATATCACACAAAGGTACAAGCATGATGCAGGTTTTAAAGACAGGCAAAAGATGTACATCACACAACGGTACAGAAACGATGCAGCTTTCCGACAAAGGCAAAAGTTGTATTATACAAAAAAATACAGAGAAGACTCAGAATTTAAAGAACAGAAGTGTCTTTATATTAGGAGACTTTACAGTCACAACCAGACATACAGACAACAACACAGAGCACTGATGAAGCAAAGAATGCGAGAGAGATATAACAACAATCTAGCTTTTAAAACCACACACAACATGAGATGTGCAATGAAAATCAAGCAGAAATACAGACGGATCATTAGACAACCAGAAGAGAGAGACAACAGTGTGATTGCAGAGGCAATATCTGTGTTCAGATCACAAATTAAAGCTGGTCCCACCTTCGTGTGCACCGTGTGTTTAAAAGCCTCATTTCCAAACCAGGTGAAAGAGTGTAAGAGGTCAAACTATGTGAGAAATCCACATGTGGTTGCAGCGTGTCTAACTGGTAAATATGTTCATGTTTGTGATGAAGTCTGCAGAAATGAACAACAGTGCACGATGCCAGATGAGAGGAGAAAAGAGTGGATCTGTCACACCTGTCATGATCATCTGAAACGTGGAGCTATGCCGTCTCTAGCTGCAGCCAACAACATGGAGCTTGCTGATATTCCACCTGAACTGTGTGACCTCAACATTTTGGAGAGACATCTCATAGCCAAGTGCATCCCGTTTGCCAAGATAATTCCTCTTCCCAAAGGCAGACAAAATTTAATAAGAGGTAATGTGGTGTGTGTCCCCTCTGAAGTACAGGAAACTGTTGAAGCATTGCCCAGAGTGAGAAGTGAGTCTCAGGTGTTGAGAGTGAAACTGAAGAGACGACTGTGTTACAGAGGTCATCAGCTCTTCCAGACTGTCACCTGGTCTAAACTGGTTCAGGCTCTGCATAAACTGAAAGAGATTCACCCACAGTATAAGGATGTAAGTATCAGAGATGATGCTGAGCTGTGTGACCCCACACTTCCTGATGTGGATGAGGCAGAGGATGACATGATGAACGATGATGATTACAATGAGGATGATTTGCTGGAAATTGATATGTTTGACAATGAAGCAATCCATGAGGTAGAACCTGACGATGAGCAGGATGTTGACATGTTGTCATGTGATGGTGAACAAACAAATGCTGAGCAGCCAACTGAGCAGACAGCTGATGATGAGGAACAAGAAAAAGACCTTCCTAATGGCGGATTCGCACTTGACTCGTGCCTTCAGCCGACCGATGTTTCAGAGGACATATTGAGTTTTAGTGAGGGAATCTACTCTGTGGCGCCTGCTGAAAGAAACTCACCTGTTGGGTTCTTTAAAACTCCCAATCTTGAGTCTTTGGCTTTCCCCGTGCAGTTTCCTACAGGTCAGAACACACTGGATGAAGCTAGACTTGTTAAGCTGTCGCCCAGCGGTTATTTCAAAGCAAGGCTTTTCTGTGTTGACAATCGTTTTGCCAGAGACACAAACTACTTGTTTTTTGCTCAGTTTGTAACTGAAATTCACTTGGCCACAAACAGCATGAGCATTCAGTTAAGGAAGGCAAAGCCTATGACCAGAGACGGACGCAGAATAACATCTGATATGTTACTGGATAAACATGAGGTGGAGAGACTGGTGAGAAATAAAGATGCAGTGAGGTTCATGCAGCCACTCAGAGGAACTCCAGCCTACTGGCAAAAAACAACCAGAGATCTGTTTGCCATGATCAGACAGTTGGGAACTCCTACATTCTTCTGTACATTCTCTGCAGCTGAAATGCGTTGGCCTGAGGTGATTGAAGCAATAAAAAGACAACAGGGTGAGGATGTCAATTTTGACGAGCTGGACTGGTCTGCAAAGTGTGACATACTGAGAAGCAATCCTGTGACAGCCATGCGCATGTTTGATAAACGTGTAGAAGCTTTATTCAGAGATCTTCTATTCAGTCCGGCACAGCCGTTGGGGAGAATAAAAGATTATTTCTACAGAGTAGAGTTTCAGCACAGAGGAAGCCCACACATTCACTGCCTGTTATGGATAGAAGGTGCACCTGTGTTTGAGGAGGATAGTGACCAAACAGTGTGTGACTTTGTGTCAAAGTACATCACAGCTCAGCTCCCTGACCCACACAGACAACCTGAACTGCACAGAAAGGTGACAGAGCTACAGATGCACAGCAGAAACCACTCTCGAACGTGTTTCAGAAGCTTTGGCTCTGCCTGCAGATTTGGATTTCCCAAACAACCTTGCAAAGAGACAATGATCACCAGACCTTTTGAAAGTGACACTGACATTTCTGAAGCAGTGGAAAAGGCCAAAAAGAAACTCCAACCACTGAACGCGCTCCTGAACGAACCTGAGATTGCCGACCTGAGTTTAGAGCGGCTCCTGGCTCGCTATGAACTGACAGTCAGAGAATATGAGGAATGCATGAGCTTGATTGCCACATCCTGCTCAGTGACACTGAAACGTGACCCCAAAGACTGCTGGATAAATGGTTATAATTCGTACCTTCTCAAAGCGTGGGACGCCAACCTTGACACGTCTTACATATTAAATTGTTATTCTTGCATCATGTATCTGACCAGCTACATCACAAAGCAGGAGTCCAAAATGTCAGACTATCTGAAAACAGTGATTGAAAACTCAAATAAAGAACATGTCAACGAATGCGATGAAATGAGAGAGGTGATGCAGGCTTATTCCAAAAAGAGAGAAATCTCAGCACAGGAAGCTGTGGCAAGAGCGTGTGGTCTCAAACTAAAGAAATGTTCACGAGGTGTTGTATTCCTATCCACAGATGATAATCCAGTCAAAATGAGTAAGCCCATGTCAGCCCTGGAGAACGCAACACCAGAAAGTTCAAGCATATGGATGACATCACTGACGGACAAGTACAAAAACAGACCTGAGACACCAGAGTTTGAGGAAATGTGTTTTGCTGATTTTGCAGCTACATGCAGGATTCTCTATGGCAATCAGACAAAAGGTAAAGATGCCCTTCGCTTGCTGAATGACTCGGGATTTGTTCAAAGGCGAAAAAACGACAAGCCTGCTGTGATCAGATTCTACCGCCCTTCAAAGGAAAAAAGTCCTGAACAACACTATGGATCACTACTGAAGCTGTACCTTCCCTACAGATCAGATGCAGAACTGAAAAGGCCATTCTTACCCACGTACCAGTCCTTTTACGAAAGTGGCATTGCACGTCTGCCTGGTCGTGAGCACGGTGAGCTGGTTAAACACATTGTAAAACGAAACAAAGACAAATATGAGAAAAACAGTAAAGAGATTGAGCAAGCTGTGGAGGAATATGAACAGAACGGAGGAGTGATTGATGAGTGGAACAACCTGGCACCTGAGTCTGAAATGGTGAGGATTGAGTGTATTGAGGAACTACAAGCACAGCCACATGATGACAATGTACAAGAAAATGTGCCAGACTACAATCGACAGGCTAATGCTGTAACAGAGGCCAGAGCCATCAGAGAGCCCCCTGCAATGGATCCTGCTGTGTTACGTCACATGTATCAGAACCTGAACCAGAAACAAGCCTGTGTCTTCTATTTAATCAGAGACTGGTGCATCAAGCGTGTTTGTGGCCCAAATCCAGAGCCTCTGTTCATTTACATCAATGGTGGAGCTGGTGCAGGAAAGTCACATCTCATCAAATGCATTTATTCAGAGGCGTCAAAGATTCTGTGTAAAGTGCCCAGACATGCAGACGAGACTGACATATCAGGCCCCACTGTGCTGTTGACTGCTTTCACTGGAACCGCAGCATTTAACATCTGTGGAACAACTCTGCACTCTCTGCTGAAGCTCCCCAGAAGTCTGAAACCTCCTTTTGTGGGACTGGGTAACAAACTGGATGAAGTCAGAGCAGAACTGATCAACGCTGAAATCCTCATCATTGATGAAGTGTCCATGGTGTCAAGGCCCCTCTTTGCATATGTTGATGTCAGACTGAAACAGATCAAAGGCAGCCAGAAACCTTTTGGAGGAATGTCAGTCATCGCTGTTGGAGACTTCTATCAGCTACCACCAGTACGACAGTCTAAACCTCTGTGTATACACGATCCAGAAAACATTGACCTGTGGCAGGAAAACTTTCAGATGATCACGCTCACTGAGATCATGCGTCAGAAAGATGATGTTGCTTTTGCAGAGATGCTGAACAGAATCCGTGTGAAAGACAAGTCAGAGGAGTTGTCAGAAGCAGACAGAGCTTTGTTATCACAAGCCATCACTGAACCAGCTCAATGCCCCGCTGATGCCCTGCACATTTTTGCCACCAACAAACAGGTAGATGCTCACAACTCTGCAACATTAAAGAAGTTTCACTCACACATCACAGAAATTGATGCAGACGACTATAAAAAGGACCCAAGCAGTGGAAAAATGACTCGACAGGAGAAACCGTTCAAAGGAGCTACAAATGAGCT
This sequence comes from Trachurus trachurus, assembly GCF_905171665.1. Lineage (NCBI taxonomy): Eukaryota > Metazoa > Chordata > Actinopteri > Carangiformes > Carangidae > Trachurus > Trachurus trachurus. The sequence continues at coordinate 4,240,326 of NC_139892.1, forward strand.
ACCAGACACACTCCAAGTTGCTGAAGGTGTTCGTGTCATGCTGACCAGAAACCTGGATGTTTCCAAAGGACTGGTGAACGGTTCGTTTGCCACTCTGGTCAAGATGGTTACCTCTGAACAACATGTCAACATGCTTGGTCTCCAGATGGATGGTGAAACAGCAGACAGGAGAGCATCAGGATCAGCTGACAACCTTGTTTACATTGAGAGGTCAGAGGACAACCTGAAACAGAAAGGAGCAGTACGCAGACAGTTTCCCATCAGGCTGGCTTTTGCATGCACCATTCACAAGGTTCAAGGTATGACAAGACAGTCAGCTGTTGTGTCACTGAAGCACATCTTTGAACCTGGCATGGCTTATGTGGCATTGAGCAGAGTCACCTCTCTCAGTGGACTGCACCTGCTGGACATGGATGAGAGTAAAATCTACGCCAACACTGAAATCACCGAAGCACTCGAGGCCATGAGACAACTGAACCTGGATGACATGATGCCTCTTCTTCATCTCAGAGACACGCTGAGCCGACCTGACACTCTGACCATTGTTCACCACAACACAGAGGGACTGCCAGCTCACATCAATGACATCAAAAGCCACCATGAACTGTGTCTTGCAGATGTTTTGTGTTTAACAGAAACCCACCTACAGGGCTCCTTTGTGGCAGACAGTCTTCAACTTCAGGGCTACAACATGTTCAGACGCAACAGACACCTGTCCTACACTAATTTTCCCCGGATGGCAAGCAGAGCTGGTGGTGGAGTTGCTGTGTATGTCAGAGACCACATCCAGGTGTGTGAAAAGCAGTATGTTCATAATGTAACTGACCTTGAGTTTGTGGCTTTGAAGGTTGAGGCCCCAGTGAGAGCACTGATTGCAGCCGTGTACAGACCTCCAGACTACAGTGTGAGATCGTTCCTGTCGAACCTGAGCAGCCTTGTGGACTCACTGGAGATCATGGATGTACAGCCCATCATCGTCTGTGGTGACTTCAATGAGAATCAGTCCGAGGGAAACAAGCCAATACTGGAGATGTTTCGGTCCAGAGGGTATAAACAGCTCATCACTGACCCAACCACAGACAAGAACACAGTGCTGGACCTGGTTTTCATCTCTCAACCTCAGCAGCGTCTCCATTCTGGTGTGCTGAAGACCTACTACAGTTATCACAACCCTGTGTACTGTGTGTTGTCTTTTGACAGTTCATGAAGAAGTCAGGTGAGTGTTAAAGGGTAAAGAAAAATGCAGATAACTCATGTCAATTGGTAAAACACTTGTTTTTCTAACCATGTACTCTATTCAGGTTCTTGGTGAGGTAAGGTAAATCTACTGAGCATTGTGTTGTGTTTTTCTGGTAACCACATTGTTGTTGAACTTGTTTCACTAAGTGTACTTGGGGGGGAATGAATAATGTCATAAGGTTCATAAAAAGCATATTTAATGTTATATGTAATGTTAATATGATATTTAAAGAGTTGGATCATTTTTTGGGATGTCATTATTTAGGGTTAAATATTGTTATGGATCACATCGTTTTTCAGGTAACTACAATTTTATGGATTCTCAGACTGTTTTGGCCTGTGCATTTACCAGGGTGGGTTTGGGTTTGGGTTGGTAAATGCACAGGCCAAAACAGTTGTGTGTAGCTGCTGTATACACAGCAGCTACACACAGCATACAACATACAGCTGTACACACTGATGCTGACACAGCATCAGTGTGTACAGCTTTACACACCTGCTAATACTCGAGGAAGTATGTGCTACACATACTTCCTCATGCCTACCAGCTGGGGCCCCACAGTTTCCCATTATCTTCTCTGGCAGGGTGGGAGGCCTGACCAGAGACTAGGAACATAAGTTTTCTTTATTTTTATAACGTAGTTTATAACTAAGTTTTATTTTATAAAATAAGTTTTCTTTCATATTTACATTAAGTTTTCTTACTTATTTAAATGTTTATTTCTCCTGGACATGAGGCACAGTTGTCTTGTGTTCTCAGTGAGGACAACTTTGCAACCTTGACTATGAGGATCAGCTTGTGACAACAAAGTCATCATAATTTCACCAGAGAACTGCCACTTCCCAATCTTAACTGTCAATCAGTAGCAGAGCTGGACCTGCTGGACCACACAGATACTCCTTCTACTTCATGCAAGTTTCAGTCATTCTTAAAAGCAGAGGATGAGTGGACTTCACCTTCAGTCTGACTGTGACACGCTGGATCAGCTGACAACACACACATCATCATCATGCTGCCATAGATGAGACAACACAACAGCATCCTAGAGCTCTGTCAATCAACAGTGGACCCTGACTGCTGAACCAGAGACATGTTCCTGCTGCCAGTGTCCAGGTCTCCTCAGAACAGAGGCACAGGTACAAGATAAAAAAAAACTACTTTGGACTCTTAAGTTGCTGTTGTCAATGTTGTCAACTGTAGGCTAACACTTGTGTAACAGCTCAAGTAACAATGTGATCTCCACGACCTTCTTCCCTCAGGTGTACTCCACTGTGACCCCTCCACAAAACAGTAGAGACACTCAGGACTGGACAGGTCATTCTTCAAAAGCAGAGGATCAGATGACTCCAGCCAACCTTTACCTCAGCTTCACTCTGAGACAACACAACAGCATCCTCGCTGTCAATCAACAGTGGACCCATGACTGCTGGACCAGAGATGTGTTCCTGCTGCCAGTGCCCAGGTCTCCTCATAACAGAGGCACAGGTACAAGATAAAAACCTTTAACAATTTGTGTAACACTTGTGTGACAGCTCAAGTAACAATGTGATCTTCACTACCTTTTTCTCTCAGGTCTGTGATCTCTCCACAAAACAGTAGAGACACCCAGGACTGGACAGCATTCTGAGCCTTGTGACCTGTGTGATGTGCAGCTGGGGAGAAGGTATTGTTTTTCCCTACAGTAGTGACCAGGGTGTTTGATCATCACACTTCATGTAACATTTGAGCACATTTCTTATTTGATGATTCATGACTTTCTCTTTTCACTTGTCAGGATCACCTGCTTAGCACAACGACTAAGTTATCATGCTGCTGCTGACCTGATATTACCACAGCATCTTAACCATCAGTCCACAGTGGGCCCATCATTGCTGACCACACAGGAACATGTCCTGCTTCCAGACAGTCCCAGCCAGTGTTGAAAGCAGAGGATGAGAGGACTCTACCTCACCTATGCTCTGTAAGACGCTGGACCAGCTCATGACTACCAAGCAATCATGGTGCCACTGAAAACTGGAGGTATTTGATTTAATCATGTGTCAGTCTCACCGTTGAACATGTCTTGTTGCATATATTTAAGTATAAGTCTTTTAATGTTCTCTTGTCAGAATCAGCCCCTCCCTCCTCCCTCCTCCCTCCTCCCTCCTCATCACAGTCCAGTTCAATGGAGCCTTTCTACTGTCGATCCTCTGGCAAATGATCAGGTGCAGTACTGTAGGGACACACAAGCCTGCAGGTCAGTGGTCTCTCAGTTTTTCTGAGTGACAGAAATCTCAACTCTGCATCATCAAGCAGCTCCCTTAACAAGTCTTAAAGGTAACATGTTTGTTATGCAACCCTTCTCGAAGAAGTCTGTCACTGACAAAACCACCTCTTGGTGCTGATGTTTGCATTTACATCTGTACTTTGGACAAAATTAGTTTTAACTGTTGTCCTCTGTCCAAAGTAACAATGTTTTTCTTTTGTAGAATTCATTCTTTTCCTTTTTATTTCACGCTTTCTGCAAAACCTTTTTTGTTTAAAAATGTGTCCTTCTTTATGCCATGCAACATTAAGTGTGTTCCTTTTTGTGCATTACATTACATCCCATATACTCTGGCCATTACACTGGACCAGTTTTTCCATGAATATATATTTGCGACTGTATTTAAGATCAGATGAGATAAGATAAGAGGAGTCTTTATTGTTGTAAAACTATACCCTTAAAAGGGATGCTTAGACAGATGACAACTGACAGTAAATTTAATTTACTGCACTCAGATATTCTTAAGTATTTTTTTTTACCTAAGAAAAAAAGAACACAGCACTCATTGAAAGTCATTATTATACCACAAAAAGGACATTTCACAGTTTTAACAGTCCAGAGATTAATAACTTAAGTTTTTTCTTTTTATTGAGTAAGTTTTCTTTCTTTCTCATTTCCATCAGGTTTTCTTGCATGACACCAATTGTTGAAAGAAGTTAACAGACTGTCTATTGACCTCTTCTAATTTATAAAATGTATTTGTTTCATTTTCATTTCCTCCCAGCCTCTTTGTCTGTTTCCTCTACAGGAAACAGACAAACGGGGAAACAGGTCAGTTACTGTACAGTAGTTCAGTTGCAGTATGTAACAGCTAACTGAACTAGAAGAGTAAATACTTACTATATTTAAAAAACACTACTGTGGGGTTTCAGCTGGTAGGTGAAAGGTTTTTCACATGTGTGCACTTAGCCTAGGGCTAATGGAAATCCCAGTGTAAAGACATGAACTGTAACACACAAGTTAAATGTGTGAAACCAAAGTTAACTTCTTCACATGGACCACATCCAATGATGTGATTGTTCTTGTGCTAGTCTTCTCACCTAAGTCTTTGACTTGGTTTTAATTTAAATATCATCTGTTGAATATCAACACACAGCTGAATTTTAGATTTTGATGGCATGAATGTCAGTCAAGCTCCACTGGGGTTGGAGTCATGAAGTAATTATTATAACTGTTCATGACTAAAGACTTTAGCCCTATCTAAACAACATGTGAAAAGCCTTGGGTCATGTGGCTGAACAAGCCTGTAAGCCACTGTATTTCTGATTTATCTCTTTATCCATCCTTTATTTATCCTCTATCTCTATGGACTTACTGTCATTGGTGTACTGATGCACTGTGCCCCTTTGATATTTAGCCATGAAATTTGACTAGCTCCAACAATGCATTACTATTAAGATACTGTAGTTACTGTAAAACTACACTAACAACAAGGAAAGTGGGGGACACAGAGATGTTTAGCATGCCCCATATCCACCTTAACCCCCCCCCCCCCCTCCCACACACACACACACACACACACACACACACACACACACACACACACACACACACACACACACACACACACACACACACACACACACACACACACACACACACACACACACACACACACACACACACACACAGGTAACCTATGTGATTACAGCTCCTCCATATCAGTGCTTAAAGAAAGATGATCTGGCTCATTAATCACCAACATCTCCAACTATTTATTTATCTTCTACATTTGAGTTTGTTCTCTGGATTTGGAGCTTCTTCATGTACTGACTTTCAGCTTTTCCACTCCTCAACTCTTACATTTTACTGTGAAGGAATTTAACTTTCTCTCATTAATTCCAACAATTCAGTCCATTTCTCAACCATTTTAGGAGTATCACATGTTTCATTTTTAAATGTATATTTTGCACATTTTTGTATACTTATCTTAAACAATTCATGTTTTTTTTTTTTTTTCAATTTCATGTCATTCAGCATCCTAGTTCGGCTACAAGTTCTAATCCTCCAATTTGGCTTCATCTTTATTAATATTTGATCAACAACTGTTTTCATGCTGTCTGTTTATAATAACTAGCCTATATATTTATTAATCTGAGACTTAAATGTTATTTTATCTCAAACTAATCTTCAACAATTCAAGTATTTTCAGTAAAGAAATGCATCAAAAGTCCCTCTAAAAATATTACGAAAGAGGACAACTTTTGGCTTGTCTTCATGTTTAATGATGGTTGATTGATGAGATAACTCCTTGAAAAACATACTCAGTATTTCCATTTGACTAGCACATTACTTTATCACTGTATCATACCTTTTCTGTTAACTGTATTCCAATACATGTTTCTTTGATTTGTTTGGTTTTAATTATTATTATTATTTCACCATTTCCTTTTCATTTAATCTTTTTAATCTCAACCTACATGATTTTAACCAAACTGACTACCTCCTATATTAGACACAGGTGAGCTCACCATGTGCTGTATGGTTTGCACAAAAGCCATTTTGATGTCACTATAACTTGTTTCTCTCAAATAGTTTTCTCTGTGAACTAACTTTTACAACCCCTTGTGTCAAAAGCTGTTCAATGTTTTTAACTGCACAAAGCTAGCTGACTGTGTTGACTAATGGATGTTCATGTTATGTTTATGTTTCACAGTTCCCTTTTTTTTTTTAAGAAATAGATTATGATTAATGTATATTTTGTTTGTATGTTCCATTGATTGTTTCACTGTTCAAAACCATGATATCTGTTGTTTGCTACATGTTGGCTGATTGAAACTATTAAACTATTACAAATATTTTCAGTGACATTTCTCACCATTCAGTGACTTTGTTATTTTCTTACTTGTGTGTTTACATTTCTTTTAACACTTTAACCATTTCTTTTTCTTAAAATGTTCTTCTGCTGTCAGTTTCCAACAGTATTTGAGTAGACTTTAACTTTTTTCAGTTGTACTGTAGCAATTTCACATTTTCAATGTAAAACACTTAAATTGAATTTTGTAATTGTGTACTACATTGTATTTTGCCTCTTAAACGTTTTGGCTCTTTTTAACCCTTTTAATGCCATCCACCACTAAAAATACAAGATTTAGTTTTCTGAGCTTTTTTCTCAGCTATAATGCCTTTTCAACATTGCTTTAGCAGTTTCTTCAGCTAACTCAGCATTGTTTTAACAATTTCTTCAGCTCATTCAGCAACAGCGTTCAGCTGCTTTCAGCATTCACACGCATTTTCTGCAGGAAATGCTATCTTTTTCTAGTTAGGGCCACGGGCAATCGCACCGGGCACTGGTCCCAACAGCTATGAAATAGCTGCAGGGACCAGTGCCCGGGCGAAGCCCGGGCACTACTGTTATTGTGTGGATTTTAACCCTAACCCTAACTACTTTTTGATTTATACATCGGTTGTTTGCCGTCTATGCAACCACTGATGCAGATTCCATATGGTTTAACTTATCGTAATAATCTACATGCCAGATATAGTTAGGTCCTTGAGCAAAATACTTAATCTCGTCCCTCTGCACATTGTGTTTTATAATCCAAGTGGGTAATGTCAATTCAAGTTTCTCAATAGGGGAGAAATGTAGGGGAGATGTTAGCACTGGTTCGTAACGGGGATGAAATCAGAAGCACCATGTGCATAAAGGACGGGGGAAGAAAATGCCAATGAACAGTGACAGGGTACAGTTTAGTTTTGGTTTAAAGTGTGTTTCATGGTCTCGTCTGTGTATTGAGTCATTTTTACTGTGTCAATACTATTGACACAGTAAAAATGATGTAGTAGGGGTGTGGCGAGATCAAAACGTGACGATATTTCTCGTTTAGTGAAAAGCTGTTTTGCGGGCACAAGGCAGGCGGTGCGAGCGCAGATCAGCTGATGGAAGAAAGAAATGTTGTGCCTGTAGCCACCGCGCCAGCGGAAGCAGGCAATTAAAAAAACAACAACAACTCGGCTCCTATCTGCAGCTCGATGTCTCGCACAACAACAACAACCAACAGGTGCACATATTGTTTGCACTTAAAAAAGAAGAAATAGTTTATTTTATTTATATTATTTTAACTTAAGCTGCCTTTTCGTTGCTTTTTTTTTTTTTTTTTTTTTGCAATATTCGGTGCATCCTTACTTTTAACTGTTGAACTTCCTTCCACAAATTGAAACTAAAACTTAAAGTTAAATCCCAGCTTTATTAGTAAGTCCTACTGCTAAAATAACAACAGCAACAAGAGCAGTGGGAGGGAAGCTGCACAGCGACCGCTCCAAGAGCCCGGTGCGTCCTGTCTGCAGCGGAGACACGGCCACTGAGAGGACTGAGGGGACCGACCGTTCCTGTAGGAACGTGCCTTTGTATAAATCATTTAAAAACCAAACACCCTGAACAGCATGCTGGGTAGGCTACGAGAGGGAGACACGGCTGCAGCAGTTAAAACCAAAGCTCCTCGTCCCAGCATGTCGCCAACTCCGTCCGTGGCCGACAGCTTTTAAAACAGTGATTCCCAACCTTGGGGTCGGGACCCCACGTGGGGTCCTGTTGCACGCTTAGCATAGAATATTTAATTCCGACCAGTGGTATTGGTAAACAAGAGTGAAAGTTGTGCAGTATTCCCATAGGATTTTAGGAGTCTCTCCCTCTCTCTCTCTCTCTCTCTCTCTGTGTGTGTGTGTGTGTGTGTGTGTGTGTGTGTGTGTGTGTGTGTGTGTGTGTGTGTGTGTGTGTGTGTGTGTGTGTGTGTGTGTGTGAGAGAGAGAGAGAGAGAGAGTCCAGCAGGAGGGTCACTGACTATTAAGGAGGGCCAACATAGACCTGTTAATTAATAGGAAACACAGCAGTAGTGTAATAATAATAATACATTTTGTGGATTACACCATTTAGGTTACATATCTTATGAATACCTTGCTTAAGACATTTTATAAAACGGAAAGGTGAAATCCGGCGATCTGATTGGTTGTTAACCGTGGTAATGAGCACGGTAATGACCACGGCTACTATTCTAAAGCCACAGCATAGGCTATCACTCCGCCTCAGGCACGTATGACTGGTATGAATGGAAGTTATATACCACGGCCTGTCCTGATATTGCTTAAATAGATTAGTATTAAAATCTAAAACTCAATGAAAATATCATAACATTTTACTTCTTTTCCCAGAGAAAGAGAAGAAGTTTCTGCACTTGCTCGTGATTGGTGAGTACAAAACCTGAACTGAAATTGATATTAAGATCAAGGACACAAGGAGAACACAGTAGTCCTCGTGTAGTGCTTCATAGAGACCAGAAAACAAATTGAACTACAATGACTGACCTTGACAACTTGATTTGTCACATCAAGACTGTTGCAACATCACATTTACTAAATCTGTAAAGTGTCATTTTGCACAGAACCAAGCCTCATACTCTCCATAGACTAAAAAGAGATTTGGCTAGTAATACAGAGGAGCGTGTGAGAATGGACCGACTAGAGACAGTTTAGTCACATGTAAAATTACATGACAGTCAAGTTTCTACTGATAGTTTATGTGTAAATTAACTCTGTATTACTGGCTCTTCAACAATGGTTACACATTGAACAATTTTGCTATGTAAATTGCATGTATTAGAAAGTTCTGAATAATGTTTCATACAGCTATAACAAGGATAGTTTTAGACCTAACGATTTCTCCTTTCTTATTGTGTTTCATATTTTTGCAGAAGAAGACCTGCCTTCCAGACCGTCCTGTTTTGTCCCTCTCACCCCCTCATCCCCTTTATCCATCCATCCTGCTCTATCTGTTGTCTCTGCCTTCTTTCTCTCTCCCTAAGTTTCACGCTTTCAGGCTTGCTGTTCAAAAGTACCAAGCCTTCAATGAACAAACTGAATACATGAAATACCATACTGAAAACAATTCTCCAGAAACAACTCTCTTTTGAAGTAGTTCTCCCTTGAACGAAAAGAATCTGTTTTGAAGTAGTTCTCCCTTGAACGAAAAGAATTCTCCTGAAATACAGAATTTCCTCTTATGCTATCCCTATTTTCACACTGAGATACATTCAATCTGTCCTACCTCTGTACACTCTGTCTTTACCATTCCTCTGTTGTCCATTTGTTCCAAATTGGGACTTTTTGAAATTAGTAAAAACCGAAGCAAGTATTTATAGTTTTAATTAACCAGTCCCAAGTATTTTTGCCTCACTAAGATACAGCTCTAGTTCATCAATTTTAATTTGAAAGTACACACTGCCTTTGAATTTAAGCTAAATTTATTTTCTCCAGTGTGTCATTTTGTTTACTTTAAAATAAAGTAATTTTCAATTGATCTAAAGAGGCATTTTATTTTTACAAAGTATTTTCTGATTCAGTAGAAATTGATTGAACTGGACACTGTCATCAGGCTCACCGTCCTAAGAGCACTGTTGGTACAGTTATAGAGAGGTTCTCTATTTTTTCTGCTCCATATTGAGCGTAATTTCAATTAATTTGAATTATCTTTTCACATCCAGTCTCTGCTTTAATAAGCAACAAACCTCTCATAGCATAATCTGTGTCGTTGTTTGTCTGTATTGTGCGTATTTGTCTCCATCAACAATGCCAAGGAAAAACAAGAAGTCTCAAGCTAGAAAACTCCACTGGCAACAGCAGAGGGAATCTCAGTGTGCGGCACCAAGTGAACAAGCAGAGGGTACCGGTTCTCAGAGCAGCATGGTGAGTGAGTCTACGACACTTGTTAGTGAGACTGTAACACAGGGAGGACCACCTGATGGATTGTGTGTTTCCAATGCTGACATGATAAATAGGCAAAGTCACATTGATGCTACGTGCCCAGCAGAGGCTTCCAATGCAGACCCAGCGAAAAATCAGGTAGCTGCTTCAGAAGTGCCACAAGTTTCTAATGCTGACATTATAAAGGAGCAACATAACAGTGATGTAGATTGTTCTCATGTGCACCAGGCAAACTACAAACGCAAGTATGATAATTCAAATGTAGGACAAACATCTTGTGCAAACATTGCAAAAAGGAGACGTGACAGTAATGCTCCACATGTAGCTGTTCCTCCTCATGCTTACAATGATATCCTGGAGCTTCAGCTCGGTGAGAAAAGAGTCTGTGCGATGCGTAGCCAGGCTTCTGTGAGATATGGTAAATACAGAAACCAACAGTGTACCTGTAACTCTCTGACGTTTCTGGCCTTTCTTTATGAGAATGAAAACATCACAACAGAGAACCTCAATCAAGTTTTGGATAAAGGTAATGCAATGTACAAAGAGGCCAGGAAACGGTTCCCAGACTTTATCCATTTGACAGCAGATGAGATCCCTGACCGAGTGACTGCACGCAGCCATGTGTACAATGTAAACATGAACATATGGTCACGATATGGTACGTTAGGAGACCCTGACCCTGGAAGTGTTGATTACTTTCTGGACCTAATGGCTGGACTGAGCTGTCTGCTGTCAGAAGTGCAGTATGCATTGCTGTTGATGACTGGGTTGTGTATCGCACTGTTCAGAACCAGATCTGGTAGGTTTGGTTTCTTTGACCCACACGGCAGAAAAGAGGATGGTAGACATATACCGCTGGGATGCCCTTTACCTGGTAGGGCTGTCATGGTGACATTCACAAGTCTCTTTGAAGTGATTCAAAGAATCCAAATATTTCACAGGGGGATCAGAACTCCCTCCTCCTGCAACTATGAGTTGAAACCTGTGACGTTTCCCTGTGCTAATGCAACCCACTACAACGAAGCCACCCCTGATGTGCTGATTACAACAAACACTCCTGCTGCAACAACATCCTCTGTTTTAGATGATGCCCTTCACAGTGAGCAAAGTGTAAGTCCAGCCACTGAGCTCTCTGATGAGATACTTTATGAACTGTGCACTGCCATGGAAGCACAACCATTGAGCCAGCCCTGTGTAACTTCTGTCACAGCCCAAGACATCACTTCATCTGTGACACAACAGGATCAAATCAGGTTGCCTGATCCATCAACTGAAGCTGCTCCACATGTCTCACCCAGCATCTCCATTAAACTGTCCAAACGCAATAAAAACCAAAAGAGAAAACTCATGAGGAAACTAATGCTCTCAGCAAAACAAACACAAAAAAAAGACAAAAAAACAAGACAAAGAGAGAAGTATGCTTCAAATGAAACATATAGGGAAAAGAAGAAACTTTACGTCGCCAAACGCTATCAAGACAATACTGAAATTAAACAAACGTACAAAGATTATATGAAGAATCGTTACATGACCAACCCTGAAAGTAAACGGGAGAAACAGGAGTATATTACCAAACGATACAGGCAAAATGTGACTTTTAGAGAGAAACAAAAGCTCTATCTGACCAAAAGATATCGAGAGGATTTAACCTTTAAGGAGAAACAGAAACTGTACCTGACCAAAAATTACAACGAAAACTCCCAGTTCAGGGAACGGCAGCGGTCTTACATGACCAAAAATTACAAAGAAAACTCCCAGTTCAGAGAACGGCAGCGGTCTTACATGACCAAAAATTACAAAGAAAACTCCCAGTTCAGAGAACGGCAGCGGTCTTACATGACCAGAAATTACAAAGAAAACTCCCAGTTCAGAGAACGGCAGCGGTCTTACATGACCAGAAATTACAAAGAAAACTCCCAGTTCAGAGAACGGCAGCGGTCTTACATTACAAGGCGTTACAGTAATGACCAGACATACAGAGCACGACACAGAGAGCTGATGAAGCAAAGGATGCGAGAGAAATATCACAACAATCTTGCTTTTAAAACTATGCACAACATGAGATGTGCTACGAAAATAAAAAGGAAATACAGACGTCTCGATAGACAAGCACAGGAGAGTGACAACAGTGTGATCGCAGAGGCCATATCTATATTCAGATCCCACATAAAGTCTGGTCCAACGTACCCTTGCACCGTGTGTCATAAGGCATCATTCCCAAACCAAGTGAAACAGTGCAAGAGGTCAACCTATGTGAAAAACCCACGTCTAGTTGCATCATGCCTAACTGGTAAATATGTTCATGTTTGTGATGAAGTCTGCAGAACTGAACAACAGTGCACAATGCCAGATGAGAGGAGAAAAGAATGGATCTGTCACACCTGTCATGATCACCTTAAACGTGGAGCTATGCCGTCTCTTGCTGTAGCCAACAACATGGAGCTCATTGACATTCCACCTGAACTGTGTGACCTCAACATTTTGGAGAGACATCTCATCGCCAAATGCATCCCGTTTGCCAAGATTATTCCTCTTCCCAAAGGCAGACAAAATTCAATACGAGGTAATGTAGTGTGTGTCCCCTCTGAAGTTCAAGAAACTGTACAAGCATTGCCCAGAGTGAGGAGTGAGTCTCAGGTTCTGAGAGTGAAACTGAAGAGAAGACTGTGTTACAGAGGTCATCAGCTGTTTCAGACTGTAACCTGGTCTAAACTGGTTCACGCGCTGCATAAACTGAAAGAGATTCACCCAGAGTACAAGGATGTAACTATTAGAGATGATGCTGAACTTTGTGATCCCACACTTCCTGATGATGAGGAGGAGGAGGAAGGTGAAACTATGAATGATGATGATTATAATGAAGGTGATCTGTTGGAAATTGATGTGTTTGAGAATGAAGCATTTCAGGAGACAGAGAATGAACCTGATGACAAGCCTGATGATGGGCAGAATGTTGACAATGCTGAGCAGCAGCCAACTGAGCAGACACGTGACAATGAGGAACAGGAAGAAAACATGCCCAATGGAGGGTTTGCGCTTGACTCGTGCCTTCAGCCAACTGATGTGTCAGAGGAGATATTAAGTTTTAGTGAGGGTATCTACTCTGTGGCGCCTGCTGAAAGAAACAGTCCAGTTGGTTTCTTCAAAACCCCCAGACTGGAGGCCATATCCTTTCCTATGCAGTTCCCTACAGGTCAGAACACACTGGATGAAAATAGACTTGTTAAGCTGTCGCCCAGCGGTTATTTCAAAGCTCGGCTTTTCTGTGTTGATAATCGTTTTGCCAGAGACACAAACTACTTGTTCTTTGCCCAGTTTGTGACAGAAATTCACTTGGCCACAAACAGCATGAGCATTCAGTTAAGGAAAGCAAAGCCTATGACCAGAGACGGACGCAGAATAACATCTGATATGTTACTGAATAAACGTGAGGTGGAAAGACTTGTGAGGAATAAAGATGCAGTAAGATTCATGCAGCCACTCAGAGGAACTCCAGCCTACTGGCAAAAAACAACCAGAGATCTCTTTGCCATGATCAGACAGTTGGGAGTTCCGACATTCTTCTGTACATTCTCAGCGGCTGAAATGCGTTGGCCTGAGGTCATCGAGGCAATAAAAAGACAACAAGGTGAGGATGTTAATTTTGACGAGCTTGACTGGTCCGCAAAGTGTGACATACTGAGGAGCAATCCTGTGACAGCCATGCGAATGTTTGATAAACGAGTAGAGGCTTTATTCAGAGACCTGATTTTCTCACAAGCAGAACCCCTTGGGAAAGTGCTGGATTTTTTCTACAGAGTAGAGTTTCAGCACAGAGGAAGCCCGCACATTCATTGCCTGTTATGGATAGAAGGTGCACCGGTGTTCGAGACCGATAGTGACAAAACGGTGTGTGACTTTGTTTCAAAGTACATCACAGCTCAGCTCCCTGACCCACGCAAACAACCTGAACTGCACAGAAAAGTGAAGGAGTTACAGATGCACAGCAGAAACCACTCTCGCACATGTTTCAGAAGCTTTGGCTCTGCCTGCAGATTTGGATTTCCTAAACAACCCTGCAAAGAGACAATGATCACCAGACCATTTGAAAGTGACACTGACATTTCCGAAGCAGTGGAAAAGGCCAAAGACAAACTCAAACCACTGAATGCACTCCTGAACGAACCTGAGATTGCAGAACACCTGAGTTTAGAGCAGCTCCTGGCTCGCTATAAACTGACAGTCAGTGAATATGAGAAATGCATGAGCTTAATTGCCACATCCTGCTCAGTGACCTTGAAACGTGACCCCAAAGACTGCTGGGTAAATGGGTTTAATCCGTACCTTCTCAAAGCGTGGAATGCAAATATTGACGTGTCTTTTATCCTAAATGCTTATTCCTGCATCATGTATCTGACCAGCTACATAACAAAGCAAGAATCCAAAATGTCAGAGTATCTGAAAACAGTCATTGAGAACTCCAACAAGGAACATGTCAACGAATGTGACGAAATGAGAGAAGTCATGCAGGCATATTCGAAAAAGAGAGAGATATCAGCCCAAGAAGCGGTCGCAAGAGCATGTGGAATCAAACTGAAAAAATGTTCACGAGGTGTTGTATTCCTACCAACTGATGACAACCCAGTTAAAATGAGCCGCCCGATGTCAGCCCTGGAAGACGCAACACCAGGAAGTGCAAGTATATGGATGACATCACTGACAGACAAGTACAAAAACAGACCTGAGACACCAGCGTTTGAGGAGATGTGTCTGGCTGATTTTGCAGCAACATGCAGACTTGTCTATGGCAATCAGGCAAAAGGCAAAGATGTTCTCCGCTTGCTGAATGACTCGGGATTTGTTCAAAGGCGAAAAAACGACAAGCCTGCTGTGATCAGATTTTACCGCCCCTCGAAGGAAAAAAGTCCTGAACAGCACTATGGATCACTGCTGAAGCTGTACCTTCCCTACAGATCAGATGCAGAACTGAAAAGGCCATTCTTACCAACGTACCAGTCCTTTTACGAAAGTGGCATTGCACGTCTGCCTGGCCGTGAGCACGGTGAGCTAGTTAAATACATTGTGAAAAGAAACAAAGACAAATATGAGAAAAACAGTAAAGAGATTGAGCAAGCTGTGGAAGAGTACGAGCAGAACAGAGGATTGATTGATGAATGGAACAACCTGGCACCTGAATCTGAACTTGTGAGGATGGAGTGCATTGATGAACTGCAAGCAGCAGAGCCAGATCACGATAATGTACAAGAAAATGTCCCAGACTACAGTCGCCAGGTTAACGCTGTAACAGAAGCCAGAGCCATCAGAGAGCCCCCTGCAATGGATCCTGCTGTGTTACGTCAAATGTACCAGAACCTGAACCAGAAACAAGCCTGTGTCTTCTCTTTAATCAGAGACTGGTGCATTAAGCGTGTTCGTCGCCTAAATCCAGAGCCGCAGTTCATCTATATCAATGGTGGAGCTGGAGCAGGAAAGTCACATCTGATCAAATGCATCCACGCAGAGGCATCAAAGATACTGTGCAAAGTACCTAGACATGCAGACGACACTGACATATCAAGCCCCACTGTGCTGTTGACTGCTTTCACTGGAACCGCAGCATTTAACATCTGTGGAACAACTCTGCACTCTCTGCTGAAGCTCCCCAGAAGTCTGAAACCTCCTTTTGTGGGACTGGGTAACAAACTGGATGAAGTCAGAGCAGAACTGATCAACGCTGAAATCCTCATCATTGATGAAGTGTCCATGGTGTCAAGGCCCCTCTTTGCATATGTTGATGTCAGACTGAAACAGATCAAAGGCAGCCAGAAACCTTTTGGAGGAATGTCAGTCATCGCTGTTGGAGACTTCTATCAGCTACCACCAGTACGACAGTCTAAACCTCTGTGTGTACACGACCCAGAAGACATTGACCTGTGGCAGGAAAACTTTCAGATGATCACGCTCACTGAGATCATGCGTCAGAAGGATGATGTTGCCTTTGCAGAGATGCTGAACAGGATCCGTGTGAAAGACAAGTCAGAAGAGTTGTCTGAATCAGACAGAGCTTTGTTATCACAAGCCATCACTGAACCAGCTCAACGCCCTGCTGATGCCCTGCACATTTTTGCCACCAACAAACAGGTAGGTGCTCACAATACTGAAATACTGATGAAAAATTACTCCAACGTCACCAAAATTGATGCAGACGACTACAAAAAGGATCCGAGGAATGGGAAAATGACACGACAAGAACAACCATTCAAAGGAGGTACAAATGAGCTACCAGACACACTCCAAGTTGCAGAAGGCGTACGTGTCATGCTGACTAGAAACCTGGATGTTTCCAAAGGACTGGTGAACGGTTCGTTTGGTACTCTTATCAAAGTGGTAACCTCTGAACCGGCTGGATCTGCACATGTCAACATGCTCGGACTCCAAATGGATAATGAAACAGCATCAGGATCAGCTGACAACCTTGTTTATATCGAGAGATCAGAGGACAACCTGAAACAGAAAGGAGCTGTGCGCAGACAGTTTCCCATCAAGCTGGCTTTTGCATGCACCATTCACAAGGTTCAAGGCATGACAAGACATTCAGCTGTTGTCTCCCTGAAACACATTTTTGAGCCTGGCATGGCTTATGTGGCATTGAGCAGAGTCACCTCTCTCAGTGGACTGCACCTGCTGGACATGGATGAGAGTAAAATCTACGCCAACACTGAAATCACTGAAGCGCTTGAGGCCATGAGACAACTGAACCTGGATGACATGATGCCACTTCTTCATCTCAGAGACACACTGAGCCGACCTGACACTCTGACCATTGTTCACCACAACACAGAGGGACTGCCAGCTCACATCAATGACATCAAGAGCCATCACGAACTGTGTCTTGCGGATGTTTTGTGTCTCACAGAAACCCACCTACAGGGCTCCTTTGTGGCAGACAGTCTTCAACTTCAGGGCTACAACATGTTCAGACGAAACAGACACCTGTCCTACACCAATGTTCCCCAGATGGCAAAGAAAGGTGGTGGTGGAGTTGCCATGTATGTCAGAAATCATATCCAAGTGCACGAGAAGCAGTACATACATAATGTAACTGACCTAGAGTTTGTGGCTCTGAAGATTGAAGCCCCAGTGAGAGCACTAATTGCAGCCGTGTACAGACCACCAGACTACTGTGTCGAGTCATTCCTGAAGAACCTGAGCAGCCTTGTGGACTCACTGGAGATCATGGATATTCAACCCATCATTGTCTGTGGTGATTTCAACGAGAATCTGAAGTCTGAAGAAAAAAAGCCAATACTGGAGATGTTTCAGTCCAGAGGGTTTCAACAACTCATCACTGATCCAACCACAGAGAAGAACACACTGTTGGACGTGGTTTTCATCTCTCAACCTCAGCAGTGTCTCCATTCTGGTGTGCTGAAGACCTACTACAGCTATCACAACCCCATTTACTGTGTATTGTCTTTTAACAGTTCATGAAACAGTGCGGTAAGCCATACAGGTTTAGTAAAATACAAGTGACTCATTTGATAAAATTGTATTTTCATCATGTTGTTATCACCATGTACATTCTTCAGTTTGCAATCAATAGGAAAATTCTTGAAGCATCATCTGTGTAAAAAAAAAAAAAAAGGAAAAAAAAGTGTGTTTTGGCTTGTGCATTTACCAGGGAGGGTTTTGGGTTTTGGGTTGGTAAATGCACAAGCCAAAAGAATTTCAGGAACCGAGGACAGCCAGTGTTTACAATACCTGTGCTACATGTGTAACAGACACTGAAAAATGAACAATAAAATAAATGAATTTCAATAAATAATATTTATCAATTAATATAATATATCCTATTAACTGTTAAATTAATAAAAAACATCAATACACATTTATATGCAACTGCTGAAAGTACATGTTCTCTGTGTTGTGTGAGCTGGGATGGTCACCTCCCCTGCCTCAGGGCAGGTGGCCTGACCAGAGATCATTCACTCTGTGTGCTTTCTGACCCCTACTCAACGTTCCCCTCTCCAACCTTTACCACACCACTTCCAAAACTGTGAGGATCAGCTGGGAACGGCCAGGACATGGTGGCTGTCAGTCTGCCATTGCCCAGGCACTGCAGCATCATCCTGTCAACAGTGGATCCACCACAACTGGGTTCCACAGAGTTCGTCTTCCTGCCTGCCCTGGTTGTTCTTCGCTGAAGAGAATGAGACTGTCGTGGTGCTGCTGGTTGCTGAAGGTATGACAGACAGTATGTGATTTATAGGCTACAAGTTCTGCATATGTTTTATGCCACAAAAACGTACAACATCTTTCTCTTCTCTTTTATCAGGAGCACCTACTTCCACCTCATCATCATCCAGCCACGTCTGACCAGAAACAACAGCATCATCAAAACCGTCAGTCTGCAGAGCCCTCACTGCTGGACCGCACATACACAAGTCATC
This sequence comes from Trachurus trachurus, assembly GCF_905171665.1. Lineage (NCBI taxonomy): Eukaryota > Metazoa > Chordata > Actinopteri > Carangiformes > Carangidae > Trachurus > Trachurus trachurus. The sequence continues at coordinate 4,258,996 of NC_139892.1, forward strand.
CTGCTGCCAGCTTCTATGCCTGCTCACAACAGAGCCAAAGGTACCGCTTTGTTGTTTTGTCATTAAAAAATTTGGATGACACTGTTGACAATGTAGGTTTACAACAATATCATGTCCACTGCCTTCTCCTTCCAGGTCTCCCCCACTTGACAGTAGAGACCGACAGGGCTGGACAGCTTTCTGGACCTTGTGATCTGTGTGACGGAGCACTGAGGGTGACAGGCTGATGATTCTCTGGCAGGTGTTTACTTAAGGTAAATGATAATCAGTTAGGAAGGAAGTGTTGAACATGTGATTTATGTCTTGGTCTTCACTTTCCAAAACATTTTTCTATTTTGTCTTGTCAGGTTCACCTCCCTCATTCTTCTGTTGATCATCTGGCAAGTGATGAGGTGCACTGCTGCATGGACACACAGCTCAGAACCACCAAGCCATCGTGCTGTCATTGACCACACATGACAACACCATCCAATCTGTGCAGCAAGCAGCAAATGGCCAAGTCAAATTTGAACATGGGCCACTGCAGTCAGGACTGTGCCCATGTGATATATACTGTTGAGCCCATAAGGTTTTATTCTTGGCCGTCACAACATCTATCACACGTCTGCCCGTCCTGGGTGAGGGATCCCTCCTCTGTTGCTCACCCTGAGGTTCCTCCCGTTTTTTTTCCCCTGTTAAGGGTTTTCTTGGGAGTTTTTCCTCAGTCGATGTGAGGGTCTAAGGGCAGAGTGTTGTAATGCTGCTGTGTCAAGCACTTGGAGACAACGTTTTTTAGAAATGCATTGCACAAATGAACCTCCTTTCCTGCAAGTGCTGTAATAAAGACAGATTCTAACTATCCCAAGGACAGTCATTCTTATATTATGTTTACCTAGTACTTTTTGTTGATACATTCCACATTACTGAAGAAAGGTATTGTGTTTGAACAATTACATCAGTGAAATCTATTTCTACTGGTTTTAGACCTTTAAACACATCTTTTACACTTTTGTTAAACAATTCAGGTGTTTTTCCACCAAGTCATATAATTCAACCTCCTGCTCACATGTTCTACTTTTTACCTCTCACATGCTTCATCTATATTAATAATGCCTCAACAATGTTTTTACAGCTGTCAGTTTTGAGAAATATTTCAGACTTCAGTTTATCAATTTAACACATCCCACACACACAAACACACACACTGGTGGGTTTGCAAAAGCTCAATGGGCAGCAGGAGCAATAGCAACAAGATGCCAGCAGTAGCAGCAGGAAAGGCAGCAGAGCAGTGGTGACAGCAGCAGAAAGTGGCAGCAACAGCAGTAATATAGCCAGGGAGGAGCAGGTAAGATGGGGGGGTTGAGATAGCTTATTTGGATGAGGACAACATGTGAATGATCAGCTGATCGGGATTTTAATCTATTTTCATTTGTTACTTCAGCTTTCAGGTCTCCCCCACTTGACAGTAGAGACCGACAGGGCAACCCTCTTTTCAAGCTGTCAGTTTTACTTAAACTTATCTGAGTAGACTCAAGCTTTTCAATTCCTTCATACTATTCTTCAACAATTCAAGTAATTTCCACTCATTTCATACATCCTCCATCTTCTACTTTTACTCTTCAGATTTTGTTTCATATATATTAGTAATGGTTCAACAATGTTTTCAAGCTGTCAGTTTTAAATATATGAGTAGACTTCAGACTTTAAATGTCTTCATACTAATCTTCAACAATTGAAGTTGAAATCAGCTATTATCTATTACAATTCAAATTGAAGTCACCTATTTCAGATTTCAAGCCTTAAACTGTTAAACTATAAATACGCAGGATTTCTACATTTTCCTCAAACTTTTTATTAACATGTTTTACTTTTACCCTTCAGATAGTTATTATTAGTTAACTACTTCTACATTATTCTACATTTACTCTGCAGATATTGTTTAATCTATATTAGTAATGGTTCAACAATGTTTTCAAGCTGTCAGTTTTATATACGAGGAGACTTCAGCCTTTCAATTTATTCATACTAATCTTCAACAATTTAAGTTGAAATCACCTATTACCTATTACAAAGCCAGGATTTTTACATTTTCCCTTAAATAACTTAAATGTTAATTTTTTTATACTAATCTTCAAAAATTCAAGTAATTTTCCAAACATTTCATACAAATTCGACATCCTTCTTATAAGTTATTCTTTTTAATATTTTCTCACCTATTTCAGATTTCAACCATTCAACTGTTAAACTATAAATATGCAGGATTTCTACATTTTCCTCAAACTTTTTATTAACATGTTTAACTTTTACCCTTCAGATGTTGTAGTTATTTTTTAATTATTCTGCCCTTTAACGGATTGTATATTATTCTACTTTTACACTTCAGATATTGTTTCATCTATATTAGTAATGGTTCAAAAAATGTTTTCAAACTGTTTTAATAAATCTGAGTGCACTTTAACCTTTCAATTCATTCATACTATTCTTCACTAATTCAAGTAATTACCACCCATTTCATACATCCTCCATCTTTCATCTTCTACTTTTACTCTTCAGATATTGTTTAATCTACATTAGTAATGGTTCAAAAGTGTTTTCAAACTGTCAGTTTTAAGTAAATCTGAGTAGACTTCATACTTTCTGAGTAGACTTCAGACTTTCAATTTCTCCATACTGATCGTCAACAATTCAAGTAATTTCAAACCATTTCATACTCTTCATATATTGTTTCATCTCTTCAAGATTTCTTCAGCAGCTTCTAAACTTAATTCAGCATAGTTTCAACAATTTATTCAGCTCATTCAGCTTCCAGCTTTCAGCATTCACCCGTATTTCCTTCAGGAAATGCATTCTCTAGTTAGGGTGAATGCTGAAAGCATTCACACTATTGTTATTCAAATCTTTATTATTAGGGTGAATGCTGGAAGCATTCACACTATTGTTATTCAAATCTTTATTATTATTATTCTGTACACTTCTTCCGTTTTTCGGTCTTTAACTACTTCTTCATACTTTCTACTATTCAAACAATTCATATATCAAAACGTGCGTCTTCTTCAGGAGATTATGGGGTACATTCAACTTTTTCATATCATTCATACTTTTCAAAATATTCAAACTTTATTGAAAATTTTTTCCCATAGGAATACATTGAAACGGTCTTCAAACTCTTCAAATCTTCTCCTACTTTGAACTTCAACTGCTTCAACATACTTTCACCTACAGACTTCATTCAACTTTTACAACGTTCACAAAACTTTCAGGTATTCACGGTACATTCAACTTTTTCATATCTTCTACCATTATTGATCAGTACACTTCAACTGTTCATGATCATTTTTTGACAAAATTCAAATTTAACATGCAAGTCAATGGCACGGAATTTTCAGAGCTAGAGTGGTGATGACATCAGCTAGAGTGACAGAGGTTCAAAAAATCCTCTGACACTTTGCTCTCTATCCTGTCGGCACGGCCACAAATTTCACTCTAGACACATAATTTTCCCCCACTTTGGTAGACAAACTTGTCCTGTGTCTCACAGTGTGCTCGAAAACGCAGAGAGGCTAACAGAATTTAAACTGGGAGCCTCTAAGTGCAGCCAGTTCCCTCTCTTCCTCTCATTGACTCCCATTGTAAAGTAGGAGCAGATTTTCTGAGAAAAGCAGAAATGACCTCCTTATATTTCTTGCGACGGTGAGAAAAGTTTTTGCCCTACAAACATTTAATGCACATTGGCTCGCTCAGGAAGGTCTCCTTGCCCCGATAGTCATGACCACATTCTGGTAAGAGGTACGGTTCTCTTTTCAGAGGCTGTTGTTCGGAGCTGCACAGAGCTCAAATCTCACTGCTCTGCTCTGTGTGGTGCAGACAGAGAGAGAGAGAGACACACACACACACGCAGACAGAGAGATACACAAACACACAGACACACTGGCTTACAGCTCATAATCAGCCTCTAAATGAGTTTATATCTTTGAGGGGAATTTTTAAACATCTCTAATAATGTATTTCTCTTACATACATTTCAGTTTATTCTTGTAATGGAGATTTCAGGATTTGGAGCTTCTTCATGTCCTGACTTTCCTCTTTAACCCTTTACTTTGAAGGACTTGAACTTTTTCTCATTAATTCTAACAATTCAGACCATTTCTCAACCATTTAAGGACTTTCACATTTTTCATTTATGAATGTATATCTTCACACTCTTTTTTTTTACACGTGTCTTAAACAATTCTGGCATTTGCATCCATTCCACATCATTCAGTCTCTTTCTTTCTTTCTTTCTACTCCCTTTCTCGTTCTTTTTACTTCATTCCTTGTTTCCTTGTTTCTACCCCATTTCTATATATACCCCAGTTCTCATAATGGATATTTCAGGATTTGGAGCTTCTTCATGTCCTGACTTTAGACTTTTCCACCTTCAATCCTTACATTTTACTTTGAAGGACTTGGACTTTTTCCTCATTAATTCCAACAATTCAGGCCATTTCTCAACCATGTAAGGAGTTTCATATTTTTCATTTATAAATTTATATATTCACACTATTTTTTACACTTAAACAATTCTGGGATTTGCATCCATTCCCTATCATTCAGTCTCTTGCTTACAAGTTATACACTTCAGGTATTGCTTCATTTTTATACATATTTGTTCAACAAATACTTTCAAGCTCTTAATATATTTATTCATTTGAGTAGACCTATTTTTTCCACACCAATCTTCAAAAATTCAAGCAATTTTCCAACATCCTTCTTATAAGTTCTTCTTTTTAATTTTTTTGTCACCTATTTCAGATTTCAACCATTCAACTGTTAAACTATAAAGAAGCAGGATTTCTACATTTTCCTCAAACTTTTTATTAACATGTTTAACTTTTACCCTTCAGATATGTTGTAGTTATTCTGCCCTTTAACGGATTGTAACTACTTCTATATTATTCTACTTTTACACTTCAGATATTGTTTCATCTATATTAGTAATGGTTCAAAAAAAAATTTCTAACTGTTTTAAATAACAACAAATGCATCCATTCCATATCATTGACTGCGTTTACATGCACTTCAGTACCCCGATTTCAATCGGGTTTTTTAAGTACCCCGATTATTGATCAAATTCGGGGTATGGTGTTTACATGAAGTTAGAGAACCCCGGTTATTCAGTATCCCTGTATACATGATAAATACAGTATCCCGGTTTCTTTTTACTGCGTCTTACGTGCGTATGTGTGTTTCATTCATGTTTATTATTTACAACAGGAAGCGCAACTACTAGGAAATATAGGTCCGAAAATTTACAAATTAAAAATGCTGCCATGTTATATAACTTAATAAAAGAAAGGTAAATTAAATGCAGACTGATCGGTTCATTGTAAAACATGCTTTTATTGTAAAGTGATGATTTCTGTACACACGTTAGGCGACAGAGCCTCCAGGCAGCGCTGCTCCTCCAATACACACATGAAGCTTCACTTTTCATTCAAACAAACTAAGGCAACTGCCACAATTATTAGATTTCATCAATGAAACCAGCATTTATCTCCTAAAAATAATATAACCAGCCGGCAGTAAACATCTAAAAACCTACGGGTAAGTTAATTAACGACCGTCTTCTCTCCCGAGGTGACGGAGTAGTCTGGCCGGTGAGCACGTCAGGAGACGGGGTTGCTGCCTCTGTGATGTCCCGGTCACAGCTCACACACGCGGAGCTTCACTCCTCCGGAAAACGTCGTAGCAGACTTCTAAACAGCCGTCATTTGGATAAACCGACCGCACATTGGGGGACTAAACAGTTACTTTCTCCCATGAAAAAAACAAACAAAACAAACTTAAAGGTTGAATATGTAGAATATTTATTAAAAGCTATATTTTTTCAAAAATAATACATCCATGGGGCCTTTAGAGGGGTACAGAATGAAAGTATTGCTTTTCCATAAAAAAAATTTTTTAGTCTGAATTATTATTTTTAATGTTTTTGACGGGCTCGACAATTGACTTTCTGTCAACGTTCTGTTTACATTCGTACCTGCCTGTAGCCGACATGTGGCTCAGTTCTCAGCTGTTTTCCTGCCTCCTCCCGGTCCTATGCGTTTGTTTCCAACCAAGCCTTTTTAATAATCAATCGGTGGATCAATGGATTATCATATACTTGTTAGGATGGGTGTATTTGTGTAGTCTTATCTGTCATACGTTTATTGTCGCGGACTTTCGGTGCCACGGAGCTCCTTTATTTTTTTTTTTTCCCAACTTGAGGAGAGCAGTGACAGCGGAGGCTCTGAGCAGCAGCGGTGTGGAAGGCAGAGAGCCTCCACTGTCCCTGTAACAAGCTACAAGTCATTTATTATGCTGTTAATGGCGGTAAAAATGAAACATAAGGTAAATATCCTGCTTAGCTCTCCTCCTCTGCTGTCCTCTGATCAGAGCAGAGTCCCTAGCAACGGCCCGTTTTACCTAGCAACGGTCTGGCAATCGACTGCTGGAATTCTTTTTCTGTTGTTGTTCTTGTAATTCTACATAGTCAACCTTAATAGTCTCCTCGTCGCTCTAGAATGCGCTCTTGTTGTCGCCGCCATTTTGTTACGTAACGTATCTATGGTAACGGTTACGTCAGCTGGCTGAGCAGCTTTCAGATATCGGGGTACTGTGTTTACATGCTCCAGTATCCTGGTTTCTTTCGGAGTTCTCCGGGCAGCAAAATCGGGTTTCTCAAAATCGGGATATGAGCTTATCCCGATTTCTGGAATCGGGAAATGGTGTTTACATGCGCAAACACAAATTCGGGGTACTTAAAAAACCCGATTGAAATCGGGGTACTGAAGTGCATGTAAACGCAGTCAGTCAGCCTCCTGCTTACAAGTTATACTCTTCAGGTATTGCTTCATCTTTATTTATATTTGTTCAACAAATGCTTTCAAGCTGTTAATACTATATTTATTCATTTGAGTAGACTTAAATGTTAATTTTTTCACACCAATCTTCAAAAATTCAAGCAATTTTCCAAAAATTTCATACAAATTCAACGTCCTTCTTATAAGTTTTACTTTTTAATCTTTTCTCACGTATTTCAGATTTCAACCCTTCTACTCTTACATGCTCGACTTTTAGCCTTCAGATATGATTCTAACTTATCCTTCCCTTTAAAGGATTGTAACAACTTCTATATTATTTTACTTTTATTCCTCAGATATTCTTTCATATATTAGTAATGGTTCAACAATGTTTTCAAGCCACCAGTTTTAAACTTCTTTGAGTAGACTCAAGCTTTTCAATTCATTCATACTATTCTTCATTAATTCAAGTAATTACCACCCATTTCCTACATCCTCCATCTTTCATCTTCTACTTTTACTATTCAGATATTGTTTAATCTACATTAGTAATGGTTCAAAAATTTCAATAATTTCAAACCATTTCATACTCTTCATATATTATTTAGTCTCTTCAAGATTTCTTCAGCAGTTTCTTAACTTAATTCAGCATAGTTTCAACAATTTATTCAGCTCATTCAGCTTCCAGCTTTCAGCATTCACCCGTATTTCCTTCAGGAAATGCATTTTCTAGTTAAAATTATTAGTGTGAATGCTGGAAGCATTCACACTATTGTTATTCAAATCTTTATACTTATTATTATTATTATTATTCTTACGTCTTTCACCCTTTTTCTGCGTTTAACTCCTTCTTCATACTTTGTGCTATTTCAACAATTCATATATCAAAACGTGCAGCTTTCTCAGGACATTTATGCTACTATTTTTCTCTTTTCAACTATTTATACTTTTTAAAATATTTAACTTTTTCTGCAATTTTTTTCCCATAGGAATACATTGAAACAGTCTTCAAACTCTTCAAATCTTCTGCTTCATTCAGCCTCTAATAGCTTCAGCATACTTTCAGCTACAGACTTCATTCAACTTTTAAACTGTTCACAAACCTTTCAACTATTCAGCTATATCTCAGCTTATTGATATCTTCAACAGTTTCAGATATATGTATAGTTTTAAAATCATTAAAATTTCTGACAAAATTCAGATTTAACATGAAAGTCAATGGGACGGAATGTTCGGACGTTGGCAGTTGGCAGAGTGACAGAGGGTCTAAAAATCCTCTCACATTTTTCTCTCTTTCCTGTCAGCACGGCCACAGATTACACTCTACACACATAATTTCTGCCACGTTTGTAGACAAGCTCATCCTCGATCTCTTCATGTGCTCAAAAAACCAGAGAGACTTACACAATTTAAACTGGGAGCCTCCGAGTGCAGCCAGTTCCCTCTCTTTCTCTCATTGACTCCCATTCAAAAGTAGGAGCTGATTTTCGGAGAAAAGCAGAAATGACCTCCTTATCTTACCTGCTACTGTGAGAAAAGTTTTTGCCCTACAAACATTTAATGCACATCACCACACTCAGGAAGCTCTTTTGAACCAGCCAGTCTCTACCACACTCATATAAGAGTTACGGTTCTCTTTTCAGAGGCTGTTGTTCGGGAGCTGCACTGAGCTCAAATCTCACTGTTCTGCTCTGTGTGGTGCAGACACAGAGAGAGAGACACACACACACACACAGACAGCTAGACAGACACAAACACACAGACACACACATGCACACAAAAAGCTTGCTTCTGTCTCCTTTCCACACACCGGTTTACCGCTCATTAATCAGCCTCTCAATGATTTCATATCTTTGAGGGGAATTTCTAAACGTATCTAAAAAGTTATTTGTCTACACACATTTCAGTTTGTTCAGGTAATGGAGATTTCAGGATTTGGAGCTTCTTCATGTCCTGGCTTTAGACTTTTCCACCTCTTTAACCCGTACATTTTACTTTGAAGGATTTTGCCTTTTCTCATTAATTCCAACAATTCAAACTCGACCATTTTAGGAGTTTTACATTTTTAATTTATTAATGTTTAGCCTATATATCTTTACCCTTTCTTTTTACACCTATCTTTAACAATTCAGGTATTTTCCTGCATTTCATGTCATTCAGCCTCCTCATTAAAAGTTCTACTCTTTAGACATTGCCTCATCTTTATTAACATTTATATAACAAATGTTTTCAAGCTGTTAATTTTATAACTTACATTATTAGAGTAATTTGAGTGTACTTAAAATGTTAATTTTTCTTTCACCACAATCTTCAACAATTCAAATAATTTCCAACCACCTAGATATTGTTTAATCTATATTAGTAATTGTCCAACAATGTATTCATGCTATCATTTTTAAAAATATTTGAGTAGACTTCAGCTTTTCAATTTATTCATGCTAATCTTCAACAATTTAAGTAATTTCCAATCATTTCATACAAAATAAACCTCCTTCTTACAGGTTCCATTTGTTAATCTATTTTCACTTATTGCTTTAGCCATGTTAGCACTTGTTTATCTGTTTTCTGTAGCAGTGCTTTTTGCAGCTGACTGCAGACTCCTCAACTGTTAGACTTAATAATGCAGGATTTTCCAACACATTCCTCTGCCTTTTCAACATTTCTACTGCTTTTAGACTAAAAACATATTTATTACACTTAAACCTAAACAATTCAGGATTTTTTCCACCAATGTCATGTCATTCAGCTTCCTGCTTACATGTTCCTTCTTTTTAATCTATTCTCACTTGTTGCTTCAGCTATGTTACTGCTGGTTCATCAGTTTTCCTTTCTGTGGCTAGCTGCAGATTTCAACTCAACTGTTAAACATCTTCAACATGCAGGATTTTTGCATTTTCTTCTACCTTTTTTTTTTTTTTTTTTAATTTCTACTGCTTTTTGTCCTTAAAAAGGCATTAATCTTGTATGTTTCAGCTTCAACGTTAGACTTTTTCAACAGTTCTTCAGCTAATTCAACTTTGTTTCAATGATTTCTTCAGCTTATTCAGCATTGCTTCAGCTTATTCACCATGGCAATGCACACACATTCTCTGTCTGTCGGTCACACACACACACACACACACACACACACACACACACACACACACACACACACACACACACACACACACACACACACACACACACACACACACACAAATGAACACACACACACACACACACACAAATGAACACACATTAACTACCACACACACACACACACACACACACACACACAAATGAACACACATTAACTACCACACACACTCACACACACACACACACACACACACACTGTACCACAGTGCATGCTCTGATGCTGTTCTGAACTGCTTATAGGCTAACAAAAAAAACTAAGTGTATGCTGGAGTTTCTTTGGCTTTCAGTGATTGCTTAAATACTACTACTGGTTATATGAGGCCACAACAGTTTCACAGAGACTTCGGGAGGGGGTGCGGTTATACTACAACTTAGGCCAGTACTAGGAAGTTCATTGCACTTTTAATAGTGAAGAATAGGGTCAAAAGGGGTAACCCTTCCTTTTACAGTCTGGTAATTACCGGGTGATTACAGGTAATAAGATGTATTTACTAAGTAATAGCAGGTAATTAAATGTACTTACCTTGTAATTACTACCAGGTAATTACCCAGTATTTACAAGATGGTAAGATGTAGCTACCACCTATTTACCTGGTAGTTACCTGATATTGGCCTGCTAATTACCAACAAAATACTGGGTAATTACCTGGTAAGTACTTAGTAATTACAAGGTAATTACATTTAATTACCTGTTAGTAAATAAATATAATTGAAATTACTTCACAATCCATTGTAGCCTACAGGTCCTATTGGTCTTAAGCCAAGTGAAGTCAGGAGTTTTCAGTAGGTCAGAAGTAGGTAGTAGTAGGTTCCCGTAACCGGGCAACCACCACCCCCCAACCACCCCCTCCCCCCCACCCCACCAGTTGCTGCCCTGTTGCTGTGGTCCCCCTCTCCCCTAATCCCCCATTGGCTACACACGCAGCCAATGGGAGGCTTTTCCTCACCATGACGACATCACTCTGATTGGTCGGTTGACTGGTTGTTTTGTCTTTAATACTCTTAACTCCCTCCCATATTCCTTTTCCATCATCATCATCCAGGTAAGAGGCCCTTACATTTTTTTTCTTTCTAAAAACTAGCTTGATTTCTGATTAAAATTTTTACCATTTAAAATTAGGGGTAACTGTATAAAATCAATTTAATTTAATAATTTATTAATTTAATTTAATTTAACCATTGTTTAACTTACATTTCACTTGGGAAAATATTGTCAATTGCCGAAAACATGACATCTTTCCCCTTTTTTCCCTCCATCCCATCACACTAACAATAAAGAAAAGAACCCTAACAAAAGAGAAAGGTAAGAAAAAAATTTAACACCTTGATTTTTCAATGTTTATTTCAGATATAACATTATTATGATTTTTGTGTGCGTGAATAAAGGGATGATGATGATGAAAAATATTATTTGGCACTAATAAACCATAAAATATGTGAACTAAAATCTCTATGTAGTTAGTAACATGAATCTAAATTGGGCAGCAATGACCTTGTCAGTGTCACTGATCATTTTTATACGTTTTTTGTAATTTATTTTATCAGAGAGGTTGTGGCAGAGACTACTGTTGTGAAGCCATAGTGATAGTGCAGTTTTTCAGAGCTTCCCGCCACTCGCCAGACGCGCGAATGAGTTGGTGACGTCACACTGGTTTTTTTTTTTTTCCGCTGTGACCTAGCAACAGGTCCTAGTGCGTCAGACGTCTGCTACGTTAATCCCTCTCTATTGATTTATTCATTGTCCTCCCTGCTATTACTAATAACACTCTTAGTTAACTTTGATTTATTTAGGTAAATATAATTAAAAAACGAGTATACCAGAATGTAAGCATATTTATGTATAATTTATTTTATAAGTAATCCTTAATGGAGTTATCGTATTCTGAATGTTTGAGTTTTTTTTTTTTAATCCAATAATAACGCACTACATTTTATATAGTGTAAATACGGCTAGTATACCATGACTGTGACGATGGTCTAGTGGTTAAGCATACTGACTAGTAATATTTTTACTCCATTGGATGCCAGTTCGATTCCCGGCCCCGGCACCTTAAACAAATCCACAACAACAAGAAGCTACGTTTGCCCCTTTTACCAAGTGCTAAAATAAATCAGAAAACCCAACACCAAAATGATTACTTGCATATTTAGTCCGAGTTTGTGGCGGAGACAACTGCAGTGAGGCCGAAGATGACAGGCATAGTGACAGTGACATTGCGCGGAAGTTGATTTGAAGCTTTTCAAAATAAAAGCGAATAAACCGGAAGCACACGTATTGTTCGTTCCTCATGTAAATATACTTTATGTCTTGGGGATTTATTTTATATATACTGTATATATGAATATAAAACGCCAGCATATTTATGTATAATACATTTTATAAGTAATCCTAAAAAGAGTTATCATAGTTTAGATTCTTTTTTTAGTTCTTTTTAGAGTTTTATATATAAAAAATAATAATAATAAAAAAAAAAAAAAAACTGAAACTACATAAAAACTAATAATGCATCAAAATCCGTTTTGTTTTGTTTTTTTAATGCATGTTTTTGCTTTTTGCTTTCAGAATGAAACGCATAAGAGATGTCACCGAAAAGAGGCCGGACAGCCCCTTCTCTAGACCCCCACCACTCCATATAAAAGTGGTGGGGGTCAAAGAGAAGGCGAAAGTCCTCAGGTGGACATTTGGGGAGGGGGAGGCTGTCCCCGACGTAACAAAACACAACATGCTAGTAGCCATATCCGATGGCTGGACAGTCAAAAAAGTTACCTTCTTTGAGGAATTAAAACACCAAGTGAAGGATGACACTTCCTACATAATGAAAGGATACTCACTCCGGGGAGACGGGCCCCCGTACGATATTAATATAACGAGGGCCACAACATTCTATGCTGGCACTGCCAATCTGGCAGTGCCAGCAGACCATTATAAAAGAGGCAAGGAGCTCCTGGACCCCCCCTCCACTGTGACCCCACTGGATGGGGTGAGGGGGTCCATGGGGCTCCTAACCCTTGTTGGGGAGCTAGTGGAGGTTAGTTATTTAATTTCTGAAATTTCTGACTTACAGTTTAGGCCTGCCTGCCTGTTGTAGCTATAATAATTTCCTCTTGTCATTCAGTTGGGACAGATCAAACCCATGCGTGTTGGGAGGGAGGAGGTGCCCCTCCGTACAGTGACACTGCGCCAGGTAAGCAATTAATTTTATTTATGAAATGATAAAGTGAATGCATTATGTTCTACGAATGAACAAGATAAAGTATTTTTTCTTGTCTACCTTTTTCAGGAGAAAACAGAGGTTGAGATAACCCTGTGGAGGGAGCTGGCAGTGACCCCGTTGGCAACTGGCCAGTGGGTGACTGTCACCCACCTCCGCAGGACGGACTCGTCTTACGGACTAAGGATACACAGCACCACATTCAGCTCAGCTGAGGTAGGTGAATTCAGAAGAAAGGGGGCGGGAGGGGTGTTAGATGATGAGTAATATTTTTCTGTGAAAATAATGATGTTGATCATGTTATGTTTTTTCCATTAAAAAAAAAATCTTTGTCTCTTTAGATCAACCAAGAGGAGAAAGAGGAGGAGGTCGGCATTCTGGGGGCCAATCCCAAAGGGGAGCATCAATTTGAGGTTATCCTCGAAAATGGAGACCTGATGCTGCTCGAGAAAGACCTGTGGCTTCCCCTTCTTGAGAAGCTCGTGACGCCTCCACTGAGCGTGCTGATAAAAAGACGGGGCCAAAAAATTATTGCGGCCACACCCCTGTAACACATACACACACACATATTCACACACTACACACACACACATACTTGTGAAAGTGATAGTGGGTATAAAAAAAATTGATGTAACAGGTAGTGAAAGAGGAGAAGAAAAAGGAGGGGAGGGGAAGGAGGGAGGGGATGGGGGGGTATTAGAGAAGTAAGAAGAGTTGGAAAGAACGACACGTTGTTAAGTATGTTGTTAAATGAAATATTGTTTAATAAAATGTTATTTAATTGAACAATGGCTCTCTTTGTAATTATTCTCAGACAAGTCAGCAGGCATATTATGGTTTATTATTTTGTCTAGTGTCTTTGCACATGATAGGCTAAATGTATAATATTAATAATAATAATAATAATAATAACAATCATGATAATAATAATAATAATAATAATAATAATAATAATAATAATAATAATAATAATAATAATAATAATAATAATAATAATGCCCGAGAAAAGATACTGAACTCATTCACTTTGTAATACAAATGCCAAATATGCAGGAAGACTAAAGTTACACAGCTGTGATATAGCTCAGTGGGTTGAGTGACCCCTAAGGAAATTTTATGCTTTTGCTGCGCGAGATCGAATCCAGGTCGGTGCAATTTTGGGAAGACTCTTCACTTTCCTTTTTTTGTGTGGTTGGTAACTTTGGACGCCATCGTACGTACTAATCATATAACATCCATGATACAAATTCAATAAAAAACTTCTGGAATCGTTTTTATTTTTATGATTAAATCGCCTGTAACAGTAATGAACAGGTCAGATCAAATCAAAACGTTACCAGGGTAATGATGAAAATGACAAAAAGGCAGGGAGACCCAATTTTGTCTATGTGCTGTTGTGGTGTAGTGGTTTGTACTTCTGAATTGTAAATTTTTCATTATGGCTGCCCGAGATCGCGTCCCGCTCGATGCGATTCTCTTAAGATTATTATTATTTATTTATTTATTTATTATTTTCCTCACTACGACTAGATCATTCTAATGTTTATGATTAAATTGTCTGCAACAGTGATAACATTTTGATGTTTCAAACCTAAAGAAGCGAAATGCGCAGAGTGTCTCACTTTTCCCAGTAACTGAGTTTGGAATTTCCGAGTACGTTTAAACGCATCATCCAGTCCTCCCGAGAACTAACGTCATTCGGCTGTGAGGTTTGTAACGGTAGGTAGCGGCGAATGAAAGTGCCCCAACGGACAGCTGTGAAACTTTATAAATGCACTTTGTTCGTTTCATGATTGGCCTCAAACTTAAACGGACTTGAAAGAAGTCGAAGGGCGAGACATTTCCACAGTAAAAACCGTGTTAGCAACGTGCTAACACCGGCTATGCTAACGCGAATGTAGCCGTTTTGCTAACCGCTAGCGGAAGTTAGCATCGAGCTAGTTCACAAAAACGGCCGGCTGTGCTAACGGCTATGCTACTTTTACCAGTCGAGGCTTTGTTTATCAGTAATGACCGCGTATCTGCGGACTGCATTTAAGCAATACCACACGAGAGGGAGTGCTGTTGTACTGTATATCAGCACGGCTGTGATTCGGTCGTAGCTAATCAATATAAACACAGTTGAAGCTAAGTAGCTGAGCTACGTGGCTAACAACAGCTAACGCTAATATCAAAACACATCGCACGTAGTTGCCCCCGCGGCGATTTTTTTCCAGCCGGGTTTAGTAGAGATTTATCGCCAATTAGACGGACCAGGTCAGGTCCAGGTTTATTGTTCAGGTCCGTTTATAACTGTAGCAGCAGCAGCAGCAGAGAGATGGGTTAATGTTCAGGTTTATAACTGTAGTAGCAGCAGAGAGATGGTTTAATGTTCAGGTTTATAACTGTAGCAGCAGCAGAGAGATGGTTTAATGTTCAGGTTTATAACTGTAGCAGCAGCAGAGAGATGGTTTAATGTTCAGGTTTATAACTGTAGCAGCAGCAGAGAGATGGTTTAATGTTCAGGTTTATAACTGTAGCAGCAGCAGAGAGATGGTTTAATGTTCAGGTTTATAACTGTAGCAGCAGCAGAGAGATGGTTTAATGTTCAGGTTTATAACTGTAGCAGCAGCAGAGAGATGGTTTAATGTTCAGGTTTATAACTGTAGCAGCAGCAGAGAGGTGGTTTAATGTTCAGGTTTATAACTGTAGCAGCAGCAGAGAGATGGTTTAATGTTCAGGTTTATAACTGTAGCAGCAGCAGAGAGGTGGTTTAATGTTCAGGTTTATAACTGTAGCAGCAGCAGAGAGATGGTTTAATGTTCAGGTTTATAACTGTAGCAGCAGCAGAGAGATGGTTTAATGTTCAGGTTTATAACTGTAGCAGCAGCAGAGAGATGGTTTAATGTTCAGGTTTATAACTGTAGCAGCAGCAGAGAGATGGTTTAATGTTCAGGTTTATAACTGTAGCAGCAGCAGAGAGATGGTTTAATGTTCAGGTTTATAACTGTAGTAGCAGCAGAGAGATGGTTTAATGTTCAGGTTTATAACTGTAGCAGCAGCAGAGAGATGGTTTAATGTTCAGGTTTATAACTGTAGCAGCAGCAGAGAGATGGTTTAATGTTCAGGTTTATAACTGTAGCAGCAGCAGAGAGATGGGGCAGCCCCTGTTGGGGGAGCCTGGCTCTGACTTAGCTCCTGTCCAGCTGAACAGTGGAGTGATAACGTCCGTAAAAAGTCGCAGTGTTTTGTTGTTTCTGTTATACTGTATATCAGCACTCATGGAACGTCTCTTGTCCAATCAAATTGCTCGGTTGGGACCGGTCGGAACTAACTGTTGTGTAATTATTTTTATATCTAATGTAAATAATATTTTTCTCTCTGGCCACCCTTTTCGTCCTGGCAAATGCAGGCCCTAAATTCACACACATTGTAAGTTATGTCAGCTCTGAAGTTGAAGTGATCTGTGAGGAATTTCTTGTCTGAAATTGAAATTAAAATCTCCCTCTTCCTCCTTCCCCTCCATTCCCCTGCACCCCCACCTTTGTCTCCCACTGTTGCTAGTCCAGGCTGTCACAGACTGAAAGGTAAGGTGACACATGATTTTTGTGTTTCCTCTGATTAAATTAAAATGACATTATAATCAGATACTGAAACTCTAGCTTATTCTCTCTTCTCCCTCCTTCCGGTTGCCATATTTCTCTGTCTCTGACTGCAGATCAGAGCTATTGCTGGTGGCTCCCTGGAACCAAACAACGTAAGTCCCTTCCTAACATGAACATGAAGCTCCCCTTTCATTCAAACAAACTAAAGTGACATACAGGGCTGTATATTGATTGAATTGGATTGATTCGATTTCGATTCCTAAGATTCTAAATCGCTGAATCACGTTTCGATTTGATTCACTTTAATTAGAATCGATTCAATCCCCTCTTAAAAAATGAAAATGGCTCAACTCTGTTAAAAAATACAATGTTCTTGATTTTTTTCTTTTCACCATAAACAACAGTATTTAAGTGGAAACTTGTAAATTTGACAGAAAGGAATTGCAAGTGAAAGTGAACTTGAACTGCAACATTCCTGCGAATTGCATTAATTAATTAATTTATAATTAAGGCATTGTTTCTTTAAGTGAAAAATATTAATGGTAAACAAAACCAAAAAAAACTAAAAGTAAACTTCAGTCTCAAGTCAAGTCAAGTCCCTCCCTCCCTCGTTTCCAGGAAATGTGTAGAAACGGAGCCCATGGTAAATATAGTGACAGTGAATTTGTGGAGCGGTTCATGAGACTGGCCCAGTCGCGTCGCTTATCTCCAGAGTCTGGGCGTCATGTGTTATGATCCAACGGTCATTAAAGTGGAGAAAAGTCCTACTGAAAACACGGAGCTGCTCGTGTCCTTTATTCTGCGGTAACACGTATCATATGTTGTCTCAACTACGGCTTGAAGAACATGCGGTTCCTGTAGATGTCTGTGTGTGTGTGTCAGCGCTGCACCGTCGCCACACACACACACAGCGTCGGAGAAACAATAACCTGCAGATCACCTGAGCTGACGTGAACTCTGCTCGTAGTTTTGTTTTGTTTTGGTATTTATTCGTATCAAACACATTGGACAGTCACAAAGAGGAAGAAAGAAACTCAGCTTGTAGTTAATGTGAGTCAGAGCGTCAGACGTAACCGCGCTGCTACTTCACTGCCGGGGGAAAAAATCGATCTCATGCCCTGTGAATCGATATAACAGAATTGAAATGAAATCGATCCTAAATGGCACCACAGCAGGATTTAAAACAGCTTTTTTGGTGGGAGTGAAATGTCTTCTGGGACACTTGTATACTGCTTACTGCTCTGTGAACCCAACATACTGTACTACTTACTGCACAGTAGTTAGTAGTAGGAGGCTGTTTCAAAAACAGCCTCACACTTTCACATTTGAAGTAATGTTTACTATTGAAACAGGTGACTAATGAGGGGTTTTGTTCTGTCTTGCAGGTGTCGTCGTGTCCCTCTATCATCCTCCTCCACCTCTCCCAACCCTCCCGATCCCTCTGCTCATATAGAGGCCTCACTATCCCCAAAGAGATTTCACAACTCTCCCCTCTCATCTACAAACTCACCACTAATTTATGAATCTTCTATCTCTCCTATCCATCTACCCATTTCTATCTAATTGAAGGTGTTCTGTCTTGTATCCCTCTCTGTCCCGCTCTATCTCGTTGGAATTTTGAGAACTTTTGAAAAACCCTTGAAAAACACTTTAAAAACAACTTGATCTTTCTGTTTTTGAACCTGTGAGTTTCTCCACTTACACCCCCTCTATCTGTCTCTCCTCTGTCTTTTGTTATTTTATATTGATTTTCACACATCTATAGTCTAAACATTATTTGATAAACATAGCTGAAAGAAAGATAATCGATCAGATTAAGAAACATTTGGCCATTTAACTGAATAGATTTTATTCAGCAACTAAACATATATCATAGTTGTGAGAAATAACTGAGTTTGAATTGCTTGACACAGATTTGTGATCACTAACATTGTACTGAAAATAAATCATACATTTCTGTTGAACATAACTTCAAGGAGAAGTCACATTTGCAGTAGAGAGATATTTACTCATTGATTTACTTAAGTTGACCTTGATATAAAATATAAACAAAAGCTAATTGTCTCAGTAGTAATTTTGAAGAGCATTTGTTCCTTGCCACTAATTTTTGGATTTTCACAGGTTTAGGTCTGAATATTTGCTGTACACACTCAGATAATTTCAATAAATCACTATATACGAGTATTTTGTTGTGTTTGTGGTATCTGAAATAAATAAATAACAATGCCAAGAAAGGGCAAAAGGTCTGTGGCTGCAAAAGTCCGATGGCAGAAGCTGGAGTCTCTTGAAGCAGAAACAAGTGTCCAAGCAGAAAATCCTGGTCCACATAGCAGTGAGTCTGACACGGTTCCCGGTCCATCTGTGCAACAGAGAGGTCAACAGAAGTCCCCTGTATCCAAGGTTTCCTATGCAGATGTGGTAAAAGGTAAATGCCCAACTGATTCCCTGTGCGTGGAAGAACATGCTACTGTTGTTAAGCCCAGTGGTCAACATGGTGGTTCAGCTGCACCAAAAGGTTCTCGTGGAGATGTGTTAAAAGGTAAACGTCCCAGTGATACACCACTTGAAGCAGAATGTTCTCGCATTAACCAGGTAAAGTCTCGTAGACAACATGATGCACCAGGTCCATCTCAGGTTTCATATGGTGACCTCTTAAAGAGAGGACGACAAACTGATAATCTGTGTGTAGCTGCAGCTTCTCATGCTAACAGTGCTAACGTGATCAACCGGCCCACTGAGATCAGAGTCCGTGCATCCTACAGCCAGAATCACTATAAATACGGTGAATACGGTAACAGGCAATGTACATGTAACTCTCTGATGTTTCTAGCCTATCTTTATGAGGACGAACACTTCCAGGCAGCAGACCTCAACTGTGTTTTGGACAAAGGTAATGCTCTGTACGGTGAAGCCATGACAAGTTTTCCTAACTCCGTCCACTTGGCTACAGATGAAATCCCTGACATCTTGACTGCACGCAGAAATGTGTATTATGTAAACATGACTCAGCTGTCCCGTTACGGCACATTAGGACAACCTGGTAGTGAATATGTTGATTCCTTTCGTGACCTAGAAGCTGGAATGAGCTGTCTTCTGTCAGAAGTGCAGTACGCTTTGCTAATTATGGAAGGTACATGCATTGCAGTGTTCAGAACCAGATCTGGCAGGTATGGTTTCTTTGACCCACACTCCAGAGGAGAAACTGGTTTACCAGATCCTTTTTTTGGTTGTGCCATCATGGTGACATTTTCACATCTCCGTGACGTCATCAACAGGATCAAACAGTGTCACAAGCACACCAAGTCCTCCTGCAACTATGAGCTGAAACCTGTGCAGTTTTTCATTATGAACGACCACAATGAAGTCAGCCATGACGCACCGATTACAGTCAACACTGACACAACACCTGTTCTCAATGAGCCAACTCTAAGTCCCATCACTGACATCTGTGATGAAATACTTGAATATGAAGATGAAGCATCCACTGACATTGAAATTGAACTACAATCACCGATACAGTCCAATGTCACTTCTCTAACAGCTCATGATGAATCTCACCAAGAATCCACTTCGGCTGCTGCTTCAAAGGAAAATGATGCTGCTGATCTGTCTGACACCATGTTTCATCAAGGTTTGTCCACTGACATCACTTCTACTGTGACACAACAGGATCATATTAGGTTGCCTGATACTGAAGCACATCAACCTGTCTCATCTGACATCTTGAAAAAAGTGTCTAAACTGCCTAAAAACCAGAGGAGAAGATTCATGCAGAGACAAATGCTCTCAAAAAAAGAAACACAAAAGGACAAAAAAACGAGACAAAGAGAAAAGTATGCTTTAAATGACACATTCAGAGAAAAGAGGAAATGTTATGAAAAGAGAAAGTACTGTAATGAGTTACACAGAAAAGAAAAACAGCGATACAAGGCCAAACGCTATCGAGACAGGCAAGCAGAAATCAAACAAAAGTACAAAGACTATATGAAGAACTGTTACGTAATGAATCGTGAAGTCAGACGGCAGAAACAAATGTATATTACACAACGGTACAAGCATGATGCAGGTTTTCGAAACCAACAAAAGCTAAATATCACACAACGGTACAAGCATGATGCAGGTTTTCGAAACCAACAAAAGCTAAATATCACACAACGGTACAAGCATGATGCAGGTTTTCGAAATAAACAAAAGCTAAATATCACACAACGGTACAAGCATGATGCAGGTTTTCGAAATAAACAAAAGCTAAATATCACACAACGGTACAAGCATGATGCAGGTTTTAAAGACAGGCAAAAGATGTACATCACACAACGGTACAGAAACGATGCAGCTTTCCAACAAAGGCAAAAGTTGTATTATACAAAAAAATACAGAGAAGACTCAGAATTTAAAGAACAGAAGTGTCTTTATATTAGGAGACTTTACAGTCACAACCAGACATACAGACAACAACACAGAGCACTGATGAAGCAAAGAATGCGAGAGAGATATCAAAACAATCTTGCTTTTAAAACCACACACAACATGAGATGTGCAATGAAAATCAAGCAGAAATACAGACGGATCATTAGACAACCAGAAGAGAGAGACAACAGTGTGATTGCAGAGGCAATATCTGTGTTCAGATCACAAATTAAGGCTGGTCCCACCTTCGTGTGCACCGTGTGTTTAAAAGCCTCATTTCCAAACCAGGTGAAAGAGTGTAAGAGGTCAAACTATGTGAGAAATCCACATGTGGTTGCAGCGTGTCTAACTGGCAAATATGTTCATATTTGTGATGACGTCTGCAGAAATGAACAACAGTGCACGATGCCAGATGAGAGGAGAAAAGAATGGATCTGTCACACCTGTCATGATCACCTGAAACGTGGAGCCATGCCGTCTCTAGCTGCAGCCAACAACATGGAGCTCGCTGATATTCCACCTGAACTGTGTGACCTCAACATTTTGGAGAGACATCTCATAGCCAAGTGCATCCCGTTTGCAAAGATAATTCCTCTTCCCAAAGGCAGACAAAATTTAATAAGAGGTAATGTGGTGTGTGTCCCCTCTGAAGTACAAGAAACTGTACAAGCTTTGCCCAGAGTGAGAAGTGAGTCTCAGGTGTTAAGAGTGAAACTGAAGAGACGACTGTGTTACAGAGGTCATCAGCTCTTCCAGACTGTCACCTGGTCTAAACTGGTTCAGGCTCTGCATAAACTGAAAGAGATTCACCCACAGTATAAGGATGTAAGTATCAGAGATGACGCTGAGCTGTGTGACCCCACACTTCCTGATGTGGATGAGGCAGAGGATGACATGATGAACGATGATGATTACAATGAGGATGATCTGCTGGAAATTGATATGTTTGACAATGAAGCAATCCATGAGGTAGAACCTGACGATGAGCAGGATGTTGACATGTTGTCATGTGATGGTGAACAAACAAATGCTGAGCAGCCAACTGAGCAGACAGCTGATGATGAGGAACAAGAAAAAGACCTTCCTAATGGCGGATTCGCGCTTGACTCGTGCCTTCAGCCGACCGATGTTTCAGAGGACATATTGAGTTTTAGTGAGGGAATTTACTCTGTGGCGCCTGCTGAAAGAAACTCACCTGTTGGGTTCTTTAAAACTCCCAATCTTGAGTCTTTGGCTTTCCCCGTGCAGTTTCCTACAGGTCAGAACACACTGGATGAAGCTAGACTTGTTAAGCTGTCGCCCAGCGGTTATTTCAAAGCAAGGCTTTTCTGTGTTGACAATCGTTTTGCCAGAGACACAAACTACTTGTTTTTTGCTCAGTTTGTAACTGAAATTCACTTGGCCACTAACAGCATGAGCATTCAGTTAAGGAAAGCAAAGCCTATGACCAGAGACGGACGCAGAATAACATCAGACATGTTACTGGATAAACATGAGGTGGAGAGACTGGTGAGAAATAAAGATGCAGTGAGGTTCATGCAGCCACTCAGAGGAACTCCAGCCTACTGGCAAAAAACAACCAGAGATCTGTTTGCCATGATCAGACAGTTGGGAACTCCTACCTTCTTCTGTACATTCTCAGCAGCTGAAATGCGTTGGCCTGAGGTGATTGAGGCAATAAAAAGACAACAGGGTGAGGATGTCAATTTTGACGAGCTGGACTGGTCTGCAAAGTGTGACATACTGAGAAGCAATCCTGTGACAGCCATGCGTATGTTTGATAAACGTGTAGAAGCTTTATTCAGAGACCTTCTCCTCAGCCCGGCACAGCCTTTAGGAAAAATAAACGATTATTTCTACAGAGTTGAGTTTCAGCACAGAGGAAGCCCGCACATTCACTGCCTGTTATGGATAGAAGGTGCACCTGTGTTTGAGGAGGATAGTGACCAAACGGTGTGTGACTTTGTGTCAAAGTACATCACAGCTCAGCTCCCTGACCCACACAGACAACCTGAACTGCACAGAAAGGTGACAGAGTTACAGATGCACAGCAGAAACCACTCTCGCACATGTTTCAGAAGCTTTGGCTCTGCCTGCAGATTTGGATTTCCCAAACAACCTTGCAAAGAGACAATGATCACCAGACCTTTTGAAAGTGACACTGACATTTCTGAAGCAGTGGAAAAGGCCAAAAAGAAACTCCAACCACTGAACGCGCTCCTGAACGAACCTGAGATTGCCGACCTGACTTTAGAGCAGCTCCTGGCTCGCTATGAACTGACAGTCAGAGAATATGAGGAATGCATGAGCTTGATTGCCACATCCTGCTCAGTGACACTGAAACGTGACCCCAAAGACTGCTGGGTAAATGGGTTTAATCAGTACCTTCTCAAATCCTGGAACGCCAATATTGACGTGTCTTATATCCTAAATGCTTATTCGTGCATCATGTATCTGACCAGCTACATAACAAAGCAAGAGTCCAAAATGTCAGACTATCTGAAAACAGTGATTGAAAACTCAAACAAGGAACATGTCAACGAATGTGACGAAATGAGAGAGGTGATGCAGGCTTATTCCAAAAAGAGAGAAATCTCAGCACAGGAAGCTGTGGCAAGAGCGTGTGGTCTCAAACTAAAGAAATGTTCACGAGGTGTTGTATTCCTATCCACAGATGATAATCCAGTCAAAATGAGTAAGCCCATGTCAGCCCTGGAGAACGCAACACCAGAAAGTTCAAGCATATGGATGACGTCACTGACTGACAAATACAAAAACAGACCTGAGACACCAGAGTTTGAGGAGATGTGTTTTGCTGATTTTGCAGCTACATGCAGGATTCTCTATGGCAATCAGACAAAAGGCAAAGATGCCCTTCGCTTGCTGAATGACTCAGGATTTGTTCAAAGGCGAAAAAACGACAAGCCTGCTGTGATCAGATTCTACCGCCCTTCAAAGGAAAAAAGTCCTGAACAACACTACGGATCACTGCTGAAGCTGTACGTTCCCTACAGATCAGATGCAGAACTGAAAAGGCCATTCTTACCCACGTACCAGTCCTTTTATGAAAGTGGCATTGCACGTCTGCCTGGTCGTGAGCACGGTGAGCTGGTTAAACACATTGTGAAACGAAACAAAGACAAATATGAGAAAAACAGTAAAGAGATTGAGCAAGCAGTGGAGGAATATGAGCAGAACGGAGGAGTGATTGATGAGTGGAACAACCTGGCACCTGAGTCTGAAATGGTGAGGATGGAGTGTATTGAGGAACTACAAGCACAGCCACATGATGACAATGTACAAGAAAATGTACCAGACTACAATCGCCGGGTTAATGCTGTAACAGAGGCCAGAGCCATCAGAGAGCCCCCTGCAATGGATCCTGCTGTGTTACGTCACATGTATCAGAACCTGAACCAGAAACAAGCCTGTGTCTTCTATTTAATCAGAGACTGGTGCATCAAGCGTGTTTGTGGCCCAAATCCAGAGCCTCTGTTCATTTACATCAATGGTGGTGCTGGAGCAGGAAAGTCACATCTCATCAAATGCATTTATTCAGAGGCGTCAAAGATTCTGTGTAAATTGCCCAGACATGCAGACGAGATTGACATATCAAGCCCCACTGTGCTGTTGACTGCTTTCACTGGAACCGCAGCATTTAACATCTGTGGAACAACTCTGCACTCTCTGCTGAAGCTCCCCAGAAGTCTGAAACCTCCTTTTGTGGGACTGGGTAACAAACTGGATGAAGTCAGAGCAGAACTGATCAACGCTGAAATCCTCATCATTGATGAAGTGTCCATGGTGTCAAGGCCCCTCTTTGCATATGTTGATGTCAGACTGAAACAGATCAAAGGCAGCCAGAAACCTTTTGGAGGAATGTCAGTCATCGCTGTTGGAGACTTCTATCAGCTGCCACCAGTACGACAGTCTAAACCTCTGTGTATACACGATCCAGAAAACATTGACCTGTGGCAGGAAAACTTTCAGATGTTCACGCTCACTGAGATCATGCGTCAGAAAGATGATGTTGCTTTTGCAGAGATGCTGAACAGGATCCGTGTGAAAGACAAGTCAGAGGAGTTGTCAGAAGCAGACAGAGCTTTGTTATCACAAGCCATCACTGAACCAGCTCAATGCCCCGCTGATGCCCTGCACATTTTTGCCACCAACAAACAGGTAGATGCTCACAACTCTGCAACATTAAAGAAGTTTCACTCACACATCACAGAAATTGATGCAGATGACTATAAAAAGGACCCAAGCAGTGGAAAAATGACTCGACAGGAGAAACCGTTCAAAGGAGGTACAAATGAGCTACCAGACACACTCCAAGTTGCTGAAGGTGTTCGTGTCATGCTGACCAGAAACCTGGATGTTTCCAAAGGACTGGTGAACGGTTCGTTTGCTACTTTTATCAAAGTGGTTACCTCTGAACCGCCTGGATCTGCACATGTCAACATGCTTGGGCTCCAAATGGATAATGAAACAGCGTCAGGATCAGCTGACAACCTTGTTTACATTGAGAGATCAGAGGACAACCTGAAACAGAAAGGAGCAGTACGCAGACAGTTTCCCATCAGGCTGGCTTTTGCATGCACCATTCACAAGGTTCAAGGTATGACAAGACATTCAGCTGTTGTCTCCCTGAAAAACATCTTTGAGCCTGGCATGGCTTATGTGGCTGTTAGCAGAGTCACCTCTCTCAGTGGACTGCACCTGCTGGACATGGATGAGAGTAAAATCTACGCCAACACTGAAATCACCGAAGCACTCGAGGCCATGAGACAACTGAACCTGGATGACATGATGCCTCTACTTCATCTCAGAGACACGCTGAGCCGACCTGACACTCTGACCATTGTTCACCACAACACAGAGGGACTTCCAGCTCATATCAATGACATCAAAAGCCATCATGAACTGTGTCTTGCAGATGTTTTGTGTTTAACAGAAACCCACCTACAGGGCTCCTTTGTGGCAGACAGTCTTCAACTTCAGGGCTACAACATGTTCAGACGCAACAGACACCTGTCCTACACTAATTTTCCCCGGATGGCAAGCAGAGCTGGTGGTGGAGTTGCTGTGTATGTCAGAGACCACATCCAGGTGCGTGAAAAGCAGTATGTTCATAATGTAACTGACCTTGAGTTTGTGGCTTTGAAGGTTGAGGCCCCAGTGAGAGCACTGATTGCAGCCGTGTACAGACCTCCAGACTACAGTGTGAGATCGTTCCTGTCGAACCTGAGCAGCCTTGTGGACTCACTGGAGATCATGGATGTACAGCCCATCATCGTCTGTGGCGACTTCAATGAGAATCAGTCCGTGGGAAACAAGCCAATACTGGAGATGTTTCGGTCCAGAGGGTATAAACAGCTCATCACTGACCCAACCACAGACAAGAACACAGTGCTGGACCTGGTTTTCATCTCTCAACCTCAGCAGCGTCTCCATTCTGGTGTGCTGAAGACCTACTACAGTTATCACAACCCTGTGTACTGTGTGTTGTCCTTTGGCAGTTCATGAAGTGATTCAGTGTTCACGTGAGTCTAAAAAATAAAATTGCAAATGACTTGTATGTCAAGTGGTAAAACATTTGTTTTCATAACCATGTACTCAGGTTGTTCAGGTTCCTGGTCAGGTAAGGGTTATCTATGATTGTGTTGTGCTTTTTAGGTAACCACATAGTTGATTAACTTGTTTTATGAAGTGTACTTAGGAAAAACTAATTACAAAATACACCTATACTCATAGCTCATCTGACAATGTTTTTTTGTTTTTTTCTCGTTATGATCATATCTGTTCAGGTTGCTGCAATCAATGTAAAATGTTTTTTTAAAACAATTATTATTCCATAGATCCTCAGTGTGTTTTGGCCTGTGCATTTACCAGGGTGGGTTTTGGGTTTTGGGTTGGTAAATGTACAGGCCAAAAGACTTTTTGGAACCTCATAGAGCTTGTCTTTACCTACTTATAATTCATCAATAATTCTTATTCTTATCATTCTCACAATCCATGAGACAAACAGTGTAAAGTGCTTTGGAGTGGTCCAAGTGACTAGAAAAGTGCTGTGCAAGTCCATTTGACCATTTACATGATTATATACAGTCATATACAGCTGCTGAAAGTACATGTTCTCGGTATTATATTGTTTTTTATACTTAAGTTTGTATTCGTTTTTATGACAAAAATAACAAAACATAACAACAGCACAGTACAACATACCAAATAGCTGGCATGGCCCTGCCTGACCAGAGACTATTAACTGTGTGCTTTATTTCCCTTGCATATGAGACCAAGTTCCCCTTTGCGAGGATCAGCTTGAAACGGCCAGGTCATGGTGGCTGTCAGTCTGCCACTGCCGAGGCACTACGGCCTGTTACACCACAGCTGGTTCCCACAGGGACGCGCTCTACTTTTCGCCTGTCCTGGTCGGTCTTCGCAAAGGGACTATAAAGGTGTTTCTGGTCACTGAAGGTATGACTGACAGTATTTGGTCATTTAGAGGCTAAATGTGTTGCATATGTTTCATGCCACAATAATAACATGCAACATCTTTCTGTTTCCTTTTGTCAGGAGCACCTCCTACCACCTCATCACCATGTGCACATCCAATGCTGTGCAGTCTAATTCAGACATGCTGCTGCTGCTGCTGGGAAGATCGGTGGCCTGAGCAGAAACCAACAACATAGTGCTGCCACTGACCAGACACAACAGCAACATCCAAACTGTCAGTCTGTGGAGCCCTCACTGCTGGACCGCACAGATACATGTGATCCTGCCGCCAGCTCCTACGCCTGCTTATCATGTCCACTGTCTTCTCCTTTCAGGTCTCGCCCACTACCTCACAGGACTGGACAGCTTTTCAGGACCTTGTGATCTGTGTGAAGTAGCACCGAGGGTGACTGACTGATGATTATCTGGCAGATGATTACTGAAGGTAAATGATAATCAGTTGGGATGCAAGTGTTGAACATGCATGTTTTTTTATGTTGTGACCTTAATTTTTCCTTTTTTAAAAATTCTCTTTTCAGGATCACCACCCTCCTGCTTCTGTTGATCATCTGGCAAGTGATGAGGTGCACTGCTGCATGGAACACAGCTCAGAACCACTAAGCCATCATGCTGCCACTGACGGCACACGGTAGCACCATCCAATCTGTGCAGCAAGCAGCAAATGGCCGTCAAGTCAGTTTTGAACGTGGGCCACTGCAGTCAGGACCGTGACCACGTGGTATACACTGCAGAGTCCCCTATGTTTTATTCTGGGCTTTCTTGTTTGTTAACAACATCTACTGCATGCCTGCCCGTCCTGGGTGAGGGATCCCTCCTCTGTTGCTCACCCTGAGGTTTCTCCGATTTTTCCCTGTTAAAGGTTTTCTATGGAGTTTTTCCTCAGTCGATGTGAGGGTCTAAGGGCAGAGGATGTTGTTAGGCTGCTGTGTGAAGCACTTTGAGACAAACTGTTTGAAAATGGGCTATAAAATGAACTTGTCTTCTTGCAAGTGCTTTAATAAAGACAGTTTGTAACTATCCTATGGACAGTCATTCCTACATGATGTTCACACGTCTTTGTTACATTTGATACTTAGATGTTTCACATCATTGAAGAAAGAACTATGCTGTGTTTGAACAAATACTTAATACTTCTACACAAATGAAAATGACACATAATGCCTCTACTGTCTAACAGCAGTAGCTACACTCTTGTACAGTTCAACTGTCAATATTCAGCAATTAATTAAGCATTTTCAGCAAGCTTGACCATTTCATCTCATTTAACCTCCTGTTTTGCAAGTTCTACTTTGAATCTGATCTCAGATCTGCTTGAACTATGTCAACATTGCTTCATCAGTTTTCTTTAGCTGTCAGGTTCCAGTGTATGGCAGCAAGTGTCAACTCTTCAACCGATACAGTTAAACATGTAGGATTTTCAACATTGTCATAACATTTCTACTGCTTTAAGTACTTTAATGTGGCTATAGCATTAGCCTTTTCATTATTGCTTCAGAAACATGTTCATCAAATTCAACATTGTTTCAACAATTTCTTCAGCTCATTCAGCATCACTTTTGCTCATTCAGCATTGCTTCAGCAACAGCGTTCAGCTGCTTTCAGCATTCACACGCATTTTCTGCAGGAAATGCTATCTTTTTCTAGTTATTATTATTCTTACTTCTTCCCTTTTTTGGCCCTTAACTACTTCTTCATACTTTCTACTATTCAAACAATTCATATATCAAAACGTGCGGCTTCTTCAGGAGATCATGGGATGTATTCAACTTTTTCATATCATTCATACTTTTCAAAATATTCAAACTTTATTGAAAAATTTTTTCCCATAGGAATACATTGAAACGGTCTTCAAACTGTTCAAATCTTCTCCTTCTTTGAACTTCATTCGTTTCAACATACTTTCACCTACAGACTTCATTCCACTTTTAAAACGTTCACAAAACTTTCAAGTATTCACGTTTGATTCAACTTTTTCATATCTCCTACCATTATTGATCAGTACCCTTCAACTGTTCATGATCATTTTTTGACAAAATTCAAATTTAACATGCAAGTCAATGGCACGGAATTTTCAGAGCTAGAGTGGTGATGACATCAGCTAGAGTGACAGAGGTTCAAAAAATCCTCTGACACTTTGCTCTCTATCCTGTCGGCACGGCCACAAATTTCACTCTAGACACATAATTTTCCCCCACTTTGGTAGACAAACTTGTCCTGTGTCTCACAGTGTGCTCGAAAATGCAGAGAGGCTAACAGAATTTAAACTGGGAGCCTCTAAGTGCAGCCAGTTCCCTCTCTTCCTCTCATTGACTCCCATTGTAAAGTAGGAGCAGATTTTCTGAGAAAAGCAGAAATGACCTCCTTATATTTCTTGCGACGGTGAGAAAAGTTTTTGCCCTACAAACATTTAATACACATTGGCTCGCTCAGGAAGGTCTCCTTGCCCCGATTGTCATGACCACATTCTGGTAAGAGGTACGGTTCTCTTTTCAGAGGCTGTTGTTCGGAGCTGCACAGAGCTCAAATCTCACTGTTCTGCTCTGTGTGGTGCAGACAGAGAGACACACAAACACACAGACACACAGGCTTACAGCTCATAATCAGCCTCTAAATGAGTTTATATCTTTGAGGGGAATTTTTAAACATCTCTAATAATGTATTTCTCTTACATACATTTCAGTTTATTCTTGTAATGGAGATTTCAGGATTTGGAGCTTCTTCATGTCCTGACTTTCCTCTTTAACCCTTTACTTTGAAGGACTTGAACTTTTTCTCATTAATTCCAACAATTCAGACCATTTCTCAACCATTTAAGGACATTTTTCATTTATGAATGTATATCTTCACACTCTTTTTTTACACGTGTCTTAAACAATTCTGGCATTTGCATCCATTCCACATCATTCAGTCTCTTTCTTTCTTTCTACTCCCTTTCTCTTTCTTTTTACTTCATTCCTTGTTTCCTTGTTTCTACCCCATTTCTATATATACCCCAGTTCTCATAATGGATATTTCAGGATTTGGAGCTTCTTCATGTCCTGACTTTAGACTTTTCCACCTTCAATCCTTACATTTTACTTTGAAGGACTTTGACTTTTTCCTCATTAATTCCAACAATTCAGGCCATTTCTCAACCATGTAAGGAGTTTCATATTTTTCATTTATAAATTTATATTTTCACACTATTTTTTACACTTAAACAATTCTGGGATTTGCATCCATTCCCTATCATTCAGTCTCTTGCTTACAAGTTATACACTTCAGGTATTGCTTCATTTTTATACATATTTGTTCAACAAATACTTTCAAGCTCTTAATATATTTATTCATTTGAGTAGACCTATTTTTTCCACACCAATCTTCAAAAATTCAAGCAATTTTCCAACATCTTTCTTATAAGTTCTTCTTTTTAATTTTTTTCTCACCTATTTCAGATTTCAACCATTCAACTGTTAAACTATAAATATGCAGGATTTCTACATTTTCCTCAAACTTTTTATTAACATGTTCAACTTTTACCCTTCAGATATGTTGTAGTTATTCTGCCCTTTAACGGATTGTAACTACTTCTATATTATTCTACTTTTACACTTCAGATATTGTTTCATCTATATTAGTAATGGTTCAAAAAAAAAATTCTACCTGTTTTAAATAACAACAAATGCATCCATTCCATATCATTCAGCCTCCTGCTTACAAGTTATACTCTTCAGGTATTGCTTCATCTTTATTTATATTTGTTCAACAAATGCTTTCAAGCTGTTAATACTATATTTATTCATTTGAGTAGACTGAAATGTTAATTTTTTCACACCAATCTTCAAAAATTCAAGCAATTTTCCAAACATTTCATACAAATTCAACGTCCTTCTTATAAGTTATACTTTTTAATCTTTTCTCACATATTTCAGATTTCAACCCTTCTACTGTTACATGCTCTACTTTTAGCCTTCAGATATGATGTAGTTATTCTAACTTATTCTTCCCTTTAAAGGAGTGTAACCGTTGTAAGCTGTCAGTTTTAAACTTATTTGAGTAGACTCAAGCTTTTCAATTCATTCATACTATTCTTCACTAACCATGACAACATGGTAGCTACCCCTGGTGTTCTAAATTAGATCACACAGACACACAACAACAAACACAGAGACACACACAAGTCACACCAGTTTACAGCTCATAATCAGCTTTTCAATGATTTCATATCTTTGAGGAGAATTTTTAAACATCTCTAATATTTGTCCTGCACATATTTCAGTTTGTTCTCATAATGGAGATTTCAGGATTTTGAGCTTCATGTCCTGACTTTAGACTTTTCCACCTCTTTAACCCTTACATTTTACTTTGAAGGATTTGAACTTTTTCTCCTTAATTCCAACAATTCAGACCATTTTTAGACCACTTCAGGAGTTTCACATTTTTCATTTATATATATTTTCACACTTTTTTCCTCACTCATCTTAAACAATTCAGGGGAGAAACTTCAGCCATGTTTGCACTGGTTCGTAACGGGGATGAAATCAGAAGCACCTGTGCATAAAGGACACATTGCATCATAGCGTCTCTGTTTTTCTCTTTTCTTTTGAATTTTCTGAATCAATTAGGAATATACTGTATAGCCTATGTGTGAGTGTGTGTGTCTGTGTGTGTGTTTAATTTTGGTGTGTTGTTACACTGACTCCTCTCCTCCACTCTCCACTCCTCTCCATTCATGCACAATTATTATCCTAGTCTTTTTCTGCTGGACCATGTTTAACTCTCTTTTTGTGTTTTGCTCAAATTTCTTTGAATGCAGAGTTCCAAGCCTCTGTACCAGCTGCTGGCTGTCTCACCTCCTTTTCACAGCACTATTTTCTATCCCCATCAATCTGGTCTGCTTTCCCTGTTTAGGATTGAGCCTTTCATTCATGCCAGACACTGCTTTCATCAACTCCCCTTGACTGCACTGTACCATACTACAAGTTGTTACTCAATATTCCAAGCAGTAAACTGCTGTCTTATATATCTAAACAACATGTATAGAAACTGCTGTTTTCACCACTTTTTTGATGTGAGGGTTTTTATGGCAGAATATGTTGTTTTGATGCTGGTACTTGTTCATCTCTTGTTCATTCTCTCTCCCTTTTTGTTTGAATTTGCCCTGTTGGTTGGGCTGTTGCTATATGTCATGGATTTTCGGGTTGGCCGATTGTAAGTAAACTGTGGGTGACAACAATATTCAGTTAAATACCTTGGTTGTTGTTATAATAAGTGGTTCTGACAGACATCATTTGGGGACCCCTGTCTTATGGGGGTGGGGAGGGTGACAAACCTCTTTGCTTCGCCCTGCTCTCGTTCTCTTGTCATCAGGAGGGTCATCAATGGCAGGTGTGTCTGTGCGCTGGGAGGCTATATCACTCCCCTGGAGCTTAGTTCTCTCTCTGTGTGCTTCTGCCTTGGTCTGCTACACACACACACACACACACACACACACACACATTCCTACACATACAGTATATACCCACTCACACCACTAACACTACTGACAACACCTCATGGTTAGTTTATCCTATTTTGGTTTTTCTTCAATAAATATTTGGTTAAATGACTGTGTTCATCTCCCTCCTTTGTGGTCCTTCCTGGTTTGTGACACAAAATGAGTGATGCAAATAGACTTGACTTACAACTCCCCAGCAATAAATTTCACCACACATTGTTCTCTGTTTCAATTAAAGACAATTTATTTAAACTTAAACATAAGTGCGTGCGTGTGTGTGTGTGTGTGTGTGTGTGAGAGAGAGAGAGAGAGAGAGAGAGAGAGAGAGAGAGAGAGAGAGAGTACTAATTGCTTTATTACCTCTTATTTTTTATTCTATTTTATTTATTTATTTTATATTATTATTATTAATATTATTATTGTTATTATTATTACTAATTAATTAACTATCTATATATATGAGAGAGAGAGAAAGATTACTAATTGTTTGATTAGCTCTTATTTTTTTATTCTATTTTATTTATTTATTTTATATTATTATTATTACTAATTAATTAACTATCTATATATATATGAGAGAGAGAGAGAAAGATTACTAATTGTTTGATTACCTCTTATTTTTTATTCTATTTTATTTATTTATTTTAATTTATTATTATTATTATTACTAATTAATTAACTATATATATACGAGAGAGAGAGAGAAAGATTACTAATTGTTTGATTACCTCTTATTTTTTATTCTATTTTATTTATTTATTTTAATTAATTAATTAATTGATTTTATATTATTATTACTAATTAATTAAATATCTATATATAAGAGACAGAGAGAGAGAGAGAGAGAGAGAGAGAGAGAGAGAGAGAGAGAGAGAGAGAGAGAGAGAGAGAGAGAAAGAGAGTGAGAGAGCTATATTTCATTTGTGGCAGGAGGGGTTGTGGCACTCGAAACTTCGCCACCCTCGTATGTCAGAAGAAGCTTGGCTGGGACGTCTTCTCCGAAGCCCCAAACATCTTTTTTTATTAGCACCTCTGTCAGGCTGCCGTCAAGGAGGAGCACATCCCCGTTCTCTGAGAAGTCGACTGCCTTCACCTCGATAGTTGTCTGTAGAGGCACTATCTGTGGAACATAGACACAAATACGAGACTATGGGTAAGTCAGTCTTTCCTCATAGCTACACAACTCCTCTCTTTTATGCACATCTCTATAAGCAACTGCCCATTAAAAAAATTAATGTTCCAATTTTGGTTACCCAATTTACTTTTGTAGATTGAAGTCGATTTTTGCACAAACTGCTGGAGCACTGTTTGTGAAATTTCAATGTTTCTTCATGCAAGGAAGTAGCCGTTTCGATCCTGAATGTGTGGACACTTTATCTAAATAACGGCTGTTTATCTTCCAAAATGAAAAAGATCAGCGCCAAGTCTGTGAGGGCCAGCCGGGATCATCGGGTGATCACACTCACACACACATACCAAAATACAGACAGAGGTGGAGTGTGTGTGTGTGTGTGTGTGTGTGTGTGTGTGTGTGTGTGTGTGTGTGTGTGTGTGTGGGGGGAGAGGACTCTGCAGAAACAGTCACTACCACACATAAATTGAAGCCCATAGGTGATGATTAAGCCAGATTTCTTTTGCATGAGTCAATATCAATCTTCCAGATTCTACTATGTTTTTGTCTCTGCTAATACATTACTTACTTCGATCTCAGTATGTGTTGTTGAATGGAGCGAAAAGCCATACTGGGGCGAGTTTTTCACTCTCATATGGGTTATGATAATCGGTGAACCGTTGCTCAACGGCACCAAATTGGCCTCCCGCCAGAGGCACACTGCAACCTCTGCGTCCCCCTTAAAAAAACAAACAAACAAAAAACAGGTGTAAGTATGTTTGTTTCAGATTCACATGGACACTTGCCTGTGCAAAACATGATTTTGGTGATGAGAGTTATTTCGTTTTTACCTGCTTCATCCTAAATTTCCTCATGGCCACCAGTTTGCCCCAGTCTGCAGTTATAACGTCCACTGGTTCCAGCTAAAGGTGATGTTATGTTAGGGGGACACAAAAAATGTGCAGGAAACAAATTTAATGATGACCTCATGTGATTTGGCAACATCACAGATACATTTATATTATTTCTATGAGAGCGTTATTATGTGAAAAGATCAAATAGACACACATACACACACAGGGGGTAAGCAAAATATTCAGACCTCCTTCAATTTTTCACTATGTATTGAGTTCAAGCTTTGTTTCAAAATATATTTAAAGAAAACCATATTTTTTATATTTTTTTCCTAATCAGTCTACTCACATTACCTCGGCTCACAAGGACAGCCTAAACGAAATGATTGCACATTAATCAAAATGAAAAATTGAAATATCACATGAACTTAAGTATTCAGACCCTTTGCTGTCACGCTCATGTTGGCTCCATTAATTTATTTTGTTCAGCTTTGAGATGGTTCTACACCTAGACCCATCTTTGTTGAATTAAATACATTGAACATAATTTGGAAGACACACACCTGTCCAAACAAGGCCTCACAGCTCATAGTGCATATAAGAGCAAAAATTAGATTCAAGAGGTTTCAACCTGAATGTTTTTGCACCATGAGTTACAAGGTCTTATTTAGACAGGTGTGTGCCTCCCAAATCATGTCAAATTTAATTCAACATAGCTGGGCTCTGATGAAGGTACAGAACCATTGCAAAGCTGAACAAAAGAAATGGACGACACCTGAACGACTTACGTGAGTGTGACAAGTAAGCGATCCGGTGGTTTTGGCTAATGCTGCGTTCCAGGCAGGCTTTTGAAACCGTAAATTACAGCTTCAAGTCACGACTTACGACTTTGTAGTGTTCCAGTCAACCCACTCGTGTTTTTCCGAACTGTTTTACCTGTGAAAGTCACTATAACGGCCACTCGTAACTTCTGACCCGTGAACTCGTACCAGATCGAACTGGTACCACTTCACAGGTCAGAAAAACACGAGTTACGAGTTGCCTTGAACGCATCATAACGTCTTGTCAGCCGATGGAGTTAGCAGCCCCCGCCCCCGCCCTCGTCATGGATCTATTGGTCCTCGTCCCTACGTCACCACATTCAAGCGCATCCCTTGGCTGCACACACACAGAGGACTGCCCCTTTATGCCGTTCTCTCTCCTCATTGGATAAAGGTTGTAGGATACAAGGAAAGTTTTCTCCTGGGCTCAGAGCAGAGCAGAGTGACTGACAGACCCGTGTTTCAGACCAAACACTCTATAGAAGTGATTGCTGTCGGAAGATACAACGCTTTGGGTATTGGGTAACAATAGAAAAGCGCTATATAAATGTAATCCATTATTATTATTATTATTATTATTTAAGACTTAGATTAACACAAAAATATCGCTTGCTTTAAGTTCATGTGATATTTCAATTTTCCTTTTTAATTAATTTGCAAACAAAAAATGATTTTTTTTTGGATTTCGACACAAGGCTTTAATTTACCATATAATAAAAAAAATATTGTGTATGTGTTGAACATGTTCATAAATCTTGTGGTAGTAAGGACAGAAACTCACGGATGTTACTATGCCTTGCACCGTCACCAGCTCCACGACATCTGAGTTGATCTCAGCTATGCCAATTTTGGGTGAAACCGGGGTCAAGAGGGTGCGAGCTTGGTCCTCAAGTTCAGGGGCCACTTGTAAGGGGTTCAGGGCTCTGAATATTTTAGTGTCCTGGCGGGTGAGGAGGCACTGCCCGCCAAATCGGCTACAGCCATAGCCTTTGACAATATAAGTGTGTCCTTCCTTAATTTGATTAGCTAATTTTTCGAATAAAATAAATTTCATGACCGACTGGCCATCGGTCACAGCTGCCGTGATGTTGTCATGGGAGGCCAGTGCATGGGCTGTGCCCTCACTGACCTCCCAGCTTGTGACCTTTTTTGTTTTTTTTATTTGGACAACCTTGATTGTAATTGGAGGGCAGTTTTCTGTGGGGTCAGCCTTCCTCTTGCGGATATTCTGGAGAGACATTCTGAAAAAGAAGACAAAAAACGATATTAGGGCCACTGACTTTGGTTTCTATTAAATTTGGGCTACTATTCTGATTTGTTGATCTATCATTTGCTAATCTGGTGCTAACCTGGACAAATAAATTTGGAGTTGGATGAATAGGCTATTTATATGACAAAAGAAAAAATAAAACCAAAATTGGATTTCACAGAATATAATATTATATATATAATATTATATTCTGTGCAATCCAATTTATATATCCAACTTCCTATATATATATATATATATATATATATATATATATATATATATATGCGCCCTGTAACAAGTGTAAGGTTGGGATATGTGTAATAGTTGAGTTATTTCTTTATTAATAGTTATTTTGTAGCCTGCATTGTACAGTATGTGTCTTCACTATCAGCTGTTTCCTCCGGCCTGTGATTGGTTGTGGTAGTTGTAATTGTTTGTAGTCGTCATGGTGATGGTGAGGCCGGCGAGAAAGAGGAGAGTAAACACAAAAGTCCGTCTCCGTTTCTCCGTCCCTGTTTGCCTGTTTTCTGAGCATCAAGAATAGTAGGCTACCACCAGAGACGTTCACAACGAATCCTTAATTTACATAAACTTAGTTGTCCTGGGCAACACTGTATGGAACACTGACCGTTGCCGGCCAGCGTCAACTGCCAGCATTCTGTATCTGTCAGTTATCTGGATCGCCAGTTGACAATAAAGTAGTAGCCTAACAAGATTGTGCTTTAACCGTATATCCTGTAGTTGACTGAGTGAGACAACAGCACAGGATTAAACATGCCCTCGCGTCATTGCATAAAACCTGATGACTAACGCCTGTCAATCGCATTTTTCTCTCTCTTTTTTCCAGATTTAAAAGCCTCCA
Source organism: Trachurus trachurus (assembly GCF_905171665.1). Classification (NCBI taxonomy): domain Eukaryota; kingdom Metazoa; phylum Chordata; class Actinopteri; order Carangiformes; family Carangidae; genus Trachurus; species Trachurus trachurus. The sequence goes on from NC_139892.1 coordinate 4,297,032, forward strand.
AAACAGGCGACATACAGTATGATAAAGAGCACAATTACAATTTGATTTACATATTTTGAATGACAAAGCAGCTCCCGCATTCAATCAAACAGGTACCGGTTCCGACCTGTTCAGCACCCACGGGATCGGCGCTCGTGGGGGTTCTGAAAGTGGTTAGCCTACTGTAGCAATGTTACTAAGCAACGTAGTTACGGGACTAAAAGCTTCTGATGTAGACGAGTAGGCCTACAGTAAAAAACTCTTCGGTAAATTGAGACATTAGACTTATCTTTCTGCTAATTGAAGTTATTACATACACATTTGATTCAACGACGCTTATGTCAGTAAAACAAGTTGCTGTGCCGCTTCTTAAAAAAGTGATTTGTGACGATTCATTGTTACCGGACAATTCCGTTACAGTTGGCTACTAACGGGCAAACATTGCGAAATTGTCACAGTTAAAACACCATATCCTCATCGTTCAGAAAACTTTAATTTAGTCTCAACATTTTTTTTTAATGTCCGCAAAATTAATGACTGCTATTTAGCCTGCCAGTTCCGTTACAGTTACCGTTATGGGAAGAAATCAGTTCAATTCAATACTAACTGATAACGGTCGTTTGGCTAACGTTATTCTTCTCTGTTTTTCATTATGTGTAGCCTACAAATAAACCTAATTCACGAAAATGCCACAGTTAAAACACCACAATCTCATCGTTCAGAAAAGTTTAAATTGGTCTCAACTTTTTTTTTTTTTTGGGGGGGGGGGGGTTAAAATGTCCGCAAAATTACAGTGTAATGACCGCTACGTACCTTGCGACTTGCCGTTGAGACGATCTAGAAGAATCTGGTCCTGTCATCCTGTCATCGAGCTGTCAGGTAACAGCTGGAAATGTGTGGTACGTTCGAGGACAATTAGAATATTCACACGGGCAGCTGTGTCTTTTTTGTGAACACCCTGCTCAGAGTGACTATTAATTTCATGAAGTGCTCCACACATTCACCATCACTTTATTTACCACTCATTCTTCTCTCTTTCGCGACGTTGACTCTTCTTCCCTTGGCTGGAGCTGTATACTGGACTGTATGGGTTGATATATTTTGTGATTATTTTTAAGACGATTCTGTGGAATATCCGAGTGTCCCTGAACATATCAAACAACCTCAACTTCTACTGTACGTCATCGGACTGAGGGCTCACTCTGCTCTTGCTCCTTGCCCGGTGAGTAATGCAAAGCGGTTCCTCCGCTATTTGTATTTTAAAAATACTGGTATTTAACGTGTCATGACCAAGCAGATATGACAATGCCTTCATCATAATTTCATGAACGTATAATTTTATACATGTGATATTCTGGTGTTGCTACTGCTAACTTAATTTAACGGTTAGCTAAGCGTATCTCTATGAGGAACTACACTGGCGTTACCGTTACTTTCGTTACTTGTAAGACTACTTAAATGGGTGAGTTTGATAAAACAGACACAAAAGTTTACTCTGATTAATGTCAACTTTGCCTAAACCAGTTGGACAAAATTTGTCCGACTAGCCTCCCTCATAAAGGGAAGAAAGTAGGCTACTAATGAATAGTACCGGGGCAGAGTTGGTTTAAACTGTAAGTTATTACATAACGTTAAGCATTTAACGGTGAGCTAAAACAGTTACAGCTACACTTTGTTTGGTTATTTTGAAGGTAAACAAACCGCGAGCTACAGTTAGGCTAATTGCTAAGTTAATGACTGCAACAGCTGTTTACGTTACTGTAAAGCCCGTGTATGTAGCAGGAAAAGAGTGACTGACAGCCCGATAAGAATCCCTCATAAGGGAAAGAAAGTACTAATGAATAGTAGCCTACCGGGGCAGAGTTGGTTTAAACTGTATTACTTTTAACGGTGAGCTAAAACAGTTACAGCTACAGTTTGGTCATTTTGAAGGTAAACAAACCGTCAGCCACGGTTAGGCTAATTGCTAAGTTAACTGTTGAAGTCTGTGAGTTAACTTGTTTAGACTGCTACGGCTGTCACTCAATAAATTTAAGTTAATGTCGCCACTGTAAAGCCTAGTATGTAGCAGGAAAAGAGTGACTGACAGCCCGATAAGCCCCTCTCATAAGTATCAAAACATTAAGTTATATTGGCAGTCTATGAGACAAAAACGTCCCCTAAGAGTAGACGGCTAGGAGATTTTTTTTATTTTTAAATTTAAGTTAAGGAGATAAAGTTAGAAATGCCCTGTGATAACACAATGTACATGTAACCATGGACAGCGCTATTTGTTGCCTACTGTGTTTGCGGGTGTCGGCTGTATGGAGCTGTCCATAGTGCTGAAACACAGCGGAGGAGGGAGAGATGTGTGATGTTTGATTTATACATCGGTTGTTTGCCGTCTATGCAACCACTGATGCAGATTCCATATGGTTTAACTTATCGTAAGAATCTACATGCCAGATATAGTTAGGTCCTTGAGCAAAATACTTAATCTCGTCCCTCTGCACATTGTGTTTTATAATCCAAGTGGGTAATGTCAATTCAAGTTTCTCAATAGGGGAGAAATGTAGGGGAGATGTTAGCACTGGTTCGTAACGGGGATGAAATCAGAAGCACCATGTGCATAAAGGACGGGGGAAGAAAATGCCAATGAACAGTGACAGGGTACAGTTTAGTTTTGGTTTAAAGTGTGTTTCATGGTCTCGTCTGTGTATTGAGTCATTTTTACTGTGTCAATACTATTGACACAGTAAAAATGATGTAGTAGGGGTGTGGCGAGATCAAAACGTGACGATATTTCTCGTTTAGTGAAAAGCTGTTTTGCGGGCACAAGGCAGGCGGTGCGAGCGCAGATCAGCTGATGGAAGAAAGAAATGTTGTGCCTGTAGCCACCGCGCCAGCGGAAGCAGGCAATTAAAAAAACAACAACAACTCGGCTCCTATCTGCAGCTCGATGTCTCGCACAACAACAACAACCAACAGGTGCACATATTGTTTGCACTTAAAAAAGAAGAAATAGTTTATTTTATTTATATTATTTTAACTTAAGCTGCCTTTTCGTTGCTTTTTTTTTTTTTTTTTTTTTGCAATATTCGGTGCATCCTTACTTTTAACTGTTGAACTTCCTTCCACAAATTGAAACTAAAACTAAAACTTAAAGTTAAATCCCAGCTTTATTAGTAAGTCCTACTGCTAAAATAACAACAGCAACAAGAGCAGTGGGAGGGAAGCTGCACAGCGACCGCTCCAAGAGCCCGGTGCGTCCTGTCTGCAGCGGAGACACGGCCACTGAGAGGACTGAGGGGACCGACCGTTCCTGTAGGAACGTGCCTTTGTATAAATCATTTAAAAACCAAACACCCTGAACAGCATGCTGGGTAGGCTACGAGAGGGAGACACGGCTGCAGCAGTTAAAACCAAAGCTCCTCGTCCCAGCATGTCGCCAACTCCGTCCGTGGCCGACAGCTTTTAAAACAGTGATTCCCAACCTTGGGGTCGGGACCCCACGTGGGGTCCTGTTGCACGCTTAGCATAGAATATTTAATTCCGACCAGTGGTATTGGTAAACAAGAGTGAAAGTTGTGCAGTATTCCCATAGGATTTTAGGAGTCTCTCCCTCTCTCTCTCTCTCTCTCTCTCTCTCTCTGTGTGTGTGTGTGTGTGTGTGTGTGTGTGTGTGTGTGTGTGTGTGTGTGTGTGTGTGTGTGTGTGTGTGTGTGTGTGTGTGTGTGTGTGTGTGTGAGAGAGAGAGAGAGAGAGAGAGAGAGTCCAGCAGGAGGGTCACTGACTATTAAGGAGGGCCAACATAGACCTGTTAATTAATAGGAAACACAGCAGTAGTGTAATAATAATAATACATTTTGTGGATTACACCATTTAGGTTACATATCTTATGAATACCTTGCTTAAGACATTTTATAAAACGGAAAGGTGAAATCCGGCGATCTGATTGGTTGTTAACCGTGGTAATGAGCACGGTAATGACCACGGCTACTATTCTAAAGCCACAGCATAGGCTATCACTCCGCCTCAGGCACGTATGACTGGTATGAATGGAAGTTATATACCACGGCCTGTCCTGATATTGCTTAAATAGATTAGTATTAAAATCTAAAACTCAATGAAAATATCATAACATTTTACTTCTTTTCCCAGAGAAAGAGAAGAAGTTTCTGCACTTGCTCGTGATTGGTGAGTACAAAACCTGAACTGAAATTGATATTAAGATCAAGGACACAAGGAGAACACAGTAGTCCTCGTGTAGTGCTTCATAGAGACCAGAAAACAAATTGAACTACAATGACTGACCTTGACAACTTGATTTGTCACATCAAGACTGTTGCAACATCACATTTACTAAATCTGTAAAGTGTCATTTTGCACAGAACCAAGCCTCATACTCTCCATAGACTAAAAAGAGATTTGGCTAGTAATACAGAGGAGCGTGTGAGAATGGACCGACTAGAGACAGTTTAGTCACATGTAAAATTACATGACAGTCAAGTTTCTACTGATAGTTTATGTGTAAATTAACTCTGTATTACTGGCTCTTCAACAATGGTTACACATTGAACAATTTTGCTATGTAAATTGCATGTATTAGAAAGTTCTGAATAATGTTTCATACAGCTATAACAAGGATAGTTTTAGACCTAACGATTTCTCCTTTCTTATTGTGTTTCATATTTTTGCAGAAGAAGACCTGCCTTCCAGACCGTCCTGTTTTGTCCCTCTCACCCCCTCATCCCCTTTATCCATCCATCCTGCTCTATCTGTTGTCTCTGCCTTCTTTCTCTCTCCCTAAGTTTCACGCTTTCAGGCTTGCTGTTCAAAAGTACCAAGCCTTCAATGAACAAACTGAATACATGAAATACCATACTGAAAACAATTCTCCAGAAACAACTCTCTTTTGAAGTAGTTCTCCCTTGAACGAAAAGAATCTGTTTTGAAGTAGTTCTCCCTTGAACGAAAAGAATTCTCCTGAAATACAGAATTTCCTCTTATGCTATCCCTATTTTCACACTGAGATACATTCAATCTGTCCTACCTCTGTACACTCTGTCTTTACCATTCCTCTGTTGTCCATTTGTTCCAAATTGGGACTTTTTGAAATTAGTAAAAACCGAAGCAAGTATTTATAGTTTTAATTAACCAGTCCCAAGTATTTTTGCCTCACTAAGATACAGCTCTAGTTCATCAATTTTAATTTGAAAGTACACACTGCCTTTGAATTTAAGCTAAATTTATTTTCTCCAGTGTGTCATTTTGTTTACTTTAAAATAAAGTAATTTTCAATTGATCTAAAGAGGCATTTTATTTTTACAAAGTATTTTCTGATTCAGTAGAAATTGATTGAACTGGACACTGTCATCAGGCTCACCGTCCTAAGAGCACTGTTGGTACAGTTATAGAGAGGTTCTCTATTTTTTCTGCTCCATATTGAGCGTAATTTCAATTAATTTGAATTATCTTTTCACATCCAGTCTCTGCTTTAATAAGCAACAAACCTCTCATAGCATAATCTGTGTCGTTGTTTGTCTGTATTGTGCGTATTTGTCTCCATCAACAATGCCAAGGAAAAACAAGAAGTCTCAAGCTAGAAAACTCCACTGGCAACAGCAGAGGGAATCTCAGTGTGCGGCACCAAGTGAACAAGCAGAGGGTACCGGTTCTCAGAGCAGCATGGTGAGTGAGTCTACGACACTTGTTAGTGAGACTGTAACACAGGGAGGACCACCTGATGGATTGTGTGTTTCCAATGCTGACATGATAAATAGGCAAAGTCACATTGATGCTACGTGCCCAGCAGAGGCTTCCAATGCAGACCCAGCGAAAAATCAGGTAGCTGCTTCAGAAGTGCCACAAGTTTCTAATGCTGACATTATAAAGGAGCAACATAACAGTGATGTAGATTGTTCTCATGTGCACCAGGCAAACTACAAACGCAAGTATGATAATTCAAATGTAGGACAAACATCTTGTGCAAACATTGCAAAAAGGAGACGTGACAGTAATGCTCCACATGTAGCTGTTCCTCCTCATGCTTACAATGATATCCTGGAGCTTCAGCTCGGTGAGAAAAGAGTCTGTGCGATGCGTAGCCAGGCTTCTGTGAGATATGGTAAATACAGAAACCAACAGTGTACCTGTAACTCTCTGACGTTTCTGGCCTTTCTTTATGAGAATGAAAACATCACAACAGAGAACCTCAATCAAGTTTTGGATAAAGGTAATGCAATGTACAAAGAGGCCAGGAAACGGTTCCCAGACTTTATCCATTTGACAGCAGATGAGATCCCTGACCGAGTGACTGCACGCAGCCATGTGTACAATGTAAACATGAACATATGGTCACGATATGGTACGTTAGGAGACCCTGACCCTGGAAGTGTTGATTACTTTCTGGACCTAATGGCTGGACTGAGCTGTCTGCTGTCAGAAGTGCAGTATGCATTGCTGTTGATGACTGGGTTGTGTATCGCACTGTTCAGAACCAGATCTGGTAGGTTTGGTTTCTTTGACCCACACGGCAGAAAAGAGGATGGTAGACATATACCGCTGGGATGCCCTTTACCTGGTAGGGCTGTCATGGTGACATTCACAAGTCTCTTTGAAGTGATTCAAAGAATCCAAATATTTCACAGGGGGATCAGAACTCCCTCCTCCTGCAACTATGAGTTGAAACCTGTGACGTTTCCCTGTGCTAATGCAACCCACTACAACGAAGCCACCCCTGATGTGCTGATTACAACAAACACTCCTGCTGCAACAACATCCTCTGTTTTAGATGATGCCCTTCACAGTGAGCAAAGTGTAAGTCCAGCCACTGAGCTCTCTGATGAGATACTTTATGAACTGTGCACTGCCATGGAAGCACAACCATTGAGCCAGCCCTGTGTAACTTCTGTCACAGCCCAAGACATCACTTCATCTGTGACACAACAGGATCAAATCAGGTTGCCTGATCCATCAACTGAAGCTGCTCCACATGTCTCACCCAGCATCTCCATTAAACTGTCCAAACGCAATAAAAACCAAAAGAGAAAACTCATGAGGAAACTAATGCTCTCAGCAAAACAAACACAAAAAAAAGACAAAAAAACAAGACAAAGAGAGAAGTATGCTTCAAATGAAACATATAGGGAAAAGAAGAAACTTTACGTCGCCAAACGCTATCAAGACAATACTGAAATTAAACAAACGTACAAAGATTATATGAAGAATCGTTACATGACCAACCCTGAAAGTAAACGGGAGAAACAGGAGTATATTACCAAACGATACAGGCAAAATGTGACTTTTAGAGAGAAACAAAAGCTCTATCTGACCAAAAGATATCGAGAGGATTTAACCTTTAAGGAGAAACAGAAACTGTACCTGACCAAAAATTACAACGAAAACTCCCAGTTCAGGGAACGGCAGCGGTCTTACATGACCAAAAATTACAAAGAAAACTCCCAGTTCAGAGAACGGCAGCGGTCTTACATGACCAAAAATTACAAAGAAAACTCCCAGTTCAGAGAACGGCAGCGGTCTTACATGACCAGAAATTACAAAGAAAACTCCCAGTTCAGAGAACGGCAGCGGTCTTACATGACCAGAAATTACAAAGAAAACTCCCAGTTCAGAGAACGGCAGCGGTCTTACATTACAAGGCGTTACAGTAATGACCAGACATACAGAGCACGACACAGAGAGCTGATGAAGCAAAGGATGCGAGAGAAATATCACAACAATCTTGCTTTTAAAACTATGCACAACATGAGATGTGCTACGAAAATAAAAAGGAAATACAGACGTCTCGATAGACAAGCACAGGAGAGTGACAACAGTGTGATCGCAGAGGCCATATCTATATTCAGATCCCACATAAAGTCTGGTCCAACGTACCCTTGCACCGTGTGTCATAAGGCATCATTCCCAAACCAAGTGAAACAGTGCAAGAGGTCAACCTATGTGAAAAACCCACGTCTAGTTGCATCATGCCTAACTGGTAAATATGTTCATGTTTGTGATGAAGTCTGCAGAACTGAACAACAGTGCACAATGCCAGATGAGAGGAGAAAAGAATGGATCTGTCACACCTGTCATGATCACCTTAAACGTGGAGCTATGCCGTCTCTTGCTGTAGCCAACAACATGGAGCTCATTGACATTCCACCTGAACTGTGTGACCTCAACATTTTGGAGAGACATCTCATCGCCAAATGCATCCCGTTTGCCAAGATTATTCCTCTTCCCAAAGGCAGACAAAATTCAATACGAGGTAATGTAGTGTGTGTCCCCTCTGAAGTTCAAGAAACTGTACAAGCATTGCCCAGAGTGAGGAGTGAGTCTCAGGTTCTGAGAGTGAAACTGAAGAGAAGACTGTGTTACAGAGGTCATCAGCTGTTTCAGACTGTCACCTGGTCTAAACTGGTTCACGCGCTGCATAAACTGAAAGAGATTCACCCAGAGTACAAGGATGTAAGTATCAGAGATGATGCTGAACTGTGTGATCCCACACTTCCTGATGAGGAGGAGGAGGAGGAGGAGGAAGGTGAAACAATGAATGATGATGATTATGATGAAGGTGATCTGTTGGAAATTGATGTGTTTGAGAATGAAGCATTTCAGGAGACAGAGAATGAACCTGATGACGGGCAGAATGTTGACAATGCTGAGCAGCAGCCAACTGAGCAGACACGTGACAATGAGGAACAGGAAGAAAACATGCCCAATGGCGGATTCGCGCTTGACTCTTGCCTTCAGCCAACTGATGTGTCAGAGGAGATATTAAGTTTTAGTGAGGGTATCTACTCTGTGGCGCCTGCTGAAAGAAACAGTCCAGTTGGTTTCTTCAAAACCCCCAGACTGGAGGCCATATCCTTTCCTATGCAGTTCCCTACAGGTCAGAACACACTGGATGAAAATAGACTTGTTAAGCTGTCGCCCAGCGGTTATTTCAAAGCTCGGCTTTTCTGTGTTGATAATCGTTTTGCCAGAGACACAAACTACTTGTTCTTTGCCCAGTTTGTGACAGAAATTCACTTGGCCACAAACAGCATGAGCATTCAGTTAAGGAAAGCAAAGCCTATGACCAGAGACGGACGCAGAATAACATCTGATATGTTACTGAATAAACGTGAGGTGGAAAGACTTGTGAGGAATAAAGATGCAGTAAGATTCATGCAGCCACTCAGAGGAACTCCAGCCTACTGGCAAAAAACAACCAGAGATCTCTTTGCCATGATCAGACAGTTGGGAGTTCCGACATTCTTCTGTACATTCTCAGCGGCTGAAATGCGTTGGCCTGAGGTCATCGAGGCAATAAAAAGACAACAAGGTGAGGATGTTAATTTTGACGAGCTTGACTGGTCCGCAAAGTGTGACATACTGAGGAGCAATCCTGTGACAGCCATGCGAATGTTTGATAAACGAGTAGAGGCTTTATTCAGAGACCTGATTTTCTCACAAGCAGAACCCCTTGGGAAAGTGCTGGATTTTTTCTACAGAGTAGAGTTTCAGCACAGAGGAAGCCCGCACATTCATTGCCTGTTATGGATAGAAGGTGCACCGGTGTTCGAGACCGATAGTGACAAAACGGTGTGTGACTTTGTTTCAAAGTACATCACAGCTCAGCTCCCTGACCCACGCAAACAACCTGAACTGCACAGAAAAGTGAAGGAGTTACAGATGCACAGCAGAAACCACTCTCGCACATGTTTCAGAAGCTTTGGCTCTGCCTGCAGATTTGGATTTCCTAAACAACCCTGCAAAGAGACAATGATCACCAGACCATTTGAAAGTGACACTGACATTTCCGAAGCAGTGGAAAAGGCCAAAGACAAACTCAAACCACTGAATGCACTCCTGAACGAACCTGAGATTGCAGAACACCTGAGTTTAGAGCAGCTCCTGGCTCGCTATAAACTGACAGTCAGTGAATATGAGAAATGCATGAGCTTAATTGCCACATCCTGCTCAGTGACCTTGAAACGTGACCCCAAAGACTGCTGGGTAAATGGGTTTAATCCTTACCTTCTCAAAGCGTGGAATGCAAATATTGACGTGTCTTTTATCCTAAATGCTTATTCCTGCATCATGTATCTGACCAGCTACATAACAAAGCAAGAATCCAAAATGTCAGAGTATCTGAAAACAGTCATTGAGAACTCCAACAAGGAACATGTCAACGAATGTGATGAAATGAGAGAAGTAATGCAGGCTTATTCCAAAAAGAGAGAGATATCAGCCCAAGAAGCAGTCGCAAGAGCATGTGGAATCAAACTGAAAAAATGTTCACGAGGTGTTGTATTCCTACCAACTGATGACAACCCAGTTAAAATGAGCCGCCCGATGTCAGCCCTGGAAGACGCAACACCAGGAAGTGCAAGTATATGGATGACATCACTGACAGACAAGTACAAAAACAGACCTGAGACACCAGAGTTTGAGGAGATGTGTCTGGCTGATTTTGCAGCAACATGCAGACTTGTCTATGGCAATCAGGCAAAAGGCAAAGATGTTCTCCGCTTGCTGAATGACTCTGGATTTGTTCAAAGGCGAAAAAACGACAAGCCTGCTGTGATCAGATTTTACCGCCCCTCGAAGGAAAAAAGTCCTGAACAGCACTATGGATCACTGCTGAAGCTGTACCTTCCCTACAGATCAGATGCAGAACTGAAAAGGCCATTCTTACCAACGTACCAGTCCTTTTACGAAAGTGGCATTGCACGTCTGCCTGGCCGTGAGCACGGTGAGCTAGTTAAATACATTGTGAAAAGAAACAAAGACAAATACGAGAAAAACAGTAAAGAGATTGAGCAAGCTGTGGAAGAGTACGAGCAGAACAGAGGATTGATTGATGAATGGAACAACCTGGCACCTGAATCTGAACTTGTGAGGATGGAGTGCATTGATGAACTGCAAGCAGCAGAGCCAGATCACGATAATGTACAAGAAAATGTCCCAGACTACAGTCGCCAGGTTAACGCTGTAACAGAAGCCAGAGCCATCAGAGAGCCCCCTGCAATGGATCCTGCTGTGTTACGTCAAATGTACCAGAACCTGAACCAGAAACAAGCCTGTGTCTTCTCTTTAATCAGAGACTGGTGCATTAAGCGTGTTCGTCGCCTAAATCCAGAGCCGCAGTTCATCTATATCAATGGTGGAGCTGGAGCAGGAAAGTCACATCTGATCAAATGCATCTACGCAGAGGCGTCAAAGATACTGTGCAAAGTACCCAGACATGCAGACGACACTGACATATCAAGCCCCACTGTGCTGTTGACTGCTTTCACTGGAACCGCAGCATTTAACATCTGTGGAACAACTCTGCACTCTCTGCTGAAGCTCCCCAGAAGTCTGAAACCTCCTTTTGTGGGACTGGGTAACAAATTGGATGAAGTCAGAGCAGAACTGATCAACGCTGAAATCCTCATCATTGATGAAGTGTCCATGGTGTCAAGGCCCCTCTTTGCATATGTTGATGTCAGACTGAAACAGATCAAAGGCAGCCAGAAACCTTTTGGAGGAATGTCAGTCATCGCTGTTGGAGACTTCTATCAGCTGCCACCAGTACGACAGTCTAAACCTCTGTGTGTCTACGACCCAGAAAACATTGACCTGTGGCAGGAAAACTTTCAGATGATCACGCTCACTGAGATCATGCGTCAGAAGGATGATGTTGCCTTTGCAGAGATGCTGAACAGGATCCGTGTGAAAGACAAGTCAGAAGAGTTGTCTGAATCAGACAGAGCTTTGTTATCACAAGCCATCACTGAACCAGCTCAACGCCCCGCTGATGCCCTGCACATTTTTGCCACCAACAAACAGGTAGGTGCTCACAATACTGAAATACTGACGAAAAATTACTCCAACGTCACCAAAATTGATGCAGACGACTACAAAAAGGATCCGAGGAATGGGAAAATGACACGACAACAACAACCATTCAAAGGAGGTACAAATGAGCTACCAGACACACTCCAAGTTGCAGAAGGCGTACGTGTCATGCTGACTAGAAACCTGGATGTTTCCAAAGGACTGGTGAACGGTTCGTTTGGTACTCTTATCAAAGTGGTAACCTCTGAACCGGCTGGATCTGCACATGTCAACATGCTTGGGCTCCAAATGGATAATGAAACAGCATCAGGATCAGCTGACAACCTTGTTTATATCGAGAGATCAGAGGACAACCTGAAACAGAAAGGAGCTGTGCGCAGACAGTTTCCCATCAAGCTGGCTTTTGCATGCACTATTCACAAGGTTCAAGGCATGACAAGACATTCAGCTGTTGTCTCCCTGAAACACATTTTTGAGCCTGGCATGGCTTATGTGGCATTGAGCAGAGTCACCTCTCTCAGTGGACTGCACCTGCTGGACATGGATGAGAGTAAAATCTACGCCAACACTGAAATCACTGAAGCGCTTGAGGCCATGAGACAACTGAACCTGGATGACATGATGCCTCTTCTTCATCTCAGAGACACACTGAGCCGAACTGACACTCTGACCATTGTTCACCACAACACAGAGGGACTGCCAGCTCACATCAATGACATCAAGAGCCATCACGAACTGTGTCTTGCGGATGTTTTGTGTCTCACAGAAACCCACCTACAGGGCTCCTTTGTGGCAGACAGTCTTCAACTTCAGGGCTACAACATGTTCAGACGAAACAGACACCTGTCCTACACCAATGTTCCCCAGATGGCAAAGAAAGGTGGTGGTGGAGTTGCCATGTATGTCAGAAATCATATCCAAGTGCACGAGAAGCAGTACATACATAATGTAACTGACCTAGAGTTTGTGGCTCTGAAGATTGAAGCCCCAGTGAGAGCACTAATTGCAGCCGTGTACAGACCACCAGACTACTGTGTCAAGTCATTCCTGAAGAACCTGAGCAGCCTTGTGGACTCACTGGAGATCATGGATATTCAACCCATCATTGTCTGTGGTGATTTCAACGAGAATCTGAAGTCTGAAGAAAAAAAGCCAATACTGGAGATGTTTCAGTCCAGAGGGTTTCAACAACTCATCACTGATCCAACCACAGAGAAGAACACACTGTTGGACGTGGTTTTCATCTCTCAACCTCAGCAGTGTCTCCATTCTGGTGTGCTGAAGACCTACTACAGCTATCACAACCCCATTTACTGTGTATTGTCTTTTAACAGTTCATGAAACAGTGCGGTAAGCCATACAGGTTTAGTAAAATACAAGTGACTCATTTGATAAAATTGTATTTTCATCATGTTGTTATCACCATGTACATTCTTCAGTTTGCAATCAATAGGAAAATTCTTGAAGCATCATCTGTGTAAAAAAAAAAAAAAGGAAAAAAAAGTGTGTTTTGGCTTGTGCATTTACCAGGGAGGGTTTTGGGTTTTGGGTTGGTAAATGCACAAGCCAAAAGAGTTTCAGGAACCGAGGACAGCCAGTGTTTACAATACCTGTGCTACATGTGTAACAGACACTGAAAAATGAACAATAAAATAAATTAATTTCAATAAATAATATTTATCAATTTATATAATATATCCTATTAACTGTTAAATTAATAAAAAACATCAATACACATTTATATGCAACTGCTGAAAGTACATGTTCTCTGTGTTGTGTGAGCTGGGATGGTCACCTCCCCTGCCTCAGGGCAGGTGGCCTGACCAGAGATCATTCACTCTGTGTGCTTTCTGACCCCTACTCAACGTTCCCCTCTCCAACCTTTACCACACCACTTCCAAAACTGTGAGGATCAGCTGGGAACGGCCAGGACATGGTGGCTGTCAGTCTGCCATTGCCCAGGCACTGCAGCATCATCCTGTCAACAGTGGATCCACCACAACTGGGTTCCACAGAGTTCTTCTTCCTGCCTGCCCTGGTTGTTCTTTGCTGAAGAGAATGAGACTGTCGTGGTGCTGCTGGTTGCTGAAGGTATGACAGACAGTATGTGATTTATAGGCTACAAGTTCTGCACATGTTTTATGCCACAAAAACGTACAACATCTTTCTCTTCTCTTTTATCAGGAGCACCTACTTCCACCTCATCATCATCCGGCCACGTCTGACCAGAAACAACAGCATCATCAAAACCGTCAGTCTGCAGAGCCCTCACTGCTGGACCGCACATACACAAGTCATCCTGCTGCCAGCTTCTATGCCTGCTCACAACAGAGCCAAAGGTACCGCTTTGTTGTTTTGTCATTAAAAAAACTTGGATGACACTGTTGACAATGTAGGTTTACAACAATATCATGTCCACTGCCTTCTCCTTTCAGGTCTCCCCCACTTGACAGTAGAGACCGACAGGGCTGGACAGCTTTCTGGACCTTGTGATCTGTGTGACGGAGCACTGAGGGTGACAGGCTGATGATTCTCTGGCAGGTGATTACTTAAGGTAAATGATAATCAGTTAGGAAGGAAGTGTTGAACATGTGGTTTATGTCTTGGTCTTCACTTTCCAAAACATTTTTCTATCTTGTCTTGTCAGGTTCACCTCCCTCATTCTTCTGTTGATCATCTGGCAAGTGATGAGGTGCACTGCTGCACGGACACACAGCTCAGAACCACCAAGCCATCGTGCTGTCACTGACCACACATGACAGCACCATCCAATCTGTGCAGCAAGCAGCAAATGGCCAAGTCAAATTTGAACATGGGCCACTGCAGTCAGGACTGTGCCCATGTGATATATACTGTTGAGCCCATAAGGTTTTATTCTTGGCCGTCACAACATCTATCACACGTCTGCCCGTCCTGGGTGAGGGATCCCTCCTCTGTTGCTCACCCTGAGGTTCCTCCCGTTTTTTTCCCCTTGTTAAGGGTTTTCTTGGGAGTTTTTCCTCAGTCGATGTGAGGGTCTAAGGGCAGAGTGTTGTAATGCTGCTGTGTCAAGCACTTGGAGACAACGTTTTTTAGAAATGCAATACACAAATGAACCTCCTTTCCTGCAAGTGCTGTAATAAAGACAGATTCTAACTATCCCAAGGACAGTCATTCTTATATTATGTTTACCTAGTACTTTTTGTTGATACATAGATATTTCACATTACTGAAGAAAGGTGTTGTGTTTGAACAATTACTTCATATCAGTGAAACCTACACAGATTGTTGATTTCTACTGCTATTAGACCTCAAACACATCTTTTACACTTTTGTTAAACAATTCAGGTGTTTTTCCACCAAGTCATATAATTCAGCCTCCTGCTCACATGTTCTACTTTTACCTCTCACATATTGCTCCATCTATATTACCTCTCACATATTGCTTCATCTATATTAATAATGGTTCACTATGTTTTTACAGCTGTCAGTTTTGAAAAATATTTGAGAAGACTTCAGTTTTTCAATTTCTGCATACACATCCCACACACACACAAATACACACAGTGGTTAGTTTGCAAAACCTCATGCAGTAGCAACAAGATGCAAGCAGTAGCAGCGGCAAGGGCATCAGAGCAGTGGCGATAGCAGCAGAAAGTGGCAGCAGTAGCAGTAACATAGCCAGGGATGAGCAGGTAAGATGGGGGGTTGAAATAGCCTATTTGGATGAGGACAGCATGTGAATGATCAGCTGATCGTGATTTTAAGCTGTGAGGTTCCAGTGCTTTTTGCAGCTGACTTCAAGTCTTCAACAGACTCTTCAACTGTTACATTTAATAACGCAGGATTTTCCAACATGTTCCTCTTTCATTTCAACATTTTTACTGGTTGTAGACCTTTGACACATTTTTTTTTCTTCTTTCTATTATCTAAATCAGTTCAGGTATTTTTCCACCATGTCATGTGATTCAGCCTCCTGCTGTCATGTTATACGTTTCTACTTGAGATATTGTTTAATCTATATTAGTAAGAGTTCAAAAATGTTTCCAAGCTGTCAGTTAAACTTATTTGAGTAGACTCAAGCTTTTCAATACATTCATACTATTCTCCAACAATTCAAGTAATTTCCACCCATTTCATACATCCTCCATCTTCAATCTTATACTTTTATTCTTACGATATTGTTTCATCTATATTAGTAATGGTTCAACAATGTTTTCAAGCTGTCAGTTTTATATACGAGTATACTTCAGCCTTTCAATTTATTCATACTAATCTTCAACAATTCAAGTTGAAATCACCTATTACCTATTACAAAGCCATGGATTTTTACATTTCCCCTTAAATGACTTAAATGTTAATTTTTTCATACTAATCTTCAAAAATTCAAGTAATTTTCCAAAGATTTCATACAAATTCAACATCCTTCTTATAAGTTTTACTTTTTAATATTTTCTCACCTATTTCAGATTTCAACCATTCAACTATTAAACTATAAATTTGCCGGATTTCTACATTTTTCTCAAACTTTTTATTAACATGTTTAACTTTTACCCTTCAGATATGTTGTAGTTATTTTTAGTTATTCTGCCCTTTAACGGATTGTAACTATTCTACTTTTACACTTCAGATATTGTTTCATCTATACTAGTAATGGTTCAAAAAATGTTTTCAAACTGTTTTAAATAAATCTGAGTGCACTTTAACCTTTCAATTCATTCATACTATTCTTCACTAATTCAAGTAATTACCACCCATTTCATACATCCTCCATCTTTCATCTTCTACTTTTACCATTCAGATATTGTTTAATCTACATTAGTAATGGTTCAAAAATGTTTTCAAACTGTCAGTTTTAAGTAAATCTGAGTAGACTTCAGGCTTTCAATTTCTTCATACTGATCTTCAACAATTCAAGTTATTTCAAACCATTTCATACTCTTCATATATTCAAGATTTCTTCAGCAGTTTCTTAACTTAATTCAGCATAGTTTCAACAATTTATTCAGCTCATTCAGCTTCCAGCTTTCAGCATTCACCCGTATTTCCTTTAGGAAATGCATTCTCTAGTTTTTATTATTTTTCATCTTCCGGACGCTTTTTCGATTCGCTACTAGTCCTGCAACTCGAAGAGTTGCAGGCCAAATTATATATCAAAACGTGCGGTCTGATCGGGATCGGTATGCTATTACTTTTTTCAACAGTGTACGAATTTTTCGCGACGTAAGTCGCGAAAAACTGCGCAAAATTTTGCATGTAAGTCAATGGGACGGGCGGAAAAAAAAGAGCGAAAAAGACCAATCATTGAAGTTTAACAAACGTCTACTGCTCAGGCATACTTTCACCTAGAGACTCCATTTAAACTTTAAACAGTAGACACAAGTCTTGTGTATTGTCGTATTACTCCACGTTTTGATAGGTCATATAGTTTTTGATCAATCCCTGTCCAATGACCATGATCATTTTTGGAGAAATTATGAGATTATAATGGGTGTGTATTGGACGGAATGTTCGTGTCAGAGTGCGTGACATCATCGGTTAGAGTGGGAGAGATGCCAGAAAAACTCCAGATTTTTTCTCTTTCCAAACTCGGCACGGCCACAATTTACACTCTACACACATAATTTTTTCAGAATTTGTAAGACAAACTTGTCCTGTCACTCATCATCTGCTCAAAATATCAGAGAGACTTACAGAATTTAAACTCTGAGCCTCTAAGTGCGGCCACGTCTGTCTCTGCTCCTCATTGAGTCCAATACAAATATTTTCTGAGAGAAG
Organism: Trachurus trachurus; assembly: GCF_905171665.1. Taxonomy (NCBI): domain Eukaryota; kingdom Metazoa; phylum Chordata; class Actinopteri; order Carangiformes; family Carangidae; genus Trachurus; species Trachurus trachurus. The sequence continues at coordinate 4,314,579 of NC_139892.1, forward strand.
CAGAACGGCCTGATGTTTTAAAACTGCCAGCGTCGCCAAAATATTTACTGTAGAATCACCAAATCGTACCAACATTTTCAGTAAGTCCTTAGAGCAACGTTGATCTGTGTTTTGTTCTGATAGGAGTTACCGTTTTGTAATGCTAAGCCTAATGTGAGACCGGTGCAGAGGCAGAAAATGGCTCTTTTTCTCCACGTTTCTGTCTGTCTCAGCCTGGGGGGCCCCTATCGCCGTGGTAACCACCTCGAGTTGCCGTGGTAATGTCTGATTCTCAGGCCAGAGCTCGTTAACTTCATAAACAATCCACCTGGCGCTCGTTTAAATGTTTATAAACACAGACACACAGCTAAATCAGACTGATACAGGATGCAGCTCATAGACACACACACACACACACACACACACACACACACACACACACACACACATACACACACACAGAGACTCTAGAACCAGCTTCATGTGATTACAGACACAGGCACACACACACACACACACAACAAAACACAGTTAACGTACTGTACACATCCTCTCCCACACACACAAACACACACCTTCATGTGATTAAAACACAGTTAACATACAGTACATGTGCGCGCGTCAGCGCGCATCCTCTCCCACACACACAAACACACACCTTCATGTGATTAAACAGTTACACAACAGTTAACGTACATGTGTGCGCGTCAGCGCACACAAGAATGTTTCTTTAAAGGTTTTAAACTCTGACTACTTTGAGAACCAACACCCACAGCAGGTGTGGTATGAACAGCACACAGAGCTCACAGACCTGCCCTCCCTCCACCTCCTTACCGCAGACACAAGAATAAACATGGACATGATGGAAACGGTTTCCATTTCCAAACTCTTCACCACTATGAGAACCATTATCAGCAGGTGATGAGGAGCCGACGCAGCAGATATCACTATGCTCCATACACCATCACAGGGTCAGCCAACCCTAACCCTCACATAATGGATACTACTGAGATGCTTTATTCAGACTGTGTCAAATGCCTCTCGTGGGAGCAGCTGATAGAGTCCCCCCCAGCTGAAAGCAGCCCACCCCACCAGCCAGAGGGTCCAGGACCATAGGGACTGCAGTGGAGGAAGGCTGCCTTAACACCCTGCACAATGGCACCCAGTACACAGAAGTTAGACAGGACCAGTCAGCCCATCACCTGGTCCGCTTTTATTTTATTAAGAGTTTTCTCTGCATTTATGAGGAGCATCATTGAAGACTTCCGCCATGGACTAAAACCAGACATTGTCAGCGGTTGTGTGATTGGTTACTGAGTTTTATTAATGTTTACATCAGGCTGAGTTCAACAAATCAGTTTATGCTACTGTGATTTAAGTAGCCTACTTAAATACTACAGTAATCATCAGAGACCATTTAAATCTGTATGTATCGAATATTGATTAATTAATTAATTTATTATTTGCATCCCTAGTCTGTTGGTCTTGGTTAAGTACCACCTTGAAAAAAAAAACAATGTTTTGTTGCTTAAGCTATTCAGTCATTCAATGGTATACTAAAATCCATGTGAAAAAAATGCTTCTCACTGTTCTCAGGTCAAATATTTATATGCGATTAAAATGCAATTAATTGCGATTAATTAATTACAAAGCCTCTCATTAATTAGATTAATTGTTTTAATTGAGTCCTGGCCCTATTACACAAGATAAACACACACACACACACACACACACACACACACACACACACACACACACACACACACACACACACACACACACACACACACACACACACACACACACACTATTGAGCTGAGCAGAATCTGTCAATATTCATATTCATTCTAGGGGCTAAGGAGGAAGGAATAGGGGTTGGAGATTTTTTTTTTTTTTAATACCTAGCCTAATTTTAATTTTATCAAAGAAATTTCCTTCAGACCTGTTTTTCTAGATCTTTCAGAGTTAGAAATCTACCAACTTAATACTGGATGGGTCAATGAGATTATGGTCTGTATGCTTCAGACACATGCTGTGGGGAAATGGTGCTGTCCAAAATAGAAGCATATCCCTTTAAACATGAGCAAACGTGCAGCCTCTCATGTAGTGAAGACTAGCTTTGCCTTTAAGCTGAAAAGGCTATGGATATATTGTCCGCGTGCTTGCGCTCTAGCGCGTGCCTGGTGGAAATGCTCTCATTGATTAGACTGGCAGCCACTGCTGCAGTGACCGGGATCGAACCGGCGACAGTGCAGCTGATCTGATCACGTCTGTGTCGTTTTTATTTCCTCCTGCTGCTGTTGTCAGGCAAAACATGGATGACACGTCATCTGATGACTCCTATTGGTTATTTACACTGGCGCGAATTTTTCCGTACTGTTGCCAGGCAGATCTACAGCTCCCCCTCATCTGATTTGACGTGGATACAAGAGGACTCCTGATTGGTCACTTTCGTTTAGCAGGCTCATATAAAAAGCTTCTGCGCTAAGGCTCGTCCCCTCCGACCCACATCGAAGGTAAGAGCTGTATTTTCTCTTTTTAACATGTTAGCTTGAGAGCATTAGCTATAACATATCAGTTGTACACAATAGTGAGATTAAGTTTGACGTTACTCTGTCGTGTTTTGGCTATGATCACCTGAAACACATTAAAATATGTACAGTTGGTCTCTGATATGAATATTACGGACTTCTTCAACGGCGGGAAAATGTAGAACAATAGGGAACGCCTCAACTTGAACTAGGTCAGAAGTTCTAGGTTCATTTATGCTTTGTGTTTTTACTATTGGTTCAGATAGTCGTTGTATTTGCTTGTGGTGATTGTAAATATGATTTCTACACAGATAAAGTTAAATCATTTTCGATTGTGACTAATAGCTGTAGTCTCCATTTGAGAAAAGAGTGATTTAAAATGGCGGTGCAGGGGAGTTGCTTGTCTGTCTGTCTCTGTCTCATCTAACTAAGTTAATATAATGCTTAAGTCGGGTGTGTTTGACAAACGGCTATTTACGGGGAACACGTCAGTGAAGCTACAGCTTTTTAGAGCTATGAGGCTAAGTTATGTGTTTTTAAAAAAAATCGATATCGTCACGGACCTGTAACAGTGCTTGTGACTGTGAGACGATCGTCTGCGTCACCGTGGCAGGTGTGTGTGTGTGTGTGTGTGTGTGTGTGTGTGTGTGTGTGTGGCTGTGGCTGTGGCTGTGGCTGTGGCTGTGGCTGCGTTGTTTCACTGCTGACTAAGTAGCTGTTGTTGGTGGTGTTTGGTGCTACAGAAACTAGCTTTATGTTGTGTGACAGCAGATAGAGAAGCAGGTATTTATCTAAAGTTAGACATGAAGGAGCGAGGTGAGCCCAGTGAGGGAGGGAGAGGAGGGAGAGGGGGCTGGTGATTGATATGAGATCATTTTTTACCAAAATGTTATTGTTGTTGACTTATGGATAGTGGAATAATATTGTACTGTGGAGCTATGGTGCTATCATAGTGAGATGTTGATATCATGTTACCTTATTATACTGCAATAAATAACATGGGCTTGTTATTGAGGTATTATTGTGAGATTTTGATATTGTTACATCTCTATTAGAGCACAAAGAGCTAAAAAATAGTGGGATGATACAGTTAATCTACAGTAAACACTCTGATATTCAAGGATTTTATTTTTCTTTGCCGGTAGGGCCGTGAAATAGGTATCCACTTTTGGTAAATGGTCTTAAATGTTAAAGGGATAGTATCTTTTTTTTTTTTAAAGTGGGGTTGTATGATCTACAAATACTCCCTAAGTACTTTAATTGCAGTAGAAGACTCTCTGCACTCCTCCCGTTAGCAACGCCAGCCCATAATAGCCCTGCCCAGAGATTTACAACATACAGTGTTGTGAACAGACCCAAAGAAACTGCCTATTTTCGCAGCCTAAAAGAGGTTTTACCTGAAAAATAATACACAGTTCCATTGTTTGCTATAATATAATTTTTTCCTGCACTTGGAATGGCTGGTAAAACCTCTTTTAGGCCGTGAAAATAGGCCGTTTCTTTGGGTCTGTTCACAACACTGTATGTTGTAAATCTCTGGGCAGGGCTATTATGGGCTGGCGTTGCTAACGGGAGGAGTGCAGAGAGTCTTCTACTGCAATTAAAGTACTTAGGGGCTATTTGGAGATCATACAACCCCATTTAAAAAAAATGATACTATCCCTTTAAAAAAACTTGAATATAACTTGAAGAAACCTACAGGAACCCTGTAAAAATGAACCTTCTTAGTGTTGTAAATGTAAAGATGTCTAAGATGTGTCCATAATGCCTCCAACTTGTTGCTTATTGCAGGTTCTCTTTGGTCACGGTCAGAGATTTTGAAAAGCATTTTGGAGATTGTTCATCGTCATCGTCGTCGTTGAGATTCCTGGATCTTCATCTATACACCACACACACATCTTTCTCTCTCTCTCACCTCACTTCATCTCTACTCTATCCTTCCTGTTTACATATTTACACTACACCACATTACACCACATCACACCACAATACATCACACTACACTACACAACACTACACTACATCACAGTACACAACACTACAAATTAACATAAGATTAGATTAAATTAGATTTGGAGTAAGTATTTCAGGTTAGGTCAGGGTCACATTAGATTTAATTTGTTTTAGATTTAATTATTTTTGTAGACAGTTGTTTTTGTGAGTTAGTTGTCTCCAGCAGGATGCCGAGGAAGGGGAGGCGTGTCCAGGCGGCCAAGCAGCGGTGGAGGAAGCCCGACCCCCCAGCCGGTGTGCCCAGAGAGGGGTCCAGGACCAGAGAGACCCAACCCCCCTGCTCCCCATCTCCAGTTAACAACGTATGTTCCCATTACAACTGACACACACACACACAAACTAGTTTTGAACAACACACTGTGTCAAAACTGAGACTGTCTGAGGTTTAATGTGTTTATTATTATCTGTCCTCAGACCTTTGGAACATCACTCCCAGGTGCACGGTTCTGGAGATCGGATGATGTGCGTGTCGACTTCAGTCCACGTGAGTGTGTAGCTGTTTTATCTTCAAGTATTAAATAACTACATTAATTAATCATCTATTCATATTCTGTTTTGTTTAAAGCTTTTAAACTGCTGGTGTTTTTTTACTTAAAGAAAATGTACATTTATTTTAGATGTTTGCTGTTTTCCTTCATTCATTAATTTTTTTAACCTGTATTTGTTTTGTTTATTTCTAAACAGGCCACGGTACTGGTTACCGTCACAGAGTGAAGTCATGGCCAGTTTCACCCTTCACCGGGCACAAACACCAACTGGTCATGCCACCAGAGTCTCCTGACAAGAAGGTATTATTATTCCTCCAGTTTATGAAGAAAACGGTTGATGTTGGTGAGGACTGTCATGCTAATGAAATGATGTTTGTTGTTGCAGTTTGTTCTGATTGTCGGAGACTCCCATCTACGTGCCATTGTAGATGGTGTGGTCCGGATGCCAGAGGAACCCTTTTCCTTTGGCTTCATGTCGACCCCAGGGGCTGCTGCCTCTGCACTGCGGACCGAGGTGCTGAACACTCGTCTTTCTCGGGTCCCTGACGCCGTGTGTCTTCTGGCGCCCTGCAACAACCTCAAAGCCAGCAGGACCATCGACGAGGCTGCCGCCGACTACGCCGAGCTCCTGCTCAGCCTTCACAGCTGGAGTCCCAACGTAAGCTTTTTTCATGTCTTGATTGCTTCTTCATAGTAGTAGTACATTAGCTGGTCTAATTAGATTATATGAGCTTTCAAATAATAATGAATGTATTGTAACCTGTATATGACTTTTTGTTTTCTGCAGCTTTTTGTTGTTGACTTCCCTCCCCGCCTGGACTGTGAGGTGTCTTACCAGAACTTCCTTCGCCAGGCATACCGCCGCGTGTCTGCGGATATGCGTACGTAAAAAAGTTCTTGGATTAAATGGAGTTACATTTTAAAATGTTATATGTTCTCTGCAAGCTGTTTGAATAAAAATGTACCCCAATATGCATTGAGGTGTAGTAATGAATAAAAAGTCACCATTACATGTATGGAGATTATAATGGCTGTTTGTTATTTTTTAGATGTGACGTACTTCTCAGCTGAGGAGTACTTCCCCCTCAACCGGCCGCAGCTGTGGGCCAGAGATGGTGTAAGTAGAATATCCTTGTGTGAAGCTGCAGCTGCTTTTTGTGGCTAAAACTTTGTATCTGTAAATTAATTTGGTTATGTAATTTCTGCAGATCCATCTGAGCGATGACGAGGGTATGTGGATCTTCGTCCGTGTGCTGTGGTCCGCCGCCATGCAGCAGCTGGAGACACCACCACCAGCACCCCCGGTCTCTCCCAGGCCTTCACCGCCAGTTAGGAACTTCACTCCCAAGCTGGTTGTGACGGGAGAGGTCCCTGCTCGACAGTCACCTGACCCCTTTCAGTGGCAGCAAGTCAGTCATGGCCGCAAGGTAATTGTTACAGTGTGTAATGTGTATGAGACTTTGTGAAAATAAGATTTTTTTTCTCAAGTGTTTTACAATTTGATTAATGCAATGTAATACAACTTTTCATTCCAGACGAGCCAGCCTGGTGAACCCTCCCAGTCCCAGGGTTCAGCACAGCCCGGGATGGCTCAGCAGCAGGTTTGTTATTTTACAAATACTTTAGGATGTCTTAATTGGTTCTTAATGTATACTTTGTGTATGTGATAAGACATGTTGTCAGTGGATTTTTCTTTTTATTTCACAGGCGGAGGAGAGCTTCCTTCCACTGAACCCAGTCTGGTTCAGCAGCGCAGCATTACATGCTATGGAGGAAGTTTCTCCTTCTGATCTGTCTTGCCCAGTGGACTACCAGCCCTCTCCAAAGCACAAGAGGGTAATTTGAGTGATTTACATTTATCTATTATTTTAGGGTTTGTTATAACTGTCACCTGTCACCAAGAGATCAGATCACATCACCCCGGTTCTTAAGACCTTACATTGGCTCCCAGTCAGCTACAGAATAGATTTTAAAGTTCTGCTACTGGTTTACAAATCACTGAATGGTTTAGGTCCAGAATACATGAATGACATGTTAGTAGAGTACAAACCCAGAAGAGCTCTGAGATCTACTGACTCAGGTCAAATAGTGGAGCTCAGAGTTCAGACCAGACATGGTGAAGCAGCATTTAGCTGTTATGCTGCTCACAACTGGAACAAACTACCAGCAGAACTGAAATCAGCCCCAACTGTAAACACTTTTAAATCCAGGTTAAAAACATTTCTCTTTTCACGTACTTATAGCTGAGAACTTAAAACTTTATCTATTTATTTTATTTCTTTTACTTTTAGTTGCTTTTAACTCTGTTTTTAGTGTTTTGTTTGTTTTTATTCTGTCTTATGCTTCTTTTTTTTAATGTTTTGTCTTTATGTAAAGCACATTGAGTTGCCTTGGTATGAAATGCGCTATATAAATAAAGATGCCTTGCCTTGCCTTGCCTTACCTGATTCCCAACAGTCAATAATGCTAATACTTTTCAAAATAAGCATTGATACTAATAATAATGGTAGTTGAACAAACTCAAGCTGTTCTCAAACATATTTGTAATTGTAATTCAGTGGGTGACTTGTATAGCTGTAGTGATTAAAGCTTAATTGATATGTTTTCTTTCATTGTGTAGGCGGCCTCCTCAGCGTCAGCCAGACGACCCAGGGCCACAGCTCGACCCCCCCGCCGACCCCGCCGCCACCGCTCTCCAGTGAACAATGTATGCTACTGTTTCTCACAACTGCCACAGACACCATACACTTCCAGAATAGTCACTAGATACACATTACTAGACTGTCCACTCTGTCTGAGATTTGGTTTTCATGTCAACAGCTGGTTGGATCACCCCCAGCCAGAGTGTCCTGGAGTTCGGAGGAGGAGGAGGAGGAGGCCCCTTGCAGCCCAACTTCTTTGCCTCAGACGGTATGTGTTCATCTAATCATTTAGTCTAATTTGTTTTCCAGAAGTAGCTTTCAGAACATTAACAATATTAATTGTTTTTTTAATGAACTCAGCTACTGTCATTCTCAATGGTCATACATATCCAGTGAATGCACTATGTGATGACAAAGGTTCAATCGGTCCTTTTCTTTGTGAAGTCTCCAACAGTGTCCCCGGTGAGACGGCCCTGGACCGGGGAAAGGCAGCCCTCGGGCTCCCCACCTCCTGTGGACAATGTATGTTACTTTAATGTGTTTTAACTGAGACATGTCTAGATTATCCACCCTGTCTGGAGTGTAATGTTTTTTGTCATCTGTCAACAGCTGGTTGGATCACCCCCAACCAGATTTCCCTTGAGTTGGGGCGATGCAGAAACCCCCTGCTGTTCACCAGCTGCAAAGGTAAATTTCACTCCACCTGAATAAAGTGCATTGTTTCATTAAAGTCTTCAGTTTCACTGAATGTGTTGTAATGTGTTCTCAGATGGCCAAGCTTAAGACACCTTCACCAGTTGCGCCATCCTGGACCATTAGAGATGCAGGCTGCGACCCTCCCTCCCCACCTGAGGTATTTTCTTCCCTCTCCAATCCACACACAAAATGTTTACAGTACAATGAGCAGAGGCGGGTAGTAACGCGCTACATTTACTCCGTTACATTTACTTGATTACTCAAGTAATAATTTGGATAAATTGTACTTCTAAGAGTAGTTTCAATGCAGCATACTTGTTACTTTTAATTGAGTATATTTCTTCAGAAGAAGCGGTACTTTTACTCCGTTACATTGAGCTTCATTCCGGTCGCTACTCGCTACTTTTCTTATAGATCTAATGTGAAAATTGTTTTGTTTTAATGGAGACACTTCCGAGGCTCTGTCACGTGACTGCGTTTCACCAATCAGATGTAGCCACTCGCAACGTTTGCCTCCGTTTAACCAATCAGACAGAGCCAGGCAGTCACATGACCGCACACAAAATCTCCGCGGTAAACAGGGCGGCCACTCCGCCTCAAATTTGAGGAACTGCGGCTAGTAAATGATTAGGATGACGTCAGCCCTGGTATGTCGTGGATAATGTCCGTGAAGGCAAAGATATTTAATATAAACCGTCTTTGGTGAAGGTTCTCAGTCATACAGGTCATCTTATTCTTCTTCCTCCCCAGGAAGTTTAAACCCCATACACACCTGGAGACATGTGACTCCTAGTCACATGGCCACACCCCCGAAACTGGAGGGGTGGTCATGTGACTTTGGTTTCACTAGAAACCAATCATAGGACCACCCACTCTGGGTTTAAATACCTGGTTCTGGCATTAGTCTCAGACAGTTCATAGATCGTAGATAGGCCTATGTAAGTTATTGTGGCTGAATTTGTCTTAATTTATTAGAGTTGAGCCGGATACTCGGCTGAAAGCACTTTTGCAGAGTACGAGTATTAAACGAGTAATACGAGTCAATATCTGTGCTCGGAAAAAAAAAAAAAAAAAGATTGAATGAAAATCCTCATTGGGTAGCTGACTGTGTCTGCGTTCTGTGATAGGCTACAGCCCCTCCCCTACACACATGCAGGTGAGTTGCTGCTGTGTCCCGCTCTGATCACTCACACACAGAACAGCTGACAGCTGTCTGTCTCTCCCTCAGTCACTCAGGTTCGCCGGTCTTTACCCTTAACGTTTAGGGTTTCTTCAGCTTCAGGTTTGTTTTTACTTCAGTTACTTAGTTGGGTTCGTTCAGACGTGGTGCCGATCGCGTTGCGTCTCTGCCCGTCTGAGTTTTTTTTTTTTTTTTTTTTTTAACCGTCAGCTGGCTCTAACCAGTTTTTTTTAACTTCACGCACTGAGTGTCTGACACTTTCTTGCTGTATTTCATAAAAAATAGTAGTGGTATAAATTACAAATTAAGCTACACTCTACACCCCCCTCCCCTCTCTCTCTCATGATCAGTGATACAGAATAATGAGTGATACACAGAGAGAAGCTGCCACTCAGCTGTCTCTGTCTCTCTCTTACTCACTCACACACACACACCTGGTGTGGAAATAAAAAAAGAAAAATCACACTGATCATTAAAAAAAATTTAAAGATAAAAAAAAAAGTTGTTGAGTATGAAAACTCTTGTTCATTACATTTTCCTTAATAATTGCAACCGCATGTGTTGTATTCATTGTTGCAAAACTTGTTGCAACTTGTTTGTTTGCTATCGTGATCAAAACCATTGATCTGAAGCTCAATGCTGATGCTGTCCTGTAAATATTTTTCTAATTAGCATAAATATAACAATTTCTGATCAACCCATGTCAATTGCATGCTTAAAGCAGAAGTGAGTGATATATTTGTGTTAATATAAGTCTTAAATAGTTATATCTTCCGACAGCAATCACTTACATAGAGTGTTTGGACTGAAACACGGGTCTCTCAGTCCCTCTGCTCTGCTCTGAGCCGAAGAGAAAACATTTATCGTATCCTACAGTTTTTATCCAATGAGGAGAGAGAACGGCATGCAGGGCTGTGTGTGCAGCCAAGGGACGCCGTGAATGTGGTGACGTAGGGACGAGGACTGTTATGGTGCGTTCAAGGAAACTCGTATTTTTCCGACCGTGAAGTGGTACCAGTTCGATCTGGTACGAGTTCACCGGTCGGAAGTTACGAGTGGCCGTTATAGTGACTTTCACCGGTAAAACAGGTCGGAAAAACACGAGTGGGTTGCCTGAAACGCTACAAAGTCGTAAGTTGTGACTTGAAGCTGTAATTTACGATTTCAAAAGCCTGCCTGGAACGCAGCATTAGCGAAAACGACCGGATCGCTTACTTCTGCTTTAAAGTAACATACCGGTTAAAGCCTCGCCCATTTCAAGACAACCCGACCCACTTCTGGGTTAAACCCCGCCCACTTCCGGTTTAGGACCCGCCCACTCCGAGTACAGATACAGATACAGATAATTCATATGGTTAACAGATACAGATACAGATACAGATAATGCTGTACTCGCTCATCCCTATAATTTATGTTAGGCTACTTTGTAAAAAATGTAATTTAGGCTATTGTCTTAGTTAGTAATATCTGGATTTTTTCATTGGTGTTATATTTTTGTGTATTTTATTAGGCCTACATTTACACACTGATCATTAAACAAACAAATCAGAGGTTACTCAGCAGTTACTCAGTACTTGAGTAGCTTTTTCACCAAGTACTTTCTACTCTTACTCAAGTAAATATTTCAATGGCTACTTTTTACTTTTACTTGAGTACTGTAATATCATTCTAAAGTAACTATATTCTTTCTTGAGTACAATTTTTGGCTACTCTACCCCCCTCTGACAATGAGCTACATCTAAATGTAACTATGGTCCATGTTAAATCTCTGAAACCATTATCTTTCTCTGCATTTCACAAATGCCATTGGGTAATTCAAATTGATTAAGTAAACTTTTTTATATCCGCGTAATCCAATATGTTTTATGTGTAAAGATTCATTGGTATTATCTTTTCTTGTAGACGCCTCAAACACCGACTCCATCATCAGCTGCTTGGCCCTGGTTTATCTCTGATGCACCCTCCACCTCTCATACCCCAGCTTATGAAGTAAGTTTCTCTATTTCCCAGCCAACACACACTGGACATTACATTTGGGTACATCAGGGGTTAAATAAAGTGTCTTTGTGTGGTTTACTTCAACTCAAAAGCACAACAAACAATGAAGGATATGTTTTATCAATGGTCAGTTGAAGAGAGTGTGCAAAACACTTGTTTAAATGTTAAACAATAATAAAGCAAAATATTGTGATTGATAAAATTCGTAACATAATTATTAAAATGTTTTTATGATCACATTTTATTATTAATAATTAAGTAATCAAACAAAGATTTTATGAATATTATTATTTTGGCAAGTATTTCAACTGACCTTGTGTGTTTAAGATAAGTATGCAGAGTGGTTGTAAATATATTTAAAATGTTTATATATTATGTCTGGTTACATCTTAGAGAAAGCCTTTACTGTTTTTGAGTTAGTTGAAATCACATAAATTATACTGCTAGCACTACTGCTACAGCTGCTTCTACTGCTGGTGGTAATAATAATAGTGATGTTAAGTAATCAGGGAAATAAAACGCAAATGAGCTAACATTCAGTGGATTTTGACATAATCTCAGGAATTATTGAAAAATGAAATAAGTACAAGTAATGGATCAAAGATTTTATGAACATTATATTATTACTTTTTTATATACAATATCTATGTATGACACACACACACATATAGATATTGTATATCTCAGTGGAGGCTGGTCCATAGAGTCAGACTAGGTTGGTTCTCTATTTTTGACAAGGCAAGGCAAGAGGAAGATCAACATATTTTTAATAAAGAGTAGCTGGTTGAAATAAACCATTACCAAATCATTTATAATGTATTTTCTAATCACTTTTATGGAAAACCCCCCCCCACTAAATCCACGTAAACAGTTCAACAGCGCCGCCTGCAGGCGGAGGAGACAGAGCAGACTGTGAAGAGTAGGGAGCAGGAAGGGGGGGGGCTAGAGGAGGAGGGGGGGCTTCTGTCCTCCGGGGGCAGGATCTCTACCAATCAGCAACCAGAACACAATATTAACATCAGGTCGGTCCAATGACAATTCTCCAATCCCCCCTTGGTTACTGTTGCTATGTACACCAAACTTTTACTCCCAGCCATGCTGCTCATAGCTTAAGAAATACAGAGTTTTCAGTGATATTGGCATCGACTGTAAAGGAAATATAAGCAGATTTCTGGATCAAGGAGATCCTGCCCCCGGAGGACAGAAGCCCTCCATCCTCCTATAGCCCCCCCCCCCCTTCTTCTCCCTGCTCTTCTGTCTCCTCCGCCTGCAGATGTCGCTGTTGAACCGTTTTAAGTGGATTTAGTGGATTTTCCTCCATAAAAGAGATTAAAAAATATATTATATTATTTGGTAATGGTTTATTTCAACCAGTACTCTTTATTAAAAATATGCTGATTTTCCTCTTGCCTCTCAAAAATAGAGGACCAACCTCCTCTTTTTTTTGTTTATACTGTCAACATCCAGAAGTGTCAATGTGGTGAAGGTAGGTCTTTCAGGGGTTTGTCAACTTTGATCAAGCTGCTTGAATGGACATGTCACACAGAAAACTGATATAAACCAGTCAGGAACACATTTTAATGATATAAAACATAAGTAATAATTTCACATTGATATGTTATAGTCAAGTATGTAGTGTCAATTCTACTGGTGGTACTACTACTACTACTACTACTACTAATAATAATAATAATAATAATAATAATAATAACAATAATAATCATTGTGTGGAAAATTCCTTTATGTAATTATCTTCAAATGACACAGACGTGTGTTTACACAAACTTATTGTCAAATATGATGTTAAATATACATTTTAAAGTGATAGTTAAGCTTTTTTGAATTGGGGTTGGATGAGGTATAAATTGCCATCAAGTATAATATCTGGCCCCTGACTGAGAAGCACTGGTGCATCATGCTGCACCAAGACACAGGTAGTAGTCTAACTGTTGTGAATGAGGGACAATTAATCAGCATGTTTTTCACTGCATATGATTAGTCTCAAAACATACACCAGTGTAAGAGTATCGTATAAAGTAAAAAATTCCAATGCATCAGCTGTTTTTTTTTTTTGGTATTTGAAACTAGCCATCTCACCTGCAACTCACTCAGTACTCACTCCAATGAGTGATACAGCTCATTGTGGAGCCTGCCTGTGTGTAGGAGTACTGAGTTGCAGGTGAGGTGTTTGGTTTTAGATTTAAAAAAAAAAAAAAGTTTTTCTGATATATTGCAGTTTTTTACTTTATATCGTACTCTTTACAGGTGTATTATTTTGAGACAGGACTTCTCATAGGTGGCGAAAAATATGCTGATTAATTGTCCGTCATTCATAACGCAGTACTGCCTGTGTCACGGTGCAGCGCGATGCAGCTGTGTTTCTCAGCAGATATTATACTTCATGGCCATTTGTACCTCATATAACCCCACTTTAGAAGAAAGCTGAACAGTCCACCTAACTGCATTATTTATACTTGTAGCACTATTATAATAATAATAATAATAATAATAATAATAATAATAATAATAATAATAATAATGGCAATGCTAATGTGAAACAGAGTAATGCTAATGGTAACAATCCTTTTATAACATAATTTCAGGTTCCAGCCAGGACAGAGCAGCAACGTGTTGAAACTGTGAGGGCCAGTCATAGTCAGAGAGACAAGAGATACAAAAGATTCTCCAGAAATAAACAGTGCACCTGCATGTCTCTGACTTTCCTAGCATACCAGAATGAGGGCAGTCAGTTCAACAGGACTGCCCTCGACAAAGTGATGGCACAGGGAGACTCACTCTATGTTGGAATTAAAGAGCAGCTAATTCTGGACAAAACATTCCAAGATGACCACCTGACATTAGAGGAAATGCCAAAACAGGTGCTGACAGACACAAATATGTACAATGTCAACATGTCCTTTGCCAGACTAGGCCCCCTTCACGACCAACCACCCACCCCAGGAGGAACTGAGCAGTTTGGGCGATCCCTTGCCACACAGCTAGAGTGTCTGTCAGCAGAAGTCAGCCAGGCTTTACTCGTGATAACTCCAGAGTGCATTGCAGTTTTCCGTGACAAATCAGGGAGGTATGGAGTCTTTGATTCACACACAAGAAATGCAGCAGGCTTACCACACCGCAATGGAACTGCAATCATGATGACCTTCTCTGAGCTCAGTGACCTGGCTGACCACCTGCACAAACTGTTTAAAAATCGTGGACCTCATGCCAGCTACGAGTTTGTGCCCATTTCATTTTACGCTGTCAGTCCCAGTGAACAGCCTGAACAATCAGCTGCCCCAACCAATGACACCCAGCCTGAAACTGTCCCCTGCCCAACACAAGCAGAGGTTCCAGCAGCTCACATCAACACTTCCTCAGCAATCCCACAAGTTGTCCCACAAACAGCAAATGTCTCCAAGCTGCGTAAAGACCAGCGACAAAAAGCCAGGCGGAAAGCAAGTGACAGCAAAGACAAACATGCACCGTTGTCTCATGAGCCAAGGAGGAAAAGAAGCACGGAATCTGAAAAAAACAAGTACGCCAGCTGTCCAGAATTCAGAGCAAAAAAAATTCAGGCTGCAAAAACTAAATTTGCACAAGATCAGAAACAACGGCTATTGTCATTCAAGCGTTATTATGCAGATCCCCAAGTTCAAAGCAAAAAGAAGGAAAAACTCAACAGAAAATATGCAACAGATCTCGCTTTCCGGAGCAAACTGAGAAAAAACATAACTGAGAGGTACAAGACAGATCCCGCTTTCCAGAGCAAACAGAAAGGTTACACTAAAGAGAGGTACAAGGCAGATCCCGCTTTCCGGAGCAAACAGAAAGATTACACTAAAGAGAGGTACAAGGCAGATCCCGCTTTCCGGAGCAAACTGAAAAACTACAGATCCCATCGATACAACATGAATCTTAAAGTCAGAAAAAATCTGAAAGAGTACATGACAACCAAGTATGCATCCAACCAGAGCTACAGGCAAAAGAAAAAGGAAAATCTGAACACCAGATTTCGTAATGACCCAGAGTTTAGACTACGTTGTATTCAACGCGTTAGCCAGCATAGAATAACCAAACTGGCCACAAATGCTGCGTTTTGCATTCACCACAAGATGCAAAAAGCACTTAGAATTAGAAAAAAATACAGACACATTGTTACCCACCACCAGGAACCCCCCCAGCCCCTGATGGATCCTGTGATGGAAGCAGCCATAGCGTCCTTCCGTGAAACCATTAGACATGGCCCTACATATGTCTGTACAATCTGTAACAGAACAATGTTCCCCAATCAGGTCAAGCCATGCAAGAGAGGCAAATATAGCAAACACAGTAAAATGGCAGCCGCATGCTTGACAGGAAACTATGTTCATTTCTGTGACAATGACTGCTCTTCCCCCTGCTCTGTTCCACAAGAGAGACTTCAGGAGTGGATCTGCCACACCTGTGACAACCACCTGAGCAGAGGCAGAATGCCACCCATTGCAGTAGCAAACAATCTAGAGTTAGCACCCATCCCCCCAGAATTGGCTATACTTAATGTGCTTGAAAGGCAGCTCATTGCTAAAATCCTGCCTTTTGCTAAAATAATCGCTCTGCCAAAAGGACAACAGAGAGCTGTACACGGCGCTGTTGTGTGTGTTCCATCAGAGATGGAAACAGTTGTAAACAGTCTCCCAAGGCCCAACACTGAAGCACAGCTACTGCAAGTAAAACTAAAAAGACGCATTAAATACAAAGGCCACCAATACTTCTACACCGTCAACATGAAGGATGTGCTAGCTGGCCTGGCTAAACTCAAACAGCTACATTCTGAGTATAAAAATGTGTCTATTGATGACAGTGCCACTTACGAGAGTCTACAAGACGATGAGTCAGCCGACGAAGAAGACTCACAGCACAACACTGCAGTTGCTGCGCAGCCAGAGCAGCACAGCACCCCAGAGGAGACTGAAACAGACCTAGAAGAGGTGTTCAACAGCCAAAATGAGCCAGACCAGTCCAATGCAGCAGCACAGACTGAAATAGACCTGGAAGAAGTTTTCAACAGCCAAAATGAGCCAGACCAGTCCAATGCAGCAGCACAGACAGAGCAGAGTGACAAAGAAAAAGAGGAGCTGAGACCTGGTCTGGCTCTGGACACCTGCATGCAGCCCCCGGACATTGCACAGGAAATCCTTTCGTATGGTGATGGAATTTTCAGCATTGCACCCGCCCAAGGTAACAAACCAGTAGGTTTCTTCTCCATACCAAAATTAGAAGCCATGGCCTTTCCTGTGCAGTTTCCAACAGGACAGAACACTTTAGATGAAGCCAGAACCATCAAACTTTCCCCCAGCATGTACTTTAATGCCAGGCTATTTGCTGCAGATACACGGTTTGCCAGTGACCAAAGCTACCTTTTCTTTGCGCAGTTTGTCACAGAGACACACTTGGCCACCAACAGTATGTCAATTCAAATGCGCAAAGGAAAATCCAAAAGCAAGGACGGCCGCAGAGTTACCAACTCGATGCTGCAAGACAAAGAAGAGCTGGAGAGACTTATCATGGACAAGGATGCAACACGATTCATGCAACCCCTCAGAGGCACTCCAGCTTATTGGGAGAGAACACTGAGAGATGTCCACGCAATGGTCAGGCAGATTGGCAAACCGACGTTCTTCCTGACGTTTTCTGCTGCTGAGATGAGATGGCCTGAAGTCGTGCAGGTCATTAAAGCTCAGCAGGGTGAACTAGGGGACTTTTCAGAGCTCGATTGGAACGCCAAATGTGACATTCTGCGCAGCAACCCCATCACAGTTATGCGCATGTTTGAAAAGAGAGTAGACGCTCTGATGACCAGCCTCATTCTCTCAGCAGCAAAACCCATTGGTGAAATAGAGGATTACTTCTACCGTGTGGAGTTTCAAGCCAGAGGAAGCCCACACATTCACATGCTGGTCTGGATCAAAGATGCACCCAGATTTGAAGAGGATCTTGACAGCCGCGTCACCAGCTTCATCGACAAGTACATATCGTGCAAGATGCCTGACCCCAAGAGAGACCCAGAGCTTCACAAAATTGTATCCGAGGTTCAGGTGCACAGCAGGAAACATTCAAAATCTTGCAAAAAAGGCAATGTTTCCTGCAGATTTGGCTTCCCTAAACTGCCCATGGAAGAAACAATGATCACTAGGCCACCCAATGAAGACAGCAACTCAGATGAAAACCCAGATCCAGCTGCACAATTGAAGGCGCAGAAGAGACAGCTATCAATGATGCAAAGGGAAGCCAAGTCCAAGCTTAAGCCGCTAAGAGAGATGCTCATGCAACCAGACACGTCATTCAGCAGCTTCTCCGACATGCTCCGCCAATGCAACATGACAGAACAAGAGTACCTGCACAACGTCTTCCATCTGACAAGCAGCTATGTTGTGATGCTGAAGCGTGATCCAAATGATTGTTGGGTCAACAACTACAATCCCGACCTGCTACGAGCCTGGAACGCCAATATGGACATTCAATACGTGGTTGATGACTTCAGCTGCATAATGTACATGATGTCCTATGTTTCCAAGCCAGAGCACGAGATGACCGAATTCCTCAACTCGGTCATCAAAAACGTAAAAAAATCCAAGGTCAATGAGCGCGATGAGATGAAGCAGATCATGCAGGCGTACGCAAAGCACAGAGAGGTCAGCGCTCAAGAAGCTGCAGCTCGCACTTGCAGCTTACCCTTGAAGAAGTGCTCTCGTTCCGTTGTGTTCCTTCAGACTGATGAGGACGGTCTGAAAATGAGTCATCCCATCAACAGGCTCCAAAACATGGAACCAGGTTCGGAGGAGGTGTGGATGTCAGGAGTGCCTGAAAAGTACTTAGACCGACCTGTCGGACGACCGTTCGAAGGTATGTGTCTGGCTGAGTTTGCATCAGAGTACAGGGTAGTGTATGGCCAGCAAACTGAAAGCAAAAGTGCCATTCGTCTCCAAAATGAGAAAGGGTTCATTCAGAAGAGAACTGTAGGCAAACCAAGCATCATCAGATTTGCTCGCTTCTCAGAAAAGAAAACACCAGAGAAGTTCTACAGGCGGCTGCTGAAGCTTTATCTCCCGCACAGATCTGATGATGAGCTGACTGATGCACAATACCCCACTTACGAAGAGTTTTACAAGTGCGCCAAAAGGGGTGATAGGGACATCAGACGTATCGTAGACACCAACAAGAAACGATACGAAGGAGGAGGCAAAAAAATCGACGCGGCACTCCAACAGTTTCAGCAGTGTGGTCCAGTTCTCAATGCTTGGAACACCTTTGCACCCGAGATGGAACTGGACCGCTTGGAGTGTCTCGCCGAGCGCGAACCCTTGGAGACAGAGCATGAAGAAAACGAAGACATCCCCGACTATGAAGTCAACAACGATAGGAGGGGCTCCATGCCGATAATAGACGCACCAGAGTTGAGTCCAGACTACATGAGAAAGATGTATCAGAGTCTGAATGAGACACAGGCATCGATATTCTACAGCGTGCGTCAGTGGTGCTTTAAACGTGTCTGGGGCCATGATCCAGACCCGTTTTATTACTTTATGACGGGAGGAGCTGGCTGTGGCAAATCCCATGTCATCAAGTGCATTCATCAGGAGGCAACAAGGATTCTGCGTGAGCTCCCCAGATTCCGGGACAAGGCCGACATGTCCCAGCCTGCAGTGCTGCTGACTGCATTCACTGGCACAGCAGCCTTCAACATCTCAGGCAAAACGTTGCACTCCATCCTGAAGCTCCCAAGGTCCTTGAAGCCACCATATCAGGGCCTTGGAAATGCACTAGACGACGTCAGAGCGGCACTGGCCAATGCCGAGATTCTCATCATCGACGAGATATCGATGGTTTCCAAAGAGCTGTTTGCCTACGTCCACTGGCGACTTCAGCAGATCAAAGGTAACAGGAAACCATTTGGAGGAATGTCTGTCCTCGCTGTAGGTGACTTTTACCAACTGCCGCCCCTCGGCAGAGCCAAGCCACTGTGTGTGTATGAGGAGAATGAGTTCGATCTCTGGAAGGATTACTTCACAATGGTCAACCTGACAGAGATCATGAGACAGAAAGACGATCGAGCTTTTGCTGAACTCCTGAACCGCCTTCGAGTAAAGCTGAAGGGAGATCGTCTGAGCGATGAAGACCGGCAGTTGCTCACACAGGCAGTGGCTGATGGCAAGGATTGTCCAGCAGACGGGCTACACATCTACGCCACAAACAAAGAAGTCGACAATCACAATGTTGGTACCGTAGCCGCCCTCCACAAGAATGTTGTCGACATTGCAGCCCAAGACTACAGAAAAGACCCGAGAACAGGCTGCATGGTGAACTTGTTCGACAACTTCAAAGGAAGCAAAAGAGACTTGCCTGACAACATAATGGCTGCTCAAGGAGTACGCGTTATGCTGACCAGGAATCTCGACGTGGAGGATGGGCTTGTTAATGGGACATTTGGAACAATCGAGCACATTGTGATGGGTAAAAGTGGCCCAGAAGCTGCGAAGCTGATTGGGCTGCGGCTGGACAATCCTACAGCAGGACAGAGGTTCCGTAAAAAGATCCTGGGTCCCTCAGACGACTTGGTGTACATCGAGAGATTTGAGGAGAGCACGAGCAAGAAGGGAGTCACTCGACGTCAGTTTCCGATGAAGTTGGCCTTTGCATGTACTTCCCACAAAGTGCAAGGCATGACCATGACGTCGGCAGTCGTGTCCCTCAAACGTGTTTTCGAACCAGGAATGGCTTACGTCGCTCTGAGCCGAACAACTTCCCTTCAAGGTCTCACCATCACAGACTTTGATGAGAAAAAGATATATGCTGACCCCGAAATCAAGACAGCTCTGGAAAGTATGACTCATGCATCTTTCCAGAGTGCTAGACCCCTGTTGACTCTTTGTAAATCAATGGACCAAACTCTAAAGACTTTGACAATCATCCACCACAACACACAAGGACTTCCATCTCACATTGTGGACCTGAAAGCACATCATGAACTCAGACT
This sequence comes from Trachurus trachurus, assembly GCF_905171665.1. Taxonomy (NCBI): domain Eukaryota; kingdom Metazoa; phylum Chordata; class Actinopteri; order Carangiformes; family Carangidae; genus Trachurus; species Trachurus trachurus. Next base: position 4,335,119 of record NC_139892.1, read on the forward strand.
TGCAGATGTGTTGTGCCTCACAGAGACACATCTGTCAGGGTCCTCTGTGTCCCCAGTTTTCCAGCAGGAGGGATACGACATGTTCACACGCAGCAGACAGGTGTCTTACAACACCTGTGTGGACATGGCAAAAAAAGATGGAGGTGGAGTTGCAGTGTACTGCAAAAGCGATGTTCAAGCAGAGCCTCGCAGATACATGCAAGATGTCACTGATTTAGAGTTTGTTGTTGTGAAAATCGAGGCTCCAGTCAAAGTGCTATTGGCGACTGTTTACAAACCGCCAAATTTCAGTTTGGGAAAATTTCTGCCAAACATGAAAAGCCTCTTGGACTCACTGGAATTACTTAATCACGAGCCCATTGTTGTTTGTGGGGACTTTAATGAGGATCTCTTGTCAAAAGGAAAGAAAAGCATCAGAGATTTGTTCCAGTCCAGAGGTTACACTCAGTTGATCACAGACTCCACAACTGAAAAGAACACCCTGATTGATCACATTTATATTTCACATCCGGATAAGTGTCTTCAGTCAGGTGTTCTAGAAACATATTACAGTTATCACAGTCCAGTTTATTGTACTTTGACTGGGTAATAGCCTCTCCAGCCAACACATTCTGCCAAAAAAAGTGCTAATTATGTCTTGAATGAAATGTTAAATTATGACATTTTTGTTTCACATAATGGTTTTATTTATACTATTTATTTATTTATTTATTTATTTATCAGTCAATCACAAATCATGCTGTGATTGTACATTGAATGTATTTTAACTTTATTTCATGTTATTTATTAATCTATTTATCAATCACATATGCTGTGATTAACTTTATTTCATGTTATTTATTCCAGCCAAGAGCTGGCTTTTTTTATCCCTTTGTATCTACTGGCTCTGGGTACAAAAATGTCTGTCTGAAAAATCTTGTATTTGGGTGCATTTTGTTTCATGGTTTGTGTAATTGTTTTCATATACATGTTATGTCCCCATCGATATACATGTTGTGTTCCCATCGAGCAGGCTCCATGGGTGCATGCTGTCTTCATTTTAATTGTTAAGTGTGTAAACCAAATCTAAGTTACTCTACACACTAATTATGGTGTTATGTGTTGGCTGGAAATTGTCAGGTCACATGATAATGATCATTCTAATCAAGTTCAAGTCTGTATATATTTATGTATCTATTTATATATCTATTTATGTAACTATTTATTCATCTATTTAAATGTGTATTTATTTATTTATACGGGGTCAGCAATATCTGAGACATTGAGATGATGAGAAGGACAGTGCCAGTGTATTCATTCACATGTAAGACAGGGAGCTCAAGACAGGAAGCTGCAGCTGAAGCAGCAGCTTTCTACACAGCTAAAAGAGGCAGACTGAGTAGGGACAGCAGTGGAGGAGGGCCGAGGACCAGGTAAAGGGAAACACAAGATTAAGTTTGATGTGAAACATGAAGTTAATGTTTATCAACTTGCACTAGACCAATTGATTTTCTTTTTCCCCCCAAGTGGATGATGTCAGTTCCCACTGTGAAGATGCAGACCAAGCTGCTGGTGCAACCTCCTCCATCACAAAGTAAGTCTCTCTATTTTTCTCTCTCTTAAAACAATTAAAATGCAAAGTAAGTTACCTTTATCATGTTTGTCTATCTATCAAGGAACCACAGACCGAGAAGGAAGACCTCCAGAGGACCGCAGCTGAGGACAGTGCTACCCAGCAGACAGGTAAGTAGTCTATAGCACTGTGTGACAAAACTACTGTGATAATGTCCAATGTAATATAATGTCTGTTGTAATAACTTATTTCTTGTCTTTATGAATACTCAGGTATTTAATGCCCTGTACTATTGCCACGCCTCCTCCTGCCACGTATGCCTGCATGTCTGAGGGGAAGCCGTAACAATGAAGCTGCAGATGCCAAAGATGACAGCTGATCCAGGAAGAAGACCTCCAGAGGACTGCAGGGGACTCTCACCAGTAACAACAACTCAACAACAACAACAGGGGAGGGATATTTCATAATTTTTTTGTTAATTTAATTGCAATTTTATTCTTTAAGTTTGTGATCAAATGTTTACACAATGATTTGAAACCTGTAACTAATTTATGCCTTTGCCCTTTATGTTCCTGTAAGAGTGACAAAAAATCCAGGCAGAAAAATGCAAGAGGACCACAGCAGATTTCCAGAGGACTCCCCAGAGGAAAGAACATCCCAACAGATGATGAGTGAGCAACACTTTCCAATGTGTTTTACTGACTGTAGTGTGATCAAATGATCAAGCAAGATTTGATTTAACTGTAACTTGTGCTTTATTAATCTAGAGAGGATGGCCACAGATCCAGGAAGAAGACCTCCAGAGGACCGCAGCTGAGGACAGTGCTACCCAGCAGACAGGTAAGTAGTCTATAGCACTGTGTGACAAAACTACTGTGATAATGTCCAATGTAATATAATGTCTGTTGTAATAACTTATTTCTTGTCTTTATGAATACTCAGGTATTTAATGCCCTGTACTATTGCCACGCCTCCTCCTGCCACGTATGCCTGCATGTCTGAGGGGAAGCCATAACAATGAAGCTGCAGATGCCAAAGATGACAGCTGATCCAGGAAGAAGACCTCCAGAGGACTGCAGGGGACTCTCACCAGTAACAACAACTCAACAACAACAACAGGGGAGGGATATTTCATTATTTTTTTGTTAATTTAATTGCAATTTTATTCTTTAAGTTTGTGATCAAATGTTTACACAATGATTTGAAACCTGTAACTAATTTATGCCTTTGCCCTTTATGTTCCTGTAAGAGTGACAAAAAATCCAGGCAGAAAAATGCAAGAGGACCACAGCAGATTTCCAGAGGACTCCCCAGAGGAAAGAACATCCCAACAGATGATGAGTGAGCAACACTTTCCAATGTGTTTTACTGACTGTAGTGTGATCAAATGATCAAGCAAGATTTGATTTAACTGTAACTTGTGCTTTATTAATCTAGAGAGGATGGCCACAGATCCAGGAAGAAGACCTCCAGAGGACCAGAGCTAAAGACAGCAACCCAACAGACAAGTAAGACATTTACCCATGCATTGTCATCGATTTCATGACAATAGTCAATGTAGGTTGTGTCTGTGTATCTGTGAATAAATTCTTAAACATTTTGATAACTGTTACTAAACAATGTGTTAAATATTTTAGGGAGGATGACAACAGATCTTGGAAGATGAGGACCAAATATCAAGACAGCGAGCCAGCAGAAGAAAAGTAAGAGACATTTACCCACGAGTACAAAACTGTACTGTATCTTGATTACTTTGACTTGACTTGATTCATGTTGGTGTCTTACAGATGTTTTTTTTTTGTATTTGTGTATTTGCAGACAACATGGAAGATCATCACTGCCCTCTCGCTTAACTCAACTCTGCCTGCACCCCTTTTCATCATTTTTTGTGACTTTGTCACCCACACATTTGAGGTTGAATGGGCATAGGTTGCTGTATAAATAAATACTTGAAAAAGGAAAGTTTGTTGTAGGTGTGCTCCTTGTACAGTATATAATGTCATAAGGTTACTAGTATTAATTGTTTGAAATCTCTGAAGAATCTCATCATAATGTACACACTCCGGCAGTAGCCCCGTGGCCCTTTCAAAATTTCCCGAGAGGAAATTTTCTAGTTATTATTATTATTATTATTATTATAATAGTGCTATAAGTATAAATAATGCAGTTAGGTGGACAGTTCAGCTTTCTTCTAAGTGGGGTTATATGAGGTACTGGCCATGAAGTGTAATATCTGCTGAGAAACACAGCTGCATCGCGCTGCACCGTGACACAGGCAGTAGAGGCTGACATTTTCTCGGGATTCCCGATTCGGGAGTCAATTTATTTTTAATCACGTGATTGGGATGTGACGGGAAAAAATGTAAACGGGAGTGAACGGGACCGGGAGTCAAAGCGCGACATTCAATGAAGCACAAGCCAGGCAGTAGGCTACGTTAAGAACCCGGATGGTGCACTCAAAACGGTCCAAAAGTTCAGTGTGTGGACTGATGTACACTTCACACCCTCAGTCACACTGTCGTGGCTCCCTAGCAGTGTATAACCTGTGTAAATCAACATACCGGTAGGCAATTAAACGTTTTCCGCCAGTCAGAGGAGTCAGCTGATGCGGCGGCGGCGTAATCTCCACCTCGCATTAAACAGCTGATGCACACAAGCAAAAAATAAAGAAAGAAGAAGAGAGAGAGGGAAAGAGAAAGGACGAGGAGGGCGTTCTTTATCGCTAATTGAAATAACAAAACAAGACGGTAGATGTGGCGTCAACACATCTACCGTCTTGGTTTGTCTGTCACTCAGCCTGCCCTGCAGATCCGTACCTGTCAACACAATCGTTTACATGATGACTGTGTTAATAGAAAAAAACGGGAACAGGACGGGATCGGGAGTGATTTATTCGGGATTTGAACGGGGAGGAGGACGGAGGGCTTCTGTCCTCCGGGGGCAGGATCTCCTTGATCCAGAAATCTGCTGATATTTCCTTTACAATCGATGCCAATATCACTGAAAACTCTGTACTATTAACTATTTCTTAAGCTATGAGCAGCATGAGCAGCACGGCTGGGAGTAAAAGTTTGGTGTACATAGCAACAGTAACCAAGGGGGGATTGGAGAATTGTCATTGGACCGACCTGATGTTAATATTGTGTTCTGGTTGCTGATTGGTAGATATCCTGCCCCCGGAGGACAGACGTCCTCCGTCCTCCTCTAGCCCCCCCCCCCCCCCCCCCTTCCTACTCACTGCTCCTCACACAGACTGCTCTGTCTCCTCCGCCTGCAGGCGGCGCTGTTGAACTGTGTTAAGTGGATTTAGTGGATTTTCTTCCATAAAAGAGATTACAAAATATATTATAAATGATTTGGTCATGGTTTATTTCAACCAGTTACTCTTTATTAAAAATATGTTGATCTTCCTCTTGCCTTGCCTTGTCAAAAATAGAGAACCAACCTCCTCTGACTCTATGGACCAGCCTCCACTGATATAGATACCGTAATTTCCGGACTATAAGCCGCTACTTTTTTCTGAAGCTTTGAACCCTGCGGCCTGTACGATGATGATCATGATGCGGCTAATTTATAGACTTTTACTGGCTAACGGCCTCCGGGAGGCGCTCTAGCAGGAAGCGCTAGTGAGACAGACATGTGGGGAAAGATTATGCGCCGAAGAAGACACTGGTTTTGCGTTTTGGTGCAGTGTTTTATTTTCTAACCAGGCATGTTACTGTCTGTTGGTGCTGTGTTGATGCCGTGTTGGTGCCTCCGGAGTAATTGTGATGGTTTAACTCGCTACATGACTTGTTACCGTGACAACGGAGGCTCTCTGTCTTCACCTGGTGTCTCACGGCTGAAAACCAACCTTGTAACATCACTACAGCTGCTGCCCGGTGTTCCAGCTCTCGTCTCTGCACCGCGACACAAACGCGCTCCATAACCCATAATCTTTTGTTCATGACGGTTAAGACGACACAAACACACACGCTGTAACATCGTATGTTATGTAATGTTATCCACCGCTCCATTTATTGATTTTTTGTTGTCAACAAATGCACATGGCTAGGAGCGTAACCAAAACAGCGGGAAAGCGAGCAGACTTGTATAGTTCCACACATCTTCCGTGTACTGTCTTTCTGTGTCTCATGTTACAAGATGAAAAACCTGCGGCTTATATTCAGGTGCGGCCTATGTACAAAATCTATTTTCTTTTCAAATTTAGCTGGTGCGGCTTATATTCAGGTGCGCTTAATAGTCCGGAATTTACGATATATAGGGGAGACCGGGGTTGGTTGGCTACAGGGGTTGGTTGGCACACCCCTGTTTGTCACAGACTCACAAATGTGACATCAAAATGATCATCTTTTTGAGCTGCACTTATCTAGTTTGTTAAAACATCTGAAACTCACTCACTTTTTTGCTGAGGGCAAAATATCAGTTTTTTAATACCAAAAGTAAAAAATTGCCTCCCGCACTTAAAGTGTTATAAAATTGCTTTGGATAAAGATATTGGAAATGTGTTACTTCCAGTTTGTAGAGATAGGAGTCAGCTTCAATTTGATATGAAACTTGAAAGTCTTTGATGAGTGATGTTAACTGGGCAACATCATATATTCACAAAAGTGGGTTTGTTTTGGTCGGGGTTGGTTGGCACACACAAACCAACCCCAACATGCAGTATACATATATTAAATGTGATTAAACATAATTTCATACAATTCAGTGCACTGGGTGCAAGAAATGGGCACATGACTTATGCAGTGAAATGGGCCACAAAGCCTACATATGCCAATACTGTAATTCCAGTGATTCTATATAGGCCTTAATGTAAATAATCTGCATCCACCCCACACAGCAAATCTAAAACACAGTGAGATATAAATAAATAAAAAATACAAAGAGGTGATATGCTATATTTAAGAATAAATTATATGTTCATTGAATATTTTCTCTTAAAAAAAAAAAAAAAGCTCAAATAATTTACTGTTTGATGTTCTGTGTAGGCTACGTGTTATCTTGTCCGTGGCCTTAAATGCCCTGTTTTAGTGTTATACATGCAAATATTTGCATGCATATACATGCTATCTTCTTAAATTTGAATATATTATAATTAAATTTCCAATTTATTATTATATTGGTTGCTTCATCCATTCATTTTTACATTGTGCCAATCAACCCCATGAAGTGTGCCAACCAACCCCGTGTCGGGGCTGGTTGGCACAAGTGCGCAGTAAGATTTTATTCATAAATAAATTGATTTTAGAATATAACTGTGGACATTGAAATGTGTTTAGTTAAAGCTGACACCTTGACCTTTAATTTAATGCTGGTTTGAATATTCTCACATAAATGATGCCAGAGTGTTATGGCAAAGAGTGAAAAGTGTGCCAACCAACCCCGGTCTCCCCTACTGTATATAAAAAAGGTCTTTGTATTTAATGCGTCTTTTTAGTTTTACTTGCAGTAGCTGTGCAATTTACAAAAGATCAGCATAAACTATTTACAGAGAACATTGATTGGCTGAGCAGGAGTCCCTGGTGGTGCTGCTGGACCGGATGGGATGGAACAATAAAGACCCTGGACTCTTCTGGCTGAGAGTGGGACATCATCTGGGAGGTGAGGGCTGTGGGATGCCCGTCCACTGTCCACCGCATCGTCCATCATCGGGGTTTGCAGGGCTGGTGCAATCGACAGCTGCCATGTCACTAAAAATGTTTAAAACAGAGGCAAGAACAATACTAATACTAAATACTACTGCACAACCTTTGAAACATCCCACCACAAACTACTTACGTAAACAAACAAAACTATTTACAAAACACTTTAAATAGGAATAGCTTTAAAATGATTTTACTTGCCCTCTAAAGGTAGTCGTGGGACCCGCACATGCTGTTATGACCTGTAGAAAACAAGAGAAAACAAAGATTAATTTAATGTAATTGTATTTTAATTAACTTAATTAATTCACTGGTATTCAACATTTAACATTTTCTGTTGTGTAATGACATACCTGAGGCACAAAGGTGTGGTGCACCTCCAGCGCTTGGAGGAAGATGGCACGGAACCTCGTCTTCATCATCCCAAAAGCACGCTCTATGATGGAGCGTGCCCTGGAATGATGAGCGTTGAAGCGCTGGGGGCCCACACCCTGCACTGGTCGTTTGTACGGCGTGATGAGGGGGAGTGGACGTTGGAGGCACGAGTACCTGCCATCTGCCAAGATGAAGTACCCTGGAGGAGGGGAGATGCCACGCCTGTACAGTGGGCTGTGTCGGAGGACTCTGGAGTCTAGACCGACCCCGGCCAGCCCACGTACGTGTCTATGAAGCGGCCCTGATGGTCACAAACTGCTTGCAGGATGATGGAAGGAAACAGTTTCCTGTTTCTGTAGCACTGACCATCAGGACCGCTTGGTGGGTTGATCCTGACATGGCAGCCGTCGATTGCTCCTGCAGCTTTGCGAAAAGCTGGGTGTCTTGCCAGCCCTGCAAACCCCTGAGTTACTGCCGCCAGGTCGTCGGCGGTCTTGGGGAGGTAGATGATCCTGTGGCGGAGGGCCGCCACCACCTCCTCAACTCTGTGGACGATGCGGTGGACAGTGGAGCGAGGCATCCCAATCACCCTCGAGACCACCCGGTACGATGTCCCACTCGCCAGCCAGAAGAGGAAGACCAAGGTCTCTATTGTGGCACCCCATCCATGTCGTCTATCCTGGTGGAGGAGATCCAGCAGCACCGCCAGGGACTCTCTGCTCAGCCTGAAGTCGGGAATGGTGTCATGATCGTCGAAGAAGTGTTGGAAAATGGGTACATTTAAATTGATGCTCCAGTACAGTGGCCTTGCCTGGATGGAGAAAGGAGGGTAAGAACAGGAGGACATGAATGATTAAACAATAGCTATTGTTTAATTGAAATTGAATATCAGTCGATACAACAATTCTAATTAATGTTAAAGCTTAGACCAATAATGCTTTATCTGTCTATCTATCCACTTTGGCTTCTCAATATGGTTTTGATGTTTACACAACATTTTAATATTGAATTAAGTTAGGTTTTTTTCTACAGGGTTCGTACACATTTTACTATTCAATTCAATCACTTTATGAGCCAAGCATACTAACTTCAAGCACTTTTCAGACCTTGAAAAACACAGCATTAAAATTACAGCATTTTCAAAGATTTTAGATTTTAAGCACCAAGTTTTATGGTTAAAGGAGACATTAAGGCCCAATCCCATTTCACCCCTTGGCCCTACCACTTACCCCTACCCCTCTGTTTTGCGCGTTCACGTGTAGGGGTAGGGGTGTCCCAATTCCCGTTAGGACAGAGGGGTAGGGGGAAGTGGTAGGGCTACATACCCCTCCAAACGGAGATTTTTCAGAGGCACACTCCAAACGGAGGGGTATGAAAAGTTTCCCAGAATGCATCTTGCGGCAGCCGGCAGCGGTGGCTGTAAAACGAAAAGCTGTTTTATTTCTTGCTGGAGCGCTGTTATTACGTCACTTTAAGTTTTAATATTTTTTCTTGCGAGAAAGTAACTATTTAGGTCCCAAATGTGCAGTTAGTTTACCCAAATGACGGCTGGTTAGAAGTTTGCTCCGACGTTTTTTCGGAGAAGTGAAGCTCCAGGAGGAGCGGCTCCTCACAGAGGCAGCAGCCGGTCTGCAGAGCTGCTCCACCGGCCAAACTACGTCCTCGTCCCGGTCCCGCCGGGAGAGAAGGCAATCGCTAATTAACTTACCCGCAGGTTTTTAGAGGTTTACCACCGGCATGTTAAAGCAGAAGTAAGCGATCCGGTCGTTTCTGCTAATGCTGCGTTCCAGGCAGGCTTTTGAAACCGTAAATTACAGCTTCAAGTCACAACTTACGACTTTGTAGCGTTCCAGGCAACCCACTTGTGTTTTCCCGACCTGTTTTACCTGTGAAAGTCACTATAACGGCCACTCGTAACTTCCGACCCGTGAACTCGTACCAGATCGAACTGGTACGACTTCACAGGTCAGAAAAACACGAGTTACGGGTTGCCTTGAACGCACCATAACAGTCCTCGTCCCTACGTCACCACATTCACGTGCATCTCTTGGCTGCACACACAGCCCTGCATGCCGTTCTCTCTCCTGTTGAGATCCGCTCGTGTGGATCTCACCCAGGTCGGGAGGCAAGACACAAAGTGGAGGAGGCGAAGGTTGAATCAGATAAGTATTTAATCGCAGTCTGCAGAGAGCGGAGATCATACAGCACACAAAGACAGTGTTACCAGGAAGAGCTGAGAACGATCTGGTCTGTGTATGTTTCTGTTCCGTCTTACACACTGTGGGTTTGGTCCCTCCCAGCATGCAAGGCGTGTACTACTGTGATGGTCTATGTGAGCTCTGACGTGTGCTGATGTGCAGGCCTATGGTCACATGATCTATGTGTAGTGAATAACATAGCTATTATTATTTACACTCCCCATTGGATAAAACTTGTAGGATACGAGAAAAGTTTTCTCCTTGGCTCAGAGCAGAGCAGAGTGACTGACAGACCCGTGTTTCAGACCAAACACTCTATGTAAGTGATTGCTGTCGGAAGATATAACTATTTAAGACTCATATTAACACAAAAATATCGCTTACTCCTGCTTTAAATTCTTTTTAGCATTTAAATGCTGGTCTCATAGATGAAATCTGACAATTGTGGCAGTAGCATTAGTTTATTTGAATGAAAAGTGAAGTTTCATGTACCAGACAGAGGAGCAGGCAGCGCTGCCCCTGGGCTCTGTACACAAATCACCACATTTACATCAGTAAATAAATGTTTTACAATGAACCGATCAGTCTGCATTACGTTTTATCTTATTTTATTAAGTTATATGGTACACGGCTATTTGATTTCTGGCAAAAGCTCGCCGCATCAGCTTACGTAAAAGCCAGTGAGACTACGTGATGACGTATGTGATTGTTGAAGGTGTGTCCCAATTCGGAGGGGTTGACTTTCTACCCCTACCCCTTGTAGCTCCGTTTCAAGGGGCGAGGGGTAGGGGTAAAAAAGAGAAATGGGATTGGGCCTATATGTCAATCTATACTTAAAGCAATACTTACCGATCTGGCATTTCACTCAGCACAGCACAAACATTTGAAAATCAACAGCTCCACCTCCCTCACAAGTCCCACCCACCTCTCCCTCCTGCCGCATCTCCACGAGCCCCCTCCCTCCCTGCTGCATGCGTTGGCATGGCAACGGTAAACAGAACAGGAACGCGAGTGAAACGGGAACAACACAAACAAACACAACACCGGAGTTTTAAACCGTATAAACGGACTCAGTGATGATGACTGATGAGTTTTATAATAAACTGTTGTTAGCCTACTGCTACTGGAGACGCAGGGGAAGTGATTGTTACAGATTACAGTTCTCAACGAGCCGGGCTGGCGGCCGGACCAGCGCCACCTGATGCGCTGGTTCAGGCCGAAAATAAATCCAAACCGAGCCGAGCCGAGCCGCGCCGGTCCGGAGTTCAACCGGGTCCGGACCGCTGAGAACTCACAGAGCTAACAGTAGCCTAGCCGTTAGCACTGGATGCTTTATAGACACATGTGACTTCCTGTGTTTACGTATCACTCGGGGCTGATCACTATCAACGTTACAATATCAGACATGAAACTCCGCGACCAGCTGCGGCTGCAGTTATTGGTCTATTTATTTATTTCCAAAAACCTTCTTTCTTGTGTGTGTTGTGACTCTAGTCTCCTCTGCTCATGTCCTGCTACTGCTCTGTCAATAAGCGTTCTTCCTGGTCGGGAGGGGGGAGAGGAGGAGAGGGGTGCACAAAGTGATTACATATTAAGTAGGTTCGGTCGCTCGTCAAATCTTATTAATCGGACCGAATAATATTATTGATCAGACTTTTCTCAGAATTATATGAGAATGAAAAAATGATGAGTTTTTAACCCTGTTGGGTTTCTCTTACATTTTAATGTATCATCAGATTATTAATAGCATTTTAACTTAGACAAAGAAATGTGCAAAAGTTCCAGAAAGGTAAGTATTGCTTTAATATGGCTTGTCACTTAACAGTGCCGTTTATTAATGGGTATATTAATTACCACGGACTACGCTAGCTATGTATATGAACATTAATATGGGTTAAAATAACAGGTTTAACGTTAACGTTACCTCCCCACGTCTCTCTGCCAGCCGGAGATAAATGAGCCGCCGGTGTCGCTGTTGCTGCAGCCGCCTCTCCTCTTCCTCCAACAAAAAATATATTAAAAAAAACACACAAAAAAAACCTCTGGCTCAATCATGTCGTCTGTCTGTGTCGTCTGTTAGTTGTTGTCGTTTGTCTGTCAGTTGTATTTAAGCTGTCAGTTTTGTTGTGACCGGCGTTTTTCCCGGGCTTAACAGACATGATGACGTCGTGACGCAATCAGGAAATGCTCCGTAGCTAGACCGTCCCGTTTACCGACCGTTGACCCAGCCTCCGGAGGAGCCTCCGGAGGCCGCGTAGGCTGGGTCCTCCGAAGGCTGCAGCCCCTGAATTGGGACACAGCTAGGGACTAGTCTGCCTGTCTAGCCTCTACCTGCTCTTTTTACTAAACTTAACCAACTCCTTTCACCATTGCCTCAGCCCAACCAGTGCAAAAATCTTTTGGGGAAAAAGTACGCTATTGAAGGAATTGTCTGAAAGGCAGGATGTTTAAAAAAAAATAAAATAATAAAATACCGTCATTCTGACCTTAGAAGGCAAAAATTGTCAGAATGATGGGACATTTGATAGAAAATAAGTGTTGCCACTTAGACAATTAGAGACCGATGTCGGACTGGTGGGATGTCGGAATGGTGGTTGCCCCTGTGGTGGCATTTTTATATATGAGGATCAAGAAACAACAAGACCTGTAAAAGAACATTACGTCACTATTAAAATCAAATGATGGACTATTATAATCTTACTATTATACTCAGTTTTGTTTTGATGCTTTCCTGTTGTAATACTGTATGACCTGCTTATGTAAAGGGTTTCAGGGAGATCATACTAAAGGAGACGAGGAGATGAACTCCTGGCCACCTCACAGTTACATCATGTTTTCTTGTCCCTCTGTACCTCACATTTTACTGGTAAGAAAACTGCAATAATATGACTTGTATATGCATATGTGATTCAAAAAAGGAGATTTCAGAAGGATATAATCTGTATACAATCAATACCTCAAACCTGACACCATGCATATAAATTGATTGTAATTTGCAAACACATCCAGATTCTCATCTACAAATACTTGCAGACTTGAATCTATTGGACAATAATTTGGAAGTTCAAAAGTAGTTCTGAATCCAGTATATGGAATTCCTTAATTTTCATCTACTTGGTGAGAATTTGGGACAATTAACCCCTCAATATTAATTTATATAAGTTTTATCTTCCTGAAATGTTATCTGCTGCCATTGTTGTTCAATTATGATTAATCAAATTTTACACACAGTACTTCTGGTCAAAATATTTATTCAGATGCATTTCTGTAAACACAAAAAAGATCAGCTTCTGAACAATTAATGACAAAAAAGAACATACATTAACATCAATAGCTGTCATAATTCCAGCTAACTAAAACTGTAGATCATCAGGGATGGGGCAAGTGACCAGGGGGCCAGATGCTCTGGGGGTCCCTCCTGCGTCTCTGTGAAATACCAATGTTGGGGGTGGTTGGTTGGAGGGTACTGGCTGGCTTGGGGGCACTAGCCCAGTATCAGTCAGTGGCTGGATGGGGGAAGCTGACCCAGAAGCAGTGGATGGCTGGTTGGAGAGTATTGGCTGGCTGGGGGGCGCTAGCCCAGAACAAGTGGATGGCAGTAAGAGGTCCACCAGAGGCTGCCCAAGCCGTTCTAGTCTGACCTCACATTTTTCTCTTGTTTGTGGAGGATTTTGTTTATTGTTTTTAAATGTGGCTGCTGTTTCTTTTTTTTGCTTGGGTGGAGGGGTACATACACATTTTACAATGCACTTTGCATGCAGTATCTTCCATTTGCCTTCCCTACATGACAGCTGGAACAGTCAGATCTGTGGCTCTATATCTATATCTATATATCTACGATCTGTTTCACAACACTTTCAACTGAGGTGTCTTTACACTTAACTCTATGAAAGGTACTGCCTGTTACACGGCCCACTCTGTGGAGTTCCCATGTTGTGCACTTAGCCTGTTTTTTAGTCACATCCTCTAGATGTTCCAGTCTGTTTTTTGTGCACTGTCCTCTCATTTTTCCCATAGCTAGTTTTGCACTTATCCTGAAGGTCAGCTGACTTGGTTCCCAGCCGATGGGTCATACATAGCTGTCAGGGGCTCAGGTAGTTCTGATCCAGATTCAGATGCTGTGTCTTGAGTCTGCAGCTGTGTTGATTGATGTAAACAAAGCAGCGTCTGGACATATGTTGTTGAGTGCCTGGAAATCTTCCGTTGTAATTGCTGAGTGAAGGAAGAAATGTATAGATGGAAGGATTAACACATTTGAGGGAGTAATCTTAAAATAACACTTATGATTTTATCATTTTTTGTACTATTAGGTAAATGATACTGGTAACACTTTATTTTAAGGGGTCCTTGTTCCTGTGTATCTACCTAATTAATTACAGTGTAATTACCTATGTAACCGTATGTAATAACATGTACTTACATTGTAATTACATAGTGTATTTTGGTGTACTTACAGGTCCTTGTTACACTTGTAATAAGAAATGCTTGTTACAATACTTTGTCAAAGTGGCCTCTCTCTTTGGGGAAGGGGTAGACCTGCAAGAAAAATGGGTGAAACCCCAACCCATGTTGCCTGGGCAAACTTTTCCATCAATCTTCCTCCTGTCTCTTGAGTCTTGGAACATGTATGCTGTTTCACAACTTAGTATATGTAACAGTTGTGTTAATACATCGTTGTTACTCTTTGATTCAGTGGAATGAGCACATTAAAGTGAAGTGTACCTGCTGGGATACCTTAAGCCGGGCTTACACTGCACGTAGGGCTGGGCGATATGAGAAAAAATCATATCACGATAATTTTTTTCATATCAGTCGATATCGATATATATATCACGATAGGACTCAAGTCACTGTTTTTGTCAAGCCTAAATGTTCCATCATACTCACAAGTGAGATTTGAAGATATCAGAAGGTTATTTCTGATTTAAATATTTATTTTTCGTCAAAAATTGAACATTTCAGATGTAATGATTAACATATAAAAGCAATGAGTAGCCTAATAACAGTTTCAGATAAATAAAACTGGTATTATATACAGTTAGTTTCAACCAAATAATTTGATTGGACAAGAGACATACATGACAGCACTGGGTTTTTTTTTTACATACATTATCACTCCGCTGTTCAGGCGTTCTTTAACATTACATCAGACAGGAGTTAGGTCAGACTAGAGCCAGGCTCCCCATACAGGAGCTGCTCCATCTCTCTGCTGCTGCTACAGTTATAAACGGACGTGAAAATTAAAACCCGGACCTGACGTGGTCCGTCTAATTAGCGATCATTCTCAGTCTAAACCTGACTGAAAAAGAAAAAGGAAGAGAAATCGCCGCGGTTAGCGCTTGCTTCGCCAGTGGCCAGTGTTTAGGTCGGCACAGCTGAACAGGGTCGCTGTGGTGTGAGCAGCAGCAGCAGCAGCAGCAGCAGCAGCAGCAGAGCGGCCACGCCGTGACTGCGCTCCCTTTGATGTGTGACGGCGACCCGCTCCGACTGCCTGCTGTCTCCGTGGTTAAAGTTTAGTGTTGTTTACAGTACTGTATTAGAGTTCAATCAATCGGGGTTAATGTAAACATGACGTACCACGTCTTTTTGCGGTCACTCGTCCTAGTTCTCCTCCATTTTTTCTTTCGAGGCAACACTCATTCTCTCTCTCTTTTTTTACTGGCGATGTCCTGCTGCTGACGCCAGGCTGCAGCAGCCCAAACATTACCACGTGTTGTTGTGCTGTGTACAGTCTTCCTGTGCTGTGTCAACCTGGTTGGCTCAGCCATTGGTTCAGCGCGGCGCAACTCTCGTTTTCATTGGCTGTTTCAAAACATGAATGAATGAAACCTATCGACTTTCTATCGACCACGTTTCATATTGCTATTGAGTAAAGTTATATCGCGATATATATCGTTATCGTTTTATCGCCCAGCCCTAACTGCACGACTATTCGTCTGTTCACATCTCAAACTGCACGAGCGTCCCTCTTCAGTCCTACGTCTCAGATCAGTCTCAGACCCCCACTAATTGCACGTCGTTCTACGATTGCTCCCCACCACGATTACCCTGCGATGCCGCTGAGATTTGTGCTGCTCTATAATTGCTCGATTGTAAACATCAAATTGACATTGGTTCCTGATGTTGGTTCCTATAGCAGAGTCCATGGTGGAAGATCAGACCGACAAACACACAGACAGACAGCGTGCATCACCTCCAAGGCCGCTGCTGCAGAGAGAGAGAGAGAGAGAGAGAGAGAGAGAGAGAGTGAGAGAGAGAGAGGACGGCACTACTCTCTCCAGCCAGCTGACGTGTAGCTCACCTGGGGCTCACCTGCAGCTGTCAGAGGAGGCTCACTAGTTCTCTCTCTGGCCTGCACTTTAAAAGTGCAGCTGATCAGGTCAGCTGAGCTGAGCCAGAGCACAGTGGACGTGGCTGCTGGTGTGTAGGCTCGCTATTTTATACTGTAACGGCAAGAAAAAAAAAATCGTCCTCAATCGCTGATTGTCTGATAGTACGTGTATTTGTCGGGCTGATCTTCCACCACGGACTGCGCTGCATTACTGGTCATCACCCGGTCACCCTGTCTTTCACAGCTGTGGTCTAACTTCAGCTTCTCACTTCCCTGTCCCTCCTCTTTCTGTCTGCCCATTTTAACTCCATCTGACGAAGTTCAGCATCACATTCAGGTGAATGGACCCCATACATTGTCCGTCACGACGAGAAATTTTCTGGCATGTCAGAAATTAATCGGGAGGTCGGCGACTCGTCTTTAGGACGTCGGGACGTGACGCAGAGCCTCACTAACCATACGTCCCGATTATGCTCACGACCCCGCGATCCCTCTAAGATTATGCAAATTAGGCTGCGACTCGTCTGGGACGACAAAATCGTGGCAAAATCGTGCAGTGTAAGCCCGCCTTTAGTTCTTACACATTAACTGCAATAATCAGTGTCTTCGATAGTGTACCACGTGTGCTGTTACACAACTTAGTCTATGTAACAGTTGTGTTAGTACACACTTGTTACTCTTTGATACAGTGGAATAAGCACATTAAAATAAAGTGTACCTGCTACATACTTACATGTTACATCATGCAGAAACTCTAAACTGCTGTTGACCTTGGTAGGCTACTCAAGTATTTTTTACATATAAACCAATAACTAGAATAGCATTTTTTTTTTCAGAAAATGAGACAATGCTGGATAACTCAGTTCATATGGAACTGAAAACATCATCAGCAATCTGTATGCATAAACCACACACTCAAAAAAATGCATTTCAGTGTTCCTTTATTGTGCATTTTGAACAATATTGTCAGTACCACATCTGCCGAACTTGTGTTATGCTGTGCAGCAATTTGCCTGCATGGAACTGCATCGAACATAAATTGAAAAATAGGCAAGTAACTTAGTAATTTCACTGTAAATTGACACATAGCCCTGTTGTTCAAGCTCACCACACGTAGCTCATAGGAAAAAGAAGACTGTACTGCCCTGGCAGTGCGTGGGCCGATGCAAAGCTACACAGTCAGTCAACGAAACGTATAGAAACTCCCCAAAAAACCACAAGGCTTGATCTTTTTCTGTCCTTAAATGGAGTCCTCTATTTCTCCTCCGTAAAACTGAAATGATCACAGAAACACAATTTACTTACAGTACTTACAGTAGCATTGCATGAATACACTTCAATTAGCATCCAGATTAACAAAATGAAAAGAGTTAGCATAGACTGAAAGCTAGCAAGGTATATTTACCGAAAACATAACTAATCATGTCTTAATTACAAAAATACACAATCATGTAACACTATTGACATATTCTACTCACAGATAGTACATTCCCCAAGGCAAAAGCGTCCAACAATATTATTTAGCAGTCTGTTTAGCTGTCTGTGCTCACTTTTAGAAGAAGAAGAGCACGCAACAGAAAAAACACAACATAGCTGGACTTGACGAGCCGAGCGCTCACTTCGATGCGGTTTCTCTGAACCAAAGAGAAGACCACTCACTCGGACGTGGTTTCTTTGAACCAAAGCCCTATACTTTTTTTAAACCTGCTTAATTATCAACTCATGAACTTTAACTTAACATTTTAACTTTTTTAACTCTCAAAGACAGTAGGCTACAAAGACACTGGTTATCGCAGTTAATTTATAAGAGTTGAGGTATCCCGACCCAGGTACACTTTATTTTAATGTGCTTATTTCACTGTATCAAAGAGTAACAAGTGTGTACTAACACAACTGTTACATAGACTAAGTTGTGTAACAGCACACGTGGTACACTATCAAAGACACTGATTATTGCAGTTAATGTGTAAGAACTGAGGTATCCCAGCAGGTACACTTTACTTTAATGTGCTCATTCCACTGAATCAAAGAGTAACAACGGTGTATTAACACAACTGTTACATATACTAAGTTGTGAAATAGCATACATGTTCCAAGACTCAAGAGACAGGAGGAAGATTGATGGAAAAGTTTGCCCAGGCAACATAGGTTGTGGTTTCACCCATTTTTCTTGCAGATGTACCCCTTCCCCAAAGAGAGAGGCCACTTTGACAAAGTATTGTAACAAGCATTTCTTATTACAAGTGTAACAAGGACCTGTAAGTACACCAAAATACACTATGTAATTACAATGTAAGTACATGTTATTACATAGGTAATTACACTAATTAATTAGGTAAATACACAGGAACAAGGACCCCTTAAAATAAAGTGTTACCATGATACTATACATACAGTGTTGCCAACTCCTCAGTAAGCAAATTCGCTATTGGCTGTCGTAAAAGTCGCTAAATGACGTCATTATCTCAGCGGGGGGGTGGGGGGGTGGGGGTGCGGCCAGCGGCGCTCTTTATGTCTGTGGCGTGGAGCAGTGCGTCTCTGAATGCAGCGGAGGCAGCTCCGTGACACTACTGTGTGTAGGCTGAATACCTGTGAGTGCCCGCGGCAGCGCCGCTGCTCGTTGAAAACAGCTGTGATAACGTGATTTCAGGTCCAGAAACGTTTGTAATATCACGGGAAAAAGTCGCTAGATTTGTCGCTAGTCGCTTTTGACAAAAAAAGTCACCAAGAGGGGTTGGAAAGTCGCCAGATTTAGCGACAAAGTCGCCAAGTTGGCAACACTGTATACATAAAATAATAATACCTGACAAAAAGCCTACATGTCACTATCCTGAAGTTTCCGTCGCATGGTTGTGCGTAATAGTTCACAGTATCAGTGCATTCACTCATAGGCTACCTGGTATATTTTGGGGTGGCTCAACCTTTTTTCGGGACATGTCCTTCCAATGATTTGGTTGGGACGTGCAGGCGACCTCCTCCTCTGTGCGTCTGCGCCCTGACAGCTCAACTTGGCACATGATGGCTGCAGCATGACTACAACAAGAAGCTGGACTGGAGCGATGGATAGATCTATTAGTAAAAGTAAGTTAAATCTTAAGCTTACAATATCTGCTACGTCAGACTTACCCTGCCATGCATGTGCAGTTAGCTGTTAGGATATAACCCCTGCAGCTGTCCAGGGTGCTGAACCAGGTGACGTTGTGTACACTCGGCGTAGTAGCTTGTTTGCGAATTGCGCGAGCCGCTGCTCAGGGACTGGGCAGATCTAGCCCACTCTGTGGTGGGAGAGCATTGGAGCAATTTTAGACATTTAACATAATAAACTAATTTCAACTCAACATGGCCATCTGCTTAGAGGATTCAGCTGAAGCATAATGAGCGTTATATGTCATTAAAGCAGAAGTAAGCGGAATGTTTGTGTTAATATAAGTCTTAAATAGTTATATGTGTGGCGGCCTGGGAAAACCCGTCGGAAGTCGCGGACGTTCTATTGTGGCAAATAGCCAAAATAGGTGGAAAAGTACTATTTCCATGATTTTGATATTTTGTGTCATTCTGGTACTTTGAACTTCCTACTACATCGTGGTGAATAAATATTTTAAGAAAACAAAACAGAAAGTACTTATTTTTATGTTTTTGTGGCGAGTAAAGCATTTCTTTTTCAGCTGAGACACAGCACAGCTGATCTGCAGCAGCAGCGCTAGAGGAGAGGAGGTCCGTTGTTATTGTAGAGGTAACATTCAAGGACCCTTGGAAAGCAGACAATCCTGCGATTCAGATGCTTTTTTACAGCTGATCTTTATCATAAACGGTTCGGAAGTTATAATATGTTGTGCAGATGATAAATTCGGTTTAGCGCCGATGCTACGTTCTGTTTAGCATTGATGCTACGTTTGGATTAGCATCGATGCTACGCTCGGTAAGCGCCTGTTCCCGTACCACGTGATTACACGCACCCTATACGGTCCCTTCTTGTCACAGAGGCACCACTCAAGGACCGTCGGAAAGCAGAAAATCAAACGATTCAGATACAGTTTACAGCTCATCTCTATCAAACGGTTCAGAAGCTGTTTAATGTTTTGTAAAACACTCGTCTTTAGAGGGTTTAAACAGCAATGTTCTAGTTAAAGCCATTTTT
Organism: Trachurus trachurus; assembly: GCF_905171665.1. Taxonomy (NCBI): domain Eukaryota; kingdom Metazoa; phylum Chordata; class Actinopteri; order Carangiformes; family Carangidae; genus Trachurus; species Trachurus trachurus. Next base: position 4,355,358 of record NC_139892.1, read on the forward strand.
CTCACTTTTCAGTTTTTTGTCATAATAGATTAAAATGCCCATAACTTTTGATCTGAGAGGGCTATCTCAGTTATGCAAACAGTTATGAATGGCTGAAAACTTCTAGTTTATGGAAATATCAAAACATGAAAATGTCAAAATCCCACCATGTGAAGGGTTTTCCCAGGCCACCACACGTATCTTCCAACAGCAATCACTTATATAGAGTGTTTGGTCTGAAACACGGGTCTGTCAGTCACTCTGCTCTGCTGTAAGCCGAGGGGAAAACTTCTTGTATACTTCCTTGTATCCTACAACCTTTATCCAATGAAGAGAGAGAACGGCATCCCTGCTGCAGCCAAGGGATGCGCGTGAATGTGGTGACGTAGGGACGAGGGTGGGGACTGCTAACTCCATCGGCTGACAAGAAGTTAGCCACAACAACCGGATCGCTTACTTCTGCTTTAATATTAAGTATTTGCTTGGTATTTGGGTGAGTAGATAATGAGTGAAATTTGAATTTTGGGTGAACTATCCCTTTAACATTTTAGGGTCAAACGAGTAGCCATTTGTTAAGATTTTCAAACAGATTGCAAAATAGAAGTTTTTTAATTGTGTTAATACAACATTGTGTTTAATTTTATTTATACCATTGTCTGGGTGAATACTCGATTCTGATTGGCTGCGGGGTGTCCATTAACTCATTGAGTGCCAACCACGTAATTTCTCGTTTTTCGTTCCCATGCGTTGAGTTTTTTTTCTTTTATCGCCGACGAGAGTTATTAAATAGTCCGCTCGGCTCAGCCTCTTAAAGACGTATGATTTTAACGGTAAAAACAACATTAAATTATAAGTAATTGATTTAATATGCAATGCATAATGGACATCTCGTCGGGCATTATCCCTTACATAAGGTTCTAGCCAAATGCGATGAAATCCAAGAGTTCATAATGAGACGTGCAATTAACACAAATTTTTGACCTTGTCCAGATATCCTCTATCATTAATAATAATAATAATAATAATACATTTTATTTGGAGGCGCCTTTCAAGTCACCCAAGGTCACCTTACAAAAAAAGGAGTGGAGGCAACATAGCAGCGATAAAAACAAGACAAACAAAACATCAAGATAAAAAGTGAGTGCAGTGCAGAGTGTCTGGATTATAGAGAGTGTGCCAGTTTGAACAGGTGGGTTTTGAGTTGGGATTTGAATGTTGTGATGGAGTCTGACTGTCTTATGTGTGGTGGGAGGGAGTTCCAGAGTTTTGGTGCTGAGCAGCTGAAGGCTCGGGCACCCATCGTGCTGAGGCGTGATGTGGGGGTGGTTAGCAGTCCAGCAGAGGTGGAGCGGAGGGAGCGGGAGGGAGTGTATTCGTGGAGAAGGTCGCGGAGGTAAGTGGGGGCTAGATTGTGGAGAGCTTTGTAGGTGAGGAGAAGATTTTTGTAGTGAATGCGGTATTGAACCGGGAGCCAGTGGAGTTGGATGAGAACAGGGGTGATGTGGTCAGATGATTTGGTGCGGGTGATGATCCGGGCAGCTGAGTTCTGGATGATCTGCAGTCTGTTGATGAGTTTGGTGGGGAGTCCGGTGAGAAGGGCGTTGCAGTAATCGATACGTGATGTGACAAAAGAGTGGACCAGGATTTCGGTGCTGGATTGGGACAGTGATGGGCGGAGTCTGGAGATGTTGCGGAGGTGGAAGAATGCGGTCCGGGTGATATTTTGAATATGGGGTGCAAATGAGAGGGTGTTGTCCAGGATGACGCCGAGGCTCTTGACTTGGTGGGAGAAGGGTACAGGGAAACCGTCGATGATGATGGGTGTGGCTGGGGTGTGTTGTGATTTGGCGATGGTGGATTTGGAGCCGATGAGCAGGGCCTCGGTCTTGTTGCCGTTAAGCTTTAAAAAGTTCCTGCTCATCCAGCTCCGGATGTCTTCCAGGCAGGTGATGAGGGAGGTGGGGGGGATGGCAGCGGTGGGTTTGGTGGAGATGTAGACCTGTGTGTCATCAGCGTAACAATGAAAATGGACCCCATGGTGACGGAGGAGTGTGCCCAGGGGGAGGAGGTAGATGGTGAACAGGAGTGGACCCAAGACTGACCCCTGGGGGACACCCAGTGAAACACCCGAACACCCAGACTTGTGATGGTTTAGTTGCACGAATTGTTGACGGTCGGTGAGGTAGGAAGTGAACCAGGACAGTGCAGCACCAGTGATCCCAATGCCAGCCAGGCGGTCCAGGAGCAGAGGGTGGGAGATGGTATCAAATGCTGCGCTGAGATCGAGGAGGATGAGAATGGTGAGTAGTCCGGAGTCAGCTGCGCGGAGGAGGTCGTTGGTGATTTTGACTAGGGCTGTTTCAGTGCTGTGTTTTGGACGGAAGCCGGATTGGAAAGGTTCGTGGAGATTGTTTGTGTCAAGGTGGGACTGTAATTGTGCGGCAACCACCCTTTCACCTTTTTAAGGTCACCCGGGGGAGGGAGGAGGTCCCCTTACTAAGGATGACCCCAGAGAAGGTATGTCATAAAACATATAATTTATAAAATTAGTAAATTGTATACACACACACTTGTAGTGTTTCACTTGTTGTAATTTCATGATACCGTATGTGTTTTATATTCAATAGCCTAATTGTCAAATGAATCCTGAAAATCCTATGTATTTTATTGTTGAAACAAGTTGGAGGCAGAGAGATGAATTGTGTTTAGGCAGTATTCTGGCAGAAGGCCACTTTAAGGATTTAAAGGACAAATCTAGAAGGTGCGTAGCTACCTTATAGATTTACGGTGAGCGTGTTACGTCATTTCCTGCCTGTACCTGCTGCACTGTTGCTGTGTTGTGTTCTTGTGTTAGACTTTCTCAGTCCTCCGTCTAGTGTTCTGCTAATTTAATCACTTTAAGCACCAGTGTACACCACGTTTTACTACATTACACAACTTTCTGTCACTTAAGTCTTTAACAGGACTCTCTTTGTATTTCTCCATTCAACTTGTTGTATTTGCCACAGGTCCGCTAGTTAGCTTAGCATACTAGCTTAGCATACTAGCTATGGCTTCTCCCCCCTCCTCTCTCTCCTTCTCCTGCTCTGAGTGTCAGATGTTTAGCTACTCCTCTGCCTCCTTTAGTGATAATGGTATGTGTAATAAGTGTAGCATGTTTGTAGCTCTGGAGGCGAGGCTCAGCGAGTTAGAGTCCCGGCTCCGCACCATGGAGGCTAGTCCAGCTACAGTAGCTTCACAGTCCAGCTTAGCCGGTGCGGAGCCACCTAGCCTAGCCGCCGCTAGCAGTTCCCCCCCAGCCCGCGAGCAGCCGGGAACTAGCCAGTCCGGCTGGGTGACAACAAGCCGAGGGAATCATAGTCGCAAAAAGCCCGTGTTGGCCCACCAACCCCTTCACGTCTCCAACAGCTTTTCCCCACTCAGCGACACACCCGCTGAGAACGTAACTCAACATGTCGACTCTGTTGCTCACAGCCCCGCTGTGAAGTCGGCATTAGTCATTGGCAGCTCCATTTTACGGAACGTGAAGGTAGAGAATTCAGCGAGCGTAAAGTGCATCCCAGGGGCCAGAGCGGGCGACGTTGAGGCTAATCTGAAGCTGCTGGCATGTAAACGTAAGGTTAAATACAGTAAGATTGTAATCCATGTCGGCGCTAATGACACCCGGCTTCGCCAGTCGGAGTTAACTAAGGTTAATATGGCTTCGGTGTGCAACTTTGCAAAGACAATGTCGGACTCCGTAATTTTCTCTGGCCCGCTGCCCAACTTAGTGAGTGACGATATGTTTAGTCGCATGCGTTCATTCCATCGCTGGATGTCTAGGTGGTGCTTAGATAACGACGTGGCTTACATAGATAACTGGACCTCCTTTTGGGGAAAGACTGGTCTGATTCGGAGAGATGGCGTCCATCCTACTCTGGATGGCGCATCCCTCCTATCTAGTAACATAGGGAACTTTATTAGCCGTGCTAATCCCTGACAAGCACCCAGAGTTCAGACCAGCAGGCAGAGCCGCAGTTTAACACGCCCCTCTGCTGGGTCCCTCTTGTTGTCACCCACCCAGCCTATAGAAACTGTGTCTGCCTCGAGGCTGTCTAAGCCTAAACCCCAATCTAGAGGAGTTGTTTATAGCAACTTAGTTAAAATCAAAAACACTGCTCCAGCAAGCCAACCTAATAGAACTATTAAATGTGGTTTGCTCAACATTCGTTCTCTCCCATCCAAGTCTCTCCTAGTGAATGACTTAATTACAAGTCACCATATTGACATATTAACACTCACTGAGACCTGGTTGCAGCAAGATGAATATGTTAGTTTGAATGAATCTACCCCTCCTAGTTACATTAACTGTCATGTGCCTCGTAACACAGGCCGAGGAGGAGGAGTGGCTGCTATTTATCAGTCAAATCTGATTATCAACCCTAGACATAATAGTTCATATAATACATTTGAAAGCCTTACTGTCAGCCTCTCTCACCCAGACTGGAAAGCAGAAAAACCACTCTTACTTGCTGTAGTGTATCGTCCTCCTGCACCTTATTCTGAGTTTCTAGAAGAATTCCCTGACTTTCTGTCAAATTTAGCAATGAGCTCAGACAAAGTCATTATAGTAGGTGACTTTAACATTCATGTGGACGTCGATGATGATTGTCTGGCTACTGCGTTCAAGTCACTTTTGGATTCAGTCGGCTTCTCTCAGAGGGTAAACAAACCCACTCACACTTTTAATCATATCCTTGACTTATGCTGCGTTCAAGACAACTCGGAAGTCGGAAAAAAACGAGCTCCGAGTTGTAAAAAATGAATTGAACGGCGTCGAACTCGGAAATTACAGGTCGGGAACTCGGGTATCATATCAGAGCTCCGAGTTTCCGACTTGACGTCACGACAACATCAAAACATGGCAGCCCTCATCTTAAATGGTTAGAATTTAGACATTTTAAGTTATTTGTTGAGGTTTGAATGCATATTTTTGTGTATTATTGCAGTAGCCTATATGAAATACGTTTATATTAAGCTGTGATTGTTGTATGGTGTGAAATTGCGGTCCTCGTATGTGACGTAAATAACGTTTAACTGTTATCAAGGCTATAACATTATATGTGCACTCATCTGCAGCGTCTCCTCTCCTCCAAAATAAACATCATTTAGCCTACTGCTGCATTTATTTTTCGTATTCAGCTATGAGCCACAATATGCCAAACTCCTTCAGGTATCCATGTTTTTTTTCTTCCGAGTTCCTGCAGCGTGAACGCAATGATGTCGGAAGTCGGAAATTTCCGAGTTGGAAATCCCGACCTCCGAGTTGTTATGAACGCAGCATAAGTACTTACTTATGGAATAGAAGCTGACCATGTCACAGTTCTTCCTCAGAACCCCGTCTTGTCTGACCATTCTTTAATAACATTTGAATTTACTTTAACAAATTATATCCTACCTGGGAAAAAATCCCGCTACAGTAGATGTCTATCTGACACTGCTGTTTCTAGATTTAAAGAGCTTATTCCAGCAGAGCTTGCTGCCACATCCTGTAACCATATTATGGGCAGTTATGCTGGTTTCACCCCCACACAGGTGGACTATCTTGTGGATAGCACTGCAGCAGCACTCCTTGGGACACTTGATGCTGTAGCTCCCCTGAAAAAGAAAGTTATCAACCAGAAAAGAATAGCTCCCTGGTACAGCCCAAATCTGCGCGCTCTGAAACAGAAGACCAGACAGCTGGAAAGGAAAACACATTCCAGCCAACATGAGGAAGACCGTCAAGCCTGGAAGGATAGTTTATTAATATATATAAAAAGAACTCCGTAATACTAGAAGCAATTACTATTCATCTTTAATAGAAAAGAATAAGAACAACCCCAGGTTCCTTTTCAACACTGTGGCCAGGCTGACCAAGAACCATAGTGTCGTTGAGCCATCCATCCCTCCAACTCTCAGCAGTAACGACTTCCTAACTTTCTTTACCGAAAAGATAGTTAATATTAGAACAAAAATTGCTAGTAACGGACCACAGATTACAGTACCCATAGAAGCACCTCCCAGACTTGGTACACACTTGGACAGCTTCTCTCCCATCGACCTGTCAGACTTAACTTCTGCAATTACTTCTTCCAAGTCAGCCACATGTCTGCTGGATCCAGTCCCGACAAGACTACTTAAGGATGTCTTTCCCTTAATTAACATTTCTTTTCTGAACCAAATCAATCTTTCCTTAGCCACAGGCTACGTGCCACAGGCCTTCAAGGTGGCTGTCATTAACCCTTTACTTAAAAAACCTTCTCTTGACCCAGATGTCCTAGCCAACTATCGGCCTATATCCAACCTTCCTTACATCTCTAAGATCCTTGAGAAGATCGTCCTGGAGCAGCTACATGAACATCTGCACAGCAACGAGCTCTTTGAAACTTTCCAATCTGGATTCAGAGAACACCATAGCACTGAAACAGCACTTGTCAAAGTCTCTAATGATCTTCTTATAGCTTCAGACAGAGGTCTCGTCTCTGTTCTTGTACTTTTGGACCTCAGTGCTGCATTCGACACCATCGACCACAGCATCCTGCTGCAGAGACTAGATCATGAAATTGGGATTAAAGGGCCCGCCCTGAAATGGTTTAAGTCATACTTATCTGACAGGTTTCAATTTGTTAATGTTAATAACGACCATTCAGAGTATAGCAGAGTTACGCATGGTGTACCGCAGGGTTCAGTCTTAGGGCCAATCCTCTTCATTCTTTACATGCTCCCATTAGGTGGCATCATCCGGAAGCATTCAATCAATTTTCACTGTTATGCGGATGATACGCAACTCTACTTGTCCATGGAGCCAGATGACAGAAGCCGGCTCATCAATCTGCAAGACTGTCTGAAAGACATTAGATCCTGGATGTCCTCTAACTTCTTGCTACTGAATTCAGATAAAACTGAGGTCATTGTGTTTGGACCTAAACATCTCAGGGACACTTTCTCTGATCAGATCGCTACTCTAGATGGCATCACCCTGACCCCGAGCACAACCGCGCGGAACCTTGGAGTCATTTTTGACCAGGACCTTTCCTTCAGCTCCCACATAAAACACGTGACTAGGACCGCCTTCTTCCATCTGCGCAGTATCACTAAGATTAGGAATATTCTCTCCCAGAGTGATGCTGAGAAACTAGTGCATGCATTTATCACTTCTAGGCTAGACTACTGCAACTCTCTCCTGTCAGGATGTCCGAAAAACTCTCTAAAGAGTCTCCAGCTAGTCCAGAATGCCGCAGCGAGAGTTTTGACAGGAGTTAGGAAGAGAGAGCACATCTCTCCCACCTTAGCTTCTCTCCACTGGCTTCCTGTAGGATTTAGAATAGACTTCAAAATCCTTCTGCTGACTTATAAGGCTCTTAATGATAAAGCTCCAACCTATCTGAAAGAACTAATCATTCCTTACTGTCCTACCAGAGCACTCCGCTCCCAGAACGCAGGTCTGTTAGTGACTCCCAGTATCTCTAAAAACAGACTGGGAGGTAGAGCCTTCAGTTACCGGGCTCCTTTACTTTGGAACCAGCTCTCTCCATGGGTCAAAGAGGCAGACACTCTAACTACATTTAAGTCTAGACTTAAGACCTTCCTTTATGACAGGGCTTTTAGTTAGGGCTGGTTCAGGTAGCTCTGAACCATTTTATAGCTACGCTGCTATAGGCTTAGACTGCTGGGAACACATCTGGATACACAGAGCCCTCTCCTCCCCTCCTCTCTCCTCCTCTCCCCTCCCCTCCCCTCCTCTCCTCTCCTCTCCTCTCCTCAGTATATTTTTGAACTGTCATTTTCTGTTGTCATTTTCTGTTGTACTTTGTAGTTTGGCCTTGGTGTCTCGCACTCTCTCTGTGTTTCCGCAGATCCACCGGAGCTCCATCTCTCTGCACCAGCCGCCGCCTGCATCGCCCCCCTCCCACCCCTTCCCCTGCTGTTAGACCGGCCTCCCCTCCCTTCCCATGGTCCAGTCTACCACCCAGTCCTCCCATCGAGCTGACCGGCTCTCCCTGCCCCCCCCCTCCCCTCACCAGAGACTGCCCTCATCAACCCCTGCTAACATTTCCATATTCCGCACATTCTGTGACAAACTGTAAACTGTTTTCTTGTCTGTAACAACATCTATTGCACGTCTGTCCGTCCTGGGTGAGGGATCCCTCCTCTGTTGCTCACCCTGAGGTTTCTCCTGTTTTTCCCTGTTAAAAGGGTTTCCATGGAGTTTTTCCTCAGTCGATGTGAGGGTCTAAGGACAGAGGATGTTGCTACGATGCCATGTAAAGCCCTTTGAGACAAACTGTTTGTAAAAACGGGCTATACAAATAAAATTGCCTTGCCTTGCCTTGCCTTGCCTTGCCTGCCTACCCACTTAAAGCACTATTGATCTAGGCTACATTGTGTCATTACCGTGCAAAGCCATTTTCTGCATCCCTTGCTTGTGCTCTGTGTGGCCAGATCTACTAAAGGTTTGCGTGTATTAAAACGTGTGCAAACACGCGCAAACACATGTAGAACCTGATCTACTAACCGGACGCACCGAGGATTGCGTCTCTCAAACGGGCAAAATAGCATGTGCAATCCATTTAGCGTGTTTGCCTTGATGAATATGTAAATATGGGCGTTTCTGCCAGAACGCGCAAAATACTGGGAAGAGTAGATGCAAATAGATTTATTTAGCGCACACAATGTGACTTACCAAACCAGGAAGAGATTGCGGTGGCTGTTTTTGCATCTTTATTTAGCACGTCTGAAAACCATGTACTAACTGATACAACTTTGTGAAAACGTATGTGTTTATTGATTTGATGCCTACTAGAGCCCCATGATCTTACATCTCTGCATTTCCTCACGTCTGGGTAATTCTGTAACAGTTTTTCAGCCGTGTTAAAAGTCTTTTACGCGCCGTTACGCACGGCACACGTCTCCAGTGGGGGCGTCTCTCCATTCTGACACACCTCCACTTCGACACCCCGCTGTTCCGAACAGTGTTGCCAACTTGGCGACTTTGTCGCTAAATCTGGCGACTTTCCAACCCCTCTTGGTGACTTTTTTTGTCAAAAGCGACTAGCGACAAATCTAGCGACTTTTTCCCGTGATATTACAAACGTTTCTGGACCTGAAATCACGTTATCACAGCTGTTTTCAACGAGCAGTGGCGCTGCCGCGGGCACTCACAGGTAGTCAGCCTACACACAGTAGTGTCACGGAGCTGCCTCCGCTGCATTCAGGGACGCACTGCTCCACGCCACAGACATAAAGAGCGCCGCTGGCCGCGGCCGCTGCCGTCGGCACCCCCCCGACTCCGTTGTTGGAGATCTCCCACACAGTAAAAGAAATACACTTTTTTTCTCCCCCCCTGCTCGAGCCGGCTTGAGCTCACAGGGGCGCGAGGCTGCTGCAGCCGCCGCTCGTGCTGACAGCTGACTGAGGGAGATGCTTTGGTTGGGCTTAGGCAATGAAGAAAGGAGTTGGTTAAGCTTAGTAAAAAGACCAGGTAGAGGCTAGACAGGCTTGAAGCATAATGAACATTATATGTCATTAATATTAAGTATTTGCTTGTTTTGCAGTTAATTATGCACATGATCCGTTTCGACCCCAAAAAGGAAAAAAGGATCAATGCGCACTGGGGTTTTCCCCCAATAGCCTTTTCGGAATAGCGGGGTCTTTAGAAAAAATAGAAAACCCCGCTATTACGATGAATGGAAGTCTATTGTCGGAAAGGCGGGGCTTCTGAAAGGCGGGGTGTAACCCTGTGCTTCGCCTTGCGCTGAGAGTACTCCAGGTTGCGTTATATGGTTAAATGTCCGCGTCGCGCGGCACTGCCATTTCACCCAAGCCTAAAGCCCGGAGGAGGGCGGGTGGTTGAGTGAAAATGAAGCGTTCTGATTGGCCGAAAGCACACCGCTTACGCGCAGATCTGTGTGGCACCGGAGCATGATCTTCAGTGACAAGTCTGGTGACAACTTGATACTTGAACCTTGTACTTTAGAACATAGAATCGTACAAGCGTACTAGGAGGTCAAAATGCGTAACAAGTACGCAAAATGCGTACATGTTGGCAGGTCCGGCATAGGGAACACTGTTATGGCCACAGATGTTTTAAAAAAATTAAATGTTAACAAAAAATACTGATAATATAAGTAAGCAGTGTAAAACTGCTGCTACTAAATGTTTTGCTTAGGCCTACGGCGAAAAGACACCCAAAATATTTAGGCTACACCTTTTTCAGATCTATCAAACTGTGTGTGCACAACTCTCCACAATTTCTCTTTGATAAATCAAACTGGATCCAAGAATGGTGCGCAGTTGCGCACGTGAACACACCTCCGCCCCCGGAATGCCTAGACACAACCATATATGGTCAGCACGTGCATATTAATTAGCCATGTGCGCTCTGTGGAGCGGCAACAAAGTGACAACGAAGACAACGGGCGGAGTGTGGGGGAAAGAAAGCGATGCACGGCATCGGGCAATACATCAGTCAGAAAAATGATCTTGCATTTTAATAAGCTACAATTAAAACAAAAACCTCCCAAATCTCAGCTGCCGGTGTGTTTTTAAACTTGGAGGGTTTGTTTTTTCTTCTCTTATAGGCCTATGTATTTGTGTATGAGAAACAGTGTCTCAGATGAAAAAAAAAAAAAAAATCAGAAGGACACGTCTGACTGGTTCCAGGGTGCCATTCCGAAGGGCCGCCACTCCGAACGTTTACTTTAATTTGTCGGAATGCCGACCCTTAATTATTTATGGGAAAAGGGTGCCATTACGAACCTGAAAGAAAGGGTGCCATTCCGAACCTGAAAAAATCTTGAATGGTTTACGGCACGGAGTAAACAAGCCTAATTGCGGTGGTAGCGTAGTGGTCAGAGCATCTGCTTTTGACGCGGTGGATCAGGGTTCGACTCCCGGGGGAGATAGCCTACATATTAACTGCGATTTTATTGGCCTCTACCTAACCTTTTTACTAAACTTAACCAACTCCTTTCTACATTGCCTAAACCTAACCAAAGCACAGAGCAAGGACATTTATTTTCAGCAGGAGTGCCGCGGCTGCATCAGACCATGGATGTAATGCATCAGACTCGCACCTGGGTGAAACTTTGGAGGCGGAGGGGGAGGGGGAGGGGCCGGTCGGGCGCTGTCCCCGCGGCGCGTCGTGTCAAGTCGGGCAGGAAGTCAAACCACGAGAGAATCCGGTCAATTTTCAAAATAAAACACATTCGGAACGGCAGCCTCTCGGGAAGTTCGAAATGACGGACCTTCGGGAATTTTCGGACTGGCAGACCGTCGGAATGGCGGTCCTTCGGAATGGCGGTCGCCCCCCCGTCTGACTATAAGGTAATCAATCAATGTCGGAAAAGCGGAATGTTTGAAAAATAGTAAAGTGCCGCTACTCCGACAATGAAAAAAAAAATGTCGGAATAGTGGGACGTTTGAAAAATAATGTTAATGCCGCTATTCCGACAATTAGAAGTCAATGTCGAAATAGCGGCATGTCGGAATAGCAGCATGTAACCGTTCCTAAGTCATTCCCGCCGCAGTGCGTAAGGAGGACATCAGGGGCTGCTCTTCCTTGGAGGAACTGCTCAAAGAAGGGGATGAGGCCTCTCCACTTCAGTCCACCCCAGCCGAACCAATGGATCTGGATCCCCTCGATCCCGAGGGTGGTCCCCCATGGTCTCTGCCGCTCTCTTGGACGTAGCTATCTCCAATGATCCATTTACTGCAAGGAACACAAATAACAATATATATGATGGTATTAGATAACCTCCATGACATAGTAGTTCAACTGTCTGTAAGTACTTGTACTGTTAGATTGGGCATTATAAAAAAATCTCTATTTACGTGGTTTACTGCTTGCTGCAGTAGCCATTGCCCTGTTGCCCTGATGTACAAATAACTTTTTTAGTTTAGTGTGTTTATTTTGGTCTTATAAAAACAAATACAATAGACAAATATAAAGATATAAATACAAAACAAAACAAATCAGAACAAAAACGCAACAAGCAATACAATTCACTTTGACCGAAAAGGTGTAGGCTGAAGCATTCAGCTTCTCTGAAAGAGAAAGAAATAATGATTGAATTCATTTCAAACGTGTCTAAAATGAAAAAAAAAAAATCAAAAATCAAAAAATAATATGTGACCCGATCCATCAAAATGAGTCACAGTGACCCAATTTTCAAAGTTGAGATTTTGGTATCAATGGAAAGATTAGAAAATAAGCTTTAAAATGATACCCTAGTCAAAGTCATACATTTGATGGTTTTCTAGATGTGGCCATTTGAATTACGATCTCCTACTCTCTTATTCTGTTCTAAAACCTGAGAAAATAGCAGTTAAAGTTTTTGCCAGTGACTCTGGCATCTGTTCCTGTACCACGTGATTACACGCACCCTATACGGTCCCTTGTTGTCATAGAGGCAGCATTCAATGACCCTCGGAAAGCAGGGAATCTCACAATTCAGATGCTTTTTACAGCTCGTCTCTATCATAAACGGTTCAGAAGTTGTCATGTTTTGTTGACATTTTGTAAAACATGTGCAAGCGTGTACATTCGGATTAGCATTGATGCTACGTTCGGTTTAGCATCGATGCTACGCTCTGTTAGCATCGATGCTATGCTCTGTTAGCGTCAATGCTACTCGGTTTAGCATCTGTTTCTGTATCCGTCCCTTCTCGTCATAGAGGCAACATTCAATGACCGTCGGAAAGCGGAGAATCCCGCGATTCAGATGCAGTTTACAGCTCGTCTCTATCATGAACGGTTCAGAAGATATTTCATGTTTTGCACCGAAGCAACACTCATTTTCAGAGGGTTTAAGTTGCAGGTCAACTTTAATCATCATTTACGTGCCTTTTCTCAATTATCTGGACTGTGAAACTTTGGGAGATTGTTTTTGAATGTCATTGCTTTGAAATTAGGGTAACATTTTTTTTTTTATTTTCTATGGGTTTTCCACGTTATCAGCTGATTATCTAAAAATAGAACGTTGCGACTTCCGACTCATTTTGATGGAACGGGTCACATATAGATATAGATTATTTATATGCCAGAAGATTATTTATTGCTTTGTACATTATCTGCGTTGTTTTGATTTTGAATTTACCCAAATCCACAAATTTTAGTGTGCATGATTTTATATTTTTATTTATTTTTATTTAGCCTTTATTTAACCAGGTAAAAGACCCATTGAGATCGAGATCTCATTTTCAAGGGTGACCTGGCCAAGAGGGCAGCAGCACACGTCGTCAACATTATAAAATACAAAATACATTACAATATTACATTATAATAAATAGGGCCATGTTACAGTAGAGGTTAAAACAAAAGTGCAGGGAGCAAGGAGGTCAAGGTGACAAGGTTGGTCAGCAAAGGCACCGCTCAAATGATTTTTGTTGTCGGACCTTTAAACCAACACTAAGTAACTTTTCAACCTTCATAAAATATTTTCATAACTTTTGTGATGATACATCGACTTACAACAAGTTGAATGACACCTCTGTCATGGTCTGAGGGGGTCTGTATCTCTTTCTCTGGCACTAAGCAGCTTTGAGGAGCATGGTAGGAACCCGGCTCTCACTTTACTTTCACTTTCACTTTTGCGAGTCACAACAAGGAGGGAGCAGGCAAAACGGCACTTTAGCAATGGATTATGTTTGTGTTTTCACTTTGAAATGATCCACTGGAAACAGAAACTTAGTTTTGATGTCTTCTGTTAATTTTAATGCAGGATATTTACAGGGCTTCATGCTAGTGTTCATGGGAAATGGAGTCTTCCTTCAGGCAAAACACTACCGCTTTGGTCCACAGGCGCCGCCAAACTCAACCAAAACTGAAAGTTCTTTAGTACTGCTTTAAGAAGTGACGGAATACACCAAGAGATACAAGTTCAGACAATTTCAGTTCAGCCTGGAGGTTGTTCCATGTTGATGGAGCGGCATAACTAAACGCTTTTTTCCCTAATTCAGTCCGCACTCTAGAAATGTTCAAACAATAAATATCACTGGACCTTAAGGCATATCGATTTTCTGTTCGACGGAGGAGTGAACAGAGGTAGGAAGGAACCATACCAAGGAGAGCCTTATAGATCATAAGCAACCAGTGAGTTTCTCTCCGGGTGCTCAGAGATGGCCACCCGGACTTCAAGTAGAGCTGACAGTGATGAGTGAGACGGCCACAGCCAGTGAAAAACCTTAATGCACTGTGATATACAGTATCCAAAGCTGCTAGGCTTTTGGACGAAGCACACATGTACAACACATCTCCATAGTCAACTACCGGTAGGAAAGTTGACGACACAAGCAATTTACGCACTCGCAGAGAGAAACACACGCAATTTCTATAAAAGAAACCAAGCTTTAGCCTGAGTTTTTTTTACCAGGTTTTCAATGTGCAATTTAAACGAAAGCTCCGTATATAAAAGGAAACCTAAGTATTTATATTTAGTAACAACCTCGAATGGGTTTCCTTGGGCAGTTATTACAGAGGGTAAATTTTCAGTTGAGTAAGGAGCTTTTGAGAAAACCATTATTTTTGATTTACTGGTGTTTAAAACCAGTTTGAGACTTTGTAGTCGGGCCTGTACCACGTTAAAGGTGTACAGAAAAGAAAACTGAATTTAAGCCCACTCTGGATCATAAAATGAATGTGATAACTCATCTTTCAGACGTTGTAGGCCAAACTTTGTGCAAAATTCTATTTTTGAGTAAATCCGTGATGAAAGTGTGTATTTTTTTTTTCGCATTGGATAATGCAGGCGCACGGATTATACGTCAGCCTGCACAGGATTCATCAGCCACTGATATTGGGTCTGTCATCCGTCATTCAAACGTCTGAGACACACACACACACACGGAGCTCGGGCTCGCCCCAAGCTTTGAATATTCTGCCGCTCGATAACGACCAATCAAATTTGTTTTCCTTACTCGGGTAAACTCGTGTTGCAGCTCGTGACAACTCGGCGCGACAAACAGGACAAACGGCCATTTCTGTACACCTTTAAAAGCAGACTGTAACAGCTCAAATGCATGCACAACAGAGGACGCACAACAATAAATGACAGTGTCGTCAGCATAAAAGTGATAAGCAGCATTTGACATATTGACACAGAGATCATTTATATAAATAGGAAATAAAATAGGTCCTAGGACAGAGCCCTGGTGCACACCTTTAGTGATCTTGAGTGAAGATGATGTGACATTGGCTAACTGGACTGCCTGGGTCCTGTTAGACAGGTAATCAGCAAACCAGGTGGAAGCCTGGTTAGAAATGCCAATTCGAGATCGATAAAAAGGGCGACACATACTTTTTTGAGATCAAGTGCTTCAATTAAATCATTAAAAACTTTCAGGGCAGCCGTGACCGTGCTGTGTTGCTTCCTGAAGCCAGATTGGAAGTTATTTAAAATACTATTAGAGTCTAAAAAATCTTTTAGTTGTTCGCTGATTATTCTTTCCAATATTTTTGCAACAATGCATAATTTTGAAATAGGCCTGTAGTTATTCACGTCAGAAGGGTCACCCCCTTTTAACAGGGGAAGGACAAAGGCAGATTTCCAAACTTTTGGGAGTGTATTGGTGCTGAGACTAAGATTAAAAATGTGAGTCAAGGGCTCGGCTATATAATTTGCAGCCACCTTTAGGAAGATAGGGTCCAATTTATCAGGACCAGCTGATTTTTTAGCATCCAAGCCAGTTAGGGCTCTAGACACCTCAGAAGCTGACACAGGTTCAAAGTAAAAGGAGTTCTCTGGGGGGCTATTTACAGCCTCATCCAAAGACTCCTTCGCCACGTCAGGTTCTATTTGACTGGAATATTCCTTATCGAATAGATGACCCACAGAGACAAAATGCTCATTAAAGAAATTTAGCTTAGACAAATTATCGGTTAAATTGACAGAGCCATGGACCAAAAAATGTGGTAGTTCATTTTGCTGAACAACACCAGATGTTGACTTCACCACCTTCCAAAATTTCTTTGGGTCATTTAAGTTATTTGTAGTTTCTGTTAGATAAAACTAAGCTTTTGCCTTCTTAATTGATGCCGTACATTTATTTCGTAACTGTCGGAAGCAAAGCCAATCATTTTCGGATTTTGATTTCCGAGTTCTGGCCCATGCAGCATCCCTGTCTTTTATAAGATTTCCTATTTCTGGGTGAAACCAGGGATTATTACGCCCTTTCACCCTGAATTTCCGAAAGGGGGCGTGCTTATTAATTAGATTCAGGAAATCATCGTAAAAATAACTCCAGGCCATTTCCACATCATCAAATAAGGAGATCCTATCCCATTTACAATTATACACGTCACGAATAAAAGCTTGTTCATGAAAATGTTTAAAATCTCTCTTATACAGTATATAATGCGTGGCTTGGTCTTGGGGAGTTTGGCATTTCTAACCACTGCGATAGTGGAGTGATCACTCAAAACACCTATATTACTGTACTTATGAGGTACATTGGTCAAAACAAGATCAAGAAGTGAGGATCTGGATGGAAATTTTGTGTTAGGTCGGGTTGGGCTATCAATGAGCTGGGTTAGATTCAGAGAATCGCAGACACTTTTTAGGCAGTCTGAAGCTGAAGATAGCCAGTCATAGTTTAGATCTCCCACAAGAACAATTTCACTAGAATTTAACCCTGCCACATGATTAGATAGGGTTGAAAGGGTCTCACTGCAGGCTGAAGGAGGTCTGTAGCAGCCCATAACTATAAGAGACTGGTCATGAGAAAACCCAAGTTTTAAGGCAAGTAATTCAAATTGTTTAGTTAAGGAAATACAGGTAATGGGTGTGGCCTGAAATTTCTTTTTGATATAAATGGCAACACCTCCTCCTTTCCTGGGCCGATCACAACGAAAAACATTATAACCACTGATAGTGATGTCCTTATCTGGAACATTTTTATTCAGCCAGGTTTCTGAGAGTACAAGAATATCAGTATCGGTTGTCTGTATCCAGATTTTAATTAAGTCCATTTTAGGGAGTAAACTCCTGACATTTATGTGGATAATCCCAAATCCAGACCGTGCCCTGAATTCATTAGGAGTATCAAGATAATTCAATGGAGGGCCTGGGTTTGGCTGTATGTTACCTGACAATAAGAGCAAGAGTAAAATAAAACACTTCCTTTTTAGTGGGTTTATGTGTTCTCTCTGTGTTCTCTGTATCCTGCTTTTTTTTTGTCTTTATTACTATTTTTCTGAAGTGTGCATATCGGCTATAGAGTGCTTTTATAGATACACAGTAGTAGTACTAGTAGTAGTAGTAGCAGGGGTTAAAGCAAAAAAAATCTTTTGACTGAATTTTTTTTTTTTTTTTGACAGTCACGTCACCGGGCTCATACGTGCAAGGCAGGCCAGGGTTGCCAGATAGTGCAAAAAATATCCCCCACACTCTTATTTTTTACTTCACTGATTAGCAAGAGAAATTACTGACCGGGAGCCGACCCCCACCCTCCCCCCCTGTGCTCGCACCCCCCCCCCCCCCCCCCCCCCGTTGAGAACCGCTAGGTTAATACAACGGTCCTGGCTAGTTTTAGTTTTATTTTTATTTTTTTTTTTCATTTTTTCTCATTGACGGAAATCCGGATTACTTTAACCCCTGTAGTAGTAGTATAGATAAATACTGTGTCACTGCTGGTCACAATGGAAAAAATAAACAGCTCCGTCTCTCAGTCCCGGACCACTGCCTTCCCCGTCTTTGATCCCTCTGGTCAGCGGTCAAAGCGTTTAGATCCGTGTGTCCCACCTGAGTTCTCGCCGCCGCGGTCGGTGCTGTTGCCGTGTCCGGTGGCGGGCGGTCCCGCCGGGTTACCATTGCCGCTGCCGCTGGTCCCGCTGCTATCGGACCGCCGTCATCGTTGCCATCGGTAGCGGTGCGTAGCAAAGCTCCGGGGGGCTGGTTTGTGGGTGAGAGGAGCAGGGAGCCTGGGCTCAGTGGGCTGGAGCTCAGACTGTGGAGCTCAGCGGAGCTGCGGTACCAGGACGGTGTTCACGCACAGGAAAGTTACAGGTCCATTTCTACCACTTCAATGAGTTCAGAAACATTATTTTAAGATCAAAAACTACAAAATGGGGCTTTTAATCAGAAACCAGTTGAGCCATAACACCGGAGGTATTGGTTGCAAGCGGTGGAGGATGATGGCTTCTCCACCAGGTAAATGTAAACATCGCCCAACTCGAGCTTCGGCAGGGAACTGGTCATCTTAAACAGCTCGTATACAACAGCTGGTGTTGAATATGGGTCACAAGTGCCCAAAACTTCAAAGTTGTTTTTATATCTTTCTTTCTCGGCTGCTGACAGATGATTTAAGTCATTACTCGGTTGTTTGTCCATAGAAAGTCCGTTGCGGGGCCATTTTGGAATGTTGCTTTTGACCGCCAGGTCCCTGGGAAGTCACGTGACTGAAAGCTATCAATAGATGTTGTTACATACAAGAAAACTATGGGCTAATATGTCAAATATGGGCTTATAAAAAGCACAAACCCAAGAAATATTCAGAAGATAACATTCCGAAGATAAATCAACAACAACAATAGGAGAAAGCAACAACAAATAACAACAAATAAGAAAGCAATACAAGTGCCATTTCATAGCACGCACTCAAAGAAGTCAGAAATAAAAACATGGGTGTGTATAAATGTAAAATAATTGTATTTGACTGAGTGAGTGTATGAGCATGTAAAGAGATAATGATCCAATGACAACTATACTGGAAAAGAAACTATTAGTTTGTTCTTGATTTAACAGGTAAGCTTTCAGTCTTAACTTTAAAGTATTGAGGGATGAAGATAATTTAACTACATGAAGAATGTACAGGTCACAACTTGTCCACCAGAGCGTATATGGGATAGAGTGTGGAGACACTGGAATTGCTGCCAATGGTCTTGGATGAAAAAAGAAACTGGATATTAATGAATGGCTGGTAAATAGAGACAGGGAATGATCAATTTCACTCTAAGGAGATTCTCTGAACTTACCCTTATGCTTTCACAGGTCTTCATCACTTAATAAACATAATAAAATAAACTTACTCACTCACCTGACCATCTCTAGAATGGCCTGTGGTGCAGGTGCAACCTTTGTTGCCATTGGGGTCTTGGTAGGGGTCCATGCCTATGTTCCCACAGCCCTATGTTCGCACAGCCTTATGTTCCCACAGCCCTATGTTCCCACAGCTGTATGTTCCCACAGCCCTATGTTCCCACATTTGAGATTTATCACATGGCGCATGCTCTATGTGGAAAGGTGTCTATGGGTGTAATGTTATGGGAACATAGGGCCTAATTTTCTGTGGAGAAAAAAAGTTAGAAATGTGGGAACATAGGGCTGTGGGAACGGTTACATGCTGTCATTCCGACATCCCACCATTCCGACATATCGCTATTCCAACATGCCATTGTCCCACCATTCCAACTAGGATTTATAAAGGTAATGTACGTTACTCAACAGGTGACTACTTCTCTGGACTCTCTACTTCTGGACATTCTCTTATCTATCTGGCCTGTCTGATCATGCGTAGAAAGGAAATTAAGCACGAGGGTAAGCAAGACAGAAAGACAGATATGACAGTAGACAAGAGGTGATAGTAACGAACTAGCTATTTAAAATTAAATGTAACATTGCCGTTGATGGTAAAATTCGATTGACGCTGGCATGTCCATCATCGCATTTGAAGGACGAAGATTTGATGTTTGTGGGCCCTGACCACCGCTGGTTGGGACGTTGAGAGACGACAAAATGTTGCTCCACTCTCGTAAAAAAAAAAGAGAAAAAACAACAACAAAAAATCATTTGACAGTGAGTCGTAAGCCAGCACTTTATCAGAGTGATGTGCTAAACCTACTATTGCTTTTCTCAGAAGACAGGATCTTGCTCCATTTCTCCTGATCGGTGGTGGACGGCGTCCAGTGCCTGTCCAGTAGCTGCTGGTCTTTTTTTAACGGGTGAAGATAAAACGCGTTTGCATCAGGAGGGCACAGAGACAGATTTTTTTTTTTTTTTTAAACTGGCGACGGGGCAGTTTGGGTTGTCGAGCTCAGCAAAGATGAAACCTCTGTCATTTTCTTTACATGGATCATTTGGATATTTATGGTTTCTTGTCTCGGCATTGTGGGCCAGAGAAATTTATATTCATGGCCCTTATCATCCTGCCTGATTTAAATCCCCCGTTACTCGATTTGAAGGTAACACTGTTCTTTATGTCAAACTCTGAGTACGTTTCTCCGTTGTTGTTTTGGACTGACGGATAAAATGACCGCAGCACCTGGTTGAGGTTTTCTGCCTCATACTTATCCAAATCTGTTACCATCTTCTTCTCAGTGAGCCAGTCCTCAAATACTGTCAAGGCCCATGATGTGCTCCGTTTTGTGTTGATTTCATGCCTTTGCTCTTCAGTTTCATCTGTTTCCTTGTGATTCAGGATCTTGTGTCTAATAAAGTCCTTTCCTGTCTGTGCCTGTGCCTTGTCCTTTTCTTGTCCCACATTGGGGATATCTAGAGATGTACTTCCTAAAACTTTTTACTGGACACAGGGGATCACCAGGCCTGGCGAACATGAAACCTCTTGGGTTTTCCTTGTGTGGGTCTTAATTATTTTTTTTGTCTGAGGATTATGTGCTAGACTGAAGTATTCAATGCCATGCTCGTCTCTTTGGATGATGAAAAATGTCATCATCAGCTCACAGTTCCCTTCCCTGCCACGCCGAGCCAAACACAGCTGGATGTCAAACCACAGCTTTCTGACGAGGTCGAGGGGCGTATGGGGAGACAGCGCAGATGAACTTCTGACTTCTACAAGTTCCGACTCAGGGATACGAGGATGATGGAAGCTGGTGTCTTTCCCACTCTTTCTGTAACACTTCAGCATCGCCTTGAAAACAGCATTACTTGTCTTGAACACAGTGGGCCGGATCTACTAAGATCCCAGATAGCGGGCTCTAATGACCAATTCCCATTCTATTTTTCATCCCTACCCCTAGCCCTTAACCCTTGGCCCTTGAAACGGAGCTACAAGGGGTGAGGGTAGAAAGTCAACCCCTACGAATTGGGACACCCCTTCAACAGTCACATACGTCATCAGTAGTTTCTGCTGGCTTTCACATAAGCAGACGTGACGAGCTTTTGCCACAAATCCTCTATTCAGAACCACGTTAACTTAATAAAATAAAATAAAATAAAATGTAATGCAGACTGACCGGTTTATTGTAAAACATTTATTTATTGATGTAAATGTGGTGATTTCTGTACGTAGGCTCCTGTGTCCAATACACACATGAAGCTTCACTTTTAATTCAAACAAATTAATGTGACTGCCACAATTGTTACATTTCATCAACGAGACCAGCATTTATCTCCTAAAAAGAATGTAACTACCCGGCGTTAAACCTTTAAAAAACCTGTGGGTAAGTTAATTAGCAATGGTCTTTTCTCCCGGGATGATGACAGAGGTTGGCCGGCTGACCAGCTCTCCGGACGGGGTGGTGTCTCCGTGACGAGCCGTTGATCTGCTCCACAGGTGGAGGCTCCACCGGGGCTATTTTGTGACTTAGAAATGGGACACCCCTTAAATGCACATACGTCTGAATCAGGGCCCGCGTTGTCTCTGTAGTCCCTGACATGAAACGTTTTTAAATGTTTATATTTGCACTGTTAACCCGTCCACTTTTAAAAGGAGTAATGTAATTTAAAACAGGCTGGCGGCACTAGCCGCCGAGGCAGACTGGCATCTCGTTGCTGCTCTCCGTGGTCCTGATGCGGCATGGGTACATGCCCTGTCTGCGTCGGCCGATGGACCATCACACTCCGCCGCGGACGGCTGTGGCGCGACACAGTGTTTCTCAAGACAGGACGAACGACTGACCAACTGACCGATCCCCTTCCTGAACGGCTCCAAGCGGCAAAAACCCCACCCGTGAAAGCGGATGTAACGTAGCAACATTGTCCGCACCGGCCGGCTATTGACAAAAGATCGTAAAATAAAAAAATAAAAGTTATGCAACAATGAGGTAAATAATCCATAAAATGGGCCTAAACTAAGATAATACAATGGTTTTCGTAAAATTTATATCTCTATTAACAAAGAAAATAAACTGTGTTTACTGCCAGCCTGACCTCTGCTGTTTTCACTGCTGTTTCCAGCTTCTCTGTTCTCTGCAGGCCTTGTGTTATTGACCCTTGTGTTGGCGCTAGATTTTTTATCTTTTTCGTTGTGTCTTTTCGATTTGCTGTGTTTTTTTATAACCGTTATTTCACTCAGTCGATGTGAGGGTCTAAGGGCAGAGGATGTTGTTTTGATAACATGTAATATATACAAATAAGGCATACAAGTAGGTGTTGTGCACTATATCATCAATCAGATCCACAGGAAATAGATGCCTAAAGAAATCTATGGGATCTCTTCCTTCAACATTTACTTTCCTGTCTCCTAGAAAAGGAGGAAAGTCTCCATCAAAATCATTGTCTTGGAATTTCCAGACGTCTTTGTGGGCTTGAGTGTGGCTAGGCTCCATGTGCATCCGTCTGATCTGGCCCTGATCATCTGGACTGTCTGCCTCTTCATCATCCTCAGCTCTGTCTCTAGTTTTCTGTCATCATCATCACTGTCGTCACTAATATACTCATCACAGTTGCATGTGGATAAACTAACCGCATATTGGTCATCTAAACGGTTAAATTACTCACATGTAAACATTTTAAAACCTAATAAAGTGAATAATAACAGCGCTACAGTGGGTACGTAGCTTTTCCCGGTTTGCCTGCTCACGTCACCAAAGTTTACGGGTCAGCCGCCACCGGAAGTAAACAAATGCGTTAAATGTTTAAAATTAATCGCCATAATTAATGCGCTAACTTTGACAGCACTAATATGAATATGATCAAATATAAATATAACAAAGTATGATAATCACAGAACCTACAGTTAAACTGCACATTATATATATATATATTAAATGAGTAGCCCATAAATATAGCAAATATACACTGATATACAACCAAAACAGTCACAAGGGGAAAAAAGGAGGGAAAATGTGTATTAGAAATATACTTGATGCATGATGTTCACTTCAGTGGACATATGGTTAATTACAGTTTACATCAAAAAGAAGAAAGGACTCGCCACACTGTAGACGCTCCCATACAAAAATGTATTTGAGGACTACAAAATGGGACAACGTTTCGAGCAGTGCGCTCTTCCACAGGTCAATAAAGACAGTTGCTTTCAGGTGCTCATTAAATAGATACACAGGATCCACCCATGGGCGTGGATGAGTGAAGCACCACCGGCTTGACAATAGTTGGCGACATGGTCTAGAATCAACAATAAAAACACAGTGTATAATTGTACAGAGACACATGTCGTCCATTTTTAAATGAAAATAAAGGGAGCGTGCCTATGTTCCCTCAGCCCTATGTTCCCTCTGGACTCTCTCTACCTATCTGGACTCTGTCTATCTGGCCTGTCTAGCCTCTACCTGGTCTTTTTACTAAACTTAACCAACTCCTTTCTTCATTGCCTAAACCCAACCAATGGTGGGACCAAAGGGCTGTGGGAATAGGGCCTAATTTTCAGTGACAACAAAAGTTAGAAATGAGGGAACATAGGGCTGAGGGAACATAGGGCCTAATTTTCAGTGACGACAAAAGTTAGAAATGAGGGAACATAGGGCTGAGGGAACATAGGGCTGTGGGAACATAGGGATGACCCCAAAATGAACAAACGTATGAGGAATATTATAGATAAACTTGAATAAGGTAAAGCACACCTCGGGCCCTAGTTTGGTGGCGCAGCGCAGGTGGCGCAAGGTAACGCAGCCGGTCTAATGCAAGTTTCGACCAGCACAGCCTAGCGCAAAGTCAGATCGGCAGATTGGTAGATCGCGCTGCGCTGAGATAGGCGTGGCCGCGCAGCAGGGGGAGGCGTCACAGATTCAGCTTGGTGCAGTGGAAGTTTGGCTGACTGACCTGCAGTGCACACACGTCACCAAGACCTCACAGGCAGATTTCCACAGTTCCAGGCACATTTCAATGCAATAAATATCCACAATAACCACTATTTAATGCAACTAATGGAATCAACACGTGAATTAATATCTATATAGATTGTCCCGTCACATCTGACGTCAGATCAAAGCAGAGATCAAAGGCTGTGGCACGCGTAATGGATCCCCTTTATTCATTTATTTACTTATTAATTCATTAGCGGCGAGCGACCACGTCGTCACGCAGCCGTAATGAAAAACAAAACACAAATCATCATCTTTCTTACGGGGTGTTCCCACCAAACGCGATGAACGCGATTGAATCGCGCGTCAAATGAAATCGCGTCGCGCTAGACGCTCCAGTTTTGACGCTGGTTCAATATGCAAAAAACGCCTCGTCGCGGCATCGCGTCGCGCGACGAGCCCGCCCAAACAACAACATTTCTCCCACTATTTCATTCTCTGGCCGTCGCTGCACTGTTCCTGTCCCTGTAGATGGGACAGGAACAGCGGTGTGGGTCTCTGGCTGCAGCAGAGACAGCTCCGTGAACTACTGTGTGACTGACCGCCTGTTGAGTGCTTTGGGACGGGGCGGCCGGCTCGCAGCGCCCGCTGGTTGAAAACAGCAGTGATAACGGGCTTTCAGGTCCGAATATCCAAACCAAAAACGTTTGTAACAGCACCGGAAAAGCAACACTGAAGAGCTGTGGCTTTGCTGCAGCTAATGGGGATCTGAATAATAAACTAAACTAAACCAGAAAACTTCTAATATTGTCAATAGACTCGCTCTGACTAAACTGCCAAGGGAACACCAGTACGTCCGTACGTCAGCACGTCGGTGACGATCTCAAAGCTGATAGGCTGTCGCGGCGCGTCTTCACGCGAATTCGCCGCAAAAGTTCAATTATTTGAACTCGAGCGATGAAGCGTCATCGCGCCGGGCGACGCGATGGAGGCGATCTTTCGCGGCCAACGCGTCCATCGCGCCGCGCTATCGCGTCCATCGCATCGCCCGGCGCGATGACGCGTCAAATCGCGCGTTTGCATTGGTGGGAACACCCCGTTAGCCCACCACAACAGCCTCGGTATCAGATAGTCAGTATATAGCCTATACTCAGCAGCTCTCATCACAGAGAAAAAAGAAAAAGAGACGGACAGACAGACAGACAGAGAGAGGGGGGGGGGGCGTCCTTTACGCTGATTTCATCCCGCATGGTGTTTGTTTATATTGTGATTAGTGTACACCTCTCATCTTTCTCACACAGGGTTTGAATAAATGTGAGTTTCTTTATTAGTTTATTAGTTGTTGTTTTTTAGCTGGGCAGTGGTTCTCAGTGTATCAGATCAAACCTGATTAAGGATATTAGTAAACTCATTATTCGGTCACTCTGAGCTCGGACCTCCGGACCAAAACAGCTGTTTCCTCCTGGGAGAGGTTCGGCCTCTGGCGTCGCTGTCTCCTCCGTCCATGTCAAAGTATAAAATGACAAACTTGCAGCGCGCATCGCCCGCGGCGCAGTTAAAGGTGAGGAGAGGAGCTCATTTGATTGGTGAAGATCCGAATCGGCTGTGTTAATCCCACTTCTCCTCCTCCTGTCTCCCTCCTGCCCTGTCTCCTCCCCCTTTGCCGTTTGCGCCGGTAGGAGGGACGAGGGGAGGGTTTGCGCTGGCGTAAGTCGGACTGCGCGGCCCAGCAAACTTGAGAAATGGACCTGGACACACCCCGTTGGCGTGGCGAAGCTGCGCTGAACTTAGACTTCGCCCGGTCTAGGAAACTAGGGCCCCTCTTGTCTATTGCCACAAAAAAGAAAAAAAAAAGGGGGGGGGATGTATATACAGAGGGGTTCCCTGCTTCAATACATCTATAAATATTAGTGAGTCTGGGGTACCCAGAGAAAAAATAAATAAACAAAGGGGTTCCCCTTCCCTATGTAATAAGGGGAAAAAATATGTAAACATAACGGCCCAAAAAGATTGAAAACCAAATACAGAAGATTAATAGTGTGCTATTAAAGCTACACAAAATGTTTATAATCTAGAAAGGGCTGTGAAAATACAGTTAACAATATAGTATTCATTAAGACTTGAATAAGTGACAGATTGATCTGTTTTGAGATGTTTATTAATTTTTATCGAAGTGTTATTCCGGGGGGAGTGGCAGTCTAAAGCTGCAGCAAGAAGAGTTCAGTGGAAATACCCCATCGACATACTGGGGAAAAAAAATATATAGTGGGACCTTTATAACTTACAAAACAAGTAAGAAAAAAATTGTGTTTCTACTGACACTTCAGGTTATGATTCTGATTTGCCTACAAGATATATCATAACCTGAAGGTTCAGTAGAAACACAGTTCTGTTTTCCATGCCGATGCCGATGTCTGATCCACGGTACACCCCTCCCATCACTAGCTCGTCCCAAGTCCCCCACCTGGACGTTAATGAAGCGGGATCCTGCATCGCTGGTATTTCTGGGTCACAGGAAGCCTGGCTGGTTGAAGGAGAAGGATCCTGCATAGTTTTTGTTTTTGGGTCACAAGAACCCTGGCTGGCAAGGGGAGAACTAGACATGTGGCCCGAAAGAGGAGGCACAGTGGTAGAAGCTGCAGCATGGGAAGGGAAGCAGCCTCTATCACCCTCCTGACTGCCTCTTGGATTGCTGCATCATCCACCTCGTCAAGATGTGAGACCATTGGTGGTGTGGGTTTGGAGGCACGTAGGAGGGCCAGTTCTCTTGCAATGTATCTGTCCTTCGCTTTCTGGATGTACAGTGTAACCACTGGCTTCTGCAAAAAAAAGCAGAACGTACATTTAGTAAATGTACTAAACTTCGCCATGTCATGTTGTTTACACATCTCCATGGCAACATGGATTTTTCCCCCTTTTATTTTAAAAAACGTCATTTATTACGGTTACATGCTGCTATTCCGACATGCCGCTATTTCGACATTGACTTCTAATTGTCGGAATAGCGGCATTAACATTATTTTTCAAACGTCCCACTATTCCGACATTTTTTTTTTCATTGTCGGAGTAGCGGCACTTTACTATTTTTCAAACATTCCGCTTTTCCGACATTGATTGATTACCTTATAGTCAGACGTGTCCTTCTGATTTTTTTTTTTTTCATCTGAGACACTGTTTCTCATACACAAATACATAGGCCTATTAGAGAAGAAAAAACAAACCCTCCAAGTTTAAAAACACACTGGCAGCTGAGATTTGGGAGGTTTTTGTTTTTATTGTAGCTTATTAAAATGCAAGATCATTTTTCTGACTGATGTATTGCCCGATGCCATGTATCTCGCTTTCTTTCCCCCACCCTCCGCCCGTTGTCTTCGTTGTCACTTTGTTGCCGCTCCACAGAGCGCACATGGCTAATTAATATGCACGTGCTGACCATATATGGTTGTGTCTAGGCATTCCGGAGGCGGAGGTGTGTTCACGTGCAACTGCGCACCATTCTTGGATCCAGTTTGATTTATCAAAGAGAAATTGTGGAGAGTTGTGCACTCACAGTTTGATAGATCTGAAAAAGGTGTAAATATTGTGGGTGTCTTTTCGCCGTATAGGCCTAAGCAAAACATTTAGTAGCAGCAGTTTTACACTGCTTACTTACAGTTTTGATAAATGAGGCCCTAAACCCAGACGCTCACAGAGGCACTTCTCCGCGACTCATCCGCGGCGCTGTCCGTGGTGCTGAAGGTGACAGGTTAACTTGACAAACAAACTGCAGCATAGTTCTGTTTGTTTATCATGTGTCAGTTTTGTTTGTGACTTGATAGTTGAGTTGTTGAGATTAAGAACATCACTCCCTCATCAAACCAGTGATAGGCATGCTGAAAAGAAAAGAGAGAGAGAGAGACGCGCCTGGGTATCGCAGCTGTAAAAGAAAAAAAAGAAGAAGAAGAAGAAGAAAAAAAGACCATGTGTCGGAATAGCGGTATCAAAAAGTGTCGGACTACCGGCATGTCTAGATAGAGGGATGTCGTAATAGCGGGATGTCTAAATAGAGACATGTCGGAATAGCGGGATGTCTGAATAGCGGGCGGACCCCATTTATTACTCGTGAAAATAAATCACATCTACATTGACCTCCTGTAGGTTGTTCCTGACAGCTGCCAAAGTCACATTTATAGAACAATTCTTTTATTTTATTTTTTGTTAATATATTGTAAACTTCCCCGTTACAGCCGAGAGGATTGTCTCCCTCCCATGTGTGTAACGTTACAAAGTCGGAGAGACACGAGTTGTGATCGCGGTGAATATGTTTTTTAAAATATTAGATAAAACGGAGGTGATTACCTGTATGTTTCTCTCTCTCCCTCTCTCTCGCTTGCGCGCCTTAATCTGGAGTAATCGTTTGTCTTTCTCTATCAGCTGTGTCGGCGACACGGCGCTATAACTTCATGTAGCCTACATACAGAGTTTGCGGTTGTAGAAGCTACATCTGTGAAAGGGAAAAAACGGCATCTTTGTTATAACTTGGGCGAGTTTGTGCAGTGTTGATTTAGTTCGGGAAAGTCCGAGACCGCGTTAAAACATGAACGTCAGCTCAGAGTTCACTCATCTGGGACTAGAAAATCCTTTCTGTTGCTAGGTCGTTACTAAGGTTCGGACTATTTGCTGTAGAGGTGAACTAGGTTCCATTACACATAGGAGTCTACTGACGTGACTGATTGTGTTTCAGTTATTAGATCAGACCCCATGTATTTCCATGGAAACGGGAAGCACACTCGCTAAAAACTTTAAATTTTGAGAGCAAAACTAGGGGTGTCAACAATAATCGATTCGGCGATGCATTGCAATGCGGGACATGCACAATTCAGCATCGATGCAGCAACGTGCCATAATCGATTATGTGTTTATTTTCTGGCCTCAAATAAAGTTGTGAAGTTTCAATTACCTCCGGGGGTATTTCCGGAGCAACGACATGCGCAGCCTGTAGCTACATGCTAAGAGGCAGCACCAGCAGGAGCAGTGTTGCCGCTGGCTTTCTTTTTCCTTCTTTTTTTTTTCACCCGCGGTCGGGTTGAGAATTAATTAATTAACGCTCATGAGTCCGGCCGTGTTGGGGCCGAGATTCAACAAGCCGGTCGGGTTTTACCGTTACTACAGGCAGCATGCCCGTTTATCACCAATAAACACAGTAGAGGAGGGTGAGTGACTGAGCTCAGGCTGTGTGGGGGGGGTCTCTGATGCAGAAAGAGAGAGAGAGAGACCTGCCGTGCCGTGTAAAAAACAACAACAAAAAGTGTCACAACTTCCTGTATCTGGCCCTTCAAAATAAAAGCCCCATAGTCTTTCATATAGTTCAGTCATATTGATTTTGAGTTAATATTGACAAGACGGCTCCAAAGGTTTGTTTGTTTTTTCCTGCGACCAATCGACCAATGAAATTTTGGTCGGCTAATTTTGGGGGGCAGCCCTAGAAGTGATGTATGTTTTCTTTTTCAGGTTTGAAAATGCCATATCCAATACCCTGTACCATTCAATTTTATTTAATGACATTTATGTCAAAGATACAGAAGAGTGATAATACACACATAGCAGCCGATAAAATCCGTTGTTCAATATCTCATGACTGATGAAAAATTTGCCGTGTTGCGTGCAGTAGAATTTTGATGCATTGCAATGCATTGTAGAATCGAATCGAATCGAATCGTTACCTGCTGAATCGTAATCGAATTGAATCGTGAGGGCAGTGCCAATGCACACCCCTAAGCAAAACGTCCATTAACATGAATATATATTTAATTATATGCTTTATTTTGTTGGTAATTGTTGTATAATCGCAATATTACCCTCGAGGGTGTGCTTGAACGTAATTTGAGCACTTTGGTGATGCTTGCCAAAGAAACGGCCTATTTCCGCGGCCTAAAAGAGGTTTTACCTGAAAAAAAAATACACAGTTCCATTGTTGACTATAATATAATTTTTTCCAGCCCTTCAAAGTGCAGGAAAAACGCAGTTTTTATTTGGATCTAACCAACTCACGTATCCCTCCGCCCAGGGTTAGCGCCCGCCGATCAGCAGTTGGTTAGGTCCAAATAAAAACTGTGTTTTTCCTGCACTTTGAGGGGCTGGAAAAAATTATATTAAAGGGATAGTTCACCCTAGAATGATATTTCGCTCATTATCTACTCACCCTCATGTTGACTAAGGGCTGGAAGAATTTTCAGAGTCCACCGTCCCTTCTCTGAGTTACAGGGGGTCTTGGCGTAGCAGTGCATTTCAATGCAACAGTTGCAAAGGGACACCAGAGCTCTTCGTAAAAAAAACACACACAAAAAAACATCCAAATACCTCCATGATGCTCATATGTAATGTCCGTCTTGTGCTGAAGCCCCAAATTGCGTAATTGTCCCGAAAAAAATTAAATAAGTCTATATTTTAAGCTTGTTTGTAGCGGAAGCTTCTCGAAGCTCCTCTTCCTGGTCCGTCCAAATCTCGCGTGATTCGCAGTAACCGCACTGACGCCGGCGCAAATCACGCGAGATTTGGACGGACACATATGGGCACAGAAAGTAAACTGGCTCCGCTTCTCGGCTGTTCGCGGCCCTTCCGCGTCCGGTGGACGTTCCGCGGCGCTATGCAGGCACCGGGCACTGCAGTCAAAGACGGTAAATAGAGAATCTTTGCTGCAGCCTGCATATCGAGCAGGTCATTACTGCTGGAATACGAACTTTTCCCCCCACATTCGAACGAATATTCGAATGTCGAATAAAAAGTGACAGCCCTAGTGACCGCTGCCTGCTGATCAGAGGAAGCTGGATCTGATCTAAAGTGCCGTGTTTCGGCTGCAAAAACCTGTCGAACTGATCCGCGCACGCACACAGACACACACGCACGCACAGACACACACACACGCTCACGTCACGCACACAGTCACACACTAAAAAAAAGGAAAGAAAAAGTTGTAACTCAAAGAAAAGAAAGAAAAGAGGCTGCAGTAGTCTGTGTCAGTAGCTAAATGTTTTGTCTTTTGTCATCAAAAGTCATTTGTCAGTGTTGATTTTGTTGTTGTTTACAAGAGAACAATTGTACAGATGTTGAGGCATTACTAAAGCAAAATATAATGGAGCCAATTGTACTGGTTCACCTGAAAATGACAGCTGACACAAAAACCTCTTTTTCTCAAGATTTTGGTGCCAAAATGGCATTTTGGGCTAAACTAACCTATATTCAACCGCCAATTTCACAAGACACAAGATAGAAACAAACAGTTTTTTTTGCTGGAAAGTAGAGACCCTCATCTTTCCTTTGATGGGTTGAATGTGTATGTAGTAACAGTACATAATATATGGTGGGTCTATGGAAATCAGTCAAAAAGCTGGAAAATGCCTGGCAAGCTGGAGGAAGCTGCTGTGAGAATGGCTGGCAGTCAAAGAGTTAAGGAAGAAGAGAACAGACCTGAGGCAGCAACACACAGTGGTCAACACAACTTTATACAGTACATCGATACACTGGAGCCTCAGTAATAACACAGGAAACACATACAGTTTCCAGGGGAGAGAGTAAGACTTGATCTGAACACCTCATCTGGAAACCAGAAGGTCTTGGTGATCAGCTCCTGTAGGACCGATGGACACCATCTTGGATCCAGGATCCAGTTCATATAAACATCAGTGTCTCAAAGTCCAGAGACAGAGAGGACTCTGTCGGGTCCAGAGGACACAAGGACGACTGGACTCTCCTTTAGACACTTTACTTCCAGCTGTAGAGAAGAAGAAGATGAAGAAGAAGAGGTGATGAGTGACAGCAATGCCGAGACCCCCTGTAACTCAGAGAAGCCACGGAGGACTCTGAAACTTCTCCCAGCCCTTAGTCCACATGAGGGGGAGTAGATAATCAGTGTTTTCGGTGAACTATCCCTTTAAAGGTCCCACTGGTCACTGTGAACTCCTGAGTGGTTCAACAGGTCACAAACACCACAAAGCTGCGGCCCTCAGGGGAATCCCCATCGATGGTCACTCCAGAACTGTGTATCACCCACAATGCATTGCATTGCAGATTCAATTCATGAGCAGGATTTGACCCCCCACTACAAAAAAGTGATTGGTGAGTGGAAGTCATTCATTGAGTGACAGAGTGAGTCCTTTTGTCACTGCCCGACTGTGCCTGATGTAAGACTTTTAAAAGGAAGTTCTGTTTCAAAAAAAAGTTCATCACAGTTACTCACCTTTGTTGGTGAGATTGAAAACTTTTCATATGGGATAATATTATGCTGCTACATGATGTTTATTTGCTATTGTATGCTGCTACAATAACTGATGTGTTATTTTTCTAATAGTGAGGTTCAAATCAAAACTTGCTTTTGTATGTTAGATTATGATACATCTAAAATGTGGAAGTCAATTGAGCAATTGTACTGCAAAGTTAATTTTAAAAAGTATTAAATGAGAACGTTTTGGTATCTTGATTTAAGACAACATCACTTATATTTGTTATGCTGTTTTAAGAAATTATGTCTTATTTTAATTACTTTTATGCTCATTATCAATCCCAGATTAAGGTGTCATTTCTTAGTGAAGATACTTAAATTCTCATTTTGAGTAATTTTATCTTACATTAGTGTTTTTTCATTGCTTGTTTTAGAAGAATTTGGATTAATTTAAGATTTTCTGTGTAGTTTAAAGTCTCATTTTAGTCTTTCTGAGCTAAGAAATTTGGGCTTATTTTAAGAATTCTTATCAAGCAAAAAAAAAGCTTACCCCGTTGGCAGATTGTTTTGCTTGCTACAAGATCATTTGATTGAATATAAGAATATTTTACTTCTTTCTAGAAGGGCTGTTTTTGCAGTGAGTGTCTCAAAGTCCAGAGACAGAGAGGACTGTCTGGTCCGGAGGACACGAGGACGACGGAGGACTGGACTCTCCTTTAGACACTTTACTTCCAGCTGTAGAGAAGAAGAAGAAGAAGAAGAAGATGCATTGCAGTAGTGCACGAAAAATACGTCCATGCGTTGGCAATAATGAACCAGTTGTGTTTTTACCACCAAAGAAGAAGAAAATAAAGGGTCAGTAAATATTCAATCAGACAAGTTTAGCAGTGACAACATGTCAGAGTAAACAATTTACAAGTGGTAATAAAAATATATAATAACTTATTTGTCACACAAAAAAAAAGGCCTATGGCCGGTCCGTCACTGGCTGCATGGATTTCTGTATTTCTTCTTATAAGAGGCAGTACAGCGCTACACATACAACGTGTGGTCGACTCGTGATCGTCACGGCTGTTAGTGAACGAGGGCAGGTGTGTTCCGTTTACCTCTTCCACTCCTCCCCCGCCCACTTACTTGCCCTCCGCTCTCCAAGTGGATTAGCAAGGGCTGAGGGCAAATGAGCGAGGGGAACTCAACTGGCTTTTGGAATGCAGGGTAGGACTGATCACAGTCACTGGATCCCAGTTGACACTAAACAAACACTGCCCAAAATGTATTTATCATCAAATAACATCACCAATTGAAAAAGGAACAAAAAAACAAAGCGACAGACATTCCAAGACATGACAAAGGCAAACATTATCAAAACATTTAACCAAATAATATATAGAAGTTAAATAATATAAGAAATATAGAGATAAAATAATAAGTAAATAAATTAAATAAATAAATAGGTCTAATAAAAGAAATAAATTATAAAAAAGACCTTAAGAAATAAATTAAAGATATAGAACAAGTTATAAAGGCAGACAAGATTACTTAAAGCAGAAGTAAGTGATATATTTGTGTTAATATAAGTCTTAAATAGTTATATCTTCCGACAGCAATCACTTACATAGAGTGTTTGGACTGAAACACGGGTCTGTCAGTCACTCTGCTCTGCTCTGCTCTGAGCCGAGGAGAAAACATTTATCGTATCCTACAGTTTTTATCCAATGAGGAGAGAGAACGGCATGCAGGGCTGTGTGTGCAGCCAAGGGACGCCGTGAATGTGGTGACGTAGGGACGAGGACTGTTATGGTGCGTTCAAGGAAACTCGTTTTTTTCCGACCTGTGAAGTCGTACCAGTTCGATCTGGTACATAGACTGTACAAAAAGACGTACTGGTACAATTTCACGGGTCGGAAGTTACGAGTGGCCGTTATAGTGACTTTCACCGGTAAAACAGGTCGGAAAAACACAAGTGGGTTGCCTGGAACGCTACAAAGTCGTAAGTTGTGACTTGAAGCTGTAATTTATGATTTCAAAAGCCTGCCTGGAACGCAGCATTAGCGAAAACGACCGGATCACTCACTTCTGCTTTAATATAATTTGAATAAAATTAAATTGCTGATATACATTTTTTGTTTGATTCAACATATAATACAGACATAAAATACATTTTTAATTCCATTGAAAATAATGGGAATGGTGGGGTTGTATTAAGACATTTTGGCTTTATGAATATGGAATTTACCTAGTAATATGAAGAGATTAATTATGTTAAATTTATTATTGTGAGAGGAGGAGCCAAAAATAATAATTTTCTCATCAAAGTGATACCTAACTGTGGTTTTAGCTAAAAGAAAATTTTCCAAATCTTTCCAAAAAGTGATACAAAATGGACACTTAAATAATAAATGGATGATACTTTCTCTATCGTTTTTACAAAAGGTACAACTGTCATCAATGTCAGAAAACTTGGATACTTATACATTAGTAGGATATGTGTTATGTAAAAGCTTGAGATGTAAGTCTCTAATTTTGTTAGAAATTAAAAATTTTAATGGGACAAGCCAAGCTCTACTCCAGTTTATATCATTGAAGAGGGAGTTCCAATGGGGTCATTCCTATGTTCCCACAGCCCTATGTTCCCACAGCCTTATGTTCCCACATTTCTAACTTTTGTTGTCACTGAAAATTAGGCCCTATGTTCCCACACCCCTTTGGTCCCACCATTGGTTGTGTTTAGGCAATGAAGAAAAGAGTTGGTTAAGTTTAGTAAAAAAGACCCGGTAGAGGCTAGACAGGCCAGATAGATAGAGTCCAGATAGGTAGAGAGAGTCCAGTGGGAACATAGGGCCTAATTTTGAGAAAAATCTTAGAATTGTGGGAACATAGGGCTGTGGGAACATAGGGCTGTGGGAACATAAGGCTGTGGGAACATAGGCATGGACCCGTTCCAATAAGTCTTTCCATGTGGAGTTATTTTCCTTTAGCTATAAAAGCATCTTCTAATATGTTTATTGGTACATTAGTAATTAATAAATTGGATTCCATCTAAGTAAAGTGTCTCTGCTGGTTCTCTACTGGGACATGTGACTCCACCTCCACTGACATCATCATCATCATCATCATCATCAGTGTGCTCTTATTTTGCGAAGTCCAGGGGCCAAATGTATAAAACTCTGTGTATATTTAGGTGTAGACATCTGTGTTCGCACAAAACAGGAAACATGCATACGCAGTCTTCCCGTCAGATGTATAAAACGTATATTCCCAGTGTTTTTTTCTCATACATCTCAATCATGCTGAAATTGTGCGCACGGGCACGAGTCCTTTGACCATGCCCACCTTTCACCATAGATGGCTTCCAACACACCCCCAGTTGCCTATTTTGCATATAAAAGGCCGGGATTTAATTTAAGGAGAAATAGCGGAAGCAAGAAAGAGTCTGTTGAACAAGAAGCGCCATTCCACCGATTGTGAAATAGAAGTCATGAATCATGATTGAAGAAAATTATCAAAGAAAATTATATTATTCGGACGCTTAAGCTCAGGCATGCCAAATAAAACCAAGGTGAATTTCTGGGTGCAGTAAATTTGGTGAGTTTTGAGCGATGGGCACTGGAAATTTAAAAAGAAGAAAAAAAAGCGGTCTGACTAAAAACGGGGGACTGGGAACCCCAGCGCCCTCTGCCCTTATTGTGCGCACCGCGTCTGTCCTGATCCAAACTGCCGTCAGTGGCATTTTGCCAGATGAATCAGGAGACACAGATTCAGTTCATTTACTATCCCTTTTGCCAACTCGCAACATCACAATAATCTGAAACGACGTGAAGACAGGAGGCTACGTATGGTCTGAAGCATGCATACGAATACGCACATTCTCACCGTGGATTTTTATACATGAGAAAAAATACGTGGAAAGTGGCGTACGCACACATTTCATGTGTACGCATGGTTTATACATTTGGCCCCAGGTGTTGACAGGAAGTGGTTCTGGTCTGGTCTGGTCCTGACTGTTGCCATGGTGATGAATGATGGAGCCCATCATGATGCTCATCACATGGACCTTCACACAGGAACATGAGTGTGAGCTCATCAGACTGATCTCAGAGCAGATCACTGTGTCGTCAGCTTCACTTCCTGTCCACATCAACACGGCTCCGCCCCCCACAGTCTCCTCAACACACACTCTGACTGGCTGACGCTCTCTTGTCTGCTCTCTGACCCCGCCCCCTTACTGACCTCAGAGTCTCCAGTCGACAGTGTTGACTCTTCTCCAGAGCACGAAGATCCTTCAGGTCTGAAGACTTTAACTTGTTGTTGCTCAGGTCCAGGTGTCTCAGGTGGGAGGGGTTGGACTTCAGAGCTGAGACCAGAGAAGAACAGCTGATCTCTGACAACCAGCAGCCCTCCAATCTGAATAAAGAATAAGAGATCAAATTGAAAATTGATCAGATGAGTCCTGATCAATGATTAGTAGAGGACCCCCCCACACACACGCACGCACACACACAAAGTTCAGTTGTGGATCAAATATCTAAGATCTAAGAACAGTAACAGCATTCATCTGAGCACAGAAATAAAACAGAGTCTGACCTCAGAGTCTCCAGTCTACAGTCTGGACTCTCCAGAAAACCACTCAGACCCTTCACTCCTGAATCCTGCAGGTTCTGGTTCCAGCTCAGGTCCAGTTCTCTCAGGTGTCTCAGGAGGGAGGGGTTGGACTTCAGAGCTGAGACCAGAGAAGAACAGCTGATCTCTGACAACCAGCACCACTCCAATCTGAATAAAGAATAAAATCAGTGAGTTGAGGACAAAGCTCCTTGTTGACAGCGTTCAGTGTCTCATCATCTGTTCAGAGCTGAACAAGCTTCAGAAAGAACAACTTTAGAAAATCAAAGTCCAACAGCTGAAGCAACAGGAAGCAGGTTAAACAGTCACATAGAGAGAAAACAGCTCATTAATAGGCTATTCATGAGAAGCTGCTGCTGACTCCGCCTCTTCACCTGTCAGCTCCACCTGTGGCTCCATCCATACAAACTCATGTTGAGCAGCCACATTGATCAGAGATTTACTGACCATGCTCAAGTTTAAAAGACAACAAACATGTGAGGCTGGACTCTGTTGACATGACAACAAATGTATACAAACATGTCAAATAAAGTTCAGAGACAAAAACCTGCTGGCCAGGGGAGTATACTCCAGAAAGCAGGTTATATGAAAACCCAAAGTGAACCCTGAGATGAGGGAAACAGGAGTTTTCAGTTCCAGGAGGAGAGGTAACTGAAACTCTGGGTCGGCCGACCAATAATATTGGCCAATATTAACCTATTTTTGTAATATCTGTTCATATCGTTATCGGTTTTTCCACCGATAATGAAAACTGATAACATAATGTCTGGGTGGTGCTGCTGCCGCTGCTTGTGGGGTCCTGAGACATTTACCGGCGCGCGATTGATGACCTCATCAAACCGCACCCGGAACCAAAACAACAACAGAGTGTGGCTAGTGTGGCTAACAGGTTGCTCGCTCGTTGCTACACAAAATGTCTGTGGTCTGGAATTTTTTTGACATTTCACCTGCGGATACCAGATTTACAATTTGTAAAGATTGTGAGGCGCTTGTCATGCGAGGGGGGGACCAACGCTTCGTCTTTCAACACTTCAAATTTAATCTCTCACATCAAGAAGAACCACCCCGAGGCACAGCAAAGTAAGGCAAAACAACGAGGAAAGGACTCCCTGAAGAAAACAACGCAACTGTCGCTCAAAGAGTCACCAGAAAAAAACGGAAATACAAGGAACACCCAAGAGCGAAGGCTGTCAGCCAAAAAATCTTGGAGTGCATCGCAATGGATAATCAGCCGTTTTCCATTGTGCAAGGCGTTCCTTGAGCCACGCTTTGCCATGCCCAATTGCAAGTATTTCTCGGATGTTTGCCTCCCCGAGTTGTACAATGTTGTTTATGGACACGTCGAGAAGCTAATTTCTGATGCTGTAGCCATTAGCTTCACTACAGATATCTGGTCTTCAAGCATTAGCCAGGTTAGCATGCTGAGCTTGACTGCTCAATGGCTAGACCCGGACTTTAAGCTAGTCAAGGCACTGCTACATTCTCAAGCGTGTCGTGG
Source organism: Trachurus trachurus (assembly GCF_905171665.1). Taxonomy (NCBI): domain Eukaryota; kingdom Metazoa; phylum Chordata; class Actinopteri; order Carangiformes; family Carangidae; genus Trachurus; species Trachurus trachurus. The sequence continues at coordinate 4,393,608 of NC_139892.1, forward strand.
GTCTCACACGGCACAAGCGATCACGTGAAGCACTTTTGAAAAGATGTTTGAGACGTGGAAAATCTCCAAGGAGAGGGTGCATGTAATAGTACGGGACAATGCACGCAACATGGCTAAAGCTACGTCGGAGTTTGGTGTGCCAAGTCTGCCCTGCATGGCACACACCTTGCAGCTGGCAGTGAACGGAGGTGCCCTGTCTCAATGCAACATAGCAGATGCTCTGGCTGTGGGGAGACGTGTGGTTGGCCACTTCAAACACTCACCACTGGCTTGCAGTCGTTTTGAAGACATACAAAAAGAACTTAACATGCTTGTGAAAAAGCTGCAACAGGATGTACCCACCAGGTGGGATTCCACCTATTATATGATGCAAATCCTGGTGGAGCAGAAGAGGGCATTGAGTGCATATGCTGCAGATTATGAACTCCCTGCAACATTGAATGCAACTCAATAGGACGAATCGGCTTGTTGTTTACAACTACTTCCAGGTAGAAAATCAGCATTCGAACAATAGTGAGGGACGAGAGTTTTGCTATATATATCTAATTTTTCATGTTACTATATCGCCGTTTAGACTAATCTGATGTTTGTAAAGTCTATAAAACCAATGATTGGACAAACATTACTATTTATGTGTGCACATTTTTGTAATTAGTCATGGTTATCATAGATTAGCTGGGCTAACGGTTAGCTACCTGTTTAACTTTAATAACTCAGTGACTCAATAAACGGTCCATGAAAAAATATTTTCTCCAGCGGATATCTTAGTTACAACATGACTGAGCTAACTGGAGTAGTTTCATGTCGTGTCCGACAACGGGAGGGTTTTAACAGCTGACGTCCTGGTGTTAGCTTAGCTACCGCCGTTAGCTTTAGCTACTGCCGTTGGCTGTCCCCGTCAGCTGAGCCACTGATGATTTCTAGACACCGTGATTCCCCCAAACTGAATACAACACATAGCAACACAAAACACACACACAGAAATAGTAATGTTTCTTCTATCATTTCAGATTTGTCTAAACGGTGATAGGGCGCGAAAAATATGATATATATAGCTAAACTTTTGTTTGTTACTATTGATCTCATTCAAATTACATGCTGGTTTTCTACCCTGAAGTAGAATGTAAACAACAAGGCGATTCGGTCTATGGGGGATTCTGGAGAAGATGACCAACCTTCTGGAAGCCTTTGAACAGCTTACCAAGACATCAGCTCTACAGAGACCACTGCTGCAGATGTCATCCCTGCTGGGATGTCCCTCACACGGCTGCTGGCCAGGGTTGATGAATCAGACAAGGGCGTGCAAACAGCCAAACGTACTCTACTCGAAGCTGTCTGTAATCGCTTTAACGGTGTGCAAGGTGAACCACTGTATACCATTGCAACTATGGTTGATGCCCGTGCTGAGGAGATCAACACGTAACATCAAAGCACCTGACAGGCTTAATCTGTGAAGCCAATACATGTATCCTTGGTTGAAAGAACTGGACACTTTAGGGTGTTATGGCTAAAGTGCATAAACAGTTTTGTGTTGTGTTATAATATAAGTATGTGTGTTTTTATCTTAAGGAATGGGAGATGTGGTGATATGTGCACCAACAGGGGGGGGGGTCGGACCGTATAACGCCAAGAAGCGGGGGCATTTTCATTTCGGCGGAATGTGGCACACTCGTAGCCTCAGATGCTATCAATAATAAAGTTGTGTTAAAACACCAATGTTTCGACCATGATGGTCTTCGTCAGGGTATGAGATAAGATTATAGATTATAGATAAGTTATTGACACATAACATGTGTTTCTGTAATTGACTGGACTAAAAGCAGAGAAGAAGAAAACAGACGTCACCATGACGACCCTCAGTGTCGATCTGTATAATATCAGCCTCATGTCTGCAGCTCCGTGTCAACACAACTTTCACATCACATTCATCCGAGCACAGAAATAAAACAGAGGCTGTATTCGAAACCGCATACTATACTGCTAGTACGTACTGATTTGGCCAAAATGTAGTATGTAGTATGCAGTATGCGAACAAAAGCAAAATCTGCAGTATGCGAAAAGTTCCCGGATGTCGTACTGATTCGGAAAATATCTCCAGTATGCATCTGACCAGTCTACATCGCGTACTGTATCCCACAATGCAATGCTCCCCTGACGTCCTAACCGTAACCAGAGCGTAACCAAAGATGGTAGTGTAGCCGTGTACCGTAACTATAGTTTAATAAAATAAAACTTAATGCAGACTGATCGGTTCATTGTAAAATATTTATTTATTTTTTGTAAATGTGGTGATTTCTGTACGTAACGTTAGGCTCCAGAGCCCCGAGGCAGCGCTGCTTACACACAAGAAGCTTCACTTTACATTCAAACAAACTAATGCTACTGCCACAATTGAGATTTCATCAATGAAACCAACATTTATCTCCTTAAAATAATTTAACCAGCCGGTGGTAAACCTCTAAAAACCTGCGGGTAAGTTAATTAGCGACCGTTTTCTCCTCCGGAATGACGTCGTAGTGCTGGCCGGCCGAGCACGTCAGGAGCCGGGCTGCTGCCTCTGTGATGTCCCGGTCGCTGCGGAGCTTCACTTCTCCGGAAAACATGGGAGCAAACTTTTAAACAGCCGTCATTTGGATAAACTGGCTGTATATTTGGGGTCTTAACAGTTACTTTCTCGCATGAAAAAATATTAAAACTTAATAAAGTTACATAATTACAGCGCTAGAGCGAGAAATAAAACAGCTTTTAGCCTGTTTTACAGCTACTGCTACCGGTTGCCGTGAAATGCATTCTGGGAAACTCGTATACTGCATACTGCGATGATAACGGCGTCGGTCTGCTGAAGCAGCATACTGAATCCCACATTCAGTATGCAGTATACAGTACATATAACGCAGTATGTAGTAGGCAGTACGGTAGTATGCGGTTTCGAAAACAGCCAGAGTCTGACCTCAGAGTCTCCAGTCTACAGTCTGGACTCTCCAGAAAACCACCCAGATCCTTCAGGTCTGAATTCTGCAGGTAGTTGGAGCTCAGGTCCAGGAGTCTCAGGTGGGAGGGGTTGGACTTCAGAGCCGAGACCAGAGAAGAACAGCTGATCTCTGACAACCTGCAGCTCCTCAATCTGAATAAAGAATAACAGCACAGATTCATCAGCTGCTGCTGACCTCAGATCAGTCTCAGTCTGTCAATACACAATCAATATCTGATCAGTACCTGTTGGACTAAACACTGACTGCAACTCTCTGACAACACACACACACACACACACACACCAGGTTCAGTTGTGGATCAAAGATCTAAGATCTACAACAGTAACAGTCAGTGAACTGACCTCAGAGTCTCCAGTCTACAGTCTGGACTCTCCAGAAAACCACTCAGATCCTTCACTCCTGAATCCTGCAGCTTGTTTTCACTCAGGTCCAGTTCTCTCAAGTGGGAGGGGTTGGACTTCAGAGCTGAGACCAGAGAAGAACAGCTGATCTCTGACAACCTGCAGCTCTTCAATCTGAATAAAGAATAAAAGAAGAAGATGAAATGACTGATCATTGATGAGATGTGTTGTGAATCATCATCATCAGCTTTTTTGAAAAGGGACAATGCACATTAATAAAGATTTGTAAAAGAAAAACACATGTAAATGCACCCGAGTTAGCTTACAAAGCTAGTTTTCATTGTTTGTCCCTCTGCCAGATTGTACAAGGCAACCTTAAAAAGAGCAACAATGGAATAAAATATACTACCACATGGGGTAGGACACATTCTATACACATACTAACTGATTCATAAAAGTGTTTATTTTGGTCTAAAGAGAAGTTTGATACTGGTAATGTTCATGTTCTTGCAATGCAACAATCGTTTAATAAATAAATACAGAGAATACAGAAAACCGAGGTTTAAACTGAACCGTGAGTCAAAAACTGAAGTTCGAACCGAATCGTGGGTTTGGCGAACCGTTACACCCCTACTAATTGATAGCCTATAAAATGACGTGTTTTCTCCTGCGGGACGGGAGAAGACACAAAATCAGTGCATCTCTATTATTGTGCGGGAATAAATTCTCAAGAGTTTTGCGGGTGCGGGCGGGAGTGGATGCACACACATTGCGGTTGCGGGCAGCAAAGGTCAGAAATTCAGCAGGATGAAGAAAACAGTCCCGCGCAGGGCTCTATTCATGAGCCTCAGTGTCTCCACTGTGGGATCATCAAACCAACACTGTTCTCTGAGCTACAGGACTTTAACCTGTCTGTACAGACTTGTGTAATGTCTGTAAAAACCTTGGCTATTTACTCTTTTATGCTTGTAAAAATCTTGTCTTTTTATGCTTGAATATCCTTGTTATTAACTTTTATGCCTTGTTTTCTGCTGAATGTTTGTATAGTTGTGCATATTTGCTATTGTATTTTAACCTATCTTTTCTCCCTCACAGCCCCCCTCCCCCTCAAGAAGCTTATGCCTCTTGTCAGGCCATCATTGTAAATAAGAACTTGTTCTTAATTGATTCTGCCTGGTTAAATAAAGGTTAAAAAAATAATAAATAAAACCTGACCTCTCACACTGGGAAGCTACTTTGACCTTTGACCCTGAAAACCTTTGACCTTCTACCAGCTGCAGTAACATGGAGTCAAACTGAACTTCACACATTTGAACTGAACACAGACAAAAGTCCAACAGGTCCAGTCAGTGAACTCACATCAGAGTCTCCAGTCTACAGTTTGGACTCTCCAGTCCAGCACACAGAACCTTCACTGATGAGTCACTCAGGGTGTTGTTACTCAGGTCCAGTTGTGTCAGGTGGGAGGGGTTGGACTTCAGAGCTGAGGCCACGACTTCACAGTGACTCTCTGAGAGTGAACAACCACCAAGCCTGTGAAGAGAGAAAATATAAAATATGTCAGAATCCAATCAGAGTAAAGCTGCAGTAAAAACACAGTTGATGCATCTGATGACAGGACGTGATGATGTGATGAACATCAGAGCTTCAGCTCATCTTCTCTGACTGAGGTTGACAGGAAACTCTGAGACCTGCACTGGTTTAATCTGGATCTGTGATTTAGATGAAGATTTATCAGGTTTGAATAAAACCAAAGAGTCAAAATAAAAAAACTAAATTAGTGTTTTTGTTAATTAAACAACAACAATCACAACAAGCTGAAGATCCACATGTTGGAGCTCACAGCTTTTCACCTTAAAAACTAAAACACGACTCACTTGGAAATGTTTCAAAGTCAAACTGAGAATAAAAAAAATCTGTCAAAATTGTGTTTATCTGAATGATTAAACCACTGATCAATAATTATACTGATCATGTCTGGACTCACTCAGCCTTCCTGCAGTTCCTCACAGCTGGGATCAGTCTCCGTCGTCCCTGATCTGATGTCTTGTACTTGTTCAGGTCCAGCTGGTCCAGAACCTGCTCTGACATCTGCAGCATGTAGGCCAGAGCTGAACACTGGATCTCAGAGAGTTTCTTCTCTGATCTGTTCTCTGACTTGAGGAACTGTTGGATCTGCTGATGAACTGACTGGTCCTTCATCTCCGTCAGACAGTGGAAGATGTTGATGCTTCTGTCAGGAGGGATTTTATCAGTCTTCATCTTCTTCAGGTTGTCGATGGTTCTCTGGATGGTTTCTGGTCTATTCTTTCTCTGACCCAGCAGACCTCCTAACAGCCTCTGGTTGGACTCCAGAGAGAGGCCATGAAGGAAGCGAACAAACAGGTCCAGGTGACCGTTTCTACTGCTGAGGGCTTTCTGCATGGCTCTCTGCAGGAAGTCATCCAGGGGTGGAAGACTGCTATTGGTTATTGGAGGAGGACTGCTTGTATTGAGTCCAAAAAACTCAGGAATCTTTTTAAAGACAGACTTTTGGTTTGAGTCTCTCTCTTCGTAGTCTTTTCCCAGAAACGTCTTGAGGACCTGTGTGTTCCTGTTGGTGAAACAGTGGAACATGTAGACTGCAGCTAGAAACTCCTGAACACTCAGATGAACAAAGCAGTAGACTGTTTTCTGGAAGATCACACTCTCTCTTTTGAAGATCTCAGTACAGAGTCCTGAGTTCACCAAGGCCTCTGTGACATCCAGACCACACTGGTCCAGGTCTTCTTGGTAGAACATGATGTTTCCTTCCTCCAGCTGTTCAACCGCCAGCCTCCCCAGCTTCAGAAGAACTTCCCTGTCGGCCTCCGTCAGCTCCTGTGGACTCGTCTCATGTCCTTCACCGTACTTGTTGTTCTTCCTCTTTGTCTGGACCAGCAGGAAGTGTGAGAACAGGTCCGTCGTGGTCTTGGGCAGCTCTCCTCTCTGGTCTGTGGTCAACATGTGCTCCAGAACTGTAGCACTGATCCAGCAGAAGACTGGGACTTGACACATGATGTGGAGGGTCCTGGACGTCTTGATGTGTGAGATGATTCTTCTGGACAGATCTTCATCACTGGACCTCCTCCTGAAGTACTCCTCCATCTGGGCGTCAGTGAAGCCTCGGACCTCTGTTACCCTGTCAACACATGTAGGAGGGATCTGATTGGCTGCTGCAGGTCTGGAGGTGATCCAGACCAGAGCCGAGGGAAGCAGATTCCCCTGGATGAGGTTTGTCAGCAGCACGTTGACTGATGACGTCTGTGTGACATCAGACACAACCTCCCTGTTGTTGAAGTCCAGTGACAGTCGGCTTTCATCCAGGCCGTCAAAGATGAAGACAAGTTTACAGACAGCCAGCTGCTCTGCTGTGACCTTCTGTAATGTTGGATGGAAAACATGGAGCAGCCTGAGAAGACTCAACCGCTGATCTCTGATCAGGTTCAGCTCCCTGAACGAAAGCAGAACCAGCAGACTGACATCTTGGTTCTCCAAGCCCTCGGCCCAGTCCAGAGTGAACTTCTGCACCGAGAAGGTTTTTCCAACGCCAGCGACGCCGTTGGTCAGGACCACTCTGATGGGTCTCTGTTGGACAGGTGATACCGTAGAGACGTCCTCTCTCTGTTGGACAGGTGAGACCGTAGAGACGTCCTCTCTCTGTTGGACAGGTGAGACTGTAGAGACGTCCTCTCTCTGTTGGACAGGTGAGACTGTAGAGACGTCCTCTCTCTGTTGGACAGGTGAGACCATAGAGACGTCCTCTCTCTGTTGGACAGGTGAGACCATAGAGACGTCCTCTCTCTGTTGGACAGGTGAGACCGTAGAGACGTCCTCTCTCTGTTGGACAGGTAAGTCTTTAAAGATGTCGTTGCACTTGATTGGAGTGTCATGGAGGGTCTTCTTCTTGGACGTTGTCTCCAGCTGTCTCACCTCATGTTGGGTATTAACCTCTTCACTCTGTCCCTCTGTGATGTAGAGCTCAGTGTAGATCCTGTTGAGGGGGGTTCCACTTCCTGTTCCACTTCCTGTTCCCTCAGTTCCTTCAGTCACTCGTTCACATCTGCTCCTCAGACTGATCTTATGTTGATCTAAAACCTTCTGCAGACCACCATCTGCTGAGAGACCAGAGACAGAGTCAGACTGAAGACAGAGAGTCTGACAATCTGATCAGATTATTTCATCAGCTACAGAAAAACTACAGACAACAAAGACTGTCACTGTGTACACAGCTGCTCTGATTGGCTGTCTGCAACTCACCTCTGGTTCTGGGTCTTTGTCCACACTGGGGACAGGAGGGGGGTCCTGAAGAACCAGACTGGTCCCAGTCTGAGGTGAAGCACTGTCTGCAGAACCAGTGTCCACAGCTGGTGGAGACTGGATCCTTCAGGACGTCCTGACAGAGACCACAGCAGGACAGCTGCTGGTCCACAGAGGCACCACTCCTCTTCCTCCTGTCAAGACATTTCTGGATCAACAACAACAACATGTCACAGCTCCACCTCAAGGGGGCGGGGCTTCAGTAAGCAGAGGAGCAGAGAGAGAGAAAGTAGAGGAAGAGGAGTGTAGAGAGACGAGTTGAATGAAGACCTGGTCCTGAACTGGTCTGGTTTCTGTCTCTGTTAATCTGTTGACCTTAAATCTGGACTCTAAAAAAAACTCCCTGTTAGTTTGAGTCTCTTCAGTTCCGCGTTGTCTGATCTGGTTTTTATTCCAAATGTGTGAAATGATTGAGAAGCTGATGGTGGTGTTTTCCTCTTTCAGACACTGATCATGTGTTTGATGTTGGTTCTGGACTGAGTCCTATCAGCTCTTTAAAGCTACGATCTGAAAGACGATGAGAAAAAAGTAGTAGTAGGCCTAGTAGTAAAATGTCGGATTCACAGTCACAACTTCCACAATAAAACCAAAGATGACCTGTTGAACATAAATTCAGCTGTATCAGCACCGCAGCTGCAGCCTGAGTGGGGTCTTTCTGCACTGCGGCGCCGTGGAGCTACAGGCCCCGGTCTTCCTGCTCCTCTCTCCCACATACAGCACCCTGTCCTGGGTCGCCCGGAGCGACGAGTCTCCCTGTAGCTCTGGAGCTGTGCTCAGCGCCGCTAATGGCGGCGACGCCAGTACCTGCAGTCCTGTTGCCGCCTCTGTGCACCAGCTGTAATTAATGTAATTAATGGCCGGGACTGCGGTGACCACCGTTAGCAGCACCGAGCACGGCTCCAGAGCTACAGGGAGCCTCGTCGCTCCGAATTTTGTCTGCATTCTGGTTCCCGTCTGTAGTGGAGACCAAAATCACCAAATTCACCAAAATAAAAGTGTTCACCAACATAAAACTTGTAAAATTGTAAAAAAAATTCCGTAGAATTTACGGTAAAATACTGGCAGCTGTGGTTGCCAGAATTTTACCGTAGAAAATACGGTCACAATGTATTACACATTACGGTATGCTGTTTTGGCAACCGTAAATTTCACAGTAGAGAACTGTTATTTGTTTACGGTAATTTGCTGTAAAAATAACAGTTATAATATAAACCTGTTTACGGTAAATTCTTTTAAAAATAACGGATATACTGTAAACCTAATTACAGTCCATCAGTGAAAAAACACGGTAAAACCGTAAGATATAGTACGGTATTTTATTGCAAAATTCACGGTAAAATACTGGCAGCTGTGGTTGCCAGAACACATAATGGAATTACAGTTTGTTGGCGTAGATTTTACAGTCAGCAAATGCAAATGGTAAATTATAAAGGAAATAACCAATTAAAGGACAATTCCAGGCGAATTCAACTCGGGGGTGTATTTTCCTATCATTTTAGGTCTAAAAGAAGGAATCTGAAGATTATCAGTTTAATCGCTCCTGTTTTGCGGTAGTTGCGTCTGTCCCCACATCGCCATGGCAGCAATGAATGGGAGTGGATGTAAGTTCCGCTGTTTAGGCTGTTTACAGCCCTCAAAGCTGCAATTTTTTTCCACAGACAGCGTAAGATGGAGACTCAAACATGCACCGAGAAGTTTATTTGCTTCAAGCAAGCCGACATGTTTGTAAAACTAGATCTAATTCAAAGTCTCCCAGAGTCTCGCGCGAGCCCGAAGTTGCAGTGCTGGTGTATTCAGGTGCAGTTGGAGCTATCGTTTGTGTCATAAACACAGGAATACCAACCCTTGACTTGCTTCAAGTGTAAATTTTTTTCCACAGACAGCGTCAGGTGGCTACTCAAACATGCGCCGAGAAGTTTTTTTTACTTGAAGCAAGTAAAGAGTTGATATTCCTGTGTTTATGACACAAACTGTAGCTTTCCTACTGCACCTGAACACACCGAGCACGGCAACTGGGTCTCGCACGAGACTCCGGGAGACTTTGAATTAGATCTAGTTTTACAAACATGTCGGCTTGCTTGCTTGCTTAAATAAACTTCTCGGTGCATGTTTGAGTCTCCATCTGACGCTGTCTGTGGGAAAGATTTGCGGCTTTGAGGGCTGGAAACAGCCTTAACAGCGGAACTTACATCCACTCCCATTCATCGCTGCCGTGGCGATGCGGGGACAGACGCAACTACTGCAAAACGGGAGCGATTAAACTGAAAATCTTCAGATTCCTTCTTTTAGACCTACAATGATAGGAAAATACACCCCCGAGTTGAATTCGCCTGGAATTGTCCTTTAAGCCCATTGTAAACCAAAGTACAGACTATAATTGATAAACTTTAAGAACCTCTCTTTGCATATACACATTCTCTGTGAAAAACAGAACTTGTCCAGTATACTCACAAGGCAGTGTTGACATCTTGAAAAGACAGTGTGTGTCCATACATATGAAGAAGGATAGTCCATGATAGAAGAAATAAACATAATGAAAAAAGGAGCCACTTGCCCTGTGTTGATCAACACTAATGAGTCACTGAGTCCAGACTTGGCTGAAGAGGGCTCTTAACATATACATGGTGTTCAAGAAACTGGAACTTAAAGCATCCAGCAGTCACCAGTTCTGCTTGAAGACTCATATATTGTCCATTTGGTGTCCACTGTAGACTGGCATGATCCTCTCTGCAGCCAGAAAACAGAAACAAAGCAAAGGTTAGATTGATGCAGTGCCTGAGCATGGTGCCTACAGAGATAAATTCAGCCTTCTGTTGTTAAACTGAGCTCCAATGAGCTATACATAGAATGAAACCAGCACTCTGGAATATAGTTTTGCAGGTCATCAGGAGTATTTCATTTATTTTATTGTATTAGTGTGAAAGGTAGAAAACCTAAATCCTGAATCCTGTCCGTAATACTGATTTTTTTTCTACTGTATGTTTGTATGAAGCTGTTGGCACCGTGCACTTGTGGGAGATTGATTGAGTGAAGTTTGAGTTGTACATAAACCATTGCTTACCTCTAATTAGCCTTGACAAGACTGGTGTTTGAGTCATTGGGTCCAGACTTGACTGAAGACAGGTGGGACAGAGTCTCATACAGACATGGTACAATGTTGAAGAAACTGGAACTTTGGGCAGGTGTTGTCATCATTCCTGCTTGAAAATTCACCAGCAGTCTTCAATCAGGTGTTTACTGTGGACTGGCATGAACCTCTCTGCAACCAGACAAAGAAAGACAACAAAGAAAACATTGTTAAAGCAGATATCAGCTTCACGGCCGTTTCGGCTAATGCTGCGTTCAAGGCAGGCTTTTGAAACCGTAAGTTACAGCTTCAAGTCACAACTACGACTTGGTAGCGTTCCAGGTAACCCGTAGCTCGTGTTTTTACCATCCTGTTGTCTGTGAAAGTTCCCTATAACGGCCACTCGTAACTTCCGACCCGTGAACTCGTACCAGATCGAACTGGTATGACTTCACAGGAAGGAAAAACACAAAGTACGAGTTTCTTTGAACGCACCATGAGTTAGCAGCCCCCGCCCTTGTCAGGCATCAATTGGTCCTCGTGCTACGTCACCACATTCACGCGCATCCCTTGGCTGCACACACAGCCCTTCATGCCGTTCTCTCTCCTCATTGGATAACACTTGTATCCCACAAGGAAAATTTTCTCCTCGGGTTACAGCAGAGCAGAGTGACGGAGAGACTCGTGTTTAGGCTGAAATACTTCATGTAAGTGATTGCTGACGGAAAATAGGACTATTTAGGACTTATATTAACAAAAACATTCCACTGATATCTGCTTTAATGATAATGATAATTATTATTATATAGCACACTGTTGCAAAGTGCTTCCTGCAGCAACAACAACAACAAACAAAACATTAATAAAAGAAGTTGGAACAGAAAAAAAATAAATGGTGAATGAAGAGTAGGTTTAAAAAATCTAATAGAAAGCGACATAATCATATGTGGCCATGTAAATATTTGACAGGTATGAAGAAACAAAAACATTTAATGGCAGCACCAGTTCAGAAGCCTAACAATTTAAATGTACTCACTGAAGCCGAGTGTTGATAACGCTGAAGATGTACTGGCCATGCCACATTCCTGCAAAGTAGGCTGCCTTGCATTCTCCAGCTGCACCATGCTGAGGAGAAGGTAAAATGATTTTGTAGTGTTAAAAATGTGTACAACTAAGGATGGGATGGTTCTGTACAAATATATATGTTGAACACAAAATGAACTCATGTAACACTTCAGTAATAATGATAATGGACAGAAGTAACTACATGGATATCTGAACAAGGCAGTTTTAGGCCGGTGTATTTTCCCTCTTCCACACAAACACAGTAACACATAACTTTACCTTAACAGTAATGATGTTGGCCTCCCTTAGGAACGTCTGCACCTCCATGAGAGCAAGGCTCCTCTTCAGACCGTCTATCTCCATGTGCTAGCTTCCACATACTTTACTCTGATTAGAAAACACAAAAACTCTGGTTACTCTCAGGTCCTGTCTCTCACGCTACAGTCTCATGCTATAAGTCAGCGTTATTAGCTTAACGATCGGCCGTTAGCGTTATTAGCATAACAATTGACCGTTAGCTGTATTAGCATAACGGTCGTTAGCGTTAGCCTAGCCATCGTTAGCGTTAGCCTAGCTCATGTGCTAAACGGCCAAAGTAACACAAACCATGCTCATTTTTAAATACTTACAGTTCATCTGTAGCTTTTCCACGGACAGTTGGTATCGATCCAACCTGAGAAAGTCCAGTCCGATTCACTGACACTCGTTGCTGAAGCAGTCAGACTTTTTTGCAGACTGAAGCTGGGGCATTTCCATCAAAAATAAAATTAATCCACTCTACTTATGTCGTCTTTGGCTGACCACAGAGCAGCTTGGTTGTAACTTCTAGTTGTAACCAGGTTGTAACGGCGCTCCGGCCAAAAATAACGGATCTTGGTGGCGCGCAGCAAACCAACCGTTGACCCAACAAATGGGTTACTATGGTTACTAGCTGGGTCACCTGTGGGTCACCCAAGCCAGAGCTGACTCAAGCTTCTTTTTTTCCTTTTTTTTTTTTTTTTTTTTTTACTGTGTGTATGTTATGGAGACTACATGTTTGTACAATAGAGATGTTTGTATTTTAAAAAAAATATATCCATGCATCCATGTGCAATGTTTGCACATTTATTCTGAAATATATGTTACATAGGCTATTACATGTTATTTTGACTTAGTATCTTAATCTTATCTTAATTCACTGTGTTTTGACAACATGTAGTTTTTCTATTGCATTAAGTGCTTCGCATCGACCCGAACAATGCCCACGTGACCACAGCCTGTCCTGATGTATTGCCCTACCATACTTTTTAACATTTTACTTTCTATAGAAATGATGGTATGATTTAATGGTTGTGTACCGTAAATTTAAACGTAAACACCAGCAAAATCTGTAATTCAGACAGAATGATACCGTCAATTTTACGTTAATTACACGCTTGTGACATTATGGTATTTTACCGTGAATTTTACAAACTTTTTGCAACATTCACAGTAAAATTCCATATTTTCTACTTAGTAAGACCGTAAAATTTAAAGTTATTTACTGTATCTTGATTTACGGTAATTCAGTGTATTTACTACAGTGATATACTATTTTTGATTTTACGGTATTTTACTGTTGCTATTTGACAGTTTTTTACCGTAATTTCTACGGACATTTTTTACAGTGTAGACATGAACTTTAACGGCCCCAGACTAGGACGATGAGGAGCAGGGGAGACGAGGGGATTGGATGGAGGGTACGAGCCAATGCGAGGCTACCGTGACGGTTGGATAGCATTGGTCAATTTCTATGCAGGCCCACGGCTGATAGACTGAATGGATTTTTTGGGTTCTTTTTGCTATTCGTATTGTGTAGATCGGACTACATGACCATAATCACAGTATAAACGATGTTAATAATAATTACCAATCTTCCAAATCGTAGACCATAGCTTTATCTAATGAGCTCCTCATCCAGACGCTGCTGTGTGGCTCTAATCAACCTGTGTTGGAGCTCTGATCCAGTGTGAGGAGACTGAAGCAGCTCCACCTGAGCTTCACTACATGTTGTGGAGAAACTCAGTCACAGACAGGAAACAGGAAACACTGACCACTCCTGTCTGGTTCCTGACTTTTCAAAATAAAAGTCTCAGCTGCTTTAATCTCTATTGTGACTTCAGTTTAAAGGCTCAGACGTGTGGATCATTAAAGTGTTGGTGCAGCAACGTTCACACTGACTGAGGTTGATGACACAGGAACATGAGGACGCTGTGCTTCATCAGTCTGATGGACAGAGTGTGTGTGCATGTTTCTGTCTCTGAGGTTTGTTGTGAACCTTCAGAGTCTGATGGATCTGGTTCCTGGTTTCTCTCTGTTTCTTTCACATGAGTCTAATGACTGAATCATCTTCAGCTCAGTTTACAGTAGAAACCATCTCTTACTGTGACTCTGAAGGTCCAGGTCCAGGTCCAGGACTTAAGAACAGAGGCCAATCTTTGGACTGGTCACTCTTCATGGACAGACAGATGGATCCTGGAGACTTTGATCTGCCCTCCTGTTCCTCCACATTAACACTCATCTTCAGGACTTCGGTCAGTCTGAGAGGGAAACCAGTTAACACACACACAGAATGAAGACACACCCAAATACACAGAGGAAAGACTATAATCACTATCTTGTTTGATCCAGTTGTTGACCTTGTCCATTCATGTTCATCCAGTCACTGTGACCTTTGACCTTTGATGTTTGTTGTGAGTTTGAAGAAGTTGTGTGGAGGTGAATCTGAGACAATGAGCTGATGTATGTATGGACTACGTCTGACTCTTCTTCCCTCCACAGTCCACACAGACACACTGACTCTCACACTCTGATACAACAACAACAACAACAACAACAACAACAACAACAACAACAACAACAACAACAACAACAACACACATAATATATGTCATAATAAATGTTGTCTTGACACTCACTCGTCTCAGACTTCAGTTTCTCTCCTGCTCCGTTCACTCTGCTCTGTGGCAAAACAGGAAATCCCACAATCATGGCTGCAGAGGGAGGGGCAAGTCTCTTTCTACAGTAGAGTGGCGCCACCTGCTGGGTAACGCCTGGTATTACACCTGTATGGACAGGTGAACTCTGACACCATGAATAAACAGTGAGCTGAGATCCAGCTGTGGTAGAAGAGCTGCTGCTCCACTACAAGTTACAGCTCAGTCTGTTCTCTGTCTTATTCATCACACATGTTGTCATCAACTTTGTGTCTAAGTGTTGGAACTTAACTCTCCCCGGTCTGGCAACACGACCATATATGGAAAACACAACCACAACTAAATGGAAGTCCAGACAGAAAGCAGGAGGATACAAAGAGAATCATCAACTCCTTTTAGAAATGTCACCTTTTGAATATTGGAGGTCACCAAGTGATGACAACTCACATCAAATCTTTGTTTCCTGTTCTATCAGAGAGAGAACTATCAAAGACGGCGTGTCACTCCATTGCTGCTGCTTATGATGTAACAAGCGCTGCACAGTCTGAAGGCCAAAAGCTGTGACAGGACTGTGAAGGTGGATCAGGCCCCGACCAGCTTCCACCACAGGTAGGAACAAGACAGCAGCTTTGGTCCAGAAGAAGTTCACCAGCCTCTTCTGCACCTCCCTCAGAAGACTGTCTGGAGGCTCTACCACTGTAAACCGCTGCCACAGCATCGAGGCAATCAAGGTATTAACAACCAAAGCCCTCCCCCTATAAGACAGCTGAGGCTGGATCCAAGTCCACCTAGACAACCGGGCACTGACCTTCTCCACTCCACCCTCCCAGTTTTTACTAATAAAACCCCCACTGCCCAGGAAAACACCTAGGAACTTCATCCCCTCTGTGTTGCACTGAAGCCCAGCTGCTAATGTTGGCTTCTCTCTGTTATTCCACTCAGCTAGAAGCAAACCCTCAGACTTGGACCAGTTCACCTTTGAGGAAGAGGCTCGTTCATATAGAGCCAACTTTTCCTCCAGAACTTTCACATCATTCTGACTCGTTAGAAAGACTGTAACATCATCAGCAGAGGCCGACAAAGTCAGCACTACTTTCAGAGAAGGTTAGCCCTGACACACCCTGATAGTTGGTCATTAGTTTAGTTTAGTTTATTTACTTATTTCATTAATTTATCGAGCATAAATACAAAAAATAAAATAAATAATGACAATACTGTAACTCTTGAATTAAACTTATATTGTCTACCCCTTGTTACAAAGAATTAATTAATAAATTAGATAGTACATTGTTTCCATCCTGCTTCAATCTGACTGTGGACAAAGCCACTTCACCCAGTGTCTGTACTGGACCTTTACTGAAGTTCTTAAGGGTCTGAATGGGATCAGGTCCCTGCAGCAGGATCCCAGGCCTGATGGAGAGACTGGAACCAGAACTAACAGCAGGAGGCTGAGGTGTTTTGGTTTTGTTGCAGAAAGATTCAACACTTGTTGAAAGTTGAATGTATTTCAAGTCTTTGAAGTGGTTTCATTTGAACATAGACAGAAACAGAATCAGTAGCAGTCTCAGTGAAATGCATCCAGGACGTACTCAGTCAGAATAAACTCTTCTCTGAATGTGTATCTGAGCAGCTCTGGAGAAGAGTTTTCTACCTTTTTTATTCCCTTCAAACAGCGGCAGGTCTTTCTCTTTGAACCTCGCTGCCCACCGTCCGTCAGCCTGAAATCCTAAAAGCCGCTGCGTGAGTCACGACTCTCAGACTCAAGAGGAGGCCCAACAAACTGCCTTTTTATGAACCGCTTCACATCTGAGCCGTGAAACAACCGTGAGTCTGGGGCAAAGACAACACGACTGAAGTCTGCAGCTGGACTCTAATCTCCCTGAGGAACGCAGATCAAGGAGTCCACGGTTCTGAGCCTCTGAAGTTGGGTCTGATAAAGCCTGAAGATCTGGACTCTCTGGTCAGTGGAGCTCCTCCCAGCATCACAAGTAGCTGAGCAGCATGGGAAAGTAGGAACCTGGAGTTTTCCATGGTCTGATAGTTCTCTCTCTGATAGAACAGGAAACAAAGATTTGATGTGAGTTGTCATCACTTGGTGACCTCCAATATTCAAAAGGTGACATTTCTAAAAGGAGTTGATGATTCTCCTTGTATTCTCCTGCTTTCTGTGTGGACTTACATTTAGTTGTGGTTGTGTCTTCCATATATGGTCGTGTTGCCAGACCGGCGCGAGTTAAGTTCCAACACTTAGACACAAAGTTGATGACAACATGTGTGATGAATAAGACAGAGAACAGACTGCAACTTGTAGTGGAGCAGCAGCTCTTCTACCTACGAAGGAGTATTAGGGCCAGACAAAAAAAAAAAAATCCGGCACAAGAAAAAAAAAAAGTCAGGTAAAAAAAAAAAAAAAAACAGCACAAGAAAAAAAATAAAACCTACGAAGGAGTATTAGGGCCAGCCAAAAAAAAAAAAAAACAGCCAAAAAAAAAGAAAAGAAATCCAGTGCAAGGGAAAAAAGCAAGCAAAAAAAAAAAATTCGGCACAAGAAGAAAAAGAAAAGCCAGGCAAAAAAAAAAAAAAAACTGCTGGCTTGACCACGTACCACAACAAAGCGACAAGCGACTGACTGCTTCATGACAGCAGCAGAGTGACAGACAGGCTCTTGTAGTAGTATTTGTAAATACTACAAATACTACAGGAGAGGAGGAGAGGAGATGCCTATGCCTATCCTGTATAGCCTAGTATTTGTATTTGTAAATACTACAGGAGGAGGCAGAGACCTGGACCGCGGTGGTCTAGTCACGGAGGTGTCTCCAGTCACGTTTAGTCACGCTAAACGTTAGCTCATATAACGTCTCTATGACTTATAAATGATTGTGTGTGTGTGTGTTTGTTTTGGGGGGGGCAGCCATATGGAAGTACGGAAATGTACTCAAAAGGGTACAAACCCTTGTCGCTCCAGGCGTACCTTTTTTAGAGACAATTTTGTACCCATTGGTGCCGGTACATTTTTGTACCTTTTCAAAATGTACCAGTTTAAGTAGCCTACAAGCATCTAAAGGGTATTATACCCTTTGGATGCTAGGTGCACAATTGTACTTGAACTACTTATACTTATACATGTACAAGTACATTGTACTTACTGGGTATATATGTAACTGGTGTGTGTGTTTGCTCTGCGACCTGCCCTGAGCGAGGATCGATCCCACAACCTCCCGCAACGGAGGCGACGATGCTAACCGCTTCACCAAGACCTTCTCCTTACTGGTACCTCGTGACTGTGGCCCACCTGCGGACCTACGTTGCATATTTAAAAAATAATTACTAGTTGAATTAATTATTATCCCTTAAATCATATTAATAGTCGCCTCATAGGTAACCAGACTCCTACTTAAGCTGCTAATTTTTTCTAACACACTGTCTCTGATAATGTACCTTTAGGGGGTAAATACCTGTACCGTAGGAGTCATGTACCTTTTGCCATTCTGGAACATTTATGTGCCTTTTCCACCCCCAAAAGGTACACATAGGTACTCTAGAGTACAATAATTGGCCCTATAGGCTACAGTAGGACAGAACTGTACCTTTAAGTACAGAAATGTCCCCCTTCTGTACCCCTATTTTTCTCTGTGTACGTTAGCAGCAGGGGTTGGACACAGAAGTGATTCGTGTTTTCATTGTCATACTCCGGCATTGAGTCAAAGTTAATCGGCCTTATTGTTCACTTTTATGGCGCTGCAGAGTTTGGCAGCCTGTCTGTCACTCTGCTGCTGTCATTGAGCCGACAGTCGCTTCTCGCTTTGTTGTGGTAGGCTACGTGATCAAGCCTCTGCAGTTTTTTTTTTTTTTTTGCCTGGCTTTTTTTTTTTTTCTTGTGCTGGATTTTTTTTTTATTTTTTTGCCTGACTTCTTTTTTTTCTTGTGCCAGATCTTTTTTTTTTTTTACCTGACTTTTTTTTTTTTCTTGTGCCGGATTTTTTTTTTATTTGCTTACTTTTTTCTCTTGCGCTGGATTTTTTTTTTTTTTTCTGGCTGGCCCTAATACTCCTTCGTATCTACCACAGCTGGATCTCAGCTCACTGTTTATTCATGGTGTCAGAGTTCACCTGTCCATACAGGTGTAATACCAGGCGTTACCCAGCAGGTGGCGCCACTCTACTGTAGAAAGAGACTTGCCCCTCCCTCTGCAGCCATGAACTTGTGGGATTTCCTGTAAACACAGAGCAGAGGGAGGAGGTAAAGGTAAAGATGTTCAGATGCCATTTTAGAGTGAATGGAGCAGAAGGAGAGAAACTGAAGTCTGAGACAAGTGAGTGTCAACACAACATTATTATTATTATTATTATTATTATTATTATTATTATTATTATTATTATTATTATTATTATATATGTTGTTGTTGTTGTTGTTGTTGTGTCAGAGTGTGAGAGTCAGTGTGTCTGTGTGGACTGTGGAGGGAAGAAGAGTCAGACGTAGTCCGTACATACGTCAGCTCATTGTCTCAGATTCACCTCCACACAACTTCTTCAAACTCACAACAAACATTGACTTGAACTCAACAATGACCTGAGGAGCCTTTAGAGGTCAAAGGTCAAAGGTCATGGTGACTGGATCAACATGGATTTAATGTCAAAGTTCTATGGTAGTGGCAAATTCATACAAGGAAGTAACTACTTTTTCGTTGTGTACTTTGGTCTGACAAGTGAACAGACTTGTTTGTCTTCATTCTGTATTCGGGTGCACGTGTGTGCGTGTCTGTGTGTTTTACTGATTTCCCTCTCAGACAGATGAATGTTAATATGGAGGAAAAGGAGGAAGAATCCATCTGTCCTGGACCTGGACCTGGAACTGAACCTGGACCTTCAGAGTCACAGTAAGAGACGGTTTCTACTGTAAACTGAGCTGAAGATGATTCAGTCATTAGACTCATGTGAAAGAAACAGAGAGAAACCAGGAACCAGATCCATCAGACTCTGAAGGTTCACAACCAGTTCAGTGTCACCTCCAAAAGTGCCCCCCCCCCCCTGCAGTGAAACACAAACACTAGAGAAAACAAAAAAAAAACGTGTTTCAGTCAGTGTGAGGCTCTAAGTTCATAAGATGTTGTGATGATGCTGTGTAAAAACTTTCCTTGCCACAGCTCTGAGATTATGAGTCCCAGCTGAAGGTGAATGTTTGTTTGTTGTTGTTTTTGTCTTCATGTGTCTCTCCCCTGGGCTGTAAGGGACGACTGGTGTCCAGGTAGATCCAGATGTTGAGCAGTGTCAGTGTGTGAACCTCTGTAGAGCTGATGTGAGACAGATGTTCAGCAGCTGGACACTGGACACAGTTAATGACTGACTGACTCTACACTGTTGTCTGTGATGCTGCTGTGTTGCTTCCATCTTTCACTACAGTGTGTGGTGCTGGACGCTGACAACACTGGAGACTTCCCACAATGCATCTGTGATCAGAGAACTGATCAATGTGATGTGAATAAAAACATGTTTGTGTTTGCAGAGGTCAGAACCACAGACTGAGAGCAGAGTCTCCAGGATCCATCTGTCTGTCCATGAAGAGTGACCAGTCCAAAGGACAGGTCCCAACCTTCAGTCCTGGACCTGGACCCAGACCTGGACCTTCAGAGTCATGGTAAGAGGCGGTTTCTACTGTAAACTGAGCTGAAGATGATTCAGTCATTAGACTCATGTGAAGGAAACAGAGAGAAACCAGGAACCAGATCCATCAGACTCTGAAGGTTCACAACAAACCTCAGAGACAGAAACATGCACACACACTCTGTCCATCAGACTGATGAAGCACAGCGTCCTCATGTTCCTGTGTCATCAGCCTCAGTCAGTGTGAACGTTGCTGCACCAACACTTTAATGATCCACACGTCTGAGCCTTTAAACTGAAGTCACAGTAGAGATTAAAGCAGCTACACAGAGACTTTTATTTTGAAATGTCAGGAACCAGACAGGAGTGGTCAGTGTTTCCTGTTTCCTGTCTGTGTCTGAAGCAGCTCCACCTGAGCTTCACTACATGTTGTGGAGAAGCTCAGTCTCCTCACACTGGATCAGAGCTCCAACACAGGTTGATTAGAGCCACACAGCAGCGTCTGGATGAGGAGCTCATTAGAAGAGCTGATAGGACTCAGTCCAGAACAAACATCAAACACATGATCAGTGTCTGAAAGAGGAAAAGACCACCAACAGCTTCTCAATCATTTCACACATTTGGAGTGAAAACCAGACGAGACGACGCAGAACTGAAGAGACTCAAACTAACAGGGAGTTTGTTTTAGAGTCCAGATTTAAGGTCAACAGATAAACAGACAGAAACCAGACCAGCTCAGGACCAGGTCTTCATTCAGATCGTTGAGGAGGTTAACCAATCAGAGCTCAGATGTGGAGCTGTGACATGTTGTTGATCCAGAAATGTCTTGACAGGAGGAAGAGGAGTGGTGTCTCTGTGGACCAGCAGCTGTCCTGCTGTGGTCTCTGTCAGGACGTCCTGAAGGATCCAGTCTCCACCAGCTGTGGACACTGGTTCTGCAGACAGTGCTTCACCTCAGACTGGGACCAGTCTGGTTCTTCAGGACCCCCCTCCTGTCCCCAGTGTGGACAAAGACCCAGAACCAGAGGTGAGCTGCAGACAGCCAATCAGAGCAGCTGTGGACAAAGTGAGACTGAACATCTGTCTGCTGATGTGGTCATTTGTTGTTTTCTCCAGAGTCATTGTTCCATCACACAGCACTGACATTTAGGGTGAATTCCAGTTCCCCCTTAGCCCTAGCCCTTGGCCCTAACCCTTCGTTTTGTGCGTTCACGTGAAGTGGTAGGGGTGTCCCAATTCTTGTTCAGACGAGGTTAGGGTGAAGTGGTAGGGCTATCTCGCCCTCGAAACTGAGATTTTTCAGGGGCACACTACAAACCGAGGGCTATGACAAGTTTCCCAGAATGCATCTTGCGGTGACCGGCAGCTGTTTTATTTCTCACTGTAGCGCTGTTATTACGTCATTTTGTTAAGTTTTAATATTTTTTCATGCGAGACAGTAGCTGTTTAGATCCCCAATGTGCGTCGGTTTATCCACATGAGGCTGTTTAGACGTTTGCTCCGATGTTTTTGGGAGAAGTGAAGCTCCACGGTGGAGCCTCCACCTGTGGAGCAGACCAACGGCTCGTCATGGAGACACCACCCGCCCGGAGAGCTCGTCAGCCGGACAACCTCCCTCGTCATCCCGGTAGAAAAGACGATCACTAATTAACTTACCCACAGGTTTTTAAAGGTTTACCGCTGGGTAGTTACATTCTTTTTAGGAGATAAATGCTGGTCTCATTGATGAAATGTAACAATTGTGGCAGTCGCATTAATTTGTTTGAATTAAAAGTGAAGCTTCATGTGTGTTTTGGACACAGGAGCAGTGTTGCCTGGGGTCTCTGTAGCCTTTACGTACAGAAATCACCACATTTACATCAATAAATAAATGTTTTACAATGAACTGATCAGTCTTCATTACATTTTATTTTATTTTATTAACTCATTGAGTGCCGCGCTCCTTTCCAAAGTTTTAGTCAAGTGTACCGGCAATTTAGACCATTTTTGACGATTTTTGTAGAGCCACAGTGTATTCTATATTATTGCCACCAACACATACTGTGGCTCAATTGAAAGGTTTATCTTAATGCTTCAAGTGGCCACAAACCGTTTGTTTCTACGTGCCTCCGTTCCTGAGAAAAGTCAAGCTAAACATGGCTGGGTTTCACCAAAATCCCTCCTTTTTTTCTAGAAAAGGAGATAGAGCGTCTTTTATGAAAGGTGCTCTGTTTGTGCCTGTCGCTCTTCTGACACTCGCATTTCTGGATCAAAGGGCTCGTATAAGATAAATATATACAACAATTGTTGTTCTATTCACAAAACCACCATCGGGGGCGGGGGGGGCGCCACTAAACAACAATAACACAGACGCACCGTGCCGTGTCACAGCTTCTCCCCGCGGAACGTGAGGGTCAGTCGGCCACCGCAGCTCGGGAAGACCGGTCCCGCCGGTGGTCGCGGTCCTTCTGTGGTACGGGTCGGTGATGCCGGTCTGCTTTGGCCCAGAGACCATCAGATTTTACCGCGGGAGGACTTTGGGGAGGACACGGTGTTGCTCCAGATGAAGACCGGGCGGACTGTCGGCTGAGAGCTTCCTGTTTCTGCTCCGAGCAGCTCGAGCAGCTGGAGCAGCAGCGCAGGTGAGAGCAGAGCAGCTGCGCTGCATCTGCATGCAGAACTCGTTTGCAGAAGCCGAGTTATGATAAAAACTTCCAGATCATGAGCTGTCGTGACTTTGATCGTCATCTATTTCAGTTCTCCTCGTCGTAGAGTCCCCAAATTTACATATAATGTGTATTAAAGTGTCTATTTTCATAATTTAAAAAAAAAGCAAAAAACGTAAAATTACGTTTTTGGCACTCAACGCATGGGAACGAATAACGAGAAATTACGTGGTTGGCACTCAATGAGTTAAGTTAACGTGGTTTTGAATACAGGATTTGTGGCAAAAGCTCGTCACGTCAGCTTATGTGAAAGCCAGCAGAGACTACTGATGACGTATGTGATTGTTGAAGGGGTGTCCCAATTTGTAGGGGTTGACTTTCAACCTCTACCCCTTGTAGCTCCGTTTCAAGGGGCAAGGGTTAAGGGCTAGGGGTAGGGATGAAAAATAGAATTGGAATTGGGCATTAAGATGATGATTCAAACCTTCTCTTTGTTGTCTGTAGTTTTTCTGTAGCTGATGAAATAATCTGATCAGATTGTCAGACTCTCTGTCTTCAGTCTGACTCTGTCTCTTGTCTCTCAGCAGATGGTGGTCTGCAGGAGGTTTTAGATCAACATAAGATCAGTCTGAGGAGCAGATGTGAACGAGTGACTGAAGGAACTGAGGGAACAGGAAGTGGAACAGGAAGTGGAACCCTCCTCAACAGGATCTACACTGAGCTCTACATCACAGAGGGACAGAGTGAAGAGGTTAATACCCAACATGAGGTCAGACAGCTGGAGACAACGTCCAAGAAGAAGACCCTCCATGACACTCCAATCAAGTGCAACGACATCTTTAAAGACTTATCTGTCCAACAGAGAGAGGACGTCTCTATGGTCTCACCTGTCCAACAGAGAGAGGACGTCTCTACGGTCTCACCTGTCCAACAGAGAGAGGACGTCTCTACGGTCTCACCTGTCCAACAGAGTGAGGACGTCTCTACAGTCTCACCTGTCCAACAGAGACCCATCAGAGTGGTCCTGACCAACGGCGTCGCTGGTGTTGGAAAAACCTTCTCGGTGCAGAAGTTCACTCTGGACTGGGCCGAGGGCTTGGAGAACCAAGATGTCAGTCTGCTGGTTCTGCTTTCCTTCAGGGAGCTGAACCTGATCAGAGATCAGCGGTTGAGTCTTCTCAGGCTGCTCCATGTTTTCCATCCAACATTACAGAAGGTCACAGCAGAGCAGCTGGCTGTCTGTAAACTTCTCTTCATCTTTGACGGCCTGGATGAAAGCCGACTGTCACTGGACTTCAACAACAGGGAGGTTGTGTCTGATGTCACACAGACGTCATCAGTCAACGTGCTGTTGACAAACCTCATCCAGGGGAATCTGCTTCCCTCTGCTCTGGTCTGGATCACCTCCAGACCTGCAGCAGCCAATCAGATCCCTGATGAATGTGTTGACAGGGTAACAGAGGTCCGAGGCTTCACTGACGCCCAGATGGAGGAGTACTTCAGGAGGAGGTCCAGTGATGAAGATCTGTCCAGAAGAATCATCTCACACATCAAGACGTCCAGGACCCTCCACATCATGTGTCAAGTCCCAGTCTTCTGCTGGATCAGTGCTACAGTTCTGGAGCACATGTTGACCACAGACCAGAGAGGAGAGCTGCCCAAGACCACGACGGACCTGTTCTCACACTTCCTGCTGGTCCAGACAAAGAGGAAGAAGAACAAGTACGGTGAAGGACATGAGACGAGTCCACAGGAGCTGACAGAGGCCGACAGGGAAGTTCTTCTGAAGCTGGGGAGGCTGGCGTTTGAACAGCTGGAGGAAGGAAACATCATGTTCTACCAAGAAGACCTGGACCAGTGTGGTCTGGATGTCACAGAGGCCTTGGTGAACTCAGGACTCTGTACTGAGATCTTCAAAAGAGAGAGTGTGATCTTCCAGAAAACAGTCTACTGCTTTGTTCATCTGAGTGTTCAGGAGTTTCTGGCTGCAGTCTACATGTTCCACTGTTTCACCAACAGGAACACACAGGTCCTGGAGAAGTTCCTGAGAGAACATCATGTTGATTTAACCCTGGATGACTTCCTGCAGAGAGCCTTAGAGAAGTCCCTCAGCAGTAGAAATGGTCACCTGGACCTGTTTGTTCGCTTCCTTCATGGCCTCTCTCTGGAGTCCAACCAGAGGCTGTTAGGAGGTCTGCTGGGTCAGACAGACAACAGTCCAGAAACCATCCAGAGAACCATCAACAACCTGAAGAAGATGAAGAGTGGTGAAATCTCTCCTGACAGAAGCATCAACATCTTCCACTGTCTGACGGAGATGAAGGACCAGTCAGTTCATCAGCAGATCCAACAGTTCCTGGAGTCAGAGAACAGATCAGAGGAGGAACTCTCTGAGATCCAGTGTTCAGCTCTGGCCTACATGCTGCTGATGTCAGAGCAGGTTCTAGACCAGTTGGACCTGAAGAAGTACAACACATCCTATCAGGGACGACGGAGACTGATCCCAGCTGTGAGGAACTGCAGGAAGGCTGAGTGAGTCCAGACATGATCAATATAATTATTGATCAGTAGTTTAGATCAGTAGTTCATATAAACACAGTTATATTTATTCTCATTATTCCTAGTTTGACTCTATTACAGGTCAGTTGTGTTTTTCTGGAGGTGTAGTAAAAGCTGTGAGCTCCAACATGTTGATCTTCAGCTCGTTGTGATCGTTGCTGTTTAATCAAGAACTAGTTATTTTGTTCTTTTATTCTTGGTTTTATTCAAATCTTACACCTCAGTTTATCCAGGTTAGTACAACTGCTAATGTTGTAGTCAAGACCACCTAACCCGAGACCAGGTCAAGACCAAAACCAAGACAAGAGGTCCAGAGTCAGACCAGCAAACCAATGTGAGACCATTTCCAAGACCATGACTGTATTCAGTCCCAGTCCTCATAATAATCATGTGTCTTGATATTTACATTATTCCTCCTCGGCCACAAAGAAAAGATGATTTGATCTAAAAATATCAATGCAGAATCAGTGTCAACCATGGAGCATAAAAAGACATGACATCACTGAGCCTTCTCCTATGATTATCTCATGGGTCTTTTCCTTTCTCCTTCTCCTTCTTCTCCTCCTTCTGCTTCTTCTTCTTCTTTTGAATTTCCGGTCCGGCAGGCAAAGTCTGGCTCACTGCTGCCTCCCCTGGTTGACTAAAATGAAAAGGCCAACTACACTACACGTTATGTTACGCGGAGTGGTGCGCACGGTGCAGATCAACTTCCTGCTGCACAGCAACAAAATCTGCGACCGCACGTGTGTGTGAACGCGTAACATAATTTGTCGAACAGTGACTGACAGACGTGCACACGCTGCTTCATACGTACGCAGCTTTTGTCACGCGTGAAATACAACCTGCGCGTAACAACGCACGCACGCACTCGTAACAAAGTAACCGTGCGTGCACACACGTCGCTGCGCGTCTTTCCGGTTGTTTTGACATCGATTTCACCCCATACACACACACACACACACACACACACACACAGTGATGAGGATCATTGTTTCCTGTCAAACTAAGTCAGAGAAGATGAGCTGAAGCTCAGATGTTCATCACATCATCAGGTCCTGTCATCAGATGCATCAACTATGTTTTTACTGCAGCTTTACTCTGATTTCATTCTGACACATTTGATATTTTCTCTCTTCACAGACTTGTTGGTTGTTACCTCTCAGAGAATCACTGTGAAGTCGTGGCCTCAGCTCTGAAGTCCAACCCCTCCCACCTGACACAACTGGACCTGAGCTACAACAACCTGAGTGACTCATCAGTGAAGGTTCTGTGTGCTGGACTGGAGAGTCCAAACTGTAGACTGGAGACTCTGAGGTGAGTTCACTGACTGGACCTGTTGGACTTTTATCTGTGTTCAGTTCAAATGTGTGAAGTTCAGAGTTTGAAGCAGCGACTGATTGTGACTCCATGTTACTGCAGCTGGTAGAAGGTGAAGGGTCAGAGGTCACTCAGAGGTCAGTGTGGTGATGATGATGATGATGATGATGATGATGATGATGATGATGAGCTGGCTCTCAGATGAAGCTGTGTGTGTGTGTGTGTGTGTGTGTGTGTGTGTGTGTGTGTGTGTGTGTGTGTGTGTGTGTGTGTGTGTGTGTGTGTGTGTGTGTGTGTGTGTGTTCAGTCCTGAATCAGAGAGTTCTAGTCAGTGTTTAGTCCAAAAGGTATTGATTAGATATCGATTGTATATTGACAGACTGATCTGAGGTCAGTAGCAGCTAATGAATCTGTGCTGACATGTGGATGATGTGTGTAGAAGGCCACATGATGATGATCCACAACAACACAAGGACAAAGTCTCTCTACTCATTTACACACTGATCATTGATCAGGACACATCTGATCAATCATCAATCATTTCATCATCTTCTTTTATTCTTTATTCAGATTGTTCAACTGCAGTTTGTCAGAGATCAGCTGTTCTTCTCTGGTCTCAGCTCTGAAGTCCAACCCCTCCCACCTGAGACACCTGGACCTGAGCTCCAACAACCTGCAGGATACAGACCTGAAGGATCTGAGTGGTTTTCTGGAGAGTCCAGACTGTAGACTGGAGATTCTGAGGTCAGACTCTGTTTTATTTCTGTTCTCAGATGAATGTGATGTGAAAGTTGTGTTGATACTGAGCTGCAGACATGAGGCTGATATTCTACTGATCCACACTGAGGCTGTAGGACAGGGTAGGCAGGCGCTCACAGACCAAGACCAGGGCTGTGGGGGGGTCGGCACCTCAGACAGTTCATCACACAACAACCTCACAACAAACACATTGATGCACAATGGTTTACACAGATCACAGTCTTAAACATGTGCAACCAACTCAAATCAATAACAGGATCACATATTGGAGCAGCGCTCACATCACACAACAAACCTTTAACAACATCCACACTCAAACCTGAGCAACAAGGATGTTAAAGCAATACTTACCTTTCTGGAACTTTTGCACATTTCTTTGTCTAAGTTAAAATGCTATTAATAATCTGATGATACATTAAAATGTAAGAGAAACCCAACAGGGTTAAAAACTCATCATTTTTTCATTCTCATATAATTCTGAGAAAAGTCTGACCAATAATATTATTCGGTCCGATTAATAAGATTTGACGAGCGACCGAACCTACTTAATATGTAATCACTTTGTGCACCCCTCTCCTCCTCTCCCCCCTCCCGACCAGGAAGAACGCTTATTGACAGAGCAGTAGCAGGACACAGAGCAGAGGAGACTAGAGTCACAACACACACAAGAAAGAAGGTTTTTGGAAATAAATAGTTTTTTAAAAGACCAATAACTGCAGCCGTAGCTGGTCGCGGAGTTTCATGTCTGATATTGTAACGTTGATAGTGATCAGCCCCGAGTGATACGTAAACACAGGAAGTCACATGTGTCTATAAAGCATCCAGTGCTAACGGCTAGGCTACTGTTAGCTCTGTGCTAACGGCTAGGCTACTGTTAGCTCTGGGAGTTCTCAGCGGTCCGGACCCGGTTGAACTCCGGACCGGCGCGGCTCGACTCGGCTCGGTCTGGATTTATTTTCGGCCTGAACCAGCGCATCAGGTGGCGCTGGTCCGGCCGTTGCCATGCCAACGCATGCCGCAGGGAGGGAGGGGGCTCGTGGAGGTGCAGCAGGAGGGAGAGGTGGGTGGGACTTGTGAGGGAGGTGGAGCTGTTTGTGCTGTGCTGAGTGAAATGCCAGATCGGTAAGTATTGCTTTA
Source organism: Trachurus trachurus (assembly GCF_905171665.1). Classification (NCBI taxonomy): domain Eukaryota; kingdom Metazoa; phylum Chordata; class Actinopteri; order Carangiformes; family Carangidae; genus Trachurus; species Trachurus trachurus. The sequence goes on from NC_139892.1 coordinate 4,422,383, forward strand.
ATGTACACAACAAGCTGTTATTACAAGGTTCTGGATCAGGTCTGGACCTTTAACCTTTGATCCAGTTCAGTCCTGAATCAGAGAGTTGTAGTCAGTGTTTAGTCCAACAGGTATTGATCAGATATTGATTGTATATTGACAGACTGATCTGAAGTGAGGTGATTTTACACACACACACACACACACACACACACACACACACACACACACACACACACACACACACACACACACACACACACACACACACACACACACACACACACACACACACACACACACTTAACTGTTTTCTACCTAAACCTCCTCCCATACAAAGTCCCTCTACTCATTTACACACTGATCATTGATCAGGACACATCTGATCAATCATCAATCATTTCATCTTCTTATTTTATTCTTTATTCAGATTGAGGGGCTGCAGTTTGTCAAGGACCAGCTGTTCTTCTCTGGTCTCAGCTCTGAAGTCCAACCCCTCCCACCTGAGAGAACTGGACCTGAGTGGAAACATCCTGAGATCTTCATCTCTGCAGCATCTTCATGATCTTGTGAAGAGTCCAGACTTTCGACTGGAGACTCTGTTGTGTGACTGATCTGTAGCTGTTTCCACAGCTGATGACTGCGGGGGTGAAATAAAGTGTAAAGTGCAGCAGGTGAACCTGTCAGGATGTGACATCACATATGACATCATCTATGACATCACAGACTCAGAAAACACTGCAGCAGCTTCAATGTGTCAGTCATCAGTGATCCAGTCACAGGTAAAGGTGTTGAGTCAAACCTGTCACTCAAGTACAGGAAGTACTTTTACTGCACTAACTCCAAACTAAATACTTTTAAAAGCGGATAACCTCTCTTTAGGCTCCCTTATATCGGAATTAGAGCTCTTTGCCTCGTTATCAGGATTGAAACCAAATTATGAGAAATGCTCTATCCTTAGAATTGGATCATTAAAGAAAACTGACTTCCAAGTCCCATGTACGATGCCGATAAAATGTTCTGTGGCCCTGTGAATCTATTAGGAATACTTATACCAGCCGACAAAAGTCTTTTGGTGAAAACTAATTTTGAAACATCTTACTATTTATGGAAAGGTTACTGTAATTAATTCACTAATACTTTCACAATTTACTTATCTTTTACAGGCTCTGCCTTCTCCTGATACAACTTTATTAAAAGCATATGAGAAAATAATTTTTTATTTTATTTGGAATGGTAAACCTGTTAAAATTAAACGTAGTTATCTATATAATGTACAGGAGAATGGAGGCTTGGGATTGAAAAGCCTTTCAATATTAGATTTAAACTTAAAAGCTGTATGGATACAACGATTATATAATAACCAAGAATGGTTTTCATCCAAATTATTTTCTGCTCAATGTGGTCCCTTAATTGGAAAAGTGTACCCTTTTTTTCAGTTGTGTCCGGCCTCGATGGTACGTTTATCTGCTTTTTTGCCCGACCTCTCCCCCTTTTTTAGAAATTCACTTTCTTTATGGCTTCAGTATCAGTTTTCTTTACCAAACAATTCCTTGGAGATTAGACAACTGATATTATGGCTAAATGAAAATATCTGTATAGACAAAAAACCTGTGTGCTGGCAAAGATTGTTAAATAATCATATTTATTTTGTAAATGATTTATTGAATAATGAAGGAAAATTCCTTACTTATGAATCTTTAATTTTTAAATATGGAGATGTGTGTTCAGAATTGAACTATATGCAGTTACTTTCTGCAATTCCTTAATCCTGGAGATCAAAGATAGAAAAACATCCGGAAGATTTAAGAGTATGCCGCCCTCGTATTAAGAATTCTAAATGGTTGGGGCAAAAGAAGATTAATTTTGACATGTATAGGTTTTTTATGTATTCTAAAAATATAGCCGCCCAACCATATTATTTTCAAGCATATTGGGAAAGTATTTTTGATACCCCACTTCCTTGGTTGGATTTTTTTTTTTTTAAATATGTATAAATCTTCTTGTTCCACATATTTATGGATGTTTCAGTTAAAAAATATTCTATAAGATATTACCAACAAGGAAGATGCTTAAAATATGGAGAATAACAGACAATGATAAATGTAGATTTTGTGGGGATGAGGAAGAAGACATGCACTTGTTTTGGTATTGTCCAGAAGTTGCTCTTTTTTGGCATTATGTGGCAATTTGGTTATGTGACCAAGGACTTGTTTTGTTATTATCTCCCAATATTATTTGGGGTTTTCATGAAGAACAACATATGCTGTTAAATATATGTTCTGCTTGGGAAAGCTTTTATTTTTAAAAAATCAAGGAGAGCTTAATTTGAGATATTTTATATCATTTATTAAACATCATTATTTACTAACAAAGATATTGCCAAAAAACAAGAAAAATAATGCAGAGAGAAAAAGATGGGAAATCCTCGCAATAACAAAAACTTGGGATGAAGATTCAATATAGTTTATTGTTTTGAATGTTTTTGTTTTTGGGATTGTTGTTGTTTCTTTTATGGTGGCTGTAGAGTGAATTATTTAATCTTTTATTTATTGAGTTATGATATGAATTAATGGTGCGTGTAAAATACTATGCACTTACTGATTATATGTTTTGATTATTTTATGCTGTTAAATGTAGGTTCCTTTTTTTATTGTTTGTTTTGTATTTTGTCCTCCTTTATGTTTTATGGTGCTGATGGGTTTTTATGTTACTGCCACCTGATTATTGTGTATTTTTTCTTTTTTTAGAATGGAAAAAATGAAAAAAAGGAAAGAATAAAAAATGAGAAAGAAAGAAAGACGGTCCCCATTAGGGGTGGTGGTGGTGGGATTAAAAAAAAAAAAAAAAAAAACTAAATACTTTTACTGGGATACTGTCATTATAGAAACTTTTACTCTGCTCCTATTTTATAGTATTCACTGTGATACCTTGTAAGAAGTACTTTTACTGTGATGCTGTATCTACACAAACTACTTTTATTGTTACTTGTTGTGAGTTATTTTTACTGTGTTGCTTTAAGTACAGGAAATACTTATACTTTGGTACTGTCATTAAAGGATACCTTATGAAGTACAATTACTGTGATTGTGAAAATACTTTTATAAATATGAGAAGTCACTGTGATACCTTGTAAGAAGTACTTTTACTCTGATACTGTCTACAGAAACTACTTTTATTGTTGTGCTGTAAACATAAGTATTTTTACTGCGTTACTGTAACTATTGTCAGGATCTGCTACTGTCACAAGTGTTAGATTTCATCAATGAGACCAATATTTATCTCCTACAAATAATTTAACCAGCCGGTGGTAAACCTCTACAAACCTGCGGGTAAGTTAATTAGCGATCGTTTTGTCCCCCGGGATGACGACGGAGGTTGGCCGGCCGAGCAGCTCTGCAGACCGGCTACTGATGTTGCGGTCATTGTGGAGCTTCACTTCTCCAAAAAACATTGGAGCAAACTTCTAAACAACTGTCATTTGGATAAACTGGCCGTATATTTGGCATCTAAACAGTTACTTTCTCACATGAAAAAATATTAAAACTATACACACAAGGAGGGCAAGTGACGTTGTTGTTGTTGCTATGCGGGTTTCTGATTGGCTAAGGTGGGCTTGAGTTTCTTAAAGTTAAACGAAACGTTTTCTGAAAACGGACTGGTGTGCACGCAGTTATTTTTGTAAACGGAGAGGGTGAAATGTCCGTTTATGAAAATAGCCGGACACGTGTAACCGTAGTCTGAAAAATAAGGGCACTTTATGCAGCACGTTGGTTTGTGGATGAAAGCTGTAGACTATGTTCAGCTCCAGCAACGGATTAATGCAAAAAGGCATGTGCTACTATGAACTATTGTTTAAATTTTATTTTCACACAATTTTCATAAATTAACTGAAAAAGAATTAACCAGGACTAAATAACAACTAATTTCTAGGCCCTCTGTATGCCTGCTGTCACGACGGGGACTGCTTCTCCCGCTTTCCCTTTCGGCCATGTGTATTAAACTCAGATGATGTGTGATGATGACTGATCTAACTGACATGCCTGAAATAAACAAATAAAAATAAATAAATGACCCTTTTGTGTTCCTTGTCTGTCTTGTCTTAGTGTCATGTCCTTTTGTGGGTCCCTGTTTAGTTTAGTTCCTGTTTTATTTTTGATGTCCTTGTCCTGTCTCTCTGGCCCCGTTTATACGTACCCGGGTATTTTTAAAAACGCAGACATTAACCATCGTTTGCACCCTCCGTTTACACGCAAACGGAGAAAACGCCCCTGAAAACGATACTTTTTAAAAACTCCGGCCAGGGTGGAGATTTTGGAAAACTCAGTTTTCACGTTTGCATGTAAACAGAGAAAAACGGAGATTTGGGAAGCCGACGTCAGACTCTGTCGTCTAACCGTAACCATATTACATAACTTAATAAAATAAATAAATAATAATAATGATAAAATTTAATGCAGACTGATGTGTTCATTGTAAAACATTTATTTATTGATGTAACGTTAAATGGGGTGATTTCTGTACAGAGTCCCGAGGCTGGGCTCCTCTTCTGTCCAGTAACGGTTAACACACATGAAGCTTCACTTTTCATTCAAACAAACTGCTACTGCCACAATTGTTAGATTTCATCAATGAGATCAACATTTATCTCCTAAAAATAATTTAAGCCGGTGGTAAACCTCTAAAAACCTGCGGGTAAGTTAATTAGCCATCGTTTTGTCCCTGGGAGGACGACAGAGGCTGGCCGACCGAGCAGCATTGCAGAGCGGACACTGTCTCTGTGATGTCCCGGTCGTTGCTCCACAGGTGGAGCTTCACTTCTCCGAAAAAAAAAAAGAAGCTTCACCTCTCCGAGAAACATCGGAGCAAACTTCTAAACAGCCGTCATCTGGATAAACTGGCCGTATATTTGGCATCTAAACAGTTACTTTCTCACATGAAAAAATATTAAAACTTCACACACAAGGAGGGCAAGTGATGTTGTTGCTGTTGCTGTTGCTATCAGGTTGCTATGCGGGATCATGTGCGGGATTCTGATTGGCTGACGTGGGCTTGAGCTTCTCGCTACACTGCCACCTACAGGTTTGGCATGCTCTTGACGGCATATATACACAGGTTAGTGTAAACGAAACGTTTTCTGAAAACAGACTGGTGTGCACGCAGTGTTTTTTATAAACGGACAGGGGGAAATGTCCGTTTATGAAAATAGCCGGGCACGTGTAAACGCAGTCTCTGTGTGCGCCCTGCCCTTGATTAGGCTACCTAATGTGTCTCACCTGTGTTAATTGCACCACCTGTCTCGTTCCCTCATGTATTTAACCTCAGTGTCTCCCTTTGTCCTTGTTGGTTCATTGTCGTTAGTCCACGTCCTTCCATGGTGTGTTTCCTATGTTCCTGTGTCACGTCGAGGTAAAATAAAACCTGTGTTCATTGAAAGTCTGCATTTGGGTCCTGCATTCCCACCAACCTGACACCTGCTGCTTATGTGGCTGCTGTTACGCCGGGCTTGATTGACAGCTCATTCTGTTAGTTAGATAATGAGGGTATCCCACGTTGATGTGATTGACAGTTAGAATCCTGTCATGTGTGACGTGAGGGCTGTTGTGTTTTTAAATGTAACACCGGTCAAAGCTTAACCTGGAAATATTGTGGCTTTACCGATAAAACAAACTTTTCACAGCAAAGGTAAGAGGAAATGTACAACCGTGTTTTGGCCAAGCAGTGTCTGTGTGTGGATGCCTCTGCCTCTCAGTGAGCGTTCTGCAGTGACTTCTGAGTACCGTGACGTTGACGGTCCTGTAGTGTGCTGCTCACGTCCGCTCATTTGGATTGTGCAACTGCTGTGGGTGATTTATTAATACGTAGTAAGAAGCTAAGACTGCCGTTTAAACGCACACATCATTTTGAACTCTTTATTAACAGAAAGTAGGCAGATTTTGTATCAAAATAGGCCTTTATATAATGAAAAAAAGACATTTTATGTAACAATTTAAATGCTCAGCAGCCGTGGGCACCCCCATAGTCAGAATGGTACGGTCTTGGTTACATAACAACATTTTCCGACGATTCGACTACGAGGTTCATAGTCGAATCAGACCTCTCTGAATCAAATAGTCGACTATTGGAGGTCAGCCCTAATGGGGATTATTTTGGTCGGAGCACCGGGCAGTCGGCACAATGGGCGTAGAAAAGTTGGATTAATGGGTAGTCGGAGAGATGGGCTGTCGGACTTTTGGACGGTCAGACTGATGTATGTCCCCCCCGAACAGCTTGCCCCCCTTCCCTACCAGTCAAACACCTCATCACATTTAACACTTTTTTGCACTTTCCTTCTACTCTTCTGGTATGCTCTGCCCATGTCAGCCATGTATCAAAAATAACTCCCAAATGTATTTACTCTTTATAATACTTTCCCATACATACTCAGCTTCATCCCTTCCTGAATTCTTCTCCTAGTGAAAAATACTGACTGTGTTTTGTCCAGTGAAAACCTGCACCCCCAATCATATCCCCACTCCACCACCTCATCAATTGCCCCTTGAACTTTCCTAATTGCATGCTCCATGTTCCTTCCTCTCTTCCATAATGCCCCATCATCTGCAAAAAGTGATCTGCCTATATCTGCTGGCACCTTTGAAAATACATCATAAAGAGTATACTTTATATGATATTATATTTTATTATATTATATATATTATATGTATACTGGTATGAACACCCAATGGCCCAATGTGTACTTGAATTTTTCTTCCAAATAGAAAATCCTTTATCCAGTTGAAAACTCTGCCACCAACACCCATCTTATGCAGTTTAATTAACAGCCCCTCTTTCCACATCATATCATAAGCTTTTTCAATATCAAAAAACACTACGAGTGATTCTTTATTTGCCTGGGCCTTTCTTATTTCAGTTTCTGATCTTATCACAGGGTCTATGGTGTTCCTACCCCTTCTAAAACCACTCTGATAGTTTGCCAACAACCCCTTCTTCTCAAGTTGATATGATAACCTTTCTGTTATCATTCTTTCCATTATCTTGCACATGTTTTAAACAGTTTTCAAAATGGGATAACATATGTAAAGGTAATGGGCTGAACATCAAACATCACAAGAAAACATTAAAATCAAGTCCCTCGTTCAGGCCGGGTATTTGGTAGCCTGCAGTTTGTGGATCCAGAAAGTGTCTTTCCTCTTTCCTTAAAGAAAGTGGTATGTGGTCAATCCCACAGGCCTGAGGCAGATTCGCTGTTGTGATGTTCCATGTAGTGTCTTGCCATTGGATAGTTCATGTTGTCTGTGCAGATTGTGTATTTATGTTCAGCCAGTCTGTCCTGTAAGCGTCGTTTTGTTCTTCCGATGTAAAAGACATTTAGGACATTCCAGTCTGTAGATGACAAAGTTTTACAGTTAATTAGGTAGGGAGGAGTGAGGCCTAATAGAGTTTTGAACACCAGCATCAACCAATGGATGTTCGAGTGCTCCTTTGCAGGCAAACCTGTAGATTACATCACAGTAATCAAATAGTGGTAGCACAGTCAACTGGACCAGGGTACAACAGTGCAACATCAGTCAGGGAAACAGCCAAACCCACAAAACATACAGTTAGATATTACTTTTGCTTTTTACCTTCATTCATTCATCACCTTTATTTATTCAGGGGGGCCAATTGAGAGCAAGCTCTCATATCCAATGGCGCCCTGATTACAGCACAAATACAATTCAAACACATTACAATACATATCCATAATATATATACACTCAAAAGAAGCACATAGTGAATTCAAGAAGCACATTTACATTCAGAAATCATGAGATCAACAAGAATGTATTTAAAATGATTAAAAGGAATCAGTGTATCCAACTGAAGCTGAGACAGTAAATTATTCCATTTAAAAGGAGCAAAATAAACAAAAGTGAATTTCCCTACCTCTGTTTAAACAGCGGGATATTAAGAGCCAGTGGGTTACGAGTGGGATACTTTAGATTAGATTAGATTAAGTTTATTTGTCCCCCATGGGGAAATTTGTCTTCACAGACTGCACAATGAAGGACATACGTCACAAGACAGACAAGATCTGAAGCTCAGTAGGCGAGATAGGTAGAGTGGAAGTTTTTTTAGTAGTGCCTTATAAATAAACAATATACAGTGTTGCTCCATTCTTAGAGCCAGGGAAGTCCAACCCACATTTTGATAGAGATGACAGTGATGGGTCATGAACCCATCGCCCGTTATAAATCTAATAGTCGAATGATCAATTGTATAGAGTGGTTTAAGAGCGGAAGGAGAAGCATGCATGTAAATAATGTCATCGTAATCTAAAACGGATAGAAATGTAGCATGCACTATCTGCTTTCTACAGTGCTGAGGAAGACAGGATTTATTTCTATAAAAGAATGCCAATAGAGGCTTCAGTTTTTTTTTTTTTAAAGTTCTGCAACATGTAAATTAAAAGACAATTTATCATCCAACCAAATACCCAAGTACTTATAACAAGGGAGTCCCATCCTCTGTGTCGAGGGTAAACTTGTTTAAGTCAACAGTACGTTTTTTTTTTTTGTTAAAATCATGTACTTTGATTTTCCTGAATTTAGAACCAATTTAAGACTAGTCAGAGTTCTTTGGATAATACAGAAATCATCTCAGATTATTTAGAGCATGTTCAACAGATGGAGCAAAAGAATATATGATTGAATCATCAGCATATAGATGGATTAAGCTATTTGTGACACAGTGGCAGTGCTGATTGTTGCTTGTGGTGAAGGGTCAGGGTAGGAGCCAATACGAGTTTTTTTTTTTTTGTTGGTTTAGTTTTTTCCCAATAGTATGTGAGTGAATGTATGTGATGAGTGACTGGGTATTGACTGGCTTCTAGCCCCATCTGGCGGGCGAAGAGGCAGAGAAGGCCATTGGAAAAAGGTAACAGGTTCTTGGCCGTGCTGGTGGATCTGCAATCCTGCCATACCTGCCTGTTGTTATGTGTCGTGTTGATTGATCAAAACTCATTTACTTGCAATAAATGGTCAGAAGGGACCGACCGGAACACTGTTACCTAGTCATCTAGTCAACTGCACATGTCAACGCTAAGTCAAAACCAGCCAGTAAAAGGAGTGAAATTGTGACTGTAAAAGTCAAGAACCTACAGGGATGAAAAGGAACCTTGGATGGAAAAGGATGATGGAACAAAGGGGAAAATGCAGGTTCCACCAGTGTTGGGGGTAACGAGTTACAAAATAACGAATTACTGTAACGATATTACTTTTTTGGGTACCGAAGTAAAGTAACGCATTACACTAAAAATATTGGTAACTACACGACTTTACTAGACCATAGGAACACGCTTTCCTGCGTTACCCAAGCCGTGTTTGCCTGTGTGTAGAGTTTCGATCTGTTCGGTGCAGGCTGTGTGCCTGCTACTTGCCTGAGCACGTTGCCATAGAGATCGATTTGAGTCGAGTGACGTTGCTGCTGGTGCGAAAAGGAGACGGAGACTGGGGGTTTCGGCCAGTGGCAATATATTCTAATTACTTTCAGTTCAGAGAGAGGCAAATAAACATACCGTATTGTTGAGCTGCAGCAGAAGAGACGAGGGAGATTATCTATGTGGTTGGTAAAAAAAAAAACAGTCCCGGTCCCAGAGCTGAGCAGCCAGGTACTGGAGAGGGAGGAGAGGAGCGCAGCGCACCAAACATGCGGCATGCATAACGGCATTTAAAGGACTGTAACACCTAGAAAACTCCACAGTTTGCTGGAAATCACCTAGATGCAAGGAAATGCAGAGATATAAGAGCTTTTGCCCTTGTACGTATTAATTCAGTATCCGCAGCCATTTGTGGCAAAGCTGTGCCAGTTAAAGCAGAACTATGCAGGATTTCGGCTGTAATTATTGTGGCTCAGAGACACTGTGATGGTTGAGTGACCTATTATGAGGTGAATGGGGTCTAGGCCAATGCGCCCCCCCCCCCCCCCCCCCCACTGACTGAAAACCGCACTTGCAAGATCAGTCATCCGTCTCGGTGTCACAAATCTCGTCAATGGATAGAAGTATCGCGAGAAACTGCCTTACGTCAGTACGAGATACGAACGCAGATGACGTCTTGCATGTCATGAATCGTGATTGGTTTGAGTTGGGAAAGTCGGAGGAAACCATGGAAACACGAAATGTTTGTACTGATGAAGTTCGGCTTGTGGCTAACACGGAGCTAATGCTAACACACACACACACACACCATGGATCTTTTATAACATAATGTAATACACACACCTTTGCGTTTTGGAGCCTTTATTCATGTGTGTGTATGTATGTGTCTTTGTCTGTGTGGCCGTGTTAGCATTAGCTCCGTGTTAGCATTAGCTCCGTGTTAGCAGGGCTTAGCAAACACCGCTCTCTACCTTCAGCAGTAAACACAAGCACGTGTAGGGGCAGAGGGGGTGGAGGAGGTGGTGGCGGCGAGTTTTTTTTTTTTTTTTTAACGACAGTGACATGTGCCTCCCAGAACTGTGGGGGAGCTCTGGAGAGGGGAAAAAAAAGAGAAACCAACAAAGGAGCGAGCTATTTCTGGCCGACTTGCATAGTTCTGCTTTAAGACTTGCCTTTCAAACGTGCTAAATAAAGACACAAAAACTTCCACCGCAATCTGTTTCAGGCTAAAAATAATATTTATAAATAAATCTATTTGCATCTACTCTTCCCAATATTTTGCACGTTCTGGCAGAAATGCTCATATTTACATATTCATCAAGGCAAACACGCTAAATGGATCGCACGTGCAATTTTGCCCGTTTGAGAGACGCAATCCTCGGTGTGCCCGGTTAGATCAGCTGTGCAGTCAAGTTTGCACACATTTTTGTACACGCAAACCTTTAGTACATCCGGCCCTAAGTGAAGATACTAGGGCTATGATGTTTGTCCATGTATCTACTAAAGTAAAATAATAAGTAGTTAAGTTACTTTTCAAATGCAGTAACGAGTAAAGTAATTTCATTACAATTTACAGAAGTAACGAGAAATAAGTAACTAATTACTTTTTTTGAGTAACTTCCCCAACACTGGGTACCACTCTGTGTTATTGGAAGGCCCAGAGTGAATCTAAGTCCAATCTGACCAATCAGTATGTTTATTCTGGCATTTTGAATGGAGTCCTGTTAAATGTTTCGGGACTAAATAGACAAGAAGAATATTGAGTTGTATTTTTTGAAAGAAAGGCACTTTTAAGTTGTAAAGCTGAACAAAGGGTTTCAGTTTCCAATATGGAGGGCAATGCCACTGATTGGTCTGATTCGTTACCTGTTGACTCTGAAAAGAAAGAGGAAATGTTTGAGTTATTAAATAAGAAAAAGGAAGCAAGAAATGCCAGAAGGAATGAAATTGTTTCTGTGACTCGCAAAATGAATAAAATGACTGAACTTATGTCTGATCCAGCAAATCTGGAGGCTGTAAAGGAATATTACAGAAATGGAAGAGGAGTTTAAAGGACTACACAAACAATATCAAGAGCTTTTGACAGAGGATGAATGTGTACAGGACACAGAACAGTGGTATGAGCCTAAGAGAATTACTATTGACGACTTTAAGACTAAATCTATGAGTGGATTCAATCCTGTACTGTTCCACCTCCACCTTAGAGTTAAGATGAAATAGGACCTAAAGACAGCCTTTCCTCAGTAAGTTGGAGATCTAAAGGCTCAATGGCAAGTTCAGCTTCAGCTTGTTTGGTGGCACAGACCGAGAAGACTTTTAGCCAAAGCTGCTTCTATAAAAGAAAGGCTGGTCTAGAAGACAAGGAGGAGTGTCTAGTTAAGGAAAGAGAAGAAATAAGAAGACGGAAAGAGACTTTAGACTTTGAAGCTGAGTTGGCTCATGGCTACTGGGTAGAACCATAGAGGCCAAACCGGATGCCAAAGACCATGTCCGTGTAGTAAAAGTGCGTACAAAAACAAATCTATCCTGGTAAGTTACTATGGTGATTTTTTCTACCATCAATCCTATGAGGAATTATGTGTTTTACAGCATGTCCTTGTTTCTTCTAAACATGTTGCATCATTTTAATTATCCAGCATTAAAATATTACTTACATATTGTCATTTGCCATTTCATTTAAGTCTGTTGACATTTGTAATTGCAAGAGTCTTTTTTCTATTGATTCAAGTGGTATAATTATTACTCAGGCCTAGTGTTATATTGCTATGCTAATGAAAATTGCTGTCAGAGGTTTCATGAATGTGTTTTATTGCAGTATTTGAGATTACATAACATGGCTTCTGAAGTTGCAAAGGTGGTTTCAATTAAGTCTGTGACGATAGTAAGAGTATATAAGCCCAACTCCTATTCACCTGTATCCTCTTCATAATGGCATGCCTTTTTGTTGGAGGATGTACTCTAAGATGAAGCCCTAATCCTCAGACGAGCTTTTAGGCATGAGAGAGTCTTTGGGGACAGGTCTGACCCATTGGCTTTTGGAGATACAGATTCTCAGGTGATGGGCTGAGATATTTATGTAGGCTGCTGGGTCCAAAGATACAGCACCAGACGGCACGAAGCCATGCTCTCACTGTACCTATGATGGTCTGTGTGACACTGAAATTCTTTGCAAGTGGAAGCTTCCCTTATTCTGTTGGGGATGCAGAAAACCTTAATAAGGGAACAATTTGCCGCACAATAAGACGCGTTTGTACTTGTACATATATTCATCACCTTTCCTGGCCGCAGAAGACGCCTCTATATCAAGGAGGAGTTTTACAAGATTGCAGGTAACATCAATTTCAACTTGCAACCATTAGTCTGTAATTTGATCAGTCACAGCTGGATGCTCACCATTTTTTGTTACAGCTTTCCCTAATATCATTGGAGCAGTGGACTGCACCCATATCAGAATCAAACGCGATTGATGAGACGTTGTCATGGTCCGAACATATTAAACTTGTCAATAACAAAGTATTGAAATCCATTGGTATCAGCAGAAAAAAATTGTGATTTCATATCTCAGAAAGCTTTAAATATGCTGCATTATAGCTTAATTTATCCACATCTCAGTCATGGTAATATTGTTTGGGCTATGCAGCACTCATCCTCCATGTTGCCGCACTACACATACTCAGTTTTCTTTTGCTTACAGAGGCTCCATACTTTGGAATTCTCATCTTCATGTAAATTATCTTCATCCCTCAATACTTTAAAGTTCAGACTGAAAGCTTACCTGTTAAATCAAGACTCCTAATAGTTTCTTTTCCAGTATAGTTGTCATTGGATCATTATCTCTTTACATGCTCATACACTCAGATTAAATTTCATTATTTTACATTTATACACACCCATGTTTTTATTTGTTATTGCTTTCTCCTATTTTTGTTGTTGATTTATCTTCTGAATGTTTGTACTGTATATTTCTTGGGGAGGTGCTTTTTATAAGCCCATATGGTTTTTTTTAACCTCTCCCACACTTACTATTCTTGTTTCATTTCTGTTTTTTGTAATCGTCTTTTATTATGGCGCAACAGTCGGGGGGGGAAAACGAGGGAGATTACATCAATAGGAAATCCTTTCACAGCATCAATGTTCAGGTAAGAGTGATTTGTGGTGACCTACATAAATGAATGTTTTGCATTAAATTACCTTAATGGGTTAAAATGTAACATTTCAGATGATCTGTGATGGTAACTACCTTGTCAGCAATTTAGAGGCAAAATGGCCTGAGTCAGTCTTTCAGGCTAGTTCAATTTATGTGGAAATATCCTGCTTATTTAGTCCATAAAGCCTGCTAACAGGCCTCGTTCACCAATATCTTCTTAAGAATCTTCTTAGATTCTTTCTTAAGTTGTTCTTAAGAGGTTCCTTAAGAAAACCCTACGTCAGATTCATCAACGCGTTCGTTAGCCTCAGAATTGTTCGCAGCTGTGTTCTTATGCCAACTCCTCGTAAGTTGAGGGCGTGTGCCAGGTGAGTCTAATTAACATATGATTAGCATAGGTAACTGCCCCATCAATGCCCATAAAAGGGCATGAGACTGCAGGGCCGTGTGCACACAGAACCCACAGGCACTGAGCAGAGAAGGTGAAGTGAGAAAGAAAGTTGAAATGCTCAAATGAAAATCTGAGATGGAGCACCAGACTCCAAACGTAAAAAGAACTTAAGTAGTGAAGTGGTGCTACTGTGGCAGGAATGAAACAAAGAAACAAAGTAGTGAAGTGGTGCTACTGTGGCAGGAATGAAACAAAGAAACAAACAAAAGGCTTATATTTAGTTTATATTTTTATATTTAGGCTATATTTAGTAGCGTCAGCAGTGGATGCAGCTCTTTGGTTGTTATCAGAGAGACCACACTCTCACGTGTGCCATCATAAATATCATATTATCACATATGAAAAAAAATTACTACCCCCCCCCCCCCCCCCCCCCCAAAAAAAAAAAAAACTGATATGAATTAAGTGTCTATAATGTTTTTTAAGAGACTGCAATGATTTGTCAATTATTATTAAAAACATCCTAAAAGATAAGAAAATAATTCTTATTCAAATCATATATCATACAACTGCAGAACAAAAGAAAACGCTATAATCGGTTATTTTTTTTTAACTAATTTGTTCTTAAGAACGGTTCGTGAATGAGGCCCATTGTGAGTATTAGCTACTCAAGTAAATCTACATTATGCACAAATCCTGCTGTGCTAATTGACATTTCTTTTACAGAATTCACAAACTGTGAGAAGACTGTACACAAAACACCTTGAGAAACAGACAGAGCTGGCAGATCACACTGAAAAAGAGAACGCTGCAAGAAATGGAAACGCAGCAGCAAACGCTTACTTCAGGCACTCTGACTGAGCCAAGGAATTCTTTAAATCCTACCTACCTAATCAATTCACCTCCTTTTTTGCTCATTGTTATCTAAACTAAAGTCACTTACAAGCCTGCAAATTGTTCTTGTATTTGAAAAAATACCTCTTCATAGAACTCCATCAGGAGCTGTTGTTCAGCAGCTCTAAAGTAAGACGCTCGACTGTTTTCCATTTTCCCATCTGTGATTCTGTGTTCGATCCCGTGGTCTATTTAAGAATGCCATGATCACACACTTAACCCAACTATGTACACCTGGCTTGACGTAGCCTTTTTATCCTAGCTTGGCAAACGTGCAACCAATGAAGCCAAGATGCACCGATCAGACAGCCGCGCTTGCTCACTGGTCCTGGATTTCTTTATTCTACTTTTGTAGAATAAATAAATAATAAATTAAGCTGATATATGTTGGTTATCCTGGCTTAATTTAGCCCTTAAGTCGGTTGTTCAAAAGCAGGTTAAATTTATCCTGGTCAAGTTACTATGGTGATTTATTCTCTGCGGCTAGCCTGCTCCAGACCAGGCTAACAGCCAGGCTTAGTTGGGGGGCAACCGCCATTCCGACATCCCACCAGTCCGACAAAGGGCTCTAATTGTCTAAATGGCAACACTGGTCGGAATGACGGTGTTCTCTTCTTTTTTTAAACATCCAGCCTTTCTGACAATTCCTTTAATAGCGTATTTTTTCCCCCCAAAAGATTTTGCACTGGTTGGGTTTAGACAATGAAGAAAGGAGTTGGTTAAGTTTAGTAAAAAGAGCAGGTAGAGGCTAGACAGGCAGACTAGTCCCTGTCTGCTCTCTGCTGCGTAATCACACACAACCATGTGTGTATTCCTCTATCAGCATGTCTTAAAGGGATAGTTCACTCAAAATTGAAATTTCACTCATTATCTACTCAAGGGAGTCACCTGTTGAGGAACACACATTTCCTTATATTGAAAGCCTTGTCAGAATGGTGGGACGTTCACATGTTGGAGTGGTGGTATGTCTAAATGATGGGATGTCGGAGTGGTGGGATGCTTAGTTGATTCTGTTGTCTTTATCTGTAAAGTCAGCAGTCGCTCTGATGTGTTTCATACAGTTAGCTATTCCATGTTCTTATGTACATATTGGCCTGATTTCTAAACAAACAAAAGTAATTTACAATAATCAAAAAACATGAATTAGTTACAATTTTTATTAGGCTTTTTTTTTTTTTTTATATAATTAGGCCTGTTCATGTGCTTCTGACACTGAATCTTTGCATCTGCCAGCTGCCTGCTTCTTCAGACGCGGGGCTACAGATGTCTGACGGTTTATGACTTCTGTAAAACAATGTGCTATATAAGGCAAAGTGCACAACTGTTAATTTGTGAAAGGAACTTGAGTTGTGATTATAGTTTTGGATTATTAAAGGTACAGTATGTAAGAAATCTAAAGCAACTGGCTGTAAAATCGTCCTAATATGTAACAGAGACTCAGGAATAATGTTCATATAACATACTGAACTCACCAACAACAATCCTACAGCCAAGATATTCGCATTAAAAAAAAAAATTTGCGGACCGCAAATCATGTTTATGTTTTGAATTTCTATGGTTGGCTTGTGTCGCCACCCAGCGCTCTCTCCCTGTCACAGCGTCTGTGGCATTTCAGCCTCCGGGTTGCCAGTTAGCTTCCACTGAGCTGTAAATACGGCTGGGAGATAAAACGAGATCATGAAAAAAAAAGATTGTGTTCTATTATCGGTTATTGGTCATATTTGCTTGATATCACACGGTAGAAGCGGCTTGTCGCTCTGTCGTTTAATAGGCTACACAGCTTGCTGTTGTGAGCATGTAGCCTAGTTAGTTTGAGCTGCTGCTAACGCTAAAGCTAAAGGGAAGAATTACAAAGTGAAAGTTAGAAAAGAGGGAGGAAATGTGGCGAAATAGAGCCGATGGTAAATGAAGTGATTGTGAACGTGTGGAGCGGTTCATGAGAGGAGTCTGTCCCGGTCAGGTCGCTTGTCTCCGGTCCTTAGGGTTGCCAACAATCTGACTCTCCAATGAGGGACATTTTTTCGCGGCGGCGGCAGTGGGGGGTGGGGGGTGGGTTTAAAACCAAAGACAAATTATGACATGTTTACAGCAAATGCATTGGCTATTGGTTTATTTTGTTACTTTTAGTAGGCCCATATGATATCTTGTGCTAGGCCTATCACTTCGAATATTAAGTGTAAATCAACCCCAGGCTGCACTTGGCTGAATTTGACATAATTTCAGATTAAAAACCATAGATGGCTAAAAAAAATTCCAGGCTAGGATGATGATCCGTAACAACAGATTAGAACATTTTTAATTAGTTTGTAGTAGCTAGGTGTGTAAATGATCAAAAATCAGTAGCCTGACATTAATAGAGGGCCCCTTAGGGCCCCATGAAGGCTTGGGCCGGCCCTGATCACAGATAAACAGGCTCTAGGGTATTTAGAAAAAAAAGATAACAGTGACTACAAATTAGCCGCCGGCCGTCCTGGGCTACCGGCCGTTCTTCTCCAGAACACACAGGTGTCCAGTCCGTCCCTGCAGCTGCACTCGCTTTGGCAATTTGTGAGCAGAGGCAATGCTGCTCCGACGTCTGCTCTCTCTGTATGAGCGCGTCGCAGAGCCGCACATACAGAGCACATATCCGCTGATCTTTTTTTTTTTGTTGAGGAGTTGGCGCTTCTGCATGCACCAACAAACTGGCTTGCACACCACGCCACGCGTGTAAAGGGAGGGCTGTGATTGGAGTGCGGGACGTTGGCTGTCCCGTCCGGGACAAATCAAAACCGGCTATATCCCGGGACGTCCCGCACAATCCGGGACGGTTGGCAACCCTACCGGTCCTCATGTTTTATGATCCGACGTCAGAAAGAGGAGGAGAAACGGAGCTGCTTGCGTCGTTTATTCTGCGGTAAGACGTCTCATATGTTGGCTCATCTACGGCGTGATTAACACGCACTACGGCTCCGGTAGATGCGGGGTTACAGTGTGTGTGTCTGTGTGTGCGTGTGTTACGCCCCGTTGCCAGGGAAAAGATAAAGTAAAAAGGTGGAAAAACTACACGAGCACGACACGTTAGCAGCCAGTGTGTATTCTCATCAGTCAGCCATACTGCTTCTTCGACAACAACGGAAAACAGGCATCAACAATCGATCACTGTGCAGCACATTCGCCACAGACTTGATAAAGAAAATAAAAACAATTTAAGTTCCAAAAATATAACTTATGCGAGTGAATTTTGATAAAAGGTAAGTAAAATGTTGTAAACAAAATGTGATATAAAATAAACTATTTTTATCTGTAAGTGCTGTTACTGTCTCTGTTGTCATCTTCCATACCTGCCAGGCAAAAGCAGTTGAACACAGAATAGATGATCAATCATCATTTTAAGCTTTTTAACTCAAGACACATGAAAACAATGAATTATTATTCTTTTTAAACTCACTCTTTCTACTGAATTGCTATATTAACATATGAAAATCATGAACTATCTTATTAATCAAGTCTTTCCATGAATTACTATTATTTTCATTGCTTATATCCTGTTTTAAACAACATTCAACATTATAATCATGACACAGTCATTTAAACACATTTTGCCATGAATTATTATTATTAGCCATAAGCTCTTGTATAAACTTAGCTTTTTTATCCTGTTCACTATTATGTTCACTATTATAACCATAACACGTGTCTGTGCCTGCGTGTGTGTGTGTGTCAGCGCTGCAGACACAGCGTCGGAGCGGTGAATGTAACAATAACTTGCAGATCACCTGAGTGACGTGAACTCCGCTCGTAGTTACTGTGAGTCAGAGCAATAAAACAGTGAGGTTGTTGATGAATATTTAGCTTTTTACTCTGCTTTGAGACTGACTTAGTGAGCAGAGCGGAGGTTAGCGCGTCGCTGTCTGGCAACCTGGAGTCTGGTGGGTAGGGGAGGGGGGACAACGCGCTGCTGTGTTTTGAATTTGACTGCAGCAACAATTTTGGCCACATTCTTACATATCGTACCTTTAACTTGGTCCGCAGTTGTCCGCCACGCTCTCTCTTAGCTTTACGACCGCGACTGTGCTTTTTTTTTTTTTTTTTTTTTTAAAGAGGTGTTTCACCTGACGTCAGCATTAAGATCCGCTGTTGATTGGAGGGAAGCAGCCACACCTGTCCTCTCATCTCTGTGGTCTACTGACAAGAGAAGTAGTTCCACCTGGCTTGACAAAGCTGCTCCTCCTCAGCCCGACTCGGCGTTACAACAACCAATTAAACCAGGATGGACTTGTGAGACTTTAGCCCTGTTTACATGTACGCAGATAATTTAAAAAATGGAGACATTAACCATCGTTTGCACCCTCCGTTTAGACGCAAACGGAGAATTCGCCCCTGAAAACGATGCTTTCTAAAAATTGGAGAGTGGAGATTTTGGAAAACTCCCTTTGCACGTTTGCATGTAAACAGAGAAAAACGGAGATTTGGGTAGACCCTGACATATAACCATAATCAAATACGGTACAAATACGGTAAGTATCGTTGCTGTGTACCGTAACCATATTATATAACTAAATAAAATAAAATAAATAAATAATAATACAATTTAATGCAAACGTATGTGTTCATTGTAAAACATTTATTTATTGATGTAAATGTGGTGATTTCTGTACATACAGAGCCCCGAGGCAGCGCTGCTCTTCGGTCCAATACACACATGAAGCTTCACTTTTCATTCAAACAAACTAATGCTACTGCCACAATTGTTAGATTCCATCAATGAGACCAACATTTATCTCCTAAAAATGATTTAACTAGCCAGTGGTAAACCTCTAAAAACCTGCGGGTAAGTTAATTAGCGATCGTTTTCTCCCCTGGGATGATGACGAAGGTTGGCCGGTCGAGCAGCTCTGCAGACCGGCTGCTGTCTCTGTGATGTCCCGGTCGTTGCTCACACTGATGGAGCTTCACTTCTCCGAAAAACATCGGAGCAGACTTCTAAACAGCTGTCATTTGGATAAACTGGCCGTATATTTGGGATCTAAACAGTTTTTCTTGCATGGAAAAAAATTAAACTTTACACACAAGGAGGGCAAGTGACGTTGTTGTTGCTATTCGGGTTTCTGATTGGCTAAGGTGGGCTTGAGCTTCTCGCTACACTGCCACCTACAGGTTTGGCATGCTCTTGACGGCATATATACACGGGTTAGTGTAAACTAAACGTTTTCTGAAGACGGGACTGGTGTGCACGCAGTTATTTTTGTAAACGGAGAGGGTGAAATGTCAGTTTATGAAATTAGCCGGACACGTGTAAATGTAGCCTTTGTCTAACCTGGCTTTTCCACTTTGATATCTTTATTCTACTTTCGAACAACAGGCCCCTGAAGAGGCCCGTGACCAAGGTCTGCCTGATTTTGGGGGGTGAACATTCTGCCGTAAAAGACACTTCAAGAAATTGTAAGTGTACTTTAAGATTTGATAGAAGAATCAAATGATTTAATTATGTTAACTTGTATATTTAAATGGCTCCTTACCTTTTGATTTAAGTAATTGTTTTGCCTCTACAAGAACAATTAGGGGCCTGCATGTAGGAGCCAATATGAGTTTTTGTTGATTATTTTGTTTTTTCCCAATAGTATGTATGTGATGAGTGACTGGGTGTGTCTCGCCCCATCTGGTGGGGAGACCTATTTCTTTGCTGGCAGGGGAAAAGACCCATGTCGTATTAGCCAAGGGAGAGACAGAGGAGGGATCGCTTTTCTTAAAATTCAGTGTCTATACCTCTAATTTGGGAGGTTGGACTCTAGTTTGCACAGAAAGTGAGGCACTGGGCGGGCAAAGGGATACTCATGAGCTGATGAAGCTTATGAGTGATTAAGACCGTAATCACATTGGAAAACATTTTGTGAGGTAAGATACCAAGTGAGGGAGGGATCGTTTTCCTATTCTCTGCAACCAAAGGCCTAAGCCTAACCTTATGATAGTTGATTAAATGCATTAAAGCACCTCCATTTTGTTTCACTTTTCAGGCCTACATTTTTATACACAATCTATAACAGACTCTTTATAGATTGACTGAGTCACTGTTTTTTTTTAAATTATTATTATTATTTTTTATTGTTGCACAAGAACATGGCCACTAGGGGACAGTATTGTATAAATCAGCTTTTTTCTGCTTGGGTGAATTTTTTTTCTTCATTTGTGTCAACAAATCTCAGGACTGAAGAGTTTAAGATCTAATTTTCTGGTATTTTTGTTGTTGTTGTTGTTTTAGTCAGTTTACAATGAAGAGTGTGTAGCATTTTACAAAAATCCTTGTATTGGTTTATAGTGAAGGAATAAAAGTTGATAAAATGATTAAATATTAAAGTTGTTTCTTTAGTCTGACACTGTGCTGTCTTGCCTGTATTAAAAGCACAGACTTTATAACATAAAGTGACACAATAGCTGTAAAGAGGTTCAGCAGGGTTGTGTGTGTGTTTGTGTAGCTTGTGACATTGTAAATTACAACTCACCAACAGGATTATTTTATACTGACATTTACCAAATACTACAGACAAATGTAGTATGGTAAATGGAACTATATTTTCAGTGGCCATGTATTCTGCAGTTGGACCTTTTCCCTTGTTTAATGCTCCACATTGTCAACACATTCATAATTCATACAATAATTTGATCATAATTTGAAGATGACATTGTCTCTTAGGAGCTGAGAGTAAGTACATGAAGCCTCATTTCAAATCTTGTTTCCCTCAGTTATAGTGCAGTAGTGTTATTGTTCTAATTTAGCTTCCATGTGATTACTATGAGGATTACTGTATGCTTGAGAATTACAGGCCCTGATGTCCATTTTATGTGTAAATGCAGTGAAACTCTTAGCTGGCCACAGCTATTGTAGCTGTCATTTGTGTAAAAAAATAAAAAATAAAAAATGGCCCTAATAAAACTACTCTTCAGGTCGTAATGAGAAATATCTTCACATTCCCAAGTGACATTTGCTAGGCTAAAATCTCCTGGGAATGAATTAAATCGGTAAAGGTTGAATAATGTGGGCAGCCTGAACAGCTGTTTAACATAATGTTTTTTTTGTTGAAATTGGTTGAACACAAATAGAAAAATAGAGTCCACACACTAGAATATGCTCCCCAATATTTAATATGAATATCACCACATGTGATCAGACATCATGATGAAGGGCCTGGGCCTATTTTTGATTGACTCCTCATTGTGGTCCAGCACCTAGTTTTAATTGTTTGTAGGATATACTGTAGGCCTATGTGTCTTTTGATTGTCTCATATTTACCCACCTTGGGTATTGCCTGTTCAAATATGTCAGTGTTTTGTTTAAATGACTGCAACATAAACCACTGCCTGTCTGTATTTCCATGTTTTAATTGTGCAGCACAACTTAACTGTATCAGTATATCATATGTTTGAATTACATTTAAAACCCTTAGAATTAAACATTTTAACATTAACATTGTCCCTCTTGAGTACAAAATGTCTCCACCAGCAGACATCGTGGTTCACATCCCAACGTGTTGAATCCTGAGATACTTTTAATTGACATTAACAAACAGCAAACAAAATCCAACAAAAACTGGTAAATACAAAATACAATTAGATACTGTATGTCATTGGTGGTGTGTTTAAAAAGACACATCTGTCTCTTTTAAACAGATCCCAGACAGGTTAGCAGTTAGTTTCTGCTGCTCAGCAACAGTTGCTGGCCTCTTGCGTCTGTTTTTCCCCTCCCAGCCACAGAGGGGCGCTGTTGATCTTAGCGCTCTGGGCCCGGGCCTCTGTCGACTCACCCTGCATCCCCCCTCCCTCACTTGCCAGGCGCTTGTGGATCTCAGAGGCCATGGTGAGGAAAGCCCTCTCTACATTATCAGAGTTCTTAGCGCTGGTCTCCAGAAAGGGAACTTGAAGTGATGAGGCCAGTTCCTGGAGAGAGAAAGTGGTGGAACAGACGGCACCAAAGCATCACAACCTACAGTATGTACATGTAAACGTTCTGCAAGTGACTCTAAATACATTCTTAAAAAACAAACGCATAAGCAAAGCATATATGCAACATACATACATCTTTTATCAATCCTATGAGATGTAGTTAAACATAAACCTTTAAGGTACATTGTGTAGGAATTCCTCCCATCTAGCGTTGTGGTTGTATATCACAAGCAACTCAATGGTATTTTTCATGCTGCATTCACCTGAAATTGGGCAGACAGCAGACGGACGACAACCGCTGCACGTAACGGCATAAACAAGCCTCTATGTAAACAAGAGGCCATGACAACAATATGTTGTCATGGCAACAATATGTTGTCATGGCGATGTGGTATTGTTTACCTGACCCATGTTTTACCGGCTTTCTCTGGACTTCTGTGACTAAAATGACATCTGGTTTGTTACCGACGGCCGTCTGCCCGACTGCAGGTGAATGCAGCATCAGTGTAAGGGGCTGTGTCCACCAGACGCGTTTTCAGCGCTCTGGGCGTCTATTTTACATTCAAACCCTATTGAGTTGGGCGCTCACAGCGCTCAGCGCCCTCAGCGGTAAAACGCCCTGGGCGCTTGCTTCTTTTTGTCGCGGCGCTCAGAGCGCTTCGAGTTGAAATCTGTTCAACTTTTAGAACAGCGCTACGCTCGTCAATGTCACTTTTCCCCGCACTGACCAATCAGAATCAAGAAGGGGCGGGACATACGTTACCGACAGCAACACAACCGGAGACGTGGCTCGGTTTATATCCTGACCCACACTTGTATTGAAGGTAGGCCGACTTCAGGCTCCATGTCAAAAGCTGCCGCTAATGCTATTGTGTATTTCTGACACTCGTTGTAGTGTTTACATTAAACAAGGCAGGAACACGGAAGTGTCAGAGGACTCGTTTTGTAACCTAGCAACAGCGGCATTCTGACGAGGGAGAGAGAGAGCGCTAAGCGCTGGGAGAGCAGCGCTCAGAGCGCTGTCAGTGCTGAAAACGCGTCTGGTGGACACGGCCCCTAACTCTCCATTCCTCCTCACTGCGTTACCGCGGTGACTTTTCACAGACGCCACCTCCACCTGAGCCGACACCTCCGGTGTCTCCGCTGAGTTTCCGTGGTTTCCTACCGTCACGCTGCCACTGAACGTAAAAACATGGGGACACCACATGGCAGCCAGCACCGAGCTTACCCGCTCCATGTAGATATGAATTATATGAACGGCTCATTCAGAGCTGAAAGGAACACTTCACTTTGTTGATGGGGGGGGATTACTGAGTAATAAAAAACAGACTTTTGAACCAAATAATCGATTTTCGTGAATAGATAACAGGAGAAGTTACACAATGTCCCTTTAAGTGGCATACATTTTCCATAAGTTGAAAACTACCATGATTTTTAAAGCTGTAATGCAGAGGTCACCAACTATATTTGTCTGGCCAGAATTTTTCTCAATAGAAACCTTGGGGGCCGACAGTCAAATAAAATGAAATGAAATTTTATTTTCTTACAAAACTGAAGGCATTTTTAGCCCTTGTCAGAGATGCACCTCTCACTTTTACCACAGTAAAACCAGGAGTCATATAGATATTTTGACTCAACATTTGCAGATTTCGTGCCTGACTTCAGTTTATTTATTATTTATATAAAATATAAAAAATAAATATAAAAAGAGGCTCCCACATGCTTGCCGACCTCAGCCCATTATAACGTTTTCAAGGTGTAGTGCGGGAAATATGATCTGCCGTAAATACAGTTGATTTTGAAAATTAACCGGGTGTTTTGTTTTATATTTTGTTCACAATTTTGCTTATGCCTATGTTGTAGGCTACTCATAACACAACTATGTGTTGTAATAATAGTGCTGTGTTGAGTTCTGGGGGCCAATCTGGGGTACATTTTATGCTCACAGCTGGTGGAGAGGTGGCTGGGGTTGTTGAGCAGTATTCGGAAGTAGCACAATTAAGCAGAGTTGCGAAGCCTGTTACCTGAGCAGTGGCAGCATCCACTACTTTCTTGCTGATGAGGTCAGACTTGTTTCCCA
Organism: Trachurus trachurus; assembly: GCF_905171665.1. Lineage (NCBI taxonomy): Eukaryota > Metazoa > Chordata > Actinopteri > Carangiformes > Carangidae > Trachurus > Trachurus trachurus. Next base: position 4,447,209 of record NC_139892.1, read on the forward strand.
CCAGCAGCCTGGAGACATTTTCACAGGCATAACGATCTATCTCATCCAGCCACTGCTTCACATTGTTAAAAGACTCCTGAGGAGCAGAGAGAGACAGGGAGAGAAGGGTCAAGGTGGAGAAGTTAAAGGACAATTCAGGGCAAATTCAACTCTGGGCTGTATTTTCCTAACATTTTAGGTCTAAAAGAAGGAATCTGAAGATTTTCAATTGCTCCTATTTTGCGGAAGTTGTGTCTGTCCCCGCATCGCCACAGCAGCAATGAATGGGAGCGGATGGAAGTTCTGCTGCTTAGGCTGTTTCCATCCCTCAAAGCCACAGACAGCGTCAGATGGAGACTCAAACATGCACCCAGAAGTTTATTTACTTCAAGCAAGCCGACATGTTTGTAAAAGTCGATCTAATTCAAAGTCTCCTGGAGTCTCGGAGCACGAGACCCAAGTTGCCGTGCTCGGTGTGTACAGGTGCAGTGGGAAGCTCCTGTTTGTGTCATAAACACAGGAATATCAACTCTGGACTTGCTTCAAGTAAAAGAAAAACCTCTCAGCGCATGTTTGAGTAGCCACCTGACGCTGTCTGTGGAAAAAAATTTACACTTCAAGCAAGTCAAGAGTTGATATTCCTGTGTTTATGACACAAACGGGAGCTTCCCACCAAGGTTATTATCGTTAACGAAAACGAACGAAATGACGAAAACTAGAATTGAAAAAACATTGTCGTTAACTGAAATAAATAAAAACTATAATCAAATGAAAAAACGATAACTAACTGAAACTGTATTGTGTGTTTACAAAACTAACTAAAACGTACTGAAATTATAGATAGAATTCCCTTCGTTTTCGTCTTTGTCAATTTTGGATTGATATGAAATTGATTCAAGCTATTTCACTCCAGCAATTGTACGTGAGCTGGCACCACACGGCACACTTGAAATGTCCAAAACATTTGCTGTGTTCACTTTATGCTACTTTATGTTAAATACAATACAGCATGCGAGGTAGGCTACTGCCTATTGTTACTTTACTGCACTAGTATGTCAAAAAACTGCAGTAACTGAATACATTTGTTAAATGGTATCTTTTGAGTTTTATTACACAATACTTGCTCTGATCTTTTTGAATCCTTCAACCAACAAATAACCCAAAGTATGAAAAAACTAAAACTAATACTAAAACTAATAAAAACTAAACTAAAACTAGCAAACCCGCTCTAAAAACTAATTAAAACTAACTGATTTAGAGAAAAAGAAGTCAAAACTAAATAAAACTAAACTATAATTAAAAATCCCAAACTATTATAACCTTGCTTCCCACTGCACATGAACACACCGAGCGTCAACTTGGGTCTCGCGCAAGACTTTGAATTAGATCTAGTTTTACACATGTCAGCTTGCTTGAAGTAAATAAACTTCTGGGTGCATGTTTGAGTCTCCATCTGACGCTGTCTGTGGCTTTGAGGGATGTAAACGGCCTAAGCAGCGGAACTTGCATCCGCTCCCATTCATCGCTGCCGTGGCGATGCGGGGACAGACACAACTACCGCAAAACAGGTGCAATTAAACTGAAAATCTTCAGATTCCTTCTTTTAGATCTAAAATGTTAGGAAAATACAGCCCCGTTGAATTTGCCCAGAATTGTCCTTTAATGTTCAAATCCATTATTGTTCCTGACCCTAACCTGCTCTGTGACGTCATAGACGATGATGATGCCATGTGCTCCTCTGTAGTAGCTGGAGGTGATGGTACGAAACCTCTCCTGACCTGCTGTGTCCCACTAGTAGACGCACACAGACAGAGAGAGACAAAGGCAGATGGACTCAGCACTTTTGATATGTTGCACATGAAAAATGTAAAATAAATATGTAATGACTTTGTCTGATTAACAAACTAACAATCTGCAGCTTCACTGTCTTTCCTTCCATGTCGATGGTCCTGATCTTGAAGTCGACTCCGATGGTGGAGATGTAGCTTTCAGTGTAGGTGTCATCCTGAGTGGGGATCAACATCAAGTCTTAAAGGGATAGTTCAACATTTTGGCAAATTGGCCCATTGCCATAATCCCTATAGTCATAGCAGTAGGTTCGTTACCTTTAATTGTCGGTGCAAGTTATTTTTAGAACGGCGGAGCAGAGCCGTGAGCTGCTCAGAGCTACGCTACGGAGGATAATGGAAGTCCTTGGTTTCCCTCATCAAACTCATCAAATACACAATCCAACAACTCCACAACGCTCTGGTGGACAAGTTGTGACCTGCACATTCACCACGCTATGAGATAATAACACAACGTTACCAGACAGAGTTGTTTTAGAGGCAAATTCATGCAAAACTGCTGATGCGCGTTGCCTTCAGGGACAGTTTTTCATCAAGCAGTCTCTGAATTTCCCTCTAAAACAACTCTGTCTGGTAACGTTGTGTTATTATCTCATAGTGTGGTGAATGTGCAGCTCACAACTTGTCCACCAGAGCGTTGTGGAGTTGTTGGATTGTGTATTTGATGAGTTTGATGAGGGAAACCAAGAAATCCCATGAGCCTCCGTAGCGTAGCTCTGAGCAGCTCGCCGCTCTGCTCCGCCGTTCTAAAAACAGCTTGCACCGACAAATAAAGGTAACGAACCTACTGCTATGACTATAGGGATTATGGCAATGGGCCAATTTGCCAAAATGTTGAACTATCCCTTTAAAAGTTTTCAAAAAAAGTTTGGTGTGTGTGTGTGTGTGTGTCCTACTGCGAAGCGTAGCAGCAGACATGACTTCCCCACCCCTGAGTCTCCAATCAGAAGAAGTTTGAACAGGTAGTCACTGAAGCATTAAGGAGACAGAAACACACACATTATAGATGCACATTCACAAACAAACACAAGTACTTGTCAGTGTCTTTCCCACTAGGACATTTTTAAAAAATAAAGAAATTCCTACCTACCAAACCAACGGTAGATGCTACAGTTTTGAAACTTTCACCAAAATGTCGCCCCAATACTGCTGAAACTTTTGTCCACTTAAACTCATTACAAATTATGAAGTCCATCACTTTTTTTTCAAAAACTGTAAAACTTAATAAATCTCATCCCATAATTTTTGCTCAATTGACACCAAACTTGCTAGAGAGCATCTTCAGTCCTCCACAAACGATCCACACAGATTTTTGATTTTTCAAAAATTGAGCCTACTGTGCATGAAAACGTTTGACCGTGAACAATATTGTAAACATATGCAATTCTTGCTAAATACATTTTCAATCTTTCTGAAAAAATGATTAAGTTGATGAAGTTTGGCAAATATCAGAATTTTTATCTCAAAAACGGAATTTTTGAGAACATTTTGAATTCTGCTCTCATGGGAACAACTGCAGTCAATGTAAGAGTGGCATTTTTAAACATCAGATTTTCTCTTATGAAGCAAAACACTTATCATTAAAAACAAATCATCAACATTTACATGCTGTCTAGATGCAATTCATGTATTATCAAGTTTTTGTTTAGATAACAGTATTTCTGACATTTTGACCATTTTTCAAATCTGCCTTGACAACAGCTGCCTGGCCGGTGACTCCCTGGCTGTCTTTACACCACATGGTTCAAGTAGCCCAATTCTGATTTTTTCCTCTGAAGTGGCTCAGATCTGTAACATGAACGTGTAAACGCATGGAATTGGATGCTGTCAGATCAGATTCAGGCCCCGTTATATGTGGAAATAAATCAGATATAAATCGGATATCTGCCAATACGTCTGCAGTCTAAACAGACAGATTGGATCATCAATAATAATATTAATTCCCATGACACACATTTCACTGAACCTCTGTAGCCCGTGATTGACACGTGGGTCTGACCTTTATTGTTGACAATGTGCATTTGTTTACAACAAAGCTGGCGAGGAGGCAATCAATAGAGCGCTACATAACGTTATATATCATATATGATGTTACGACGTGTACATCTGTGTAGTTTAATCTGTCATGAACAAGAGATGTTTTTCAGTCAAAAGACACATTAAAGGGATAGTAGGGGAGAGTGGGGTAATGTGAGACACCGGGTAATGTGAGACACGAGACCACTTTTTTTAAAACAATCATATTTTCACTGTCCCTCGTCCTAAATACATTCTGATAATTTCCATTGCTAGGCAACATCCTGAATTAATGGGAAATGTGTACATTTTACTGATAAATCATTTTAGCTCGCTTAGAGGGGAGCAAATGTAAAAAGTTCCTCACTTTACCCCACTCTCCCCTAGCATTTTTTTTAAAGTGGGGTTGTATGATCTACAAATAGCCCCTAAGTACTTTAATTGCAGTAGAAGACTCTCTGCCCTCCTCCCGTTAGCAACGCCAGCCCATAGCCCTGCCCAGAGATTTACAACATACATTGTTGTGAATGGACCCAAAGAAACGGCCTATTTTCACGGCCTAAAAGAGGTTTTACCTGAAAAAAAAATACACAGTTCCATTGTTCACTATAATATAATTTTTTTCAGCCCTTCAAAGTGCAGGAAAAACGTTTTTATTTGGACCTAACCAACTCACGTATCCCTCCGCCCAGGGTTAGCGCCCGCCGATCAGCAGTTGGTTAGCTTTCATCCATCCTTTGAATGCTCAGAAGTTCCTCAATACACATTAGTTAGTAGGATGCAATGAGCCTCCTCAGCTGTATTGCATATTGATGAGGACTTTGCAAATATATAAGAGAATGTGACTGTGTGAAATTACCTATAATACAAAAATACTCCAGTTTGCTTTTTATGAAAGTAGCACAACAGAGAGGGAGGGAGAAGTCACACAGTTAGTTTGGTGTCAACAGAGCTGGCTGTAAAGCCTCCAATACCCATAATCCTCAGAAGCCTAGTCACCCAACTCATAGTTACCTAGGAAATAAAGTAGACTTTGTTTCCTTTGAACCTGTGTTACACAACTCTGTCAGTGACACCAACCTCTGAAGTACAACTATAACAACTATGAGTTGGTCTTAATGTCTTCCACACACATACACAGAATTGCATCAACATAGAGACTTTCCATGTAGGCTATCACTGTTACACTGCACATGTCTGACAGGATGTGTACACCTCAGAAACACAGGCTGAAAAGAAACAACACTTACTATTCAGGATTCATGATAAGTCAGGCCGCTGCAGGTCACACAACAAAATGAAAACTCGCTGAAATAGAATCCTGAAGCTGAAAACTGTCAGAATATCTCCAGCTCTGTGATGTTGTGTCCCGTTCTGTCGTGTGTGTGTGTGTCTGTCTCTATCTGTTCTCTGGAGGGCAAATGGCAGAACAAGCCGGAGCTGCCTATCTCGTGAGCTAACTGATGAGCTGACTGGTCCAGGTGCATTATTTATTGATAAAGACCGGCTCAGGTTACACCGGGGACAGCACCTGGACCCGAGACACCTAACACACACACACTCTGCGTCGCTGAACGCAGCAACCCTTTGGCTCTGCACCCGAAACCTTCGGCTGATTCCTCTCTGTTGTCTTGATTTGGTGATGTGTTTGTGATGCAATGATCCTTGCTATTGCTGCGTTGCCTCTGTTGTTGACTGACATCAAACTAACAACGCTGCCTGATGACAAGGAAGACAACAGCAGCTTCTATTTCGGAGAGAAACTGCACACATTTATTTCTGTAATTGTATTTGTGAGCTTCCTATGTTGCTTGTTTTTATTTGTTTTGCACAATTGAGTGTGGTGCTGCTTTGAGTGGCACGTGGGTGAGCATACTGTATGTGTGTCACAAGTCTTCCTTACTTGCAGTCTATGGGTGAATTCCAATTGCTCGCTTAACCCTCAATCTTAACCCTCAGTCTCAAAAATGCGCGCTCCCGCTAGTGCAAGTGCTGTCCCAATTCTCAGGAAAATTAAGTTAAAGGGATAGTAGCATTTTTTAAAGTGGGGTTATGATCTACAAATAGCCCCTAAGCTCCATTGTTCTCTATAATATAATTTTTTCCAGCCCCTCAAAGTGCAGGAAAAACGCAGTTTTTATTTGGACCTAACCAACTCACATATCCCTCCGCCCAGGGTTAGCGCCCGCCGATCAGCAGTTGGTTAGCTGCACTTTGAGGGGCTGGAAAAAATTATATTATAGAGAACAATGGAACTGTGTATTTTTTTTCAGGTAAAACCTCTTTTAGGCCGTGAAAATAGGCCGTTTCTTTGGGTCTGTTCACAACACTGTATGTTGTAAATCTCTGGGCAGGGCTATGGGCTGGCGTTGCTAACGGGAGGAGTGCAGATAGTCTTCTACTGCAATTAAAGTACTTAGGGGCTATTTGTAGATCATACAACCCCACTTTAAAAAAAATGCTACTATCCCTTTAAGGGGCAAGTTTTAGGGCTGTATCGCCCTCAATATTGAGATTTTCCGACACCACCCTTGGGAGCAAGGGCTACCCAGAATGCATTGCATATTTTCACCAAACCGAAAGCTGCAAAGAAAGCGAGCTACAAATTTAAGTATTTTCTTTGTTAATACAGATATATTAGAATATTAGAAAACCATTGTATTATCTTAGTTTAGGCCCATTTTATGGATTATTTACGTCATTGTTGCATAACATTTTTTTTTTACACGGGTAACAGTGCAAATATAAAAATAAGAAAATGTTTCATTTCAGGGACTACAGAGACAACGTGGGCCCTGATTCAGATGTATCTGCATTTAAGGGGTGTCCCATTTCTAAGTCACAAAATAGCCTTAACCTTAACACTTGGTTTTGAGGGCTACTAAAAGTGAGGGTTGATCTTGAGGGTTAAGATTGAGGGTTAAAATAGGAATTGGCCCTATAGCTTAGATTACGTAATCAACTCCATCATAGAACTAATTGTCTACATCATAGTGAGCTGTGGGATCCTTTTTCTTATCAATATTCAGTCCAAGTGCCAAGTAGATATGTGTATGTAGAGTTCTGTAAAAGCGTATTGCAAGTGCAGAGAAAAACCTCAAACATCACCTGAAGAGCTGGATTAGACCAGTTCTCACTATTCATTATCATTTGAAAAACAGCAATCAAATGTATTACTGTAACTTCATTTAAAAAAAAAAAAAAAGTGTGATCCCCACTCCCACCACTAGAAGGCCCTAAAGGGCCAAGAGCCAAGATTCTCCTCACAGTTGCTCCTGAAGCTTAGATCACAGACCCAGTTCTGCCTCAGGACCAGTCGAACTAGAGAATGCATTTCCTGAAGGAAATACGTGTGAATGAGCTGCATAAATTGTTAAAACAATGCTGAATTCAGTGAAGAAACTGCTGAAGCAATCTTGAAGAGATGAAACAATATATGATCATCTATCAAATATATTTACAACTGACAGCTTGAAAACATTTTTGAACCATTACTAATATAGATTAAGCAATATCTGAAGAGTACAAGTAGAATAATATAGAAGTAGTTACAAAGGGAAGAATGGGTTAGAATGTAACAGTAAAAGGGTTGAAATCTGAAAGAAAAGATTAAAAAGTAGAACTTATAAGAAATTGATTGGAATACACTGCAAATGTGTGGCCCAAAGAGACAGTCCACCGTGGACACTGTGGCAGATATTGAACACAGAACAGTGAGCACGGCCTGATCATCATGACAGACTGTTACAAAAATCATTTTAATGTAGGCCTAATGCATAAAACTTCTGCTGACCCAATCAGCCATATTTTGCCTAATTCGATCACATGACGAGGATGAACAAAATGAGCAGACTTTTTTTAGACTTTTTAGACTTTTTATTTATTTGCACATAAAAAATAAAACAAAACATTTACTTATCTCTCTTACTAGTAAGAAAGATATGAAAAATAAATGTGCAGGTGAGGTCTGAAACCTGAAAGGCTTATAACATGACCTCACCTTGATCTAACACATAATTGAAGCATAGTCAAGAAATAATAATCGCATACCTTGTGCAAGGTATAGAAGCAGTCCTGCCTGCAGCCGGCAGCAGCGTGTCTTCGTCTGCTCTAATCAGAGAGTGAGTCTCATTTGGCAATACAGCCTCTTAAAATCTCAATATAGACAACATGACACACACACAAAGCACAGGCATTCACACACCTGAGCTTAGACACGTGGTCTTTCTGTCGCAACAGAAAGATCCACTGCTAATGTTTTTTCTAATAAGCGTTGGACTACATTCATCAACAGATATCACCATGAAACTTCCCAAGTTTATCACTCACATTAAGACAAATATTTCTTGTATTACAAGTTTTTGTAAAATGTTATGTTTAAATATGTAAATGAGGCAATATCTAATGAAATATGCGCTCTTTTGCATACATTTCCAGAACCGAAATCTGAACAATGGATAAAGCTACTTTCAAAATTCTTGTTTTATTTTGTTGACATATTAGAGTCAGAAGTTTTTACCGAGGGGATTTTGGATATCTCTTTTTATCACTCTGTAAATGAGAAAATACTGTCACAAGCCCTAAAACAAATTTTGCCCTGTTTTTACGAACAAAACGTTGTATAAATCAGGCTGTGAATGATGTATCAACAATCCCCTCTGTAAAAACCTTCAGAATATAGACAGGAATAAAACTGGAAGGTTTGGTGTGCTACTAAGTGCTACTGATGTGGAGATTTCTAGCTCAGAGTCTGAGGAAAAACTAATTTTGAGAAAATGGCCTTTAAAGACTTGTACTGTAAAATTCCATAGATTGTTAATGTAAACCGTACTTTTACGATTGGTTGCAGATACAGAGGAAACAACACATTTTTGGAGCCTACATCATTGTTCAGGAGAGAAAAAGCTTTTATTTACAATGATACCTGACCCTATGGGTCAGGAAGAAAAATATCCCCAAATCTCAAAATTGATCAGTGCATGAAAAAACAGTGTTTTTGCCTGTAGTGTCTGGCCTATCACTGCACACAGACTGTTGGTCAAACCCTGGTTTTAGAACCATAGTGGTTGTTGTCTGTATTGCTGTTATAGTGAGAAAGAAGAAATGAGAAAGTTGCAGAGAGGATAACACACAGCCAAGGCCACGGGGGAGACTAAACCCAGGCCATCAATCCGAGGACGAGGCCCAATGACACGCTGCTCTGGACAACCTGCTGGGCATCCTGAGACAACAGCCTCCCTCTGAGGCCCTGGTTGAGTTTCTATTTCTTTTAATTCCACAATAACAGACTTTTGCAAGAAGCAGGTCTTTATGTCAAAATCCCTTTTGTCTTAAAAAAGGAAGATCCAAGGCACTCTTCTTCAATAATAAAAAGCCTTTAGTTTACAATGGCTATATCAAGTAAAACATTGGAGTGGGTTACAGCCCACGCGTTTGGGCAGAAGCCTTGTTCAGGGTGTGACCCTCAGCATGCTGATGCTCCTTATATAGGATGATTGGAATCACAGGTAAGAGGATCATGGGAACATGGGAGAAGGGGGGACATGACCAGTAGATGGCACCACCAATTGTTCATGCAAAAAGAGAAAAAATCCGCACACCATGAGCTCCCTTCAGAGATCCCAATTGGGCCTACGATGTGCGTGTCTTTCTCTCTTTAATTTACCACCAATTGTTCAACCATGAAATTCAGAGAAAAAGAAAAAGAGAAACACCATGTCTCTGTAACAATGGAAAATAATTACAAAAAAATGTTGTTACAAAAAAGGAGTGAAATCAATATCTTCATTTAAACCTGGATAGATAGTAGCTTTCATCTGATAAATCTAGAAAGTCTCCCTCTGCAACAGTAATTTGAGTCTGTCACCACCTCTAATGTTTTTTTGAATGCTTTCTAGGCCTTTAACCATATGTGAGCCCGGGTTGCTGTGATGTGCTTCAAAAAAATGCTTGGCCATTGGATAATCAAAGTTTGCTTTTCTGATGGCATACTTATGCTCGGAGACTCTGTCTTTCAAACGTGGTTTGGTACGGCCTATATAGAAACAACCACAGGTGCAGGACAGGCGATACACTACAAAAGTAGTATTACAGTTAATGAATGACTTGATGTCATACACCTTGTTAGTCTTAAAGTCACAGAATTGTGTTAGCACTATGTTTGCACAAAGCACTTATATTATAAGCATTTATAAGTGCCCTTCACAGGTGGATGAAGCCAGGTTTTTTTTATCTGAAGCAGAAAGATGGCTGGGCAGTGGGCACCAGTCTGTCACGTCACTTCTGAAACTGATTCCTGATCCTTTTTGTCTTGTCATTATCTGTTGCACCTTGTAGTTTGGCACTCTCTCTGTGTTTCCACAGATCCTCCAGAGCTCCATCCCTCTGCACCAACATGGCCTCCTCTCCCTGGCTGTGAAACCCACCTGCCCTCCCCTCTCATCAACCAGTCTGCCTGCCCCCCTCCCACCACAAGCTGCCTCAGAAATTGTCTGAATAAGATTGTAAATGTACGCTCCAAAATAATAGGGGTGCAACAGGATGACTTGGGTTCCCTTTGGGATAAACATGTGGTTAAAAAAGCAAAAGCAGTTATTAATCAGCATGACCATATTCTGTCGTCTGAATTTGTGCCCCTCAGGGCGCCGTCTCAAAGCTCCGCTACGGAAAACCACTCCAAATGGTAAATGGTCTGTATTTATATAGCGCTTTACTATACCTGAACGATACCCAAAGCGCTTTACAGTACATCACATTCACCCATTCACACACTGATGGCGGAAGCTGCCATGCAAGGCGCTAACCACGACCCATCAGGAGCAAGGTGGGTAAGGTGTCTTGCCCAAGGACACTACGGCAGCAACCGGGACAGAGCGGGATTCGAACCGCCAACCCTCTGATCATTGGACAAGCCGCTCTACCAACCAACTGAGCCACTGCCGCCCCAGATCATTCATCATTCATCATTCATCCCGTCTGCTACCAGACTCTTAAATCTAGACCCAAGCTTGTGGAAATAATAATTTATTTATTTATGTTTTTACACGCTGGAAGGCCAAACGGGAGACAAAGGTGGACATCTTTTGCTTCCACTGACATTGTAAACACAAACAGGCACCTGTGCGTATGTATGTAGGTAAGAATGTGGATGAGTTTGTATTGTTGTATTGTTGTGGACGAGCTTGTCATGTTCTTGGTGGACTGCCGAACAGAATTCCCTCTGGGATTAAAAAAGTAAAGTTGATCAAATCAAATCAAATCAAATCCATCAGCTCTTCCTTGACTGAACAATCCCCATTTATTCCATATTCTGTGTTATAAACTGTTTTCTTGTCTGTAACAACATCTCTGTCCCGTCTGTCCGTCCTGGGTGAGGGATCCCTCCTCTGTTGCTCACCCTGAGCTTTCTCCTGGTGGACGTGAGGGTCTAAGGACAGAGGATGTTGTTTGTTTGTTTTGTTTTTTTCCCTTTAGTTCTTTCTTCAGTTCATCCATCTCATATACAAACCCACACACACCAAAAATAAAAAATAAAAAAAACACATAAAAGACAAAGCATACCTTCTCATGTGTACATATAATTGTTAATACGTTGTTAGATGCTATTACTAGTAATCAAATCAGCAATAATAACCTAATACAAGTATCCAGTGGGTAATAGTAAATAACTAAGAATATATAACAGCTATTACACCAAATTTAAAGTAAACTAACTTATTATCGATCAGCAAACTGTTAAAAATAAATAAGTAATAACATAGAAATAAAATAAAAAGGGGAAAAAAAATAGGAGAAACAAAACAGGAACAAATAAACTTCAACAACAAAAACATCCATAGAGGAAGAAAAAAACAAATAAGAAAAAAAAAACTGATGATGTTGTTATGATGCCATGTAAAGCCCTTTGAGACAAACTGTTGGTAAAAATGGGCTATACAAATAAAGTTGCCTTGCCTCTGTTTACTATGGAGAATATCTGATAGTTGTTATTATATAAAACCCATCACAGCCTGGCTTGTCTTTGCTCCTTTCTTCTACTCTTGTTTTCTTCCCTCTTCTCTCTTTACTGCTTTATCTGCTCTCTCTCCTCCTCCTTTGTCATGTCATCTCTCCTTCTCTTCTTGGCCTTCTGTCTCTCCTCCCTTCTTCTTCTTCTTCTTCTTGCCTCAGCTCTTCGCACATCTCCGCTCCTTCTCCTCGCCTCCTTTTTCCAGAGGCGGACCGACTACAAAGCAAAAGTTGCAGGCTCATTCACACGTGTGACCCCCCTGGTCACGGGGAGGTAGCGGAGAGCAGGGGATTGTGGGATACGTGACGGCAGAGCAGCTGTTCTGGGGTCAGGGGTCAGAAGCCTTGACGACGGCCTGTTGCCCGAGCAGAGGCGGTGGTGCGGTGGTTTCTAGGGCAGCAAAAGGCTTTGTGGCGCTTCCCAATGGAGCATGGAGGTGGGAAAAGTGGGGGAGGGGGCAGGGTGAAAGAGAAGAAATAAAGAATGAGATGGGATTAACAAAGAGAGAGGGTTAGAAAGCAAGGAATGGTGAGAAAATAAGAGGAGAAAGAAAGAAAGACACCAATAGGTCAAAGCACGTATAGCTGGACCACGTATGGGCAATGTGGGAAAAGTGTTGTGGAACTGCAGTAAACTACCCACATTATCACATGATACTGGCTTCTTTCCTCCTCTGCACCCACGGCCACAATGAATATGTGATGCATATATGACATATACTATGTGTTTCTGTTGTCAGACATTGGAACAAGTTTGAAACAAAGACTGAAACGCGCCTCATTATGACGTGTTAACCAGCAGTTCCTTCCAAGCTGCTGCTCTGTGGCTACGATGCTCATTTCTATAACCATCAAAAACAATCAGCCAACACATAAATGAAAGACAAGGACTGAGCTGTCATTTCCCCATGGTTCTCCCAAACAGTTGCTGGACAAATTTGAAGTTGCCAACATTACAGGCTGTGAACATAACCTGATAAAAACAGTTTGCACCCATTAATCCTCAATCGGTCAATTGGAAACTTCAACTTCGTCATATGACATTCACCTAACCAATGGAATAAAGAGAATATGATCACAGCTCTATGGCTTGGTCAGACATGGATGTTGGCCATATGTTGTTGGAAAGAGGATGGAGGTACATTCTAAAACCACAAAGATGGAGAAAAGAATACTGAATGCTCTAAAAAGAGATCAACTTTACACCTTATTTATTGTGAGGATTCTGTGCCTTTAGTCCTAGGAAACGTAATATTCCTTCCCTTAGCAGAGTGACACAGCTTGTTACTGGTTGATGGGAGTTATACGATGGATAGAATGACTTCAGAGTCTGGTTGACGTCACGACAACATCAAAACATGGCGGCCCTCGTCTTTTAACGGTTAGAATTTAGAAATTTTACGTTTTTTGTTGAGGTTTTAATGCATATTTTTTGTGTAGTATTGCAGTAGCCTATATGAAATATGTTTATATTAAGCTGTGATTGTTGTATGGTGTGAAATTGTGTTCCTCATATGTAACGGAAATAACGTTTAACTGTTATCAAGGCTGTAACATTATTGTGCACTCGTCTGTGGTGTCTCCTCTCCTCTTCATTTGCCTCCATAATAAACATAATTTACTGCTACATTTATTTTTCGTATTCAGCGATGAACCACAATACGCCAACTTCCTTCAGGTATCCATGTTTTTTCTCTTCCAAGTTCCTGCAGCGTGAACGCAATGATGTTGGAAGTTGGAAATTTCTGAGTTGGGAATCCCGACCTCCGAGTTGTTATGAACCCAGCATGACTATCACTTGGCATGTATGCATGTGTTTGCATGTGTTTTAGGTGTTTACATCCATTGGACTCACAGCCCATTTTGGAGAATACAACACAGGGGAAGACAACAAAAGTTCCTTTGCTTGGTGAGCCAGTCACATAGACCTGGTTCAGTGTTTCCATGCTGTACCACACAACTAAAAAGAACAGCATCGTCACATAACATTGCACTTTACAGAGCGCACACTGCAGAGTGGTAAAGCACATTAGTCCCATCTCATCTCTGTCTGGAAAGAGATGGAGAAATACCCACATTGACCCAGGTGTGAATAACAATTAATTCAGTGTTTCAGTGTGTGTGTGTGTGTGTGTGTGTGAGTGTGTGTGTGACTGAGGCTGGAGTTAAACTGGTCATTGTATCTATCAGTGTGTGTCCCCGGGGACCAGGGGGAGCAGAGGGATAAATAGGTGCTTTTCACTATTCACCCTCATTTTACCACCACACTCCCTGGCTCTTGCACATATGTGTGTTTGTGTGTGTCTGAGTGTCTAGGTGTCTGAAAACATGTAGTGTTGAGTCTGCAAGAGTGCTGATCATTATAGCTGGAGAAAACACCAAAATAAAAGCTCCCAAATGAATGCTACACTGCAAAAACTCAAAATCTTTCCAAGAATATTTGTCAAAATGTCTCAATTTTAGTCAAAACTAATCTCTTTCCACTTAAAATAAGACTCATCACCTAAAAATGTACTTGTTTTTAGATCATTTTCACTTGTTTCAAACTAATTTTCAATTGAAATAAGTAGAAAAATCAGCCAGTGAAAGCAAGTTTTTTTGTGCTTGTAATAAGAAAGAAAAACTTGCTCCACTATCAGATCTGCTTATTTCAAAAAGTAAAAAGTGTCTAAAAACAAGCTACTTTTTAATGTGATTAGTCTTATTTTAAGTATAATTAGATTTATTTTGACTAGAAATGACATTTTGACTAGAAATAAGACAAATATTCTTGGTAAGATTTTGAATTTTTGCAGTGTACATTGAAGTTAGAAGCAAATCATCCATTCATTTTCCTTTCTGAGAACTCTGAAGCATTTAGCATTATCTAATAAGAAACAGGCACAGTCTTTCTTCTTTCTACATATTAAACAAAGAAAGGAAGATGTGGGTACATTAACACTACCAAGCTGTTCAAACGTGATCTTGGTGTTAAAAAATCAAGATCGAGATTCAAGATGAATGAATGAATGAATGAATGAATGAATGAATGAATGAATGAATGAATTTAATTTTCGAACATGTATAAGAAAAATATATGTAACTATTTGTACATACAAAAGAAAGAGAGAAAAAAATAGAGCCAAGACATAACAAAACGCCACACACGGTTCGAAAAATGAGTAGGAAGAAGTAAAACACTTTTTAATTTCCCACCCATTTTTAACTATTCTTCAGTTTGTAACTACTACATAATACATCATACCTATATAAATATATACCATATATACACACATAATAGTTATCTGAATCATAAATATTATAATACACCTATAATATATATCCTAAATACACATCATAAATATCTATATAAATATATAATTCCAAAAACAAACATATACTGCATATCCTTATATATATATATCCCCATAATTAAATATATACCATATACCCTATACTAAGTTAATTACAATATAACAATCAACACTAAGATCAAGATGTTATTGTATAATAAGAGAAAAATATACAATGAAATGATGTGTGCTCCTGCCAAGTGCTTGATACATAAATCACAGTCCTAACAAACAAATGCACACACACTAATAATTAACACATGGAAGTTAAAAGATACCAAGTAGATTACACATTATGTTAAAAACAAGAAAATCCCAAATGAATATAAATAAATCTAGAGTTACATCTCACCAATACTTTCTCTACAACGTGACTAAATGATGTCTGGTCACTTGTATTAGTGCTTCTTCTTCAACTCATCTTTGTTGTGGGTGAATTGTCAGGATTTGTCTCATTTGTCTAAGATGCTGGACTTTCCCCTGAAGACAAGGTTTCCTTCCTCTGTGTGGGATTTCCAGTGTCCCCTGTATGCACTGCTGTCTTTGTCTTTGTCTGTTTGTGAGCCTGCAGTGTGGACAATGGCCACAACTTAGGCTTAATGTAGTTAAATCCAAACCAACAGCTTTTTGTTGGGTTAGGGTTTGTAGGAAACACAACAAGGCTTCAGCTTCCAACTTCATCAACTACTGTCACTAGAGGGGCCATCCACCCACCAGGTACAGCACTATCAACAGCAGCTCAACATTGAATGTCTAGAGGTGAGTTCTAGTAAAAATGTAATTTCTAGTCAAAACTAATTTCTTTCCACTTAAAATAAGACTCATCACCTAAAAATGAACTTGTTTTTAGATCATTTTCACTTGTTTCAAACTAATTTTCACTTGAAATAAGTAGAAAAATCTGATAGTGGAGCAAGTTTTTCTTTCTTATTACAAGCACTAAAAACTTTCTTTCACTGGCAGATTTTTCTACTTATTTCAAGTGAAAATTAGTTTGAAGTAACTGTTGGTAGGTATTCACATACGTTTCCATCGCATATTTACATAGGAATCTCAGTTAAATTGTTTGCTTGTTCCACTTGTTTTTAATTATTGCTAACTAGCTAACTAGTTGTAGCTAGCTTATCTGCTCAGTTCATCATCCAGTCCCACATCACATCCTGCACTACCTCACTGTGTCAGCTGGCCAAACTCTACCAACTCTACCTGTCATCTTAGATCTACCACAGGTGATTCATTTACTAAAGGAATTTGATCCAAGATATATATATTAAAGGGATAGTTCACCCAAAATTGAAATTTCACTCATTATCTACTCCCCCTCATGTGGACTAAGGCCCCATTCACATGGAGCGCCTGAAAACGCGCGCAAAACGCCAGCTGGAGCGTTTCGCATGCGTTTTTCAAAGCGCTTCTGAGCTCGCGTCTATGGTCGCGTCTGCCGTTACTAAGCAACCAAAAGAACCTGTCACATTTTTACATTTAGTGGTGTGCTTCTGTTATTTAACCAGGAATTGAGTAAACACAGAGCTGATCAGATTTCAAGCACCGTGAATCCCTCTCAGCAGCTTCACTGCTCGATCTGTCTGTCAGTTTGAACGGAGGACTCACCGCCGTGTGGAGAGGAGGGAGGCAGGCGAGACGTGAACTCCCTACCTTGTGTCTAATAAAAGTTAAAAATGCGGTTAAATGTACTGGTATCACACTGCTGCTACGGCAGCTATGGAGTAGAGACCCGGGCTGGACCGGGGGAGAACTGAGCTGCCGCTCGCCGAGAGGGAGCTGCTGAAAGCGACAAGCACTGAGAGCCGGGCTGCTTGTTGCTGCTGGAGAAGCAGGTCCGTGCAGCTGATTCTGATCACATGACACGCGGTGCGCGTGCAGCATTCGAAAAAGTTGAGATATTTTCATCTCGGTGCGCCTCGGACGCGCATGGAAAAAAAGGCGTGTTGCCGTCGGATTTTGCGCGGTTACATTGAAAACAATGGAAACGCTCGCGCAAAAGACGCTCCATGTGAATGGGCCCTAAGGGCTGGGAGAAGTTTCAGAGTCCTCCGTGGCTTCTCTGAGTTACAGGGGGTCTCGGCGTAGCAGTGCATGTCCATATAACGGTTGCAAATGGATACCAAGGGCCCTAGTTTGCTGGCGCAGCGCAGGTGGCGCAAGGTAGCGCAGCCAGTCTAATGCAAGTTTCGACCAGCGCAGCCGAGCGCAAAGTCAGATTGGAAGATTTGTAGATCACGCTGCGCTGAGATAGGCGTGGCCGCGCAGCAGGGGGAGGCGTCACAGATTCTGCTTGGTGCAGTGGAAGTTTCGTCCGAAAATGTCCCGCCGAAGTTGCGCTGAAAGCTCGCCACCTCCAACCAGGTCTAGTCTCAGCGCAAGGCGGAGCGCAGCAGGTGCAGTGGAAGTTTGGCTGACTGACCTGCAGTGCACACACGTCACCAAGACCTCACAGGCAGATCTCCACAGTTCCAGACACATTTCAATGCAATAAATATCCACAATAACCACTATTTAATGCAACTAATGGAATCAACAGTGAATTTATATCTATATAGATTGTCCCGTCACATCTGACGTCAGATCAAAGCAGAGATCAAAGGCTGTCGGCGCGTAATGGAAACTCCACCTGAATTAACACAGCAGGGACGAACTGGCACTGAAAAGCAGCTGTGGATGTCCCAAAAGCAGGACTGAGGGTGAATGACTGCATGTCGCTGCCGTGTTGAGATACCACTCTGCCCTTGTGATGATCGCTGTATTTATTTATTTACTTATTAATTCATAAGCACGTGCGACCGCATCACGCAGCCATAATGAAAAACAAAACACAAATCATCATCTCTCTTAGTCCACCACCACTGCCTCGGTATCAGATAGTCAGTATATAGCCTACTACAGTATATTCAGCATCTCTATCACAGAGAAAAAAAGAGAAAAAAAGAGACGGACAGAGAGAGAGAGAGAGGAGGACAGAGAGAGAGAGAGAGAGAGAGAGAGAGAGAGAGAGAGAGAGAGAGAGAGAGAGCGCGTCCTTGCTGATTTCATCCACATGGTGTGTGTTTATGTTGTGATTAGTGTAGCCTACACCTCTGATCTTATACACAGGGTTTGAATAAATGTGAGTTTCTTTATTAGTTTATTAGTTGTTGTTTCTTAGATTGCGTAGGGGTTCTCAGTGTATCAGATCAATCCTGGTTAAGTATATTAGTAAACTCATTATTGGTCACTCTGAGCTCGGACCTCCGGGGAAACAGCTGTTTCCTCCGGGGAGAGGTTCGGCCTCTGGCGTCGCTGTTTCCTCCGTCCATGTCCAAGTATAAAATGACAAACTTGCAGCGCGCATCACCCGCCGCGCAGTTAAAGGTGAGGAGAGGAGCTCCTTTGATTGGTGAAGATCTGACTCGGCTGTGTCAAACCCACTCCACGCCTTTCTCTCCTCCTCCCGCCCTCTCTCCTCCCTCTTCACCGTTTGCGCCGGTGGGAGGGACGAGGGGAGGGGCTGCGCCGGTCTAAGTCTGACTGCGCGGCCCACCAATCTTGCGAAATGGACCTGGGCTACGCCCCGTTGGCGTGGCGAAGCTGCGCTGATCACAGACTTCACCTGGTCGACGAAACTAGGGCCCCATCTGTCTTCGTAACAAAAAGACACACCAAAAAACATCAAAATACCTCCATGCTGCTCGTATGTAATGTCCGTCTTGTATTGAAGCCCCGAAATGCGAAATTGTCCCGAAAAAAATTAAATAAGTCTATATGTTTGTAGCGGAAGCTCCTCTTGGAGCTTCGAGAAGCTTCCGCTACAAAACAAGCTTGAAAAATATCCATCCATCCATCCATTTTCATCCGCTTATCCGGAGTCGGGTCGCGGGGGCAGCAGTCGGAGCAGGGATCCCCAGACTTCCCTCTCCCCGGACACTTCCTCCAGCTCTTCCGGGGGGACCCCAAGGCGTTCCCAGGCCAGCCGAGTGACGTAGCTTGAAAAATACTTATTTAATTATTTTCGGGACAATTTAGCATTTTGGGGCTTCAATACAAGACGGACATTACATACGAGCAGCATGGAGGTATTTGGATGTTTTTTGGTGTGTCTTTTTGTTACGAAGCCAGTTGGTATCCAATGCAACCGTTATATGGACATGCACTGCTACGCCGAGACCCCCTGTAACTCAGAGAAGCCACGGGGGACTCTGAAACTTCTCCCAGCCCTTAGTCCACATGAGGGGGAGTAGATAATGAATAATTTAATAATAATAAAGTGAAATTTCAATTTTGGGTGAACTATCCCTTTAAATATAGATAAAAACAGAAACTTTTTTTTTGTAGTGTTTATTTCACACCAGACCACAGCAACCAGACAGTACAAACTACAGACACCAACATACCAATACAACAACAGCACAATTAGAAAACAACAACACCTGGTCTGAAAAGGGGATGGACGAAGCATAGCTTTAAAATTTCCATCCCCCACATAAAGACACCATCAAGACATACATAACAACAAACGAAGCGAACTCCCTCAACAGTCCTACATTCGTCCTATATTATTTATGTATTTATTTAATTTAATTTAACCCCCACCTTCCCTACTATACACATCAAACATCTGTTGTTTAAACTTTCTTTTAAACTCACTTTTACTATTTCTAATGTTTTCGGCCAAACTGTTCCACATAATTACTCCACAAACTAAAGGATTTAAGGGTTGTTCTTGTTCTTGTGAGCTGCTGTGCCTGTTTATGTTTCCCCCGAAGGTTTCCCCCGAAGGTTGGCACTTTCCCTTTCACAGAAAAGTCCTTGGATAATAACAGGTAGTAGATTATGTTTCGCCCTACAGGCAATTTGTACAGTTTTTAATTTAATCAGGTCTAGGAATTTCAATGCAGCTGCCTTCAAGAACAAGTCATTATGTTCATTGTACTTTACATTGCAAAAGATACAGATTGCTCTTTTCTGTAGGATAATCAATGGGTGCAAATTAGTGTTGTTGCCCCAAGACCTCCACACAATAGTTCAAATAAGGAAAAACAAAAGCATAATATAGTGAGAGTAAAGACTTATGATTTAGTATGCTTAAAGCAGATATCAGCTTCACGGCCGTTTCGGCTAATGCTGCGTTCAAGGCAGGCTTTTGAAACCGTAAGTTACAGCTTCAAGTCACAACTACGACTTGGTAGCGTTCCAGGTAACCCGTAGCTCGTGTTTTTACCATCCTGTTGTCTGTGAAAGTTCCCTATAACGGCCACTCGTAACTTCCGACCCGTGAACTCGTACCAGATCGAACTGGTATGACTTCACAGGAAGGAAAAACACAAAGTACGAGTTTCTTTGAACGCACCATGAGTTAGCAGCCCCCGCCCTTGTCAGGCATCAATTGGTCCTCGTGCTACGTCACCACATTCACGCGCATCCCTTGGCTGCACACACAGCCCTTCATGCCGTTCTCTCTCCTCATTGGATAACACTTGTATCCCACAAGGAAAATTTTCTCCTCGGGTTACAGCAGAGCAGAGTGACGGAGAGACTCGTGTTTAGGCTGAAATACTTCATGTAAGTGATTGCTGGCGGAAAATAGGACTATTTAGGACTTATATTAACAAAAACATTCCACTGATATCTGCTTTAACTCTTCGCATGACACCAACACTTCTTGCAACTTTAGAACAAACATTTTTTATCTGAGGTTTCCAGCACATTTTTTCATGGATTATCACTCCGAGGAATGTAGTTTCTTCTACTTTTTCAATTATTATACTCAAGCATGTAGTTGAGATCTATGTAAAAAAAAAAAAGAAAAGTATTTTGACCAAAGATCTTTCAAGAATATTCTTTCCCATAAAGGAAAGGGACAGTGCAAATACAATACAAAACATTACAGCTGTCATTCCAGATGAGAGCATCACTGTGCTAGTGTAACCCATCAAACAAAGCACAATGGAAAGACAAACAGTCATGTGACATCTGATATACATACACATTTATCAATACAAGGTATTGATATCAATACAAGGTATTGATCAATATTATGGGGGATCTTTCTGTCAGCAGGAGAAAGGCTCTAAAAGGTGGATGAAGTGTGGTGGTTCCACCTTAATTAGATGGATATATGTAACAATCAACATATGCAGAATGGAAATGGAAACCCGTCTTTAAACCATTTTTGTACAAGATGCATAAAATAAAAAGTGAAACGCAACATGTGAGCAATTTATTTGATGAAACAAACAGGCTGCACTGCAAAAACTCAAAATCTTACCAAGAATATTTGTCTTATTTCTAGTCAAAACAAATCTCATTCTACTTAAAATAAGACTCATCACATAAAAAGTATCTTGTTTTTAGACACTTTTTACTTCTTTCAAGCTGATTTTCACTTGAAATAAGTAGAAAAATCTGATAGTGGAGCAAGTTTTTCTACTTATTTCAAGTGAAAATTTGTTTGAAACAAGTGACAATTATCTAAAAACAAGTTAATTTTTAGGTGATGACTCTTATTTTATGTAAAAAGAGTTTAGTTTTGACTAGAAATGAGACATTTTGACAAGAAATAAGACAAATATTCTT
Organism: Trachurus trachurus; assembly: GCF_905171665.1. Lineage (NCBI taxonomy): Eukaryota > Metazoa > Chordata > Actinopteri > Carangiformes > Carangidae > Trachurus > Trachurus trachurus. Next base: position 4,468,960 of record NC_139892.1, read on the forward strand.
GGAAAGATTTTGAGTTTTTGCAGTGTGTGAATAAAGATGGAGGTTTGAAGCTCAGAGTGAGCTGCTTCACTGTTGCACTTCATCTTGTGAAGGTTTTTACAGAGGGGATTGTTGATATATCATTCACAGCCTGGTTTATACAACATTTTATTCCTAAAAACAGGGCGAAATTATATATTTTATGGCTGGTGACAGGATTTTCTCATTTACAAAGTGATAAAAATATGTCAACAACATAAAACAAGAATTTTGAAAGGGGCTCTATCCATTGTTCAGATTTCTGTTCTGGAAATGTATGCAAATTAGCGCATATTCCATTAGATATTGCCTCATTTACATATTTAAACATAAAATTTGACAAAACTTGAAATACAAAAAATATTTGTCTTAATGTCAGTGATAAACTTGGGAAGTTTCATGGTGATATCTGTTAGTTGAAATTTTTACCCTATTCACGTAGTGTCTCTAGTAGGACTCAGCTGTAAACCTGGATGAAGCTGAGTCCTGCTCTCTTTTTCTGTCACTGTCTCCACTTGGTGCTTTATTTCTTCTCTCATCCTGTGTCGTTTCCTTCTGTCTGTTTATTTCTGTCTCAGACACCTTCTTTCTCTTCTTCCCTGCTTTCCATCTCTTTGTGTGTGTAACCCCACCCTCTCTCTCTCTCTCTCTCTAGTGACAGCTGCTGCTCCTTTTTCCCGCCAACAGACCAGCTGTCCATAGCCTACCAACTAGAGGTATTTAAGAACTGTGTGTGTGTGTGTGTGTGTGTGTGTGTGTGTGTGTGTGGCTACTGGCAAGTTCTTTCTGTCAGTATCTGTCTGTTTCCCACACTGCCCAGACAGGAAGCAACATGACACTTCTATCAAGAGACCTTTCTCTTCTACACACTCATACACTCCTAAATCCTGTTGTTAAAGGGATAGTTCAACATTTTGGCAAATTGGCCCATTGCCATAATCGCTATAGTAATAGAAGTATGGTTCATTGCCTTTAATTGTCAGCTAGCTGCTCAGGGCTACGCTACGCTACGGAGGCTAAGGGAATTTCTTGGTTTCTCTCATCAAACTCATCAAATACACAATCCAACAACTCCAAAACCCTGTCATGGACATGTTGTGAGCTGCACATTCACCACACTATGAGATAATAACACAACGTTACCAGACAGTTGTTTTAGAGGGAAATTCATGCAAAACCGCTGATGCGTGTTGCCTTCAGGGACAGTTTTTCAGCAAGCAGACTCTGTATTTACCCTGTATTTACCTCGAACATGGCTCAGTTTTGTAACGTTCCATTATTATTTCATAGCGTGGTGAATGTGCAGGTCACAACTTGTCCACCAGAGCGTTTTGGAGTTTTGAGCAGCTCATGGCTCTGCTCCGCCATTCTAAAAATAGCTTACACCGACAAATAAAGGTAACAAACCTACTGCTATGACTATAGCGATTATGGAAATGGGCCAATTTGCCAAAATGTTGAACTATCCCTTTAATGTATGTTTGTGCTCTGCAGCTCCTGATGACATATTTCCATGTGTTGTGTCCTTTCCTTTACACAAACAAGGAGCTTCAAGTCACTGAAAATGGTAGTTTTTTATTATTATTATTGATTAAAGGAGAATTCCAGTCATTTTTTACCCCTACATCGTTGTCCTGATGGTCACCCAGTGTTGGGGGGAGCAAAAAACGCGACTAAAATTGATGCAGGCAAACCAGAGTTACACCATGGCTAGACGGCGCTAGCGATAGCCACAACGCTAACCTATGGGGGCAATTTTTTCAACCACAACAAACAAAAAACAGAATAACCGTACAGTTAATGAGTTCAGTGGTGTGTAATTCCAGTCATGTACCATAGATATTTGATTGTTTTGAGTGTTTGTTGTGGTTGAAAGAATTGCCCCCATAGGTTAGCGCTGTTGCTATCCCTAGCGCCGTCTAGCCATGGTGTAACTCTGGTTTGCCTACATCAATTTTAGTCGCGTTTTTTGCTCCACCAACACTGGGTGACCATCAGGACAATGATTTAGAGGTCAAAAATGACCGGGATTCTACTTTAACCTTTATTTATACAGGTCAAATCTCATTGACACCCAGGGTCTCATTTACAAGAGAGACCTGTTCCGGGTAGGAGGAAGCAGGAACTTGGGGGTCATTTTCCGGGGCCAACACCCGTTGGTGCGTGTCTCCACTGCAGGAACCTCCCCCACAGGGCCGTTTACAGGAACCAGGAACGGGGCCGAATGCAGTCCCTGCCTGGGGGCAGAGCGATAGATATAACAGAGTGGCGACAGCCTTTGATGTCGCCGCCAGCGCGGTCACGTGGTTCATGTAGCTCCCAATAGTTCCAAACGAGGCTGCCGCTGTCATGTTCTGCTATGGGACAGACAGCACTGAGCTTGCTTTTGGACGGTAAATATTAAAAAATAAACCTTACAAAGGTGTATTTACAACTGTTACTGAATTACTGTATGTACATCAATGTCAGTTTTCAAACAAAAGGCAAAATCTTCTTGCTTCAAGGTTTTATTTGTCACTCTAAAGTGAAGATTAGCCTGCCCTACAGTAAAAATGGCATAAGAAGAGGAGTAAAGCAATATATTAAGTGGGAATATATACATTTAAGCATCAAAGATGTTCAATCAAACCCACACAGTTTGAAACAACGTTCAAAACACACACAGCCAGTATCACAACTAAACATAAAGCCCGTTAGCTTAATGCTAACGTATAATGCAAAACCTCATAGACGGGCTAACAGAAATTAGCATCGATATCGCCATTTCGCGGCAACCAAGCCATAGCAGTAAAGCTGCCAAAACCTGGCTTTAGCGCTGTCAACACGTCACAGTTTTAATATGTTTTTTATGCAAGAAAGTCACCGTTTAATCCGGAGTGTGTGGTCAGTTCATAACGTTTGTTGGGAACTTGCACCGATGTTTGTTCTGGGAGAAGTGCAGAGTCTGTGTGAGCCCCGACCGGGGACCAGGGGCAGCGGCTGTCACAGCAGCAGCAGCCGCTCTACTGAGCTGATCTGCCGGCGGGCCGACCGTCCTCCTCCCGTCGGAGGAAACGAGCCAAGTAACGTATCCGCATGCTTTTAGAGGTTTACTGCTGGCTGGTTAAATTATTTTTAAGAGATTAATGTTGGTCTTATTGATGAAAATTAACAACTGTGGCAGTGGCATTAGTTTGTTTGAATGAAAAGTGAGCAGGACTGCCTCTGGGCTACGGACTGAAATCACCACAGTTATGTAAATAAATAAATGTTTTTCAATGAACCGATCAGTCTAATAATTTTTATTTTGTTAAGTCAACATGGTTACTGTACTTGGGAAAGATTATTACCACTTTATAACTTAAAATTGGTCGGTATTTCATCAACGTAGCTCAGTAGTTTCTTGCTGTGCAGCCATAGAAACAGACGTGGTCCAGCGCCGCGGGAGGAATGTTTGGAACTATTGAGGGCTCCATGACCCGGAAGTCGGCCCGCCATTTTTTAGAACGGAGTCCTATGGGAGTGTCGCCACTCTGTTATATCTATCGCTCTGCCTGGGGGTAGGTACTCGGATCGGCAAACAATATTTTGGCAACAAAATATTTAAATTCAAAGACGATGGCTTTCTTTACACTTTGAACACAGTTTCTCTCCTGTGAAGTGCAAATTTGGCAAAAAAAAAAGAAGAAAAAAAAGGCGTCTTATTACATCCTCCAACAGAAATAATAACAAAACCCAGGCTACATGTCTTAAAATGCAGGTTGAACATCAAAACCATCAAGGCCACGCAAATTAGACATCAGCTTAAAGGGATAGTTCACTCAAAATTGTAATTTCATTATTATCATTATCATTATCTACTCCCCCTCATGTGGACTAAGGGCTGGGAGAAGTTTCAGAGTCCTCCGTGCCTTCTCTGAGTTACAGGGGGGCTCGGCGTAGCACTGCATGTCCATATGACGGTAGCGAACGGGGTTCACTTTTCTTCGTCCAAAAAGACACACCAAAAAACATCCAAATACCTCCACACAGCTCGTCTGTAATGTCCCTCTTGTATTGAAGCTCCAACATGAGAAATTGTTCCGAAAAAAATTAAATAAGTCTATGTTTTAAGCTTGTTTGTAGCAGAAGCTCCCATTGTCTCAGGCCCCGTCCAGACGAATACGCGGCTTCACCGAATCCGATCTTTTTCTTAATCGTTTTGAAAAAAATCTCCGTAAACACGGCATCGTTTTCAGAAATATCTGCGTCCACACGATCACCTGAAAACGACCCAAAACGCTGTAGTACCTACATACTGCAGGCGTGTGTGGAGCGTGTGTGGCGCTGCCACACATAAACACAGCTAAAAAACAGCTGAAGAAGACGGGAAATCCCCGCTGTAATTCAAACTCAAACATGGGATTAAATGTTGACAGGGAGTCGTGTCAGAGTTTCTATGATGATCAGTGATGATTAAACAGACGCGATTCAGCCGCAGCGTCTAGCGACGCGACGGCAGTCGGCCGAACGTCCAGACTTCAGTGTGCAGCTGCTGCAGCGGTGTGTGTGTGTGTGTGTGTGTGTGTCTCAGGTTACAGGTAGAGCGGCGGGGGGCATGACATCATCGTTTCTGAAAAAATCCGTATTGGCCGTCCAGACGAAAACGCTGGGGCGGCGTTTTCAAATTTTCCCACTCTGGGACCCGTTTTCAAAAAATACCGTTTTCACCCCCTGAAAACGCCAGATCCGTGTGGACGCGAGGCCAATCCGATAAAGTATTTATCCGGATTCGAAAAAAACGGATTCGTCTGGACGGGGCCTTAGTTCACTGCTTTGCCTGCGTCACACCCAGTTCACGGATCCGCAAATCGTGCTAGATTTCGGCAGAGCAACACTGGGAGCTTCCGCTACAAACAAGCTTAAAACATAGACTTATTTAATTTTTTTCTGAACAATTTCTCATGTCGGGGCTTCAATACAAGAGGGACATTACAGTCGAGCACTATGGAGGTATTTGGATGTTTTTTGGTGTGTCTTTTTGGACGAAGAAAAGTGAGCTCCGTTTGCTACCGTCATATGGACATGCAGTGCTGTGCCGAGACCCCCTGTAACTCAGAGAAGCCACAGAGGACTCTGAAACTTCTCCCAGCCCTTAGTCCACTTGAGGGGGAGTAGATAATGAGTGAAATTTCGATTTTGAGTGAACTATCCCTTAAACTGATGTCTAATTTGCGTGGCCTTGATGGTTTTGATGTTCAACCTGCATTTTAAGACATGTAGCCTGGGTTTTGTTATTATTTCTGTTGGAGGATGTAATAAGACGCCTTTTTTTTTTTTTTTGCCAAATTTGTACTTCACAGGAGAGGAAACTGTGTTCAAAGTGTAAAGAAAGCCATCGTCTTTGAATTTAAATATACTTTCTTTGTGTTTATTCTACATTAATTGGATGATTTTAAAATATTTGTTATAAGCTTCAGTCTTTAGTAGAAAAATGCAATTAATGTACTGATGAATGAATTGATTACAAAAAAAATGTTGTATTTTAAGCAAACACTGATCCAGGTGCAGATCATTTAAAAAGAATTTCTGTTTATTCTCACTCAACCTCAGGCTTCAAGTGTCATAACTTTAGAAAAACGACGCTGGAGTGTAAAGTTCATTTCTAGATTCAGTGGCACACACACACACACACACACACACACACAGAGGCAGAAAGAGATACAGTAAACCACATCCAGAATTCTGGTTGTACACCCTAACTGACGGCAGCTGTGTTCGTTAACCCCTCGTCGCTCAAACATTACCACACAGTTAAACCGCACGCACACACACACACACATGCAGAGTAAGTCTGGTAACACGTGTCTCGTTAGCTGCTCAGATTAGCAGAGTAACTTCTATATAACATATGAACTGCATTCAGAAGAGGCTGCAGATTCAGGTTGGTCCCTGAGTCACCTGAGTCTCTGTTTGTCAGGCTAACAAACAGGAACAATAACACACTGTAACAGCAACTGCACTTGTTGTTGTCGATTAATGGGGTCGATGGAGGCCCGCTATGGAAACCAGATAATAGTCAGTCCAATGGACTTGTATTAACTGTGGATTGTATTGTACAGAAAAGAGGGCAGGAATTCCAAAGGGACTTAATGTTTGTTATGATAATGACTGTGTTAGTTGGGGCTGGAGGCCTGCAGGCTGCAGCCATGAGGAGACGTGTGCTTTATGATGCTGTCCAGAAGCTAAATGGCTCTTTGTGTCTTACTCTACATCACAAGAAGAAAACAAGTCACAATGATCTGCTTGGCTTCATTGTTTGGATCCTGAACACCATGGGCAAAATATCTTGTTGACACAAACCTTGTTGGCACAGAAGATGAATGATGTCATATTTATATGTATGCCTCCACACTGTGATGACTGAACAGACATGATATATATGGATATGTACTGAACACACAAGGATTTTAAACTCAGGTGCACTTTCCAGCGGTCTTGCTGCATCCGGTGGCCCTGCTCCACCTGGCGGTTCCTGCTCCATCCGGCGGCCCTGCTCCATCCGGCGGTCCTGCTCCATCCGACCGCCCTGTTCCACCTGCTCCATCCGGCGGTCCTGCTCCATCCGACGGCCCTGTTCCACCTGCTCCATCCGGCGGCCCTGCTCCATCCGGCGGTCCTGCTCCATCCGACGGCCCTGTTCCACCTGCTCCATCCGGCGGTCCTGCTCCATCCGGCGGCCCTGCTCCATCCGGCAGCCCCGCTCCATCCGGCGGTCCTGCTCCATCCGGCGGCCCTGCTCCACTTGCTCCATCCGGCGGCCCTGCTCCACTTGCTCCATCCGGCAGCCCTGCTCCATCCGGCGGCCCTGCTCCACCTGCTCCATCCGGCAGCCCTGCTCCATCTAGAGGTCCTGCTGCATCCGGTGGCCCTGCTCCACCCGGCGGCCCTGCTCCATCCGGCGGCCCTGCTCCATCTTTCTTTCTTTTTTGTGTCATTGTCGTGTGAGCTACTGGACTAATTTGAATTTCCCTCCTAGGGATGAATAAAGTATTCTCTACTCTACTCTATTCTACTTTCACTGGGGGAGGTGGTGGAGAGATGCACACTGTAGAGGTCAGAGGTCATTCTGTACTAGGGGTGTACCCGAACCTGAATACGTATTCAGAACTACACAAATAATGCTTTGATCCCCAATAGTTTTGCTGTCCGAAGTTTCTCCTCATTATTCGGGAGCTTTTTTCTAAAGAAAAAGAAATGTTTGGATCAGCAACAGCAACATAACCAGGTGGTTCTGGTTCACACTCCAACACAGTAGGTGGCGCTAATGCACCTTAACCTCGGCAGTCGCCCCCCTCACTTTTTTTCCTTTTCGCCCCTTTTTTAACGAGTCCATATCTGACTGTGCACACAATAAAGTATCTTGAAATCTTGCCCTTCAAAAAGTCTGTGCACGCCACTGTCTAGAAGAGCCGCACGATTAAATTATTTTATTCCCGTTCTAGTTAGCTGAGAGCTAAAGCGGAAGTTGGCTGGCTAGCTCGGCTGAAGTCACTGCGCCCACTTTCGATTTCTTCCCGAATACAAATCTGAATCCAAAGTTTTTTTCAAAAGCCCGAATCCAAATACAAATAGTGCACTGGCTGTACACCCCTACTCTGAACAACTCAGATCAGCCACTTCATAACACCTTAACCTTGTCCGACGGCTCATTTCTCCGACTACCCATTCTACAGTGTTATGGTTAGGTTTAGACTAGGTTTAGGTTTGTGGGCTCTGATGCTCTGTTCAAAAATATAAAACCCTCCAAACTCATATTTTAGATGTGCCCATAACCAACAGCTGTGGACAAATGTAAAAACTAATTTTGTCAAACAAGCTGAAACTCAGTCGGCTGCACTAAGACATTTCATCAGGTGGCATCATCATACTGAGGCAAGGCAAGGCAAGGCAATTTTATTTGTATAGCCCGTTTTTACAAACAGTTTGTCTCAAAGGGCCCTGATCTTGGGACATTGTCACTTGTTTTTGTTTTGGTCAGACTTTTTAATGGATTATAACATGTCAGGGACTTCAATTGAATTTCAACAAGAAGAACTCGTGTCCAATTTCAGTTCCTGAGCCAAGGATGGAGCATAATTCACATGTCCTGTGAAATATCTAATAGTTAAATTAAGTTTAGTATGAGAGTCCCACTGCAGGAGGGAAAGTCCAGCACGGGGGAATTCCAGGTCTTTCTGTTCTCTCAGTTCTAATTCAAATCAGTCCAATAGAACCAACTGGTGCTTTTTTTTTTTTTTTTTTTTTTTTTTACTGTTGACTGAAAGCTCCAGTAAAAGAAATCGGTTTTACACAAGAGTAAACTACAAAACACCCTGTCCTGACTGTGTTCCCTATGATATGATGCCATTCCAAAACAAGAGAGCTTCAGGAACTAACAGCTGAGACACACACACAAACACACACACACCTACACACACACACACACACACACACACACACACACACACACACACACACACACACACACACACACACACACAAAGCATGACAGCCCCTGTTAAAATAACATGGTAGCAGCTGCTGGCGAGACTGGTCTCATTTAGCACCAACTAGACCCAATGAGTGTGTGTGTGTGTGTGTGTGTGTGTGTGTGTGTGTGTTACTTCACACTGTATCAGAGGACTGGAGCTCTCTGAAGTAAACAAGGTCCAGCCTGTCTCTCACACACATACACACACCTTTGCAACGCTCCACCAGTTGTGGCAGTTGACAGTTTGGCATTGGAGGTTTGTGTGTGTGTGTCTGTGTGTGTGTGAGAGAGAGAGAGAGAGAGAGAGAGAGAGAGAGAGAGAGAGAGAGAGAGAGAGAGAGAGAGAGAGAGAGAGAGAGAGAGAGGGTGGGGGGGGGGCTGCTCACTCAGTACGTTTACATGCACAGCTTAATCCAGCTGTGCTCAAAATTCGATCTTGGCGTCTAATCAGACTTGTGTCCTTGTCCCAGTTTACATGCAATTGAGAAAATCTAAAAACTGAGGGAAGGTGTTCCTCCTCCTCAACACCAGGGGGTGATATGCATCGTTTCAGTGGGTTCATACGGAACCTTTTCCTGTTGACCTGTTAGCCAGACGGCAGACTGAACTACAGCGAGATGGTTAATCGTACAGCTTTGTTCATCTCAAACGTAATGTGAGCGTTACTTATTGTGCAGATCAGGTGCACGCTATCCATCATGGTGATTTCCAGAGGCAGACAAGAACGCTGTAACGCTAGAACAACAGCTTCTGCCACCGGCTTTCTGGGATGTTTTTGTTCCATGACGGAGAAAGTCCAATTCCAATCGCATCATCTGGGTGTTGGAGAACTCTGATATTAGTCGGACTAACTAACACGTTTACATGCACTCAGTTGTCCAGTTATAGATAGATTTTTTTTGTCCGGACTGTGTTGTCAGCGTAGTCGGATTAAAGGATAATTTCCGTTTTTTTTACAACCTGGACCTTATTTCTAGCATAAAATACGATCATTTACTCACCCAGATAACTTTGGTGTCATTTGGAGTCGTTTTGACGAAATTAGCCCCAGTGGAGCGGCGCGTATATCCGTATAATGCGAGTACTCGGGGCACCCAAGCGCAGCCTCTATATAATGCATTATCTGCGGCGAAACTTGTTCATTTCACCAATATTTTGTTATTATACACTAGTGCTATTCCCCTCTGGTGTCATGTTATCAACATTAGAGGTCTGTAGGTTGACCTACTGACCTCTGACCTGGATGATGTCATTAACATCATCCTCACTAAAGCTCCGGCTAGTTGAGATAAAAATGGAGCCGAATGCCGAAGTGGAATGATTATTATCAGAATGAGTCGGGCAGCGGTCGGAGATGACATCATCCAGGTCAGAGGTCAGTAGGTCAACCTACAGACCCCGGATGTTAATAACAGCTAACCCCGGACTCAGAGGGGAATAGCACTAGCCTATCAGAACTAAATATTGGTGAAATGAACGAGTTTTGCGGCGGATAATGTGTTATATAGAGGCTGCATTGCGCTGCCCCGTGTTCTCGCATTATACTGATATACGCGCCGCTCTACTGGAGCTAATTTCGTCAAAACGACTCCAAATGACACCAAAGTTATCTGGGTGAGGAAATGATAGTATATTATCTTTATTTAGAAATAAGGTCCAGGTTGTAAAAAACGGAAATGATCCTTTAAGGCAATAATTCGTTTTTTCAAGCGTCATGTAAACGTACTGACTGTTTTGATGAACCTCTGTGTTTACATGGGTCACACGTTAGACTTCCTTTGAGTTTGGATACTGCGTAGATTTATACTCAGCACTGTCTGGACTAATGACACTATACAGCCACATGGCATTAATATTTAATACAGGCTTCTTTACAGCCTGGTGAAAACAATGTTGTCCCACCAACGTGTTGTGTTGCCTGCAGGGCTTTACTGCTGACACCACAGTGTCACTGTCAGCCCCCAGATACATCCCAAAAAAACATGAACTCACCCAAACGCAGTCTCTTTCACAACAGCACCAGCCTTCACCATCCTGCCGGACTCAACAGGCTCACGCTCCCATTTGTGTGGTGCTTGTGATAGCAGTTGTGCGTCCATTTGTGTCCTCTCAGTAGGGAACACTGAGCCACACTCAGCAGTGTGACAGGAGGCTGGTAAACGGCTGTTTTACATTTATTTAAAAATCTGTGCATACACGTTATTTGCTGGAAAACTCCACGACCTCCTGACATTAATAATAATAATAATAATGGTTTACATTTATATAGCGCTTTTCACGATACCCAAAGCGCTTTACAGAAACCACTATTCACTGAGAAATTGTTTAGAAAAAATTAAATAAGTCTATATTTTAAGCTTGTTTGTAGCGGAAGCTCCCAGTGTCTCAGTTCACTGCTCTTCCTGTGTCGGCGGAACAATTTCTCATGTCGGGGCTTCAATACAAGAGGGACATTACAGATGAGCAGTATGGAGGTATTTGGATGTTTTTTGGTGTGTCTTTTTGGACGAAGAAAGTTGGTATCCATTCACAACCATTATATGGACAAATACTGCTGCACGAACCCCCCGTAACTCAGAGAAGGGACGGAGGACTCTGAAAATTCTCACAGCTCTTAGTCGACATGAGGGTGAGTAGATAATGAGTGAAATTAGAATTTTGGGTGAACTATCCCTTTAATCTTCAGTGTCTTCAGTATTTCTGTCTATTCCAGAGGACCTGGTCCCTGGTCCCTGGTGTAAGGGACTCAGTGCTGCTAATGTACGTGTGAGATCCATGAGGTCATTTGATATAAACCATGTGGTTACAATGCACGCACAAACACTGACAGTGTGGAAAATAATCTATTATTATTGTCACAGGACAAATAGGATTCCACAGATTCTCCATCCGCCTGTTTTAAGGCGATTTTCAGGGCAATGTGATCAAATAATATATGGATTATGTTCCCAGGGATTTGATGAAAGGAAGTCTTTATTATCCAGATGCCCCGAGGGCCCGCTGGTCACTCCGCTCTTGCATCATAAGGAGCAGCTGGCACCAAATGGCCTGTGTATAGTTCTCTCTGTGTGTGTATGTGTGTGTGTGTGAGACAGAGAGACACACACACACACACTGCCGGATTCCAGGAAACAGGAAGCGGAGTGGCGGGAAAACGACAGCAGCAGGGGGTCCGGGCTTTTGTCAAAACGTAATCCAGCGGCTGCTTTTAACACGCTGTTCACTCCCCACACCCAACCACACACACACACACACACACACACACACACACACACACACACACACACACACACACACACACACACACACACACACACACACACACACACACACACACACACACACACACACACGCTGTCTTTCACCATATTTTTCCAGGAAGCCCACAGACTGCTGCGTCCCTCCCCAAGAGTGAACAGAGGAGGGAAGTTAGGGATTTAAAGGAGAGAGAGGGAGTAGGATGAAATGTGCTGTTAGCTGTGTAGAGCGTGTGTGTGTGTGTGTGTGTGTGTCATTGTGCGGGGTGGGGGTTGAGTCCAGTCCAGTTGGTCAATTGAAAGGGTTTTAAGGAGCCATAGCGTCTGGTCTGGTAGAGGATCAGGATCAGGATCAGGCTGTAGACCTGATGGAGAGCCAGGTCTCTGGATCCCAAACACTCTTATTGGAACCAAACTGCAAACATGTGGCACAAATTGCGTGCGTGGCTTCCATTTGTTGTTGTTTATTGCTCACAACAACCACACATGCTGCCCCCATTCACAATAATAAAGGAGGTATTTATTGGCATGTTGTTTCTAAGTGTCTATTTCTATCCTAAATGACTAATAGACATTTTGTGCATCATTCAGTGTTTTCAGCCAGCCCCTCTCCCACAGCTGGGACCTGAAAGCAAAAGTGTCAAACTTGGGGCTGCAGACAATCTGACCGGGGGGGTAATTCTCCAGAAAGCAGGTTATGTGAAGACTCAGAGTAAGTGAACCTGAGATGAGGGAAACTCTGAGTTTTCAGTTCCAGGAAGAGAGGTATACGTAAACTCTGGGGCTGTGTCTGAAATCCCCCCCTACTCACTATATAGTGACCAGGCCATGTTGTAGTGGTGTCCGAATGTTTAGTGATTATTAATGTTCATTATATAGTAGGGGTGTAACGGTATATGTATTCGTCCCGTGCCGTCACGGTACGGGGGTCACAGTTCGGTGCACACAGTCACACGACGAATACGTCGAGAGGAGCTGCCTGCCTCTTCACTGTGTGGCTTCTCAATGAAACACAACGGCGGCGGCGGCGGCTCGCGACCATAGACTGTAAAGCAGCTCGCGACTGGACCACCGTCCGTCGGCGCTATTTCACGAATGCGCGGTGCGTCGCCAGAAACGCATCAAACACGTAGCGCATGTTCAACCCGATATGTCAATCACTGGTGCAAAGAAAAAGACAAGTTGTGTGCAACAACTTATTCCGCTGCTTTTAAGCCTCTTGACATAAACACAGACGGGTAAGGAAAAAAGGAGACCGCACACTATCAGACATGGAGAGCTGACGCCCGAAACGTGTGAGTGACATTAAACTGTCACGGGAGCTTTACACTAGTGTGCGGTCTCCTTTCATCCTTACCTGTGTCTTTCTTGGTGGTCCAGCACCTAAACCTCTGTTTTATTAAAGCAGAAGTGAGTGATCCGGTCGTTTTGGCTAATGCTGCGTTCCAGGCAGGCTTTTGAAATCGTAAATTACAGCTTCAAGTCACAACTTACGACTTTGTAGCGTTCCAGGCAACCCACTCGTGTTTTTCCGACCTGTTTTACCGGTGAAAGTCACTATAACGGCCACTCGTAACTTCCGACCGGTGAACTCGTACCAGATCGAACTGGTACCACTTCACGGTCGGAAAAATACGAGTTTCCTTGAACGCACCATAACAGTCATCGTCGCTACGTCACCACATTCACGGCGTTCCTTGGCTGCACACACAGCCCTGCATGCCGTTCTCTCTCCTCATTGGATAAAAACTGTAGGATACGATAAATGTTTTCTCCTCGGCTCATTGCAGAGCAGAGCAGAGGGACTGAGAGACCCGTGTTTCAGTCCAAACACTCTATGTAAGTGATTGCTGTCGGAAGATATAACTATTTAAGACTTATATTAACACAAATATATCACTCACTTCTGCTTTAACACAGACAGGACCAGAAACATCACCAAAGCAACTGGCATCTAGTCTAATCAAATTTTTTTAATAATAATATATTTTTTAATAATAATAATTTAATAATTCGAATAATAGTTGACAGTTGTCAAGTGCAAGTTTTTTTCCCCTCTAGAATTAATAAATGGCATTATAACACTCCTAATGCACTTGTTTTATTTTATATTATATATATATATATTTTAACTTTTAAAATACAAGACAGATTTTAGTTTTACATTCAATTAGTGTCTGTTGTACCGAAACCGTACCGAACCGTGACCCCCAAACCGAGGTACGTACCGAACCGTGACTTTTGTGTACCGTTACACCCCTACTATATAGTGACTGAATCTATCCCACAATTCACTGCGAAATGTAGTGAACATCCGATGGTCACTAACTGGAGCAAGATATCCCATCATGCATTGCGGTCACGGATCGCTGTTACCACAGCGGCCCAGAACGACCGGTGTAGCTACCAAATAAATGCAGTAGCGACCGGTGTAGCTACCAAATAAATGCAAGTAGTGACCGGTGTAGCTACCAAATAAATGAAGTAGTGACCGGTGTAGCTACCAAATAAATGAAGTAGTGACTGGTGTAGCTACCAAATAAATGCAAGTAGTGACTGGTGTAGCTACCAAATAAATGCAAGTAGTGACTGGTGTAGCTACCAAATAAATGAAGTAGTGACCGGTGTAGCTACCAAATAAATGCAGTAGTGCAGCAGCCTCTCAATTAACTATATTTTTATTTGACAGGTCATGACTGAAAATTTGTGTATGTAATTTCTCAGCTTATCTATCAAGACACACGTTTCAATAGAGTGCCATGAGGTAATATAGTAATATAGTATTATAATCAGTGATTAACTCATCAAAGTTTTTAAAACAGTTGCAATTATTATTGGAAAATATGTGACAAAGCTTATTTACTCCATTGTCCTTCAACTTTCTCTAAATAATAACCTTTTTGTTCACTGTGTTTTTATTTTATTGTATCATGCTGTGTTTTATATCATGTTCTCCACTGTTTGGTGAGTTTTAATGTTGATGTGGTTCTTCTTCTCTCTGCTGGCTGCACAACAAATTGCCCCATTGGGGATAATAAAGACACCTTGAAGCCCTTGAACAGTTACATTTAGGTTCCGCCATATTGGCTGGTTTATTGAAGTATCTGTGTCGATTCTTAGGACCTTTGTACATGACTTTAAAATGTTGAATGACGCTTTAATAGGAGTTCCAATCAGAAGTTTTTTCATATAGTATAGACCTCCTGAGTTAATGTTTAAGTTTTGTAACATATACTCTTCAATGGTTTTCCAGTCTTTAATCACACCGGGATCAAAAAAAATTTACTGGCTGACAACCAAATGATAAGTAATAATGAAAAAAGTTAGCGAGCTGC
The DNA here is from genome assembly GCF_905171665.1 of Trachurus trachurus. NCBI lineage: Eukaryota > Metazoa > Chordata > Actinopteri > Carangiformes > Carangidae > Trachurus > Trachurus trachurus. The sequence goes on from NC_139892.1 coordinate 4,484,061, forward strand.
AACCACCTTTGGATTAGACCTCAAGTATGAACATCGAGCCTTTTTACCACGCCAAATAAATGTTGAGATTGCTTTATGTAAATCATCAAACCAGGCTTTCTGCATTACAGTGGGCAACGTTCTCAAGATGTAGTTGACATTCTAGATGAAGAAGAAGCAGTTGCAACAAAACAGACAAAGAACAGTGATTATGGCCAGTGTAGAACAGGAGATGCAGTGGAAGAGCAGATCCATGGGAACACTGTGGATTCCCAGTGGAACACAACCACCATGGAATGCCAGTAGTGGACCAGACAAAGACTGTGTGTCGGCGTAGCTTCCCAGCTGTTTGGTATGTCGCTGGAAACATGTCCAACATACATACACATGGAAGACGCATGCATCATCCTAATATGCCAGTCACCAGAGCAGGACCAGAAACTTATCCCCACTGCTTCTTAACAGCTTCCAGATGTGAATGTAGAGTAGAGTAGAGTAGAGTAGAGAACACTTTATTCATCCCTAGGAGGGAAATTCAAATTAGTCCAGTAGCTCACACGACAATGACACAAAAAAGAAAGAAAGATGGAGCAAGGCCGCTGGATGGAGCAGGACCGCCAGGTGGAGCAGGGCCGCCGGGTGGAGCAGGGCCGCCGGGTGGAGCAGGGCCGCCGGGTGGAGCAGGGCCGCTGGATGGAGCAGGACCGCCGGGTGGAGCAGGACCGCCGGGTGGAGCAGGACCGCTGGTGTACACAAGTGTTGTTATGATTCTGGGGAAAAAAAGTCTACTTTCTGAGTGCAGACATTACTGAAGCTATACCTGTACATTTCAACATCTATTCGTCCATATGCAGTAGAAGAGGAGCCCAGCTTCAAGTATTCAAGTAAGCGTCTAAAATCTAGACACAAAATTATATCGACAATGTCAATTTTTCCACCTGAAACTGAATGAATGGTACTGGAATTACATGCTTCTTATAGAGCCAATGAAAGAATCTGTAACTTTGAAATGTTGTCTGTTCAAAACTAGTCTTATACAATTGGGATTTTTTGTTGCTTTTCTACCATTATATTGAGCCTGTGCCCAACTGTGACTTGTGTTTATTGTTGATTCTGTCCAAAAGCACCAAGTAATGGAACAGGTTACATTGACAACCATCATTTGTACTGTGTATGGTGTAAAAACAAACAAGGTTAAAGGGATAGGCTAGTTCACCCAAAATTGAAATTTCACTCATACTCACCCTCATAAGTCTATATTTCAAGCTTGTTTGTAGCGGAAGCTCCTCTTCCCGGTTCGTCAAATTTGGACGAACCAGGGTCTGTCCTCTTTTGGAAGAGGAGCTTCGAGCTACAAAACAAGCTTGAAATATAGACTTATTTAATTTTTTTTCGGGACGATTTCACATTTGGGGGCTTCAATACAAGATGGACATTACATACGAGCAGCATGGAGGTATTTGGATGTTTTTTGATGTGTGTTTTTGTTACGAAGACAGTTGGTATCCATTTGCAACCGTTATATGGACATGCACTGCTACGCCAAGACCCCCTGTAATGAAATTTCAATTTTGGGTTAACTATCCCTTTAATAAGGTCAGCTGACATGATCAGCTACATCATTCTGAATTAAGACCAGTTTTAGAGTCCTGAATAAATCTGACACAACACATTGATACTTGTTAGCCCCAGCCAATTTGAACTTTAATTTACATATTTGTTCTAACACAATGGAGCTCGTTGGAGCTGTTGCTTCTCTTGAGCCCAATCCAGTTTTGCAAAAAAAAACAAACATTGAGCCTCTGTCATCTCTGCTACAACTCACCTGTAGCCCCCAGTCTGACCTTTAAAGCACAAACCTGCAGTCTCTTTCTGTTGGGTCAGAGTGTGTGGTTAAGAGACACCGTGCTTTAGTATATCAGACATGTGTTTTCATTCTGTGTTCAGCTGTTTTTTCCTCTATAGACCGAATCTTTGCAGTCAAAATCATTTCAGTTGGTCATTTCTGAGAGCAGGTTTTTGTGAAATAAAATTCAGAACTCTTCCTCAGGAGCTGGCTTGATGAACGGACTGAGGCCAAAAGACACATGAAACATCCTCTTCAGTTTGTCATGACACATTTGTTGAGGTCTCACAGTCACACAGTGATTTACCCACCTCTACACAACAGTCACCAACAGCCTCGGGTCACCATTCTTCTCTCAGCTTCAATGACATGTTCATTTCTCAACTGTAGTCACCATTAATCTCTACAACTTTTCACATGAATCAGCTGTTTAGAACTGTTTCACTCCTATCAGGTCTGCAAATATTTCCTGGCATCTTAGAAAAGAGCCCATAAATCACCGCTTTAAGAGCACAAAGTCACTGCTTCTCTGTTTCTCTGGCATCAACAAAGTAAGCTTTTATTTCCTGAGTACAAACTGAGATAAGTAGCTACTCACTGTTCCCCAGCACCCAGTGAAAAGCTACATTAGCAGGGTATGATAAGGGTATTAGCAGTTATTTTGTTACCTGAGACAAAGTTTACATCCTCTAATGAGGGAAAAGAAAAGTCTTGACAGCACTGTTCTCCAGTGACTTACACAGGAATGTGGTTTTGTTTAGTGTCATGCAAATGACAAAACACAGGTGACTGCTAGTCGACTGACAGTTCCCCACCATATACCCATGACCTCTGGACAGAAATGTCCACCTATAGTGAGAGACATTTAACATCGGTTACTCCCAAAATATTTGTGATACATTTAAGGCTGGGTCTTGACTCAACATGAAAATCACTTTTGACATGGGTTTCAAAATGATTTAACCCCTTCCTGGCCAGTTGTTTTAGCTGCAAAAACACATGATTTCTCATACTACGTTTTTATCTATATTCTGAAGGTTTTTACAGAGGGGATTCGGGAATCGCCGTTTATGGTCGGAACTACGACGGTATCTGATCGTCTTTGAACCTCTGACTTTAATTCTTGATGAATGAAAACATGAGTCTGTCTTGCGCTGGTCAAAGAATTTCACGGTGCGCGGAGGCTCATAAATGTAGTGTGAAAACACTTTGCTTTTCCAAAACTCCTCGTTGTCCCTTTAAAATACATTAAAAAACCCATAGGTGGAAGTGGACATTTTTGTCCAGCGTCATGGGTGTTGTAAAAATGCATTACGAGTCCAAAAAATTGACTTTCATTCTGAAACTCGGGACATCCAGAGTTCACCCAGAGTTACATCTCCTTGCCAAAAACCAGGCCCCAGTGACCTTTCATTTGACCGTGGGGAGTTGGGAAAGTGTTAAAGGTGGACAAAAATGTCCAGGGGTCATCAGATTAGCTTGGATGACAACATTTATAAAAAAACAGCAATAAACTGTCATTCGGTGCTTGGCTTTATTCACATATCCCGGTATAAATGCAACACAACAATGAAGCGCCATGATTTACACAATTCCAGATCAAGTGGAGGAAACGAGGCGATGGACGTTTGATATCTGCTCCTCTCATTCAGAAAGAGAAGGAGGGAGAAAATAAAGTGTGGCTGGCAGGAAGAAAGGAGGACACATAGTAGATAATGGGGATAGGAAAGAGGGAGGGAAGTAGCGCCACGACAAACAAGCACAGCAGGCAACAACAATAGACAGTAGCTTTGCTAACAGGGTACTTGACGAGCACTCAGATCCACCCTGAAATGGAAATGAGTGTAAAGAGGCAGGATCCACAACAATGGGCTGGCGGGGGGGGTGAATATTTACATGCATGAATTGTTTTTATTTAGGAAGTAAACTACTCATCAACCTCATGTGGAACTGCAGCATCACCTGGGAGAGGAGCACCCGCAGCACAGAAAGACCACATTAGAATAAGTAACCACGGACACAGGCCGTCCTCCAAACAATGTGACACCTGGGGGACATCGTTGGCTCTGCAAACTGTCCTGCAGAGGTTCAGGAGTGAGGAGATGGCTCTCTGGCATGACATGTTTTCTTATTAGATATTTTAAAAGGTCATACTTAAAGGGATAGTAGCATTTTTTAAATGTGGGGTTGTATGATCTACAAATAGCCCCTAAGTACTTTAATTGCAGTAGAAGACTCTCTGCACTCCTCCCGTTAGCAACGCCAGCCCATAGCCCTGCAAAAATGGAAAAGCCCTGGAAAAAATTATGTTACACAGCCCCCTCTCCCCCCCCCCATCAAGAAGCTTATGCCTCTTGTCAGGCCATCATTGTAAATAAGAACATGTTCTTAATTGATTTCGCCTGGTTAAATAAAGGTTAAATTATAGCGAACAATGGAACTGTGTATTTTTTTTTTTCAGGTAAAACCTCTTTTAGGCCATGAAAATAGGCCGTTTCTATGGGTCTGTTCACAACACTGTATGTTGTAAATCTCTGGGCAGGGCTATGGGCTGGCGTTGCTAACGGGAGGAGTGCAGAGAGTCTTCTACTGCAATTAAAGTACTTAGGGGCTATTTGTAGATCATACAACCCCACTTTTAAAAAATGCTACTATCCCTTTAAAGAGTTAGCTTTGACTCCCAAGGTGCATTTCTATATGTCATCATCTTCAACATTTCAGTGAACAGTGGAACAGATGGGATACAGGGATGTAACTGTGGTTTTGCAGGTATTTAAATAAAAAAAAAGTAATAAGCTACAATGAGCAGTGTTAGAGTCCAGGACTTCCTGTTTCACACACTGATGATTTTTCTGACCGATAGAAAAAAAGGAGCAGGTACCAGTCACAGCTCTGACCTGACAGAAAACTGAAAAGGGGAGTAAAGTGGATTCCAGATGAGCCAGGACCATGCAGCAGAATGAGCTTCTTTACTGAAGCAACAGCAGCTCAACCTTAAAGGGATAGTTCAACATTTTTGGCAAATTGGCCCATTGCCATAATCGCTGCGAGCTGCTCAGAGCTACGCTACGGAGGCTAGTGGGATTTCTTGGTTTCCCTCATCAAAACTCATCAAATACACAATCCAACAACTCCACAACGCTCTGGTGGACAAGTTGTGAGCTGCACATTCACCACGCTATGAGATAATAACACAACGTTACCAGACAGAGTTGTTTTAGAGGGAAATTCATGCAAAACTGCTGATGCGTGTTGCCTTCAGGGACAGTTTTTCATCAAGCAGTCTCTGTATTTCCCTCTAAAACAACTCTGTATCGTAATGTTCCGTTACCTGAGAGGTTTGGAGTTGTTGGATTGTGTATTTGATGAGTTTGATGAGAGAAACCAAGAAATCCCATGAGCCTCCGTAGCATAGCTCTGAGCAGCTCACGGCTCTGCTCCGCCGTTCTAAAAATAGCTTGCACCGACAAATAAAGGTAACGAACCTACTGCTATGACTATAGCGATAATGACAATGGGCCGATTTGCCAAAATGTTGAACTACCCCTTTAAGAGTACTGTAGCATTCAAAATGACACATTCCAAGAGATGAAATTATTCAAACTCAGGGCCACAACGCAACCAAAGAGTGTCATCAAATGATCTCATTATCATCATCATTAGCTGTTGGGTTGCTATGGCAACTCAATGCGACAACAAGGTTACTGTCAGCGAGTACAGTTGAGCGCAGAGCCGCCATGTGAGTCGGAGCCAGAGAGGACAGTTAGATCCTGTGTGCTGCTATTGTCCATACTGCTCCACTGCTCCATGTGGGAACATATGGAGAAGCCTCTGGACAATGGTGCTCTTGTCATGCTGGCCTCAACAAAGGGGCCAAGACAGGCTCAGACAGGAGGTCCACAGCCATGCTGGTGTGTGTGTGTGTGTGTGTGTGTGTGTGTGTGTGTGTGTGTGTGTGTGTGTGTGTGTGTGTGTGTGTGTGTGTGTGTGTGTGTGTGTGTGTGTGTGTGTGTGTGTGTGTGAGAGAGAGAGAGAGAGAGAGAGAGTGTGTGAGAGAGAGAGTGAGAGAACTGAGTGTTTGTGTATGAGCTGGTTTTGAGATGGAGTGTAGGAGTCTACAGTACACTGCAAAAACTCCAAATCTTTCCAAGAATATTTGTCTTATTTCTTGTCAAAATGTCTAATTTCTAGTCAAAACTAATCTCTTTACACCGAAAATAAGACTCATCACCTAAAAAATAACTTGTTTTTAGATCATTTTCACTTGTTTCAAACTAATTTTCACTTGCAATAAGTAGAAAAATGAAAGCAAGTTTTTTGCACTTGTAATAAGAAAGAAAAAATTGCTCCACTATCAGATTATTTTAAGTGAAAATATGCTTGAAAGGAGGAAAAAGTGTCTAAAAACAAGCTGCTTTTTAATGTGATGAGTCTTATTTTAAGTATAATGAGATTTGTTTTGACTAGAAATGACATTTTGACTAAAAATAAGACAAATATTCTTGTTAAGATATTTGATTTTTTTTTGTTTTTTTTGCAGTGTATATTGCATAGTAATTCATTCATTCATTTTCTATACCGATTATCTGGCACTAGGGTCACGGGTGAGCTGGAGCCTATCTCAGCTGACTTCGGGCGAGAGGCGGGGTACACCCTGGACAGGTCGCCAGTCTATCGCAGGGCCTATTGCATAGTAATAATCTATGTATTTATTTCTTTTATAAACACATTTTGGGGGAACTTTGAGACACAAAATGAATTTCCCTAAGGAAAGTCATTCCTATGTTTTACATACGTAGCTTCATGTAAGTGCTGTATTTATTCTCAGTCATGATCCATGCTCCATAAACCCATTTCTATCCAAACCTCACTTTGTTGAGGTGTAACCGTATTTTGTGTTTCTGTCGCCTCTACTGACAGACTCGCTTTCCTCCCATATTTCATATTTTCCTCTGTTGACAACACATTGCAAACTGTAAAACACACCAACCAACCACTCGGCCCCTCCCTGGTCTCCACCCGAACCCTTTCTAACTGACACAGACCAGTGACGTGACCCAGCCAAAGTTGAAGTGAACCACCGCCATGATAAGACCATTTTATTCATATTATTTATCATTTGCAGTGGTGCTAAAACGTATCCCTGATGTCAGTCACTGACTATCTAATCAAACATCAGAAATAATAATTAAATATTTTCCTCTATGACCTGATGAGGTGATTTATGAAGGTTAGGATCAGTGTGGAAACAGTTAAAAGTCTTGTTTAGATGCAGTGTGGCACAAGTAAGTTTAAGAAAATATTAAATTCTGTCGAGTTTAAAATTGTTTGGAATTTACATGAATAAGAAAATAAATGAAAGACAGATAACATACTCACAAAGCATAAACAATTCAAATGAACTGATATATTACTGACAAAACTATTGTACAATACACAGTGTCCAGTATCACACACTGCAAAAGCTCTTATTTCTAGTCTAAACAAATCTCATTATACTTAAAATAAGACTCATCACATTAAAAAGCAGCTTGTTTTTAGACACGTTTTACTTCTTTCGAGCATATTTTCACTTTTTAAAAAATCTGATAGCGGGGCAAGTTTTTCTTTTCTTATTACAAGCACAAAAAACTTGCTTTCACTGGCAGATTTTTCTACTTATTTCAAGTGAAAATGATCTAAAAACAAGTTAATTTTTAGGTGATGAGTCTTGTTTGAAGTGTAAAGAGATTAGTTTTGACTAGAAATGAGACATTTTGGCAAGAAATAAGACAAATATTCTTGGAAAGATTTAGAGTTTTTGCAATGCAGTAACACTGTCAACATTTGGTGAACTACAGAAAAGAACATCTTTTGTGATTAGTGGGGAGTAAATGTGGTCTGTTGTGGCTTATTAGTCTAACCACTATAATGTCACTTTACATACTGATCTTTGCAACCACAGAAAAACACAAGTAAAACCTCTGGCACACATACAAACAACACATCCCACAGACAGTTGTGCGGGTTATGTAAGAACAGATTCAGTTAGTGTTGCTCAGGAGGCGAGAGCACAACAACACAGAGAGACTGATGACAAGATAACACAATCTATCTGATCCATCATGAAAAATACCAGAAAATATCTGTTTGTTCTGTCTTTTATGAATTAGTTTGTTAGTGTAGGAAAGAAAGAAAGAAAGAAAGAAAGAAAGAAAGAAAGAAAGAAAGAAAGAAAGAAAGAAAGAAAGAAAGAAAGAAAGAGCAGTGGAGAAAAACCTAATGAAAGCCAGTCGGTTACTAAACCAACCGACCACGGGAAGGAAACCACACAGGATTACAGTTATTTAACGCTAGCAACACACACACACACACACACACACACACACACACACACACACACACACACACACACAGCGAGGCGTGATAAGACCCGCTGTGTGTTCTACAGTTTGTTTCACAGCCTCTTTACAGTCAAATGCCACTCACTCACTTGTGATGGGCAGTTTGACATGGAACCATTTAGCTTAGGCAGCATTAGCATTAGCATTAGCAGCTACTTACTTAGCCTACCACTTTCAAAGAAAGCTTATGAGGTCAACATCAACAAACTCAGACTAATGTTGACTCTAGCTTCATTTTCTATCCCTCCTTTCCTTCTACTGCACTTTTACAAACCAACCACTTCATCACTTAGTGTAACTGAGTCAGTGTAGCCTAGCTGTAGCGCCCGGTCTTCCCTGAAGGACAGTCTGCTCAGAGGACAAATTACAAGATTTTCTAAATACTACAATGACTGACACTCTTGGTAAGGCTGGTAACTAAAAAGCAGCTTATGGTAATGTTGGGTACATAGCAATATCAAAACATACAAATAGCTCCTTTAAAATGAATGATTGACTGCCACAAGCCCCTGGATATTTAAACAGGTTCAGTGCTGAGTTTAATGAGAGATTGTTTTAGAAAAGACTGTGGATGTTAAGTGACCTGAAGGCCAGAATAGACACACACACTCACACTTTAAAGGGATAGTAGCATTTTTTTAAAAGTGGGGTTGTATGATCTACAAATAGCCCCTAAGTAGCCTACTTTAATTGCAGTAGAAGACTCTCTGCACTCCTCCCGTTAGCAACGCCAGCCCATAGCCCTGCCCAGAGATTTACAACATACAGTGTTGTGAAGAGACCCAAAGAAACGGCCTATTTTCGCGGCCTAAAAGAGGTTTTACCTGAAACTTTCACTTTCACAAAAAAAAAATGCTACTATCCCTTTAACATTACATCTGACAGAGACACAAACACTAACACTTTATTGTCACTATCACTGACATTTGTAAAAACACAGGTTTGGGCTGAGCAACCACTGACCGACATGTCAGGACTTGTTCTCATCTCTTAAATGTGGGACCATGAATATTTACATAATCTGAGACTGAGTGATATTTAAAGGTAAAGGTTTTAGGTTGTAGGTAACAACTTCACTTAATTGTTCCAAAATGGCTCCAAAATCATAGGGATAATGATACTTTACACCGGTAGGCTACGAAGCTGAGTCTTTATTTGAACCAATGACATCATTTTTGCCCCCAGGGCATCTCTGACTCAGAGAAAGGCTGGAGATCTAAAACCGAACTCACAGAAGTGTGTGGGCTACACCCTCATCCAATGGCCAGTCTAACACATTCACCCTCCATGTAGCCGGGGGCATTTTGGACTTTCCATAGACATGAGTTTAAACTCTTGGGGGGAAATGGGTGTGAACAACCAACACAGACATAAACTGAGTCACGTCATAGTTGGGTTTGTGATTTCTTTTTGTCTCATATAGACAGAAAACCAGTCAGGTTTCAGACAACCGTCACATCTGAACTTAGGTTGAAAAAGGTTTGAGCTCCTTCAAGCCACAATAAATGAGAAGAAAAGTCAATAGTGATGAGATGTTGAGCAGAAGAGAATCTCACAGCACCAAGATGAGTCCAACAGCATATTTCTCTTATTTGCACTGCAAAAACTCAAAATCTTTCCAAGAATATTTGTCTTATTTCTTGTCAAAATGTCTCATTTCCAGTCAAAACTAATCTCTTTCCACTTAAAATAAGACTCATCACCTAAAAAAGTTTCTTGTTTTTAGATCATTTTCACTTGTTTCAAACAAATTTTCACGTGAAATAAGTAGAAAAATCTGCCAGTGAAAGCAAGTTTTTTTGTGCTGGTAATAAGAAAGAAAAACTTGCTCCACTGTCAGATTTTTCTACTTATTTCAAGTAAAAATAGGCTTGAATTAAGTAAAACGTGTCTTAAAACAAGCTACTTTATGTTTAACTATGTATGTATATCTATAAATGTACTTATTTTGGGTATAATGAGATTTGTTTTGACTAGAAATAAGACAAATATTCTTGGTAAGATTTTGAGTTTTTGCAGTGTTAAAGTATACTTTATACACGTGACCATTTGGCATCGTTTAATTAACGCCGATGCTTTGCCGCAAGACCGGAACAAAAAACACATAACCAGGGACCTTAGCAACTTACACTTCATACTAAAGCTTTAGTATACTTTTTACTTCTTTCTGCTACAAAGTACTAATACGTAGTATATCTTAAGATGTACTTTGTGGCAGAGAGATGTAAAAAAAAAAAAAAAAAGCGTACGTCTAAGTATAAGTGTAAGTCTAAGTATGAATGTACTTAGTTAGACTATTCTTTTCAGTATAAGCCAAGTATACTTTATACTTTATTTTATATACTTAAGAAAAGTATATAAAATATAGTTTATAAAAAGTACACTTCCAAGTATACTGCCTCAGTTTTAGTATACAATGAGTATACTTGTAGCAGGGCCGTTGTATAGGGGAGAAAGGTGATGATAATTATAGGGGCCCAGCACCCAGGGCCCACAAAAAACACAGTAGTCAAAATGTCTCAAATTTTAGTCAAAACTAATCTCTTCCCACTTAAAATAAGACTCATCACCTAAAAATTAACTTGTTTTTAGACAGTTTTCACTTGTTTCAAACTAATTTTCACTTGAAATAAGTAGAAAAATCTGCCAGTGAAAGCAAGATTTTTGTGTTTGTAATAAGAAAGAAAAATTTGACTCACTATCAGATTTTTCTACTTATTTCAAGTGGAAATATGCTTGAAAAAGTATAAAGTGTCTAAAAAAAAGCTACTTTTTTAATGTGATGAGTCTTATTTTTAGCTTTATTAGATTTGTTTTGACTAGAAATGACATTTTAACTAGAAATAAGACAAATATTCTTGGTAAGATTTTGAGTTTTTGCAGTGTAATACTCATATGTAATGCTGCATTAGCATCAAAACAAAGTAAATAAAAAAATGACAATACTTACGTAGTCTAAGAAAGAAGGGGAAAAGTCAGGGGGTATAGGGGCTCACTTTAGTATTCTTTCAGTGGGCCCAGAATTCCTAGCAACGGCCCTGACTTGTAGTACACTTTAATAAACTACTTTTTGCTAAGGCTGTGATGGTGTTTTCCTGCTGATGATGTTACTCAGTATAAAGTTAGGACTCCACATGACCAAACTTTATTTTGATGAATATACATTGGACAACAGTTCTCAGTTAAAGGAATATTGGAACTTGTCTCCCCAGTTTTTTTCAAGCACACATGTTGTAGGCTATATGATGACTGAACATGAAGCTAACTGCTGTGAGGTAGAAGTGCCATCTCGCCTGTTCACTCACACAGTGAGGGGACGGCCTGTTAAAAAAAAGAAGAATGCTTCTTTAAGGATTTGGTAATGAATGGGTTGAAAAGTAGCTTCATTCAGCTCCCTCCTCCTTTCTCTGTGCCCACCCTGCCCCCTAGCACACCGTTACAATGCAGGACCCCTCCCTTATTCCCCAAATACACACACACACACTCACACACACACACACACACACACACACAGGCGGGGGGTTGGTGGGTGGGTTTCCCCCAACTATTTAAACAGATTCCAGCAGATGGTCCAGAAATGTTCCTCCTGGAGTCACGCTGATCTTTCACCCAACGGAGCTGGCTACTTCTTGTCCTCTCTCCCAACTCCCGGAGCAGCTTCTCTTTCTCCGAGCACCTAAAACCAACCATCAGAGAGGTTTCTACAGGCCTCTGAACTTCTCCACTGCTGTCTCAGCGTCCCAAACACAACTCTTCACTCTCCTTGGACCCAGGACCTTTCTTTTTTCCCCTCTCCAGTCTTCTCTGTGCTGTGGGATCAGACGTCCAGCTCTGCACTCTGCACGGACGGGAGAGTGAACCATGCCCTCCGACTTCCTAACACCTTTTCTGGAACTGGATGAGGAGTTCTGCAAGGTGTGTTTTTAAATGTTTACAGATTTTCAAACATGCCTGTAGGATACTGAGAAGCTAGAGCATTCAGTGTTTCAGTTACAGCGTTCTTTGCAAATTCATTCAAGGAGATATTCATAATTGCAGTGAGATCGTCTTTGCTGTAGCTTTTGGTTTAAGGCTCAAACAATAAGTTAGCAGTGGAGTTTTTGTCAAGAGTGGAACTGTGGCACAGTTTCTGTTCTCATTGTCTTTTGTTAAGTACAAAAACTTTATGTACAAACAGCTGAAACCTCTTACCTCAGGAGCGAACTTGCAGTCTCCCATCGAGTGCAATCTATTTGGTTCCTTTCTCAACTTACACTTTATTTATTAGTGTGCGTGCATGTGTGTGCACAAGTGTCTGTGTGAAACTATACTGATGTAGCCTGTGTTTCTCCTCTTACGCACTTCAAATGAACACTGCAAAAACTCAAAATCTTACCAAGAATATTTGTCTTATTTCTAGTCAAAACAAATCTCATTCGACTTAAAATAAGACTCATCACATTAAAAAGTAGCTTGTTTTTAGATGCTTTTTACTTCTTTCAAGCATATTTTTACTTGAAATAAGTAGAAAAAAGTTATTCTTTCTTATTACAAGCACAAAAAAACTTGCTTTCACTGGCAGATTTCTTATTTCAAGTGGAAATTAGTTTGAAACAAGTGATAATTATCTAAAAAAAAGTACATTTTTAGGTGATGAGTCATTTTAAGTGGGAAGAGATTAGACTAGAAATTTGACATTTTGAAAAGAAATACGACAAATATTCTTGGAAAGATTTCAAGTTTTTGCAGTGAAAACATTGTTCAAACTTCCAAATCCATGTTTCTGCTCCTGTCCTGTTTTAAATGTAGAAATCTCCTCTTGATTGATCATGGGGTGCTTGATGAATGCAGTGAGCTCACATCTCCATTCTCCTTTTGTGTGACAGAATTTCCGTGGCCTGGAGACAACAGATGGCTCGTCTGCCTGCTCCCAGCAGCACCGTCAGCAGCAGCAGCAGCAGCAGCAGCAGCAGCAGCAGGCTCAGAGAGTCCTGGGCTTCCAGCGCCGCCATTCCCTCTGCCCCGTCACCCTCCCCAATTCCAAGTTCAACAGCAGCAGCAGCGGCAGCAGCAGCAGCAGCAGCTGTGAGGTGACAGAGTCGGCCTGCTGGGGGCTGAACGTGGCCTCCAACCAGCAGTGGAGCCGGGAGCTTCCCCGCTCCTCGCTCAGCCACATCCCCTTCCGCGTGGACCGCTCGGTCAGCATGATCGAGGGCAACAACGGCGGCAACAAAATGGCTAATGTGTCCCCATCTGTCCTGCTCCCTCCGCCGGGCCTGTGCCTCAGCAACACCTCACTGTCCTCCGCTACTTCCCCCTCCTCCTCCGCCTCCTCCAGAACCCCCACCCTTGCCCTTGCCCCTGCTCTTGCCCTTGCCCCCTCGCCTCACATCTCCACCAGATACAAGACGGAACTCTGCCGCACCTACGAGGAAAGCGGCACCTGCAAGTACGGCGCCAAGTGCCAGTTCGCCCACGGTATGGACGAGATGCGAGGCCTGAGCCGGCACCCCAAGTACAAGACCGAGCCCTGCCGCACCTTCCACACCATCGGCTTCTGCCCGTACGGCGCCCGCTGCCACTTCATCCACAACGCCGACGAGCTGGCCGGACCTCCACAGAAGCCGAGCGCGAGGCCTCCTCTGCTGCGCCACAGCCTCAGCTTCGCGGGCTTCTCCTCGCCACAGGCCTTCCAAACGGTGGAGTTGTCACAGCCGTCCTCCCTCCTCTTCGCCCGAGCCTCCTCCGTCTCCCCACCTCCGTCCTCCTCCACGGGGAGCCCGGAGCTCCTCTCCCCTCTCTTCCCCGAGCCCGGAGCGCTGAAGCACTGCCATTACCCCTTCTCCAGCAGCATCCCCGACCTGGCGGGCGACGACGGCGATTCGGCCCTGCGCTTCTACGCCGTGACCGATTCCATCAGCAGCACCAAGTGCCCCACTGCAAATTTCACCTCCAAAAAGCCGAACCTGCCTTACCAGCTCCCGCAGCAGCTGCCCGTCTCCCTGAGCGGCCTCCCCGGCCTGCAGCGCTGCTCCTCGGCCGACTCCCTCTCCGAGGAGGGCTACACCTCCTCCTGCTCCCTCAGCTCCTCGTCCAGCGGCACCGAGTCGCCCAGCTTCGAGGGCAGACGGCTGCCCATCTTCAGCCGCCTGTCTGTTTCAGACGAGTAGGGCAGGCAGTAGGTTTTACTATTGGGCTGAATTTGATCAGGAATAGACTAGAAGGTCTGTTTGTTTTAACTCTGTGTGACCAGGACAATGAATAAAAATACAAGTCACAAAGAGTTGGAACATGAGGTGTCCAGTTCCTCCTGAATGCAGCCGGGTAAACGTACCTAACTTTGTGCATATTGCATTTCTCATCCAAGCAGCTGTAGCGCTGCTCAGTGTTCGTCCAGTTTTAGCTGACTTTTTGTTCGTGGTTTGATTGTTATTTTTTCAAGCTTGTTTTTTTTATACCACTGTTACTGCTGTATACTGTTGTATACCCAATTTTAAAGGGTACTTCATGTAGCTCAGCATTTGTCCTGGTGCTGTGTTGGAGTTCTGTGTGAGAACTTCCTGTACCCTGATGTGAGAAGGATTTAAAGATAAGTGCTGTATGACTGCTGCGCCGTTTCCTCTGCCACAGATCTCATTCTACAAACAGTTGCAGCACTTGTGTGGTACTTAGGGCTCAGCAGCTGGATGGAGCCCATGAGTGCAAGGATTCCAAACTGAGGCTGTGACTGGCTGGTGAATGGGTCAGTTGTTTGGCTGGGGGGCCTCTTGATTGTAGTTGTCAGCTATTTGAACTTCCTGGCAGAGATTCAGCTCCACTGCCTTAGCTGTGACAAATAGCACACATGTAGACAACCCACTGACTCTCTAGTTACCAAAGTTGATCTTACGTAGTAGTTCCCCTAACCTGCTAGTACTGTTAGCCTAGCCTTTAGCCATGACAGCTAATATACAGTGTTGTTATTGTTGCCTAACACTTTTTTCAGACTTATTTATCACATTTTGTATGATTTACTGTTTCTGATTGTGTTTATGTATTTTTTTTTTTATTATTATGACGCCGGAGAAATTATGCTTTACTTATGCATTCATGTTGTCCATCTGCTTGGTTTACACCATTCAGTAGCTTTAAGAAGGCTCGATGAACTTTCTATATGTATGTACAGTGTATGTTGCCTTATTGGCTAATAGACCTGGCAGAACTCAAGACTCCCTGAGGTCTCAGACCAGGAAACAGCTGGACAGAGGTTTCTGTCCTCTGTCCTTCTGTCCTTCTGTCCTTTTCCATTTGTTAACTACAGCCATTCATATAGAAAGCAGAGCGGCGGTGAAGGAATGGCTTCACCGGCCTCAGCAGAGTGTTTAATGACCATCAGTTTTGGAGCAGCAGACCTACAACCAGTGTCAGCATTTCATCCCACGTGTGCGACTAATCTGAGTGTCCTTCAGGACTCCTGCAGTGCTGCATTGTGTTCTTTGTGTGCGAAGCTCCTACTTGTTTTTTAAAAAATCCTGTGTGCTCTATTCTTCTCCTGTGGTGTCAACGCACAAGGTGAAAAGGTGACCTTTGTTTGTGGTTGATTTTATCTATCAGGGTTGCCCGGGTGACGGTGCACGCTAAGCTAGCAGGGGAAATCAAACGAGTTCAAATGAAATCAGGCAAATGTTTGTTTTCGTGGTGAAATCAAGTCAACTTGGCCTGACGAGTCCAGAAGACGTGTGTTGTTGTCACAGCTCGTCGTTAGCTCGACTCAACGGCGAGACGTTTTTGTAACTTTTGTTAACTTAAAGTCTTATTTATTTTGTTTTTCAAAGCAAAACCTATATTGTGTTGTTTCAAATTGTGTTTTTTTTTTTTTTTTTTACATAATTTAAATGCATTTATTGTTACATTCCATGGGTTATGTTGATATCCTAGCTCTTTATCTTAATATATTTGTTCATCTTTATTTCAAAATAAAAGTTTTTGAGAAATAAGTTCCCTGGCCGTGGATCTCATTGCACTTTTGTATCAGTTATGTAGAGACACACATAAAGTCTGATGTTGTAACATTTCTGATTTTAACTTTTACTTTGGGTCAAAACCTGAATTCAACATGATGAAAGTAGAACTTAAATATAGATGTACAAAATCATGAACAGTGAATTGTTTAAGTCTGATACTGAACTTCTTAAATTTTAACTCCGTGTATATGAAGGAACTGAACTGTCACTCTTAAACTCCAACCCTAATAGCTCAGTGAGAGGAGCTGTTAAAGGCAACTGAATGTTCTGCAGAGCAAAATGTCTTTATATTTCATACTGACAAAAATATCTTGTATACAAGGGGACTGAAAAGCAACAGAGGTTTAGGTAAAGTTTTATTCCTGTCATTACTCATGGATTCTACACTCTTAGAAATAAAAGTGCTATGCAGAACCACATAAGGTTATTTGGCTTGTCCTCATAGGAGAACCCTTTTTGGCTCCTGCTAGAACCTTTTATAAAGGTTGGAATCTGGAACCTTTAGAGTTACCAAGAACCACCGAAAAGCCCTTTCTTCAGGATATGGTTTTTAAAGGGTTCTCTGGATCAAAATGGTTCTTACTGGAACCCTTCGTTTTTTTACCCTTTAACCCTTAGTTTTTTTTGTTTTTGTTTTTGTTTTTTCCATGTTATTTTGTGTTTTCTTACATTAAACTGTAATATAAGGTGGAGGCTTAAAAATAAGCCCATTGTGGCTTTTTGCCTCTCCCTGCACTGTCCTATTGTTACCTATCATGTTTTATGTTGTATTCTTTTAACTTTTTGCAAAAATAAAACATAAAAAAAAAATTAAATACAAAGAACCCTTGAAAAACCCTTTCTTCAAGAAAGGGGTTTTCAGAAGCAAATGCTTCCAGGTAGAACCTCAGAACCTGTAGAAGAACCCTTATTTCTAAGAGTGTAGTCTGGTTTAGATTGTTACTGCAATGACTGATGTAGATCTGCTTTGTTTTCCCAATTATGGCTACACTTCCACTTTTAATTAGGATGACAGAACTGAAGGAATAACACACAGAGTCACAGGGGACACATTTAGTGAAGTCTTCCCAGGATTTCTCAGGAGCCCTCCCAGAGTTTTCTCTTGAAATGCTACCACTCTGGTTGGGCCTTTACAATCATCTGTGTCGCACTGACACACAAAAAGAACAAAGATGAACTCTCCCTCTTGCTTGCGTCGAGGGAATCTCCCAGCCCTCCCCTCTCTCCCTGTGTGTTTATGTGTATGTTGTGTGAATTTTGTTGCAGCTCGTCTGAACAGACCAATTTAGAGTGAGTGACACTGAGGAGAATGTTTGGGCAACAGATGCTCAAACAAAGACTTCCCCGTACACAATGGCTCACAGAGATACTTGTGACTGATTTCCATCTATTCACACAAAGTGGAGCAGAAGTTGAGGTCCTCCCCCTCCCTCCATGTGTGTGTGTGTGTGTGTGTGTGTGTGTGTGTGTGTGTGTGTGTGTGTGTGTGTGTGTGTGTGTGTGTGTGTGTGTGTGTGTGTGTGTGTGTGTGTGTGTGTGTGTGTGTGTGTGTGTGTGTGTTGGCATTCAGCCTTGGGTGCAGGCTGAGGATTTCCCTCCAGTGAATGAATATCAGTGAAGCAGGAGACTCCCACAACCCCCAATGGCTATTTACCATTCAACACCCATGGTGCTCTGTGTGTGTGTGTGTGTGTGTGTGTGTGTGTGTGTGTGTGTGTGTGTGTGTGTGTGTGTGTGTGTGTGTGTGTGTGTGTGTGTGTGTGTGTGTGTGTGTGTGTGTGTGTGTGTGTGTATCTGTAAGACCTTAAAAAGCCAAGGGCCATCCCTGTGCAGCCCCTCGACCCCTCCCTCCCTCCCTCCCCTCCTCCTCCTCCTCCTCCTCCTCCTCCTCATCATGCAGGCCCTTTGTATTTTACTGCTTTCCCTTTTCAGTCTAACATCTGTATGCTAATGCAGCTCAATGGGAATGGACTGGAATCAGCCTGGGAGAGAGGGGGGAGGGGCTGCCTCCCTGTGTGTGTGTATGGGTGAATAAAGTGATTTGGGAGAATTCAACAGCAGGAAGGGGTCTGCGCAGGGCTAACAGAGAGGGGAGTGAAAAAGAAGAATTAATGGTTAACGCGTATCTCAGAGGGGAATGGACGGGGTTAGGGCAAAGTCTGGATAAATGGCTCTGCATGTGTCTCTCTGACACAAATGTCTTCAAATACTCTACCAATAAGACAGCAGAGTTGCTGAAGTTAAAGTTGGCCCTGCCTTACACTCAGCCAGTCGTTGGTCTAAGGTGTTAAAGGGATAGTTCAAAATTTTGGCAAATTGGCCCATTGCCATAGTCATAGGTTCGTTACCTTTAATTGTCGGTGCAAGCTATTTTTAGAACGGCGGAGCAGAGCCGTGAGCTGCTCAGAGCTACGCTACGGAGGCTCATGGGATTTCTTGGTTTCCCTCATCAAACTCATCAAATACACAATCCAACAACTCCACAACGCTCTCTAGCATAGCTCTGAGCAGCTACAGCTGTGTGTGTGTATGTTTCTATCATATCATTGTTACGTAAGCTGCCGGACGATCTGAATTTCCCTCCTAGGGATTAAGGCGAGACACTACAGGCAAAAACACAGTTTTTTCATGCACTGATCAATTTTGAGATTTTTTATTATTTATCTATTTTTCTTCCTGAGCATGTATTCTTTCTGAAAAGTCAAAAGAGATGGTAGAAAATCCACATTAAGGTGGTTATTTTACTGCATTTTGTCCTCTGTCGTCAGTAGATTTCTCCTAAATTCACCAAAAGTTATCAGCTACTGTGACATTGTGCTGTTGTTATCTGACCCAGCTCAGGTCAGGTATTATTGTAAAGCTCTCTCTCCTGAACAATGATGTAGGCTCCAAAAATTGTTGTATCTGCAACCAATCGTGAAAGTACGGTTTACATGAACAACCTATGTCATTTTACAGTCCAAGTCTTTAAAGGCTGTTTTCTCAAAATGAGTTTTTCCTCAGACTCTGAGCTAGAAATCTCAACTTCAGCAGCACTTACAGACACCAAACCTTCCAGTTTTATTCCTGTCTATATTCTGAAGGTTTTTACAGAGGGGGTTGCTGATACATCATTCACAGCCTCATTTATACAACATTTTATTCCTAAAAACATGGCGAAATCTGATTTTTTTTTAGGGCTGGTGACAGTATTTTCTCATTTACAGAGTGATAAAAAGAGAATATATGCAAATTAGCGCATATTAGATATTGCCGCATATTTCATGGTGATATCTGTTAATTTTTGTTCCCCTATTCACCTGTAGTGTCTCCCATTTGCATTTGCTAGCCACAGGCTTTACCCACAACATTTCTCAGTGCCAAAAGGGCGTAAGTGCACTTATGCCCTTTTGGCACCAAATGGTTTAGAAGAACTATGTAAGTCTGGTCTCTTCTCCTCTGTTTTGCTAACCCTCCTCCTGGCCATGTGCATTTGTTTACAACAAAGCTAGTGAGAAATCAACCAATAGAGAGCTGTAGATAACATTATATATCATATATGATGTTACCATGTGTATATTTGTGTAGTTTAATCTGTCATAAACACGTGTTTGCGTGGTGGTGCCGCCGAGACGAGAGCTGGAACACTGGGGCGGAGGCTCTGATCTTACAAGGTTGGTTTTCTAATAAGTGACATGCACATGGAAGGCAGAGAGCCTCCATCCTCCCTGGAACTAGTTAAGCCATTTATTAAACCATCACAATTACTCTAAAGCTGTTTAATTAAAGGGATAGTTCACCCAAAATTGAAATTTCACTAATTATCTACCCACCCTCATGTGGGGGGGCTGGGAGAAGTTTCAGGCCCCGTCCAGACGAATTCGTTTTTTTCGAATCCGGATAAATACTTTATCGGATTGGCCTCGCGTCCACACGGAGCCGGCGTTTTCAGGGGGTGAAAACGGTATTTTTTGAAAACGGGTCCCAGAGTGGGAAAATTTGAAAACGCCGCCCCAGTGTATCCGTGTGGACGGCCAATACGGATTTTTTCAGAAACGATGATGTCATGCCCCCCGCCGCTCTACCTGTAACCTGAGACACACACACACACACACACACACACACACACACACACACACACACACACACACACACACCGCTGCTGCAGCTGCTGCACACTGACAGTCTATGCACGTAACGTAACAATAACAACGGCCGACTGCCGTCGCGTCGCTCAGACGCTGCGGCTGAATCACGTCTGTTTAATCATCACTGATCATCATATTTACTCTGACACGACTCCCTGTCAACATTTAATCCCATGTTTGAGTTTGAATACAGCGGGGAACTTCTTCTTCTATTGAATTACAGCGGGGACCCCGTCTTCTTCAGCTGTTTTAAGTGTTTATGTGTGGCAGGCAGAGCTGCAGCGACACACACACTCCACACACACGCCTGCAGTATGTAGGTACTACAGCGTTTTGGGTCGTTTTCACTGGATCAGTGTGGACGCAGATATTTTTGAAAACGATGCCGTGTTTACGGAGATTTTTTTCAAAACGATTAAGAAAAAGATCGGATTCGGTGAAGCCGCGTTTTCGTGTGGATGGGGCCTCAGAGTCCTCCGTGGCTTCTTTGAGTTACAGGGGGTCTCGGCATAGCAGTGCATGTCCATATAACGGTTGCAAATGGATACCAACTGTCTTCGTAACAAAAAGACACACCAAAAAACATCCAAATACCTCCATGCTGCTAGTATGTAATGTCCGTCTTGTATTGAAGCCCCGAAACGCTAAATAAGTCTATATTTCAAGCTTGTTTGTAGCGGAAGCTCCTCTTCCTGGTCTTTTTGTTACGAAGACAGTTGGTATCCATTTGCAACCGTTATATGGACATGCACTGCTACGCCGAGACCCCCTGTAACTCAGAGAAGCCACCGAGGACTCTGAAACTTTTCCCAGCCCTTAGTCCACATGAGGGGGAGTAGATAGAGTGAAATTTCAATTTTGGGTGAACTATCCCTTTAAGAAATAATTTTCGTCACAGTAATTTCTTCACTGGGGATCACACACAGTGTTCCTCTACACTGTGGCCTGCTCTCATTAACTGAAGCTGAGTCAGTGGCTCTGAATGCACCTCCATCTGCTCTGACACTTTTAATCCCAATCCTGAATTCTCCTCCTGCTGCTGTTGCACAACCAACTAGTCATTTTTGCATAGTGTAAGGATTTGTCTGTATCTCATAGAATATTCCTTTACATTTATATTCTCTTCATATAAATGTTGTATCTATATTCAAGCCTTCTGACCTGCAGGATTTACGTGTTTGTTTTTCTTCAAAGCAAGTTGACTGTATGTTCAAATCTGAGGCTGACACAAAACCCAGATTCTAGAAGACAACGTTTCAATCTTGTGTGTGAACTGTGCTTATAAACCTACATATTGTGCTTTCTGTCTATTGAGCATCAGTCACACACACACATTCACTCAACAATCTTGCCCAAGGAAGGATACTCCAACACGTGGACTGGTGTAGTGGGGGGTCAGACTAGTTGACAACCCACTCTGCCCACTGAGCCACAGCAGAACTGGTAAACAGAAGGGCTGAGGAGAGGTGATGCCATCTAGTGGGAGCTACAAGGAATTACACATGTTTCTTCTCCTCTTCTCTTGTGTGTGTGTGTGTGTGTGTGTGTGTGTGTGTGTGTGGGGGGGGGGGGGGTTCATTTACTCCGTCCGAACTAAATTGACCCAATCTGTTCACTTCCTCCATCCTTCCTTCCTTCCTTCCTTCTTTCCTTTCATCCTTCCTGCCTTCCTTCCTTCCTTCCTTCCTTCCTTCCTTCCTTCCTTCCTTCCTTCCTTCCTTCCTTCCTTCCCTTCGTCCTTACTTCTCCTTCCTTCCTCTTTTGATCCAGTTGACCTGGTCTGTTCCCTCACTCTATCCTTCTTTCCTTCCCTTTTCCCTTCCATCTTTCCACAATCCTTTTTGCCTCCCTCCCTTCCTTCCCCTTCGTCCTCACTTCTTCCTTCTTTTTTGACCCAA
Source organism: Trachurus trachurus (assembly GCF_905171665.1). Classification (NCBI taxonomy): domain Eukaryota; kingdom Metazoa; phylum Chordata; class Actinopteri; order Carangiformes; family Carangidae; genus Trachurus; species Trachurus trachurus. The sequence continues at coordinate 4,506,276 of NC_139892.1, forward strand.
TCTGTTCCCTCCCTCCATCTATCTTTCCAATTCCCTTTTCCCTTCCTTCTTTCCTCCCATCATTCCCCTTGTCCTTCCTTCCTTCCTTCCTTCTTTCCCTTCATCCTTCCTGCCTTCCTTCCTTCTTTCTTTCCCTTCATCCTTCCTTCCTTCCTTCTTTCTCTCTGACTGAATAAAAGAAACAGGTTTGTGAATAGCACAGGCATGTAGAGAGTTCAATTTAAAACTGTCCAACATTTTTTTTTAAAAAGGACAGGGCTGTGGCTTACCAAGGTGGTGAGGAGCTAACAAAAAGTGGAAAGTGATTAAAAAAAACAAAAAAACACCACTAAACACCTGTGACACTGCAAACCAAATGACTCTTGAAGACTCCACCAGAAGGGATTGGACCAGCAGCCCAGAGGACACGGTTCAAAACAAGTCATTAAAGGGATAGTTCACCCAAAATTCAAATTTCACTCATTATCTACTCACCCTCATGTCGACTAAGAGCTGTGAGAATTTTCAGAGTCCTTCGTGCCTTCCAATGGATACCAACTTTCTTCGTCCAAAAAGACACACCAAAAAACATCCAAATACCTCCATACTGCTCGTCTGTAATGTCCCTCTTGTATTGAAGCCCCGACATGAGAAATACAGACGAGCAGCATGGAGGTATTTGGATGTTTTTTGGTGTGTCTTTTTGGACGAAGAAAGTTGGTATCCAGTGACATCCATTATATGGACAAATACTGCTGCGCGGACCCCCCCGTAACTCAGAGAAGGAGGACTATGAAAATTCTCACAGCTCTTAGTCGACATGAGGGTGAGTAGATAATGAGTGAAATTTGAATTTTGAGTGAACTATCCCTTTAAAGCAGAAGTAAGCGGAATATTTATGTTAATATAAGTAATAAATAGTTCTATCTTCCGACAGCAATCACTTATACAGAGTGTTTGGTCTGAAACACGGGTCTGTCAGTCACTCTGCTCTGCTGTAAGCCGAGGAGAAAACTTTCCTTGTATCCTACAACCTTTATCCAATGAGGAGAGAGAACGGCATAAAGGGGCGGTCCTCTCTGTGTGTGCAGCCAAGGGATGCGCGTGAATGTGGTGACGTAGGGACGAGGGCGGGGACTGCTAACTCCATCAACTGACAAGAAGTTAGCCAAAACGACCGGATCGCTTACTTCCAAACACATGTGAGCGGATGTGGAGTCCATCCACTTGCTTAGATATCAGCTGTAAATGGTACAGAGGGGGATCGGGGTCATGCATGAAGAATTGTAAATCAATCTGGGGTTTCTGGGTTTTATTCTATTGGGCTTGTAGCAAAGCAAGGTAATAAACACTGTCCAGAATTATAGGTGTGGTCCGGAAGTTCAAATGTTTGATGTTATTTCTATAGTCTCTCCTGCCCATTGGAGGAGGATTCATGCCTAATGCTGGTCCCATCCCCATCCCCATCCCATCACAACACATCACATACACACACATGGTGGATGAAACCAAAGTGAGCTGAGATCCACATGATGAAGAGAATGTTTTGTGTGGTGTATGATATGTATAATGTATAATATATGTATATATGTATAATAAAGACACAAATGATCACAATTGTTTCTGCTATATTGTTAGGCATCCTGTGTTTGTCTACATTCCTGACTTACATGAAGATCAGATTACATTTTATGACTAGGAAGAAACTAGACAAATGTTCATGCTTGATGTTACCAAGTTGTTTTCAGCCTCTGTGCTGTGCATGCAGTAATACAACATTATACCATAACTAAAAACAATAGTAGACAAAGTGTCGTGAATTGATTGCTCAATGAGTTGGGGATATTTGGAGGTTGATATCTTGTCTGGTAAGATAAGTTCTTCATTATGATCACTTCATAACAGAAGAACACAAGTGATTTTACATGGAATTGTTATTAGTAAGTGGTGGTAATAAAAAAATAAAGTTTATTATTATTATTATTATAAATTGACATGAGAAATAAGAAATTTTCTCCGTGAATCCACTCACCCATGTAACTCCCGGTGTTATTGTAGTGTGGCAGCCACGCCACATGACCACTAGAGGGCACTAAACGTCAACCTCATGGATCTATTATACATCCATGGCATGCTACAACCATGACATCCGGCAAAACCTTCAAAGTAAAACAATCAAAAGGGACACAAGTTTTTTGGTTTTATGTGTGTTTGTAGGCTGTATAGCCTAGGAGTAACTAGCCACATTTCACTAGACCCTTAGATCACTTGGTAAAAAGCCTATTCACATTACAATAAGGTTTTTAATCAACTTTTTAGGAGAAAAATCACACACACCATGTTATTTAAGATACTCAGGATTCAGTAGGCAAAATCATTGTTATTCTTTAATTTTCGTCATCTGGTCTTTGTCAAATACTAATTTAATTTAACAGTGTGAACAACAGACTACTGCGAGTAATGTAGCGTTATTATTCATCATGATGCATGCATAGGCACTGGCAGCATTTTAAAAAGTTGAGTGGACTGTATTTTTAACCCCTATCTTGTAATTGCCCCTATTCAAATAAAATATGTATTAGCCTATTTTTATTAATGTAGCCTATAATTAACTGTTTAGTTTTGTACAAATGTGACAGCATGGTATTTTAATATGAACGTATGAAAAATGTAAAGTAATAATGTAGGAGTATCTGAGTAAATCTGATTTGTAACGTCAATACCTTTTTAGCACGCCACTATTTTTCTGGGGGACAAAACTACATTTCCTAGCGGCGAACTGAAAACACGTCACCGGAAGTGGTACATTTTGGTATAAATACATTTCCGCGTCTGTTGACGGTCCTTTCCTGTCGACGGCCTTTTGGAAGATGGCGGTGCAAATCTCCAAGAAGAGGAAGGTTAGCACCGTTTTATCTGCCATTTACGCTCAGCGACACCGAGTTTCTCTAGAAATGATGTCAGGTCGCTCGGAATAAAAGCGTGTGGTACTCATTCCCGTGTCGGTCGGGTCTGTGTGGCCCCGGTCGGCGGAGGATTAATCCAGATGCTGCCGGCGGCGCAGTGATATCCTCACCAGGCTGAGGCTGAGGCTAGCTAACATGGCTCTGCTCGCTGCGGCCGGGCATGTGTTCTGGTGCTAACCCGGACTCGCAGAAAGCAGGCCCGCGTTAAACTGTGAGCCGGGCGGTGTGCAGGAGCTAATGGACGTTTAATATAGTTAACTATGGCTGCTTCAGCTCCACTTCTCCTGTAGTCGGTTAGCCGGGAGCTAACATTATCTGTCGGTCTGAACGAACGGAAACTAGGATAGGGCGCCTAAACCCGGTAGAGAAAGAGTAGCTAATGTATTAGACCGACAGACTGTCATTAGAACATCCAAAAACCTCAAAACGGAACTATTACGTTATAAACATGTCTATAAACCGGCAGTAGAAGTCAATGCAGGCTAGTTAGCGTCCAGTAGCTGTCCCGGACCAGGTCCTGGATCAGACCATGTGGTGTTCAGGCTTTAGTAAAGTTAAATAACGGATATGATTCTGTATGTAGTGTTCAGTATAGTATGACAGTAACCGGTTGGACTTAGTCCTCTGTGAAACAAAACTGGAGTTTAATACCATAATATCATGAATTAGGACTAGCTAAGCTAACAAGGATGTTAATGGACACAGTGTGTGCTTCAGCTCTTGGTAACACTTGTTGTGATGTAATGTAATTTGTGAAATAGATTTTATCCATCACAAGCAGTGAAGTAATGGAAATTTAGTTTGTTTAAAATACATGTAAACAATGTTTTACCTGTCCACATATTGAGCATCTCTTATTTCCATTATAATAAATACAAACACCAGGACAAAAGCCAGACTTGTCAAATCTAGTGTGGCTTATGTGATTATAGAAGATGCTGTTAACCAGCGTCCGAGTCCTGGTCCTGGTCCCTTCAGTGATGATACGATGACGAGTCGGAGCAGGACTGGTCTGGTTCTGGTGGTTGACTGGTCCAGGCTCACGTTCTGTGGGTCTGCATCAGTTCCCCAGAGTCGGCCGTCCTTTTAGTGTGAAGACATCGAGGCATTTGTCTGAGAAGGGTTGAAGCTGCTGTGGTTGAAGCACAACAGTCTCAATAAGCTCAATAGTAGTTAAAACTCAGTTTAACAAAGATACAAGTTAGAAGTTAATGTTAGTCTTCCTGTTGTCCTCTTTGGAGCCGGTTGTCTCACTCTGTTGTCTGTCCCCAGTTCGTCTCAGACGGTATCTTCAAGGCCGAGCTCAACGAGTTTCTGACCCGTGAGCTTGCTGAAGATGGCTACTCCGGCGTGGAGGTGCGTGTGACTCCAACAAGGACTGAAATCATCATCCTGGCCACAAGGTGAGTGTCCACTCTCGGTAGAGACGTTTAGGTGGCCATGGCAACGATGCTGCGAGCTCCGTCCACCTGGAATGATATCGGTATAACCCATAATATGTCGGCTGTGTGCAGGACCCAGAACGTTCTGGGAGAGAAGGGTCGTCGCATCAGAGAGCTGACGGCTGTGGTCCAGAAGAGGTTTGGCTTCCCCGAGGGCAGCGTGGAGGTGAGAGCCAGGAGCCTGATGGGATGGATTTCTCAATGCCAGAAGGACGTGACGGTGTTTTTATATACAGCTCTGGAAAAAATTAAGAGACCACTCCCCAAAATGATCAGTTTCTGTGGTTTTACTATTTATAGGTATGTGTTTGAGTAAAATTCAATTTTTTTATTTTTTATTTTCATTCCATCAACTACCGACAACATTTCTCCCAAAATTGAAAAAAAAAAGTCATTTAGAGCTTTATTGGCTAATGATTAACTAGTCTAAAAAACAAAAATATCGTCTTACTCAAAGTCTTTTCAGACCTTGAATGATAATAATAATAATGCAAAGAAAACATGTTCATATTTATTCCTAAACAACACAGCAAGAATATTTGAACTCAGGAAGAGTTTATAAATGAGTTTTTGTGGGATAATGTTGATGTTTAATCCCAGCAGTGGTTTTTATATAAAACCAGATGTGGTTCAGGTGATGACCTCATCAGTGTCTCATTAAGTAGAATGAGTTGTGTTTAAAAAAGAAAATAAAAGAATGAGTGTCGTACATGTAGAGATTCTTTTAAGAAACATTTGTGAAAGTGGTCTCTTATTTTTTTCCAAAACAAATAAGAGACCACTTTCACAAAATGTTTCTTAAAAGCATCTCTACATGTACGACAGTCATTCTTTTCTTTTCCTGAGTTAAAATATTCTTGCTGTGCTCTTTAGGAATAAATATGAACATGTTTTCTTTGCATTATTATTATTATTATTCAAGGTCTGAAAAGACTTTGAGTAAAATGATATTTTGTTAGACTAGTTAATCATTAGCCAATAAAGCTCTAAATGAGAAATGTTGTCAGTAGTTGATAGAATTAAACAAAACAAGAAAATTGATTTTTACTCAAACACAAACCTATAAATAGTAAAACCAGAGAAACTGATCGTTTTGGGAGTGGTCTCTTAATTTTTTCCAGAGCTGTAATGTATAGTGTTGATTAGCATTTTGTTTATTAATCCTCAACTTAGAAATATGGTCAGGTGGATATTTGTATCGTTACACTATGAAGGCAGTAGTATGGAGTGGATAAAGAATATTACAGATGCACAGGCTCCTGAACCGTGATTGGCCTCCTTCAGTGATGATACGATGACGAGACAGAACGGGACTCGCTCTGTGTCTGCTGGCGACTGGTTCAGGTCCACGTTCTGTGGACCGGTTGCAGTCCCTCAGACCAGGGAGTCCTATCATGTGAAGACACAAGAGGCATTTGTCTGAGAAGGGTCAAGGCTTCAGGAGCTCAAACTGAGCCGGGATAGGATCATTCTGACGGAGCGTCTGCATTTCATCTACTGACTGTGTTGAAGAGGTGTTGTGTAGCTGAAGACTGGCAGCATCCATCATGTGTGACTGACTGTTGTCTCCTCCCTCTCTCTCTGTCTCAGCTGTATGCTGAGAAGGTTGCTACTCGTGGTCTGTGTGCCATCGCTCAGGCAGAGTCTCTGCGCTACAAGCTGCTGGGAGGTCTGGCTGTCCGCAGGTAAGAGGAGTCTGAGGAGAAGCACACGGTCCTGGTTCTGAAGCCACATGCTAACTGACTGGCAGCATGCAGATAGAAGTCTGGACTCCACTGACAACACTCAGTTTCTTCTATAGCTGTTTGATGAGCAATAGATTGTCAGGATTGAAGAGAACTGGAAATTTAGTTGGTTTAAAATAAATGTAAACAATGTTTTACCTGTCCACAGACGAGAATATCATTCTATTCATCAGCAGACAACAATACACAACATTTTATTTCCATTATAAAAAATACAAAAGCCAGACTTGTCAAATCTAGTGTGGTTTATGTGATTAGAAGATGCTGTTAACCAGCATCTGAGTCCTGGTCCTGGTCCTGGTCCCTTCAGTGATGATACGATGACGAGTCGGAGCAGGACTGGTCTGGTTCTGGTGGTCGACTGGTCCAGACTCACGTTCTGTGGGTCTGCATCAGTTCCCCAGAGTCGGCCGTCCTTTTAGTGTGAAGACATCGAGGCATTTGTCTGAGAAGGGTTGAAGTGGTGTGTTTTAGCTGCTGTGGTTGAAGCACAACAGTCCGATAATAAGCTCAGTAGTAGTTAAAGGGATAGTTCAACATTTTGGCAAATCGGCCCATTGCCATAATCGCTATAGCAGTTGGTTTGTTACCTTTAATTGTCGGTGCAAGCTATTTTTAGAACGGCGGAGCAGAGCCGTGAGCTGCTCAGAGCTACGCTATGAAGGCTCATGGGATTTCTTGGTTTCCCTCATCAAATACACAATCCAACAACTCCACAACGCTCTGGTGGACAAGTTGTGACCTGCACATTCACCACACTATGCAGTGTTTCCCCCAGAAAATGTGTTAGTTAAGGTGGTGTCTGTCCTGTTGGCGGGGGGTGGGGTGGGGTGGGGGGGGGGGGGTCGGTGCGCCGTATTAAGTTTCGCTTTCACCATGCGCGCTGCTGTTATGCATGTGTGCTTCTCTGTGGTGTGTAGAGCAGGGGTCTTCAACGTTTTCCAGGCCAAGGACCCCCAAACTGATGGAGAGATGGAGCGGGGACCCCCTACTTATATACAGTATATTGTATAAAATTGTGTTTTATATTTAACTGGTCCTGTAGTGCCATACAGGGCCGTTGTATAGGGGAGAAAGGTGATGATCATTATAGGGGCCCAGCGCCCAGTAGGGCCCACAAAAACCCCAGTAGTCTAATCTTTGTATGACTGAATTATTCTGCATAAGACCCTGACTGATACTCATAGTAATGCTGCATTAGCATCAAAACAAAGTAGGCTAAATAAGAAATGATAATAGATACGTAAAAGTGGAAAAGTCAGGGGGCAGGGTCCCACTTTAGTATACTTTCAGGGGGCCCAGGATTCCTAGCAACGGCCCTGGTGCCATATGCCAAAAGTACCATGTTATGAACTATAAATCACGCTTTTTTTTAGGAGTTTGGCTGGTCATGGGACTTTTCGCAGGGACTTACATAAAAAACATATGCCATGCCATCTATGATCACAACAGGTCACAACTACGCTCGTGGTAACTGAACGCTGCTACTGCACCAATGAAAGAATTACTAAACCATAAAAAGACAGAGAAAACAAAGCAGTGTTTCCCCTACTTAGTTTTTTTCTCTGGCTTTTTATGCATTTATTTTGAAAGGGCAGCTGGAGAGAGACGGGGACGCGGAGAGAAAGTGAGAGGGGGGATTGACACGCAGCGATGGGACTGTCGGAGGGTCGCTGCAGCGGCCGTGCTCTACCAAGACATATGACGCTCGCGACTCACCCCCAATCGTCAGCACCGCGGTCACCGGGGCTGATTCTGAGAACTTTTACACCGGGCGCGCCGTGTCATGTCTCGGTTCCACGGAGCGTTTCAGTGACGGCCTGACGCTGCTGCATTGTTGCTGCGCTATGAGCAGACGTGGCGGCGCGCGTTAATGTCACCGTCGTGTGTGTGTGCTGTGAATATCGCTACATTTTTATTTTTTTAAGACGTTAGTTTAGGCGGCAGCTCTTTGTTGTTAAGGCGGCCGCCTTAACAAGAAAGCGCTGCGGGAAACCCTGCTATGAGATAATAACACAATGTTACCAGACAGAGTTGTTTTAGAGGGAAATTCAGAGACTGCTTGATGAAAAACTGTCCCTGAAGGCAACGTGCATCAGTGGTTTTGCATGAATTTCCCTCTAAAACAACTCTGTCTGGTAACGTTGTGTTATATCTCATAGCGTGGTGAATGTGCAGCTCACAACTTGTCCACCAGAGCGTTGTGGAGTTGTTGGATTGTGTATTTGATGAGGGAAACCAAGAAATCCCACTAGCCTCCGTAGCGTAGCTCTGAGCAGCTCACGGCTCTGCTCCGCCGTTCTAAAAATAGCTTGCACCGACAATTAAAGGTAACAAACCTACTGCTATGACTATAGGGATTATGGCAATGGGCTAATTTGCCAAATGTTGAACTATTCCTTTAAAGCACTATAGATAATGCCGAGTTTAACAAAGCTACAAGTTAGAACTAAACATGAACTCTCTTTCAGGGCCTGCTATGGTGTTCTGAGGTTCATCATGGAGAGCGGCGCCAAGGGCTGCGAGGTGGTGGTGTCCGGTAAGCTGAGGGGTCAGAGGGCCAAGTCCATGAAGTTTGTGGACGGCCTGATGATCCACAGCGGAGACCCCGTCAACTACTACGTGGACACGGCGGTCCGCCACGTCCTGCTGAGGCAGGGTGAGTCCACCTCCGGTCCAGACAGACAGATGTGTTTTGACTTTGACACTTTGACGGTGTGGGTGCTAATGTGCTTGTGGGGCCCCTACAGGTGTGCTGGGCATCAAGGTGAAGATCATGCTGCCCTGGGACCCCAGCGGTAAGATCGGCCCCAAGAAGCCTCTGCCCGACCACGTTAGCATCGTGGAGCCCAAGGAGGAGAACCTGCCCACCACGCCCATTTCTGAGCAGAAGGGGGCCAAGCCAGAGGTGCCCGTCATGCCCCAGGGAGCACCTGTCCCCACCGCATAAGAGGGTAAGAAGACCACTCACCACAGATCAGCATTAAAGGGACATTATGTAACTTTTCCTTTTATCTATTCACAAAAATCGATAATTTCGTTCAAAAGTATGTTTTTCATTAATCAGTAATCCGGTAAACTCTGAATTTGCCATATTTACATTCATATACAAGCTGTGCTTCAGTCTGGTTCTATAGTTTTATATTCAGACACTGTTGCCGTGACAACCATCAACAGTCTTTAACAGAATATAAAACTCTAGAACCAGACTGTCCACCTACCAACTAGCATAGGTCAGGATGGTGACGTATCGGTCCTGATCTGATGATGTGGTGGGATGATCAGAAACCTTCACTGGCTTCTGATGCAGTCACCCCATTAGCTAACATGACCAGCGCCTGAGTCCTGGTCCTGGTCCCGGTCCCGGTCCCTTCAGTGATGATACGATGACGAGTCGGAGCAGGACTGGTCTGGTTCTGGTGGTTGACTGGTCCAGGCTCACGTTCTGTGGGTCTGCATCAGTTCCCCAGAGTCGGCCGTCCTTTTAGTGTGAAGACATCGAGGCATTTGTCTGAGAAGGGTTGATGGTGTGTTTGAAGTATCGGGGGAAAAGTCAGCCTCTGAGAATCTGTCAGGAAGTGTTGATGCTAGCAAACGCCTGCTTTCACAAAATGAACTTGAGTTTTTCCAAGCCAACAGTGGATGAGCTGTACAGCAGCCATCCCTTAACTTTAGAAACAGCATGTGTGTGTTTTTTCTCCCTAAAAAGTGTTGGAAACGCATGTTTAATTGTTGTTGTTTGTCGTTGCAGGTCTTCACCTCATGATCACATGGAGGACCCTGTGTTTTGTGTACAAAAAAAATAAAATCTGGAAAATACACTTTTAACATGTTGTGGTTACTTTGTTACACGTTGTATTGTGTTACATATTTGTTTGTCCATCACATCTGATGTGTGAATAAATTAGTGACAGAACAGAACAGGGGAGTCCAGGGGACAGGACAGGTTTGGAAAGTGGAAGCAACTGGGGGGGGGGGGGGGGGGGGGGGGGGGGGGGGGGGGGTGCTCTAAAAACCACATTAAGGTGGTTATTAGTGTGAATGCTGGAAGCATTCACACTATTGTTATTCGGTTCAGCCATTTTCTGCCTTTCTTCGTCATGTAACTAGTCCTTCATACTTTGTGCTATTTCAACAATTCAAATATCAAAATGTTCAGCCTTTTCGGGACAGGTGTGCTATGTCTTTTCTCTTTTCAACTATTCATACTTTTTGCAATATTCAACTATTTCTGTTTTTTTTCCCCCATAGAGAATGCATTGGAACAGTCTTGAAACTCTTCAAATCTTCTTACGTCTTTCAGCCTTTAAAGCGTCCACATACTTTCAGCTAGAGACTTCATTCAAATTCTGAGCTGTAGACAAACTTCTAATGTATTCATCCTGTATTTACAACTTTTTCATAGCTTGTACCGTTTTTGAGATAAATCCTTTAAAAGCACATGAGGATTTCTGACAAATTTCACACTTTTCAATGAGTGTGTATGGGGTCGGGTCAGAGTGAGTGACATCATTGTTAGAGTGAGAGGGATCGAAAAAACATTCAGGATTTTTTCTGGATAAATTGCCAGCACGGCCACAAATTAAACTCTAGACACATGATTTCCTCACCGGTTTGTAGCCACACTTGTCGTGTCTCATTTGATGTGCTCAAAACAGCAGACAGACTTACAGAATTGTCTCAGTGAGCCTAATTGTCCAGCTAGACCCGCTCCAGTGGCTCATCCACTTCAATATAAAAGTAGGAGCTGATTTTTTTAGAAATACAGAAATGCCCCCCTTTTCTACCTTGCGACGGCAAGAAAAGTATTTGTCCTACAAACATTTAATGCACATCAGAATGCTCAGGAAGGTCTCCTTGCCCAGATAGTCTCTACCACATTCTGATAAGAGGTACGGTTCTCTGTTTTTTGGCTGTCATTAGGAGAGCTGCGCCGAGCTCAAAACTGACTGTTCTGCTCCTGCTCTGTTGTGCAGGTGGCCATCAAGAGACACACACACACACACACACACACACACACACAGTTAGTCACCATGGTGCAGGCTGCCACACAGGTGTATTCAATCAGATCATTAGCACATGGAGGGGTTTTGTGGTGATCAACTATTGTACTTGTATAGAGAGCCTAAGCGGAAGCAGGAAGTAACGGTCACCATGGGACCTCAACTCTGAAAAACTCGCCATTCAAATGAATGAGACTGAAAATTTTATTTCGTGATCCATTTGAATTGTGCCATGAGAAAAAAATATGTCCTCTACCTGTTTAAAACATCACGTTTCATCCCGAGAAATCAGCAGTTTGTTGTAAAGCTATTGTAGAATACAATTCAGAAGAATCTGTAAGCAGAAAGACTACAAGTCGCGTAGGTGACGTCACACACCAAATGCCGCCCTTTCCCGTGTCAGTTGGTGACGTATTTTCTGTGGGACACAGATCTGTAGTCCGTGGAGCGGTCTTTACACAAAATACATTCTTCTGTTGCCGTTTTATGATAAACGGCTGATTTCTCTTCATGAAACGTGATGTTTTAAACAGGTAGAGGACATATTTTTTTCTCATGGCGCAATTCAATCGGATCACGAAATAAAATTTTCAGTCTCATTCATTTGAATGGTGAGTTTTTCAGAGTTGAGGTCCCATGGCGCCGTTACTTCCTGCTTCCGCTTAGGCTCTCTATTGAGTCAGAGGAGGTTGGTCCTCCTCTATTTTTTAGAGGCCAGATGAACATCAACATATTTTTTAGAAAGAGTAACTGGTTGAATTAAACCATTACCACATCATTTCATGTCTCCACCAAGTTCACTTTCCTCCTCCTCCTCTTTATCTCCCTCCTTCCTCCCTCCTCCTCTCCCTCCTCTTCTTCTCCATCCTTCTGCCTACTTTCTCTCCCTCTTCCTCCTCCTCTTCCTCCTTCTCCTCTTCTTCTCCCTCCTTCCACCTTCTTTCTCTCCCTCTCCCTCCTCTTCTTCTCCCTCCTCTCTCCTCCTCCTCCACTTCTTCTCTCTCCTCTCCCTCTCCCTCTTCCTCTTCCTCCTCCTCTTCTTCTCCCTCCTTCCTCCCTCTTCCTCCTCCTCCTCTTCTCCCCCTTCCTCCCTCGTTCTCCTCCTCTCCCTCCTCCTCATCTTCTTCTCCCTCCTTCCGCCTTCTTTCTCTCCCTCTTCCTCCTCTTCTTCTCCTTCCTTCCTCCCTCCTCCTCCTCTCCCTCCTCTTCTTCTCCTTCCTTCCTCCCTCCTCCTCTTCTCCCTCCTCCCCCTCTTCTTCTCCCTCCTCCTCTCTCTCTGCCATTCAGCCCAATGCAATTTATTTCACAGCAGAGTAGCAGGAGCTCAACTTTTTAATTCGCTGGAATGGGCATTATACTTTGTTTGATTTCATAAAAAAATAGTCACAAGTCACAAAAAAGGTCCTCTACTTACTTGTTGTGGCTCATTTCTTTTTTTTTAAGTATCATTGAAAAATCTCACATTCATCAAAGTCTCAACCTCCCTTCTCCACAGCTTTGTCTGTAGTCCAATGGGTAAGGTGGCTGCTTGCCAACCTCAAGGTCACTGGTTCAAATCCAAGAGGGGCACTCTTGTTATGTTATGTTGAATTCTGCTCTCCTCCCCCACCTTCAATTGGTTACAGGTGTTCGTTAAGCGCCACAGTTTGCAGCACATCATCACAATCATTGACAACATGTTTAGGTGTGTGCTCTATGTGGTGAAATGGCAGAGTAAAGGTTTATTGATCATGAGGCCATGGGTTTGATTCCTGCCTCATTCATGTGGTACTTTCTGATAGAGACTTCATTCAAATTCTCATCTGTAGACAAATTTCTAATGGCTCATTTATACTCTTTTCTTTCTTTCTTTTAAGCATCATTGAAAAATCTCACATTCATCAAAGTCTCAACCTCTCTTCAGAAGTCAGTGACCTCTTATACATGGATTTCTTTTACTCTTCTCTTATTGAATCTAACTATGGTGAAGTGGTTAGGTCAGTGGGCTGATGTACTGAGAGTTGTGGGTTCAATTCCCTCCTTGGACATGTTTCTTGTATGCCATTCCGCATGTCTTTGTCAATTTATTCTGCTAATTCAGCATGGTTCAGCAATGGCTTTCAGCATTCACACCATTTCCATTTTTGGAAATGCTTTTTCTAGTTTTACTTCATTTTGTCTCTTTTGTTGGTAGATTTCTCCTAAATTCACCAAAAGTTAACTACTGTGACACACTGTGCTGTTGTCTGACCCATGTCATGTCAGGTGTCATTGTAAAGCTCTCTCTCCTGAACAATGATGTAGGCTCCAAAAATTGTCATTTCCTCCGTATCTGCAACCAATTGTAAAAGTATGATTTACATTGACAATCTATGGAAATTCTTTAAAGGCTGTTTTCTCAATAAGTTTTCCTCAGACTCTGAGCTAGAAATCTCCACTTCAGCAGCACTTGCAGACACCAAACCTTCCAGTTTTATTCCTGTCTATATTCTGAAGGTTTTTACAGAGGGGACTGTTGATATATCATTCACAGCCTCATTTATACAACATTTTATTACTAAAAATATGGCAAAATTAGATTTTTTAGGGCTGGTGACAGTATTTTCTCATTTACAAAATGATAAAAAGAGATATCCAAAATCCCCTCTGTAAAAACTTCTGACTCTAATATGTCAACAAAATGAAAGAATTTTGAAAGGGGCTTTATCCATTGTTCAGATTTCGGTTTTGGAAATGTATGCAAATTAGAGCATATTCCATTAGATATTGCCTCATTTACATATTTAAACATAAAATTGGACAAAACTTGTAAAACGAAAAATATTTGTCTTAATGTCAGTGATAAACTTGGGAAGTTTCATGTTAAATGTTTTACCCTATTCACCTGTAGTGTCTCCCCTTAAGTTCCATCTTTGCACCATTGTGACATTTCCTGACTACCTGACTGTGAAGCATCTTCCTGGTTCTAGCTCCCCTCATGAATATGTGGTATGTATATGACTGTAAACATGGAATCCTCATCTCTCTATCACGTGGTCCTGAGCTCCTGTAATAATGAATATTTAAATCATAGATGATCTTTTCTCATGTGAAATTGAATGACTGGACATGAATCGTTGGAGCTGAATATGCTAGTGGCGCTGAGTGGGCTGTTCCGGTGTGGGAGGGCTCAGTGATAGGAGGAAATGCTCCATCAGGCCGTCGGTCGGTGTGTGAGGTAGGAACAGTCTCAGGTCCGGGTTAGGCCACGCCCCCTGGACCTGGTCTAGTGGCCTCCCTCCACCTGTTGACCGGACGGTGTGAAGGCTTCCAGCTCCCGACGGGAGCGAGTCCGAGTCCAGTCAGGATGAGTCTGCCGGACTACAAGTCACCGGAGAAGCAGCCAGCACACCCAGCGCCGGTAAGACAAGCGTCCTCTTTACCGCACACAGCCGGAGAGCGGACACTGGGGACAGACTGAGGCTCACCTGTCTTCTACATGTTCCTGCACAACCAGTTCCTCTCTGCACATAGTTTCAGCGCCTGCCCTGTGTGGCAGCTTTAACAGCCCAGTTAGTCTGAGGGGATAAAAGAACCTGACGAGACAAAAGCTGTGGGAAGATGGTGAAGGACATGTAGTCAGGGCCGTTGCTAGGAATTCTGGGCCCCCTTAAAGAATACTAAAGTGGGCCCTCCCCCTAACTTTTCCAGTTTTTTTTTTCTTAAACTACCTATGTATTATCATGTATTATTTAGCCTACTTAGTTTTGATGCTAATGCAGCATTACACTGCAAAAACTCAAGTATCTTACTAAGAATATTTGTCTTATTTCTAGTCAAAATTGAATTTCTAGTCAAGACAAATCTCATTATAGCCTACTTAAAATAAGACACATCATATTAAAAGTAGCTTGTTTTTTGACACTTTTTACTCCTTTCAAGCATATTTTCACTTGGAATAAGTAGAACAAATCTGATAGTGGAACAAGTTTTTCTTCCTTATTACAAGCACAAAAAACATGCTTTCACTGGCAGATTTTTCTACTTGTGAAAATTTGTTTGAAACAAGTGAAAATGATCTAAAAACAAGTTAATTTTTAGGTGATGAGTCTTATTTTAAGTGGGAAGAGATTAGTTTTGACTAAAATTTAGACATTTTGACAAGAAATAAAACAAATATTCTTGGGAAGATTTTGGGTTTTTGCAGTGTAGTCAGGGTCTTATGCAGAATAATTGAGTCATACAAAGATTAGACTACTGTGTTTTTTGTGGGCCCTACTGGGCACTGGGCCCCTAGAATTATCATCACCTTTCTCCCCTATACAACGGCCTTGCGTAAACTCCAGCCGTGGTTCTGGACCTGATGATGTGTCTTTTATAATACAGCATATAGTCTGGTACCTGCAGCCAGAGACATTACATAACACTGTGCTTATTGAGCCTTCATTGACAGCTCTGTGTGTAGTTGATGTTTAGGAACTGTCATGCCTGCTATGAATATTGTTATTACAAGTCTGAAGTGGTGTTATATCATATGACGTTTTTAAGATGCTGAGTTTGATGCAGGGACTCGTAGCCAGCTGTTTGTATAGACTTTAGACTTTTATTGTCCCTTATTAGAGAAATTCTTCTTATTTTGGGGGCTTTTTGCCTTTATTTGATAGGATAGTTGAGAGAGACAGGAAGTGGGTGGCAGAGAGTGGGGGAATGACATGCAGTAAATGGCCGCCCAATGCGGGATTCGAACCGGAGCCGACTGCAGTGAGGACTGTAGCCTCTGCATATGGGGCGCCTGCTCAACCCACTGTGCCACACGGCGCCCCAGGGAAATTCTTTTTCACATAACCTCATCATTCCACCACAAGGGCAAAGCAGATGGTAACACTGGGGCAAAACACACATGATAGCCTGCAGCACATGAGTGTACACACAACAACAATGCAGAAGAGTCCACACTCTGGCCTGTTCATCCAGGCCTTTTGCGAGCTCTTCTGCACCTTAGTGTACTGCACCTGTGTCCTGAGGGAAGTGGGGGGAGGTGAGTGTTTACTGGGTGTGTGATGGCCCTGTAGATCTGTTAGGTGTGGTGTGGGGGAGGCCAGTTATTTTGGAAGCTGTGGTGGTTGGTTGTGTGTGTGTGTGTGTGTGTGTGTGTGTGTGTGTGTGTGTGTGTGTGTGTGTGTGTGTGTGTGTGTGTGTGTGTGTGTGTGTGTGTGTTGAACAGTACTTGAGAATGTGTTGGATCATGATGTATCTTTGATACAGCAACAGAAGGAGATGGAGGCCACATACAGAGCCTTCAGTTTGCAGATGGCTGACAGTCTTTGACGGCCTGGCCGGCCCTCTGTCCCGTGGCTGGCCCTCTGTCTTCTGTCCTGTGGCTGGCTCCCTGTCCCGTGGCTGGCCCTCTGTCTTCTGTCTTCTGTCCCGTGGCTGGCCCTCTGTCTTCTGTCCCGTGGCTGGCCCTCTGTCTTCTGTCTTCTGTCCCGTGGCTGGCCCTCTGTCTTCTGTCCTGTGACCAGCCCTCCGCCCCGTGGCTGGCCCTCTGTCTTCTGTCCCGTGGCTGGCCCTCTGTCTTCTGTCTTCTGTCCCGTGACCAGCCCTCCGCCCCGTGGCTGGCCCTCTGTCTTCTGTCTTCTGTCCCGTGACCAGCCCTCCGCCCCGTGGCTGGCCCTCTGTCTTCTGTCCCGTGGCTGGCCCTCTGTTCTCTGTCCCGTGGCTGGCCCTCTGTCTTCTGTCCCGTGACCAGCCCTCCGCCCCGTGGCTGGCCCTCTGTCTTCTGTCCCGTGGCTGGCCCTCTGTTCTCTGTCCCGTGGCTGGCCCTCTGTCTTCTGTCCTGTGACCAGCCCTCCGCCCCGTGGCTGGCCCTCTGTCTTCTGTCCCGTGGCTGGCCCTCTGTCTTCTGTCCCGTGGCTGGCCCTCTGTTCTCTGTCCCGTGGCTGGCTCCCTGTCCCGTGGCTGGCCCTCTGTCTTCTGTCCCGTGACCAGCCCTCCGCCCCGTGGCTGGCCCTCTGTCTTCTGTCCCGTGGCTGGCCCTCTGTCTTCTGTCCCGTGACCAGCCCTCCGCCCCGTGGCTGGCCCTCTGTCTTCTGTCCCGTGGCTGGCCCTCTGTCTTCTGTCCCGTGGCTGGCCCTCTGTCTTCTGTCCCGTGGCTGGCCCTCTGTTCTCTGTCCCGTGGCTGGCTCCCTGCCCCGTGGCTGGCCCTCTGTCTTCTGTCCCGTGGCTGGCCCTCTGTCTTCTGTCCCGTGGCTGGCCCTCTGTTCTCTGTCCCGTGGCTGGCTCCCTGTCCCGTGGCTGGCCCTCTGTCTTCTGTCCCGTGACCAGCCCTCCGCCCCGTGGCTGGCCCTCTGTCTTCTGTCCCGTGGCTGGCCCTCTGTCTTCTGTCCCGTGGCTGGCCCTCTGTCTTCTGTCCCGTGACCAGCCCTCCGCCCCGTGGCTGGCCCTCTGTCTTCTGTCCCGTGGCTGGCCCTCTGTCTTCTGTCCCGTGGCTGGCCCTCTGTCTTCTGTCCCGTGGCTGGCCCTCTGTTCTCTGTCCCGTGGCTGGCTCCCTGTCCCGTGGCTGGCCCTCTGTCTTCTGTCCCGTGACCAGCCCTCCGCCCCGTGGCTGGCCCTCTGTCTTCTGTCCCGTGGCTGGCCCTCTGTCTTCTGTCCCGTGGCTGGCCCTCTGTCTTCTGTCCCGTGACCAGCCCTCCGCCCCGTGGCTGGCCCTCTGTCTTCTGTCCCGTGGCTGGCCCTCTGTCTTCTGTCCCGTGGCTGGCCCTCTGTTCTCTGTCCCGTGGCTGGCTCCCTGTCCCGTGGCTGGCCCTCTGTCTTCTGTCCCGTGACCAGCCCTCCGCCCCGTGGCTGGCCCTCTGTCTTCTGTCCCGTGGCTGGCCCTCTGTCTTCTGTCCCGTGACCAGCCCTCCGCCCCGTGGCTGGCCCTCTGTCTTCTGTCCCGTGGCTGGCCCTCTGTCTTCTGTCCCGTGGCTGGCCCTCTGTCTTCTGTCCCGTGGCTGGCCCTCTGTTCTCTGTCCCGTGGCTGGCTCCCTGTCCCGTGGCTGGCCCTCTGTCTTCTGTCCCGTGACCAGCCCTCCGCCCCGTGGCTGGCCCTCTGTCTTCTGTCCCGTGGCTGGCCCTCTGTCTTCTGTCCCGTGGCTGGCCCTCTGTCTTCTGTCCCGTGACCAGCCCTCCGCCCCGTGGCTGGCCCTCTGTCTTCTGTCCCGTGGCTGGCCCTCTGTCTTCTGTCCCGTGGCTGGCCCTCTGTTCTCTGTCCCGTGGCTGGCTCCCTGTCCCGTGGCTGGCCCTCTGTCTTCTGTCCCGTGACCAGCCCTCCGCCCCGTGGCTGGCCCTCTGTCTTCTGTCCCGTGGCTGGCCCTCTGTCTTCTGTCCCGTGGCTGGCCCTCTGTCTTCTGCCCCGTGGCTGGCCCTCTGTCTTCTGTCCCGTGGCTGGCCCTCTGTCTTCTGTCCCGTGGCTGGCCCTCTGTTCTCTGTCCCGTGGCTGGCTCCCTGTCCCGTGGCTGGCCCTCTGTCTTCTGTCCCGTGACCAGCCCTCCGCCCCGTGGCTGGCCCTCTGTCTTCTGTCCCGTGGCTGGCCCTCTGTCTTCTGTCCCGTGACCAGCCCTCCGCCCCGTGGCTGGCCCTCTGTCTTCTGTCCCGTGGCTGGCCCTCTGTCTTCTGTCCCGTGGCTGGCCCTCTGTTCTCTGTCCCGTGGCTGGCTCCCTGTCCCGTGGCTGGCCCTCTGTCTTCTGTCCCGTGACCAGCCCTCCGCCCCGTGGCTGGCCCTCTGTCTTCTGTCCCGTGGCTGGCCCTCTGTCTTCTGTCCCGTGGCTGGCCCTCTGTCTTCTGTCCCGTGACCAGCCCTCCGCCCCGTGGCTGGCCCTCTGTCTTCTGTCCCGTGGCTGGCCCTCTGTCTTCTGTCCCGTGGCTGGCCCTCTGTTCTCTGTCCCGTGGCTGGCTCCCTGTCCCGTGGCTGGCCCTCTGTCTTCTGTCCCGTGACCAGCCCTCCGCCCCGTGGCTGGCCCTCTGTCTTCTGTCCTGTGGCTGGCCCTCTGTCTTCTGTCCCGTGGCTGGCCCTCTGTCTTCTGTCCCGTGGCTGGCCCTCTGTCTTCTGTCCCGTGACTAGCCCTCCGCCCTGTGGCTGGCCCTCTGTCTTCTGTCCCGTGGCTGGCCCTCTGTCTTCTGTCCCGTGGCTGGCCCTCTGTCTTCTGTCCCGTGGCTGGCCCTCTGTCTGCAGCTTCAGGAGCTAGCAGCTGTCAGTACTGTGATTGATCCTGTGAACATGTCTCTGATAACACAACTGTGTCTTATCAACCTAAACAAATGAAGGTGCAGGTGACTCATGCCACCACCCTCCTTGTAGCTGCTCAGTGTGTGTCTGTGTGGAAAGTTACTCAAGTGTTGTGTTACACAGTGGGTGCACTGTCATTTGATCCTCTGCATCAGTTTGTTCAGGGCACTTTTCCCACATCACTCTGAGTCCACACTGGTCATTTCAGACTGATGTCAAACAAAGGACTGTGAGCACATTAGAACCTGAAGCCTCCTTGATAGTTCTGTCAGTCAGCACTTTGGCAACAGCTGAACACTGGGACCAGTAATTAGCAGGCACTTGTTTATACTTTAAGGTCCCATATTATGCTGTTTTTCAACTATTTCACATGGGTCTAAGTTGTCCACCCATATTGTATTGGTAGTGTATTGTCCCCAAATCAATCTGCAGCTCTAAATCTCAGCAATCTAAAAGTGGAGAGGGTGTGGTTTTCGCTACATGTGCCAATGTTGCTTGACTGTCACTGTTCCAGAAAAGTCTCAGCGGGCGGAGCTCGCGTTTTTCCAGACTGGTCCAGGGGGAGGATAAGGAAGTACGGTGCCTCGTGACATCAAGTAGCACAGCACTTCCAATTCGCCCGTTTGGAGACACAATCTCAAAAAAAGCGAAGCAATCCATTAATGTAGCGAACAGACTTTTTTCACCTCCAGGCGTCATAGAAAGGCCACGTGAACACATAGAACCGCTACAAAACCAGTAGAAAGTGGATTTTGCATAATATGGGCCCTTAACGGCAACATTTTTTTTTCGTGTCTTGCCTCACTCCCGAGAACATGACCAGCAGATAGACACCATCCTTTCCACTGTGCGTGCAGTAACAAGGGAGATAGAGTCGTATCACCTGCAATTAGCTTAGCTCAAACACTGGAAGTGTATAGGTAGTGTTAGCCTGCCTCCTACCCGGGCCGAAACCATTTTAGCTCTAAACTCTGTAAATATATCACTTTATCAAGATTTCAAACATTTTTAGGTGAGAAAGTAGCCGTTTAGATCAGCAGCGTGTTGTTATTGTGTTGTGACCAACGCACTTCTGGTTACTTCACAAAATAAAACACCCGTTGCCCTTTACATACAGAAGTGCTTTTACTTTGAAATAGGAAGCTAACCTAAGCTAATTACGGGCGATACGGGCTCTATCTCCCTCGTTACTGCACGCACAGTGGAAAGGATGGTGTCTATCTGCTGGTCATGGACTCGGGAGTGAGGCAAGACACGGGGAAAAAAATGTTGGCGTATCCCTTTAACCTCATGGTCTTCACCTGCAGAGGGTCTACTTCAATCTCACTGCTGACTGCCTTGGTCACAGCAGGACGTCTCTCTGTCTTCGAGGACCTTTTCCTCTCCAAACACCTTTACTAGCCCCCTGACATGTCTGACCAGCACTTTCTATTTCACCTCCTTATTATTGAAGAGTTATTGCACTTGCTCACTTGTAAAAGTTCAAACTGAAATAAGAATCACAAGAATCACTGATAATCGTTAGTTGCCACCCTATATCTGTCCGTCTAGTAGTGCATGGACACACTGATGGGTGTGTATGTAGGTAATAAGCAATTTTTTTTTTTTTTACTTGTTAAAGGGATAGTTCACCCAAAATTCAAATTTCACTCATTATCTACTCACCCTCATGTCGACTAAGAGCTGTGAGAATTTTCAAAGTACTCTGTTCCTTCTCTGAGTTACGGGGGGGGGGGGGGGGGGGGGGTCTGTGCAGCAGTATTTGTCCATATAATGGTGGTCAATGGATACCAACTTTCTTCGTCCAAAAAGATACAAAAACCATCCAAATACCTCCATACTGCTCGTCTGTAATGTCCCTCTTGTATTGAAGCCCCGACATGAGAAATTGTTCTGAAAAAAATTAAATAAGTCTATATTTTAAGCTTGTTTGTAGCGGAAGCTCCCAGTGTCTCAGTTCACTGCTCTTCCTGTGTCAGTGCAAATCTCGCGTGATTTGCACTGACCGGCGGAACTATTTCTCATGTCGGGGCTTCAATACAAGAGGGACATTACAGACGAGCACTATGGAGGTATTTGGATGTTTTTTGGTGTGTCTTTTTGGACGAAGAAAGTTGGTATCCATTGACAACCATTATATGGACAAATACTGCTGCACGGACCCCCCCGTAACTCAGAGAAGGAACGGAGGACTCTTCTACGGAGGAAAATTCTCACAGCTCTTAGTCGACACGAGGGTGAGTAGATAATGAGTGAAATTTGAATTTTAGGTGAACTATCCCTTTACCATTTCCATTTGATTTGACCTCATTCAGCTGCAAGGTAAATGAATGTTCTCCCCCCACAGCACTCTCCTGTGGTGCAGTTAAACGTGGGCGGTCACCTGTTCAGCACCTTACTGAGCACGCTGAGGAAACACCCTGACTCCCAGCTGGCCGACATGTTCGGCGGACAGCCCAAACTCCGCACGGACGATCGAGGACGCTACTTCATCGACCGCGACGGCTCCCACTTCGGAGCCGTGCTACAGTTCCTGAGGTCGGAGCAGCTGCCCTCGGAGAACATCCAGGAGGTGTGTGCACGTGGGAATCCGTCTCAGCTGACCTCCTTCTTTACAACTGATTGATTGATTTGATTTGAAATTCTTAATTCAGTCACATCACACAATAGCAAACATTATCGACACAAACATTATCGACAAAATAGTGACTGAAAACTAAAGGCACAGGCAGAAGCATAATGCTTATATTAATGCCTGTCCTACATACCAAATAAAGCTACCCAGCATTCTTACAATATAAAACATAAGACAACAACTAACAAACAAACAAGAAAACGAACAAACTAAATTAAACTAAACCAGAGGAAAAAAACAAACAAACAAACAAAAAAAAACCGGAACCAATAAGGTTACCAGTATTTAAATATATTGTAAATAGCAGAGAGAAAAACAGACAAACAAGAAAACAAACAAACATAAAAGCAAAACTAAACCAGAAAAGGACCAGAATCAATCAGATTAACAGTATTTAAATATATAGTAGTAAATACATTTTTAAATATCAGAAAAAAAACAAAAAAAACCAAATAAACATTAACATTTGTAGTCTTCAAAAATTGCCCTGCATACTTTTTTTTTGTAAACCGAAAATGAACTGCACATTGGTAAATCCAGGTTAGCATCATTCATAGTTTAACTCCCACAACAGATATACAACATCTCCTTTTAGTCTCTTTTCTCGCTTTTTGTACAACAAATTTACAAACATCACGCTAATTATATTTTGACTCATGTATTGAGAAAAACCTTTGTACTTCGACAGGGAGTAACTTTAATTTAGCTTTATACATTATTTGCATTATTTTATAATAAACCAAATCATTAAATTTCATAACATGGGATTTTATAAACAATGGATTTGTATGTTCATAGTAACCCACCTTATTTATAATACGTACAATGGTATCAGAGCTCGGACCAATCTGTGTGTGTGTGTGTGTGTGTGTGTGTGTGTGTGTGTGTGTGTGTGTGTGTGTGTGTGTGCGTGTGTGTGTGTGTGTGTGTGTGTGTGTGTGTGTGTGTGTGCAGGTTTACAAGGAGGCAGTGCACTACAACATCAAACCACTGGTCAAACTTTTGGGGGAAACTCCCCAGCTGTTTGGAGAGCTGGTGGGGAGGCAGCAGTTCCTCTCCAGAGTCCCCCACTACAAAGAAAACATCGAGGTAAGATGCAGTCACTAATGCTGATCAATAACTTCTATGTTTACACCTAATAGCTACAGAAGACTGAATGTTGTCCATACATACAGGTGCATCTCAATAAACTAGATAGAATATGATGAGATAACTTTATTGCCATTGTATAATAAATGCACAAAGGAGTTTAGTAACAATTCCCTTTCATAGGTTTTTAATTGTAATGACTATGGCTTACATTTAATGAAAAGCCTTACATCGTTTTTTTTGGAAACCTCATGTTAAATGTAAGCCAGAACCATCACAATTAAAGTGATACACCAACTTTTTTTTTTCATGTCTTGCCTCACTCCCGAGTCCATGACCAGCAGATAGACACCATCCTTTCCACTGTGCGTGCAGTAACAAGGGAGATAGAGCCGTATCGCCCGTAATGAGCTTAGCTCAAACACTGGAAGTGTATAGGTAGTGTTAGCCTGCCTCCTACCCAAGCTGAAATCAGCAGTCAGAAGCTGATTTCATTTTAGCTCTAAACTCTGTAAATATATCACTTTATCAACTTTTCAAACATTTTTAGGCGAGAAAGTAGCCGTTTAGATCAGCAGTGTGTCGTTAATTTGTCTAAATACCAGCTGTTTACGATTTTGTTCGGACGAATTTGGCGCTACTCAAGCTAGCCGTTGTGACCAACACACTTCCGGTTACTTTTTACAAAATAAAACACCTGTTGCCCTTTACATACAGAAAACCATGACGATAGAATTTGTGCTTTAACTTTGAAATAGGAAGCTAACCTACCCTCGATGTAGCTAGCTTGAACCAAAATAAACCGTCTTTGCTTGAACCCTCCGTTTTGACCGATCTCGTCCCGTTAGCGGCATTTGACCGCTCAAGATGCCTTACCGGAGAGTTTTGTCAGCTCTGATCGGTCCGTTTAGAGTTGCTGAAGAGTTTCTCTGATGACTTTAGGTGGAGGCAGGCTAACACTACCTATACACTTCCAGTGTTTGAGCTAAGCTAATTACAGGCGATACGGCTCTATCTCCCTTGTTACTGCACGCACAGTGGAAAGGATGGTGTCTATCTGCTGGTCATGGACTCAGGAGTGAGGCAAGATACGTTAAAAAAATAAGTTGGCATATCCCTTTAAAATCATTGCAATTAAAATAAATGTATTCTCATTTATTGAGATGCACATCACCTGTATGATTTTCATAGCAGCTGAATTAAAATACAGTGAAATAGAACTTCAAAAATTCCACCAGAACAGAAAGGAGAGACTGTTTGGCTGTAGATGATGTCCTTTTTGGTCCAGGTGCTGATCCGTATCGCCAGAGCCGAGGCCATCGCCGCCCGCCACTCCACCATCATGATCTGTGTACTACGGTCGGAGGAGGATCTGGGTTTCTACGACAACGCCATCAACAACCTGGGGGCGGATAAGGAGTCTGTGGTGACGTTCGGGCCATGGAAGGCCGAGCCCTCTGTTAAAGACTTGCTGGACTGCATCAAGATGGACATTGAGAGTCAGGGCTACGCGGTGAGCGTCCAGCCTCACGTCATGGAGAAGAGCTTCCTGTCCCGGAGCTTCGACTTCTTCTATCAGCTCACATTCAGCTGGTGGTGAGGACAGCGCTCAGAACACACCAGGCAGCGCTGTCCTTTTTACATTTGTTAAAATGTCAGGTTGCCACTGTTTCAGCTGCTCATGTACCCATGTTGAGAGGAGAGGGGAGGGGGGCATTATTTAGACACAAGGGGTCAGTATACAGCATCTGTAGATCCTCAACGCCAACGCTACCACTGTGGATTCATAGAGACACAGATTCTCAAAGCTAGAGTAACAAAGTGTGTATCTAATTAATAGTTTTAGGTGCTTACAGAAGTGTTTCTGTACAATCATTTTGTTCTTGTTTAACTCAAATAAATAATAAGCTTCACAGTTACAACATTCTTCTTTCTACTCACTTAGTTCCTTCCGATCTTTACTTTAAATAAGATAAGACACAAAGAAAGATGCCATCCTTATGTATATGTGATAAACATACACACACATCATCAATCTACACTCAACACCCCATAATGACAGCACAAAAGCAGAATTTAAAAAACAACCAACTTAAGGCAATGAGTAACTCTATGCAGCCCAGTTAGCTGTAGTGATCAGGGGCGGATCCAGAGTATTTTCTGGTGGGGGCACAGGGGGTAACAAGAGTGAATTTGGGGGGGGGGGGCAAATTCTTAGTTACTTAGAGTACTTAGAGTAACAAAATGATCGCTGTCTTGAATATTTATAGTTAGTATTAACAGTTACACACTGTTTACAGTCTTTTTTTTTTTTTTTTTTTTTTTTTTTTTTAATTATAAACCCACCACCACCCCCCCTAATGGGGACATTTTTTTTTCTTTCTTTCTTTCTCTCTTTTTTTTTTTTTTTCCTTTTTTTTTTTTCCATTCTAAGAAAAGAAAAAATACACAATAATCAGGTGGCAGTAACATAAAAACCCATCAGCACCATAAAACATAAAGGAGGACAAAATACAAAACAACAGAACAAACAAACAACAAAAAAAGGAACCTACATTAACAGCATAAAATAATCAAAACATATAATCATTAAGTGCATACTACATGTTTTACACGCACCATTAATTCATATCATAACTCAATAAATAAAGGATTAATTAGTTCACTCTACAGCCAGTATAAGAGCAACGACAACAATCCCACAAACAAAAACATACAAAACAATGAACTATATTGAATCTTCATCCCAAGTTTTTGTTATTGCGAGGCTTTCCCATCTTTTTCTCTCTGCATTATTTTTCTTGTTTTTTGGCAATACATTTATTAGTAAATAATGATGTTTAATAAATGATATAAAATATCTCAAATTAAGCTCTCCTTGATTTTTAAAAATAAAAACTTTCCCAAGCAGAACAACAGTATTTAACAGCACATGTTGTTCTTCATGAAAACCCAAAATAATATTAATTGGAGATAATAACAAAACAATTCCTTGGTCACATAACCAAGTAGCCACATAATGCCAAAAAAGAGCAACATCTGGACAATACCAAAATAAGTGCATAATGTCTTCTTCCTCATCCCCACAAAATCTACATTTATCATTGTCCATTATTCTCCATATTTTAAGCATCTTCCTTGTTGGTAATATCTTATAGAATATTTTTAACTGAAACATCCATAAATATGTGGAACAAGAAGATTTGTACATATTTTTAAATAAATCCAACCAAGGAAGCGGGGTATCAAAAATACTTTCCCAATGTGCTTGAAAATAATATGGTTGGGCGGCTATATTTTTAGAATACATAAAAAACCTATACATGTCAAAATTAATCTTCTTCTGCCCCAACCATTTAGCATTCTTAATATGAGGGCGGCATACTCTTAAATCTTCCGGATGTTTTTCTATCTTTGATTTCCAGGATGAAGAAATTGTGGAAAGTAACTGCATATAATTCAATTCTGAACACACATCTCCATATTTAAAAATGAAAGATTCAAAAGTAAGGAATTTTCCTTCATTATTCAATAAATCATTTACAAAATAAATATGCTTATTTAACATTCTTTGCCAGCACACAGGTTTTTTGTCTATACAGATATTTTCATTTAGCCATAATATCTGTTGTCTAATCTCCAAGGAATTATTTGGTAAAGAAAACTGATACTGAAGCCATAAAGAAAGTGAATTTCTAAAAAAGGGGGAGAGGTCGGGCAAAAAGGCAGATAAACGTACCACCGAGGCCGGACACAACTGAAAAAAAGGGTACACTTTTCCAATTAAGGGACCACATTGAGCAGAAAATAATTTGGATAAAAACCATTCTTGGTTATTATATAATCGTTGTATCCATACAGCTTTTAAGTTTAAATCTAATATTGAAAGGCTTTTTAATCCCAAGCCTCCATTCTCCTGTACATTATACAGATAACTACGTTTAATTTTATCAGGTTTACCATTCCAAATAAAATTAAAAATTATTTTCTCATATGCTTTTAATAAAGTTGTATCAGGAGAGGGCAGAGCCTGTAAAAGATAAGTAAATTGTGAAAGTATTAGTGAATTAATTACAGTAACCTTTCCATAAATAGTAAGATGTTTCCCTCTCCAGGCCTGGAGAATTTTATCCATTTTCTTCAATTTTAAATCAAAATTAGATTTCATCAAAAGACTGTTGTCCACTGGTATATGTATTCCTAATAGATTCACAGGGCCATCAGAACACTTCATCGGCACCGTACATGGAACTTGGAAGTCAGTTCTCTTTAATGATCCAATTCTAAGGATAGAGCATTTCTCATAATTTGGTTTCAGTCCTGATAATGAGGCAAAGAGCTCTAATTCCGATATAAGGGAGCCTAAAGAGAGGCTATCCGCTTTAACATGAAAAGAAGCATCATCTGCATAAAAAGAACATTTAGATTCTAAACCATTAATCTCCAAACCTTTAATATTAACATTATTTCTTATTCTTATGGCCAACATTTCGATTGAAAGAATAAATAAATATGCCGAAAGGGGGCAACCTTGTCTGACACCTTTAGACAATGTAATTGGATCTGAGATATGACCATTATTTATAATTCTACTACAAGGATTTTTATATAATACATGAACCCATTTTATAAAGGTCTCACCAAAATTAAAAATTTGTAAACATTGGTATATGTACTTCCATTTAATCATATCGAAAGCCTTTTCAAAGTCTGCTATGAACACGAGACCAGGCAATTTTCTCTCTTCATAATATTCGATTATTTCCAGGAGACGTCTAATATTATCACCTATAAAGCGACCTTTTAGAAAACCTGTTTGATCAAAATGTATTAATTCTTTTATAACCTTTCTTACTCTAAGTGCTAAACATTTTGCTAATATGCGTGCATCACAACACAGGAGTGTAAGGGGTCTCCAATTCTTCAATTTTACCGGATCCTTAGCCTGTCCTTCTGCATCATGCTTTAATAACAATGAGATTAAACCTTCCTTTTGAGTATCAGACTGATGACCCACGTCAAAAGAGAAGTTATAAGAGGCAAGTAAGGGATCTTTTATTTCATCAAAAAAGGTTCTGTAAAATTCTATTGGCAGTCCATCTAATCCAGGGGTTTTTCCATTTTGAAATGAACATATAGCTTCATATACATTTTCTTCATTTATAGGGTCTTCACACAATAACTGTTGTGGGGTTGTAAGTTCTGGATAGGAGCATGGCTTTATGTACTCAAACAAGGAAGGATTTGTTGAATGAGAAGTATCATTAAAAATGTCATTATAATACTTCATTAACGCATTTAGTATATCATTTGCAGATGTAATATTCGTTCCATCATCATGTATCAGTTTTGAGATGTTCTTCCTAGATATATTTCTATTTTGAAGCTGTAAGAAATATGCATTACATTTTTCTCCATGCTCCATCCATGTTGCTTTATTTCTATATATGATGCCCTTTATTTTATTCTGATTCAGCCTCTCCAATTCTTTTTCTTTATCATCTAGTAACTGTAGGTCTGGGTCGATACAGCCTGATTTATTTGCATCTATACGATCCCTAATATTTTGCACCTCTTCTAACAACATTTTTTCTTTGTTACAATTTTGTTTATGCTTCCATGCTGAGTACTTTATCGCATGACCTCGAAAAGCGCATTTGAAAGTATCCCATACAATATGTGGATTTGCAGAACCAGCGTTAAAGGAAAAGAAATCCAAAATAAATTGCTTGGATTCACAAATAAACGTCTCATCTTCTAGTAATGATTGATTCATCTTCCAATACCCCCTTCCCCTCATGGTGTCTGTAAAATCTAGTTTTAATGTAATAAGATAATGATCAGACCGAAATCTTTCGTCAATCGTTACTTGACTTACTTTTACCATTAAGGCGAAAGAAATAAGAAAGAAATCTATTCTACTTGCCAATGCATTTCTTCGCCAGGTGTATCTAATTAGCTCCGGATTCTTTATTCTCCAAATATCAACTAAGTCCATTGCGGACATCATGGATGTAAGAGCGTATCGCTTTTGGCCTTGATGATCATCTTTTCCACCAGTTCTATCTTTGGCTGGTTGAAGAACAGTATTGTGATCTCCTGTCTGAATTACAGGAATATCACAATGCTGAATCATCGAATATAAATTCTCAAAAAAAATAGGATCATTATTATTTGGAGCATAAATATTAACCAAACAAAAGCGTAAGCCTATATTTTCAAGTTCAACATCTAAAATAATTATTCGACCATCCATATCACGTTCTATTTTATGCACAGAAAAATCTAAATGTTCTCTAAACAAAACTAGAACTCCCCTTTGGTTTTTCAAACCATGATTAAAAAAAATTGACCCTTTCCATTCCTTCTTCCATTTTTCTTCATCTTCCTGCGTGGAATGCGTCTCTTGTAGACATATTATATCTAATTCTTTCTTATTAGCTAACCAAATAAATATTTCAGTTCTTTTACTAACATTGGCCAGTCCATTGCAATTGTAGCTGGCAATACATAGGGATTCAAAGTTCATCATAACTGAGAGCTAAAAAAATAGTATCTGCAAATAGAGTTTTATTACTAAAGGGTTGCACCACATTTCTTTCATTATATGCACAAACAAAAACAAAAACAAAAAACAAAAACACATATAACATTTGCCTTGATTTAAAAAAACAAAACAACAACAGCAACAAAACACAAAAACTAAACATAAGTTACCAGCAGGCCATGTCGGAGTAGGAGAGGAAATAATAATAATAGTAATCGAAGGGAAATAATATAGGTCTATATGTTATTTCTTATTTCTTTTGACAGGTCATCAATATCATAGATCAACATCAACTCGTAGCTAATAAAGCCAGGGTGTAACAGATTTATCTTTGTATAGCTCACCATCAATGTATAACTTGTCAGCAACAAGCCTTACTCTGTTTTTTTCCTTTTTCTTCGCTTTCTCCTCACGAAAAATGGGAAGCAGAGCCTTCCTCCTGTCCACGATTTCAGTAGGAAACTGCTGATTAATGCCAAAAGGCTTTCCTTTTAGCGTTGGACCCAGCTTAAAAACAGTCTCTCTTTGTCCATAGTGTTCAAAGCATGCGATGATCGCTCTTGGTTTAGGCTGCATCACCACCTCCGAAAGGAGGGGAGCTCCAGCTGAGCGTGGGGATCTCCGTGCGCCCAGCCTGTGCGCTCTGTGGAAAGTAATCTGCGGGACCATGTCTCTGCTCATCCCCAGCGTATCAGTAAAAAAATGCCTTAACGCTTCTTCAACAGTCTCATCCTTTTTCTCAGGGATCCCAGTGAATATCAAATTATCTCTCATTGAGCGCGTCGTCATCTCCAACATTTTTTCTTTCATCTTCATATTTTCTCCGGAGATATATCTGACTGACGCTTCCAGGCCCTTAACTTTCCCTTTCATAACTTCTACGTCATCGCGTGTTTGCTGCAATAGATCGACAGTTGTTTGCACAGTACCTTTTAGCTCTTTGATGTCGCTTGCCATGTTGTCCAGCTTGTCCAAATTCTTTAGTTTCTCGTTTATGCCAAGCAGAATTCCCTCCAAGCTGTTAGATGCCATATTTGGTAGATTAAGGAGTGCACAAGAGTTTTCTGGACTACTATCGTAGTCCCAAGTCGGACGTTTTGCAGGTGGTTCAGGTTTGCTTTTGCTTGAATCGAAGGCGCACCTGGGCGTGCTTGTGTGATCAGACGCCATCAAACAAAGGAACAGCTGATTCGGCTCGATGCGACTTGAAATACGCCGTCAATAAGTCGTATTGTCTTACTTTTTTACACTGAAGTCGTGTCAAAAAGTTTCCAAAAACGGAATCAGCAGTTTACTTTTACCACAATGACCTTATTCTCCCATAATTAAAAAGTTTTTCCTCCCGACGTTACCTGCTGGCACCCTCTCTCACGCATGCGCACTCATCTCTCTGTTTACAGTCTTGTCTTATGTCTTCATTTTGCTTTTATTGGCCACATTGAATCTTTCTCATTGTAAGGAAGATGCCTATGGCATTTTCATTTTCCACTTGTCAATATTAAAATTATAGTCAATCAATAATCAACTCTATCCTGCAAATAGGAAGTCTTAGCAGAACACAACAAATTATCCCAGTGAACAGAAATATCTTGTACTCTTAGCCAGTAGTTAGAGAGCTCAACTTGTCTTTATTTACTAGACAGAGTTGATTAAGAGCCTTAGGGTGTATTCACACCTGCAGTGTTAGTGCGCACTAAATCTGGTGCGCACTAAATTTGGTCCAGTTTGGGTCAGTGTGAAAGCACATCGCACTCTAATGCGCACCAAAACTAGTGCGGCCTGAGGAGGTGGTCTCGGTTTGGCTCCAGCCGAACTCTGGTGCGCACTAGTTTAGGTGTGAAAGCAACCGCACTCTGGTGCGAGACAACTGCCAGGCGAACTCAACACGTTTGAGCTAAAAGGGCTCCCGTAGTCGCTGACAACGGGTTAACGCAGCGGGGAGACCACCCGGTGCTCCGGTGCTGCGGAGCTCTGTCCCCACAAACGGAGCAGCAGCAGCGGGGCAGCCGGTCGGTGCGTGTCCGCTGAGTCCGCTCAGGTCGGCGGGTCCGTCCCTCGGGTCCGCGGAGCAGCTGATTACCGAGCAGCAGCAGCAGAGGTCCGCCGTGTTTAACGTTTAACCGGGAACTAACGGGACCGAGCTGGGTGAACGCAACCGGAAACCAGCCGGAAGTACCAAACAGAGTTATACATGCAAACAACATAGAAATAAATGACCAGAGCTACAACCGACCCTACTGGAGTCTCCATCATGAAAGTTTTATCAATCAGCGCTTCCAGGTTTCAACCGGTAGTCATGGAGACGTGACGTTCTCCAAGTTTGGTCCCGAGTGATAAAAAGCAGGTGTGAACGCAACCGCACTAACTGAAAAATGAAACAATGTATCATTTTAACATTTGGTGCGCACCAGGGTGCGCACTAAACAGGTGTGAATACACCCTTAGTCAGAAGTTAGTGCTTGTAGCTCTGTACAGTCAACACAGAAGTGGTAAAGAGCTTTACACAGTGATTGACATTGCCACAAGTCAATGACCATTGGGGGGCACACAGGGTGGCCAATCAGATTTCGGGGGGGGGGGTGCCACCATGGGAGCCCCGCCCCTGGTAGTGATGGTTGACCTTCTGGAACTTCCTGCCATCTCCACACATCTCATTTTGCTCAGATATGCAAATGAGCTAAGACAGCTACACCCTTTTTGTATTTGCCCCTTTTTTTGAGAGAGAAATTTTGCCACATTTTTCTATATTTTTTGAGAAATTTTACCACTTCTTTTTTTTTTTTTTTGCTAAATCTTACCACTTTTTCTAGAATTCTTTTGAGAAATGTTACTATTTTTTTTAAATAAAAATAAAAACACTTTTTAATTTTACCACTTTTTGTTATTTTTGTTAATTTTTTTTGAAATCTTACTACTTTTTTCTAGAAATGTTTCAACTTTTTGGGAGAAATTATACTACTTTTTTCCAGAAATTTCTCAATAATCTTTGAAAAATGTACGCCTCATTTAAACATACATTGATTGTTTGTGTATTTCTGGTGTTTGCTTCGAAAATTTGTCCAATGGGGGTCCGTGGTCTAATTTGTGTCAATTTTGGGGTCCTTGATATAAAAAAGTTTGAGAACCACCAGTTTACCCACCTAAAAAGCAGTATACCCACTACAAAAAATTAGACAACAGCACTATAAACAGGGGAATTCAGCCACTGAGGAAACTATTGCATCATAGACATTGGGCTAACTATCCATGACCCGATTAACGAGAAACAGCCTCAGAACCCAAGCACGCTGTGTCAGCAGAAAGCAGGCCAGGGTAACCACACAGCAGTGGAGGGTATCTGACAGCTGTACCTTACTGTCTGTCCACTTCCTGTGTCATCAGGGTGTGAAGAACAACAACACTCAACCGTGGTTACACAACATGCACATAGATGCTCTTCTGAGGCCTATGATTAGACAAAGCGTGGTTGTTGCTGGCAGCGAGCGTCCATCCTCTTCACACCTTCACCCCTTGTTTTAATGGAACAGAGAAACAATTCACTGAAAACCAGACTGGCCTCTAACCCTGCCCAGAGATTTACAACATACAGTGTTATGGGCTGGCGTTGCTAACGGGAGGAGTGCAGAGAGTCTTCTACTGCAATTACTACTAGTACTTAGGGGCTATTTGTAGATCATACAACCCCACTTTAAAAAAAAAATGCTAATACTATCCCTTTAAACAATGTTCATTTCCAGCAACTGTCCTTGTAACTAATCACTCGTGGATGAAATGAACACATTAAGGTCTTTAATGATAATAGTAGCCTAATAATTATAATTAATAGCAGACTTTCCTTTTTACGCTTGTTGAGAAATATTTTAAAATCAGGGCTGGTGGTGTTTGTGGAAGTATAGTGGACGGTATTCTCACCTCAGTTTGACGCAATGAGACTTCCTCTGAGAAACCCCTGAACACACACACTGCACACTCGCATTTCACATGAAAAGAAAAGTCCAACTGATCTAAGGTGAATACGTGCATGTTGTACATCTCCCTCAGTTCTTCTGACGTTTTCAACCTGCTTCTTGTTTCTTCACTGACAGGATGTTCCCACTGACAAAAACATGTGTAAGAACTCAACTCAATTTTATTTGTAGAGCACAGCTGAAACAAGGTGCTGTACATAAATAAGAATAAAACATAATACAATAACAATGTTAAAACACTAAAACAAGAGCAGAGTCTCATGCTGGGTTGAAAGCCAAGGAAAAGAACAATACATGAGCAAATTATGTTATCATGCATCAGCAGGTTTGGTATGACACTTACCAAAGCTGCTGTGTTTGCCAAGTAAAGTGTCAAGTTGACACTTTTTAAATGTGGAAGCTGTCTTTCTGTATTGTCTCTGTGCTGCCTATTGTCTACTTTTCAGAGGTTTTCCTCTGTATTTTAGATTGTGGTCTGTGTCTTCTGTGTACCTACATGTTGGGACTGCGGATGGAAATTAGCTGTGAGCTAAATCTGGTGCAACCTTCTCCTCATTTCCTGCAAATGATGTAATGACATTGCACACTGTCCCTTAATAAACTAGATAAACCAAACTAAACAGAGGAGACACAGTGTGCATGATGATAATGATTACATTCTGTAGGGCAGGGGTCCCCAAACTCTTCCTAGTGAAGGACCAACATTCACGTTGCACTGTATTAAAGGAAATATGCCAATAGCATAATTGTGCAAAACATACAAAGTCATTTTGAAAATGAATAACACTATTGTTTATTGTGTGAAATTACTGAACATGCATAGGGCTCTTTTTAAAGTAGGTAGCAGGAAAATATTAAAGATTCGAGTAGCAGTGGGCCAAAAATCCAATGATCTTCATCCGACGTGATTGGATGTGGGTGGTAAGTTGTCTGCAGCTTCTAAAAACAACCAGGAGCTGTCACAGAAAAGGCAAGGAGATGTCATTAGTATAGGCTAGTAGTTCTCAACGTGGGGTCCGGGGACCCCTAGGGGTCCTTGAGAGATCTGAAGGGGGTCCCCAATTTATTTCTTGAAATTTTACCACTTTTTTCTACAAGTTTGTCTGTTGTTGTTGTTTTTTTGTAATTTTACCACTTTTTTCTAGATTTTTAATTTTTTTTTACTTTTTTGTTTTAGAAATTTTACCACTTGTTTTCTAGAAAATTTTTAGTTTTACCACTTTTTCTAGATAAAAAAAAAACATTTTTGTTTTAGAAATTTTACCACTTTTTTTCTAGAAAATTTTTCCTTTTTTATTTTTATTTTGAACATTTTTTACGAGAAATTTTACCACTTTTTTGAGAAAAATTTTCCTTTTTTTTATTCTTTACTTTTTTTTGAGAATTTTTACCACTTCTTCCTAGAAATGTTTAAATGTTTTTGGAGAAATTGGACCACTTTTTTCCAGAGATTTCTCTATAATATTATCAGAACAAATACTTGTGTATTTCTGGCGTTTACTTCTAAATTTGGTCCAATGGGGGTCTGTGGTCTAATTTGTGTCAATTTTGGGTCAAAAGTTTGAGAACCACTGGCCATTTTTACAAACAGTTTGTCTCAAAGGGCTTTACACGGCATCATAACAACATCCTCTGTCCTCAGACCCTCACATCCACTGAGGGACAGTGATGTCTTCATGCAGGCTGAAGTGCGTGTGCTGCTGCTAAGACAGGAAGTGAGCCGTCTACAAGGAGACACAGCAAAGACACAGCAAAGAGACAGAGACGAACAGAGGAGCTGTTGAGCTGAAGCCCCAACATGACGGTCACAGAGAGTCTGACGGGATCTCTCCTGCTGCTGCTGGCAGGTTTGGATTTGTCTTTACTGCTTTACACCTCCAGTCATGTTGTCCAGTGGTTTCCAGGGTTAGGGTCAGGTGGCCTCCAAAGGTCCAGGGTGACCCTGTCAACCTGAGAAGCCCATTAATCTGAGTTTTTTGGATTATTATCCTTTGAGACATGCAACAGTTTAATGATTTATTTGAGCTTTATTCAAGTTTTACTACTTAAATTCCACCACTGGATCTGGTTTGGTTCCTGACTGTGTCCCTGGTCTTTGGTTCTGGGTGGGTTTTGATTTTATACATCAAGCTATCTGCATCTTTAAAATGTGCAGCTGCTTTAGGTGATTTATATGTCTATATTTAACCTACTTTTATCAGATTTGATTAGATTTTTGTCTGCTGCTGTTATATTTCACATGCTCACAGAGTATAAATGCTGTATCTGCCCCTTTACCCAGCACTAACATGGAGTGGGATCCCCACTTATAGCACTCATCCCTATAGACTGAGTTTGCTTTCAGTTCTTTTTGTGTAACCTGCAAACAAAGAAAGCAACAGACAGACGGACAGAGAGGAAGTAACACCTTGTTAAACCAGTAGAGGTTAGAGTTTTAGAGTGTGTTTGTTTTGTAATGTAGGCCACAGTGTGACTGTGATAGTCCAGGCAATCTAGCTCATTTTGGACCCAAAAATACAACTAATTGTAATAGAGTTTTTTTCACCATACATCATTTCTATGAGGTGTCCAGAACAACATACTAAAAGTCCTAAGAAATCCTATTGGGAGAAATATGTTTAATTCTCATCAATCCAAGACTAATTTACTGTATAAAGTCAATAAGTCCAGAAAACAATACACCCCAATGGGGTTATTTTTTTCCTTTACTCCTACCACAATGAAACTTTGCACAATGAAAGTATACATGAAAAGTAAAAATTTTTGTATTACAAGTTTCTCTTAAAATGAATTTGAATATGCAAATGAGCAATACACTAATTGAGTTATGGTTTCATTGTGGAGTAAAGTGTATTTTGGGCAAGCTCATTTGCATATTCATATCCATTTTCAAAGAAACTTGTAATACAAAAAATGTTACTTTTCATGTACACTTTCATTGTGTAAAGTTTCATTGTGTTCATTGTGATAGCAGTAAAGGAAAAAATATCCCCATTGGGGGTGTATTGTTTTCTGGCCTTATTGGCACCATAGACTTTATACAGTAAATTAGTCTTGGATTGATGAGAATTAAACATATTTCTCCAACTAGGATTTCTTAGGACTTTTAGTATGTTGTTCTGGACACCTCATAGAAATGATGTATGGTGAAAAACATTCTGTTACCATTAGTCTGTGGGAAAACGCTATTTTGCCTGTACTGTGACTGACTTTGGCCCCTCCAGGTGTGTGGTGTGAGAAAGCAGCAGTGTTTGTGTACAGGAGACTTGGGGACAGTGCCCTGCTGCCCTGCACCAACCTGCTGTCCTCAGACTGCTCCCTCACCAGCTGGACCTTCTACAAGGGGGGGCAGGTGCGCTTCACCCACGAGGTCACCGGGGGGCAGGTGGACGTGGGCTCAGACAAACTGGGCCGCATGTCGGTCACAGCCAACTGCTCCCTGCAGCTCCGGGAGCTCCAGGCGGACGACGCCGGCTCCTACGTCTGCCTGCACGGCGGCGTGGTGGTGACAGACGTCTACCTCTCTCTCCTCACCATCACCGTCCGTTCTGGAGTCAGCCAGCTGCGACTCGGAGGGAGCCTGGCCCTCAGCTGCATCCTCTTCACCTACTACGATGCCGGCAACTGCAAGTCCTACTCCAGCACGTTCAGCCTCAGCTGGGTCAACCAGGATGGCTCTACGCTGCCCACAGACTCCAGGTCAGTGCTCAGTCTTGTTGTTTAACAATGAGCCTACTGTGGAGGGACAAAACAAAGTAAATGGAATGAAGGGAATGATATAGAATCATACACCCACAAACAATTAATTTGCTTCACTTTGGTTCGTTACTTAACTATATTGTGACATCACTGTGTCTCAGAACAGAACTTGTAAGGCCTGCACTGTGTCGGTAGTGGCAAATCCAGTTTCAATGTATGTATGTACAGTGTCAATATAGACTTTTGATCTGCCAGCTTCTTCCAGGAGAGAGGAAAAACCAATGTTATTAATGGAATGGAACAGTGACAGACTTCCTGTTCTATTCTATTCTATTCTATTCTAACTAAAGCTAAATGTTTGTTTGTTTTTCTTAAAGATAACAATTTGACTGTGACTGTGTATTTAAAGGGATATTTCAACATTTTGGCAAATTGGCCCATTGCCATAATCCTTATAGTTTTAGGAGTAGTACCTTTAGCCTATTTGTCGGTGCAAGCTATTTTTAGAACGGCGGAGCAGAGCCGTGAGCTGCTCAGAGCTATGCTACAGAGGCTCATGGGATTTCTTGGTTTCCCTCATCAAATACACAATCCAACAACTCCAAAACGCTCTGGTGGACAAGTTGTGACCTGCACATTCACCACGCTATGAGATAATAACACAACGTTACCAGACAGAGTTGTTTTAGAGGGAAATAGACTGCTTGATGAAAAACTGTCTCTGAAGGCAACGCGCATCAGCGGTTTTGCATGAACTTCCCTCTAAAACAACTCTGTCTGGTAACGTTGTGTTATTATCTCATAGCGTGGTGAATGTGCAGCTCACAATTTGTCCACCAGAGCGTTGTGGAGTTGTTGGATTGTGTATTTGATGAGTTTGATGAGGGAAACCAAGAAATCCCATCAGCCTCCGTAGCGTAGCTCTGAGCAGCTCACAGCTCTGCTCCGCCGTTCTAAAAATAGCTTGCACCGACAATTAAAGGTCATGAACCTATTGCTAAAACTATAGGGGCTATGGCAATGGGCCAATTTGCCAAAATGTTAAAATATCCCTTTAAAAATGTAAAAATGTGACATCATTACTCCTTTTCACTCCTATCCTTCTGTAGGCTACAATATAAGCAAAAACCTATATTTAATAATTTAATTTGTTTTCTAGGGCTGATGTTAATATACGTTAATAATAAGGTGGATGATAATTTACTTACCAATCAATCATCTAACCTTGAGTCACATACCGTGGAATAATTCTTTAAAAGGCACAGCAATGTCCCAAAACAGCAGGTTGCTGTACTTCATGTTTTTACAAAGAGACATGAGGAAATAGCTGATAGAGACAGTTTTCAGCAGCAGAATAATCCGTATGTGGTGCTCTAGCAGGGATTCGGGGAACCAGGATGATGAAGGCTGCTGTTATGGAAATGTTGAATGTTGAATTGTCAGAATAAACTGCTGCTTGTGTTCGTGATAATAAAGGAGCAGCTCAAAAAACATACAAATATATAAAATACTCAAAACTGCAATGTTTCTCTGATGAATTCTCCCTCATGCAGGTACGAGGTGGTTGTTTCCACTCGTTGCAACATGACTCTGGTCACCAAGCTCCAGAGGGAAGACAACCAGAGGAAGTGGAGGTGTCAGGTGACCACCACAGGAAACAGCAGGGCCGTGTTTCAGGACTTCACCTCCGCCTTTCTGTTTGACGATCCCTCCACACAAGCCGTGACTCCATCTGCGTCTGCTGTGGACTGCAGCACGCCGCTCCCCATCAGCCGCATTGTGCTCTGTGTGGCTCTGCCGGTCATGGTGATGATAGTGGGGGTCTTCACATGGAGGACAGACGTCAGGAGGGCCAATAAGGCTGCAGCTGTCCTCTGATCCCTGTCCAGGGCCGTTGCTAGGAATTCTGGGCCCCCTGAAAGAATACTAAAGTGGGCCCCTGACTTTTCCACTTTTTTTCTTAAACTACGTATGTATTATCATTTGTTATTTAGTCTACTTTGTTTTGATGCTAATGCAGCATTACTAGTATTAGTCAGGGTCTTATGCAGAATAATTCAGTCATACAAAGATTAGACCAGTGCTTCTCAACCTTTTGTACATCAAGGACCCCTAAATTGACACAAATTAGACCACAGACCCCCATAGTAGTAAAGTAAAGTAAGTAAACACCAGAAATGCACAAATATTTGTTCTGAGACTGAAGAACATTTTTTATACATTTAAATTAGGGCCAATGGCGTGAATTTTTGGAAATATTATATAGAAATTTCTGGAAAAAAGTGGTCCAATTTCTCTAAAAACATTTAAACATTTCTAGGAAGAAGTGGTAAAAATTCTCAAAAAAAAGTGAAAAATAAAAAAAGGAAAAAAAATTCTCTAAAAAGAGTGGTAAAATTTCTCGTAAAAAATGTTCAAAATAAAAATAAAAAAGTAAAAATGTTCTAGAAAAAAGTGGTAAAATTTCTAAAACAAAAAAAGGAAAAAAAAAAAAATTCTAAAAAAAGTGGTTAAGTTTCAAGAAAAAATCGGGGACCCCCTTCAGATCTCTCAAGGACCCCTAGGGGTCCTCGGACCCCACGTTGAGAACCACTGGATTAGACTACTGGGGTTTTTGTGGGCCCTACTGGGCGCTGGGCCCCTAGAATTATCATCACTTTTCTCCCATATACAACGGCCCTGTCCCTGTCCCTCCTTCTTGTTTTTTCAGAAGAATGTCTCCACTCTTTCTCTGTTGTGACTTGCTATTCAGATTTTGGCTTTTATTTCATATTTTACACATGAAGCTAAGCTAATGACAGTAAGCTAGTTTGCATTTCAGTGTGGACAGGTTCTTACATTTCATGTTTTATGTTCTATTTTCATGTTTTTATCAATGAAGACATAATACAGCAACTTTGTCTGGATGAACCATGGACAAAAAAAAGCACAATAAACTAATTACATCCAACTGTCTGTGTTTATTTATAATGTGGTAGTGTAGCAGGCAGCGAGAACAAGAAGGCTACAGTAGGCTACAGGTAAAAAAAATGGTTGTATTGAATAACATAATATAGATGTAGGAACACTGAAACAGAACAGAAAAAATGGAAAACAACAAGTGAATTTAGTTTTCTGTGTGTCAGTATCTGACATTATAATCATGACAGTGCTATGGAATTTTGCTATTAGAGTAAAAAATGTTGATAATAAACAATTTCTTTGCAGGTATTTCCTTATCAAAAAAGACCAAATAAAATAATTATTCAATTTTCTATTTTGATTCTACAAGGGATATCTAATTTTCTGTTTTAAAAAAGGTTGAGGTCGCACCAGAAGATTTGACTGAAGGGACAACCCCAAAAAAGATCTGTCTTTTTTCTGTGGTGACAGAAGGAACAGAGAGCTTCAACATTTAACGCTATACTTCACAACAGCTGAGTTAACTGGATAACATCTGTGCCATATTTTCAGAGAGACTTGTCGCACCTTATTGGAAACAAAAAACAAAAAATCCCCTCGGTAATAATCACACTTTTAAACCCAGTCTATTTCAAAATCTAAATTGTTCCAGACAAATAGGCTACAGAAAGTTTTTTTTTAATCATTTTTTTTTAGCAAATTTTATTGACAAGTCAAGAATTACATTTAGTAAAAAATAAGAACAATACAATGCCAGGGGGTCGCGGTATTCAAAACAGTATACAAAACATTGCTATTAAATCAATAAAATATTATATAAAATGCATAACTCAGTGGTTTTAATAGCTTTTTTGTTTGATGATTATTGGATAGTTGTGAAGTGAAGAAAAAGTGGTCCAATTTCTCCAAAAACATTTAAACATTTCTAGGAAGAAGTGGTAAAAATTCTCAAAAAAAAGTGAAAAATAAAAAAAAGTAAAAATTTTCTCGAAAAAAGTGGTAAAATTTCTCGTAAAAAAGTTTCAAAATAAAAATAAAAAAGTAAAAATTTTCTAGAAATTAAAAAAAAAAAAAATCTAAAAAAAGTGGTAAAGTTTCAAGAAAAAATCGGGGACCCCCTTCAAATCCCTCAAGGACCCCTAGGGGTCCCCGGACCCCACGTTGAGAACCACTGGATTAGACTACTGGGGTTTTTGTGGTATTTTGCAAGTAGAACAAGCAGGTTGATGATGTAATGATCTTTGTTGTTCACATGATAGGAGTGGAACCCAAACAGCACATTCACTAAGAGACACACTATTCTGAGAAATAAAAGTACAAACATCTTACCAGAAAACACTACAGAAACAGGTCAGACCTCTCAGGCGGCGGAAACAACGTCATTTCCAAACGCGTTTTTAGCTACGGGATTCAAAGAGGGACAATCTGGTGCTGCAGCTGAAGAGCGGAGCTAGCCTCGGCTAACTAGCTGTTCACCACAACATGGCAGCACACCTGAAAAAACGAGTGTATGAGGAGTTTTCCAAAACGGTACAGGTAAGCAGGCGGAGCTGTGACTGCTGCTGGCTGGGGACTCGAACCCGGGACTGTTACCCTGACAACTCACTCACTCATGCTAATGCTAAGTGGCTAACGACCGTAACAAGCAGTAACAAGCAGCAACAACAGCCCGGAGCAGCTCAGTCTGTTGTGTTGTTTGACTAACAACAGCTGAGCTCCAGTCAACAACAGCCTAAAGAACACGTTAGACAGCACTGGGGTCAGCTAACTACACTATGTACACAGTGTGTGGTGTGGTGTTGTGTTCAACAGTCCGTATTGACACTTTGTGTTGAGGTGCTGTCATGCTCTGCTACGTCATAATATGATCAAACGTTTATTATGACTTTCTATGAACTATGACGGTTATCATAGTCAATCAGAAGACGTAGCATTTTATTTGACATTGTTTTGGATTATTACACTGTGGAAAAATTAAATCCAAAAAGTTTCACACAGTAGAAAGCATCCTTTACTGTGCTGTTGTTCAGTGACTGTGTGGTTGTGTTGTCACTGTTGTTACATGCTCTCCCTGCAGCTGTTTGCCTAACACATTTCATTTATTAGTATAGATAGATAGATAGATAGATAGATAGATAGATAGATAGATAGATAGATAGATAGATAGATACTTTATTAATCCCAAAGGAAATTCAGTTTCTCAGCTGCACAATAATAGTTTATTTGAAGTGGACTATTATTCATGAACATACAAAAACAATTATTTGATGTAGATATGCCAGATTTCGCTAGAGAGCTCATTTCAATCCATAGTCTGTAATCCGTACACATGTGTCTAATGTGGTACCTTCAACATCTCTACAGATGGTAGTTTTTGAAGGAACTCATATGAGGCAGTGCCGTAGTAATAAAGGAAGATTGAGGTTTTTGTCTGCAGAAAATATCACACTATGAGGAAGCCATTGTTTTATTATTATTATTTATTTTTCTCCATAAATAATGTTTCAAATCAAGCTTTTGCATTCTGACAGATTCCCCATGAAGAAGCTCCGGCCAAGAAGTTACGTCTGTCCAAACCCAGTAAATCTGCGGCGTTGCACATCGACCTGTGTAAAGCCACCAACTCCACCGACGCCCTGCAGTACCTGCTGCAGTTTGCACGCAAGCCTGTGGAGGCGGAGAGTGTGGAGGGTGTGATCCGGATCCTGCTGGAGCACTACTACAAGGTAGAGGACTACACAGGAACATCCCTGCAAAGCTGGAACAGTATAGATTGTTTGTTTTGTTTTGTTTTATTGTTTACAGATCTGTTGTGCGCATACATAGTCTATAAAGCCTCTGTCTGAAGCTGTGTGTCATGTGAAAGAAATCAAACCGCTGCTGCTGTTGCTGTTCTCTCCCAGGAAACAGACAACTCAGTGAGGTTGAAGATCGCCTCTCTGCTGGGTCTGCTGTCCAAGACTCAGGGCTTCAGCCCCGACTGCATTGTAGACGACACCATCAACACACTCACCAATGAGAGTAAGCTTTCTTTACACACACATGCACTTTAACCCTTGTGCCTGGTCCTCATTTAGGTTCACTCTGACCCGGGGAGAACAAAAGTGTCCACGGAAAAAACGCCATAAACATACTATATGAAGATTGCAAAAAAAACTAAAAATCCATCCAAATCAGGTGTTACTAGTCCAAGACTGGTATAATCCCCCCTCAACAAATCCAGTTTGCATTCAGTATATTGTAAATATCCCTCTTTTTGTGTAGTTTTTTTTTAGCCAATCTTGGTCATAGGACCCTATATACTGGCATTTAAGGGGTTAAAAGTCTGAAATTAATTGAATATTTATTAATATATGTATGCAAAAAAAAAACAACTGGAAAAAACCTTTTTTTTTATTTTAATTTCTTTCTTCAATTCATACATATCATACATACACATACAAAAACATACCCTCTCATACGTGCATATACTGATTAATACAAAAATAATCAATGATGTTACTAATCTTAAAATTGATAATAAGTAATAATGACATAACACAAGTATCAAGAGAGTAATGGAATGAAAGTAAAGTAAATAATATATTATAATAATAAAAACACCAAAAAAACACAACAACAATGGAGAAAGAAAAACACACACTCATACGCACATACAAGAAATCTTAACGTACACTTTTTTTATGGTGTTTTTTCCGTGGACACTTTTGTCCTCATCAGGTGTAACCTTTTTGAGTTGGGCTAGTTGGGTGGACCCCAAAAAAAAATTGGGGGGGAATTCCAAAGTGAAAAATGACTTTTTTACCAAACTTGATGGTAATAACCCTCGAAAAATAAAAATGAACATCTTTGTCCACATCAGGCACAAAGGTTAAATTCATTGTCATTCTTATTCTTCTTTACTTTTACATTCAATAAACCTGAAAGACATCCTGTTGTTGTATGTGTTAGAGACAGAGACAGAGACAGACAGGGTTTAATGGAAATCCCAGTTATTCATTCATTCATTCATTCATACCCCAGCAATGCATTGACACATTTCATAATAAAATAAAATAAAATTTAGTTAAAAACGTGTTGATCTTCCAACTAAAAGAACACACACAATAAGAGCTGCTGTGTCTCCAGAGTCCCACCAGGTCCTTGCTCAGCTGCTGGACACTCTGCTGGTCATTGGTTCACAGCTACCTGAGAGTCCCACACTCAGACAGAGGCTCATCGAGGTGGCCTGCAAGGTAACACAGTACAGTACACACACACACACACAGTGCTCATCATTACGTGTTTGCTCTTGACAGTGAAACACTTGTGTCTCTTCTCTCTCCTCCTCAGCACCTGTCTGATACATACTTTGGGGTTAGGAACAAGTGTCTCCAGCTGCTGGGATGTCTCGGCATGGTGGACACTCCTCTGAACAAAGACGAGGGACCGGGCACATCCATAGGTGTGGCCCTTTTTCATTTCATGGAATGATATGAAACTTTTTCCTTCTTTAGTGTAGGAAAAAGTGTTCAAGACACAGATGTGAAATGATTTTCATAGATGTTTATTTTTGTGTCATTCAACCCCTGTAGTTCATGATGACGTTTCCAGTTG
This sequence comes from Trachurus trachurus, assembly GCF_905171665.1. NCBI lineage: Eukaryota > Metazoa > Chordata > Actinopteri > Carangiformes > Carangidae > Trachurus > Trachurus trachurus. Next base: position 4,551,070 of record NC_139892.1, read on the forward strand.
TGGTGTGACATGTTACCATGGTTTTGTTGTGGTGTGTTAGGTGGAGTGAGGGATGTCCAGAGCATCATCAGTGACTACTTTGGAGACCAAGACCCCAGAGTTCGCACTGCAGCCATCAAAGCCATGGTAGGACACCACTGAAACCTGCACTCAGCAAAAAAAAACAAAATCTTTATCTATGTATTTAAAGGGATATTTCAACATTTTAGCAAATTGGCCTATTGCCATAATCCCTATAGTTTTAGGAGTAGGTTCATTACCTTTAATTGTCGGTGCAAGCTATTTTTAGATTGGCGGGGCAGAGAGGTGAGCTCTGTACGCTGCGTGGCATTTCCGGCTTTCACTCATCAAACTCATCAAATACACAATCCAGCAACTCCACAACGCTCTGGTGGACAAGTTGTGACCTGCATATTCACCACGCTATGAGATAATAACACAACATTATGAGGCTGAGTTGTTTTCAAGGCAAATGCAGCCGGAACTACATTCTGGACACGGCTGCTGGGCGAAGTAGTTCTGAGTAGTGTTACATAACTATACGTTATTATCTCATAGCGTGGTGAATGTGCAGCTCACAACTTGTCCACCAGGCGATGTGGAGTTGTTGGATTGTGTATTTGATGAGTTTGATGAGGGAAACCAAGAAATCCCGTGAGTCTCTGTAGCGTAGCTCTGAGCAGCTCACGGCTCTGCTCCGCCGTTCTAAAAATAGCTTGCACCGACAATTAAAGGTAACAAAACTACTGCTATGACTATAGGGATTATGGTGATAGGTGAATTTGCCAAAATGTTGAACTCTCCCTTTATGACTCAAGGGTTGGAGTGTGTGCCGAACTGCAACTCCTTTCATTTCTATGTACTTTGTGTTTCCAGTTGAATGTGCTGTGTGCAGCTCTACAGTCAAATCAGATTCTATCCATTGGAACAGTTGTACCTTGTCTGTGTCCCTCAGTGTTGATACAGTGGGTGGGTGGGGGGGGGGGGGGGGGGCACTTTATATGTATTCTCTGAGTACACCTCAGCTCATTGGGTTTGCTCTTGACTCTTCTCCAGCTTCAGCTGCATGAGAGAGGAATGAAGATCCATCAGATCATCTATGAGCAGGTAACAGCACTGTTTAACTGTGTTCACTTACTGGTTGGCTACAGTGTCAACTGTATTTCTCTATGGCCATATAGTTATACAGTAATGATAATAACAACAAATGTCTGCCACCAGGACGGTGTGGATTGCTGTTGATTATGAGGTTAAAGGGATAGTAGCATTTTTTTAAAAGTGGGGTTGTATGATCTACAAATAGCCCCTAAGTACTTTAATTGCAGTAGAAGACTCTCTGCACTCCTCCCGTTAGCAACGCCAGCCCATAATAGCCCTGCCCAGAGATTTACAACATACAGTGTTGTGAACAGACCCAAAGAAACGGCCTATTTTCACGGCCTAAAAGAGGTTTTACCTGAAAAAAAATACACAGTTCCATTGTTCGCTATAATATAATTTTTTCCAGCCCCTCAAAGTGCAGGAAAAACACAGTTTTTATTTGGAGCTAACCAACTGCTGATCGGCGGGCGCTAACCCTGGGCGGAGGGATACGTGAGTTGGTTAGGTCCAAATATAAACTGCGTTTTTCCTGCACTTTGAAGGGCTGGAAAAAATTATGTTATAACAAACAATGGAACTGTGTATTTTTTTTCAGGTAAAACCTCTTTTAGGCCGTGAAAATAGGCCGTTTCTTTGGGTCTGTTCACAACACTGTATGTTGTAAATCTCTGGGCAGGGCTATGGGCTGGCGTTGCTAACGGGAGGAGTGCAGAGAGTCTTCTACTGCAATTAAAGTACTTAGGGGCTATTTGTAGATCATACAACCCCACTTTTAAAAAAATGCTACTATCCCTTTAAGGATAAAAATATCCTGAATGATACTGTGCTGTATTTGTGCGTGTGAAGGTGTTAAAGTGGTGAATGTGATTGTCAGACTGAAGCTAAGTGTTAAACGGTGTTGTCAGGCCTGCAGGCTGCTGTCAGACGACTATGAGCAGGTCCGCTCTGCAGCCGTGCAGATGGTGTGGGTGCTCAGCCAGCTGTACCCAGAGAGGTGAGAAGACTCTGACTTCCTGTCGCTGCAGGCGAGGCGTCAGCGCAACGTTCACGTCTACAACAAGCTGGTTGTGTGTCTGTTGAATGCTCCCATACAGTCAGTGAGAGTGTGACTGTGTTCTCTCTGCTCCAACCAGCATTGTGCCCATTCCATCGTCCAATGAGGAGATCAGACTGGTTGATGATGCTTTCGGGAAGATCAGTCACATGGTCAGCGACGGCTCCTGGATGGTTCGGGTGCAGGCTGCCAAAACATTGGTGAGACCAGAACACACTGTTGTGACTCTTTATCAAGTCTGAATAAAACTATAAGACACACTGGACACCTCAATGGTACACATCTATTTATAACACACAGATAAAGTACCTGAGGCTTAAAGGGATACACCAACTTTTTTTTCCGTGTCTTGCCTCACTCCTGAGTCCATGACCAGCAGATAGACACCATCCTTTTGACTGTGCGTGCAGTAACAAGGGAGATACGGGGAAAGCTGGCGCACCACTAATTAGCTTAGCTCAAACGCTGGAAGTGTATGGGTAGTGTTAGTCTGCCTCCTACCCCAGCCAAAATCAGCAGTCAGAAGCTGATTTCATTTTAGCTCTAAACTCTGTAAATATATCACTTTATCAACATTTCAAACATGTTTAGGCGAGAAAGTAGCCGTTTAGATCAGCAGTGTGTCGTTAATTTGTCTAAATACCAGCTGTTTACAATTTTGTTCGGACGAATTCGGCGCTACTCAAGCTAGCCGTTGTGACCAACGCACTTCCGGTTACTTTCACAAAATAAAACACCTGTTGCCCTTTACATACAGAAAACCATGACGATAGAATTAGTGCTTTTACTTTGAAATAGGAAGCTAACCTACCCTCGATGTAGCTAGCTTCAACCAAAATAAACCGTCTTAGCTTGAACCCTCCGTTTTGACCGATCTCGTCCCATTACCGGCATTTGACCGCTCAAGATGCCTTACCGGAGAGCTTTGTCAGCTCTGAGACGAAGATCGCCCCGTTTAGAGTTGCTGAAGAGTTTCTCTGATGACTTTAGGTGGAGGCAGGCTAACACCTATACACTTCCAGCGTTTGAGCTAAGCTAATTACGGGCGATACGGCTCTATCTCCCTTGTTACTGCACGCACAGTGGAAAGGATGGTGTCTATCTGCTGGTCATGGACTCGGGAGTGAGGCAAGACACGAAAAAAAAAATGTTGGTGTATCCCTTTAAACATAATACTTTATAGTGAAACTGTGTGTGTGTGTGTGTCAGGGTTCAATGCCGCAGGTCAGTCCTCACTTTCTGGAGCAAACCTTGGATAAGAAGCTGATGTCAGATCTCAGGGTGAGTGCCTGCTTCCTCTCAAGTTGTCTGTTGTAGAAAAGCTCTGGAGGTGGATCAGGACAGCTCCACTCACCCCCCCCCCCCTCCTCTCTGTGTCCAGAGGAAGCGTACAGCCCATGAACGGGCCAAGGAGCTGTTTGCCTCTGGAGAGTTCTCCTCCGGCAGGAAGTGGGCAGACGACGCCCCTAAGGAGAAACTGGACACCAACACCGTCAACCTGATTGCCTCAGGGGCCTGTGGGGCCTTCGTTCACGGACTGGAGGACGAGATGTTTGGTAGGGGGGACATGTTTGAAAGCAGATGTGTAAAGTCTGGTACATTATATTTGTTGATTTCTAATCAAGGAGGAGATGATATGTATCGACGCCTCAGAACTTATTTCAGTTGCTTAAAGGAGAATTCCGACCATTTTTGACCCCTACATCGTTGTCCTGATGGTCACCCAGTGTTGGTGGGGCAAAAAACGCGACTAAAATTGATGCAGGCTAACCGGAGTTACCATGGCTACCTGGCGCTAGGGATAGCGACAACGCTAAAGTATGGGGGCAATTCTTTCAACCACAACAAACACTCAGAAAACAATCAAATATCTATGGTACATGACTGGAATCCTTATGACACACCACTGAACTCATATAGTGTACAGTATAAACTTTGTGTTTTTGCATGTAATCACTCACCCATAGATATTTGATTGTTTTTTTAGTGTTTGTTGTGGTTGAAAGAATTGCCCCCATAGGTTAGCGTTGTGGCTATCGCTAGCACCGTCTAGCCATGGTGTAACTCTGGTTTGCCTGCATCAATTTTAGTGGCGTTTTTTGCTCCAACCAACACTGGGTGACCATCAGGACAACGATGTAGGGGTCAAAAATGACCGGAATTCTCCTTTAATTGAGGTTTTCAATGTGAAGCTTCTCTCCTTTTGCCTTTTATTCCACATATGTTGTCTCACTGTTCCCTAAGGTTTTACAGTGTGTGTTGGTATGGTAACCACTCAGCAGGCCAGAGGCGGTGATGTGATGTTGAACTGTATCTGTATCTTCAGAGGTCCGTATCGCAGCGGTGGAGGCCTTGTGCCAGTTGGCTCGCTCGTCTCCCAGCTTCGCCGAGAAGTGTCTGGACTTCCTGGTGGACATGTTCAACGACGAGATTGAGGAAGTGAGACTGCAGTCCATCCACGTGCTGAGAGAGATCTCCACCCACATCACGCTGAGAGAGGACCAGCTGGACACGGTGCTGGCCGTGCTGGAGGTACCTGAACGCAGCCTCTGTGTTCTCTTACACAGTGGTTCTCAACGTGGGCTCCGGGGACCCCAAGGGGTCCTTGAGAAATTTGAAGGGGGTCCCCGATATTTTCTTGAAACTTTACCACTTTTTCTAGATTTTTTTAATTACTTTTTTTGTTTTAGAAATTTGACCACTTTTTTCTAGAAAAATTTTCCTTTTTTATTTTTATTTTGAACATTTTTTACAAGAAATTTTACCACTTTTTTCTAGAATTTTTTATTTTACCACTTGTTCTAGATTTTTTTTTTAACTTTTTGTTTTAGAAATTTTACTGCTTTTTTCAAGAAAATGTTTACTTTTTTATTTTTATTTTGAAATTTTTTTACGAGAAATTTTACCACTTTTTTTCTAGAAGTTGTTTTTTTTTTTTTTTTTTTTTTTTTACACTTTTTGGTTTTAGAAATTATACCGCTTTTTTCTAGAAATGTTTTACTTTTTTTTTTTTTTTTTAATTTTTACCACTTCTTCCTAGAAATGTTTAAATGTTTTTGGAGAAATTTGACCACTTTTTTTCCAAAAATTCACGCCATTGGCCCTAATTTAAATGTATAAGAAAGTGATGTTCTTCAGTCCCAGTCTGGTGTTTACTTCTAAATTTGGTCCAATGGGGGTCCGTGGTCTAATTTGTCTCAATTTCAGGGTCCTTGATGTACAAAAGGTTGAGAAGCACTGCTCTAACACACTGTGATCTGTCCCGTCTGTCTCCAGGACTCCTCTCGTGACATCAGAGAAGCCGTCCATGAGCTCCTGTGTTACACCAACGTCTCCACTAAAGAGTGTATCCAGCTGGCTCTGCTGGATCTGCTCAAGAACCTCAACAAGTATCCCACTGACCGCAACTCTGTCTGGAAGTACGACTCTGTCTTTCTGTGTGTTTGATGATGATGATGATGGGAAGTTGTGGAAACTGTGTTGATGAGCTGATGATTGATTGATATTTTCTTTTGACTTGGTCCTCAGGTGTCTGAAGTTCGTGGGTTCCCGCCACCCAACACTGGTGCTGCCGCTGGTTTCTGAACTGCTGAGCACACACCCATACTTTGACACTCCTGAGCCTGATATGGATGATCCAGCCTGTATCCTCCACAAGCCTGAAAACCCTTCAAACACACACATATGCAAGTCAGAGGCAGATACACATCCACTTGTAAACGTCTAGTGCCTGAGTAGCAGCTCACGACCATACTGAGCCTCACAGCCGTTACTGTACTGGTGCTGGTGGAGTTATGGTCTGTCATTCGGCGGCTCAGCCTTAAAGGTTTGCAGTTCCATATTATATTCTGACTGCAGAGTAAAGTATTGACGAGGGTGTGAATCCCAACCCTCACGACCATTCAATAGACAACAAAGTCCATGCTGCTGTTTTGATTGGAGTGGATTCAAGGAGCAGGAGGATGAGATGAGATGATTAACACTCACAAAATCAACTAAGATATCCTTAGATATTTTTATTTCTGAGCTCAGCCAGATATTTTTAAAGGGATAGTTCAACATTGTCAGTGCAAGCTATTTTTAGAACGGCGGAGCAGAGCCGTGAGCTGCTCAGAGCTACGCTACGGAGGCTAATGGGATTTCTTGGTTTTCCTCATCAAACTCATCAAATACACAATCCAACAACTCCACAACGCTCTGGTGGACAAGTTGTGACCTGCACATTCACCACGCTATGAGATAATAACACAACGTTACCAGACAGAGTTGTTTTAGAGGGAAATTCATGCAAAACCGCTGATCTGCGTTGCCTTCAGGGACAGTTTTTCATCAAGCAGTCTCTGCATTTACCTCTAAAACAACTCTGTCTGGTAACGTTGTGTTATTATCTCATAGCGTGGTGAATGTGCAGGTCACAACTTGTCCACCAGAGCGTTGTGGAGTTGTTGGATTGTGTATTTGATGAGTTTGATGAGGAAAACCAAGAAATCCCATTAGCCTCCGTAGCGTAGCTCTGAGCAGCTCACGGCTCTGCTCCGCTGTTCTAAAAATAGCTTGCACCGGCAAATAAAGGTAACGAACCTACTGCTATGACTATAGGGATTATGGCAATGAGCCAATTTGCCAAAATGTTGAACTATCCCTTTAAAATGAAAACAGCCTCTGGCCACATTCTGCTTTTTTTTTGCAACATTTTTCTAGAAAAGAAAACTGAAGCAACAATTAAGTGGGATTTCAGTGTGAACTGGCTGCAAAGTGCATATCATACATTCTTTAACCCTTCTATGTCTGATCAGTTTTCATTTTGGATGAATGCTAGTGACTCCCTTACCATTAGGTCACTATATCAATGTGAATTGGTGTATTGTTCCATCCCTAGTCTACATTAGGGCTGTCAGTTTTTAGAAAAATGAGGTTCGAACGATTATTGAATGACCCGTAATTCGTTCGGATATATTCGAATATTACCCCCCCCCCCGCGCAGCACGCACAGTCGCGGTGTTTTATTTTGAAAATTGACCGGATACTCTCGTTGTTTCATGTTTGACTTCCGGCCCAGCTTGATGCGATTGCTCGCGGCTCTCACACAAAATAGACCAGACGCTCCACGGCGCGAGCCGGCCGCGGAGGTGCACGCCGCGAGACCACACCAGCGGTTAATATGGGCACAGAAAGTAAACTGGCTCCGCTTCTCGGCTGTTCGCGGCCCTTCCGCGTCCGGTGGACGTTCCGCGGCGCTATGCAGGCACCGGGCACTGCAGCCAAAGACGGTAAATAGAGTATCTTTGCTGCAGCCTGCATATCGAGCAGGTCAATACTGCTCGAATACGAACTTTCCCCCCCACATTCGAACGAATATTCGAATGTCGAATAAAAAGTGACAGCCCTAGTCTACATAGAGTACACTGAATGAAGACCCAGAAACCATAGGCAGTAAACCATGGCTCAGTCTTGATCCAGTCATATCCGGTCTGGTCCAGTCAGCTCCATGTAGAAGATGTGTTGCTCTCATGTTGTCATTACCAGAGCGTCTCTAACACATGGGCTGTGTATGTAGTGTGTGTTGGTGCTGGGTTGTGTCAGGTTGACCTCTGACCTCTCCTTGACTCTGGCCGTTGCTCTCAGACATTGCAGTGCTGGTGTTGGTGTTCAACGCTGCCAGGTCGTGTCCCACCATGCCGGCTCTGTTCTCCGACCACACCTTCAGACACTACGCCTACCTGAGGGACAGCCTGTCCCACCTCGTCCCGCCGCTCAGGGTGAGCACTGTTGACACCAGTATTATTGGCTGTTCATAGCTGCAGCCAGGGAGTTTCTGTTTTCATCCTTGTCTGTCTTTTAGTTTGGGGGTACATTTCCATTTCTATTAGTTCTTTAGGCTACTGCTTCTCAACCTTTTGTACATCAAGGACCCCTAAATTGACACCAATTAGACCACGGACCCCCATTGGACCAAATTTAGAAGTAAACACCAGAAATACACAAATATTTGTTCTGAGACTGAAGAACATTACTTTTTTATACTTTTAAATTGGGGCCAATGGCGTGAATTTTTGGAAATATTATAGAGAAATTTCTGGAAAAAAGTGGTCCAATTTCTCCAAAAACATTTAAACATTTCTAGGAAGAAGTGGTAAAAATTCTCAAAAAAAAGTAAAAAATAAAAAAAAGTAAAAAAAATTCTTTAAAAAAGTGGTAAAATTTCTAAAACAAAAAAGTTTTTTTTTTAAATCTAGAAAAAAAAAAAACTTCTAGAAAAAAGTGGTAAAAAATGTTCAAAATAAAAAAGTAAAAATTTTCTAGAAAAAAGTGGTAAAATTAATTAAAAAAAAAACTTCCAGAAAAAAGTGGTAACATTTCTAAAACGAAAAGTTTAAAAAATCTAGAAAAAGTGGTAAAATAAAAAAAATAAAAATAAAAACTTCTGGAAAAAAGTGGTAAAATTTCAAGAAATAAGTTGGGGACCCGCTTCAGATCTCTCAAGGACCCCTAGGGGTCCCTGGACCCCACGTTGAGACCCACTGCTTTAGGCCATACTGTTTGAATCTACTGAAACCAAATAACTATTACTATTATACTACTACTACTATTATATCCCAGTTTTCTAAAATCCAAGCTGACACATTCAGGTCACATGTTCCACAGCCAAACACATGATCACACAAGACGATAACTCTATCAACTCATGAGATGAAACAAGAGCATCTACAATGTTGTCCCTGTCTCACCTGGAGTTGTTCCTGTCTCACCTGGAGCTGTCCCTGTCCCTGTCTCTCAGCTGCCGGGCAGGAAGCAGGTGTACGGTCTGGACTCGGTGGACTCGGGATGTGGTTCAGGTTCTGTGGAGTCAGCCCAGCTCTTCCTCCAGCAGAGTCTCAACAGGGTCAGCACCATCCAGAACCTGGAAGCACCCGGAGCTCAGGACCTGCTGGACTTCACCATACGGTATCCACACGCATGCACGCACGCACGCACGCACGCACGCACGCACGCACGCACGCACGCACGCACACACACACACACACACACACAGCCCTGTGCTTTCCTTCATGTTTTCTGGATAATTGTAACTTTACTCAGCACATGTTTGATGTGGGAGCTCCAGAAATGTCTCCGAGGGTTCTGTAAGTTTGCAAGTGACTAACAAAAGGCTGTGGTCATAGTTTCATTGTGTTCACTGCAAAAACTCAAACTCTTACCAAGAACATTTGTCTTATTTCTAGTCGAAACAATCTCATTCTACTTAAAATAAGACTCATCACATTAGAAGTCGCTTATTTTTAGACACTTTTTACTTCTTTCAAGCACATTTTCACTTGGAATAAGTAGAAAAATCTGATAGTGGAGCAAGTTTTTCTTTCTTATTAGAAGCACAAAAAAACTTGCTTTCACTGGCTGATTTTTCTACTTATTTTAAGTGAAAATTAGTTTGAAACAAGTGAAAATTATCCAAAAACAAGATCATTTTTAGGTGATGAGTCTTATTTTAAGTGGAAAGAGATTAGTTTAGACTAGAAATGAGACATTTTGACAAGAAATAAGACAAATATTCTTGGCAAGATTTTGGGTTTTTGTTATTGGTAGAGCTCAGTAAGATGAGTGTTGACTGCACTGTGGAGGCTGAGGCAGAGTTTGTCCTGTGTGTCAGAGACCTGCAGCGTCTGGGGGAGCTGCAGACGGAGCTGGCTGGAGCAGCGGACTTCTGTGCCACGTTCCTGCACTGCCAGCTGCTGCTCATCAAGGTACCACTCTCTTCTGCTTTGTGACTTCCAAGTGTTCTTTGTTTCTTTCTTCTTTTTTTTTTAGAACTTTTAAGTAACTAAATAATAAAATTAATAGATAAATAAAAAGGGGAGAGAAGGAGGGGGATTAAAATTAGTTGCACGTAGCTGTTATTCCTTTGTCTCCACTGTCCAAAGGTCTCGTCTAACGCTCCTGGTCTGAACCTGCAGGTGTGAGAAATCAACAGCTTACAGTCTCCTGTTAAAGTGATAGTTTGGCAAATTGGCCCATTGCCATAATCCCTATAGTCATAGCAGTAGGTTCATTACCTTTAATGGTCAGTGCAAGCTATTTTTAGAACGGCGGAGCAGAGCCGTGAGCTGCTCAGAGCTACGCTATGGAGGCTCATTATGGGATTTCTTGGTTTCCCTCATCAAACTCATCAAATACACAATCCAACAACTCCACAACGCTCTGGTGGACAAGTTGTGAGCTGCACATTCACCACGCTATGAGATAATAACACAACGTTACCAGACAGAGTTGTTTTACAGGGAAATTCATGCAAATCAGCTGATCTGCGTTGCCTTCAGGGACAGTTTTTCATCAACAGTCTCTGTATTTCCCTCTAAAACAACTCTGTCTGGTAACGTTGTGTTATTATCTCATAGCGTGGTGAATGTGCAGCTCACAACTTGTCCACCAGAGCGTTGTGGAGTTGTTGGATTGTGTATTTGATGAGTTTGATGATGGAAACCAAGAAATCCCATGAGCCTCCGTAGCGTAGCTCTGAGCAGCTCACAGCTCTGCTCCGCTGTTCTAAAAATAGCTTGCACCGACAATTAAAGGTAATGGGCCAATTTGCCAAAATGTTTAACTATCCCTTTAACTTGTATTTTTTAACCACATCATACCATATTTGAAATGTTTCTCTCATAATTGAGTTTTCACCTTTAAGATCTGTAAGTTCTTTTCCACTTCACCTTGATGACCCAGGCCTTCCATCTGGCACCAATACACTACGTATTTTAGCCTTCCAAGTTTTAAAGGGATAGTAGCATTTTTTTTAAGTGGGGTTGTATGATCTACAAATAGCCCCTAAGTACTTTAATTGCAGTAGAAACCTCTTTTAGGCCACGAAAATAGGCCGTTTCTTTGGGTCTGTTCACAACACTGTATGTTGTAAATCTCTGGGCAGGGCTATTATGGGCTGGCGTTGCTAACGGGAGGAGTACAGAGAGTCTTCTACTGCAATTAAAGTACTTAGGGGCTATTTGTAGATCATACAACCCCACTTTAAAAAGATGCTACTATCCCTTTAACATGGTGTGAACATGCTCCAGACATTAGACATGATTAGTGGAACAGAAGTGTGCGTGTCCAGGTGAGGATCCTCATGTGTGACCCTGGCTCTGGTTCCTCAGGCTCTGCAGGAGAAGCTGTGGAACATGGCCGTCCCTCTCTGCCCCAAACAGAACGTCACAGCCACGGCAGCGGCTCAGCAGGTCAGCCACTCCTCCCACACCACGGCATCATCGCCACGAGCCACGAGCTTCACATGGCTCACTCTGCTGCTGCTGTGTGTTTTCAGATCCTAGAGGAGACCTACAAGCTGGAGTTTGTGTACTGTGGTCTGGAGAGCAGGCAGGTGGCCGCCATACATCACGTCCGCCTGCAGGCCAAAGCCCTGCAGCTGGTCCTGACGGCCCGCACCAGGCAGGGGTCGGTACACACACACACACACACTGTGACCAACATGTGGATGACATCTGTACACACAGACTCACTCAGCGACCGTGTGTTTGTCAACTGTCTCCAGGTTGGATCCTCTCATCAGCAGCTGTGAGAAGTTCCTGCAGGATGTGGAGTCTTTTCAGAGGTAACGTCGTCATCTGTCATTTAAACCTTTATTTAAAGGGTTAGTTCAACATTTTGGCAAATTGGCCCATTGCCATAATCCCTACAGCAGCCTACCTACGTAGCAGTAGGTTCGTTACCTTTAATTGTCGGTGCAAGCTATTTTTAGAACGGCGGAGCAGAGCCGTGAGCTGCTCAGAGCTACGCTACGGAGGCTCATGGGATTTCTTGGTTTCCCTCATCAAACTCATCAAATACACAATCCAACAACTCCACAACGCTCTGGTGGACAAGTTGTGACCCGACATTCACCACGCTATGAGATAATAACACAACGTTACCACACAGAGTTGTTTTAGAGGGAAATTCATGCAAAACCGCTGATGCGCGTTGCCTTCAGGGACAGTTTTTCAGCAAGCAGACTCTGTATTTACCCTGTATTTACCTCGAAAACGGCTCAGTTTCGTAACGTTCCGTTATTATCTCATAGTGTGGTGAATGTGCAGGTCACAACTTGTCCATGAAAGTGTTTTGGAGTTTTGGGATTGTGTATTTGATGAGTTTGATGATGGAAACCAAGAAATTCCTTTAGCCTCCATATACCCCTTTCCCACTGGCCAAAAAACCCGTTTAAACCCGCTAACAATCGGCTTTTGGTGGCAGTGGGAAAGGCACACCGAGCAAGTCGTTTGACCCGCGTGGGTCGGCAAGCGACGCGGGTTAAAATCGCCTTTAATCGGCTCGGCTCCGAACGGCTTGCAGTGGGAACGCCAGACCCGCGTCAACCCGCTAATTTACGTGATGACACTGAACGCTACGTGACGCCACGTCATCGCGCCGGTCGCGTCTCATATCACGTACCAAAACAAAGCTCTGCTCCGCTCTGCTCTCATCCGAGACTGGGATCAAAACATCAGAGAACACTGACCAAAAACGATAGAAAAAACGAAAAGAAAAGAAGCGACAGTCTGTTTAACTGACGTGTTGTGCCGCGGACGTCCGTCATCCGGCCGCAGCAGACTCTCTGTCCTCCGCGGTCCTGGTGCTCCAGGTCAGCCAGCCAGAGAGTCTGCCTCGGCGGACGGACACTCCGCGGCGGGCGGCTGTGACATGACTGTGTGTGTCTCTTGCACCGCGGATGAGAGCGGGGCGACTGGTTTATGCTCTGTCTGTCTGATCCCTCAGCGGGGGGTCAGACTCGGCTCATTTTGGTCAATGGGAAAGGGGCCAAATGCCGATTGTTAGCGGGTCGACCCGCGTTTAAAAAACCCGCGTCGACCCGCTAATTTTAGTGGGAAAACGGCTATAGTGTAGCTCTGAGCAGCTCACGGCTCTGCTCCGCCGTTCTAAAAATAGCTTGCACCGACAATTAAAGGTAACGAACCTACTGCTATGGCTATAGGGATTATGGCAATGGGCCAATTTGCCAAAATGTTGAACTATCCCTTTAAACATGGAGCCTCAGCACTGCTTCTCTGACCAGCCCTCATGTTCATTTGTAAAGACACTGAGAAGATGGAAAAGGGAATGTTGGTTTTAGTTCTAGACTGTAGCTCCATTCTAAACACACGAGGAACATTATGGAGCTCTGGGAGTCTTTACCTACAGAGGTGCTGAGCTTCTTAAAGGGGAATTGCAATTTTTTTACAACCTTGACCTTATTTCATAGCATAAAATCCGATCATTTACTCACCACCGCGTATATCCGTATAATGGAGTCTACAGGGCAGCAGAATGCAGCCTCGAAATAACACATTATCTGCAGAGAAACTCCTTCATTTCACCAATATTTAGTTATGATAGGCTAGTGCTATTCCCCTCTGAGTCCGGGGTTAGCTGTTATCAACATCCGGGGTCTGTAGGTTGACCTACTGACCTCTGACCTGGATGATGTCATCTCTGAGCGCTACCGGTTGGTTTCTGCGTGTTTCTGACTTGTCAGAACAAAATGAGCAGCTGGATGAAGTTCAGCTTCCACAGGCTTCCTCTCCTCAACCTGGACTCACTAAAGCTCCGGCTAGTTGAGAGAAAAATGGACCTGAATGCCGAAGTGGAATGATTATTATCAGAATGAGCCGGGCAGCGGTCGGAGATGACATCATCCAGGTCAGAGGTCAGTAGGTCAACCTACAGACCCCGGATGTTGATAACAGCTAACCCCGGACTCAGAGGGGAATAGCACTAGCCTATCAGAACTAAATATTGGTGAAATGAAGGAGTTTCTCTGCAGATAATGTGTTATTTAGAGGCTGCATTCTGCTGCCCTGTAGACTCCATTATACGGATATACGGCTCTCGGCTGGAGCTCATTTCATCACAACCACTTGTAATGACACCAAATTTATCTGGGTGAGTAAATGATTGTATTTAATGCTAGAAATAAGGTCCAGATTGTATAAGATTGTAAAAAACAGTAATTCCCCTTTAAGATTGAATCCAACCCTGTCCCTGCAGATGTTTGATATATAGGGCCAACCTGGATGGGGACTGATGGTGATGAAAATGAAAATGAAACTGATGAACCTATGCTGGTTTAAAGAATAGTCTGCTTTAGATAGTGGAGTGTGTGTTGCAGGATTGCCCCGGTCCTTACCGGCTCCGCCCTGTGCTTTCTGCCCCTGCAGGCTGTTTGTGACGGAGCTGCCCCACCTCCAGGACAGTTTTGTGGACAAGCTTTTGGAGCTGATGCCGCGGCTGTCGTCGTGTAAACCAGTGGAGCTGGTGAAGATCCTCCAGACCACCCTGAGGCAGAGCGGCCTGCTGCAGCTCAAACTGCCCCAGCAGGTGGGACAGATGATTCTGAACCGTTGGAGTTGTGGAGTGGGTTAAAGGGATAGTTCACCCAAAATTCATTATCTACTCACCCTCATGTCAACTAAGAGCTGTGAGAATTTTCAGAGTCCTTCGTTCCTTCTCTGAGTTACGGGGGGGTCCGCGCAGCAGTATTTGTCCATATAATGGTTGTCAATGGATACTAACTTTCTTCGTCCAAAAAGACACACCAAAAAACATCCAAATACCTCCACACAGCTCGTCTGTAATGTCCCTCTTGTATTGAAGCCCCGACATGAGAAATTGTTCCGAAAAAAATTAAATAAGTCTATATTTTAAGCTTGTTTGTAGCGGAAGCTCCCAGTGTCTCAGTTCACTGCTCTTCCTGACTAGCGGAACAGTTTCTCATGTCGGGGCTTCAATACAAGAGGGACATTACAGACGAGCAGTATGGAGGTATCTGGATGTTTTTTGGTGTGTCTTTTTGGACGAAGAAAATGTCCATTGACAACCATTATATGGACAAATGCTGCGCGGGCCCCCCCTAACTCAGAGAAGGAACGGAGGACTCTGAAAATTCTCACAGCTCTTAGTCGACATGAGGCTGAGTAGATAATGAGTGAAATTTGAATTCTGGGTGAACTATCCCTTTAAAGAGCTGTGACCCAGCAGCAGCAGTGACTCGTGGGTTAACTGATAACCTTTGCTCTGCGGCTAACAGATCCATCGGGCCACAGCCACCATCATAGAGCCGACGGGGGAGTCTGACAACCCACTGAGGTTCACGTCAGGCCTGGTGGTGGCGCTAGACATCGATGCAACGCTAGAGCACGTCCAGGACCCACAGAGCAGTGTCAAAGTGCAGGTCAGTAAATAAACACTCACTTTTTTAAATGGTGCTGAGCTCTTCAATACAGTTCAGCATCATATATGATGTAAACCCTTCATCAAGGGGGCGACGTAGAGCAGACGCCGCATCAACAGAGGTTCTGGTCCTCGCTGCAGCAGCCCCAGGTTCAATTCCACCGGGTGGTCCTTTTCTCCCTGTCACCCCCCCTCCTCCTCCCCCCCTCCCTGTCTCTGTCTCTGTCCACCTGTCCTCTGGAAGTAAAAGGCCAAAACATGCTGACAGGATCCTCATCAAAGGGACAAACTGAACGTAGATAGAGTCCTATTGACATTAAAGTCATTTAATAGACCTAAAGAATTTGACCAAGCGTATGAATTTATTTTAGAAATGTATTAACTATGATTCATCACATTTATCACACAACTGACTGTAGAAAATAACATTGACTAAATCCATCAATTCAAGGAGATGACGACTCTATGAAGTGAAGTTTTATGCCTCAGTTTCATTTTATTATCTTTTAATTAGCTTGACTTTAGCTTAGCTTTATCGGTGTACATGATTTTATCATTGTTTTTAATAGTAAATGTTTTTTTTTATGAATGATATTATTTTATATCATCACATGACGGTGAGTGTGTAAAAGCACCAGCAGAACTTAATCCTGCTCTAGACCAGGATTGACCGGCAGCATAAGTCACCATGGTTACAAGGCTGAAGGCTGGCATTCAGTTTAACAGAGTTGAGGCCCAGGTTGATGATGGAAGTGAAGTCGGAGCTTAGCTGGAACCATGGTTTCCATGGTAACCGGGGTGGAGCTGATCTTATGGAACTGATTGATGGGAACAGAGCGAGACGAGGCTTCATGGAACACCCCGAACCAAGAACAGGATCGTCACGGAGACCACTGCTGTGCAAATATGAACCACATTCCATAAGAACACGGTTGTTTGTTTACAGCAGTGTTCTCTGGCCTTGACTGAATCAGATCAGCTCATACACAGTTTGGGTTCAACTGAAATAAGAAGAAATGATGTGTTGTCAATTCAAAACCACCTAAGTTCTCTGCAGTGGTGGACAGTAACGGAGTAAATTTACTTGGGTACTGTACTTAAGTACATATCCAGAGGATTTGTACTTTACTTGAGTATTAGATTTATTCGGTACTTATTACTCTTACTTGAACATTTCCAAGACAAATATTTTTACTTTTACTCAAGTTACTTTCTAGGAAGGCTGAAAAGTACTGGTTACTTTCAGGTCTTTTTCTAAAATCCTATTGGACACAAGCTGTGTTTGTCAAAGAAGGAAACCCTAACCCCTAAAAGCAGCACATCAGTGCAGCTGCTTTCAAAGAGTTCATTCTCACAAACAAGAGTTAAAAGCTCCTTAAATTCATTTAGAAAAAATTAGAGTCATTCATTGATGTGAAAAGTAAGAGATGTACTCTTACTCTTACTTTGACTTAAGTAAATTTAAAAGCATGTACTTTTGGATACTTAAAAGCAAGTACTTTTTTACTCTTACTCTAGTAACATGTGGACTGAGCTACTTTTACTTGTAACGGAGTAAATTTTGACCAGTAGTATTTGTACTCTTACTCAAGTACTGGGGTGGAGTACTCTGTGTATCTCTGCTTCTCTAGAGAGGTTAGGTCCATATCCTGGTGTTAACAGCAGCTCTACATGTCTGTAGGTTCTGTATCCAGACGGCCAGAGCCACGTCATCCATCCTAAACCTGGAGACTTCAGGAAACCCGGACCTGACCGACACCGGCTCATCACGCAGGTCTACCTCTCACACACGGCGTGGACTGGTGAGGCTCACACTCAGCTTCCTCTTCACTCTTCACCCTTCACAGGGACACACACACCCCCCCCTCACTGTGTCTCCTGTCTGTCTCAGAGCCGTGTCAGATGGAGGTGCGCCTCCTGCTGGCCTACAGCTCCTCCTCCCCGGCCTGTAAACAGGGATGGAGCGACGGCGGCGACGGCATCCCGCCACCAGAGGCCGCCGTGGAGGGAACCATCCCCTTCAGCAAGCCGGTCAAAGTCTACATCATGCCCAAGCCTGCCAGACGCTGACACACACCAACACAACAACTGAACTTCTACACCGTCACTCAGCCTTGTTGAGTGACACACATACAAGTCATTAGTGTCATTTGTACAAGGAATATTTTTGTACTCTTGTTTCTCATGAAGACAAATGTGATGGAGACTCGTTGTCACATTTTATTTCCTGCAGCAATAGCAATACATTTTCACTTCTGGATATTTATAACCTTAAAGGGATAGTTCAACATTTAGTCAAATCAGCCCATTGCCATAATCCCTATAGTCATAGCAGTAGGTTCATGACCTTTAATTGTCGGTGCAAGCTATTTTTAGCTTTAACAGCGGAGCAGAGCCGTGAGCTGCTCAGAGCTACGCTACGGAGGCTCATGGGATTTCTTGGTTTCTCTCATCAAACTCATCAAATACACAATCCAACAACTCCACAACGCTCTGGTGGACAAGTTGTGAGCTGCACATTCACCACGCTATGAGATAATAACACAACGTTACCAGACAGAGTTGTTTTAGAGGGAAATTCATGCAAAACCGCTGATGCACGTTGCCTTCAGGGACAGTTTTTCATCAAGCAGTCTCTGAATTTCCCTCTAAAACAACTCTGTGTGGTAACGTTGTGTTATTATCTCATAGCGTGGTGAATGTGCAGCTCACAACTTGTCCACCAGAGCGTTGTGGAGTTGTTGGATTGTGTATTTGATGAGTTTGATGAGGGAAACCAAGAAATCCCATGAGCCTCCGTAGCGTAGCTCTGAGCAGCTCACGGCTCTGCTCCGCCGTTCTAAAAATAGCTTGCACCGACAATTAAAGGTAACAAACCTACTGCTATGACTATAGGGATTATGGCAATGGGTCAGTTTGACTAAATGTTGAACCATCCCTTTAACATCACCGACTGTCTTTAAAGAAGTTGTCAAAGGTCAAATAGTGTCTGTGTGGTTTATCTTTACAATGAGGTCAAGGACACAGCTGAAGTTGTTCCTGATTGGACACAGATGTGAGTCTGGATCCAGATCCAGATCTACTATCACACAGTAGTTCTCTGTGCTCCTCTAGTCTGCCAGGGGATCAGCAGCGTTCCCGTCTTCCCACTGGCTGTAAGCAAGCAGCTGAGAATAAAGAGCCATACTAGACTACAGGTGACCCTCATCTCCTGTAGGCCGTCTCGGTGTGTGTGTGTGTGTGTGTGGCGAGATGAGGGACGTCCTCAGCAGGTGGAGTGGAAGACCCCGCCCACCTTGGCTCCCGTTCCCGCCAGCTTGTTGTATTCAGCAACAGCCTTCTCCGTCTGGAAGACCCTGACGTCCACACCCTTCTGCTTCACAAAGTCCAGAGTGGAGGGGGGCACCTGAGAGGAGACAGACACACACACACACACACACACACACACACACTGGAGTCATGTCCACACTGGACATTGAGGAAGGAAGACCTTCAACTGAAGTACAGACCTGCAGGACCCAGACTACATCTGCCTTCATTTTACACACACTAATTACAGGAATTCTGTTCACAAAATGAAAAACAACAACTTAAAGGGATAGTTCAACATTCTGGCAAATTGGCCCATTGCCATAATCCCTATAGTCATAGCAGTAGGTTTGTTACCTTTAATTGTCGGTGCAAGCTATTTTTAGAACGGCGGAGCAGAGCCGTGAGCTTTTCGAGGTAAATGCAGAGACTGCTTGATGAGAAACTGTCCCTGAAGGCAACGCGCATCAGCGGTTTTGCATGAATTTCCCTCTAAAACAACTCTGTCTGGTAACGTTGTGTTATTATCTCATAGCGTGGTGAATGTGCAGGTCACAACTTGTCCACCAGAGCGTTGTGGAGTTGTTGGATTGTGTATTTGATGAGTTTGATGAGGGAAACCAAGAAATCCCATAATGAGCCTCCGTAGCGTAGCTCTGAGCAGCTCGCCGCTCTGCTCTGCCGTTCTAAAAATAGCTTGCACCGACAATTAAAGGTAACGAACCTACTGCTATGACTAGGGAATATGGTAATGGGCCAATTTGCCAAAATGTTGAACTATCCCTTTAAACATGCATGTGAACTCAACAACCCTCACTTCCAGTTGAATAAAAGACTAAATCTGAGCGGTCCATGTCAGTCCCATAAACTGCTGCCATGTGATCTAATGTCTCAGTGGACCTGTTGGACAGACTGGACAGACTGGACAGTGTGTAGGAGCTTCTACCTGCAAAGCTTCACTCATGCCTCTGCCAATAACCAGCAGGTCCACCCCCTTGTTCAGCACCTCCTCCAGATCGGCCGGTTGAACTCCTGGACGGTGCTGCACAAGGAAAGTCCACTGTTATTACTGGAACTAGAATTCTGCAGTAGCTGTAGTAGTGGGACAGGTCTCTGGTGATCCAGGTGGACTGGGGACCTACATCTGTTTATACAGTCACATTTTGACTTGTCTTCATTATGGCAACAAGAACATGACATAAATCATTTCAGCTGAAGTATTAAAGGGATAGTAGCATTTTTTAGGAAAGGAAAAACGCAGTTTTTATTTGGACCTAACCAACTCACGTATCCCTCCGCCCAGGGTTAGCGCCCGCTGATCAGCAGTTGGTTAGGTCCAAATAAAAACTGTTCCTGCACTTTGAGGGGCTGGAAAAAAATTATATTATAGCGAACAATGGAACTGTGTATTTTTTTTTTCAGGTAAAACCTCTTTTAGGCCATGAAAATAGGCCGTTTCTTTGGGTCTGTTCACAACACTATGTTGTAAATCTCTGGGCAGGGCTATGGGCTGGCGTTGCTAACGGGAGGAGTGCAGAGAGTCTTCTACTGCAATTAAAGTACTTATGGGCTATTTGTAGAGCCACTTTAAAAAAAACGATACTATCCCTTTAAAGTCAGGTTTCAGTAGTAGTGTTAGACGGAAGCTTGACTGATCCTGTTCACACTCACGTCGGTCCCGGTCTCCCTCCAGTCCCAGGCCCGGCTGCCTCCAGGCCAGACCTTACAGTCCTTGTAGCTGGAGGAGCAGCCCTTCACCTTCATGTGGCCCCAGGACAGGGAGGCGATCTCTGGAGAGGACATGGCTCTGAGCCCTGCTGGAGGACAAGGCAGGGACACAGACATGAGAGTGAGGAGTCACGTGCCGATTTGAGCAGCCAGTCGGCCATGATGGAAGGAGACGCTATCGGTTGCCAGGGGCAACACATCAGAACAGCACAGAGACGGACTAAATTCTAGCTCTTTTTTGCGCCAACAGATCAACAAATTACAAGAAAGAATACGGAGAAAGTAAATCACTGGAGCAGTTTTTAACACAGCAGTGATTTCCGGCATTGTAAAACAGTAAATTACGGAGTAGACAATTTTGTTTTGCCCATAGACTAGTATGGCTTTTGCCACCGGAATCCTTCCATCATGGCGGAGAAGGGGGGCGGGGCTCTGACATGGATGTATTAGGGCTCTGAGCTGTGACGACAACTCCTCACTCTCAATACTGTTACAGGCAAGGCTGCTTACTAATCATTGGATTTCCAGTTAGGACCTAACCTGAGGGTTGTATAGTTTAGTTGTTGTTTACATCCATGTCTGTCCAGTAAAGTCAGTTTCATATCTCTGGATCACAACACTTTTCTTATGAAGTTTATTGGCAACCTAAAGCTTTGTATGTGAGCAGACATGACGTAGCAACAACACTTCATCTTGATTGGCTGTATCGTCATGCATATTTGGGGTAACGTGTTTCCGGTTTGTGCACAATGAACAGCTACATAATAATATGCAGGAGAAGAAACTGAAACAAAACATATTTAACAGGCCAACATGAAGTCATTTCAAATACATAAACAAACCTAATTTTTCAGATTGACTTATTGTGTTGATGTAGCCTGTTGTTTCACTTCCTTTTCGAAAACGGCAAAACATGGTGTTTTATTAGTCAATTTGCGGTTATGAATATTAGCTAAAAATAATATGAAGTAATTTCTATAATATTGATGAAATTGGGAGGATGGGACTGAAAAGAAACCAAACAATACAGTTTGATCCGCATGACGACAGATGGACGCCCAGCGTTTGGTTGACTGTTCTAGTTAGTTAGCAACGTGCTGTTTCTGCTCTTTGTTTTTACCGCTGTAGTTTGTCTTGATGAAGTGACAGTGAGTAACACACACACACACACACACACACACAGACACACACCAGCTGAGATTGACATTAACGTCTGTCGGGTGCAGCAGCCAAAACACCGGAGTCAGTTCTGCGGTTGAAACCACCGACTTGTAGCTCTGCTCACTGACTGACTGACCGTCTGTGTGTGTGTGTGTGTGTGTGTGTGTGTGTGTGTGTGTGTGTGTGTGTGTGTGTGTGTGTGTGAACGGCCACTGAGCAGACAGACAGTCAGTTGTCGCATTAAACAGCAGGTTAAAGCCGCGGTCGTGTTGTTTTCCTGAGGTTGGACAGAGCTGCTGCTTACCTTGTTGTGTCGGAGCAGTCTGGTGGTCCAGGCCACGCCCCCTGCTTACACCACGCCCCTAGAGCACTGGAATAAGAGAGTAACGACACGCATTGGTCCAATGGAAGCGCCTCCTGGTGGAGGAATATGGGTTTTGCAAAAGCGCCCAAGAACTGACATCTCTGCATTGTTGGTGAATGAGCAAGTGTGGTGTTTTCAATAATTTAAGGACATTTATAGATCACCCACGTTAATAGCATCATTGAGGATCCTTTACAGATAAACATTAACACATAGGCGAGTAAAAAAACAAAAACAAAAAAAATTGTTGTCTACATTAATGTTTCAATCTACATTTTGTAATAATCAAATTATAAGTATAATTTGATATGACCAAGACATCTAAAAACAAAAACACGGCCGTTTTCATCAATTTACAAGCAAGTGGGCAACACACATACATTGGAGTGAATGAGTTTTCTGGGCGCTTTTGCAATACCAATATCCTGCCACTCGGGGCGCAAAACCCTTACCACGGGAGTCAATGGTGGTGTCCTTACTCTCTTTTACAGTGCTCTACCCTCACTCAGCCAGTCAGACTTAAAGGAGAATTCCGGTCATTTTTGACCCCTAAATCGTTGTCCTGATGGTCACCCAGTGTTGGCAAACCAGAGTTACACCATGGCTAGACGGCACTAGGGATAGCCACAATGCTAAACTATGGGGGCAATTCTTTCAACCACAACAAACACTCAGAAAACAATCAGGGCCCGTATTCCTAAAGATTCTAAGAATCCTCTCAGAGAGCTCCTAACTTAACCTAAAAATTCCTAGCAAGGAGTCTTAGCTTAGGAATGATTCCAGAACACTCTCAGAGAACTCTGAGCAAGGAGTGGACAGAAACTCCTATCTTAGTGAGGAGGTGTGGTTGACCCCCGTTGCTAGGTATGAGTCATCATTTCAAACGCTGTGATTGGTTGATCCTAAAAGTTAGATAAAGAGCACCCGCCCCATGTGTTGAGGCTATAGTCCTCACTGCAGGTGGCCACGGTTCGAATCGCTTGTGGAGCAGTCCTATCCTGCATGTCTTTCTGCCTCCCATTTCCTGTCTCTCTCTCAACTGTTCTGTCAATTAAAGGCCAAAATGCCCAAAAAATATACTTTAAAAAAAAGCTAGATAAAAAATATACTTTTGGTGATAATGGGCAAAGGATGGACCCTCAAATCGATAAATTTAACCATAAAATCCAATCTTATGAAGACTGTGTAATTGTAAAAATTATTTCACATAAAAGAAAATATCTGTTAAATGAATAGTAATCTATACTTTAAAATTATCCTACAAAATGTGTGAAACTTAGATTTATTTGCTTATATGAATTACCATGGTAATTTTTGCACTTTCAACTTTCCAACTCAATTTGGTATTAACAAGGGTAAAATGGCTCAGCTTTAATCAGTGTCCGTGATTGCTGACCGGCCTATAAGAAGCAGTGTTGGTTGGCTTTGCAATCTACCACAAACCAGTGAACAGCAATGGAGAAGAAAAGAACAAGGAAATCCAACTGGACAGAGGAACAGGAACAATCTGTAGCGTTTCATTAATTCACTCTCATCCAGTGTTTGGAGAATATCTCTCCTGCCTCTTCTGTCCACCATTTTGTCCTCTGCTTAGGGAACTCCTAAGCCACTTAAAAGTCCTCTTCCCTACTCTTAACAGATCCCACCTTAGGAGCTCTCTTAAGAGCTAGGATTCTTTAGGAATAGCTTTTATCTTTACTAGGATCTACTCTTAACTTTTAGGAGAAATTCTAAGAAAACATCATGATTCTAAGAATTTTCTTAGAATTTGGCCACTAGGAGCAACTCTTTGCACTAAGAATCTTTAGGAATACGGCCCCAGATATCTATGGTACATGGCTGGAATCCTTAGAGACACCACTGAACTCATATAGTAGAGTATAAACAGTATAAACTTTGTGTTTTTGCATGTAGCCACTCACCTCAGATAGCCGAACTCTGAGACATCCTGGAAAGACATCTTTCCTTGTTGTGATGATTTCTTTCCTAAAATAAACGGTCAGAGACATTATGACATTACCACTGCACTGCTCCACCGGTTAATTTTGTAAAGAAATCATCACAACAAAGTGCGTGGTGTTTGCCTGCATCAATTTTAGTCGTGTTTTTTGCTCCACCAACACTGGGTGACCATCATGACAACGATGTAGGGGTCAAAAATGACCGGAATTCTCCTTTAACCTGACCCCACAGAGAGACATGGCTGCACTTGTTACTGTCCCATTCATCTTTATAGCATCAAGTCCTGCAGTTCAAACACACTGTTTTCACAGTCAAGGCAGGTTTATTAGTAGGCTATAGCCCATTTTTACAAACAGTTTGTGTCAAAGGTCTGTACACACTACAGCATCATAACAACATCCTCACATCCACTGAGGAAAAACTCCAAGAGAAAAAAAAAGAGGAGAAAGCTCAGGGTGAGAGACGGAGGACATAGATACAGACAAGAAGACAGTTTACAAGACAGCACATGAACTAGACAACAGTGGTAGCTACGGCCCTGTCTCTGTCTCTGCTCCAGAAGATTAGCTCCACCTCAGTAGCCATGGAAACCATGCTTCCAGCTAAGCCTAATCCTTCCAGCTTAGCTCAGACTTCTGCTCCATCAACCTGGGCCTCAACTCCATCCCATCAAAGTGGTTACCATGAAAGCCAGCCTTGTAACCATGGTGACTTGTGCTGCCAGGCAATCCTCCCCTCCAGCAGGATTAAGGTGAGGCTTAGCTCCAGCTCTGTTCAGTAGTCTGGAATAAAAAAAAACCCAAACACTGCTGCTTTGCTTTTACACACTGGCAATGCAATGATAAAATAACATTAAAGGTTATAGCTACAACTTTTTCATCAAAAGAATACATTTTTCAAAAATAATGCATCCACAGAATGTCTAGAGGGGTGCAGAATAAAAGTATTAATTTTACTGAATTAAAAAAAAAAAGTATATAAACAATTGTTTAATACATTTTGGTGGGTCCGAAATGTGAGTTCTACACCTTCTGGCCAGGAGGAATTAAACTTGTGGCTATCACCTTTAAATGATATAATTTATTAACAATTAAAAAATAAAATCACCTAACCAATAAAAAAAACATTTCAACAGTGTAGAAAAAGTTGATTTCAGATCTTTATCATTCCAAAGAGTCAGGCTGTGGAGACAGAAAGGACCGTCAGAGACAGTAAGACAGAAAGAGCTCATGCTGTGTGTGGACTCATACTTCCATCCTTCTCCATCTGCTTTATTTCCAGTTGTAGTTTCTTGATCTGCAGCCTCTTGTGCTCTATGGACAGCTGCAGGTATGTCTTATACAGGCGTCCTGTGTCCTGAGGGTCTTCTTGTGGCTGTGACGGGTCCAGCTGTAGGATGTGATGTCCCCTCCCTGAGTGGATCCCCTCAGTGTGGGGCCCCTTGTTGAGACTGAGGTCCAGGGTCTCTGATGGTGGGGGTCCTGCAGCAGCGGCTCTGTGTTCCGTCTGTTTCTTTGATGCTGCAAGGCAACGACACAGTCTGTAGGCTACACAGCTGCAGCTGCATGCTGATGAACAACCTTCATGTGCTTGTGCATCACTCACCGTTTGAAAGGATGTTCTTGTATTTTATCTTCACCTGCTGCCAGCTCCTTTTCTGCCCACTCAGGTTGCTCCTGTTTACACACACACACATGCACTTCTAATATGGCCAATGGAGTTGTATGATAAATGTTACATAGTTTGAAATAACATGCCCAAGGCTCCAGACCAACTCTTCCCTAACTTAGCATTTTAGGAGCGCAAGAAGAAAGTTTAGGGTTGCACATTATAAATCAACTTGCACATTTCCTTTTCATTCATGATCCTCACACACATCAGCCTGACTCCTAGAATTAGAGATTCTAGATTCTTTGAGTTGCCCCTTCCATGTTTCACCAGTGTTAAAAATAAAACAGCTAATTCACTGGTTGCACATGTGCAGGTAACATTTACATTGAAACATTTACTTGCACTGTTTCAAATTGTAGGGGGAAATGCCTCCATAGGGGCAGACTGGAGCCCTGATGTCACTCTGTAATCATTTCTGTACTTCTATACACCAACATACAGTCATTAGTTATGTCTGAATAGTCCAGGCAAAATAGCATTTTACGACAGACTAATTGTAATAGAATTTTTTCCACCATACATCATTTCTATGAGGTGTCCATAACAACATAGTAAAAGTCCTAAGAAATCCTAGTTGGAGAAATATGTTTAATTCTCATCAATCCAAGACTAATTTACTGTATAAAGACTATGGTACCAATAAGGCCAGAAAACAATACACCCCAATAGGCTTTTTTTCTTTACTCCTATCATAATGAAACTTTACACAATGAAAGTATCTATGAAATGTAACATTTTTTGTATTACAAGTTTCTTTGAAAATGAATTATGCAAATGAGCCATACACTAATGGAATATGCCCAAAATACACCCGAATAGTAAAGGGGGGGGGGGGGGGGGGGGGGGTACAAAGAAACTTGTAATACAAAAAATGTTACATTTCATAGATACTTTCATTGTGTAAAGTTTCATTGTGATAGGAGTAAAGGAAAAAAAAAAAAGCCTATTGGGGTCTATTGTTTTCTGGCCATAGACTTTATACAGTAAATGAGTCTTGGATTGATGAGAATTAAACATATTTCCCCAACTAGGATTTCTTAGGACTTTTAGTATGTTGTTCTGGACACCTCATAGAAATGATGTATGGTGAAAAACAACTCCATTACAATTAGTTGTATTTTTGGGTCCAAAATGAGCTAGATTGCCTGGACTAGAACCAAAGCATGGAGAAGGAGGACTCACGCGTTGAGGCGGCCGGCTATGCTCTGCCACGCCCCCTCCCTGGCCTTGTTGACGGCCGTGGTGTTTCCTCTGCTGCTGATCACGGATCTGTGCTGCTCGTACAGCTCCAGCAGCAGGCTCTGCTCCGCCGAGGAGAAGGACTCAGCCCGCTGCTTGGCTCTGCTGCTGCTGCTGCTGCTGCTGCTCGGAGCCATGGAGACGCACTGTCAATCTGCTCTCCACTGCTGAGGGCTTTTCTACTGGCTGAGGAGGGGGAGGGGGGCGGGGCCGAGCTGAGGCTTAACAGGTGAGGCTGGAGTTAGCGCCAACTGGAGCCGTGATGGCCAATAAGAAGCCACTGTTACAAGTCAAGGCAATACTATTAAACTATAATACACCTTCTTATTATTGTTTAATGGCAGTGTGCAGCCACAACTCCTTGTTTTCCTTCCATTTTATTTATTAATACACACAGACAGACACTAATTCAATTCACTTATAACAATTATATTCATATGTACACAGATAGGGGTGTTAGCAAACCATATAGAGGCTTGTAATTGTCCAGAGTTGATATAGCTTTTCTGTCTTTCATGTTGTGCAGTAGTTGCATGTAATATTTCTACGGTATTTTGAATTCAGGAAAACTTGGTTTCTTTGGGTCCATTTACGATGCTGTATCCTCCTTGCAAAATGAAAAGATTCAACAGAAACAGTTCCTTATGCTTAAAGCTTTTTTTCATCATATGAGAGAATTATATCTTTTAAGAGTTAAAGGGATAGTAGCATTTTTTTTTAAAGGGGGGTTGTATGATCTACAAATAGCCCCTAAGTACTTTAATTGCAGTAGAAGACTCTCTGCACTCCTCCCGTTAGCAACGCCAGACCATAGCCCTGCCCAGAGATTTACAACATACAGTGTTGTGAACTGAAAACTGTGTTTTTCCTGCACTTTGAGGGGCTGGAAAAAATTATATTATAGCGAACAATGGAACTGTGTATTTTTCTTTTCAGGTAAAACCTCTTTTAGGCCGTGAAAATAGGCCGTTTCTTTGGGTCCATTCACAACACTGTATGTTGTAAATCTCTGGGCAGGGCTATGGGCTGGCGTTGCTAACGGGAGGAGTGCAGAGAGTCTTCTACTGCAATTAAAGTACTTAGGGGCTATTTGTAGATCATACAACCCCACTTTAAAAAAAAATGCTACTATCCCTTTAAGCTGTATGTCTGCTAAGGTTTCAAACATGTATTTAAGTTCTACCCAAAACAAACAGACATAACGACATTCATAGAAAAGGTGACAAATATTTTCCTCCTGTTCACAGAAAGTACAGTTCATATTAACGTCTTTAAATCTGGAGATGGCCTGATTAACAGGATCAAAACTTTTAACTTTTATCTTCTTTGTGCCACATCTGCAGCTTCAAGTCCACACTGAGTTTCTCTATATGTATATTGGTGCATTTCTTTTGTCTGTTAAATTTATACCACCTGTCTTAAAGTGTACACATACATACATACTGTCTCCTCACAATAACATCTACAGTTCCGCAGGTATAGCGTCGATTATGGCAAATACTTTAGGCGTAATTGGGAATGTATACTTTTTAAAAACTCTGTAGCTAATAGCTATCCTTCCTTCTATTAGTCCTGTGTGTTTTAGGAAAAAGAATCACCTCATGTTTGATGACCTCTTGACCTCGGTCCTCTTATTCCCATGTTTTGGGCAGGGAGCTGCAACACTTTACACTATGAGATTTACTGATGTAGATTTTTAGATATGATCAAATCTCATTTTCTTATTCCCTCGTGATCATGTACCAAATGACTCATTTTGTCTTTTTTTTTTTCACTTTGGGGTCTTGGTTGTTCTATCTGCTCTGCTCTCAGCCAGTGCTTTGCTTGTTCTTCTATACACACCTTCTGTTTGAGATGCTCATCCTGGTCTCAGTGAGCTCAACTGCCACCTAGCGTTCAAAAAGAGTACTACACATGATTAAAAAAATATTAATCATACAGTCAGATGGCTACAGCATCTGAGATGAGCAGGGCTTTGTTCAGTAAAGTGGTTTACAGGCTGACCCAGGGCCAGTCATTCTGTACACCTTCTGCAGCTTTCTGAAGATTCTAGTGGCATCAGATGTAGACACGACCAGAGGAGACCAGAGGAGATCTTACCACAGCATTTTAATGACAACATGTTAAAAGCTTCCACTTCAGGCAGCACATATATACAAGGCAGTGGAAGAAGCTCAACATACAATAACTCCAGACAGATCCTTTTATCCCTGAGACTCCCAAGCAAATGTGGCAAGTTCAATTCCAGTTTGAGACCAGAAAATGTCTGAAAGATGTTTATATGTACAACAGATCACCAGCATGTACCAAACATCCGGACACTTTGGTTGAAAAGGCCAGAAGTGTCCTTAAATGAAACTGGTTGTAAACAACAACCAACACATCAAAATAAGCAGTACCATACAGGAGACACGGGAGAATGATGATAATACATGTGTAATTACAGAAAAAGAACTTTGAACAGAGACTAATCAGAGGGCCCTGGCAGCTCAGGCTCTGAATCCTTAAAGGGATACACCAACATTTTTTTTACGTGTCTTGCCTCACTCCCGGGTCCATGACCAGCAGATAGACACCATCCTTTCCACTGTGCGTGCAGTAACAAGGGAGATAGAGCCGTATCGCCCGTAATTAGCTTAGCTCAAACGCTGGAAGTGTATAGGTAGTGTTAGCCTGCCTCCACCTAAAGTCATCAGAGAAACTCTTCAGCAAGTCTAAACGGAAACCGGCAGGCCGATCTTCGTCTCAGAGCTGACAAAACTCTCCGGTAAGGCATCTTGAGCGGTCAAATGCCGGTAACGGGACGAGATCGGTCAAAACGGAGGGTTCAAGCTAAGACGCTTTATTTTGGTTCAAGCTAGCTACATCGAGGGTAGGTTAGCTTCCTATTTCAAAGTAAAAGCACTTCTGTATGTAAAGGGCAACGGGTGTTTTATTTTGTGAAAGTAACCGGAAGTAACTGGAAGTGCGTTGGTCACAACGGCTAGCTTGAGTAGCGCCGACACTAGCTGGTATTTAGACAAATTAACGACACACTGCTGATCTAAACGGCTACTTTCTCGCTTAAAAATGTTTGAAATGTCGATAAAGTGATATATTTACAGAGTTTAGAGCTAAAATGAAATCAGCTTCTGACTGCCGATTTCGGCTCGGGTAGGAAGCAGGCTAACACTACCCATACACTTCCAGTGTTTGAGCTAAGCTAATTACGGGCATTACGGCTCTATCTCCCTTGTTACTGCACGCACAGTGGAAAGGATGGTGTCTATCTGCTGGTCATGGACTCGGGAGTGAGGCAAGACACACAAAAAAAATGTTGGCGTATCCCTTTAACATTGACATGGGATGACAGTCTCATAAAAACTACATTCTCCCACAATAACAGTTGAAATAAAAAATACCATCTTTTCTTTTAATGAAAACCAAGTCAGTGTGACACGTGTCAGCTTTAGAGATGAGAAATAACAATGAAACGAGATGAACATCCACACAATTTACTTTCAGTCAGTATGCTGTTTTCTGTCTGTTTTCACCCCACCCCTACCATAAAGATCCTGCAACAACATCTCCCTCCCTGCACTTTACATAGTCACAGAACATACACCAGGCGTGTGACTGAGGTGAAGTAACGGGGACATGACCAGGACATAACCAGCTCCCACTCTGTCATTTTTATCGTAGTGTATGTACCATTCAATCAGAAATATGTATGAATGAGAATGAATGAAGTATAGTCAAAGTCAAAGTCAACTGTAAGAATAGAAAACCTTCGTTGTATATTGAAATGTTGTATAAGAAAGCTAAATAGGGGATTTTTTAAATAAAGTTTCTGCCATCAAAATGGAAATCCGTGTCTCCATGAGGTGGACTCACCTGCCAGCCACAGGTCTGACATCACCATGTGTTTTAAAAAGAACCCCATCGTTCAAAGACGGGGGAGGAGGAGGAGGATGCTCCTTAATCCAGGTGTGCGTGGCTGTGCCGGCAGCCAATCACGTGGCCCGCTGCTTCAGAGCTCCTCCCCTGCTGTTGTTACAGTCTGTTTCATCACCGTCTCCCACCAGCATGTGAGTCAGCTCTGAGAAGAGAAAGCATCACTTATCATCTAGGTTCTTCTTGTTGTTTTTTACTTTGTATTTAGGCTGGCTGCCCGTCTGCGCTGGAACCTCCTCCCCCTTTTCCCCTTTCCCCCCTCCTCCGGTGCAAGTTGTTTTGAGTTCAAGGCTAACACAATACAAGACAAAAGCATCAACAACAGTGAAAGCTTCTGTCCACTCACCTGTCATCTCCATGTCCACCTGGTCCTCGTCGCTGTGGTTGTCTGCAGGCGACTCTGGATGCTTGCAGCTGTTCTCTGCTGATGGACCGCTCACAGAGTCAGCTGCCTTGGTTTTCACTCCGTCCCGTTTCCCTGCAGCAGCGCTCAGTTTCTTCCCGTCCACGTTGTCCATCTTGACCGGACACAGAGTCTGCAGCAGACCCAGGGAGTCAAAGTTTTCCCCGGAGCATTCGCCTCGTCTCCTCAGCAACTCCAGCACCTGCAGGTTCAGAGACATAGCACATCACTTATCACTGTGATGAACCGTCCCCTCCACTCAGACGGCTTCGGTTCATTGTCGGCTGTCACACCACACCACAACACAACACAACACACCACCATTCAACAGAATCAGAAGCTACAATCATTACTTTAACCCTGACCTCTCCTCCTCTGTGTCTCTAACCCTCCTCTCCTCTATGTGCATTTGTTTTCAATGAGAAATCAATCCATGGAGTGGTGGATAAGGTTATTTATCATCTACCACGTCACCATGTGTATATCTGTGTAGTCTTATCGGTCATCAACAAGAGATTAGTTTTTTATCTAAGTTTTTTTTTTTTTTTAAGAAATTTAACCACTTTTTCTAGATTTTTCTTTAACATTTTTTTTTTAATTTTAGAAATTTTACCAGTTTCTTCTAGAATTTTTCAAAAACTTTTTGAAAATGTGACCACTTTTTGGAGAATTTTTTTTTTTTTAAGAATTCTTACCACTTTTTTTCTAGAATTTGTTTTAAAAAACTTCTTTATTTGAAATTTTTTATCACTTTTTTCTAAAAAAGTCTTTTTTCCTGAAATTTGTCAACAATATTTCCACAAATTCACGCCACTGGCCCTAATTTGAACATTACAAGTCAGTGATTTAACCAGCACTAGGACTCTGGAGCTGGAAACAAGGGACACATGGAGCTGAGTAAAGGTGGTCCTGATCCTGAAGAGTCCCTCTTTAATAATTACCCCATACTAATACTCACATGCTCTAGAAAAGTGGTTCTCAAACTTTTTTACATCAAGGACCCTAAATTTGAAATAAACACCAGAAATACACAAATATTTGTTGTGAGACTCAATAACGTTACTTTTTTAGTCAACGTATGTTCAAATCAGGGCCAATGGCGTGAAATGTTGGAAAAATGTAGAGAAATTTCTGGAAAAAAAAAGTAATATTTCTGGAAAAAAAGAAAAAGTTGGGGACCCCCTTTAACCCTCTAAAGGACCCCTGAGGGTCCCCAGACCACACTTTGAGAACCACTGCTCTAGAAGAGAGGCTGTGAGTCTGCACTGATCTCTTCTTTCTGAAGACTAACTGAGGGGAATGTGTGGTAGTGATGTTGTGTTTCAGAGATATTCTTTGTGGCAGTGGTGCATTCTGGGAGTTTGGACTCTGGTCTCACCACGCCTGCCAACGCACCTTCATGTATTTGTAGGATTTCAGTTCGCTGATGTTTTCCTCCAGGTAGAGCACGTAGAGGGAGAGATCGTCCCATTGGCCGGCCGGGGTGGGCAGGACGCTCACCGTGGGCAGTGATTGGTAGGTTTCCAGGAAGTGGGCGTATCCGTGGCAGAGCAGGGGACGGAGAGCGGCGTAGATGACCACAGGGATCAGTGCAATGAACAGGACCAGGTTGACCATGCTGGACAGAGACAGGGACAGGGACAGTGGGACAGTCAGTATTCACCTCAATCACAACATCACATGAGCTGCAGTGAAAAGGAGATATGTGTCAGCTGACAGCTCCAGGTGGCTTCTGGGAAAAAAAAAAAAAAAAAAAAAAAAAAAAAAAAAATATATATATATATATATATATATATATATTTTCGTAATAATACCACAGGAAGTGGATATATTATATATTATTGAACATGGCCTGGACGCGTTAAAGGGATAGTTCAACATTTTGGCAAATTGCCATAATCCCTATAGTCATAGCAGTAGGTTCGTTACCTTTAATTGTCGGTGCAAGCTATTTTTAGAACGGTGGAGCAGAGCCGTGAGCTGCTCAGAGCTACGCTACGGAGGCTCATGGGATTTCTTGGTTTCCCTCATCAAACTCATCAAATACACAATCCAACAACTCCACAACGCTCTGGTGGACAAGTTGTGACCTGCACATTCACCACGCTATGAGATAATAACACAACGTTACCACACAGAGTTGTTTTAGAGGGAAATTCATGCAAAACCACTGATGCGTGTTGCCTTCAGGGACAGTTTTTCATCAAGCAGTCTCTGTATTTCCCTCTAAAACAACTCTGTGTGGTAACGTTGTGTTATTATCTCATAGCGTGGTGAATGTGCAGCTCACAACTTGTCCACCAGAGCGTTGTGGAGTTGTTGGATTGTGTATTTGATGAGTTTGATGAGGGAAACCAAGAAATCCCATGAGCCTCTGTAGCGTAGCTCTGAGCAGCTCACGGCTCTGCTCCGCCGTTCTAAAAATAGCTTGCACCGACAATTAAAGGTAACGAACCTACTGCTATGACTATAGGGATTATGGCAATAGGCCAATTTGCCAAAATGTTGAACTATCCCTTTAAGGGCTATTGTATTATAATGAGTGAATGAGCCTCTGAGGTGTTTCATGAGTGTACCTCAGGTGTGTTAGAGAGAGACATGATGTTACCTGAGCAGAGAGAAGACTCCCACAGCGATGAGCTTACACTGCACCTTTTCAGGTATACCGGGGTCGGACTCCAGCAGGCCCACGCGCAGCGAGCAGCCAAACTCGTCTGTGAGTGAGGCCAGGCGCAGGTAGTAGCCCAGGTAGATGCAGGCACACAGCAGCGTGATCAGGGTCAGGCCCCGGCACGACAGGTAGTACAGCAGCATGGAGCGAGAGCAGCGCTTGGTCATCAGAAACTTCTCCACCAGCGGGTAGTTGAAACATCCCTCGCAGGGGTCGCTGCCCACAGAGTCAGGAGAACAGAACATTAGACAGGTTTGGAAAACAACAGTAAACAACAAAAAGGCTGAGCTGAAATAGTCTCATTGCATCAGTTTCCTGACTCAAGGCTTCGGCCCTGTCCCATTTCCCCCACTTCCACTCCATTTTGACCCTAGCACTCGGTTCTGCGCGTTCTGGTGTAGGGGTAGTGTGTCCCAATTCTTTGAAAGGGATAGTAGCATTTTTTTTTAAAGTGGGGTTGTATGATCTACAAATAGCCCCCTAAGTACTTTAATTGCAGTAGAAGACTCTCTGCACTCCTCCCGTTAGCAACGCCAGCCCATAGCCCTGCCCAGAGATTTACAACATACATTGTTGTGAACAGACCTAAAGAAACGGCCTATTTTCACGGCCTAAAAGAGGTTTTACCTGAAAAAAAAAAAAACACAGTTCCATTGTTCGCTATAATATAATTTTTTCCAGCCCTTCAAAGTGCAGGAAAAACACAGTTTTTATTTGGAGCTAACCAACCAATTGCGATAGACTGGCGACCTGTCCAGGATGTACCCCGCCTCTCGCCCAAAGTCAGCTGAGATAGGCTCCAGCTCACCCGTGACCCTAGTGCAGGATAAGCGGTATAGAAAATGAATGAATGAATGAACTGCTGATCGGCGGGTGCTAACCCTGGGCGGAGGGATACGTGAGTTGGTTAGGTGTTTTTCCTGCACTTTGAAGGGCTGGAAAAAATTATATTATAGCGAACAATGGAACTGTGTATTTTTTTCAGGTAAAACCTCTTTTAGGCCGCGAAAATAGGCCGTTTCTTTGGGTCTGTTCACAACACTGTATGTTGTAAATCTCTGGGCAGGGCTATTATGGGCTGGCGTTGCTAACGGGAGGAGTGCAGAGAGTCTTCTACTGCACTTAAAGTACTTAGGGGCTATTTGTAGATCATACAACCCCACTTTAAAAAAATTCTACTATCCCTTTAAAGTTCGCTGACTTAGTGAAAATTAAAACTGCATATAATATACAAAGCAAAGAATAATTTACTCCCTAACAAAGTTTAAAGAATGTTGCTACTATCCCTTTAAGAGCAAGGGGAAGTGCTTTCCAACCCTTAAAACTATTCCTTTAATCGGAGGGAGGTCGGAGGCAGAATTAGTGCAAGATGAAATCACCATCGATACTTTGTCAACTGGTTCCGTTATTGCAGGTGGCACCGGCTTTTCCGGCACATTATCGCCACCATAAACGTCGGAATTAGGGGTGCGTTGGATGAGGTCAGCTTCACTCCCGTCAGTCTTCACAGACAGTCCACAAAGTTGAAAGAGTTTCTGATCACATCCTCGTCAGTTTGTTCCAGGCCACAGAGTTCTTTTTTTTTTTTGACCCGGCTTGTATTTAGGGCCGACCTTTATTTGTTTGTGTAAACAATTGAATACCGGCTGTTATTTGTGGAAATGCGGTATGCTATTATAAAATAACTTCAAATCAAATCTTTATTCATTGATAAGTGTGCGTCTCTCCCCCGGCCCTCCCAACAAAACCCCGCCCTTCTGGAGGCCACTTGAAACCGAGTGCTAGTGTTAAAGGGATAGTTCAACATTTGGCAAATTGGCCCATTCCATAATCCCTATAGTCATAGCAGTAGGTTCGTTACCTTTATTTGTCGGTGCAAGCTATTTTTAGAACGGCAGAGCAGAGCCGTGAGCTGCTCAGAGCTACGCTACGGAGGCTCATGGGATTTCTTGGTTTCCCTCATCAAACTCATCAAATACACAATCCAACAACTCCACAACGCTCTGGTGGACAAGTTGTGACCTGCACATTCACCACGCTATGAGATAATAACACAACGTTACCAGACAGAGTTGTTTTAGAGGGAAATTCAGAGACTGCTTGATGAAAAACTGTCCCTTACGTGTCCCAGTTTGTCAAAAATGTTGAACTATCCCTTTAAGGGAAGAGAAATGGGATTGGGCCTTAGTGTAACAGCAACATGTCCAGTAGACTGACCTGTCCGTGGCCATGCGTTTGGCCAGAGTGACGGCTCGGTTGTAGCAGCGGTCCAGCTCCTCCATGATGAAGCCCAGGTCCGACTGCAGGAGGGGGGCCGCGGAAAACCTCCAGAACAGCGCTGGGGTGTACATGAGCACGGCCACCAGCAGCAGGATGTAGGGGAAGAACTGACACACACAACCAGGTCAAGTCCACTTGTTAGCAGGAACATTAAAAATATATACATTCATATTATATTCTACTTTCATTGACCTACATCTGACCTCATTATTGATATCAAACTCATTTCTTATTAATTTATTTCTAATTGACTAATATTTCTTGCTACCTGCCAACTTAGATATTTATGCTTCTTTATTGATCTTATTAGTCTTAAAGCAGAAGTGAGTGATATTTTTGTGTTAATATAAGTCTTAAATAGTTCTATCTTCCGACAGCAATCACTTACATAGAGTGTTTGGACTGAAACACGGGTCTCTCAGTCCCTCTGCTCTGCTCTGAGCCGAAGAGAAAACATTTATCGTATCCTACAGTTTTTATCCAATGAGGAGAGAGAACGGCATGCAGGGCTGTGTGTGCAGCCAAGGAACGCCGTGAATGTGGTGACGTAGCGACGAGGACTGTTATGGTGCGTTCAAGGAAACTCGTATTTTTCCGACCGTGAAGTGGTACCAGTTCGATCTGGTACGAGTTCACCGGTCGGAAGTTACGAGTGGCCGTTATAGTGACTTTCACCGGTAAAACAGGTCGGAAAAACACGAGTGGGTTGCCTGGAACGCTACAAAGTCGTAAGTTGTGACTTGAAGCTGTAATTTACGATTTCAAAAGCCTGCCTGGAACGCAGCATTAGCCAAAACGACCGGATCACTCACTTCTGCTTTAGTCTGAGTATTACTACTGTTATTATTTATTTGTATCTATTCATACATTCATTTAAGATATCATTTGTTCCTGCTGCAATCATTTTATATAACACATATACACATCTTTTTTGTGTCATTGTTGTGTGAGCTACTGGACTAACTTGAATTTCCCTGCTAGGGATGAATAAAGTATTCTCTATCTATCTATCTATCTATCTATCTATCTATCTATCTATCTATCTATCTATCTATCTATCTATCTATCTATCTATCTATCTATCTATTTATTCACTTGTTTATTTATTTAGCATCTTTTTCTCTTCCTCTATCAACCCTCTTTTTTTTCTTTCCTTTTGTCTGTCTTTTTTTTTTTTTTTTTACTTTTAACTGTATGTGTCCATCTGCTGGGGCTGGGTGCCAGAGGGATGGGGGTGGGGGTTGGTATCTGTTCTGGGGTGTGCTGAATTTATATCTGTAATTACCAGGGCCGTATAGGGGAGAAAGGTGATGATAATTCTAGGGGCCCAGCGCCCAGTAGGGCCCACAAAAACCCCAGTAGTCTAATATTTGTATGACTGATTTATTCTGCATAAGACCCTGACTAATGACTGCATTAGCATCAAAACAAAGTAGGCTAAATAAAAAATGATAATACATACGTAGTCTAAGAAAAAAAAGTGGAAAAGTCAGGGGCCCACTTTAGTATTCTTTCAGGGGCCCCAGAATTCCTAGCAACGGCCCTGGTAATTACTATTGTAAGAAAACGTAGGGGTTTTCTAATATGTAAAATTCAATAAACAGATTGTAAAAAAGAAAAAAAAAGAAAAGAAAAAAAGATTGTAACGCTCTAAAAGCCAGGTCTGTGTCATGAGGCCACTGTGTTTTATTAATGGGATGGGGGGGGGGTTTCTAGGTTTTTTTGTTCTAGTTTTTTTTTTTTAAGTCTAGACTTTTTGTGCATCATTATTTTCTGTGCAGTGTCATACCGTTAAGCAGAAGAAGGGTTAGGGTTTCATCAGGTAACTACGTATAAATACATTACAGCCAACACTTCTAGGCCTGACGTGTGAACCAACATCAGCCAATCACACACATCAAATGTTGATTCATTTTTCAGAGATTTGAGGAGAAGCCTTAGAACGGCAGGTTTGTCTTTGTTTGGGAGAACCTGCTCTGACTCTGATTTGACTAAACCTGCTCCGGTAGATTTGCATGGAAACCTGAGCCCACAATAAAAACACTAGAAAGACAAGACAGGAACTATCATGTCAGCTGTGGGAGTGGCCATTGTTACCACTGAGCCCAGAGGAACTACAGTCACACAGCGGCACAGAAAACACACAACATGTCTGATGAGACACAAGACAGAAACCATCACACACAGTATGTCAACGGATAAGACTGAAGACAAAGGTTCTTGATCTTCACTTGTCTGCATGTGTTATGTGTCAGAGAGAGTGTGTGTGTGTGTGTGTGTGTGTGTGTGTGTGTGTGTGTGTGTGTGTGTGTGTGTGTGTGTGTGTGTGTGTGTGTGTGTGTGTGTGTGTGTGTGTGTGTGGCTTTGGTGGCTTTGGTTTTTACTTCCACTTTGTTTTGCTTGCTTTTGTCAAGCACTTTGTGCTACATTTTATTTGTAAGAACAGTGCTCTATAAATAAAGTCTGACTGCCAGATCAATATAAACCTGTCATACTGTTCTTGTAGAAGTCATTTACAAAGTATTTCCCATTGCATTGCAATGCATTGCCATCCCAGTGCATTTCATCATAAAACTACTAGGCAAGGCAAGGCCATTTTATTTGTATAGCCCATTTTTACCAACAGTTTGTCTCAAAGGGCTTTACATGGCATCATAACAACATCCTCTGTCCTTAGACCCTCACATCCACTGAGGAAAAACTCCATAGAAAACCCTTTTAACAGGGAAAACCAGGAGAAAGCTCAGGGTGAGCAACAGAGGAGGGATCCCTCACCCAGGACGGACAGACGGGACAGAGATGTTGTTACAGACAAGAAAACTGTTTATAACACAGAATGTGGTTAGCATCATTACAACAATTCTATTCATATGTATGTGTGTGTGTGTGTGTGTGTGTGTGTGTGTGTGTGTGTGTGTGTGTGTGTGTGTGTGTGTGTGTGTACCTTGTGAAGCCACAGAGGTAGAGTGTGTGTATGCACAGCAGCCCAGCAGTATGAGTCCACGTAAGCAGCCTGCCTCCAGGAGAAGTTGGTTGGAGCAAAGCAGCTGATCTGAGTCCCTGAAAGAATCACACACAACACACACACACAGACACACAAACATCCAGCACGAGTCAGAGGGATGGTCTCAGTCATTTCATTTGTATTGGTTTTATCTGCAGATTGATCTCTTGAACTGTTCATTAAAGCTGCTCTTAAACCCATCATGTCAAAAAGTAGAATTCATTATTATTCATCATTTGTTTCCAACAGAGTGAGTGAAAGACTGACTGGGAAGCTAAGGAGTCTGGAGAATGACACAAGTATTTACTGCTTCAGTGTTTTTACATCTTTTCTCAAGTATAATTACAAGCATTTCATAAGTGTCAAAGGCTTTTATTGACAATTACATTAAAGGACAATTCTGGGCAAATTCAACTCGGGGCTGTATGTTCCTAACATTTTAGGTCTAAAAGAAGGAATCTGAAGATTTTCAGTTTAATGTCTCCTGTTTTGCGGTAGTTGTGTCTGTCCCCGCATCGCCACGGCAGCGATGAATGGGAGCGGATGGAAGTTCCACTGCTTAGACTGTTTACATCCCTCAAAGCCACAGACAGCGTCAGATGGCGACTCAAACATGCACCCAGAAGTTTATTTACTTCAAGCAAGCCGACATGTTTGTAAAACTAGATCTAATTCAAAGTCTTGCGCGAGACCCAAGTTGACGCTCGGTGTGTTCATGTGCAGTTGGAAGCTCCCGTTTGTGTCATAAACACAGGAATATCAACTCTGGACTTGCTTGAAGTAAATAAACTTCTCGGCGCATGTTTGAGTCGCCATCTGATGCTGTCTGTGGAAAAACATGTACACTTCAAGCAAGTCAAGAGTTGATATTCCTGTGTTTATGACACAAACGGGAGCTTCCGACTGCACATGAACACACCGAGCATCCTACTACCGCAAAACAGAAGCAATTAAACGGAAAATCTTCAGATTCCTTCTTTTAGACCTAAAATGTTAGGAAAATACAGCCCCGAGTTGAATTTGCCTGGAATTGTCCTTTAAGTGTGTAAAGTTCCTTGGATGTCTGGGAGAAGTTGCTCTTGGAGGATGATTTGGTTCTTCATTCATGGAGTCAGAATGTAGGACTGATGGACTTCTTTTAGAGAGAAGACTGTCCCCCGGTCCTCAGCAGTCCAGTCCCTGGACTCAGCTGGATCTACTGCAGGAGACAGTTTCTGGGGCACCCTGAAACCGTCAGCCTTTCTATCTCCAAAGCCCCACTTGCTGTGGCCAACGGTCTTCTCTATCTATCTGTTCACTTTGGGGAGACCAGAAATAGAATGGTTTTTTACAATAGGTGTTGCATTGTTTGGAGACAGCTTGTAGCTTTCCAGTAGCTAGTAGAAAGGCTATCTTGGACTCAAATGGAAGCTTATGAATTAAGGAAGTTTTCTATATACATGTTAGGCATAGATATTCTCCATAAAGTGCTGAAAAATAATAAATTTCATGAGAATTTGTCAGGCGAACAGTACTTTTTTTTTGTCTTTTTTGGGATGTTGAGGGTGATATCTTAAAATCGAGTTGCAACAAACCCCAGAATCTTTTTTTCCTGCCTTCCCCTATGTGTCAAGATACTCTCTGCCAAATGTTATAGTTGTATGACTATTTATACCATTACCTAAATATTTGCATTTACATCATTTCGCCAGCAAAATGACCCAAGAAAGCCCCTGTAGCTTTCCAGCAGCTAGTTGACCGGGTTGTCCACCCAGGTTTTAATCCTTCAAGTTCCTACATATCATCTCTGCTGTCAAACCTTTTACAACGCTCCCTGTCTGTTTTTTTTGCTTTGCCCCCTGGGTATACGTATATAACAGCATCAACACTGAGGCAGCAGACTGTGTCATTCTCTCTCCTGTGTCTCCACTCACCAACAGAAACCTCCTGAGCGAAGGCCAGCGAGATGAGCAGCAGGGGCAGACCCACGGCCACGCAGGTCACCATCTTGTCCACGGCCAGCTCGGTGCGGACGTTGCGGTATCGAGCCTGGTTGGGCTCCTTCAGCAGGAAGTCGCTGAAGACGTACTCTGTGGCCACGTGTGCGATGGCCATCTCTCCGCTCTGCTGTTAGCTGGCTGCAGCACAGAAACAACACTGTTATGTCTGTCTGCTGACTGCTGCCACTTGACTTACATTTCCTCTTTTGATGAACAACCTAACCAACCTCCAACCCCTTTACATCATGCAGGATACAACCACCACACCAACCTTTTCTTTATCATATTGAGAGTATTAAAGGGATAGTATAATTTTTTTTTAAAAAGTGGGGTTGTATGATCTACAAATAGCCCCTAAGTGCTTTAATTGCAGTAGAAGACTCTCTGCACTCCTCCCGTTAGCAACGCCAGCCCATAGCCCTGCCCAGAGATTTACAACATACAGTGTTGTGAACAGACCCAAAGAAACGGCATATTTTCACGGCCTAAAAGAGGTTTTACCTGAAAAAAAATACACAGTTCCATTGTTCCCTATAATATAATTTTTTCCAGCCCCTCAAAGTGCAGGAAAAACACAGTTTTTATTTGGACCTAACCAACTGCTGGTCGGCGGGTGCTAACCCTGGGCGGAGGGATACGTGAGTTGGTTAGGTCCAAATAAAAACTGTGTTTTTCCTGCACTTTGAGGGGCTGGAAAAAATTATATTATAGCGAACAATGGAACTGTGTATTTTTCTTTCAGGTAAAACCTCTTTTAGGCCGTGAAAATAGGCCGTTTCTTTGGGTCTGTTCACAACACTGTATGTTGTAAATCTCTGGGCAGGGCTATGGGCTGGCGTTGCTAACGGGAGGAGTGCAGAGAGTCTTCTACTGCAATTAAAGTACTTAGGGGCTATTTGTAGATCATACAACCCCACTTTAAAAAAATTCTACTATCCCTTTAAAGTTCGCTGACTTAGTGAAAATTAAAACTGCATATAATATACAAAGCAAAGAATAATTTACTCCCTAACAAAGTTTAAAGAATGTTTGCCAGAATAATGACTACATTAAAAAGCTTGTGTTGTGTATCTCTGTGGCTGCCACAGGAGCTCCAACAAAGCAAAAACATAACACAGTTTACAAAGAAATGAAAACATAGTATGATAGAAAGCTATAAACAGGACTGATCGTTTGGGATCTGACTGCAACTTTAATGCTGTTGATTTATTTTAGCTTCATCTGTTGATCTGATGTATAGGTTTATGTGTAGGCTGCATCTGAATCAGAAAATGAGCTAATTGCTGTTTTGGTTCATCCTGTACAGTTCTGTCAGACTCTCATCCAGACTGGCCAATCATTTCAGAGTATGTCTGTGTTGGCTTTGTACTTTCTTATTCTTATTCTGTCTCTTTTGTATTGTGTTTTTTTGTGTGATATGGATCCCCTTGGGTCTGAAATAAAGAATGAATTGAATGTAAGATTTATGCTACTTTCTCCATAGGTTTAACTGAAAAGAAGAATTAAAGGGTCTGCACTTATAATAATAATAATAATAATAATAATAATAATAATAATAATAATAATAATAATAATCTTTATTATGGACTCGAAAAAGTGGTCCACTCTCATACACATACACACTTAGGCTAACATACAAGACAAAACCAAGTAGACAAACAACCAAACAAATAATATAAAATACAGTAATTTGTCACTGTTAGTTTAAAAGAAACAGTGCAAACTATTGTGCCAGTGCTTACGAAGCCTGGATGGATGTGAGCCGATATCCCATCATGGGGCAGGTTAAGGCCTTGATAATACAGTTAACAGATAGGTCCAAACGACACATGAAATTGAACATCAGCTTGCGCAACAATGCAGGACGTGTTGGTACATTAGAAGATACAAATAACTAGCTGGCACTGTGCCACCTAGGAACACGTAGCAACAACCTCATGGCGTCATTATAAGCCACTTTTAGCCTCTGCATACTTTTCATTCTGTAGGAAGACCAGAGATGAGCTGTATATAGGGGGGTGACATTTGAACAGAGCACATTTGACATCAACAGAACATATAGAAAATGTTCTTAACAGCATATTGGCCTGTGCATATCCCTCTATGGTACGCATTATGATACCAGTGGGGAAAAAATGTTTGGAGTGTTTTTATGTCTCAAAATAGACTAAATAAACATAATCTAAAGACATTTTTAAAAATTATTTATTTTTGGAAGTTTTTGGGATTTTTTGCCTGTAGGCAACATTGTACCATTACAGTTCATCATATACTGTATTAGAAACACCAGTCTCTGTAGACTTTCACCTTCACTGGCCTCATCCTCATCCCAATTCTCATTCTCATCTTCCTCATCATCATAATAGTAGCCTGATGTTTACTTTACTGCATCCAAAATCACATTTATTAAGGATAAAAAACAAAATTATGATGAATTATATGTTTTTGAACATTATATTTACACCTAAACACACACTACCATAGTCTCATAATGCAATTTTGATTCCATAATGGTCCACTGTTGCCTCAAGGCAACATTGCAATTTTCTATAATGGTACGTTGTTGCTTTCGGGCAACAGGTGCATTTTAACAGGTTTCCATTATTTAATAAGTATATAAATTGCATGGAACTATTAAAAATTAAACTTTACTAATCTATCAGTGTAAATATATTTTTTTCCAGATGAAAAAGGGCCAGGAAGTTGTGTTTTCAGACCGTTTTAGTGGAGCAAAATGGCAAACCTGTTTCTTTGAAAAAGTCTGCAGAAAAGGGTTTCAGTATGGCTTCTTGAAAGTCATGTGATAAATTAAAGCATTGTTAGTGGTTCTCTAAGGTCTCCTCTCTTTTTTAAAAAAAAAAAAAAAGTATTACAGCATTAAATGGGATGAATTGTGGAGATGTGAGAGGCCAAAAAGTGGTATGTTGCCTGAGGGCAACATGGTACGTACTGTATATAAGCTGAATAGCGTCAGCATACACCTTTTCTATCTATGTAATATTTAGGAATTAAGTTTGAATGAATGAATGCGTTATTGAATGTTGTGACGCCTTTCTGTAACAATCGGTGCACCAGATGTACTACTACTACTACTACACAGCAGACCTGTTGAGTTACTACAGTCACGTTTCTCATCATCTGCTGAAGGTGAAACATGAAGGATTCTCCACCGTCCAACATGTGTGAGAGAAGTCTCCAGCTCCAGCTCCAGCTTCACATGCTCAAACCTAGTTTCATTTCTAAAACCGAAAACAACTCGTGACAGTCAGTCGTCAATGGATGGAACAGTTCCTGCAGCTCTGTTGTCTTCCTTCACATTCCATTATGTAACCACCTCCATTCTAGCTGCGAGAGCGATCTGATCTGACCCCAAGAAGCTGTTACAACACCACAACCTGACTTCATTTCAAACTTACAGCTGATTCCACACAGACATACACTGTAAACTGTTTTCTTGTCTGTAACAACATCTATTGCACGTCTGTCCGTCCTGGGTGAGGGATCCCTCCTCTGTTTCTCACCCTGAGGTTTCTCCGATTTTTCCCTGTTAAAAGGGTT
Source organism: Trachurus trachurus (assembly GCF_905171665.1). Classification (NCBI taxonomy): domain Eukaryota; kingdom Metazoa; phylum Chordata; class Actinopteri; order Carangiformes; family Carangidae; genus Trachurus; species Trachurus trachurus. Next base: position 4,595,702 of record NC_139892.1, read on the forward strand.
TTCCATGGAGTTTTTCCTCAGTCGATGTGAGGGTCTGAGGACAGAGGATGTTGTTACGATGCCATGTAAAGCCCTTTGAGACAAACTGTTTGTAAAAACGGGCTATACAAATAAAATTGCCTTGCCTTGCCTGGAGACAGACTACTACTACTACTACGGCTTCAGCTCGGTAGACTTGACTGTAAAACGGGACAATGGACAGAAGTAAGTTAACTTACCGAGCCGCTCCCGTTAAGAACAGTTTTAGTATCACAGTGACATGGCTGCCGCTGCATTAAAGAGCAGCCAGGCCGTTAGAGGAGACAGGACACAGCAGCTGGGAGGTCCAGTCCACACATTCAACAGATGAAACTACCAACACGACTTTCGAAATGAACCTTCTTCCTGTGAAGGAAAAAAAAAACCAACTGTCCTTCCGGGCTCCGCCGATGCCTTCAAGAACAGCTCTGATTTTTCAACTCTCGTGATGCTTTCAAATACAAATCGTGCGTTTCTCTACTTTGGTATGTCGAGTGAGGTCAAGTGCCATTGGGTGGATGTTGAAATACGGAAAATGTCAAAGTCTAGTCATCAGATAACAGACAGCGGAGTTTATATTGCTTAAATATCAAATGTAAAGAAATGTGGAAAAATAACCCTAACTGAGACCTAAACTGTGTTGCTGCAGACAAATAAAAGCTGAAATGAGAAAATGTGATTTTTGCAACCACAGTAGCATGTGTCAGTAAGACTATGTGACTTTTTAAAATGTATTTATCACTTTTCTATATCAAAAACATTGAAATCATTGGTTAAGCATTCCTTACACAAGTTGTCCCAATGTGTCTTGACCATATCATAACAACAATCTGGACCCAAAGTCCCAACGTGCTTCTCAGTTTTTCATGGAACTTTTAGATTTCCCCTCATCCAATTAAAGTCACGTTCTGTCCCTTTAGAACGTTTTTGTAAAGAATGAGAGAGGGGGGAAACTGAACAATACAAAACAACAACAACAAGAAAAAGGTGCTATAGGCTACAAAAAAATAAATGAAAAGAAAAGAAAAAATCCTAAATGGCTATCAGCGGGTTCAGAGTGGTTGACCTTGGTTCAAATTATTATGTTGGAATTTTATATCAAGACTAGGCCTACATAAAGTACATCACTAGCCCACATCCTAATAAAACACATGAAATGAGCTCGTTGTTGATGTATTATTTGATTTCACTTGAGTCCAACTTGTTTAACACAACTATGTAGGCTATTTTATTTTTTAATCTATGATTTGGAGGTATTTCCAGTAGGCCGCGAAGGCAGCGTGACTATCTACGCAGCATGCAGCACTGGTTGGTTACTAATTGTCTACTGTACGTTCAGCTGCAAAACAAACAAGGGGTAAAGGGGGGTCGGTGTGGTCGCTGTGGTTCCATCGCCCCTACACTGCAGTGTGTAATGCTGGTAGTGGTCTAGCTGGGGGTCTGGGGGTCTGGGGGACTGGAGAGACGCTGCTGGGGGAATATGAAAGAAAACCATTTTGGACTGTTGTTGTTGATCTTTCGCGATGAATTGTGGGCATTTCTCGCTCTGCCCTCCCTGGTCCTCCCTGGTCCTCCCAACTTCTTACAGCTGCGTCAAGCGCAGACACGATACACACGATGTCACCGGAAACTCACTTATTTATTTCAAAACAAAAGGGGGAAACGCACGTCTTTGGGAAATAAAAGTCATTAAGTAAATTAACTAATTAATTCAATGTTTTATTGGAAAGATATTTATGAATGTTCTTTCCCTCCACACTATGGATAGATTATAATTTCATTTAATTTACTTTGGGGTTTTTTTAATCGCTGTTTTTAAATCCCCTTGGTGAAAGCACAAAATGTTTCTATTTGTACCTTGAAACCTGTATGCAGATCAGTGTTGTGTTAGAAACAAATATTGATTTGATGAATAAAATACTACTGATGACTTAGAAATACAGTCTAAATTCACAACATCCATGCTGGAGAAATTGTGGCGAGCACAATGCAAACCACTCACACATTTTCTATTTCTGCCCATCACTAAAACCATTTTGGAAAAAAATTATAGAATCTATTTTTTCGACATTGGAACCACAATGCATTGTTTTAGGAATAACACCAGCTGAACTTACAACAGAAAAAGACAAATACTGATACAGAATAGCAGCTCTACAGCAAATAACAAGAAATTGGCAAAAATCCATATCACCTTCTTTTAATAACTGGATATTAACTTTAATATATAAACAATATTTTGGAAATGGAAAAAAAATTACATATAGAATCAGTCAGAAATCAAGAACCAGAATGTCTGAAAAGATGGAAGTGGATTTATTATATAAATAAATAAAACTGATGAGTCCAGCCCTGAAGAAATGTTTACTAGATCTTCAAAGAGAATACATTTGTGTACTGTATTTTTGTCCTATCTTATGTTTTTTTTTCTTCAACAGTATTTGTCCCATCTCTTTTCCCTCCCTTTATTATTATTGATATTCATTTATTATTATCTATTTATTTTTTAATTTCTTTTGATGTTTTTCACTACAAATAGCATAAATGTTGTAGGAATGCTCCAATGACTAAAAAGATATGTACTGGAACATGAACTTGTGCAATCCTGCAATACTATATTTAAAAAAAGTATAAGTAAAGCTAAAAAAAAAAATAAAAAAAATCTTACACTGCCTTTTGAGTCTTTGGCGAGCTCGCGCTTCCCAATCTGTTTTACTTTGAAAATCTGCGCCGGAAGCTGCGCTCGCGCCGTCCAGCTCGACACCGGTAAATGCTTCATTCCCTCCATTCATTTCACTGGCACACAGTCGCATCCCAGCAGCGAGCCCTCCCCTCCCCTCCTGCTTCTCTCCGGCTGAAAGATGGCTGCTCCGGTGGTGGTGAGACGCTCCGGCCCACCGCTCTGCCCCAGCTTTGCGGAGGTCTGCTCGTTCCTGGAGCGATACGGAGCGACGCTGGATCTGCCCGAGATCACTTTCCCACTGATGGAGAAGTATCTGCGGGACACAACGACAGGTGAGGTGTCGGTACAAGTGCTGCTTGGTACTGGGGCCAAGAAGTGGTGGGTAGCTGCGACACTTGAAACCGAAAGAGAAGGGGCTACCACTACCACCACCGCCGCCACCACCACCACCACCATCATCATCATCGTGATGATGAGGATGACGAAAAATGTTGTTCGTGTGTGTTCGCGTGTGTGTGTGTGTGTGTGGGCCGACAGAGCAGCAGCAGAGCGGGAGTTTAGTCCGCCAGCTCCTCCGCTGTCTGACCGGCTGTGTTGCTCCGTGTCACCCCGGCTCAGGCTCGCTGTTCCTGGAGGACAAACTGTGTTTGGTCCAAGTTTGAGCGGAAACATGTTGGCAGAGAAGACGTAGCTGCTAACACAGAGCTAGCCCCCCTCCCTCCCCTCCCCTTCCTCCAAACACCAACCACTCCACACTGTGTGCTGCGTTAGTGCAGAAGTTAGGTGGGAAAGATAGACACGGAGAGCAGGATGTAACACGGCAGCCCGTGGGGTCAGCGTTACAGTCAAGTGACAGATAGTCAATAATGTTGTCAGGTGTGGTGTTGATGTGTTAACGCCATGATGCAGCAGCAGCAGCAGCAGCAGCAGCAGCTAGCTCAAAGCTCCGGACTGTTGTCAGGTGTACATGTTACCGGCCTGGCCTCACAGCCAGCCCCGCCGGAGAGACACCAGAGTTCCCGGTGTGTGTATCATGTGTGTTTATCACGGACTCACGGCGGCAACCCCCCCACTCCCACCCGTGTTTTAGCCGGAGCCACTGGTGTTAGCTAAAAGCAGTGGATGTTATTTTTTGGGCTGTCAACTGTGCACAGGCGCAGTAGGGACTCCGGATGCTGCTGCTGCTGCTGCTGCTGGCTAACGAGCTAGCATCAGGCTAGCATCCAGCTTTCTGTTAACTTTAAGTTCACGTAAAAACACCGAGACCGACACGGAGCTGAGCAGTGTGTTGTGTTATGTTGTGTTGTGTGAGACTGTGTGTGACTGTGTGTTCACACCAGGAGCTGTCGAGTGAACAGGCCGTCCTGTGTGTTAGCTCAGTAACGTTAGTTTTCTACCTCCGTTAGTTGTGTTGCTCACCATAAATTCACTTGTTAGTCATTCTGGCTGATGTTACCACTGTAGCTAACTGGTGTGTAGCTGACGGGTGGACTGGGCCAGGGTTCAGCAGCTGTATGTGTTGTGTTCCTGCTGGAGCTCAGACTGGACAGTGTGATAAAGTAGAAAGTTCTCCCAGCAGACAGACCTAGACCTAGACCTAGACCTGGACCTGGACCTGGACCTGGAGCTAACGGCTCCACCACAGTCTCACCTCCAACACTCCGGTTTAAGTGTCTGTGGCTTTTTCTCTTTTGAAATAATGAAAACAAAAAACAAAATACAGATCACACATGAGGTTTGAATATTACTGAAATTTATTTTATCCTTTGGCTACTCGGTCACTTCTCTACTTGATGACTTAAGTTCACCCAAAATTCAAATTTCACTCATTATCTACTCACCCTCATGTCGACTAAGAGCTGGGAGAATTTTCATAGTCCTCCGTTCCTTCTCTGAGTTACGGGGGGGTCTCGGCATAGCAGTGCATTTCCATATAATGGTTGTCAATGGATACCAACTTTCTTCATCCAAAAAGACACACCAAAAAACATCCAAATACCTCCATACTGCTCGTCTGTAATGTCCCTCTTGTATTGAAGCCCCGACATGAGAAATTGTTCCGCCGGTCACACAGGAAGAGCAGTGAACTGAGACACTGGGATCTTCCGCTACAAACAAGCTTAAAATATAGACTTATTTAATTTCTTTCGGAACAATTACTCATGCCGGGGAAATTTGAATTTTGGGTGAACTATCCCTTTAAACCTAGAAAATGTGAAAAACATGTTTAAAAAAGTCTCACTATTCCCTAAGCAACATTCTCCAAATGCTTGTTTTGACCAACCAACCCCTCCACAAGCTAAGTGAATGTCAGTCAGTTGTGGGAAGCACCGACATAACAGGACATGTATTTACCAGCACTGGGTGAGCAATGTAAGGTATTCATATGGAAAATTAGATCACTGACTGCATTTTAGGTGCACCACTCCTGTCATCCATAAGCCCCTAAAGTTACAGCAGTAAATTCATCTATTACACTGATATTAGTTTGAATAGATTCCAGTCAGTATTAAGACATTTTGCCTTCACATGTGGCATGGTACATTTTCTATTCATTCAGCAGTGGAAAGCTGGTGTAGGACCAGTCTTAATAAAGTAAAAATATAATTAAAAATTTGAAAGGTGTTATTGTCTAGTTGTGTATCTGTTCTTACAAACTATTTTTCACACAACACTTATGTTTCCCTCAGAATTTTTTTTATTCTATTGAAAAGTAACTATTTCAGTTCAAATTCTTGTAGAACCCCCCCCCCAATAGAAAGAATCATACATGAAATTTCAATAAAAATGCAAAAATATGTTGGATGATGCCCTTTAATCTCAAGCTAGAAAGTGGTTTCGGCTCAAATAAACAAAACAAAAGTTGTCTCTTGGTACATGCTGATACTATGAAAAGTGTTGTGTTTCTAATCATCATGTGTTGTGTTTGCTTTCAGTCCCTAAACCCCTCGTGGAGCTCCATGTGAAGCTGCTCAGAAAATTGGGGAGGTCTGTGTCTACTGATCGCTGGGAAAAATACCTGGCTAAGGTGAGGCCTCTGTCTGTCTGCGTGTGTGGGGAGTTTGTAACTAACGTCAGAGTGGGAGCTGTGTTGCTATTCAAGAGTAAGAAAGCACTTCTATTAGAGGAGAAGTGACTGTATGTGATGGTTTTGTCCCGTAGGTTTGCCAGGAGTTGAACAGCACCTGGGCATGGGAGCTGGACCAGAAGGGCTACCAGGAGATGTCCATGGAGTGCAAGTCCAGCATCCTCAAAGTATGATGATGTGTCTGTTTTTACTTCATGTATTTATCCAAAAGGTGAAACCATCACTGTTCGGGGTCTGTTCTTCCATACGCGCATACCAGACTTTCAGATTCACTAAATGATGCAATTTATAAATCGACGGTCGTATTTTGATCAACATTACGTCTCAAATAGATGATTTCACTCGTAAGCCGTGTAATAAGCGGGATGATGTAGAGTTAGTTGGTTGTTATGGAGAAATAAACCCCAACATACTTCCTGTGGGGCTTGACAACACAACACATCTCATGCAGGGGAAGCTAACTAAAAGTAAATGACTAGTTGTAGAGAGCTGCAGCCCAGAAGGAAACAGTTGATCTTCATTTAAAGGTAGGGGAGGGGATTCTTTTCTTTTCTTTTCTTTTTTTAAACTTTCTTTTTAATTTCACATTTTTGTTTTGCGACAGCAAGACAAGCTCATCAGAAAAGTAACACAAAATCCCAGCCTTCCGCTGTCACAAATCCCAACATGCAACACAAGATAATACAACATAACACAAGAAAAAAACACAAACAAAGGACAAAAAGAAAATAAAGAAAAGAGATTATTTTCTAGAGCTTCTTTTACTGGATCGCTTGAAATCCTCTTCACACCCCGATTGTAACCAATTAATGACATTTTTATTGTATTTTTTAGTATATTTTTGGGCTTTTTCACCTTTAATCAATAGTCGATAATCGATAGTATAGGCGTCGCGCTGCTCCTCTTTTCACACAGTCTCGTTGTTTTCCTTTCAGTATCTCTGCGAGTGTCAGTTTGATGACAATCTCAAGTTCAAGATGGCGGTCAACGAGGAGGACCCGGAGAAGATGCGGCTGCAGCCGGTGGGTCGGGACCGCTACGGTCTGATGTACTGGCTGCAGCTGGACCAGGAGCAGAACATCCGGCTGTACACGGAGGAGCAGGACGACCTGGACGGATCCACATGGAAGTGTATAGTCAGGTACTACCTGCCTGAGGAAAAAAAAACTATTTGGCTTTTATTTTCTCTATTTATTTTCCCAAAATGTAGTTTGATTAGCGATTGATCATTCTATTGCTTGAATTGAAGTTGCAGTGGTGTCCTCCCCTCTAAATACCCAGGGGGCAAAGCAAAAAAACAGACACGGAGCTTTGTAAAAGGTTTGACAGCAGAGATGATATGTAGGAACTTGAAGGATTAAAACCTGGGTGGACAACCTGGTCAACTAGCTGCTGGAAAGCTACAGGGGCCAAAACCCCTTTCTTGGGTAGTTTTGCTGGCGAAATGATGTAAATGCAAATATTTAGGTACTACAATGGCATTAATAGTCATACAACTATAACATTTGGCAGAGAGTATCTTGACACATAGGGGGAGGCATGAAAAAAAGATTCTGGGGTTTGTTGCAACTCGATTTTAAGATATCACCCTCAACATCCCAAAAAAGACAAAAAAAAAGTACTGTTCGCCTGACAAATTCTCATGAAATGTATTATTTTTCAGCACTTTATGGAGAATATCTATGCCTAACATGTATATAGAAAACTTCCTTAATTCATAAGCTTCCATTTGAGTCCAAGATAGCCTTTCTACTAGCTACTGGAAAGCTACAGGCTGGCTCCAAACAATGAAACACCTATTGTGAAACAGTGAACAGATAGATAGAGAAGACCGTTGGCCACAGCAAGTGGGGCTTTGGAGATAGAAAGGCTATCTTGGACTCAAATGGAAGCTTATGAATTAAGGAAGTTTTCTATATACATGTTAGGCATAGATATTCCCCATAAAGTGCTGAAAAATAATAATTTTCATGAGAATTTGTCAGGTGAACAGTACTTTTCTTTTGTCTTTTTTGGGATGTTGAGGGTGATATCTTAAAATCGAGTTGCAACAAACCCCAGAATCTTTTTTTCATGCCTCCCCCTATGTGTCAAGATACTCTCTGCTAAATGTTATAGTTGTATGACTATTAATGCCATTGTAGTACCTAAATATTTATATTTACATCATTTCGCCAGCAAAATGACCCCAGAAAGGGGTTTTGGCCCCTGTAGCTTTCCAGCAGCTAGTTGACCAGGTTGTCCACCCAGGTTTTAATCCTTCAAGTTCCTACAGATCATCTCTGCTGTCAAACCTTTTACAACGCTCCCTGTCTGTTTTCCAAAAAACTGTGATTTTGCCCCCTGGGTAAAAGGAATTGTACGGTACTTGTAAAGATGAATTGGTTCCCATTGTTTGAGCCCCTTATCAATCTGTCTTTTCAGGACTCGTAATGACTTGGCTGAAGCTCTGGAGCTGTTGAAGGCTCAGGTTGATCTAAACCAGAATCAGGACAAGGATAAGGACCAGAATCAGGACAAAGACCAGATCCAGGACCAGAACCAGAACCAGAACCAGAACCAGAACCAGAACCAGAACCAGAACCAGAACCAGAACCAGAACCCAGCTGGATCTAGGAGTGCCAGCCCCACAGAGAAAGATGCAGGTATGTCAGGCCAATGAATCCATGTTGCTACATTATGGATGGAAAAAGAATCAGTGCATTGTGGGCCTGTGAATACATGTAGGTATTAAAGCAGATATCAGCTTCACGGCCGTTTCGGCTAATGCTGCGTTCAAGGCAGGCTTTTGAAACCGTAAGTTACAGCTTCAAGTCACAACTACGACTTGGTAGCGTTCCAGGTAACCCGTAGCTCGTGTTTTTACCATCCTGTTGTCTGTGAAAGTTCCCTATAACGGCCACTCGTAACTTCCGACCCGTGAACTCGTACCAGATCGAACTGGTATGACTTCACAGGAAGGAAAAACACAAAGTACGAGTTTCTTTGAACGCACCATGAGTTAGCAGCCCCCGCCCTTGTCAGGCATCAATTGTTCCTCGTGCTACGTCACCACATTCACGCGCATCCCTTGGCTGCACACACAGCCCTTCATGCCGTTCTCTCTCCTCATTGGATAACACTTGTATCCCATAAGGAAAATTTTCTCCTCGGGTTACAGCAGAGCAGAGTGACGGAGAGACTCGTGTTTAGGCTGAAATACTTCATGTAAGTGATTGCTGACGGAAAATAGGACTATTTAGGACTTATATTAACAAAAACATTCCACTGATATCTGCTTTAATGCTGCGTTCATAACAACTCGGAGGTCGTAATTCCCAACTCGGAAATTTCCGACTTCCGACATCATTGCGTTCACGCTGCAGGAACTCGGAAGAGAAAAAACATGGATACCTGAAGGAAGTTTGGCGTATTGTGGCTCATCGCTGAATACGAAAATTCAATGCAGCAGTAAATGATGTTTATTTTGGAGGAGAGGAGACGCTGCAGACGAGTGCACATATAATGTTACAGCCTTGATAACAGTTAAACGTTATTTCCGGAACACAATTTCACACCATACAACAATCACAGCTTAATATAAACGTATTTCATATAGGCTACTGCAATATTACACAAAAATATGCATTCAAACTTCAACAAATAACTTAAAACGTCTAAATTCTAACCGTTTAAGACGAGGGCTGCATGTTTTGATGTTGTTGTGACGTCAAGTCGGAAAGTCGGAGCTCTGATATGATACCCGAGTTCCCGACCTGTAATTTCCGAGTTCGACGCCGTTCAATTCATTTTTTTTTTACAACTCGGAGCTGGTTTTTTTCCAACTTCCGAGTTGTCTTGAACGCAGCATAAATGTACAGTGAAAAGAAAGCAGACATTCTAGTAGTGGTCGTCAAAGGCAACCTGAGTGTAGACAGACTGAAGAGGAGAGGCAGCCGCCACAGCCACTCAACAGTTATTATTATTTATTCCATGGCTCATTCTGATTGGTCTGTTACAGAGCCTCTGACCCGGTGTCAGCTCTCGTTTATGCGACTCCACGACACGAACGCGCCCGTAAACCGCAATCTCTTGTTTATGACAGATACGACTACACAAATACACACATGGTAACATGTGTATGATAATCCATCGATCCACTGATTGATTATCGAAAGCTTCGTTGAAAACAAATGCACATGACTAGATGATGCAATTTATAAATCAACGGTTGTATTTTGATCAACATTACGTCTCAAATAGATGATTTCACTCCTAAGCCGTGTAATAAGCGGGATGATGTAGAGTTAGTTGGTTGTTATGGAGAAATAAACCCCAACATACTTCCTGTGGGGCTTGACAACACAACACATCTCATGCAGGGGAAGCTAACTAAAAGTAAATGACTAGTTGTAGAGAGCTGCAGCCCAGAAGGAAACAGTTGATCTTCATTTAAAGGTAGGGGAGGGGATTCTTTTCTTTTCTTTCTTTTTTTAAACTTTCTTTTTAATCTAAAAAGACAAGCTCATCAGAAAAGTAACACAAAATCCCAGCCTTCCGCTGTCACAAATCCCAACATGCAACACAAGATAATACAACATAACACAAGAAAAAAACACAAACACATGTAAAGGACAAAAAGAAAAAAAAGAAAAGAGAAATCCTCTTCACACCCCGATTGTAACCAATTAATGAAATGTTTTTTTTTTTGTTTTTTAAAGTATATTTTTGGGCTTTTTCACCTTTAAAGGGATAGTTCACCCAAAATTGAAATTTCACTCATTATATCATATCTACTCATCCTCATGTGGACTAAGGGCTGGGAGAAGTTTCAGAGTCCTCCGTGGCTTCTCTGAGTTACAGGGGGTCTCGGCGTAGCAGTGCATGTCCATATAACGGTTGCAAATGGATACCAACTGTCTTCGTAACAAAAAGACACACCAAAAAACATCTAAATGCCTCCATGCTGCTCGTATGTAATGTCCGTCTTGTATTGAAGCCCCGAAATGCGAAATTGTCCTGAAAAAAATTAAATAAGTCTATATTTCAAGCTTGTTTGTAGCGGAAGCTCCTCTTGAAGAATAGACTTATTTAATTTTTTTCAGGACAATTTCGCATTTCGGGGCTTCAATACAAGACGGACATTACATACGAGCAGCATGGAGGTATTTGGATGTTTTTTGGTGTGTCTTTTTGTTACGAAGACAGTTGGTATCCATTTGCAACCATTATATGGACATGCACTGCTACGCCGAGACCCCCTGTAACTCAGAGAAGCCACAGAGGACTCTGAAACTTCTCCCAGCCCTTAAGCCAGGAACACACCGCCACGACGCTTCCCGACGCGTCCCGACGCCGACGGCTTTGGCCGACGAGTCTGTCGCCTCTCGTCGGGAGAAAGGAAAAAGTGAAACACACTGCCCCGACTGCCGGCCAGAGCGACTGAGTGGCGAGGACTCCCCCATAGAAATACAGACCAATACAGACCAGGGGCAGCCCTGCTCACTTTTCATTCAAACAAACTAATGCCACTGCCACAGTTAATTTCATCAATGAGACCAACATTTACCTCCCCAAAACAATTTAACCAGCCACGTGTTAACGGCGCTAAAGCCGAAATTAAAACAGTTTTTAGCAGCTTACTGCTGTGGCTCGGTTGCCGCGAATTGGCGATAGCCGATGCTAATTTCTGTTAGCCCGTCTATGGTGTTTTACATTACACGTTAGCATTAAGCTAGCGGGCTTTATATGCTTAGTTGTGAGCTGTGTGTGTTTTGAACGTTGTTTCAAACTATGTGGGTTTGATTGAACATCTTTGATGTTTAAATATATATATATTGCCGCTTAATATATTGCTTTACTCCTCTTTTTATTTTGTATACCATTTTTACTGTAGCACAGGCTAGGACACAGTTTGTTTACTGTGGTCACTTCCGTTCCTCCCACACACCGCGCTGATTCGCTTAGGGCACCGCCAATCAGAATCGCCATAGCTAGCACACAGCCAATCAGAGTACCTGACGAGTCTACTCTCCCGACGGCCGACGAGTCCCGACTGAGCATGTTCAATCGGCCCCGACGAGACCCGACAAGACCCGACAAGACCCGACGCTCCCCGACGGAGAGGAACACACCAAACAGACGAGCTGCCAACGCCGTCCGACGAGGCCAGACGCCCGGCGGTCGGCTCGGTGTGTCCCTGGCTTTAGTCCACATGAGGGGGAGGAGATAATGAGTGAAATTTCACTTTTGGGTGAACTATCCCTTTAATCGATAGTATAGTGGAGAGAGAGACGGGAAAATGAGAGGCAGAGAGAGGGGGGATGACATGCAGCAAAGGGCTGCCTGAGAATTAACTCAATGTTTTTTCACAAAAATGTCAAGTCACCTGTGGAACGAACACCATCCAATCATATTGAACGCTACAAACCAATTCATTGGATTGTGATGTGTCTATCAAACTTTCAAAACCAATAGTGTATTTTCCTGCTCCAACTTCCTACTTCTACCTATCTCTAAATCTCATCTGGTCATTCTCTGTATCTTCCAGCATCAGTAATAATGTCGTTGTGTGTGTGTCTCCTCTGATGCTTTAGGGGACGAGGCCACAGGAAGCAGCAGCTGGAAACCCAAGGCCTCTGATGATGAAGTCACCATGAAGGATGAGCCTGTAGAGCCTGTAGAGCTTGGAGAGCCTGGAGAGCCAGAGAAAGCCACACAGCAAGGTGGGTACCTGTATGGAAGTTCTTATCACTTGTTAGTGAGTCTAACAGTTAAGCCAGGGACACACCGGCCCGACCGTCGGGCGTCGGGAGCTCGTCTGTTTGGTGTGTTCCTCTCCGTCGGGGAGCGTCGGGTCTTGTCGGGTCTTGTCGGGTCTCATCGGGGCCGATTGAACATGCTCAATCGGGACTCGTCGGCCGTCGGGAGAGTAGACTCGTCGGGTACTTTGATTGGCTGTGTGCTAGCTATGGCGATTCTGATTGGCGGTGCCCTAAGCGAATCAGTGCGGTGTGTGTGTGGGAGGAACGGAAGTGACCACAGTAAACAAACGAAAATGGTATACAAAATAAAAAGAGGAGTAAAGCAATATATTAAGCGGCTATATATATATATATATATATATATATATATATATATATATATATAAACATCAAAGATGTTCAATCAAACCCACATAGTTTGAAACAACATTCAAAACACACACAGCTCACAACTAAGCATATAAAGCCCGCTAGCTTAATGCTAACGTGTAATGTAAAACACCATAGACGGGCTAACAGAAATTAGCATCGGCTATCGCCAATTCGCGGCAACCGAGCCACAGCAGTAAGCTGCTAAAAACTGTTTTAGCGCTTTAGCGCCGTTAACACGTGGCTGGTTAAATTGTTTTGGGGAGATAAATGTTGGTCTCATTGATGAAATTAACTGTGGCAGTGGCATTAGTTTGTTTGAATGAAAAGTGAGCAGGACTGCCCCTGGTCTGTATTTCTATGGGGGAGTCCTCGCCACTCAATCGTTTTGGTCGGCAGTCGGGGCAGTGTGTTTCACTTTTTCCTTTCTCCCGACGAGAGGCGACAGACTCGTCGGCCAAAGCCGTCGGCGTCGGGACGCGTCGGGAAGCGTCATGGCGGTGTGTTCCTGGCTTTAGACGGAGATCACTAAATAAAGTCTGGATGGATAGAATCTGAAAGAAGAAGGAGTTTGGGCCAGTGTGTTAGTGTATTGGAAAGGCCACACCAGAGAGCTGGCAGGAAGTAACAACTGACACACAACAACCACTCCTGTTGTGTCTGTCACTGCACATGAGGATGAAGTATCCACCACTACTAGTTTATTCCACTGGTTAAGCTGCCAGATGCAAGAAGAGCAGAGAACTGGTGATGAAGGGATGGATGTGTTAACCCTCCTTATTGTCCTCCTCGGTGAAGGAAGGAAGGAAGGAAGGAAGGAAGGAAGGAAGGAAGGAAGGAAGGAAGGAAGGAAGGAAGGAAGGAAGGAAAGAAGGACGAAGGGAAGGAAGGAAGGAAGGACAAAGGGAAAGAAGGAAGGAAGGGAAGGAAGGAAGGCAGGAAGGAAGGAAGGAAAGAAGGATGAAGGGAAGGAAGGACGAAGGGGAAAAAAGGAAGGAAGGAAGGAAGGAAGAAAAGAAGGACGAAGGGAGGGAAGGAAGGCAGGAAGGACAAAGGGAAAGAAGGAAGGAAGGACGAAGGGTAAAAAGGAAGGAAGGCAGGCAGGAAGGACAAAGGGAAAGAAGGAAGGAAGGAAGGAAGGAAAGATGGACGAAGGGTAAAAAGGAAGGCAGGCAGGAAGGACAAAGGGAAAGAAGGAAGGAAGGAAAGACGGACGAAGGGAAGGAAGGAAGGAAGGCAGGAAGGACAAAGGGAAAGAAGGACGAAGGGAAGGAAGGAAGGACAAAGTGAGAGATGGGAGGAAAGAAGGAAGGGAAAAAGGAAGGTACAATAGACGGAGGGAGGGAACACCTTGGGTCAATTGGGTCAAGAAGTAAGGACGAAGGGAACAAAGGAAGGAAAGAAAAATGGAGGGAAGGAACAGATTAGGTCAAGAAAGGAAGCAGAAGGACGGAGGAAGGAAGGAAGGAAAAAAGCATTGTGGAAGGAAGGAAGGGAGAAAGGAAGGAAGGAAAGAAGGAAGGAAACAGGTTGGGTAAATTTGAGCCAATAGGACAACAGGAGGGTTAATAGTAAGGCACTACCACGGGCTGCATGGACCACATGGCAGCAGACAGTTTTCTATGTATAGTAAATGAGGTCCGGTCCACTAGGTGGCACCAGGAGAACACCACATCTGGCTGTGGAGCTCCACTCAAAGACAAGTCAGAGATCAGACAAGAATAAGAACAGAGATATGTTTCACTTTTCTCCAGCTGAATGCCTTTTATTGTTATTTACACCAGTGGTACGAATGGAATGAAGATTGCAAGCCCCATGTGGTTAAAGGAGACAGTGAAGGCTCCAACAATAACAAAGTAAACAGTCAGGTTATATATTGCACAGTCCTTTTTGGTGTAAGATCAGTGTAAGAGCAGCAATATGTCAGTCCATGTTTCTGTCCCGAGTAGGGATGGGCATGAATAATCCATGATCCATCATTGATCGTTAAGAATTTTATCATCATGTTAAATTTTTATCGATCTATCTAAAGTTGTCATGTAATTAGAGTGCAGAGATTGTTATGGAGAAATAAACCCCGCTTTTATTTCTTCATAACAACCAACTAACTCTACATTATCCCGCTTATTACACAGTTCACCAGTGAAATAATTCATTTGAAACGTAATGTTAATGAAAATAGACTTTTATGGATTTATAAATTGCATCATTTAGCGCATCTGCAGCCTCCTCCCTTTATAATCAATCAGTAGATGGAACGTTATGAGACAGAGCTGTTTTGGAGGCAAATGCGTAGCCACAACTATGGACTGTATTTGCTTCATGTGTCGTAATGTTACACAATTAGACGTTATTATCTCGTAGCGTGGTGAATGTGCAGGTCACAACTTGTCCACCAGAGTGTTTTGGAGTTGCTGGATTGTGTATTTGATGAAGGAAACCAAAAAAATCCCATGAGCCTCCGTAGCCTAGCTCTGAGCAGCTCGCGGCTCTTTGATGGTAATCGATCATGAAGTCCGTGATCGATTGTTTTGTTTTTCTTCCTTTTTTTTCCTTTTTGACACCGGTTCTCATCGCCTGATTTTGGAGATATGCAGTGTTTTTTTGCCATTACTTTCATTATTTCCGCTACAATCGCGGGATGATACAGGAGTTACGATCGCGCACCCCCCCCCGGCCGCCGAAGCTTCGATTTTGATCGATTTTATGTGCGCGAAGCTTCGATTATCAAAATATGATAATCGGGTCAGCCCTAGTATTTGATGAGTTTGATGAGGGAAACGTAGAAATACCGTGCTGCTCACGTCTCTGCTCCGCCGATCTAAAAATAGCTTGCACTGACAATAAAGGTAATGAACCTACTGCTATGACTAAAGGGATTATGGCAATAGGCCATTTTGCCAAAATGTTGAAATATCCCTTTAAGATGAAGTGTTCGGAGGTCCTCCAATCACAAACAGTGCCTTAAGTGAACATTCAAATCAAAACGGGTAACTTCCTGTTGGGTTAAAGGGATAGTATTATTATTTTTAAAGTGGGGTTGTATGATCTACAAATAGCCCCTAAGTACTTTAATTGCAGTAGAAGACTCTCTGCACTCCTCCCGTTAGCAACGCCAGCCCATAGCCCTGCCCAGAGATTTACAACATACAGTGTTGTGAACAGACCCAAAGAAACGGCCTATTTTCACGGCCTAAAAGAGGTTTTTACCTAAAAAAAAAAATACACAGTTCCATTGTTCGCTATAATATAATTTTTTCCAGCCCTTCAAAGTGCAGGAAAAACACAGTTTTTATTTGGACCTAACCAACTGCTGATCAACAGGCGCTAACCCTGGGCCGGAGGGATACGTGAGTTGGTTAACTCCAAATAAAAACTGTGTTTTTCCTGCACTTTGAAGGGCTGGAAAAAATTATATTATAGCAAACAATGGAACTGTGTATTTTTTTTTCCAGGTAAAACCTCTTTTAGGCTGTGAAAATAGGCCGTTTCTTTGGGTCTGTTCACAACACTGTATGTTGTAAATCTCTGGGCAGGGCTATTATGGGCTGGCGTTGCTAACGGGAGGAGTGCAGAGAGTCTTCTACTGCAATTAAAGTACTTAGGGGCTATTTGTAGATCATACAACCCCACTTTAAAAAAAATGCTACTATCCCTTTAAGAGTCAGACTATGGTGCATCTCAGCACCCTTCACTGTGCTAGTGTGCTCGTGCTGATGATAGTTGTGTATGGGTCAACACATTATCAGCATCGGCCTTTATCATTGATAACCTGCATCAGCTGTTTATGTTTCACCAATAAAATCAATCTATGTTAAACCGCGCTCCTTTGGCTCTGATGCAGTCACCACTCTTGGCCCACAGCCATCACTGATCCAAGATCTGTGTTGGAGTTGGTGTTATTGTCTGAACAGAAAGTCTACTTAGTGTTGTGCGCTCTGTGTGTAGCAGTGTTAACCTCTCACTGTGTTTGTGCGTCTTGTAGTGCTGAAGCAGGAGGCGAGCATCAAGCAGGAAGCGGCCGAGGCCCCCCGGGTCAAAGAAGACCAGATCCCCCACAAACCCCCCGTCTTCGATAACCGCGTCAGCACCATCACCACCGTCCTCAAATCAGAACCCAGGGACGCCGACGCGCCCAAAAACGCCGTGTCGGTCGTCATGGCGCCCAGCGTGACGGTGACGAGACAGGAACCGAACAAGGAGGACGAAGCGGGCCGGTCGGTCGTCAGGAGCAACCAGCAGGCCAAGATACCCCTGAAGAAGAGGGAGCTGAAGCTGGCTGAGAGTTACCACAGCAACCACCTTAACAACAACAACAGCAGCAGCAGCAGCAGCAGCAGCAGTAGTAGTATTATTGTATGCAACCCCTCAGTGATCCAGAGTAAGGACAGTCACCAGCAGCAGCTAGTGGTCACTGCGTCCAGACAGGAGCTGACCAATGGGAGGCCGTCTCTCCTCCTGCCTCAGAAGGAGGGACAGAACGGTGTCCTAGGAGTCCTGGGCCCCGGGGCCACGGTGGGACATGTGGGGGTGATCCGCAGCCACAGGGCCCCGGGGGCCCCGGGGGCCCAGCAGCAGGAACACAACGGACCAAAGCTAGACCACTGGGGGGCCCGGGCCGGGGCCGGGGCCGGGGCCGGGGCCGGGGCCGGGGCCGGGGCCCCCGGGGACGAGGACAGGGACAGGGAGGTGAGCAGGCAGTCTGTCCTGGTGAAGAAGGCTCCTTCTGAAGGAGACACCACCGCTGTCCCTGTCCCTGTCCCTGTCCCTGTCCCCCTCCCTCCTCCTGCAGCCAAACCACCCCCCCACCACCCCCCCTCACTGTCCCAGTCCACACAGGACCCCAAGAGACCGACAGCGGAGGAGCAGGGGAGACGGACCACTGAGGAGACGCTGATTGGACAACAGAAAGAAGAGGACGTGGACGGGGAAGGAAGCAAAGAGGAGCATGAAGACGACAAGAGCACTTTAAGGAAGGGGGGGCCAGCTCTACCAGAAACACTAGAGCAGAAGTCTGAAAAGGAGCACCAGGACCAGCAGGACCAGCAGGAGCAGCAGGACCGGCCGGGAGACGGGGTCAACGGCGGCCTGGCCGTCCAGGTCAGGCTGAAGGACAGCGGACAGACTCGCCTGGAGGAAGCCTCCTCTGAGATCCAGAAAGAAGGAATCCGGCTGAAGATCAAGATCCCCCCCCACCGGAGGAACCGGTTGAAGGGTAAAGCGGTGAAGGAGGAGGGGAAGGAGAAGGAGCCGGACCAGGACCAGGACCAGGACCAGGAGCTGCAGCTGCAGGAGGAGGGCCGGCCGCTCCGCAGGTCGGCCCGGATCTGCAGGTACCTGCATCATCCAACTCATCAACAGTAGTCCAGTCATTTTAGGCCAAAGAAGGGGTCAACCTTGAACAAACTGCAACAGAAGCAAACTCAACTGGTTTTGTATCCTCAACATGTCCTGAGTGAGGGAAAAAAAGCCCAGAAGAATCTCATTAGGGGAAAGTTTAGAAAAAGACCCAAATATAGCCCATTTATACGCATATTCATTATTTTTCTCACGTGAATAGGGTCAAATTTTTAACCTTTAGATATCTCCATGAAAATTACTGTGTTGATTACTTACATTAAGACAAACAAAAAATATATTACAAGTTTTTTGAATTTTCATGCTGGTACCACCACAGCACCTTTATATATACATATGCCGTCAAAATTTATGCAAATCTTCTCATGTTAACAAAGAATTTCAAAAAAACTTGTAATACATTTTTTGTTTGTCTTAATGTAAGTAATCAACTCAGTAATTTTCATGGAGATATCTAAAGGTTAAAAATTTGACCCTATTCAGGTGAGAAAAATAATTAATAGGCGTATTATGGGCTATATTTGGGTCTTTTTCCAAACTTTCCCCTAATGGGATTCTTCTGGGCTTTTTTTCCCTCACTCAGGACATGTTGAGGATACAAAATCAGTTGAGTTTGCTTCTGTTGCAATTTGTTGAACCTTTTTTCATCAAATGACTGGACTACATGGGGTTTCCATTATAAATGTACATGTTTTTGGTCCATTGTCATCTCAAGTCCAATAAATTCAGTCCCATCTACACCTTTTTTCTTGAAGATCATCTGCTTTGCCAACCTGCAGGCCAAGCTTGAAGGTAGCCGACAGCCAGAGAAAGAAACCGCAGAAAAAACAGGCGGCGCCGAGCAGAACAAGAGGGGAGGAGGAGGAGGAGGAGGAGGAGAAAGAAGAGGAAGAGGATGAAGAGGAACAGGGCGCCACCGCAAAGAAAGACAGGAAAGCAGAAGCTGTCGGACAAGTCAGGAAACGAAGGGTAACTAGTCTCTGAATGTGTTGTCCAGTGAGTGTGAAGAGTGATAGCTGCTTTTTTGTCTCTTGACGGTTGCTCTGCTGCGTTTCCAGGGTAAGAGGAGGCACCGCCGCCCCCGATGGTCCAACATTCGCTCCAAGAGACGTAAACTGGGCGAAGGAGGGGAGGCGGGGGACACGGGGGGGAAGCCGGGGGAGGAGGAGAGCGACGGAGGGAGCGACTCGGAGGAATCCTGTAAATCGGAGGAGATTCCCAGCGAAGATGCCTGCACACACTGTGGCCTGCCCAACCACCCGGAACTGGTACACCCGCCTGAGACCCCCTAGAGACTGACTGTCCTCTCTAGAGTGTCCACTATGACTCACTAACTGTGTGTGTGTTGTGTGTGTGTGTGTGCTCAGATTCTGCTGTGTGACTCCTGTGACAGTGGGTACCACACCGCCTGCCTGCGCCCCCCACTCATGCTGATTCCAGATGGGGAGTGGTTCTGTCCACCCTGCCAACATGTAAGTGTGTGTGACAGAGACACAGAATTTTTTTATTTTTTTATTCTTTTTCTTAAATATGTTTATTGATTTTCAAAGGAACGAGATTTTTTTTGGGGGGGGGGTATATCACATAACATAGAGAACAGAGCACATCTTTGATTGTAGCAGTAGTCCTTGATGATGGTCAGGACAGGTACCTTTACATCACATATTCACATGAGCAGCCTCACTGTTAAAGGGATAGTTCAACATTTTGGCAAATTGGCCCATTGCCATAATCCCTATAGTCACAGCAGGAGGTTCGTTAGGATTTCTTGGTTTCCCTCATCAAACTTCTAAAACAACTCTGTGTGGTAACGTTGTGTTATTATCTCATAGCGTGGTGAATGTGCAGGTCATAACTTGTCCACCAGAGCGTTGTGGAGTTGTTGGATTGTGTATTTGATGAGTTTGATGAGGGAAACCAAGAAATCCCATGAGCCTCCATAGCGTAGCTCTGAGCAGCTCACGGCTCTGCTCCGCCGTTCTAAAAATAGCTTGCACCGACAATTAAAGGTAACAAACCTACTGCTATGACTATAGGGATTATGGCAATGGGCCAATTTGCCAAAATGTTGAACTATCCCTTTAAAGAAAAACATCACATACTCATATGCAGCTTCACAGTTAAAGGGATAGTAGTATTTTTTTAAAGTGGGGTTGTATGATCTACAAATAGCCCCTAAGTCAGGGCTATTCAATTGGCGAACCAATGTCCGAGTGGCATGGCTCGTGGTCACCCCCCCCCCCCCCCCCCCCCCCCCCCCCAAAAAAAAAAGACACAGAGGGGAAACACGTTTTGCGAGAACTCAAAATCCCCACTGTAGTTCAGACTGTGAATGCACCACTCAACGTAGCCTAGCAACACACAACCCACCCACCCAGTTAGTGCGTTGTTTTGAAAGTTACCGGTAGAACCGAGGCTTGGTCGGTCAGCTGCTCTCCAGAAACACCGTGTCGGGCCACAGCTGCTCGTCACGGAGCGGGAGGCTTCGCCGCGGCGGACGTCCGGACGGCCGAGGCCGAGGCTGCCCTCTGTGGTCCTGTGGTGCTACAGGTCAGCGAAAGACAAGTCCCCGTCGGTCCGGGACCGACGGTCACACTCCAGACACGGTGTTTGTGGAGAGCAGCTGACCGATCCTCAGCCCTCCCATCAGCCAACAATAAACCTTGTTGGCTGGTTAATACTCCACCAGTCTCTCCACTCCTTTCAGTCACACATGAGCACCGTTCGTCCACGCAGTGACAGCACGCCACGCTCCGCTGTCCTTTTTTTTTCTCCTTTCTTTTTGAGGGAATGAAGTACCCAATATTTAAATTTTAACGCAACTAAATACTTGCAATGGAATCAGAACAGTAACTTGATTAGGATAGCTACATTTCAAAGGAATAATCCGTAATCAAATACTTTCCCAGAGTAATTTGCCCCAAATGGCTTTTTGCTCCTTGTTTTTCACCAATCAAAATATGTTAGAAAATAAATCTTTGTTCATCTAGGCCTAATTTTAAGACTACGCTACATTTAGTGATTTACATAACCCCCTGCTGTAAACCTCAGTGGAAACTCAGACAGTAGGCCTCATGAAACTCCTAAAAAAAAAAAAAACTCATATTCAAAGCATTAACAGCTACACCTTTACTACTAGGTAGGCTAGTACTTTTATTGACTTATTCTCTTTTTTCTGGCTGTGTAGATTTGTTTTTAATAGCTAATTCTGGGTTTTAAAAATGCCCCTCATTTGTCATAACCTTCTTATTGACAGCTGAAAATGTCCGGCCCAGCTTAAGGTCTCGGTTTTAAAATCTGGCCCCGCTGAATTTGTAATTGAATAGCCCTGCCCTAAGTGCTTTAATTGCAGTAGAAGACTCTCTGCACTCCTCCCGTTAGCAACGCCAGCCCATAGCCCTGCCCAGAGATTTACAACATACAGTGTTGTGAACGGACCCAAAGAAACGGCCTATTTTCACGGCCTAAAAGAGGTTTTATGTGAAAAAAAATACACAGTTCCATTGTTCGCTATAATATAATTTTTTCCAGCCCCTCAAAGTGCAGGAAAAACGCAGTTTTTATTTGGACCTAACCAACTCACGTATCCCTCCGCCCAGGGTTAGCACCCACTTTAAAAAAAATGCTACTATCCCTTTAAGGTAACACAGTACAGGGTCCCATGTTTTATCATAGAGTCTCAGTTAGACAAATCTCCCAACCACAAATTCTATGTAGGCACAAAGTCCAGCTGTATTGCAGTCACCATCCTGAGCTGAATAACCACTGGTCATATTTACTGGCAGAAAAAGGACACTTGAAGCTCCCAGGATCCCAGTTTGCTCTTTTCTTTTAAGGAAATGTCTAATCTGTAAGGATCAGAAACAGCTTGAGGTGGATCCTCTAGATTTGGCATGTAGGCACACTTTCCCCCGATATACAAATAATTCCTGTATGTTACTAATATCACACCTATTGCTAAGACTGGTGTCACACAGTCTTGAGCCTTGGAGCTGGTTTTGGTTCTCGGACAGGGATAGGCTGTATAGGCGTCATTGAAAAAGAGAGCTGGCTCTCAATTGACCTTCCCTGAATAAATGAAGGTGAAATGAAAAGCTACAAAATGAGAGAGATAGCAGAATGTCATGTTCAACATGGGATGGAAGGCAGCTTACTGAAAGATGAACAGTGCTTCAGTCTTTGAGAAGAGAGTTGTGGTCTGGTCCTCCTAACAGAAGCTGCTGTGTGAGAAACTGGAGGAGGAGCTGCAGAATCTGGACAGTGCTCTGAAGAAGAGAGAGAGAGCAGAGAGGAGGTACGACAACAACACACACACACACACACACACACACACACACACACACACACACACACACAGTTGGTGTGATGGACTGTTGTGATCTTGAGCCTCCTCTCTCTGGTTGAACAGGAGGGAACGTCTGGTGTATGTGGGGATCAGTGTGGAGAACATCATACCTGTGAGTAGACACAACCAGCAGCTATTCACAACTATCAACTAAACACATGCTTTAGTTATTAGATTAATTGTGAGATGTTAGAACTATAATACATATATATATATATGTATGTATGTATATATATATATATATATATATATATATATATATATATATATATATATATATATATATATATATATAAATAAATACTCCGTCTGACTCGTGTTGATATGTTAAAGGGATACGCCAACATTTTTTTTTCGTGTCTTGCCTCACTCCCGAGTCCATGACCAGCAGATAGACACCATCCTTTCCACTGTGCGTGCAGTAACAAGGGAGATAGAGCCGTATCGCCCGTAATTAGCTTAGCTCAAACACTGGAAGTGTATAGGTAGTGTTAGCCTGCCTCCTACCCGAGCTGAAATCAGCAGTCAGAAGCTGATTTCATTTTAGCTCTAAACTCTGTAAATATATCACTTTATCAACATTTCAAACATGTTTAGGCGAGAAAGTAGCCGTTTAGATCAGCAGTGTGTCGTTAATTTGTCTAAATACCAGCTGTTTACTATTTTGTTCGGACGAATTTGGCGCTACTCAAGCTAGCCGTTGTGACCAACGCACTTCTGGTTACTTTCACAAAATAAAACACCCATTTCCCTTTACATACAGGAAACCATGACGATAGAATTTGTGCTTTTACTTTGAAATAGGAAGCTAACCTACCCTCGATGTAGCTAGCTTGAACCAAAATAAAGCGTCTTTGCTTGAACCCTCCGTTTTGACCGATCAGCACCGCCTGCAGGCAGCTGTACTTCCTGTTTTACTGTGTGACGTCAGACTAACTGAACTGTTGTGTTGTAGGAAGGAGATGGGGAGGAAGAGGAGAAGTCGCCCAAGAAGAAAGATTCCAAAAAGACTAGAAATCTTGGAAGGAGATCAACTCGAACCAGGAAACACATCAGCTACAGGTGGGTGTGGCCTAGCAGGGGTTAAATGTGCTGGGGGAGGGGTCTGTAGTTTGCTAATCACTGAGACAGACAGGATAAGGCCAGCATGCAGGTTTCTAAATAAAGTCATTGTATCTTATCTATTGTACACTCTAGAGCACTTTCTCTCCATCTGAGTGGGAAAACTCTAACTTTCCATCTGCTGCCATCACATGACAGAAGAATGATTCAAGCTGCTGTGCTGCAGTGGTCGGACCAGGCAATTTTGGACAAATTTAGGCAATTCAGAGTAACAAGAGTAGGAAGAAAGAACATCAGCATTACAAAGTCCATTCTGCCTCAGCTGAGGTTTGAACTCACAACCTCTGACACCAAGACCCAGCCCCCAGCTCATTGAGCCAATTGGCTGCATGTGAGACCTGGGGTGCAGCTTCACAAATGGACTAAGCCAGTCACCATGGTGACAGCAGTTGTCAAGGTGTCAAGTGTCAAAAATTCTGTTATCAATACAAAAATCTGATAATACATAAATTGCATCTAGACAGCAGTTTGTTTTATAAGAGAAAATGTTGTTTAAAATGCCACTCTTAACATTGACTGCAGTTGTTGCCATGAGCGCAGAATTCAAAATGTTCTAGAAAATTCAGTTTTTGCCAAACTTCATCAACCACAACTCCAAAATATTATCAGTTGTTTTCAGGAAGATTGAAAATGTATCAAGAATTGGTTTTCATGCACTGTAGGCTCAAAAATCAATCAATCAATAACTTTGTGGAGACAGTCTGAGGATGTAGTGGAGGAGAAAGGTTTAATACGTTTTATATAGAGTGATGGACTTTGTCCAATTTGTACTGAGTTTAAGTGAACAAAGTTTCAGCCGTATTGGGGCGACATTTTGGTGGAAGTTGCAAAACTGTAGCATCTTCTCTTGCTTGAAGACGTTTCACCCCTCATCCAAGAGACTAATGCCAGAAACCCAGGTATTTAAACCCCACAAGAATAAGATGACCTGGATGACTGAGAACCTTCACGGACATAAAACTGTAGCAGTTACTGTTGGTTTGGTAGCCCCCTCCCCCATGATGAATACTGACATGTCCTTGGAGTTGAGAAAATCTGCCATGGGACTGGACCTTTGTGCAAAGTTTGGTGATTTTTCATGTATGGGAAGTAGGATTTCCTCAGAAGAAGAAGATCCCAGCAGCCTCGGCTGCCTGGCTCCTATATATGTCAAAGTTGAATGTACATATGGAAGGCTTTCTGCTGGTCTCCACGGAAACAAAGCTGACGGTGTGAACCTGGTGACTGCTGCTGTTTCTGATCAGAAGAATAGCCTTGAAGCTTTGT
Source organism: Trachurus trachurus (assembly GCF_905171665.1). Classification (NCBI taxonomy): domain Eukaryota; kingdom Metazoa; phylum Chordata; class Actinopteri; order Carangiformes; family Carangidae; genus Trachurus; species Trachurus trachurus. Next base: position 4,620,694 of record NC_139892.1, read on the forward strand.
GGCTCCACTGGATTTATTCCCTGCTGCCACATACAGTAGATGGCTGCCTCCCCCACTGTTAATACTGAGAGTTGATAAAACAGATCCAGAGTCTGTTGAAGTTTTCATATGAACAGAGTGAACTCACAGCTGATGCCTCTCACTAAAACAAAAGCACAGCAGTAGAATACATATGAACGTCTCCAGGGCTGACACTAGTGGTGTTGTGTTGGCTAGGTGTGCTGCCACTCTGCTGCCTCCTACAGGTGATGAGAGGAATGTCAGTCCTATACCAGAGAGGAATGTCAGTCCTATAACAGAGAGGAATGTCAGTCCTATACCAGAGAGGGAATGTCAGTCCTATACCAGAGAGGAATGTCAGTCCTATACCAGAGAGGAATGTCAGTCCTATACCAGAGAGGAATGTCAGTCCTATACCAGATAGGGATGTCAGTCCTATAGCAGAGAGGAATGTCAGTCCTATAGCAGAGAGGAATGTCAGTCCTATAGCAGAGAGGAATATCAGTCCTATAGCAGAGAGGAATGTCAGTCCTATAGCAGAGAGGAATATCAGTCCTATAGCAGAGAGGGAATGTCAGTCCTATAGCAGAGAGGAATGTCAGTCCTATACCAGAGAGGGAATGTCAGTCAGTCCTATACCAGAGAGGGAATGTCAGTCCTATACCAGAGAGGGAATGTCAGCCCTATACCAGAGAGGAATGTCAGTCAGTCCTATACCTGAGAGGGAATGTCAGTCCTATACCAGAGAGGGAATGTCAGTCAGTCCTATACCTGAGAGGGAATGTCAGTCCTATACCAGAGAGGGAATGTCAGTCCTATACCAGAGAGGAATGTCAGTCATATAGCAGGAGGGAAAGGCCTCAGGTCATCAGCATTACAGTGATGATGATATCTCTAAATAAGCCCAGAGTTTTCTATGTGATGGGATCATGAGTCAGCCTGTGTTTGCATGTGTGTTGCAGGTTCGATGACTTTGATGATGCCATCGATGAGGCGATAGAGGAGGACATCCGAGACCTGTGTGGGGGTGAGTGGGTGATGTGGGGGTGGAGGAGGGTCTGCTGAGGCTGAAGCAGACAGGATGACATTATGGGCTGGTGGTGAGGTGTTCGTATGGAGAGAAGAGATGGAGCTCTCCTCTAACCCAGTGAGATGAGCTTTCTCCTTCTCTGACCTTCTGCTGTAGGAGCGGGACGGGGCAAAGCCCTCACCACCATCCTGTCAGACGACGGCAAGGACAGCCAGCGGCCAATCAGAAGCCAGTCTCTTGCTGCCAGGAACAGGAAGAAACGGAGACTGAACGACCTGGAGAGTGACAGCACAGCAGCAGAGAGCGAGGACGAGTTCATGCTCAGCAACAGGTGACTGACACACACACACCAAGGTTGTAATAGTTTGGGATTTTCAATTATAGTTTAGTTTTATTTAGTTTTGACTTCTTTTTCTCTAAATCAGTTAGTTTTAATTAGTTTTTAGAGCGGGTTTGCTAGTTTTAGTTAGTTTTTATTTTTTTCTAAACACTTAGTTTTAGTTTAGTTTTTATTAGTTTTAGTATTAGTTTTAGTTTTTTCATACTTTGGGTTATTTGTTGGTTGAAGGATTCAAAAAGATCAGAGCAAGTATTGTGTAATAAAACTCAAAAGATACCATTTAACAAATGTATTCAGTTACTGCAGTTTTTTGACATACTAGTGCAGTAAAGTAACAATAGGCAGTAGCCTACCTCGCATGCTGTATTGTATTTAACATAAAGTAGCATAAAGTGAACACAGCAAATGTTTTGGACATTTCAAGTGCACTTTTAGTGCACAGAGCCAGACAGCTGATAATATACTTCTCCACCTCAGCTTGATGCTGATGTGCTTAGCTTTTCTATGTTAACCTTACAATGCCTTCTGTCCATAAGAACGGGTTCAGGATGAGGCATTTGTATTCGAATAAAATTCAAAATAGATGTAATAATATAAAATCTCACTCACTCACACACTGCCTCTGTCTTTCCTGTTCGCTCCCGAGGAGTGTGTCCTCTCACACTCGCGCACACACACACAGTCTCTCTGCTCTCTGAGTGGGCAGCTTGTCTGTTCTTCTGAGCTCCCAGATGTTCACGGATCTGTATGGGCTGCTACATTTCAGTTCTCAACGGGCCTGTCAGGTCAACCTAATCGGTCGCGCGGGCTTGGACCACGTCTGGCCGCGTCTGGTCCGGGCTTCAGCACGCGTGTCGGACCGCGTCTGGTTTAATCAATACGAGGATAAACATCGCACACGATTTCAACCATAGAGCTCTAACCGATCCCGAGTGTCTTTCTAGGGACGTTTGGTCACGGGAAGTGACAGACCGTGAGGTGCCGTGTGGTGCCAGCTCACGTACAATTGCTGGAGTGAAATAGCTTGAATCGATTTCATATCAATCCAAAATTGACAAAGACGAAAACGAAGGGAATTCTATCTATAATTTCAGTACGTTTTAGTTAGTTTTGTAAACACACAATACAGTTTCAGTTAGTTAACGACAATGTTTTTTCAATTCTAGTTTTCGTCATTTCGTTCGTTTTCGTTAACGATAATAACCTTGACACACACACACACACACACACACACACACACACACACACACACACACACACACACACACACACACACACACACACACACACACACACACACACACACACACACACACACACACACACACACACACACACACACACACACACAGGGGTCACCCGGCTCAGTCCTTTCCTCCTCTTGCAGCTCAGAGGATGAAGATTTCGGTGGATCAGGGGCAGAGGATGACGAGGAGGAGGAGGATGAAGATCCTGGCAGCGAAGTGGGCAGCTGGGACAGCGGGACTCGTCCCAGACGGCCAATCAAGAAGCTGCCCAAACACCGACACAGCAAGACCCAGACCCAGACCCAGAGCAGGGGCAGGAAGCGGCTCAGACGGAGGCGGAGACACTCCTCAGAGGAGGAGGAGGAGAGTGAGGAAGACATGGGTGAGCTTACTTCATTTAACCCTCCTCTTGTCCTCCTGGCTCAAGGAAGGAAGGACGAAGGGAAAGAAGGAAGGAAGGAAGGACAAAGGGAAAGATGGGGGAAAGAAGGAAGGAAAGATGGAAGGAGGGAGGGAACAGATTGGGTCAAAAGGAGAGGAAGAAGTAAGGACGAAGGGAAGGAAGGGATGGAAAAAGGATTGTGGAAAGAAGGAAAGAAAGATGGAGGGGGGCAACAGATTCGTTCAAGCAAGAAGGGAAAAAGGAAGGAAAGATAGAAGGAGGGAGGGAACAGATTGGGTCAAAAGGGAAGGAAGAAGTAAGGACGAAGGGAAGGAAGGGAGGGAGGGAAGAAGGAAGGGAAGAAAGATGGAGGGAGGGAACAGATTCGTTCAAGAAAGGAAGAAGGGAAATAAGGAAGGAAAGTTAGAAGGAGGGAGGGAACAGATTGGGTCAAAAAGGAAGGAAGGGAAAAAGGATTGGAAAGAAGGAAGGGAAAAGGGAAGGAAAGATGGAGGGAGGGAACAGATTTGTTCAAGGGAAGAAGAAGAAGGAAGGAAGGACAGGAGGGAGGGAAAAAGGATTGTGGAAAGAAGGAAGGGGAAAGGAAAGATAGAAAGATGGAGGGAAAGAACAGATCAGGTCAATTGGATCAAAAGAGGAAGGAAGAAGAAGGGAAGGAAGGAAAGGAAAAAGGATTGTGGAAAGAAGGAAGGGAGAGACAACAGGAGGATTAATGGAGCAATCAAATGTATCAATTAATGAATTTTGATGATTAAAAACTGAGCAGTGAAATTGAGTTTGCGCTTGTTAAAAGTTGTATTGATAACATAGAAGCAAGAGAGGGCAAAGAAAAATGGATTCAAATCATAAACTGAGTGTGGGGGAAAAAAAGAGAAATGTTATTTCTAGGCCGTATTAAGTAGTCTTACAGTTGAGAAAGGCCAAACATGAATCACAGTATGTGTCTGTCCCTCTTCTCTGCCTCCAGACTCGGATCAGTTCAGTGACATGACTGACAGTGACGCTGACAGGAAGAGGCGGGGCCTGAGGCGGGGCCAGCTCCAGCAGGTCAACTACCGCGAGACGTCCGAGTCGTCGGACAACTCCCGCTCCTCGGCCAGGAAAGAGGCTAAAGCCCCAGGAAAACCCCGCAAGGAGAACGTGTCCAGCGACTACAGTGATGGTGAGCTCTTCTTGTTTTCTATGTATACCTGACACAAGGGCTCTGATCCCACCGGCCATCCCATCATCCACTCTCTGCAGAATAAGAGATGGAAGCGCTCTGACTATATGAGGCTGCTCACTGCTGCTCAACAGCTGCTTTTACATAGAAAGTCTTTGTTTTCTAATCGTTTTTTAATACAAACACAAGCAGTGCTTAAAGGGATAGTTCAACATTTTGGCAAATTTGCGTATTGCCATAATCCCTATAGTCACAGCAGTAGGTTCGTTACCTTTAATTGTTGGTGCAAGCTGTTTTTAGATCAGCGGGGCAGAGACGTGAGCTCTGCACGGCGCGCGGTATTTCCACGTTTTCCCTCATCAAACTAAATACACAATCCAACAACGCCAAAACGCTCTGCTGGACAAGTTCACCACGCTATAAAATAATAACGTATAATTATGTAACATAGGAAGCAAATACTCTACTACTTTTGCTCGTGAAATCACTTCGCCCAGCAACCGTGTCTGAAATGTAGTTCCGGCTGCATTTCCCTCTAAAACAACTCTGTCTGGTAACGTTGTGTTATTATCTCATAGCGTGGTGAATGTGCAGGTCACAACTTGTCCACCAGAGCGTTGTGGAGTTGTTGGATTGTGTATTTGATGAGTTTGATGAGGGAAAGGCAGAAATTCAGAGCTCACGTCTCTGCCCCACTGATCTAAAAACAGCTTGCACCAACAATTAAAGGTAGTGAACCTACTCCTAGTCCTAAGACTAGACTCATGTTGTTATCTTATCTAACTGTAGAATGAAATGAGTTGATTCGTTTGGGTGTTTAAACTCTTTTCTCTGGAGAGGAAAAAGATGCAAATGAGACAATGAATCAACAAGAGAAAAAAGGGCATGACTTGATGATTAGTGGACCAATCAGATTTGACTATGAACTCTCTTAGTTGGGGACAGCCCTACTCAAGCTGGTCAATACTGTAGATCTCTGCACTGTCACGTTCATCAAGTTCACCTCAGCTCCATCTGTCTTTCAGTGCCGCCTTCTTCCAGAGACTCAGAAGAGGAGGATTATGAAGACGAGGAGGAAGACGGCCAGAGACGGAGAGTGAACAGGAGGAGAAGACAGGAGGAAGAGCTCCACAGAAAGAGGATGAAGGAGAAGCAGAGGAGACACAAAGGCCAGGAAGACGACAGAGAGAGAGGCAGGCGACTGAAAAGGCGGCTGTCGGAGAGGGAGGACGACAGAGACAAGCGCCGGAGGTTAAAGAGGACAGAGCGGGACGAGGAGGACCCGGGCAAGATGGGCAGGGGGAGGAGGAGAGAGATGTTGTTGGAGCAACGGCGCAAGCGGCTGGCTCAGATGCTGAAGAAGCGGCGGCCTTCCACGGACGACGAGGACGAGGACGAGTCGGAGGAGTCCGAGTCGTCCTCGGAGGAGGACCGTCCCATCCGCAAGAGACTCAACCGCATCGACTCTGACGACGACGAAGACGATAACGATGAGGACGACGACGACGATGAGGAGGAGGAGGAGGAGGAGGAGGAGGGAAGACGGAGGACGACGACGACCAAGAAGTCTTCGGCGGTGGAGAGGAGGACGGACGGCGACGCTCAGGAAAAGGGAAGGGGCCGCAGCCCGTCTCCGTCAAACAGACATAAGACCTCCAGACTGTCTCTGAAGCCTGGGAGTCCCACCGCACCCAGGGACAGCAGCGCAGCCTCATGCAGGCAAGGACGGCACAACGGTCCATTCCACCCAGAGGTGGGGGGCGATGAGGAGGAGGAGGAGGAGGAGGAGGAGGAAGAGGAGGACCAGGACCAGGTCCAGGTCCAGGCAGACTCAGTAAACTGTGTCCAGAGCAGTCAGCAGTCATGATGGCTGTCAACAAGGCTTCATTCTTTCTTTCAGTTTTTCTTTGAAACTGTGGCACACAACCACCTTCCTGACTGGATATATATCTCTCTCTTCTTCTTCTTCACACTCCCCCCCGTGTGCCCCCCCCCCACCCCCCCACCCCCCCTCCCCCGCTGTGGTATCGTAGTAGGGTGCTGTCCAGTCCACCATCACACACTGACACTGTACAGGAAGCCGTGACCGCCGGTGGACACTGTGGTCCCGTCGGACGCAGCCGGAGGAGGAGGAGTCCTCTGGACTGGTGGAGGAGGCCTTGTAGTCTTAGTGTGGCTCCATGTGACAGTAAAGGTGGTGGCTTGTCTGGAGTCTGTTTGTAGTGTACCTCATCCTAAAGCACTTCATCATTCTCATAGCACTTAATAAGCCGCCGCCCACCAAGGTGAGGCCAAGGGCCAGGGTCAAAGCCAACACCGCCGCCACACGGTCTCATCCCCAACGCTGTCCATCCACGCACATGCTCGGCTTTTAGTCCAGTCATTTTAAGCCACAAAATGGTTGAACAAATTGCAACAGAAGCAAACTCAACTGATTTTGTAACCTCAACATGTCCTGAGTGAGGGAAAAAAAGCCCTGAAGAATCCCATTAGGGGAAAGTTTTGAAAAAGACCCAAATATAGCCCATTCATACACCTATTCATTATTTTTCTCACCTGAATAGGGTCAAATTTTTAACCTTTAGATATCTCCATGAAAATGACTGTGTTAATTACTTACATTAAGACAAACAAAAAATGTATTACAAGTTTTTTTAAATTCTTTGTTAACATGAGCAAATATGCATACATTTGCATAAATTCCACCGTTTTGACAGCAGATGTTTATATAAAGGAGCTGTGGTGGTACCAGCATGAAAATTGGAATGAGTTGAATCGCCCTAGCTCATTAAAGCTACAGTTGGTAAGTTGACGAAAGTGAAAGTAAGCACAGGTCCCTTTATGAACCAGTCAACTCATTCCAATTTTCATGCTGGTACCACCACAGCACCTATACATGTGCCGTCAAAACGGTGGAATTTATGCAAATGTATGCAAATTTGCTCATGTTAACAAAGAATTTCAAAAAACTTGTAATACATTTTTTGTTTGTCTTAATGTAAGTAATCAACACAGTAATTTTCATGGAGATATCTAAAGGTTAAAAATGTTACCCTATTCACGTGAGAAAAATAATGAATATGCGTATAAATGGGCTATATTTGGGTCTTTTTCGAAACTTTCCCCTAATGGGATTCTTCTGGGCTTTTTTTTCCCTGACTCAGGACATGTTGAGGATACAAAATCAGTTGAGTTTGCTTCTGTTGCAATTTGTTCAACCTTTTTCCATAAAATGACTGGACTATTTTACTGGTGCAGGTCTTGACATTCCTGCCTCCCAACACTATGGAAGTTCATGGAATTGTGTTGTTTGTGGGTGATGGATCCAAAAACAGAGTGTGTGTGTTCGTTGAGCCAGTAGCTGAAGGCTTAGTGTGTATTTCAGTGTCTTCAGTGAACAATGTTTGACCACTGTTGCATGCCCCCCCCTCTCTCTTCTCATGTTTCCTGTTTCAAAAAGCCAAAAAAAAATCTGAAAAAAAAGTAACAGTTAGTGTGTTGACAGTAGGGTTGCAAAGGGGTGGACAATTTCCAGTAAATTTCCGGAAGATTTCCAGGAACTTTCCATGGGAATTTATGCGAATCATGGAAATGTATGGGAATTATTGGGAATTTATGGGAATTCACTGGAAATTGGGGGTAATTAATTTAAACAAACTGTATCATATCCAAACATAAATGTAAATATTTAGTTTTGTCATAAGCAGACATCCATGCAACATAATACAATTAAAAAAACATGACATTTCAACAGATTTATTTGTGAGTAGAACTTTATAAAGTTTTTATTCTTGTATGAACAATCAATTCTTTTACTGAACCACAAAAACATGAATGTTGAGTCAAATATTACTCACCCTCACCAATCAATTTTGTAAATTTCGGATTTATTCCCGTTTATTCCCATATATTCCTGTTAATTCCCATGGAAAGTTCTTTTTTTTTTTTTCTTTTTCTTTTTTATTAACCCCACCACCACCACCCCTAATGGGGACCTTCTTTCTTTCTTTCTTTCTTTCTTTCTTTCTTTCTTTCTTTCTTTCTTTCTTTCTTTCTTTCTTTCTTTCTTTCTTTCTTTCTTTCTTCCTTCATTTTAAAAAAAGAAAAAAGACAACAATCAGGTGGCAGTAACATAAAAACCCATCAACATCACAAAAACATAGGGACGGACAAAATACAAACAAAAAAACAACAAACACAAAAAACAAACAAACAAAAAATAATAATAATTCACTCTACAACAGGAAATCAACAACAGGCACAAAAACATACAACACAATTTCCCATGGAAAGTTTCCAACTTTGAAAATTCCCAGAATTTTGCAACCCTAGTTGACAGTGTTGGGTTTGTACCAGACACACAACTCTGTGAATCGAAGGAACATTGAAGACATTTAGTTTTATTCAGTCTAGAAGAATCACCACTTGCAGCTCAACATGCAAATCTATGATGATGTAGAAACCTGGCCACCAGGCGTTAGCTTCTTTTTCTGAAATGTGGTTTGTACAACAGTACAGACAAAGGAGCGACAACATTAGTGTGTGTGTGTAAATAGAACTACTACTAATCCCCGGCCGTTGTGGATGGGGCCGTCAGTGTGTGTGTGTGTGTGTGTGCTTTCAGGCTGGCCTCAGTAGTTCCTTGGTGGGGGCGGACATGTTTGCTGTACATACTTTGCCTGTATGCTATTCCTTGTAAGATAATAGATGTTCTGTTCTTAGTCCTCTTGTAAAATATAGTGTTATATTTTCTATATGAAGGAGAGGGGTTGAGATGCTGCTCTGGGTGATGTGTGGATCAACGGGCTTTCATTTGAACGGGGTTTTTTGCGACGGTTCCAGTGACAGAATCCTGCTCACGCTCACACCTCAAAGGTTTTTAACACTTCCTACGCCTGGTGGGGAACCCTCTGCGTTTTTAAAGGGGGAATAATAAAGCTTTATTTTTTTGATTAAGGCTCAGGGGTGGAAAATGTCCGTCAAGTCAAAAATCAAACAAGCTGAACTTTGTTTTCTCCACCATCTCAGCCATCTCAGCTTGTGAATAAGCGTCACTGTCAGAATCCACAGGGCCTGTGTTTATCAACCCAGGTTGGGATGGAAGAAAGAAGTTACTGACTGAGCAATAAAGCACTTTGAGCTCATTTACTTTATAGCTCCTGCTTTAACCCACTTCTGTCTGAGCAACTTCCTCAACAACTCGTCTCCAAGACCAAAAGCAGGATTTTCTTTTCTTTTATCTCCTCCCTTCAGTCCAGAATTCGACTTTTATCCTCTTGTATGAATTCAGCTGCAGATCAGATTGATCTTTCAACTTTATTTTTGTTTTCACATCTGACATGAAGAGAATCTATGACATGTTGATTTCCTTTGTAGCCTGGCCTTTTTCTACTGAACGTCACATCACATAATAATAAAAAGAGTTTATTTGAATGAGCCCTGGTTCCAAACAGAGAGCAGAAGCACTAACCTGAGCCCCCCCCCAGAATATCGAGTTGTTCTTCATCCTAGTTGCTAAACCCAGTTTACTCTTGTTCTAATCAGAAGGGGATGGGTTTCTTCAGCCTGTCTGTCACTAAACAAACCCTGAAAGCTGTGGAACTATATATATATATATATATATATATATATATATATATATATATATATATATATATATATATATATATATATATATATATATATATATATATATATATATATATATATATATATATATATATATATATATGCACACACATGTAAGAGCCAAGATGACTTTGTAGATTGATTTTCATTCCATTTTGAAAGTGACATGTGAGTTATTGTGTGTAAGCTGCTGCATGATGTGAAGAAGGTCAACAACTGGTCCTTTCTGTAGCTGAGTGTTTATCAGTGACCTTATTTATTAGCTCATATTCTGAACTTTTAATTTATGACAAATGTTTATTTACAATAATCCTATATAATCATTTGAAAGAACATTCTGTAACCATTAAAAAAAACCCAAAACAAAGATCAAGTCTATACTAGTCAAACGTCAGCTTCTCTTGGTGGTTTACATGGAGCGTATGAAGAGTGGAGGATTGTTGTTTCTGGAGTTCCCCTGCTCAACGGCTACATGTTGTTTCTGTTGAGCAGCATCTGGAACACCAGCAGTGATTTCTGGCTCTCACATTAGACCTCTGCAGGACCAAAAAATGAGATATTTTTGATTCTTTTCTTGTTCTGGTTTGGCCCCCACCATCAGCAGAAAAGGGAGATTAATGTTTGGTTTTTTTTGCCACCAGCCCCCAAAACCAGTCCAGGGAGCCTGATGTGTATCTGCTTCTGCCACTGTGGCAGAGTGTGTGGCTTTGGGAACGGCACCACTGGATGTGACTGCAGCTCCTTCCATTTCTCTGTTCTACTGTTACTGTAGTATCGCTGTAACATACATGTTTTCTATGTTATTAAAACCAACATCCCAGGCATCTCCTCAAACACACACCCTGTCTGTGCCCTCTTTTTATTTCCTCAAGTGATTGGTTGGTAGAAATGTTTTTCCATCTGGCAGGAGAGGATGCTGATGTCTCTTTTCCCTATCAGTAATATTACAGCTGTCTGTTGGAGTAGGAATTCCAGTGAATGGTACTCTAAAGCAGTGCTTCTCAACCTTTTGTACATCAAGGACCCCTAAATTAACACCAATTAGACCACGGACCCCCATTGGACCAAATTTAGAAGTAAACACCACAAATACACAAATATTTGTTCTGAGACTGAAGAACATTACTTTTTTATACTTTTAAATTGGGGCCAATGGTGTGAATTTTTGGAAATATTAGAGAGAAATTTCTGGAAAAACGTGGTCCAATTTCTCCAAAAACATTTAAACATTTCTAGGAAGAAGTGGTAAAAATTCTCAAAAAAAAAAAGTAAAAATGTTCTAAAAAAAAACGTAAAAATGTTCTAAAAAAAAAAGTGATAAAATTTCTCATAAGAAATGTTCAAAATAAAAGTAAAAAAGTGGTAACATTTCTAAAACAAAAAAGTAAAAAAAAAAAATCTAGTAAAAGTGGTAAAATTTCAAAAAATAAAACTTCTAGAAAAAAGTGGTAAAATTTCAAAAAATTAATTGGGGACCCCCTTCAGATCTCTCAAGGACCCCTAGGGGTCCCCAGACCCCACGTTGAGAACCACTGCTCTAAAGGACACTTCAGTGGTTTTAATCCATCTGTTTGCTTGATTTCTTGTGGATGTGATATGTGTAGTTATATGATTATTAATAATATTGATATATGTTTTCCATATTGCCACTTCCAGCCTGTCCCTGTGAAGTGGCAGCTGTCTGCCACAACTGGCTGATGTGTTGACACATTAACAATCATGGAAACAGATCATCTACCTCATTATATGAACATATGGTGGACTATGGTGAATCTAGCATTCTGATTCTATTATATATCTATTAAATAATTCTATTGCTTATTTATGAACGTGAAGATCTTGAAACATGCTCTCTGGTTGGCTGGATTTTCCATTCCATACAAACTACAAAAACCAAACGGATTTTATTTTATAGCGATTATACACTTATACAAATATATTCATTGGTAGTAGGCTATATTCAGATTTTGCCAATAAACCTTGACAAATATTACACACTAGACCTTTAAGCTGAGGCTGGCCCTAATATGTTGATCAGATGAAGTGAAGAATATGAAGTCTGCAAATCACACAAATGGAGCAAAAAATGATCAGCACATTCTAAACTACTGACTTGCTGTTTGTTGCATTCAGACATTTGTTCTTTAGCATTTACCTTATTTTTCTTCACCTCCATTTAGACACAAAAGACAGATACTGAGGTATCTCGATTCAAGTGCCCCCCCCCAAAAAAAAAACACAAAAAAACATAAATAAATAAAATATAATTATATACAGTATGTATATATAAAAAAAAAAAAAAAAAAAAAACATATTTAACCAGAAGTCCGATAAAAGATTAACAATAACATTCAATAGGAAATGAGATCTACTGAAGCATCTTCTGACACATCATGGTGGGACCTATGGGTGGGACATTGGCGCATAAACATGCTGTAAACGCCACTAGTGTGGCGCAGAGCGGCAGAGCCATACATATCGCTCTGCTGTGGCGTATCAGAACGTTTTGTTACGAATTATGGCCCTTCCGCTTTTCCATACAACATACGTAACAGGGTCGTAGTCACGTGGTGTTTTAGCGTGGTGAACGTCTATGGTGGTGAAGCCATTGAAGCTCTTTGGTCTGTTGCCGCGGTATTTAGTGTGGAAGCTGGGAGCTGTTTATCAGTGGTCAGCCTGACCGACACACTGTAGACTACCACACGTGGACCTGGACCTGGTCCTGGACGGTTCGGCCTGGTTCGGTTCACCTCGGAGAAGAAACACAAGAAGTTTACCCGCCTCCATCTGTCACTCCGCTGAGAAGAAGTTCTCCCGGGTTTTGGTGGCAGGAAACAGGTCCCACGGCTCGGGTGCAGACAGGGTGCAGACCAGACTTGGTCCACCATGGTTCTACTGAAAAACCTCCACCCGCCCACCGAGGGAGTGCGGCACGAGCAAGCCGAGACCACGGCGGTGATGGACGGCCAGAGGCTGGGCTGCGGCACGCTCTACGTGGCGGAGACGTAGGTGCTAGGCTAAAGGCTAAAGCTAAAGCTAGCTGTTGTTGTTGTTGTTGTTAGCTCTGCTTTGTTTCACCACACGTCTATCTGTGTGCGTGTGCGCGTGTGTCTCTTCCATAGACTGTTACATTCAGCCCGCGGTAAAGGTTTGTTCAATGTGCAGGTTAGAGTCAGTGCAGTGGAATCACAGACATTCATGCTAAACACTTCCGGTGTTGTCTCTTTCAAAATAATAACCCGACATTTCTTCCGTTATCATCATTTACAGAGGTCAATGAGTTGAATCATCATTAGTTGATCAATACAACAAAAAGGAGGGTTGAAGAGTTATTAAGGGTCCACTTAACCTTCCTCTGGTGTTCAGGTTTTAAATGCATAGAACTAGGCCTGTTTATAGCATCAAGGCTTTTTGAGTTTGTCAGGAACCTCTATTTAAACAAAATAAAACTTATTTTTTTCCCAGAAATTTCAAAAATGCTCTGGTTAAAATTATGACATTTGTGGTGTTTGGGTCAGTTTTGACCCGGACCCGGTTATAATGATAAGAACAATAATTAGAGTTCAAACTGAAATCATAAGTGCAAAACCAACCTTTTCATGGATAAGGAGCCTCACAACGTAACCAAGAGATGAGAAACTAATGGGATGATAAATAATAGTTTTAGTGTGTTTTACAGCTGATTTAAGACTCGAGTCAAAACCGAAACAACACCATAGATGGAGCAGAAAGCTGACAAGAGGAGGTTACATTGAAGACAAGGGTCATACTGACAAAAAAAAAGGCCTAGAGACCCACATCAAAAATATTAAAACCAACATTTTCAAGGAAAAGGAAGCTTAACAATGTAACCAAGAGAAGAAAAACAAATTGGATGAAAAAGAAATGTTTTTAGTGAATTTTGATTTAAAACACAGGTCAAAACTAGTAGAAAGCTAACACATGACGAAGGTTAAATTCAACTGAATGTTTAAAGTGTGTGTTGTTGGTTGATGTATTGTTAGCAGATCACTACTGACCCCAGACAACCAGCTGTTTCCAGAGAGGTCATCCTAGCACCTTAACCCTAAACTAAAACACTCAGTTGTGTGTGTGTGTGTGTGTGTGTGTGTTTCCCTCAGCCGCCTGTCGTGGTTCGACGGCTCTGGGATGGGTTTCTCTCTGGAGTATCCCACCATCAGCCTGCACGCCATCTCCAGAGACGTCAACACCTACCCACAGGAACACCTGTACGTCATGGTCAACGGCCGGCTGAGTGGTGAGGAAGCTGTTACTATGGAGCTCTATGTGTTTGACCTGAAACTAGAGAGCCTTTGTTTAAAGGGACAACCAGGAGTTTTGGAAAAGCGAAGCGTTTTCACACTACATTTATGAGCCTCCGCGCACCGTGAAATTCTTTGACCGGCGCAAGACGGACTCATGTTTTCATTCATCAAGTATTAATGCCGCGTTCAAAACAACTCGGAGGTCGGAATTCCCAACTCAGAAATTTCCGACTTCCGACATCATTGCGTTCACGCTGCAGGAACTCGGAAGAAAAAAAAACATGGATACCTGAAGGAAGTTGGCGTATTGTGGCTCATCGCTGAATACGAAAAATCAATGCAGCAGTAAATGATGTTTATTTTGGAGGAGAGGAGACGCTGCAGATGAGTGCACATATAATGTTACAGCCTTGATAACAGTTAAACCTTATTTCCGTCACATACGAGGAACACAAATTAGCATCGTTAATTTAATTCTGGTTTTAGCACTGTTAACACGGCACAACATGTGGACCAGCTGGGCAAGCGCGACCTGTCCATGCACCCGTGTGTGTGTGCGCACCAACATTAAGGTGCATTACCGCCACCTACTGTGTTGGAGTGTGAACGAGAGTCACCTAGGACAGAAGTGCTGGAGCGGAATAATGGACTGCTTTTATCGGAGCGTTTATATCGGAGATTTTAGATGCAGTCCGATATAATCCCATATTTGTTTTTTTGGCTGATATCGGACAAATATCCGATATCAATATCGGATCGGGACATCCCTGATAGATAGATAGATAGATAGATAGATAGATAGATAGATAGATAGATAGATAGATAGATAGATAGAATCTTGGTGTGAGTTTTGACAACTGTGTGTGTGTTGTCACCTTCATCCTCCCAGGTGAGAACGAGGCAGACATGGCGGAGCGAGCAGCCGAGGATGAGGAGGAGGAGGATGAGGGCAGCAGCAGCAGCAGCAGCGGTGCTGATGATGCTGATGAAGGAGCCATCACAGAGATTCGCTTCGTGCCCAGCGACAAAGCAGCATGTGAGTGAGCACACTGATGCTTTGACGGGGAAGTGGCTATCGAACGTGTCATCATTTTTTATCAGTAAATTTCTTTCTTTTTTTCATGTTTTTTTTTTTCTTTCTCTTTCCAATGAATCAGCGCAAAAAGACAACAAAAATCATCCTGATACAATGCACACATATGTTTCATTCCATATATAATTAAAAAATGAAATATAAGATTCATAAACATATTTCCGATGCACACAGAAATATAAAAAAAATCAATATATATGCATGTAAAAGTCTACATTTAGTAAAGCTACCTACTTGGAGCTTGTTACATTGATATCTGAGCAAGCTCACAGAGCTTTAGACTGACCTGGGATCAGCAGCTGAACGATGAGTACTGGATGCGTTCAGTACTTAACCTTCCCCGCTGCGTCTCACGTTGGTGTGATTGTGTGTCTGAGCTTGTGTGTTTTGGTGCGTTTACATGGACACAAATATTCGGAATAAAGGGCTGATCCGAATAAAAATGTGTCATGTCAACACGTCAGTTGAAAGATTCTGATCGGATTCGGCTCGATCCGAAAGAAATTGTGTTCAGATCGAGAGGGGTGGTTTATGCCCATCGTTATATTCCGAACAACGTCCACGTAAACGCTCATTCTGATCGTTACTTCCTGTTTGGGGGTTATTGGGGTTGTGTACGCACGTCACGATCGGATTATTTGATTTTGTGCCCATGTAAACGGTGGATTCTGATTTTCCGATCCCTCACATTTTTAAACCGTTGAAGAAATGTTGCGCATGTAAACACAGCTACTGTCTCTGTGTCTGTGTGTTGTGCGTCTTGTTCTCAGTGGAGCCCATGTTCTCAGCCATGTGCGAGTGCCAGGCTCTGCACCCCGACCCCGACGACGACGACTCTGACAACGACTTTGAAGGAGAAGAGTACGACGTGGAGGAAGCAGGTGAGGACAGCACACGTTGTAGCATCACCGGTCAGAGGGAGATTCAGACACCCTGCTGAAATCTGCTTAACATTATTGAATTTATTTATTTGTTTATTTCGGGCATGTCAATTAAATCATCATCATCACATTTCATCTTAGTTCAAATAATACAATACACATGGCCCAAAGGGAAAGCTGATCTAGTCCCGCCCCCATTACCCACAGAATAAACATCTTTATCATAATCTTTTCTTTTCTTTTGCTTTTTACATTTTGACATAACATGTTCCAGCAGTAGGTCGTATACAGAGCTGAAGCTTAGCTCTAGACAGTACATACAGCGGGTAAAAGGCCTGAGCTGCTGTTTGTCTCTCTATAGAAGACTTAGAGCATCCATCATGATGCCACTACACTGTGCTAGAACTAGACAGTGTTTTTGTTTATGTCATTACTTTAAATACAAATCCATAGTGGAAGCAGGTTTCCACCAGAAATGCAGAGGACTGATGTGAAAATGCTGACTGGTGTTTATTTGTCCTTGTCCCTGTGCTCCGGCCTGTCTGCTGGTCTGCTGGTCTGCTGGTCTGCTGGTCTGCTGGTCTGGTTCTCTGGTCTCTGGTCTCTGGTCTCTGGTCTCTGGTCTGGATGCAGAGGCAGGTAAGACGTCCAGCGCTCATCACTGCACATTTCCACAAATGAATAGTTGTTGTGAGGCTGGTGACTGCAGCAGTACACCACATGTTGTGTGTGTTGATGGACAGGTGGTCCTGACTAGGAATGTCACCATTACTTGTTCCCACAATTAATCGTGGTATTAAACGCCACAATGAACTAATTGCTGGGAATGTAAATGTTAGCTTGTCATTTGTATTTAAAGAAAGAACAAAACAAAAAAAAAAGATGATTCAAATAAACATAAAAATTTGGTATAGGTGAACTAATGAACTAATGAACTAATTGCTGGGAATGTAAATGTTAGCTTGTCATTTGTATTTAAAGAAAGAACAAAACAAAAAAAAAAGATGATTCAAATAAACATAAACATTTGGTATAGGTGACAATATTTCAAAGCTTTCCCCTGGGGGATTAACAATGTATATGAGGAAAATGATAAACCTTAAAGCCCTAAACGGGTTCAAGTGAAGTGTTGATGACGCCCCCCCCCCCCCCCCCCACACACACACAGAGCACGGCCACGCCGACATCCCCAGCTTCTACACCTGTGACGAGGGGCTGTCTGCGCTGACGCAGGAGGGCCAGGCCACGCTGGAGAGACTGGAGGGCATGCTGGCCCACAGCGTGGCTCAGCAGTACCACATGGCTGGGGTCCGCACCGAAGAGAGCAAAGCTGACTTTGAAGGTGGGAGCTCCACACACACACACACACACACACACACACGCTGCTCTGGCTCTGGCTCTGGCTCTGGGTGCTGTAGTGCAGCTACAGTATGCAATAAGCATGCAATAAGCATCCTTTACTTAGTTTACAACCACGGAATGTCACAAAACTATAACCCCATTGATTTATTCGTGGCGGACGTAATTCTTTTGTGGCGGGCTGCCACGAATAAATGAATGTGTGGGAAACACACTGGAAAATTCAGGTGGCCACTCCCGACTCAAATGTCCACCAGGTAAAAAAAATCCAATCAAATTTCATGGCTGATTCTTGTTCAGATATTCATAAAAATGTTTTATGTGTGTTTTTGACAAAGGTTTGTAACAGTAACGGACAGTGGACAGAGGGACTTCATTATGTTGAAAATGTCAATATCTTAGCATATTTGTGAGTAACAAAATGTTGGTATGAAAATGCAGTTTGGGGAAATGTAGGTAGAAGACAATAGTTTATAACAGCAGAAACAGAAATGCATTGTTTAGAAATAAATCTACGTGGGTTTTTATTAGATTTTTCCTCATCATTTTATTCTGGAGTGTATTTCTCTATCCAGAGAAAAGTGGATGTTGGGGACAATTGTTGTAGACAATTTAGAGGTGGGAGATTTGTTTGGGATTGATTGTCCTGTGGGGGATGTTAATTATCACCCCCCCACCCTAAGTTTTTTATACTTATCAGGTCCCAATAAGCCCAAATAGCAATGAGAAATAAAAAATGCACACCAGACCAGAGCTGGGGTCTCTAGAGGATCCAGTGAGATCCACAAGTCAAGATCCAAACATGATTAGTAGTGAGGGAGACAAAGTGATGAAGCATTAGTGTAACTGGATGGTTCTTCTGCTCCAGGTTCAGAGCTGTATGTGTAATCCTGATGACAAGCAAACAAACACAAAACTAGCAGAGGTGTTAAAGGGTTATTCCGGCGTAAATTTAACCCATGGTCTAACATCAGACAACAACAGAGGATGTGACATCACAGATGAGTCAAAGGTCAGACTGTCAAAACAATATAAAGGCTCCCATAGAAGCACGTAGAACACATGGAAACATTAGAGCCAACAACAAAAGGAAAACAGATTTCTAGTGAAATAAAATGAAAAAAAGAACCCGTTGGTTACATGTGCACTTGTATACTTTACAGTTCTTGATTGCATAAACACTCAAATCAAAGATATTACACACACACTCAAGGAGCAGAACATGGGCCCAGATTTGCACCACTATAAGCACATTGTCAGCCTCATACATGCAGCCATTCCAACTGAAAGAAGTTTCTCTGTTTGTTACCTTGTGTCATCTGTGCTGCACTGATGATGCCGCTGGTTGTTGTTGTTGTTGTTGTTGTTGTTGTTGTTGTTGTTGTTGTTGTTGACTCAAAGGCTCAGTCATTCATGTGAATTATTGGGAATGAAGTTGAAATGGGTGGTAACTGAAACAAACTGAATCATATGTCACAAGCAGACATCCATGCAAAAGGAAATGCTAAAAACCCTGACATGTCAACAGAATGATGGGTGAGCAGGACGTTAACACTTGAATTATTGTATTAAAGGGATAGTTCACCCAAAATTCAAATTTCATCAATCTCATTATCTACTCCCCCTCATGTGGACTAAGGGCTGGGAGAAGTTTCAGAGTCCTCCGTGGCTTCTCTGAGTTACAGGGGGTCTCGGCGTAGCAGTGCATGTCCATATAACGGTTGCAAATGGATACCAACTGTCTTCGTAACAAAAAGACACACCAAAAAACATCCAAATACCTCCATGCTGCTCGTATGTAATGTCCGTCTTGTATTGAAGCCCCGAAATGCGAAATGGTCCCGAAAAAAATGAAATAAGTCTATATTTCAAGCTTGTTTGTAGCGGAAGCTTCTCAAAGCTCTTCTTCCCAGTTCGTCAAATTTGGACGAACTGGGAAGAAGACGGACCTTGGTTCGTCCAAATTTGACGAACCCAGAAAATTAAAAAAAAAATTGAATTTTGGGTGAACTATCCCTTTAAACAATCAATTCTTTCATTGAACAACAAAAACGTGAATGTTGAGTCAAATATTAGCAGTAGTTTTGGGTGCATGTGATGCAGGAATGCAGTGTGAGTTCACAACCTTCTCTATCCTAGTTAATAGTTGTAAGTCATTGATGAGTGTGTGGAATCCTCTCATTATGCAGAATTAGAGCAGCATGGCTGCTTGTGGGAACAGGGAACAGGGCAGCTGGCCTGCTGCCAGGGCAGAAAGATGGAGATGAAATACTGCACTCAGATCTGTTCATTATATTCCTCATCAAGTGGCCAGCAGTGACATCAGTCTTTTAGCTGTGTTTTCTGTTGTAAAGGTTGTGTATGGGATCTTACAGGGAGTGTGTGGTTGTGTAGAATGATGTTAACAGAGTGTGTGTGTGTGTGTGTGTGTGTGTGTGTGTGTGTGTGTGTGTGTTGACAGACGGTATGGAGGTGGATGCAGCAGCGATGGAGGCCGGTCAGTTTGAGGATGCAGACATCGAACACTGGTGAGTTCCTCTCTCTCTCTCACTCTTATCTCTAACATGATGATGATGTCCAGCTGGGATCAGTCTAACAGACTGACGGTCACCATGGAGATGTCCACCAGCTGTGTTGTTTCCTTCTGGTCACGTGGTTCACTGTGTTTATCGGTTTCCATCCTCAACAATGAAGTTTGTTGGATTGTTGTTAGTTGTAGACACCTGTTAAACTCTTTGTGGACAGAGCTGTCCCCTTTTATTGTGTTTAGTCACCGTGGTTACAGCTGTCCCATCCTTGCCCACTGCATAGAAGTGAATCAGGAGAGGAGAGGAGAGGAGAGGAGAGGAGAGGAGAGGAGAGGAGAGGAGAGGAGAGGAGGAGGGCAGAGGAGAGGAGGAGGACAGAGGAGAGGAGAGGAGGAGGACAGAGGAGAGGAGAGGAGGAGGACAGAGGAGAGGGAGAGGAGAGGACAGGAGGAGGACAGAGGAGAGGAGAAGAGGACAGAGGAGAGGAGAGGAGGAGGACAGAGGAGAGGGAGAGGAGAGGACAGGAGGAGGACAGAGGAGAAGAGAGGACAGGAGGAGGGCAGAGGAGAGGAGAGGAGAGGAGAGGAGAGGAGAGGAGAGGACAGGAGGAGGGCAGAGGAGAGGAGAGGAGGACAGAGGAGAGGAGAGGACAGGAGGAGGGCAGAGGAGAGGAGAGGAGAGGAGGACAGAGGAGAGGAGAGGAGGACAGAGGAGAGGAGGACAGAGGAGAGGAGGACAGAGGAGCGGAGAGGAGGACAGAGGAGAGGAGGAGGAGAAGAGGAGGACAGAGGAGCGGAGAGGAGGACAGAGGAGAGGAGAGGAGGACAGAGGAGAGGAGGAGGAGAAGAGGAGGACAGAGGAGCGGAGAGGAGGACAGAGGAGAGGAGAGGAGGACAGAGGAGAGGAGGACAGAGGAGAGGAGAAGAGAAATGGTTAATAAATGGTTCAGAGCTAGTTCTTAATTTTTTCAGATAGGAAGGAGCTTTATCATTAAGAGCCTTATAAATCAGCAGAAGGATATGAAGTCTATTCTATATCCTACAGGAAGCCAGTGGAGAGAAGCTAAAGTGGGCGAGATGTGCTCTCTCTTTCTAACTCCTGTCAAAACCCTTGCTGCGGCGTTCTGGACCAGCTGGAGACTCTTTAGAGAGTTTTTGGGACATCCTGACAGGAGAGAGTTGCAGTAGTCCAGCCTAGAAGTGATAAATGCATGCACCAGTTTCTCAGCATCACTCTGGGAGAGGATAGCCTATTCCTAATCTTAGTGATACTGGGCAGATGGAAGAAGGCAGTCCTAGTCACATGTTGTAGAAAAACACAACATTTTACTATTTTCAAATACTTTTATTGTCATAAACTGTGTGTTGTTGTAGGGCAAGCAGCATACCACTATATCTAACATAACATAACAAGCCCCTTTAAGATTTAGTTAAAAAAAATAATAAAGTTCAAAATGCAAATCTGTGGGAAGTGAAATAATGAAAGCCATTGGTAAAACAAATGACATTTCCCTCAGCATCATTTCTAAGTAAACAGTCATCTTCCATGCACTCATTAGTGAAAATAAGTGTTTTAATTGATAGTTTTCATGTGACGTCACGGCCCATATGGAACGCCCCCCTGGCGGTCAAAACAATCCACTTCCCCGCTGTCCGCGGCTTAGGACAAGGCAGAAAAACACACACTGCTCCCCGCTGCTTCAAAAATACCGGTGTTATGGCCCAACTGGTGTCTGGTTTAACTGGTTACCGTACCGAACAACAGCTGTGCTGCACTTCCGTCCGCAGATTTGTCACAAATTCACAAATCAAGCCACAGTTCACATGTTACTGCAGCCATATGCTTCTGTGAGTGAGCCTGGCTTATTCCTCCATACGGACAGTCAGCACCACACTACTCTCACTCTGCACAACACTGCACACTATGACAAAGCCTGTCATTTTAAAGTTACGAACTAATGGCTGAGCTCAGCGGAGCTGCGGTACCAGGACGGTGTTCCCACACAGGAAACTTACAGGTACATTTCTACCACTTCAATGAGTTCAGAAACATTATTTTAAGATCAAAAAACTACAAAATGGGGCTTTTAATCAGAAACCAGTTGAGCCATAACACCGGAGGTATTGGTTGCAAGCGGTGGAGGATGATGGCTTCTCCACCAGGTAAATGTAAACATCGCCCAACTGGAGCTTCGGCAGGGAACTGGTCATCTTAAACAGCTGGTATACAGCAGCTGGTGTTGAATATGGGTCACAAGTGCCCAAAACTTCAAAGTTGTTTTTATATCTTTCTTTCTCGGCTGCTGACAGATGATTTAAGTCATTACTCGGTTGTTTGTCCATAGAGAGTCTGTTGCGCTGCCATTTTGGAATGTTGCTTTTGACCGCCAGGGCCCTGGGAAGTCACGTGACTGAAAGCTATCAATAGGCCAACCTCTGTCCCGTTAACCATTATTCTCTGATGGCTATAATCAGCCAATCAAATGTCATCTATATGTTGATGAACTGCTCCTGTGCCTCTCTGTTCACCAACATGACCTGGACCGTGTGTTGTCTAACTCTTTCTGTAGATGAAGCAGCCAATCAAAACACACTGGAACTGCATCATGGGATTGGAGAAGAGGACCATGGGAGTTCTTCAAGGCTATCAGCACTTACTTGTACTTTGTTCCAGCCTTTTCTGGCGTACTCCTCAGTAGTCCCCTGTTGTGTATTGTGTCACATAGTGGTGGTGTTGTCTGTGTGGGTCTGTCCAGGTGTTGTGAACTCGACCCAAAAGGCAAAGCAAAAGCCTCTCCTCTTTCTGTTTTCTATTGAAAGACTTTGATATTTGATCTTCCCGACCAGGAGAGTTGCTGTCTTTGTATCAATTTGTCAATAAATGCATAGTTTTTGTATGTTGTGTTCCTTTTGCTTCTTCTAACTGAACCGTGGTCTTTCTGTAAGCAGCTCCTGCATTAAAAAGTACTTGGTAGTCCTGACTGTACTATTATATTACTGCTTCACTGAGCCCAACTACCATGACTACCTGCAACAGCTGTGATGTCGTCACCGTGACAACATGTTACCATAGAAACACTGAACACATGAGGGGATTATATATAAATATATAAATTAAATTAATTAATTAATTAATTATATAAATAATCTAAACCAATAGGGGGGAGAAAAAATCGATTCACATAAATATCGCAATATCTTTTTTGACGATTTTTAAATCGATTTTTTTTTTTCAGAAATTGATTTTTTTTTTTTTTTTTTTTTGGAAAAAAATTTAAAATATTGTGCAATGTGCATTTGTTAACCTTTATTACATACAGAGAGTCCAGGTTTTGAAAAGGGTTTAAGTTCACTTTATAATGGATATATGTTAATTTATAGGCTCCTACAGTGTTTGTGTGCAGATAAATGTTAAAATGCAGACTAAAAATCATAGAGAGAATCGGCAATATCGTAGAATCGCAATTTAAATCGAATCGCCATCCAAAAAATCGTAGAAGAATGGAATCGGGAGAAAAGCATATCGTCCCCAGCCCTATAAACCAACCAAACAGTTAATAAGTCAGTCAGTTTTATTCCAACAAGTCAATCAGTTTGTACAGAAGATACAAATGCACCTGTTACATGGACACTCTGCACTGTGCTTGGCTCTGGAATGTCACATTAAAGGCCACTTTTTTCCGAACGTCAAAAACGTAAGTCGGTTTTGCCGGTTTTGCTCTTCCGGTGGAATTTTATGTTTACGTTTCGATAGTCACGGTAAATGCATGGATTTTTTTTTTTTTTTTCCAATGAAAATGTGTAAAACGCATGGATCATCACAGCAGCTTTTAACAGTGGATATCACACAAATTGACATCCGTGTTAAAAGCCAGCGTTAATAGATCCATGCGTTTACCGCAACTATGACAACGACTGAAAACCATGGAAACGTAAACGTACAATTCCACCAAACCCCCATAGATGACGTTCGGAAACTTGTGGATAAACATAAATTATACAAAGCACAGGACAGTGCTGTTCAAATAAACTTCATGATCATATGATTTCACATCAACTTCCATGATTGATTTTCCTGTTATTTAATTAATTCATTATAGTTTAAGTAAGTGTTCTGTTACACAAAAATAAAGATTATTGACTCAATATACAAGTAGAAGTTCAATACTTCTGCAGGAAGATGTTTTCCAGTCAGGAAGCACAGTTATTTTCCATACCCTATTTTCTATGGTTGATTATTTATTCAAACTTGTCCTTTTTCTGAGTTGTGACAAGTCAAAAATCACCTATGTATGTCCCTGCTTTACAGAATCTGAGATGAGTGTCTGGAGATAGAAATATGTGCTCTTGGATAATGACAGAACTGCAGTCCACTGTTCTGTTCCTCTCTTGTGTGCATCATCATACCTCAGTGACACAAATACACACAACATGGTCAACAACAGTTGGACACTTGTGAGGGATAATAACAGTGACTAGCTGCAAAATAAACTCAGTAAACTCAGTCTTTCTCTCATAATGAAAAGCAATGACAAAATCTATATAGGCTACTAAACATTGTTATGTTCATAGTGTTTTTTCTGTGCTGTAAAACAGGCAAACAGTGAGGAAGGAGGCACATGGTTCTCTTCACTCATGTGTATAATCCAATTAAAACAAATATCTCATCAGTCAAATGAAATACATTTTTCTATAAAGTCATTTATTTCTAAACTCTGCCTGTTTGAAGGTAGTGCAGAGCAGGCTCACAGTCCTCCCGTCCTCCCTGCAGCGCTCAGATCTTCTTCTTGGTCTCCAGAGGGAGGTGAGGAGACGGTGGTTTCCCAGACAACAGAGGAAGGATTTTATCAAACAGAAGCACTGAGGTCATCATACCTACAGCAGCAACAACAGGAACATGGCTTTAATATTCCATAAGAAGTCAACAGCATCACCACATCCTAAGAATGTCAAGAAGTAAAGATGTAAAGATGGATTATTGTCACACTCCATTGTGTCTTTACACAGCCTTTGACTCATTATTATGTCACATGAACCAAACTGTTCAAAAATACAAGTGGAGCAGAAATATATTTACAAAATAAAGAATCCTCCTACTGTATTTATATAAGAGATGATGTAAAAGATAGAATACAACATGATACTTATCAGATGTGTCAATGGTTTCAACAACCAGAAATGTTGTTTTGTGGGTGAGTCAACATGTAGAGGAGAATACAAACAGGCATTATACAATCATAAAGTTAAAGGGATAGTTCAACATTTTGGCAAATTGGCCCATTGCCGTAATCCCTATAGTCATAGCAGTAGGTTTGTTACCTTTAATTGTCGGTGCAAGCTGTTTTTAGAACGGCGGAGCAGAGCCGTGAGCTGCTCAGAGCTACGCTACGGAGGCTAAAGGAATTTCTTGGTTTCCCTCATCAAACTCATCAAATACAAAATCCCAAAACTCCACAACGCTCTGGTGGACAAGTTGTGATTGTTGTCATTCACCACACTATGAGATAATAACACAACGTTACGAAACGGAGCCGTTTTAGAGGTAAATACAGAGACTGCTTGATGAAAAACTGTCCCTGAAGGCAACCAGAGGGAACAGTGATGATCTGCAGAGGACTCAGCTCTCAAAGACTCATCAAATATTCATCAGAGAGCTCTTTAGGGTCCGGGCAGCACAGCTGCCAGGACACTATTGTATTCCTAGGAATTCTTCTTCTTCTTCTTCTTCTTTAGGGTCCGGGCAGCGCAGCTGACAGGACACTATTGTATTCCTAGGAATTCTTCTTCTTCTTCTTTCTTTCTTTCTTTCTTTCTTTCTTTCTTTCTTCTTCCAAGGAAGTCATACTTCCCATGGGCGAAAACTCACCAAACTTTGCACAAAGGTTCAGTCCCATGCCAGATTCACTCAACTCCAAGGACATGTGCCCCCCCCTCCTAGGGGGGGCACAATAAGCGTTTAAATTTAAAAACTTTAAAAATTCCTACCAAACCAACGGTAGATGCTACAGTGTTGAAACTTCACCACAATGTAGCCTCAATACTGCTGAAACTTTTGTCCACTTAAACTTATTACAAATTATGAAGTCCATCACTCTGTTTTTTTCAATAACTGTAAAACTTTTAAAATGTATCTCCTCCCACAATTTTTGCTCAATTGACACCAAACTAGCTACAGAGCATCTCCAGACCGTCCTCCACAAAACTTGTTTCTCGGATTTTTGATTAAGCAAAAATTGAGCCAACAGTGCATGAAAACGTTTGACTGCAAACAGTACTGTAAACATATACCATCAAATTCTTGATAAATACATTTTCAATCTTCCTGAAAAAAAATGACAATATTCTGGAGTCATGGTTGATGAAGTTTGGCAAATATCAGAATTTTAACTCAAAAACTGAATTTTTGAGAACATTTTGAATTCTACTCTCATGGGAACCACTGCAGTCAATGTGAGAGTGGAATTTATAAACATCAGATTTTCTCTTATGAAGCAAAACACTTATCATTAAAAACAAATCACCAACATTTCCATGCTGTCAAGATGCAATTTATGTATTATCAGATTTTTGTTTAGATGACTGAATTATTGACATTTTGACCATTTCATCACAACAGCTGCCCGGGCACTGGCTCACCTGAGTGGATAAATGAAGCTACACAGCATGTCTCACTACCAGTCAATTAGCTCAGTGAGTTAGGAGCTCGTTCTTGGTGTCAGAGATTGTGAGTTCAAGACCCAGCAAGGGTGATGATGATGATGATGATGACGGATCAAAATGTCACATGTCCTTAAGCTGTTTTGCTGTCTAAATGCAATTTATGTATTAACAGATTTTTGTTTAGATAATAGAATTTCTGACTTTCTGAAATCTGCCTTGACAACAGCTGCCTGGGCACTGACTCCCTGAGTGGATAAATGAAGCTACACAGCAGGTCTCCCTACTAGCCAATTAGCTCAGCGAGTTAGGAGCTGGTTCTTGGTGTCAGAGGTTGTGAGTTCGAGACCCATCAAGGGTGATGGTGATGATGACAGATCAAAACGTCAGTTGACCTCAATATGAAACACAAGACAATTGTCCTAATGGTGGCATCACAGCAAGCCTCTAAATTAAAAAAAAAAAAATAGCTTGGACTGGTCCATGCGCGAAGGCTCCTAACATCTTAGACTCATAGTAGATGTTTGACAAATATCATTATTTTACCTCAAAAACTGATTTTTCTTTTTACTGTGGTTTCAAATCTGCCTACACGACAGTGAATGGCTTACTCAATTTGTGAAGCCACTGTTGATCTGCCACTTGTCAATTAGCTCAGTGCGATAGACAATGGTCTTTGGTTCCTGAGGTTGTGGGTTCAATCCTCAACTGATGCAAATTGAACATTATAAGGTCAACTGTCTTGCCTTCCTATTCTCCTGTTTGTTGCTCAGAATTGCCTAAATTTGCCCAAAAGTAGCCCGGACCCGACCCATCGCTGCGCAGCAGCTATAATCTTCTTCTTCTTTCTTCTTCAAAGTCATACTTCCCATGGGTGAAAAGTCACCAAACTTTGCACAAAGGTTCAGTCCCATGCCAGATTCACTCAACTCCAAGGACATGTGCCCCCCCCTCCTAGGGGGGGGCACAATAAGCGTTTAAATTTAAAAACTTTAAAAATTCCTACCAAACCAACGGTAGATGCTACAGTGTTGAAACTTCACCACAATGTAGCCTCAATACTGCTGAAACTTTTGTCCACTTAAACTTATTACAAATTATGAAGTCCATCACTCTGTTTTTTTCAATAACTGTAAAACTTTTAAAATGTATCTCCTCCCACAATTTTTGCTCAATTGACATTAAACTTGCTACAGAGCATCTCCAGACCGTCCTCAACAAAACTTGTTTCTCGGATTTTTGATTAAGCAAAAATTGAGCCTACAGTGCATGAAAACGTTTGACTGTAAACACTACTGTAAACAAATACCATCAAATTCTTGATAAATACATTTTCAATCTTCCTGAAAAAAAATGACAATATTCTGGAGTCATGGTTGATGAAGTTTGGCAAATATCAGAATTTTATCTCAAAAACTGATTTTTTGAGAACATTTTGAATTCTGCTCTCATGGGAACAACTGCAGTCAATGTGAGAGTGGAATTTATAAACATCAGATTTTCTCTTATGAAGCAAAACACTTATCATTAAAAACAAATCACCAACATTTCCATGCTGTCAAGATGCAATTTATGTATTATCAGATTTTTGTTTAGATGACTGAATTTATGACATTTTGACCATTTCATCACAACAGCTGCCCGGGCACTGACTCACCTGAGTGGATAAATGAAGCTACACAGCAGGTCTCTCTACCAGCCAATTAGCTCAGCGAGTTAGGAGCTGGTTCTTGGTGTCAGAGATTGTGAGTTCGAGACCCAGCAAGGGTGATGATGATGATGACAGATCAAAATGTGAGATGTCCTCAACATGAAACACAAGACAATTGTCCTAATGGTGGCATCACAGCAAGCCTCTAAAATTAAAAATCCAAATAGCTTGGACTGGACCATGTGCGAAGGCTCCTAACATCTTAGAGTCACAGTAGATGTTTAACAAATACATATCATTATTTTACCTCAAAAACTGATTTTTCTTTTTACTGTGGTTTCAAATCTGCCTACACAACAGTGAATGGCTTACTCAATTTGTGAAGCCACTGTCGCACTGCCACTTGTCAATTAGCTCAGTGCGATAGACAATGGTCTTTGGTTCACGAGGTTGTGGGTTCAATCCTCAACTGATACAAATTGAACATTATAAGGTCAACTGTCTTGTCTTCCTATTCTCCTGTTTGTTGCTCAGAATTTGCCAAAATTAGCCCGGACCCGACCCATCGCTGCGCAGCAGCTATAATCTTCTTCTTCTTCTTCTTCTTCTTCTTCTTCTTCTTCTTCTTCTTCTTCTTCTTCTTCCAAGGAAGTCATACTTCCCATGGGCGAAAACTCACCAAACTTCACAGAAGCATCCAACCCCATGCCAGATTTACTCAACTCCAAGGACATGTGCCTCCCCCTCCTAGGGGGGGCACAATAAGCGTTTAAATTTAAAAACTTTAAAAATTCCTACCAAACCAACGGTAGATGCTACAATTTTGAAACTTCACCACAATGTAGCCCAGATACCGCTGAAACTTTTGTCCACTTAAACTCATTACAAATTATGAAGTCCATCACTCTGTTTTTTTCAATAACTGTAAAACTTTTAAAATGTATCTCCTCCCACAATTTTTGCTCAATTGTCACCAAAATTGCTACAGAGCATCTCCAGACTGTCCTCCACAAAACTTGTTTCTCGGATTTTTGATTAATCAAAAATTGAGCCTACAGTGCATGAAAACGTTTGACTGTAAACAGTACTGTAAACATATACCATCCAATTCCTGCTAAATACATGTTCAATCTTCCTGAAAAAAAAGAGAATATTCTGGAGTCATGGTTGATGAAGTTTGGCAAATATCAGAATTGTATCTCAAAAACTGAATTTTCTAGAACATTTTGAATTCTGCTCTCATGGGAACAACTGCAGTCAATGTGAGAGTGGAATTTATAAACATCATATTTTCTCTTATGAAGCAAAACACTTATTATTAAAAACAAATCACCAACATTTCCATGCTGTCTAGATGCAATTTATGTATTATCAGATTTTTGTTTAGATAACAGAATTTCTGACATTTTGACCATTTTCGAAATCTGGCTTGACAACAGCTTTCCGGACACTGACTCCCTGAGTGGATAAATGAAGCTACACAGCAGGTCTCACTACCAGCTAATTAGCTCAGCGAGTTAAGAGCTGGTTCTTGGTGTCAGAGGCTGTGGGTTCGAGACCCAGCAAGGGTGATGATGATGATGACAGATCAAAATGTCAGATGTCCTCAACACGAAACACAAGACAATTGTCCTAATGGTGGCATCACAGCAAGCCTCTAAATTTAAAAATCCAAATAGCTTGGACTGGACCATGTGCGAAGGCTCCTAACATCTTAGAGTCACAGTAGATGTTTAACAAATACATATCATTATTTTACCTCTTTTTACTGTGGTTTCAAATCTGCCTGCATGACAGTGAATGGCTTACTCAATTTGTGAAGCCACTGTTGAACTGCCACTTGTCAATTAGCTCAGTGCGATAGACACCGGTCTTTGGTTCCCGAGGTTGTGGGTTCAATCCTCAACTAATGCAAATTGAACATTATAAGGTTAACTGTCCTGTCTTCCTATTCTCCTGTTTGTTGCTCTCAGAATTGCCTAAATTTGCCCAAAAGTAGCCCGGACCCGACCCATTGCTGCGCAGCAGCTATAATCCTCATTTTGCTTCACTGGAATTCATTTACTTCCGTCCTGCTGTCTGTCTGAATCAGGGCTACAGACAAGGAATCCTCTCCTCCTTGCACTGCAAGGCAAGGCAAGGCAATTTTATTTGTATAGCCCGTTTTTACAAACAGTTTGTCTCAAAGTGCTTTACATGGCATCGTAACAACATCCTCTGTCCTTAGACCCTCACATCCACTGCAGTCCTGTCAAACTAAAGAACAATGCAAACCATACCATGTTAGACATATTTGCCTCATAAAGAGTGTCAGCGATGAACTGAGTTCCCAGGGTACTGACGGGCTTACTGGACTTGAAGTGTAGTAAATCTAAGTCCCAACCTGCTGCGCTGGAGAGAGGAGGACACAGACATTCTGGAGAGAAGTGAATGTCCACCCGCCTCAGTGCAGAAAACAACCTTAATACACAACTAAATGGGATATATAGAGTTGTATTTAGAAAAACAATCCTCTAAGTGGACACAGCACTGACACCATCACTCTGTTTTTCTTGGTATCTTTTCTGTGTAGGAACAGCTGCAACAGCTGTTCTATAATAAGTGCTTTTGTGTCTGATACTAATGTGCTGGAACTGACACAAGGTTGCAAAATTCTGGGAATTTTCCAAGTTGGAAACTTTCCATGGGAATTAACGGGAATATATGGGAATAAACGGGAATAAATCAAAAAATTACCAAATTGAAGGTTGGCCCTTAACAGGGAACTTAAATATAGTTGGGGAAAATATATTGTAGCATAATCTTGGCTAAAACAACCAGATTTAATGCAAGTAGCCTACACTTGAATATCTATATGCTATTCCTCAATCACATGCAGGGGGGGGGAGTAATATTTTACTTAGTAAAATTAAAACTTGATAAAGTTCTACTCACAAATAAATCTATTGAAATGTCATGTTTTTTTAATTGTACTATTTTGCATGGATGTCTGCTTATGACACAACTAAATATTTACATTTCAATTCAATTTTAATTTATTTAAAAGGGACAGTGTACAGTTCAAACATAAATGTTGCCATTTGATGCACTGCACCAGATTATAGCTTTAAGATCATTTGCATCTGTAGTCCCTTGGCAGGTCACATTGAAATACAACGCAATAACAGGACAGATCAAACAGTATACAGCATTTATACATATATATATATGTTTTTTTTATTATTATTATTATTTTTTTTTTATATAGTATTTATGTTTGGATGATACAGTTTGTATAAATTACCCCCAATTTCCAGTTAATTCCCATAATTCCCATGGGAAGTTTCCAATTTGGAATATTTCCAAAAAAAATTTGGCTAACTTCATTAGTTAGCAGCCCGCGCCCTCGTCATGGATCTATTGGTCCTCGTCCCTACGTCACCACATTCAGGCGCATCCCTTGGCTGCCCCTTTATGCCGTTCTCTCTCCTCATTGGATAAAGGTAGTAGGATACAAGGAAAGTTTTCTCCTCGGCTTACAGCAGAGCAGAGTGACTGACAGACCCGTGTTTCAGACCAAACACTCTATGTAAGTGATTGCTGTCGGAAGATAGAACTATTTAAGACTTATATTAACACAAACATTCCGCTTACTTCTGCTTTAAGTTCCCATGGAAAGTTTCTGGAAAGTTTCCGCCGCTTTGCAACCCTACACAAGAGTACACACTGTGCAAAGTGCATATAGTTTGTAACTAAAGGTATTCTTGTTCTTTCTGATTGGAGGAAACACATGAGTAGTCTCACCCAGCAGCGGGCCCAGCCAGTACACCACACAGTACTCCAGGAAGGAGTGTCCACTGCACGGGAACTGAGTGGAGAAGGCCAAGGCTGGATTAAACACTGCTCCGGTCACACTGCCCCCTGGACACACACACACACACACATGGTGAAACCACAGCTACATGTTCACATCATTTTGCAGATGATTTGATCAAAGAGTGACTTACATAGATGTATTTATTTAAGACATGCAGAGAGACTGTAGCAGCCCCTGGTCTCCTACTGACTGTCAAATGGTTTACTGGTCATCTATTGCTTATATACATTTTGCTGGGCATTGGTTGAGCATTTCAATATTCAGCAAAGACGAATGAAATATCACCAATATCCTGTTAACTGTTAGTAGACAGACTGTACAGATGTAACTGATGGCTTTAGTTGATCTGTTGACTGGTAGAGCAGAGAAGAGAGGTGTGGTTTTATACTGAAACATCACTCTCTCCGTCCTATCCTATAGTTTTCAGCATCGGTAGGGTGGAGTGAGTATAGTTGAGACATAGTTGAAACACCCTTAATATCTTGCCAGCACTGCAAGGCTGAGCCACCATTTTTACTCAGCACATGCATGTTAGCAGCATCCTCTTTGGTTGTGGAAAATTTGAAGAGTTTTAGCTTCTCCAGTCAAAAGATATCAGCAAAAGTCTTTTTACTAGGGTAAGGATTTCACTTTACCATGTCCCTTCCACAACGAATATCTTATTATCCTTTTGTGACCATCACACATAACTTACATCATTACAAACGTTATTTTGTGCCCTAAAAACTCACATATTTCATGCTATCCCAACATGTTAGGTCACTGCACAATCTAGAGAAATACACAAAGTGGTCAGCGGGGTAGGCTACAGTTGAGACACAATGTACCCTGATAGAGTTCTATTACATCACATCACTGCAGTGTAGGCTAATAACATGTTAGAAGTCATAGTAAGACCAAAAAACAAAGAAAATGGGGAAATTGAGATACCTGAACAGTGTTATATTAATATTATTAATATTATAATAATAATATTTATATTACTGTAATAATACAATAATATTCCATTGTTTTAAATTTTAATAAAGAGGAATTAATTTATATTTAAATATCTTCATTTTTTTTTTTTAAGTTTCTTGCATTTACAATTGATGTTCAGTCATCATGGATTTCAATAGGTGTCTCAACTGTACCATGTACTGTGGGATATGGTTGAGACGGGACCATGGTAAAAACACACCTCATGTTTATAGGACCTGATCGTGGAATGATATTCATCAATAATAACTTAGTATACAAACAAATTAAACAGCATATGAAAAATCACTTATTTTCAGTGAATTCTTTTTTTTTTTTTTTTGCAATATCTGTTCAAAAATGGAAAAGCAAAAGTGCCCATACAAAGGCAAAGTGCAGTATCTGTTAAAATGGCAAACTGAGAAAAACAGCTTTTTGTGTTTTTCATTGTCAGGTTTAAGCATCAAATGATGAACTACTATAAAGTCTATAACTGATTAGATAAAGGTGGACTGAATTAAATGTATTTTGTAGTTTGTCTTTCTGACCAATTTTGACCGTTTTATGGCAGATACTGCACTTTGCCTTGGTTTTACTCCAATAGAATCATAGAGTAAATTATGGGATGTAGGGAGTGCAGTACTCTTTGCAGATACTGCACTTTGCCTTGGTTTCACAGACACATTTTAGCAGTACCAATATCAAATTCTACCAGACTGAAGAGAATATGCCTTTACACTTTTGATTGGTCAAAAAAAAAAAAAAAAAGGGAAAACATGCAGAGCGTGCACTTTGCCTTTGCAGGGCAGAAAAAGGTCTGGCCTACATGCTGTAAATAAAGGAGCAGTTACACTACACAGCTGACATGAACAACAACATCTCACCTGCATACACCACTGTCGCGATGACCGCGGCTACCACGTGCACGCGGTATTTCTCCTCCACCGAGCGCGTGTGCGTGACAGCAGTTTGTACCGCAAAGGCGCACGCGAGCTCCACGGCGGCGGCCTGCGGCAGCGGCGCGTGCACGGGGCTGACGCAGCGGTACCCCAGCAGCTTATGCCGCACGTGCAGTCTGGACAGTCCGATACCCCACATCAGCGGCACCGCGGCGCGCGACGCGGCGGCCGCGGCGAACTGGCACGCGATCCTGCGCAGGGCGCACCCGCGCGAGATCCTGGCGTGGTACGCGTGCTCGAGCGCAGCGGACGGGTTGCCCGTGGCGCCGCTGAAGGTGAGCGCGTGCACCACGGCCGCCAGGTACGTCAGCGTGAGCGCGAGACGGTACTCGATCCCGCCCACCTCCGACAGCAGCCGGAGCTCGTGAGTGCAGGTGCACAGCTGGAAGGTGGACACGAGCTCCACCGCGTAAACGGTGAGGCCGGTGCCCGCGAGGACCCTGGACGACACTCTGCGGGTCACGTGACTCAGCCCCACGATCCCCGCGAGCAGCAGCAGAGACGGCGCCACGTCCGCAGGCTGCATCATGTCGGGACTGGGGGGTCTGGGAGCCCCCCTGCGGTACTGGACTGCCTCTCGCTGCCTCTCGGTGTCTGGCGGTGCGGGTGGAAGCGTCGCTGCCGCTGCTGTTAATGCCGCTGCTGCTGCTGCTGCTGCTGCTGCTCAGGGATGCAGGATGCTGCTCTGGAGCAAATGAGCTTCAGTCACAGCGGCTCACATGGTGCGGAAGTAGCGGAGCCCCTCACTTCTCCTCCGCCTCTCCCCCCTGCCCCATTCTGCTCCCAGCTCTTCTCCTCAGTCCACTTCAGTCCCTTGTCCCGTAGTCCTCCAAATCAACCCTCCTGTTGTCCTCCTGGGTCAAGGAAGGAGGGAAGGAAGGAAGGAAGGAAGGAGGAACAAAGGGAAAGAAGGAAGGACAAAGGGAAAAAGGAAGGAAAGAAGGAAGGAAGGAAGGACGGACAAAGGGAAAGAAGGAAGGACGAAGGGGAAAAAAGGAAGGAAAGAAGGACGAAGGGAAGGAAGGAAGGATGACGGGAAAAAGGAAGGCAGGCAGGCAGGCAGGAAGGACAAAGGGAAAGAAGGAAGGAAGGAAAGAAGGATGAAGTGAGAGATGGGAGGAAAGAAGGAAGGGAAAAAGTAAGTTAGATGGAGGGAGGGAACAGATTGGGTCAAAAAGGAAGGAAGAAGAAATAAGGACGAAGGACTGAAGGAAGGAAAGAAAAATGGAGGGAAGGAACAGATTAGGTCAAGGAAGGAAGGAAGGAAGGATTGTGGAAAGAAGGAAGAAGGAAAGGAAGGAAGGATGGAGGAAGGAAACAGGTTGGGTCAATTTGAGCCAAAAGGACAACAGGAGGGAACTGCAAGATAGAAGTTATACATGTGTGAGGTCAGCTGGCTGCACTGAAGCTGAGCTACCTACCACATGTCTTACACATACACTTCATCCACTATACAGGAGACTGGGGTAATTTGAGTATATGGCAAGTTGAGCCACCCCTTGTTGCTTGGAAACCATAAGAAAAATTGAACATGTGACCAAATATTTAGGAGGAAGACATCATTTCATGGAGTCTGTGAAGGTTCACAACAGCGACTCTCAGGTAAAAACACTGCAGGACCAAATCCACATGCTCGCCTCGCATCTAAAAAGTGTCCACAACCTCTCATATAACACCCAGCAGTGTTTGTCCTCTATAGTCTGGCAGAGTCTGGTCCCCATGCAGCTCTCCTGTAGCTGCAGCATCTCAGGCCAGTACCAGGGTTATTATAGTCAAGACTATTTAGTAAACTGAAATAAATATAAAAACTAAATAAAATCAACAATGGACAATGTAAAACTAACTCAAACTAAAGTTCAGTCAGATAACAGCCGCTTAGTTAGAGTTTTCTTGTCGATATCTAAAGCTGCAGGAAGAAAAGGCCACAGCTCAATATGGGACCACTTGGAGTACGACCCACAGTTAGATAAGAGTGAATGGAACCCTATGAGGACTGATGGGAACATTATGGGATGCAACTAAAAAGGAAAAATCCCACTTAGTTCATCTTCAGAGGTCTGACAGAGGTTTTCTCCTAAATCCTGAAGACTAAAGAAAAGGGCCGGATTGGAAGGTTCTACCATTTCTACTGTTTTTATTTTTGTTGACAAGTTGCCACTCTGTTTCTATGTACCACAGGAAATAGGTAAATATCAGCAAATGCTTTTCAAAAACAAGAGCCCACATAAACAAAGAACAAAGAACAAAGAAACAGTAAAGTAGGAGGGATAGTAACATTTTTTTTTAAGTGGGGTTGTATTATCTACAAATAGCCCCTAAGTACTTTAATTGCAGTAGAAGACTCTCTGCACTCCTCCCGTTAGCAACGCCAGCCCATAGCCCTGCCCAGAGATTTACAACATACAGTGTTGTGAACAGACCCAAAGAAACGGCCTATTTTCACGGCCTAAAAGAGGTTTTACCTGAAAAAAAATACACAGTTCCATTGTTCACTATAATATTATTTTTTCCAGCCCCTCAGAGTGCAGGCTGGCGTTGCTAACGGGAGGAGTGCAGAGAGTCTTCTACTGCAATTAAAGTACTTAGGGGCTATTTGTAGATCATACAACCCCACTTTTAAAAAATGCTACTATCCCTTTAATATCAGAAATCACAATCAACAGAGTAAAAAAAGGATATATATACCTATAGCCTATATATATGATTCAGACAATTATATATCAATGCAGCACTGTTACCTCCAATTAGCTGACCTATAGCTGATAATAAATAAAATCAAAAGTGAAAGTGAAAGCACTGATACAAATGTTCCAGAACATCCTGCTGGAAGAGTCCAGGTGCTGCCCACACACAGCAGAGACACACAGCAGAGACACACAGCAGGGACACACAGCAGAGACACACAGCAGAGACACACAGCAGGGACACACAGCAGAGACACACAGCAGACCCCACAACAGGACAAGACGGGACGAGGACATCTGGACACTGTTGGGATCATCATCTATACTGTTTCCTTCTTCCTCTTATTATTATCTGCGGATTTTTGCACTTGTCATAGTAAATGTTGTGTACTTTTTGTGCTAGTGGGCCAAGTCTATGTAGTTCTTCACTCTCACCACTAGATGCTGCTGTCCCCATGTGTTTAATATTGTTGGGTTGGTCCTGCTGAGGCCATGGCTGTCCACCCTGGTCCTGGTCCTGCTCCAGGTCTCTGCCTGTCTTGGTGGGCTCTGTTGGCTCTGTATGAAGAGGTCTACACTGTCTCTGTTTGTAAAGTGCATGGAGATCATTTAATAAGTGTGCTGAACACAAATCCCACACACTTCTCCTCCTGCAGCCTTCTGATTATCATTTCAAGTCAGTTTCTCCACCCACACTCCTATTTTCTATACGGTGCAGATATTTGCACATGCCAACATCTTACCAAAGGAACAAAGATAAGCCTACTTGTGCACAAGGTTGTAATTCAAGGAAATGTGTGATTTGGATCTAAGATCCATGCAGGCAACATTGTGTATTTATTTTTACAGTGAAGCCAAGATGCAGAAGGAACAGTTTGTTGTCTTTTGGCCCAGCAAATGTGATGTTGGCCATCTCCAACTGGTTGTCTTTATGAGTTACAACATCATCATTTAAGAGAGAGCTCAACTCTGAAAAACATTTTTACTTCCTATTTATTTACTTATTTTCCTTGTTTGTTGTTGGGCTTACTTCTGCTGTAATTAATAAACAAAGCACCATACACATGAATCACTGTAGTAATTAAAGATATATAATTTTTAATTACTATAAAAAGGCTGTCAAAACACTGAAACATAGCCTTTGTTGCATGTCCCCAGAGCCAAACGCTATAGTTTACCACAATGCATAATGACTAAAATCCTTCTAAAATCTAGTTGTTTTTTTTGCATATTAGTGTAGATGCTATTTGGCTAGATTTCACACAATTGCTGATTTTATGCTAAAAACTCATTGCTGTTACTCATACTTCAAAAATACAATGATAAAAGCAGCAATAAATTAAATCAAGTAGCCTGAGATTGACCAGTACTCATTTTGAATGAGTAAATGTGTATATTAAAAAATTATATACTGAAATGGAATGAAAAATGAAGTTTAATTTTTAAGAGTTACAATGAGCAAATGGCACTCTTTTGGCGGAATGACCCGGTATTCCCTGTTTAAAGGGTTTTCAATGGAGTTTTTCCTCAGTGGATGTGAGGGTCTAAGGACAGAGGATGTTGTTATGATGGGATGTAAAGCCCTTTGAGACAAACTGGTGGTAAAAACGGGCTATAGGCCTACAAATCAAATAGCCTTGGGTGGTGAATGGGTGAAGCCGGTCTGATGGTTCAGTCAAAGCTCCGGAACAAAGATGGTAAGGCTCCGTGTCTTCTCCGGGATGGGCGTGGTCAGCTCATTCATCCCTTACCTGCCTGCCTGCCTCCTCTAACAAACAACACCTCATCACTGCACAATAAGCCTAGGCTACCTGTTTGTGCCATGATGGTGTTAAATAGCCTTAGCACATGTCCATGTTTAACTTTAGGCATATTAACCCGAGTAAAGCAGCTTGGTCTGCTCTCAGGCTTCGCTGCAAGATAGATTTCGTCATTTCAGTACGATATAGGCTACCGTAGCCTATATTAATGCACAGAGCAATAATATAATAATACTAATAATAATATTAGTTTTTTTTTTATTTTTATTTTATATGTTTTTATCACACTCCCTTCAGTCTTGGAAGACCACATGTTATGTAAAGTGGTGAATTCTTTCTGACTGATGAGCCTCTCTTTCTCCCAACCCGTGTTCTACCGGCGCGCTACGGCCCGCCCCCTGGACTCAGACGGACATCCACGCTGACCAATGGGCGACGGGCGAGGCTGAACACTGACCAATGGCGTGCGAGGAGCCGCACACAGAGGGGCGGGCGTCTCCGTGCAGCAGGTTTCTCCGTGCACGGCTAACAATAGCCGGGGTTCGGCAAGTTCAGTTCACACTAGTGTTTAAAGACTGGAAGGAGACGGAGCTGCGGAGCTGCGGAGCCAGGCTGTCCGCTACACCAGACCCTGCGTCCCGCTGCTGGAAGACTAGGAGCTACTAACCATCCGACTGTGGAAGTGACATTAGCCTCCAGATCAGAGGTGAGTCGGATCTCTAAAGCCCACATTCAGTCCTTTATGTCCGTCTGCAGCCAGGCAGGCAGCCAGGCAGCCAGGCATGGTGCGTCTGTGG
This sequence comes from Trachurus trachurus, assembly GCF_905171665.1. Lineage (NCBI taxonomy): Eukaryota > Metazoa > Chordata > Actinopteri > Carangiformes > Carangidae > Trachurus > Trachurus trachurus. Next base: position 4,659,950 of record NC_139892.1, read on the forward strand.
CTGTGAAGGGGTTAATGGTGACTGTAGTCCGGGATCACACATTATTCTCTTAGTCCTCATGATCCACATCCACGTTGAACGGCCCCGGAGTCCGGATCCCGGATCCCAGAGTCCGGATCCCGGAGCCCGCAGGCCCACATCATCCCGCACACAGCCGGCTTGCAGTCCGCAGAGAGGATGGTGTGGTTATTATAGGATGTATTTTTATTCCATCGGGTTCCTCCCAGTTCACCGGCAGGCTGCTGAGCTTGGGGGAACTGTTACGACAGGATCAGTGGCTAATGAATGAATGAATGAATGAATGAATGAATGAATGAAGTCTGCCAGTTTCCACTTTTCCATCTTTGAAATCTCTCCAACATGATTCATCAGTTCGTGCAGGACAAGCCCAGAGCCTTTCTGTGTAGACGCTCCTCCTGCTGCAAGTCCAACTTCTACTGGAGGTTTCATCTGAACGCTGTTGTTGTTGTGTGGATCTGTCCTATGAGACAACACAACCCTGTGCTGTGCATGTTGGACTTGTCCTCTAGTTGTCTGTGGTCCGTGGTGAAGCTCTAGTTTCCACATGGCTCAGCAGAAACGTGTGGCCTCCCTCCTTGAGTCAGTGTGTCTCTGATGTAGGCTTTCTGCTTATTATTGACTGTCCACAACCAGATCATTCCCTCCATGCTTTCCTTCAAACTCACTTCAGACTGATCAGTGATCAGTGAGTGATCTTACCCTTTGCTCCCTGTCCTAATGGAAACTTTCCCCTTCATCTTACTGATCAGTTTCCCTGCAAATGAAAAGTGGTGAGTGTGTGGCGCTGATTAAAGTGTTTTGCCAACCAACCAGCTACTGTAGCACTCGACTCAATGTTGACTGTTTTACTGCTGAGATTCAGTCTGACTCTGGATCAGCCTCTTTCTGAACAGAGTTGGTGAACTCAGCAGAGTGTTAGTTAGCTCACATCTCATTTGATACCGTTTCAACAGACACTACACACTACACTGTCTGTTGGTGTGCACAATGTTTTGCATTAAAGAAAGATGCATTGTGGGTTTCCAAAGGAGCTGCATCCAGACTCTGCAGCATAGTGCAGCGCAGGAGTCTCTGGATCAAAGACCTCCACCAGACCGGTCCAGTAAAAGTCTTTAGGCCTGCTGACTGGTCATTCATGTGTATTGATGCACATAGTTAGCTCCCTCTGCTGTGAATTAAAGGGACAACAAGGAGTTTGTATTTGGTTGTAAAAGAGTCTCATATTAATGTGGATGAATCTACGTTACCACTTGTTAATGGCTCCATTTAGATAAATATATCGTTTTGTCTTTATAGTTATTTAGTTATTATTATTTAGTGGTCGACTCGCCCAGCATTTCCTACTTTCGGTTTCCCGGACGCTGCTCGGCGTGTCATGGGAATAATGCCACCGGATCGCCGTTTAAGGTCGGAACTACGACGGAATCTGATCGTCTACCAACCTCCGACAATGAAAACATTCTTTGCAAATATTTTCACTTTTGTCCGTCTTACGCCGGTACAAGGATTTCACCGTGCACGCTGAGGCTCATGGGAAATGTAGTGTGAAAACACTTTGCTTTCCGAACCTCCTGGCAGTCCCTTTAAAGTCCCACTCCCGCGACCCTTTTTGGTCATTTTAAAACCAGCTCATTAGCAATGCACCTCTGGAGGGTGGGCGGAGACTGTGCTGCTCTGCACCCGCCCAGCCACCTCCTCGCACCCCACCCCCCGCTTGCTGACAGCTGGACATTGTACAATTACAGATTCAGTGCGTTTAGCGTAAAACTCCACACTGGGATTCGATCCCAGACTGGAACATAATCCTTGCTCACAGTGCATGCTACTCTACCAGGTGAGCTATACCTGTTATACCTTGGCAGCTACACCGAGCTGTCAAGCCTTTCACCTCTGAGCCAGATGCAGAGCGGGGCGGGAGCTTGTAGCACTAGTGCCCTCCCCTGGAGCTGTGACACGTCAGCTCCAGTCTCCCTGAAATGGCCAGTTTGGCTGTCTTTACACTGCAGGCCTTGATGCCCAATTCCGATTTGTTGCCTATATCCGATTTTTTTGACTGTCTATTTACATATTCTACCAGAAGTGACCCATATCTGATAATTTGCATTTACACCTGCTGCTTGCATGAAACAACCCGCTGGAAATAAACTAGTGATTTTTTCTTTTTTAATAGGCTACAGGAGATTGTCACGTTATGATTCCATAATATTTTTAAACAAAGGTCAGCCCCACGTGTCAATCACGGGCTACAGAGGTTCAGCGAGACTTATCAGCTCGGTTCAGTTTTTGCCGGTGGGAAAACCTGAAATCTGGTGTTTATCTCGCGCGCTCTCTTTTTTCACACTCCCTCGCTTGCCCTCATATCGATCTGCATCGAAATGAATGTTACTGTAGGCCTATATGAAAACAAGAACTAGTGAGGGGGGAAAAAAACAGACGCGCGGACACCACAAAAATGAAACACTGTAATGCCTGTGACAGTGATTACAGCTGGCCACAGCTGGCCACAGCTGGCCACGGTAGTCCAGGTCAGCCCCACGTGTCAATCACGGGCTACAGAGGTTCAGCGAGACGCGTGAGCACGTGAATTAATATTATCATCGATGACGTATGACACGCATTGCCAGGAAAGATCCGATCTGTCTGTTTAGACTGCAGACGTATTGGCAGATATCCGATTTGTATCTGATTTATTTCCACATATAACGGGGGCCTGAATCTGATTTGACGATATCCGATTCAATGCGCATTTGTCCTGTTTACACATTCATGTTACAGATCCGATCTGAGCCACTTGAGAGGAAAAAATCGGAATTGGGCCACTTGAACCATGCAGTGTAAAGACAGCCTCTGTGTCTGCCATTGGTTCACAGCAGTTTGAAGGCAGAAAAACTCAGAAATGCAATTTTGCACTTCCTTTTCTGCTGATATGTCCTCTAACACAAGAAAAATGCCACAGGAACATGTGAAAAGCACGAAAAACACGATTTTCATGGGAGGGGGTCTTTAAAGCAGAAGTAAGCGATCCGGTCGTTTTGGCTAATGCTGCGTTCCAGGCAACCCACTCGTGTTTTTCCGACCTGTTTTACCTGTGAAAGTCACTATAACGCCAACGGCCATTCGTAACTTCCGACCCGTGAACTCGTACCAGATCGAACTGGTACGACTTCACAGGTCGGAAAAACACGAGTTACGGGCTGCCCTGAACGCACCATAACAGTCCTCGTCCCTACGTCACCACATTCACGCGCATCCCTTGGCTGCACACACAGCCCTTCATGCCGTTCTCTCTCCTCATTGGATAAAACTTGTAGGGTACGAGAAAAGTTTTCTCCTCGGCTCAGCTCTCCTTACTCTATGTAAGTGATTGCTGTCGGAAGATATAACTATTTAAGACTTATATTAACACAAAAATATCGCTTACTTCTGCTTTAAACATCAGCAGTGGTTGTGTGAAAGGTGCAGATGACAAGGCCGTGGCAGGACCAGGATCAGTCTGAGTCCAGACAGGAGGAGGGAGACTGATTCAGATTCAGATTCAGATTCAGAAAACCTTTATTGTCCCCTGCACATAGCAGTGGATTTTTTTCTTAAACGTGTGCATACATGCGCATAAAAGAAACATAAAAACACAGTTTAGCATAACATAAAACAGACAACAAATAATAAACATGTGCACGGAGATGGGGAAGACAAAGGAGGTGACTAGGGTTGCAAAGGGGTGGAAAATTTCCAGTAAATTTCCAGAAACTTTCCATGGGAAGTTAAGCTGGGGAATATTGGAAATATTCCAAATTGGAAACTTTCCATGGGAATTTATGGGGATTATGGGAATTTATAGGAATTATTGGAAATGTATGGGAATTAACTGGAAATTGGGGGTAATTTAAACAAGTCTTAAGCAGACATCCCTGCAAAATAATACAATTAAAAAAACATGACATTTCAACAGATTTATTTGTGAGTAGAACTGTATCAAGTTTTAATTCTTGTATGAACAATCAATTCTTTTACTGAAAAACAAAAACATGAATGTTGACTACTGAATATTACTCTCTCTCTCTCTCTCTCTCTCTCTCTCTCTCTCTCTCTCTCTCTCTCTCTCTCTCTCCCTCTCTCTCTCTATATATCTCTCTCTCTCTCTCTCTATATATATATATATATATATATATATATATATATATATATATATATATATATATATATATATATATATATATATATATATTACTTACTTACTTATTACTACGACGGTATCTGATCATCTGCGAACCTCCGACTTTCATTCTTGATCAATGAAAACATTCTTGCCAAGTGTTTTCGCTTTTGTCCGTCTTGCACCGGTCCAAGAATTTCACTGTGTGCGCGGAGGCTCATGGGAAATGTAGTGAAAACACTTCGCTTTCCATAGATATTCAAGTGTACTTGCATTAAATCTGGTTGTTTTAGTATGCTACAATATATTTTTCACAACTATAATTAAGTTCCCTGTTAAGGGCCAACCTTCAATTTTGTAAATTTCTGATTTATTCCCTTTTATTCCCATATATCCCAGTTAATTCCTATATATTCCCGTTAATTCCCATGGAAAGTTTCCAACTTTGAAAAATTCCCGCAATTTTACAACCCTAGAGGTGAGTGTCAACGTGAGGAGTGGCTGTACCAGCCTCGGCTAGCTCAGCTGGACCTATAAGAAGGCCTTGACTGGACCGTGCTGGCCTCAGCATCCCAGTCCTGACACCCTGCTCCACGGCCAGCTGAGTGGCAGCACTGCAAAAACTCCAAAACTTTCCAAGAATATTTGTCTTATTTCTTGTCAAAATGTCTCATTTCTAGTCAAAGCTAATCTCTTTCCACTTCAAATAAGACTCATCACCTAAAAATGAACTTGTTTTTAGATCATTTTCACTTGTTTCAAACAAATTTTCACGTGAAATAAGTAGAAAAATCTGCCAGTGAAAGCAAGTTTTTAGTGCTTGTAATAAGAAAGAAAAACTTGCTCCACTATCAGATTTTTCTACTTATTTCAATTGAAAATCAGCTTGAAAGAAGTAAAAAGTGTCTTTAAAACAAGCTGCTTTTTTATGTGACGAGTCTTATTTTAAGTAGAATTAGATTTGTTTTGACTAGAAATGACATTTTGACAAGAAATAAGACAAATATTCTTGGTAAGATTTAGCGTTTTTGCAGTGAGCCTGCGCTCCATTGAGGACATGTGTCAGCAGTTTGTCTGTCCTCCTCCCCCCAGATAGAAGACTGAAGTCCAGCTCCTGTCTAGAGGCTGTGAGCTGAGCCTTAGACCTGGTCCTGCTGGGACCTGAATCCAGACTAACCCTCTTCATGTTTCACATGACAGTAAATGAAAGTTGAACCTTGAACTGACAGGTAGAACAGACTTCCTGCTTTGTCTGAGTGGATTCTGCTTTAAGGGCATTGGCACCCGTGTGACTGTGGTTTCCGAGGAGACCGGGGTGTGGCTGAAGGAGTGTTTTATGGCTTCATGTGAAGCATGAGGCCAGCCAGTTGTCATTTTGACACCTTAGGGCTTGGTGTGTGTGTGTGTGTGTGTGTGTGTGTGTGTGTGTGTGTGTGTGTGTGTGTGTGTGTGTGTGTGTGTGTGTGTGTGTGTGTGTGTGTGTGTGTGTGTGTGTGTGTGTGTGTGTGTGTGTGTGTGTGTGTGTGTGTGTGTGTGTGTGTGTGTGTAAGCAGGCAGGTCATTGGAGCACAGAAGCAGTGACGGTGATGAGGAGGGAGTCTAGGGAGCACATGTAGTCCTGTCATTGGTCTTCAGATAGTATCTGGCACCCACATGGTCAGTGCTGCCATTAAGGAGCTCATAATGTTTGACTGATGATGCAGCTCTGTTTGATTTTTTTTGTTAGTTTTTTTTTTTTTACTGCATTTCAGTAGATGTCCTAGCATCTGGATAGAGGCTCTCTGCACCTCCAAAAGCTTGTAGTTCAACAAGGGATAGTTCAACATTTCGTCAAATTGGCCCATTGCCATAATCCCTATAGTGATAGCAGGAGGTTTGTTACCTTTAATTGTCGGTGCAAGCTATTTTTAGAACGGCGGAGCAGAGCCGTGAGCAACGTTACCACACAGAGTTGTTTTAGAGGGAAATTCATGCAAAACCGCTGATGCGCGTTCTCATCGGGGACAGTTCTTCATCAAGCAGTCTCTGTATTTCCCTCTAAAACAACTCTGTCTGGTAACGTTGTGTTATTATCTCATAGTGTGGTGAATGTGCAGCTCACAACTTGTCCACCAGAGCGTTGTGGAGTTGTTGGATTGTGTATTTGATGAGTTTGATGAAGGGAAACCAAGAAATCCCATGAGCCTCCGTAGCGTAGCTCTGAGCAGCTCACGGCTCGAACTATCCCTTTAAATTGGAAGCTGAATGCAGAAGCAGCTGTGTTGGCAGCAGTAGACTGTGGTGGTGTGAAGACAGCAGAGCCTGGCAGCATCACGGTGGCTACAGCAGACTCTCCTGGCGTCTGTTCCACTTTAGATTCCTCCAATCAGCAAACAACTCAATTCCATATCAACATGGATATTGCTGTTTGGAGCATTGACTGGCTGCCTCACACAGCAGCAACACAAACAGTCCTATTGGCTGTGGAGCAGCTGAATAATGGACAGTGTGTCTGCTGAGCATGGCGTCTAGACCTTCTCTCCACTGCTGCACTTAGAGAAAAGCTGATCCAGATCTCCTTCACTGATGAGCAGGCAGGCTGATGGTGCAGCTCTAATCTGTTAAAGGGATAGTTCACCCAAAATTCAAATTTCACTCATTATCTACTCACCCTCATATCGACTGTGAGAATTTTCAGAGTCCTCCGTTCCTTCTCTGAGTTACTCAGTTACTCTTCTCTGTGCACTGACACAGGAAGAGCAGTGAACTGAGACACTGGGAGCTTCCGCTACAAACAAGCTTGAAATATAGACTTATTAAATTTTTTTCGGAACAATTTCTCATGTCGGGGCTTCAACAGATTGAAAGCTTGTCTTTCACTTGAGAGGGCCTTCATGTTTGTATCTTAAAATGTTGTTGTGACATGAATGAACGGTGCTGTGGGAGCCTGTCAGATATTTACTAAAAAAAACATCTCTAGTTTTGGGGATTTTGCTGCTGACGATAATTGATTATAATGTGCTGAAAAGTCCAAGGGTTGTGTTTTTTGATGAAGGCGGGTCTAGATAAATGTGACGTAATGTCCCTTTTTGGCATTTTCACAAATAGAATAAAGGTTTCCCAAATCCTAATCTGTATTTTAAAGACTGGGAAGGTGTTTGCTCTTGGCAGCAGCCGTCCATCTTCAGTCAGTTTAATAAAGTTTCTTTTTTTTTTGCTGGAGCTTCAGCTGGCTGGTGGTGGCTGACTTCCAGAGCTTTGCATGTCCTTCATATTCTGTGTGGTGGTTAGCCGGTGTATTTTGAGCAGCATCCGTCTTTTCCGAGCCAAACCACCTCCACCAGAGAGGACGGTCCAGCAGCTCAGTGTAGGGATGTGGACGCTGCTGAGGCTGATTGATGCTCTTTGTTCTCTTATTTTTACCTTCAGACAAGCAGAGTTAGCTGTGATGTGTGACCAGCTGTGAGGACTCAGGATGTGTTTCCACTTGTTTTTGCAAAATGAGTCCGACAAACTTGATATTATCATTTTGCACATTAAAGGGATAGTAGCATTTTTTTTAAAGTGGGGTTGTATGATCTACAAATAGCCCCTAAGTACTTTAATTGCAGTAGAAGACTCTCTGCACTCCTCCCGTTAGCAACGCCAGCCCATAGCCCTGCCCAGAGATTTACAACATACAGTGTTGTGAACAGACCCAAAGAAACGGCCTATTTTCACGGCCTAAAAGAGGTTTTACCTGGAAAAAAAAATACACAGTTCCATTGTTCGCTATAATATAATTTTTTCCAGCCCCTCAAAGTGCAGGAAAAACACAGTTTTTATTTGGAGCTAACCAACTGCTGATCGGCCGGCGCTAACCCTGGGCGGAGGGATACGTGAGTTGGTTAGGTCCAAATAAAAACTGTGTTTTTCCTGCACTTTGAAGGGCTGGAAAAAAATATATTATAGCGAACAATGGAACTGTGTATTTTTTTTCAGGTAAAACCTCTTTTAGGCCGTGAAAATAGGCCGTTTCTTGGCAGGGCTATTATGGGCTGGCGTTGCTAACGGGAGGAGTGCAGAGAGTCTTCTACTGCAATTAAAGTACTTAGGGGCTATTTGTAGATCATACAACCCCACTTTAAAAAAAATGCTACTATCCCTTTAAGGGGAGACACTACAGGTGAATAGGGCAAACATTTTAACTAACAGATATCACCATGAAACGTTTATCACTGACATTAAGACAAATATTTTTTCTATTACAAGTTTTGTCCAATTTTATGTTTAAATATGTAAATGAGGCAATATCTAATGAAATATGCGCTATATCCGAAATCTGAACAATGGATAAAGCCACTTTCAAAATTCTAGTTTTATTTTGTTGACACATTAGAGTCAGATGTTTTTACAAACTCTTCTCTTTTTATCACTCTGTAAATGTGAAAATACTGTCACCAGCCCTAAAAAAAAAAAAAAAAAAAAAAAAATCAGATTTCGCCACGTTTTCAGGAATAAAATGTTGTATGCCCTGTGTTGTCGCCCTACAACATTTAGGATACACACACACACACACACACACACACACACACACACACACACACACACACACACACACACACACACACACACACACACACACACACACACACACACACACACACACGTGCACACACACTCATATAAAATGTAGCATGTCTGAAAGTCCGGACAAGATCCAGAAAGACACTTCCCATGAATCCTAGCAGCAGAGTGAAGATCCAGTCCAGGCCAGATCCCAGCTTCTTGAGAGGTGACGTGTGTGTGTGTGCCTGTGCCTGTGTGCGTGTGCGTGTGTGTTGCCCAGAGACCAGATGGTGGAGGAACCACCCACTCACTGGACCAACCACACCTTCCAGATAAAACTCACACCGTGGCTTTGTGTTGATCTACACTTCCCCAGCACACACACCTTCACACACACACACACACACACACACACACACACACACACACACACACACACACACACACAAGTGTGAGTGTGATGAAGACACACAAAGCATCATATGTGAGAGTGAAAGAATGTTGACTAAATAAAGGAAACTTGTGTCACGTTTCAGTCCTGCGTGTGTGTGTGTGTGTGAGGACTCGCTGGATGTTTCAGTGCTGAAGTATTAAACACACCCTGCATCCACTGAGAGATACTGTGTGTGTGTGTGTGTGTGTGTGTGTGTGTGTGTGTGTGTGTGTGTGTGTGTGTGTGTGTGTGTGTGTGTGAGTCAGTGTGAGTTGATGTGTGTGGAGATGCTGACATCCTGAGGTCATCTCGTCTCCGGCCTCGTCCAATCAGAGACACGTGTCTTATCTCCTTCTTCCTCCTTTTCTGTTTTTCTTTTCTCCTCTCTTTCCTTGGCATCCTCCTCTTCTTCTCTTCACCCCACCTGTTCTTTTTCCCATCCTCTCCTCCTTTTTTCATCATCTCCTTTTCTTCGTTCACTCGTTCCTTTGTCTTCTTCAGTCTGTCCTTCCTCTTCGTCTTCCACGTCGTCATGGTAGCTCTCCTCTTCTTTAGCCTCTTTTCATCTTCTTTATTCCTTGTTCACTCATCTCCTGCTCTCTATGTGACATAAGCAGTGAAGCAACTCTAACACTATCATCTATAAATACTCCTCCATATCTCTCTCTGTTGAGTAGAGATCTCCCATTTGCTCTCATCCACATTCCTTCAGCCAGTAGCAGCTCATAGCAGGAGGAAACCAAAATGACTCATATTTGCTTGGCATCATGAATGTGGTGATAGATGAACATTAGTTGTGGTTAGAATAATGGAATGTTTAAACAACTGAGATGACGTTTGCCAGCATTTGAAGTGAGACAGTAGTTTTGACATGTGATGTCAGAGAACAGAGGAAAGGGGAAAGAGTATCTGACAATGCCACAATGTGACAAAGACAAGTGTTTCTAATGGACATCAGTTAGCTGTCTGATCAAATCAAAACCTTAAAGGGATAGTTCAACATTTTGGCAAATTGGCCCATCGCCATAATCCCTATAATCATAGCAGTAGGTTCGTTACCTTTAATTGTCGGTGCAAGCTATTTTTAGAACGGCGGAGCTGAGCCGTGACCTGCTCAGAGCTACGCTACGGAGGCTCATTATGGGATTTCTTGGTGTCCCTCATCAAACTCATCAAATACACAATCCAACAACTCCACAACGCTCTGGTGGACAAGTTGTGAGCTGCACATTCACCACGCTATGAGATAATAACACAACGTTACCACACAGAGTTGTTTTAGAGGGAAATTCATGCAAAACCACTTCAGGGACAGTTTTTCATCAAGCAGTCTCTGTATTGCCCTCTAAAACAACTCTGTGTGGTAACGTTCTGTTTAGGGATGGGCATGATTAATCGATGATCGATTATTGATCGTTAAGAATTTTATCGATCATGGAAAATATTTATCGATTTATTATAAGGGATCATGTAGAGGGCAGAGGTTGTCTTGGAGAAATAAACCACGGGTTTATTTTTTCATAACAACCAATAAACTCCATATAAGTATTATTATACAGGCCTATTATTATTATTATTATTATTATTATTACATGGTTTAAGAGTGAAATAATTCATTAAATATGACGAGGCGCTTGTGTCGCGGACTCGTTGCAGCAGAGACGTGAGCTGAGACACCGCGGCTCCGCCTGCTCTGATCAGCAGGTTTGGTTTTCAGCAGCGGTGTGGAAGGAGCCTCCACTCTCTCTGTAATACAAGCTACAAGTCATTTATCTAACATCACAATTAGTCCGAAGCTGTTTTACGACGGTTAAAATGAAACTTAAAGCAGATATCAGCTTCACGGCCGTTTCGGCTAATGCTGCGTTCAAGGCAGGCTTTTGAAACCGTAAGTTACAGCTTCAAGTCACAACTACGACTTGGTAGCGTTCCAGGTAACCCGTAGCTCGTGTTTTTACCATCCTGTTGTCTGTGAAAGTTCCCTATAACGGCCACTCGTAACTTCCGACCCGTGAACTCGTACCAGATCGAACTGGTATGACTTCACAGGAAGGAAAAACACAAAGTACGAGTTTCTTTGAACGCACCATGAGTTAGCAGCCCCCGCCCTTGTCAGGCATCAATTGGTCCTCGTGCTACGTCACCACATTCACGCGCATCCCTTGGCTGCACACACAGCCCTTCATGCCGTTCTCTCTCCTCATTGGATAACACTTGTATCCCACAAGGAAAATTTTCTCCTCGGGTTACAGCAGAGCAGAGTGACGGAGAGACTCGTGTTTAGGCTGAAATACTTCATGTAAGTGATTGCTGACGGAAAATAGGACTATTTAGGACTTATATTAACAAAAACATTCCACTGATATCTGCTTTAAGGTAAATATCCTGCATAGTTTGTTTCTCTTTTCTGTGCCGCGCTGATCAGAGCGCCGCTCCGCGGTGTGTTGGCCACAGAAAAAACAATAAAACACACGCTTTCACAGTTTGAAAGTGCTTGTTATTTTTATTTGTACAAGTGCAGCCAAACACGAGGCTGAAGAGAGAGGGACAGAGTGAGCCAGGCAGCGCAACAGTGCTTTTTTTTTTTTTACCTAAATGATGCCGGCACATACAGGTGAAGCACAAGCACACAGACGTCCGTGTAAGTTGTTGTCTGACCTTCTTCCTTCACGGGGATTGCCCTGGATTACTGGCACACGCCATAGCTGCACGCATTTTAAAAAAAAAATTATGATTATTAATATTGATATTAATATTAATATTAACGATTAATCGATAATTGATCGTTAATTTTCCCGAAGATCGATCAAAAAGATTTCTTCAAATGTCCATCCCTAGTTCTGTTATTATCTCATAGTGTGGTGAATGTGCAGGTCACAACTTGTCCACCAGAGTGTTGTGGAGTTGTTGGATTGTGTATTTGATGAAGGAAACCAAAAAAATCCCATGAGCCTCCGTAGTGTAGCTCTGAGCAGCTCGCGGCTCTGCTCCGCCGTTCTAAAAATAGCTTGCACTGACAAATAAAGGTAACGAACCTACTGCTATGACTATAGGGATTATGGCAATGGGCCAATTTGCCAACATGTTGAACTATCCCTTTAAGAGTTTCTCGCTCTACCTCTAATTTCACCTCCTCATTGAATTCCTCTCTCCCGTTCCTCAGGGTGTGTTTAATCCTGTGTTCTCACCTCCGATTCAACAGAGACAGGAACAACACCCTGTTCCCGCACCAACACACTCCAGATTTTAAACATGGCCAGTCAAGCGTGCCATCTTGCCCTCTACATGCACTCTCCGTCTGTCTCCGGCTTAAGGCGCTGAAATAAACCAAGCTACTGATAGCAAAGAGCAAACATTCAGACTACAGGGAGAAGATTGTAGTGTTTCTTCTCTTTCTAAAGAGAATGGATCGTTGGTGGCATAACGCTGCTTGAAAACTCACAAAACGTGCACATGCTTCAGAGTGACCCGGTGAGAATGTACGTATTTCAACTTTAAAGTAATGGAAGGATTTCACAGCAGCACGACAGTGACGCACAAGCATTAGTACCCTGAAGTAAAGGCTGGTGACTGCTGTTGGTTCTTCAGCCTTGATCTGGACAGACAGAGCTTATTAACTGATCCAATCTGCTCTAAAGTAATGCTGTTACCACTGAAGCTCAATGACTCTCGTCTTCAGTCAGCATATGACTTTTGACCCAGGGTTTATAGGGATGGGAATCACAATACGTCTATCATGACACTATATTATGCTGTGATATATTGCGATTTGTTTATTTTTTTTATTGCAAATGATGTCTCCTAATAAAAACTTTGATCTGTTTTTTTTCTGATAAGATAAACTTCTTATTCTGTTCTGATGGATACTTGGCATCCGTATATACAATATTGCCATCATGCAAAATATGGCCATAAAGCTTGTCCAGTCCAGTTGTCTTAAAGGAGCATTATCGCAAATACAGCAGGAATAGCATAAAATAAGCTGAAGTATGCAAAAGATGGGTCGGGGGGAGCCATAACTAAATTTACAAAAAAAATCGCCAACAGTGTAGTGTCCGTGGGGCTAAACGAGGCTCCTCTCTCTCTCTGACAGCTGCCCACTTGTTTATATCTGATATGCTCCGCCTGGCTCTATCTAGTGGCCGAATTAAGAATTTGGATTTGCGATAATGCTCCTTTAAAGGGATAGTTCACCCAAAATTGAAATGGCACTCATTATCTACTCCCCCTCATGTGGACTAAGGGCTGGGAGAAGTTTCAGAGTCCTCCGTGGCTTCTCTGAGTTACAGGGGGTCTCGGCGTAGCAGTGCAGGTCCATATAACGGTTGCAAATGGATACCAACTGTCTTTGTAACAAAAAGACACACCAAAAAACATCCAAATACCTCCATGCTGCTCGTATGTAATGTCCGTCTTGTATTGAAGCCCCGAAATGCGAAATGGTCCCGAAAAAAAAAAAAAAAGTCTATATTTCAAGCTTGTTTGTAGCGGAAGCTTCCGCTACAAAACAAGCTTGAAATATAGATTTATTAAAACATTTTCGGGACCATTTCGGGGCATTACATATTATATGGACATGCACTGCTACGCCGAGACCCCCTGTAACTCAGAGAAGCCACGGAGGACTCTGAAAATTCTCACAGCTCTTAGTCCACATGAGGGTGAGTAGATAATGAGAAATTTGAATTTTGGGTGAACTATCCCTTTAATTCAAAGGCCCATACACAAACAAATGAGGTTCAAGACGCCCAGTCCACAGGGCCCATGACCTGACACTGTGCCTTTACATGAGTCATGAGGGCTTGTGGAAACATTATTGCCTTCAGCTCTGCTCTTCATAGTCTTTTAGTCTATCTTTTAACTTTGAATGTTTTGAGCACAACTTTATATCAAATGTAACAATGGAAAACAGACCTTTTTGGGAGATGTCAAGATGCATCCTATCTTATACATTTAAGCCCAAAATGATTCATACCCCTGTCAAATACAAGGAATTTCTCTTCTATTTGTTTCAGTTACAGATTAGTATTTTTTAAATTAGGTTTACGGACGGTGTACGCAGACATTAAACAAAAGACTGTACATAAAGATGTGTGTACCAGATTTAGCAGAAAGCTAATTTCCATCTGTACTTCATTACATAGAACACACATTCAGACGTCCCAGACCCCAATACAATAAAAATAGTGATATACAACATCTATAACATAAACAGTACATAGAACACATAGACATTCCAACTACTTCTGATGTAAAGTGTGAGGGAGAAATGTGCTTAGATAAAGTGCTGGATTGCTTGTGGCAGGAAATTACAGATATTATAGTTATTATATTATTATAGTGAGAGGACAAGAATAATGAGGATTTGAAATACCAATGATGGTAATTAGAAATTGCAGAGGTGATTTAAATACCAACAAGGGTAATACGCAAGTGGCACAAAAACGGTCCCTACTTTCCCTTTCCTTTGCCTTTTTTTCACCAGATAAAAGCCACATCTCTGTGCCCCAAAACTGACCACAGAACTGAAGACCAGAAGCGTTTGTCTTTCTCAAGGTGCGACTTTGCAAAGGTCAGGTGAGCTCTTACATGCTTTGGTCTTGGTTGAGACTTAGAGAGACCTAGAGAGTCAGGCCACTTGTTCTCAGTTCCTTCAGGACAGCCTTGGTCGTGGTCCAACATCTGGCTTGAGCTCTCTGAGTAGCCGAGGTGACACTACTGACCTTCCACAGCATCCTTTGAGGGTTTTCACTGAGTTCAATCTTTGGTTGATTTGTTGATGATACTTTGCAGCGTTGACACTGGCACCTTTTTGTTTCCTTTTCCTTCCTTTCTGGTATTTACAATGTGTGCTCTTCAGTCCTCACTCTTTGCCATGGCAAGTCTTGTGTTGACATGATAATGACTGAAAGGTCACAAGCAGGTCAACTTTTATAGTCAGAAAACGTGTCCCCAGAAACATTGAAAATATAAAAAAAAATTTTTTTAGACCCTTAAAGAGAATGGTTTATTCCAACATCCTATGGCTATTTGTCTTGGTAGCACTGGGGCATGAATCATTTTGGACTTGGTGCATCTTGTTCAACATTTAAAAACACCTTTTAACAAAGTAACGTTACTTAAATAAATTGGCCATGGCTTCAGACTTTCCTCCATGTCCTATTTATGTTACATCTGAGGTGAAATACTATTCAGTAACTAAAAAAAAGAGAATTTTCTTGTATTTGACAGGGGTATGAATCATTTTGGGCTTAAGTGTATATTATGAATCATGACGACTTTTAATTTTCTTCCATAAAGATGAGTGAAGTATCCTTCTACACATTCATCAGTCGCTATTAATTCATTAGAGTTGGATAAAAATGCGTCTGTCAGACTCTTCACTTGAATGAGCTGTTGGTTCCCCATCTTTCCATTGGCTTTCTCTATCTAGAATACATCAACCTCAGCTGTGAGCACTACCAGGAAGAGGATGCGTTTGAGGTCTGATTGTCAGACCACATCCAGAGGTGGTCTGACTCTGGGCCACATGTGGCCACATTCTTTTAGCTGTGTGAACACACAGGGAGATGGATTGGGGAACATGGCTCCAGAGCATCACTGAAGAGGATCATGACTGCAGGTGTGAACAGGGCCTCTGAAACCCCATCATGATAGGTCAAGTCTTTTTCTACACCTCCACCCCTTCTTCTCGATGTGTTGTGTTTTATATGAATAAAGCTTTGCTTACTCACATAGTCCAACAGGCTTGATGAGGTGATGGAGGAAATCCAGTGTCCGCCAGAGGCACTGAGAGGATTATTCTGACTGAGGATCTATCATGTCTGTGATCATTCATGAAGTGAAATGTGAATATTAAAGGGATAGTTCACCCAAAATTGAAATCTCATTATCTACTCACCCACATGTGGACTAAGGGCTGGGAGAATTTTCAGAGTCCTCTGTGGCTTCTCTGAGTTACAGGGGGTCTCGGCGTAGCAGTGCATGTCAGTATAACGGTTGCAAATGGATACCAACTGTGTTCGTAACAAAAAGACACACCAAAAAACATCCGAATGCTGCTCGTATGTAATGTCCGTCTTGTATTGAAGCCCAGAAATGCAAAAAAATGCAAAAAAAAATTAAATGAGTCTATATTTCAAGCTTGTTTTGTAGCGGAAGCTTCTCGAAGCTCCTCTTCCCGGTTCGTCAAATTTGGACGAACTGGGAAGAGGACAGATTTGACGAACCGGGAAGAGGAGCTTCCGTTACAAACAAGCTTAAAATATAGACTTATTTAATTTTTTTTCGGGACAATTTCGCATTTCGGGGCTTCAATACAAGACAGACATTACATATGAGCAGCATGGAGGTATTTGGATGTTTTTTGGTGTGTCTTTTTGTTACGAAGACAGTTGGTATCCATTTGCAACTGTTATATGGACATGCACTGCTACGTCGAGACCCCCTGTAACTCAGAGAAGCCACGGAGGACTCTGAGGCCCCGTCCAGACGAATACGCGGCTTCACCGAATCCGATCTTTTTCTTAATCGTTTTGAAAAAAATCTCCGTAAACACGGCATCGTTTTCAGAAATACCTGCGTCCACATGGATTCAGTGAAAACGACCCAAAACGCTGTAGTACCTACATACTGCAGGCGTGTGTGGAGCGGGTGGAGCATGTGGCGCTGTAGCACTGCCACACACAAACACAGAGAAGAAGACGGGAGGTCCCCGCTGTAATTCAATAGAAGAAGAAGTCCCCCACTGTCTTCAAACTCAGACATGGGATTAAATGTTGACAGGGAGTCGTGTCAGAGTAAATATGATGATCAGTGATGATTAAACAGACGTGATTCAGCTGCAGCGTCTGAGCGACCCGACGGCAGTCGGCCGTTGTTGTTGTTACGTCCATATAGGCTGTTGTGCAGCTGCTGCAGCGGTGTGTGTGTGTGTGTGTCTCAGGTTACAGGTAGAGCGGCGGGGGGCATGACATCATCGTTTCTGAAAAAAGCCGTATTGGCCGTCCAGACGAAAACGCTGGGGCGGTGTTTTCAAATTTTCCCACTCTGGGACCCGTTTTCAAAAAATACCGTTTTCACCCCCTGAAAACGCCGGATCCGTGTGGACGCGAGGCCAATCCGATAAAGTATTTATCCGGATTAGAAAAAAACGGATTCGTCTGGACGGGGCCTGAAACTTCTCCCAGCCCTTAGTCCACATGAGGGGGAGGAGATAATGAGTGAAATTTGAATTTTGAGTGAACTATCCCTTTAAGTGGGTAACTTCCAATATGACATGATAGATGATGATGACTAACTGGCTCTACTGTAGCAGCTCTGCAGTAAGCTGCCTCTAGACCAGTGGAGCTGGCTCAGTGGATCATGTATATCTGTGATTAGCAAAGGCTAACCCTATGCCAACTGTCACTGTGTCTCTCTGTGTGTGTGTGTTTGTGTTAGTGCATTCAAGCAAGGTGAAAAGTTTCACACACACAGGTGGCACCATGTGGCATTAGCTTGTTGTAATGAGAGTTAAGCAACACCTAATCTACAGCTATATGTGCCTGGCCTTCTGGCTGCTACTATTACTGTGTGTGTGTGTGTGTGTGGGGGGGGGGGGTCACAGTAAGATGTGAATGTGAGGACAGCTGCAGGTCTAACGACCTCACCTCCTGCCCCCCCAAAACCTTCATCTGTTCAGCTGACACCAACATGTTGTGTATGTGCAAACAGTTCCTCCCACATCCACCAGCTGGCTTTAAGGCTTTAACAACTGGCACACGGTCAGGTGCGAAGGGGGTCAGGGTTTTTTTTTTTTTTTTTTTTTTTTTATTGACCAAATTTTACAAAACCAACAAGGTATACGTTCCTGTGTAACAGCACATCAAAAAGTACAAAGGGACAGTTATACAGTAATTTTTTAAAATATAGCTTGAAAATAATGAAATAATAATACTAGTAGTAAGATGAATAAATAAATAAAAATAAGTCAGAGATGGGTACAACAAGGATGAAAAATACGATAAGATACATAAAGTAAAATAATACTAATAATAATAATTTAAAAAAAGAAAAAAAATAGACATTAATAAAGGGTTAGTCAGAGGTTTTGGGGAAATACTTTTCATAATTGTCCAGTAATGTATTGCTTTTTTTGTTATTGATCAAATAGAGAGATTTAAACTGAGAATTTAGTTCAAGTAAAAAAGGAGCGAATTTAGGTACAGAATTAGCAAATTTTTGTTTGTGAATAAAGAATTTTGCGTAAATGGTGATAAAATTCATCAGGTGTTGAAGAGCGCGATCTTCTGGATTAACGTAGTAACAAATTATATCTTTAAAGGTAAGGGAGTGGACAGAAAAATACTTGGCATTTTCTCCTTTACTGATAGATAGAGAGATATTAGTGAAAGGGGGGTGGAGAGATGGAAGGACTTGCAGCAAAGGACGTGGACTGGATTTGAATCCGTCGCTGCGAGAAACACTCGTTTTAAACTTTCCCCTAATGGAATTCTTCTGGGCTTTTTTTCCCTCACTCAGGACATGTTGAGGATACAAAATCAGTTGAGTTTGCTTCTATTGCAATTTGTTCAACCTTTTTTCATAAAATGACTGGACTATATTGTCATGGTGGTCATGTCCTCCTTTCTGCTCTGTAGTTTGATTGCAGGACTATAAATGTGAATTGACTGAGAGTCATAAAAGCCTCCCAGCTCAGGATGTACTGTTCCAACTCCTGGAGTGGTTTTAATTGCAGATGATAAGCTGTAGTTGGTGTAAAAGAAAGTGACAGGTCAGTGAACAGTGTGTAGTAACAGCTGAATTAATGTGTCCCTCAGCCGTCCTGTGTGAGGAGGGACCAGGACACTACAGCCACAGCTCAGCACGGCTTAACCCTGAGTTGTAACTCTGTGCCTTAAAGGGGAATTGCAGTTTTTTTACAATCTGGACCTTATTTCTAGCATAAAATATGATCATTTACTCACCCAGATAACTTTGGTGTCGATGAAATTAGCTTCAGTCGAGAGCCGCATATATCCGTATAATGTGAGTCTACAGAATGCAGCCTCTAAAAAACACATTATCTGCAGAGAAACTCCTTCATTTCACCAATATTTAGTTATGATAGGCTAGTGCTATTCCCCTCTGAGACCGGGGTTAGCTGTTATCAACATCCGGGGTCTGTACCTCTGACCTGGATGCAGTAGCAACAAGCTGCACCGTTCAGAGATGGCATCATCCAGGTCAGAGGTCAGTAGGTCAACCTACAGACCCCGGATGTGGATAACAGCTAACCCCGGACCCAGAGGGGAATAGCACTAGCCTATCAGAACTAAATATTGGTGAAATGAAGGAGTTTGAAATGACACCAAAGTTATCTGTAGCAGCAGCAGCAGCAGCAGCAGCAGCAGCAGTGCTGCACCACTGATGGAACATGACTGTTTCACA
The DNA here is from genome assembly GCF_905171665.1 of Trachurus trachurus. NCBI lineage: Eukaryota > Metazoa > Chordata > Actinopteri > Carangiformes > Carangidae > Trachurus > Trachurus trachurus. The sequence continues at coordinate 4,679,515 of NC_139892.1, forward strand.
TTATGCAAGTAAGCTGTAATGGGATTCTGCCTCTCTGGCCTGATAGCTCCCAGCATGCACTGCAGACTATATTATTTATGACATTGCCATGGTAACGGGGGGAGGGGAGGGTTGGAGTCTGGATGGGGACAGACCCTCCTCAGATGCAACAACACAACAACAATAGACTTAACAATACACAGCAACATCCACCCTCACACATCCAACTTGTGATCACACTGGGTGGGGTCTGTCCATGAAGCAGAGGAGGCATGCACATTTTGAGGCTTTTTTTTCTGACAGATAACTGATGCTTGTTAACCCATTAATAACCGTTAACTGATAAGATTATATACTCTATTGAATGTCTTTTTTCTTTTTTCTTGTGGTTATAAAACACACACGCTGCTACAGCTGTGCAGCTCCACATCCACTGAGCTGTGGCTCAGCTGACGGTGCTCAGATGGAGTTAGATCTTCACATGTTGAACTGTTTTTATACAAAGTGCAGCCAAACACCAGGCTGCAGAGAGAGGCAGATGTCCCTCATGGGGACTGTGCTGTAGAACTGGCACATGTCAGTCCTCCTGTGTAACCTTTAGCTACAAAATCGGACTGAAGGCACATGGAAGTCTGTACGTGCACAACACGCCCTCATGAGTTTTTTTTTTTTTTTTGTATTTTTGTTTTTGGCGTTTTTGCCTTAAAAAAAAAAAATTGATAGCACATAGTGAGATAGACAGGAAAGGGGGAGGCAGAGAGGGGGGGCGACCCCCATTCCGAAGGACCGCCATTCCGATGGTCTGCCAGTCCGAAAATTCCTTCCGAGGGGCCGCTGTTCCGAATGTGTTTTATTTTGAAAATTGACCGGATTCCATGTGGTTTGACTTCCTGCCTGGCTTGACACGATCGCGCCGCGGGGACAGCCCCCCTCCTCCCCCTCCAAAGTTTCACCCAGGTGCGAGTCTGATGCAGCCGCGGCGCTCCTGCTGAAAAATAAATGTCCTTGCTCTGTGCTTTGGTTGGGTTTAGGCAATGTAGAAAGGAGTTGGTTAAGTTTAGTAAAAAGATCAGGTAGAGGCCAAGAAAGTCTCTGCTTATATGCAGCTCTTCCAGGAGTCGAACCCTGATCTCCCGCGTCGGAGGCGGATGCTCCCCAACCTTTTTATTTCTGCGGACCGGTCACCGGTGGAAAATTTTACCGCGGCCCGGGGGGGGGGCGGTCGTTCTTTCTCTTCGGGGGTGGGGGGTAGCGTACGTTCTCCTGTTTACATTACATGTAGGCCTACTGTATAAATATAAATATAAAATAAATATATATATAATAATAATATATATAATATAAATATAATGGAAGCAGGTTTTCCGTGCTTTTGTGGTGATCTCAGGATATTCTGCTTAAATCCAGAACGCAGGGAGATAAGTTTTCTGTGAAGTGATGAAGTGTTCCGGCCGGGTCCCGCACACACACTGCGGAGCTTGGAGCATGTGAATCACCTGTTGCAATGAACCCGTAATTAAAACAGGACTCGTGCTTTTTCTTTTAGAACAGCTTTCTTCTTGTTGGAAGGCGTCGGGTCTTCTGTCGTCTCATTATTGAGTTTTTCCCGGCCCGGCGACGTGTGTTTTTCACTCTTTTACGTTTGTGCCTGCCTGTCAATTGCCTGTCATTTTCCTGTCAATTGCGCAGCACTGGGAAGATGCACAAACGGAAGTGGCAACATTTTCAAAATAAAACGACCAGAAGTGTGAAATAGACAAAACAAACGATTTTTTTTTTTTTTTTCATTTTCATTTCATCTTTCTGCGGCCCAGTACCAAATGATCCACGGACCGGTACCGGTCCGCGGCCCGGTGGTTGGGGACCACTGCTCTAACCAGAACCGGCAGAGAGAGGGGGAATGACATGCAGGAAAGGTCTGCCCGACGCGGGATTCAAACCGGGGACGGCTGCGTTGAGGACTGTAGCCTCTACATGGGGCGGCCGCCTTAACCACTGCGCCACGCACCGCCCCACGCCCTCATGAGTTGATGATTTAAGGAGCTCATTTAAAATAGCAGAGATGAGTCCATGATAGCAGCCTGCTGTAGACTCACAGCTGGATGGCAGCTCGCTGTCATGCTCCATGGATGTGACTGTTCCATGACTCATTTGGTTTCTGGTCATCGGCCATCATTTCTAGTTCAGCCTGACTCAGCTGCCACTGTTGCCCCCCCGCCCCAGCCCCCCCCCCCCCCCCCCCCCCCCCCCCAGCCCCCTGTGACTTGTTAATGTCATTTCCTCAGTTGTTGAGCTTAACGACACTGTTTTATCTGTTTGTATGTTGTATGTTACAAGTAACATATTGATTGCTGGATAGTATTCAAACATTTCCTAATTTGATTATTTAAACAGAAACAATGCAATCAATCAACAGTTAAAAAAACAGATTTTAATATGCTTTCCCTGGCCAGATATTTAAAGGAGAATTCCGGTCATTTTTGACCCCTACATCGTTGTCCTGATGGTCACCCAGTGTTGGTGGAGCAAAAAACGCCACTAAAATTGATGCAGGCAAACCAGAGTTACACCATGGCTAGACAGCGCTAGCGATAGCCACAACGCTAAAGTATGACGGCAATTTTTTCAACCACAACAAACACTCAAAAAACAATCAAATATCTATGGTACATGACTGGAATCCTTAGAGACACCACTGAACTCATAAACTGTATGGTTATACTGAGTATAAACAGTATAAACTTTGTGTTTTTGCATGTAGTCACTCACCTCAGACAGCTGAACTTTACAAAAATACACGTTCAGAGATATTATGGACATTACCACTGCACTGCTCCACCGGTTATTTTAGTAAAGAAATCATCACAACAAGGACAAAGTGTTTGTTTCTGTGGCGGGGAGAGCAGGCGCTCTGCGATCGCTTAGTAATGTCTTTCTGGGATGTTTCAGAGTTCGGCTGTCTGAGGTGAGTGACTACATGCAAAAACACAAAGTTTATACTGTTTATACTCAGTATAACCATACAGTTTACGAGTTCAGTGGTGTGTCATAAGGATTCCAGTCATGTACCATAGATATTTGATTGTTTTGTGAGTGTTTGTTGTGGTTGAAAAAATTGCCGTCATACTTTAGCGTTGTGGCTATCGCTAGCGCCGGGTAGCCATGGTGTAACTCTGGTTAGCCTGCATCAATTTTAGTGGCGTTTTTTGCTCCACCAACACTGGGTGACCATCAGGACAACGATGTAGGGGTCAAAAATGACCGGAATTCTCCTTTAAGGCGGCCCAAAAAGCGTCAAGTCAAGATCACTTTGACCACACAAAACCAACTGTGGCTGTAAGTGAAGAATGAACACAGTCTAATCAACTAGACTGGGGCAAGCCGCCCCTCAGCAGTCACAACCAGCCTGGGACTGGTCTGGGTGCAGTTTGCATGTTCCTGTGCCTCAGGAGGCTGAACTCTGCAGGTGTGTAATGTCTGCCATGAGTCCATAGCCAGGATATTCACTTTACAAAGATATCTAAGAGAGAAGTAACAAGTGCAACTGAGAAGTTGTAATGTGCCAACAACAGCTTGTAAAATGTAAATAGATGAATAAATGTGTTGTGCTGTGGTTGTTGTAGTGAGCAGTGAATGGGTGAGAGCCAGGGCCAGAGAACAAAGAGACAGAGGGTGAAAATGCTTTTGTCAAAATTCCGGTGGACTCGTTTTCTTCTCAGTTTGATCCCCCCACTCTTTATTTTCCTCTGCCCCCCCCACTTGCCCCTTTCTCTCTCTGACAGCCTGGCTCTCTATTCTTAGTTTGTGTTCTTTCACTGTGTGTCTCTCTCCCGGTGTTTCTGATTTACCTCCCTGTCCGTTCTCTTTTGTCCCGCTCTTTTTTTCCCTTGCTGGCTCATTGTTGGGTGACTCAGATGGGACAGAGTTCTCTTTTCATTCAGACTTTCTAAAATATATGTTTTTAAATTCCTGCCACATATTTGAACTTGAGAAATAAGTGTATGCATAACATTTTCCAGTTGGATTAAAAGGAGAATGGGCTGATGAAAGCTCAGAGAATAGAACGCTAAGTACAGGAGCATTTAGTACACACACACACACACACACACACACACACTCACACTCACACACTCTACTCATATCGTGCTTTTTGTAATGTGTGTGTTGAGTTTGCTCTTATTCTGGGGTGCTGTCCCAGGGTTGTGTTGGGAGACTTACTCTACCGTCAGTCTTACTTCATCCACTTATTTCTCTTTCTTATGCCTCCTATATATATATATATATATTAGGCCTGGGACAATAATAAATTTAGCTGGACGATATATTGTCCCACAAATTATTGACGATAAACGATATTATTGACACATTTTTTTGAGAACATATTAACCACTAATATAATAATAATATTTCATAATAATGCAAATAGACCCTTTTAAATGCGATAAACTTTTATTTCTCATGAGTATTTTCTTTTTAACCATTGTAATTGGAGTGACAAGAACTTATATAGCTCCTAAATAAATAAAATAAACAAAAAATAATAAACAGTGCAGTGCAGCTCTTCTGTCCAATAACGTCACACAAGCTCCACTTTTCATTCAAACAAACTAAGTTAATATGACTTCCACAGATGTAAGATTGCATCAATGAGACTAACGTTAGCATTTATCTCCTAAAAAGTATTAAACCAGCCGGCGGTAAACCTCTAAAAACCTGCTGATACGTTTTCTCCCCCAATGACAGAGGTTGACCGGCCCGTGAGCTGCTGCAGACGGCTGCAGACTGTGGGAAGCCCCGCTCCTCCTGCTCGCTGCTACCACATTAGCTCCAACAACGTCGGAGGAAATCTCCTAACAGGCGATATGTGGATGAACTGACCACAGACTGGGGATCTAAACTGTGACTTTCTCACATGAAAAAAATATTAAAACTTTAAAAAGTGACGTGTTAACAGCGCGGCAGCAAGAATTACGGTAAAACAGCTTTTAGCTGCTTAGCTTTACAGCTAGCGCTGCCGGTTGCTGCCAAATGCATTCTGGGAAACAAAGATCCTGGATGACTGAAAAGAGGGTTCACTCCTTTCATTCTGCAAAACAAACGGCCCAGGTGCTGAGACCGATGCACAGAGTGAAGCATCTTGTCATCCAGCCTGGTTGGAGGCCAGAGACCAGGAAAACAAATACGTGCACATGGCGATTTATCAAGGCCGGAAAAACTATCGAGTTCATTTTCATTTATCGTGCGATTAATTGATTTATTGATTATCGTCCCAGGCCTAATATATATATATATATATAATTTTTTATTTTTTTTATATATATAATATATTATTTTATTTTTTACAAGGGTGTTTCTCTGTTTTTTGCTCTAATAATTGATTAGACAGTGTTCCCAAACTGGACATGGACTATTCCAGAGAGGCAGAGACAGTGGTCTGGTTGGACAGTCAGTGCTGCCGTGGTTACAGTCAGGACTGATCCACACAGGTCCACCCCCAGACAGCCAGCCAGTCACTCTGACCTTCTATTGACTGAACAAGCTTCTTCTCCTGCTCATCTGTGATGGACCCTCAGCTTTTCTAAATACTCAGACAGCTGTTCTGCTGTTTGACCTGCTCTTGGCTTCAGCCCTGTTTTTAGCCAAATTAGCATTTGGATCCATTTTTGGTAAAGACTGAATCATATTTGTTTTGAGAGGACAGTGAAGAGAGACAGGAAATCAAAGCAGAGAGAGCAGGGGAATGACATGCAGCAGAGATGCTGGTTTGGGGCAGATGATGTCCATACTGGACATGCTGCAGCTATGCTCTGACCATTCCTCTTTCATTGATTCCTCCCAGCAGCTTGTCTTGACCTTGTTGACACGTGGTCAGTCAGGACTTGATTATGTTTTAGTGTGAAGATTCTGACTAGAATTCAAGGACAGGGCTGTGGCGGCTGGAACATGCTTTCATTGAACAAAGATATTCAAGTCTTTACACCCTCGGGGGTCAAATGTCCTGTTGTCTGTCATCTGGGATGTAAACAGTTGTAGTTGTAGTTTGGAAATCATAACGGAAGAACAGGTTTGTTAAAGTTAATGGTGACACAGAGGCACAATGAGAGATATGACTCATTACAATGTGGTGATCTTTCTTTCTTTCTTTCTTTCTTTCTTTCTTTCTTTCTTTCTTTCTTTCTTTCTTTCTTTCTTTCTTTCTTTCTTTCTTTCTTTCTTTCTTTCTTTCTTTCCACAACACAGCCTTGTATTTGAAGGGTTGCTGCAGCCACTTCATTCCTCTATACAAAGTTCATAAGTTGGTTTCTACCAGTGAACAGTTTAGTATGGTGACAGATACATGTTTACTTAATGTAGATTGCACGCACACACGCACGCACGCACGCACGCACACGCACACACACAGGCCTCAGTTGGCCCCTGAAGGCAATATGCAAGGCCGGGCTGGACAGATGGACAGATGGTAGCATGCTGCAGTTGTCCCTGTGTTTGTGTGTGTGTTTGTGTGTGTGTGTGTGTGTGTGTCTCTGGGATGGGATGTCTTGCTTACAATAGCCTGCATAATCAATATGCGGCATGCACACACACACACACACACACACACACACACACACACACACACACACACACACACACACACACACACACACACACACACACACACACACACACACACACACACACACACACACACACACACACACACACACAGATGGGCGGACGGCTAGCCTGTGGGTGTGTATGTATTTCAGTTTTCTTTAAAGGGATAGTTCAACATTTTGGCAAATTGGCCCATTGCCATCATAGCAGTAGGTTTGTTACCTTTAATTGTCGGTGCAAGCTATTTTTAGAACGTTACCAGACAGAGTTGTTTTAGAGGGAAATTCATGCAAAACCGCTGTTGACCAACTCTGTGTGGTAACGTTGTGTTATTATCTCATAGCGTGGTGAATGTGCAGCTCACAACTTGTCCACCAGAGCGTTGTGGAGTTGTTGGATTGTGTATTTGATGAGTTTGATGAGGGAAACCAAGAAATCCCATGAGCCTCCGTAGCGTAGCTCTGAGCAGCTCACGGCTCTGCTCCGCCGACAATTAAAGGTGTGTGTGTGTGTGTGTGTGTGTGTGTGTGTGTGTGTGTGTGTGTGTGTGTGTGTGTGTGTGTGTGTGTGTGTGTGTGTGTGTGTGTGTGTGTGTGTGTGTGTGTGTGTGTGTGTGTGTGTGTGTGTGTGTAGGCTGTTTGGAAACACACTCTGATGACTTTGACCACCACCGTCCTTTCCTTGCTTAACTCTCTTCTCTATATGTTTTATGTCTCAGTGTCTTCATTCCATATTATCTGACAGGCATTCCCTGTGAAGTGACATGACTGGACTGGTTGGTGGGGTGGGGGTAACTCTAGCTCTCTGTCTCTGTCTCTTGCCCTGTCCTTGCCCTGTCCTTTGTCCTCCTGCCTCCTCTTCTTTCACTCGTTTTCAGCCCGTTTTGCTTTTGCTGCGACTGTCCTTTATTTTTATTTGGCCACATTCCTCTTCAAAATTACCATCTGTCTCTTTACCACACAAACACAATGTGTGTGTGCGTGCGTGCGTGTGTGTGTGTGTGTAGTGGAGGCTTGGTGCATGCATGGATGGTTGTGCTAGTGATGTCTTCTTCCAGTAAATGTGGCTGCAGAGGCTGACACAGCTTTTCCAGGAAGTACTGACATTTATTTGCACCCATCTCTCTCTCGTGTGTATGTGTGTGTGTGTGTGTGTGTGTGTGTGTGTGTAATCTACATTAAGTGAACATGTACAGTATCTGTCTGTACAGTAGTAACATAAAGAAGGATGGATGATGTACAGAGAGAGATGGACATGAGAGTGCAGCTAATGGCTTGTATTGAACCTATGTATTGATGTGGAGCGGTTCTGAAGGAGGATGTGTCCTGTCTTCATCTGCTGCAGGTTCCAAGTCTTTGAAAGCATCAGATATGAACTAGGCAATGCAGCTTTTTTTTTTATAGATACATTTTCATATTTTAGTACAGAGACAAAAGGTAAAACAAAAGACAAGTACAAAATACACCCAAGCTTCACCCAAAGCTTTTTGAAGTCGGATTGAGTAAGTCATTTGCTCTAGGACATGCAATTGTTTTACAATGTTAAAGGGATAGTTCAACATTTTGGCAAATTGGCCCATTGCCATAATACCTTCATCAAACTCATCAAATACACAATCCAACAACTCCACAACGCTCTGGGGGACAAGTTGTGAGTTGCACATTCACCACGCTATGAGATAATAACACAACGTTACCACACAGAGTTGTTTTAGAGGGAAATTCATGCAAAACCGCTGATGCACGTTGCCTTCAGGGACAGTTTTTCATTCTGGGGTTCCAGGGAAGCTCAGTTTACCTGGCTGAACATTGACAGTAATGTGGGTCAGAGGAACCAATCAGAGAAAAGGAGCAGAGGAGGGAAAGGACTGAAGGAGAGAAACTTGACTTTAGGCAGAGAGAGGGAATCACTCTTTCCATAATGAAGATAACAGATCATTAGAATCATAGTTCCCGGCAGCTCTGACATTCAGTGTGAGGATGGATGAAACTCTCCCTACACTTGTGTCTTCTGATACTGGTATCTCGCCTGTGATTGTTTGATTTTCCTGCTCCTCAACCTGCCGGCTCTATGTTTTGTCATGCAGGAGTGGCTGGCTGCAGCTTCCCAGAAGATGTCTGATAATGGGGAGGTCGAGGACAAGCCCCCAGCTCCACCTATGAGGAACACCAGCACCATGATCGGATCCTCCAACAAAGATCCCACCCCCCTTAACCACGGGTCCAAGCCCCTCCCACCTAACCCGGAAGACAAGAAGAAGAAAGATCGCTCAATCCGATTCATCCTGACTGGAGGAGGGGATAAGAGTGAGTATTCCTCAGTTATGAGAGTAGGAAACCTTTTCCATCACATTAACATGGACATACATCCTGTAGAGTGGGCATCAAGTAGAAACATTAAGAAGCAAGATCTTGGCTGAGTGGTCGCCAGGATGGATCACTGTGGATCTGATTTGGCACAGGGTTTAAAGGGATAAAAAATTATATTATAGCGAACAATGGAACTGTGTATTTATTTTCAGGTAAAACCTCTTTTAGGCCGTGAAAATAGGCCGTTTCTTTGGGTCTGTTCACAACACTGTATGTTGTAAATCTCTGGGCAGGGCTATGGGCCTCCCGTTAGCAACGCCAGCCCATAGCCCTGCCCAGAGATTTACAACATACAGTGTTGTGAACAGATCCTGACCTTTAACCAGCCACTCCACAAATCATACAACATATCTGACTTTATTTTATTTGAGGTACTTGAGGTTTTCTGCTAGCTTTACGAAAAGTGATGGTGATTTCTATTTACCTTCTTCCCTACAACTTCTTAACTGGAAAATAAAACATACATTAAAGAAAAACACTAACACTTAGTGTGAATAGTCTGCTAATAAATGCAACTATAATAAAATTATGCCATATGAAAAACACGGTCAAAGTGAAGATTTTTACATTGACCAACTAACCCTAACCCTCTCAGCTGTATCCTGATGTAGCCTGATGAGTTAAAAATCAAGACAGGAGTTTATATGCATGAATGGACATTTACTGTACATGTCGATGTAACAAGATAAACATGCTCTGCAGTATTTCCAATGCTGTTTTGTAAAGTAATAGTTGACATTTTGGGACATGGTCTCATTGCCACAGTATGTAGCACCAGTTACCAGTAACAGGTGGGAATGGCTAAATGTAACACACACACTACTAACATGATGTTGTACGATACACACTGGTTGTTTGTTTTTCAGCCTATAAGAAAAAGGAGCGCCCAGAGATTTCTCTGCCGTCGGACTTTGAACACACCATCCATGTTGGATTTGATGCTGTTACGGGGGAGTTTACTGTAAGTGTGTGTGTGGCAACTCTCCAGCATCTGTGCTGTGTGTTTGTACCAAAGGACCCATGTTCATTGTTGTATGTCAGTGTGTTCAAGTGTGTGGAAGTGTGTATGTGCCTTTGATAGACTCGGCACATGAACCTTTTCAATGACTCCCATTAGATAAAGACATCTTGTTGACTCGCACACGGGTCATTCTATGAAAATGGTGGCTTTTTGAACAGCAATTTCATGTTTCATTTGGATTATTTTTTTAACAACTTAAACATGGTCACATAACAGTTAACCACTTACCATTATAAATCAACATAGGCTAAATTACAGCTTATTTTAATATTTTTTATTATATTACATTTAAAAAACGCTAATGGTGGTTGGTGTTAATGATCATCACTGGTGTTACCCACTGGTCCCTGGTGTTACTAACGAAAACTGGTGTAGCCTAACTAACTAGAACAATAACACCAGTGACAAATCGACAAGATGGCCTATTCAAGATGGTGGACATTGCAAGCAAAATCATTGCTTGCATTATAACTGTCTTATGCATGGTTTAATAACAATAAAACACTTTAATTACAAAAAAACATGTATATTTTGTGTCATTGTTGAACACTTTTGAGCGCTTTTCCTTGTGAATAATGTAGGGACAGGAAAGCCACCATTTCTAGGCTATAGAATGACCCACACATGCAAAATTATAAAACAAGTCAACACAACCTCAAAATAAGTGAGTGAGGTGACTGCAGTAGAGCAGTCTACAGAGTTGTGTGGTTGCTTTAAAGGTAGAGTCTGGAGTTTTGTTTGTTGCAGTTTGTAAACAAAACATTGAAACTGGGCCCCTCCTCTGGGGCTAAGCTGTGTAGCCTCCAGACCCAGACAGCAGCAGTTGTCATGACAACAAAGGAAAGGAAAAGAGTGAAGCGCTGGAGCCGTGGGCCGATAGCCGACTGTCACCAACACCGGGAGCCTCCAGTTTTATGTTGTTATGCCGTTGTGGTGAGCTGCGAAGACGGTGTTAGCGGCGGATGCTAACTGCTACCGCTAGCCGAAGTTAGCATCGAGCAAAGATGGTTTATAAACCGAGCTAGCTCCCCACAACGGTCCTCATACTTGTTAGCAGTCGAGGCTTTAGTCGTCAGTGACGATGGGGAATCGGTCCGCGGCTCCAGTGCTTCACTCAGACTGTATTTCTTTTTCTTTGCGGTCCTGACTTCTGCTGCTGAGAGAGAGAGACGTGCTAGCACTCGTTAGCATCAGAGACAGCTAACACGGCTAGCAGTCCTGAGCCTCCTACTCTGCTGCACGTAGCTTCACCTGAACTCTGTAATTGGCTGGAGAGAAAACACCGACTCTCTCGCTCTCCACCCAGAAACGTCCACATGTAGGAACAAAGCAAAAGTCCAAAATACAGGCAGACACAGCCCCCACCACACAGGACTAGAAGCCCAGAGGTGATGATTAAGATGGATTTCATTTAGGCCTAAGTCTAATGTTTATTTTTGGGCACAAAACTCCAGACCCAACCTTTAAAATGAAGGAAAGATGAGCCCTGAACAGAATCAGGGATGGTGTGATGGAGCAGGAAGCAGAGGAGTGTGTGTGATGGACTGACCCTAACAGAGGAGTAGAGAGAGAAAACAAGGAGATGTGACCCACTTATGTGACTGAGCTACAAATATGACAAGACAGCCCTGTTAGGACTCTTTACCAAGCCTGTGTGTGTCTGTGTGCGTGCGTGCATGCAATTAATATTTGTCATCTTAATGTTATAAAGTAGTGGGCATGGCATATCAGGAAATACAGTACAGTGTGTGTGTGTGTGTGTGTGTGTGTGTGTGTGTGTGTGTGTGTGTGTGTGTGTGTGTGTGTGTGTGTGTAGGGCATGCCGGAGCAGTGGGCCCGGCTCTTGCAGACATCCAACATCACAAAACTGGAGCAGAAGAAGAACCCCCAGGCTGTCCTCGATGTGTTAAAGTTCTACGACTCAAAAGAAACCACCAACAGCCAGAAGTACATGAGCTTCACAGGTACACACACACACCTTACACCTCTTTTTCCTACTCTTTTCATTTTGTGAAGCAAGACACAGAAAGTACTGGAACGTCAACATGACCAAACAAACATGGCAGCATCTGCTGACAGCTTTTAGTGTTGCTGATAGATTTAGATGTGACACACTGGGAGGGAGAAAGAGCTGGAACTGTGGTTTTGAGTTGTTGCAGAAGTCACAAAAGTTAAAGGGATAATTCAACATTTTGGCAAATTGGCCCATTGCCATAATCCCTATAGTCATAGTAGTAGGTTCGTTACCTTTATTTGTTGGTGCAAGCTATTTTTAGAATGGCGGAGCAGAGCTGTGAGCTGCTCAGAGCTACGCTACGGAGGCTCAATTTGCCAAAATGTTGAACTATCCCTTTAAATCGGGATGATAACTCTAACTCCAAGAAATCCCATGAGCCTCCGTAGCGTAGCTCTGAGCAGCTCACGGCTCTGTTCCGCCGTTCTAAAAATAGCTTGCACCGACAAATAAAGGTAACGAACCTACTGCTATCACTATAGCGATTATGGCAATGGGCCAATTTGCCAAAAATGTTGAACTATCCCTTTAAGTCGGGATGATAAAGAGAAAGTATTGAAAAAGATAAAGCCGTGAATTAACATAATACAAAATACAGCAAATGCAAAAGATCAACAACTAGATTTGGGTGGTGTGTGCTGCTGGTGTTTTTGTCTTCTAATGTTTCATGTTTTGTCTGCAGATAAAAACGCAGATGCCTACAGCTCCTCCATCACAACGGTGAGAAAACATCTGTCAACACACAGACACAGCTGTGTCTGTATCCTGTATCTCTCCCACAGCAACACACACACTGAGACATAATTCTGTTAGGATGCCTCTGCACGCCTTTGTTCATCGCCACAGCTATCAGCTGCTCTGAGAGCGATCGGATGGCATACGGCTCTTAGAACCACACCATACAACATATTGCTTTCTGTTTAATTCATAAACACAACATAACAACATGAAGCTTGTAAGAAATGAAGAGGAACTACAGGAAACTGAGCATCTAATCTATGTTTAGTTTGGTTTGAGGGTAGTGATGGCAGCAGGCCACAGGAGCTGCCACTGTTTTACTTCATGTTTTTCACATTGATTTGAGAAACATAAAAGTCTCTCTCATCTGTTCTTATTGATCATCTGTCACTGTTTATCATGACTGTGTAGGGAGACACACTCAATGACATGCTACATGCTCACTCTCAAGAATCAAAATCAGAATTTATTTTTCATTGCACAACAGCACAACGAGATTAAAAGCTAAACCTTAAAGTGCACCTCATAGAAATAAGACAGACAATAACAGTAACGCATTAGTGCCAACATTCAGTTGTACAGCAATCAACAATATGAGTATGTGTATGGATAAAGTGATAAGTGCAAGTGCAATCAATCCCACCTACTCACTTCTGAACAAAAACATTAATACCATACATCAAATATATTTACCCCATAATATGATCCAAACCTCCTTGGTAGCTGTGGCTTCAGTAGTTTGGCCTCAGCAGCCCTGCAGTGAGCAGTGTGCTGCTGCTGTGTGCTTGCATTACATCTGGTTGGTCAAATCTGTTGAAGTGAAGATTATGCTACTATGTATTTTCCCCAACTATATTGAAGTTCCCTGTTAAGAGCCAACCTTCGACTTGGTAGATTTCCGGTTAATCCCATGGAAAGTTTCCAACTTGCCAAATTGCCAGAATTTTGCAACCCCAATTCTGTTATTTTTCTACTCTTCAGGTGGTTGCTTCGTTGCAGGAAGTGGATGACTGTGTCAACTAATTTCATGTTTAAAATTGTGAGCTGAATACAGCATGGATCTCCAGCTGGAGTTCAAACCCTTTCATTCAGATCATTTCAGAAGCCTGGGGCCCAGTCAGAATAAATTGGGCCTATTTTTGCGGCCTAAAATAAGTTTTACCTGAAAAAGAATACACAGTTCCATTGTTCGCTATAATATAATTTTTTTCAGCCCCTCAAAGTGCAGGAAAAACTGAGTTTTTATTTTATTTTATATGATGATAAAGAGAGAGTATAGAAAAAGATAAGGCCATGAATTAACATAATACAAAATACAGCAAACGCAAAAAATCAACAACTAGATTTGGGTTTTTTGTCATAAGCTGTATGAGCATTTCTAATATAGCAGCACACACACACATACACACACACACACACACACACACACACACACAGCTCCTAACTCTCTTGTGGGTCTTTGTTTTTGCCGCAGTGAAAGTGTTGGGCAGGTCCCTTTAAACCAAACTGAGAGTGAAAATAAAGAGGAAGGAGGAGGAAGTGATGCTGATTCTCTCTCTTCCTGTCTTTATTGTGAATCAGCATCTTTTCCTCCTTTCACATATCACTGTCTCGGCTCGGCTACTTGCTGAGCATCAGACTGTCAAAGACACTGACATAGAGGAGAGGAGGACGTGTGACTAGCCAGACATGACCAGTGCTCTCCCACATCAGTGGTGATGATGAGAGAGGGGACACCCAGAGAGAGGGAGGAGAGGAGCTGAATGAGCAGGAGGAACAGTCTCCAGGTAGAGTGCAGGACAGAAAGTCTCCTGGTAGTGTCCAGGTGGGACGGTCTCCTGGTAGTGTCCAGGAGGGACGGTCTCCTGGGAGTGTCCAGGAGGGACGGTCTCCTGGGAGTGTCCAGGAGGGACGGTCTCCTGGGAGTGTCCAGGACAGACAGTCTCCTGGTAGTGTCCAGGAGGGACGGTCTCCTGGTAGTGTCCAGGAGGGACGGTCTCCTGGTAGTGTCCAGGAGGGACGGTCTCCTGGGAGTGTCCAGGAGGGACGGTCTCCTGGGAGTGAGCAGGAGGGACAGTCTCCAGGTAGAGTGCAGGACAGACAGTCTCCTGGTAGTGAGCAGGACAGACAGTCTCCTGGTAGTGAGCAGGAGGGACAGTCTCCAGGTAGAGTGCAGGACAGACAGTCTCCTGGTAGTGAGCAGGAGGAACAGTCTCCTGGTAGTGTCCAGGAGGGACGGTCTCCTGGTAGTGTCCAGGAGGGACAGTCTCCTGGTAGTGTCCAGGAGGGACAGTCTCCTGGTAGTGTCCAGGAGGGACGGTCTCCTGGTAGTGTCCAGGAGGGACAGTCTCCTGGTAGTGTCCAGGAGGGACAGTCTCCTGGTAGTGTCCAGGAGGGACAGTCTCCTGGTAGTGAGCAGGAGGGACAGTCTCCCGGTAGTGAGCAGGACAGACAGTCTTCTGGTAGTGTCCAGGAGGGACGGTCTCCTGGTAGTGTCCAGGAGGGACGGTCTCCTGGTAGTGTCCAGGAGGGACAGTCTCCTGGTAGTGTCCAGGAGGGACAGTCTCCTGGTAGTGAGCAGGAGGGACAGTCTCCTGGGAGTGAGCAGGAGGGACAGTCTCCTGGTAGTGAGCAGGAGGGACGGTCTCCTGGTAGTGTCCAGGAGGGACAGTCTCCTGGTAGTGAGCAAGAGGGACAGTCTCCTGGTAGAGTGCAGGAGGGACAGTCTCCAGGTAGTGAGCAAGAGGGACGGTCTCCTGGTAGTGTCCAGGAGGGACAGTCTCCTGGTAGTGAGCAGGAGGGACAGTCTCCTGGTAGTGAGCAGGACAGACAGTCTCCTGGTAGTGAGCAGGAGGGACAGTCTCCTGGTAGTGAGCAGGAGGGACAGTCTCCTGGTAGTGTCCAGGAGGGACAGTCTTTTGGTAGTGAGCAAGAGGGACAGTCTCCTGGTAGTGAGCAGGAGGGACAGTCTCCAGGTAGTGAGCAGGAAGGACAGTCTCCTGGTAGTGTCCAGGACAGACAGTCTCCTGGTAGTGTCCAGGAGGGACAGTCTCCTGGTAGTGTCCAGGACAGACAGTCTCCTGGTAGTGAGCAGGAGGGACGGTCTCCTGGTAGTGTCCAGGAGGGACAGCCTCCTGGTAGTGAGCAAGAGGGACAGTCTCCTGGTAGAGTGCAGGAGGGACAGTCTCCAGGTAGTGAGCAAGAGGGACGGTCTCCTGGTAGTGTCCAGGAGGGACAGTCTCCTGGTAGTGTCCAGGAGGGACAGTCTCCTGGTAGTGAGCAGGAGGGACAGTCTCCTGGTAGTGAGCAGGAGGGACAGTCTCCTGGTAGTGTCCAGGAGGGACAGTCTCCTGGTAGTGAGCAGGAGGGACAGTCTCCTGGTAGTGAGCAGGAGGGACAGTCTCCTGGTAGTGTCCAGGAGGGACAGTCTCCTGGTAGTGTCCAGGACAGACAGTCTCCTGGTAGTGAGCAAGAGGGACAGTCTCCTGGTAGTGTCCAGGAGGGACAGTCTCCTGGTGGTGAGCAGGAGGGACAGTCTCCTGGTAGTGTCCAGGAGGGACAGTCTCCTGGTAGTGAGCAGGAGGGACAGTCTCCTGGTAGTGAGCAGGAGGGACAGTCTCCTGGTAGTGTCCAGGACAGACAGTCTCCTGGTAGTGTCCAGGAGGGACAGTCTCCTGGTAGTGTCCAGGACAGACAGTCTCCTGGTAGTGTCCAGGAGGGACAGTCTCCTGGTAGTGTCCAGGAGGGACAGTCTCCTGGTAGTGTCCAGGAGGGACAGTCTCCTGGTAGTGTCCAGGACAGACAGTCTCCTGGTAGTGAGCAGGAGGGACAGTCTCCTGGTAGTGTCCAGGAGGGACAGTCTCCTGGTAGTGAGCAAGAGGGACAGTCTCCTGGTAGTGAGCAGGAGGGACAGTCTCCAGGTAGTGAGCAGGAGGGACAGTCTCCTGGTAGTGTCCAGGACAGACAGTCTCCTGGTAGTGTCCAGGAGGGACAGTCTCCTGGTAGTGAGCAGGAGGGACAGTCTCCTGGTAGTGTCCAGGAGGGACAGTCTCCTGGTAGTGTCCAGGAGGGACGGTCTCCTGGTAGTGTCCAGGAGGGACGGTCTCCTGGTAGTGTCCAGGAGGGACAGTCTCCTGGTAGTGTCCAGGAGGGACAGTCTCCTGGTAGTGTCCAGGACAGACAGTCTCCTGGTAGTGAGCAGGAGGGACGGTCTCCTGGTAGTGTCCAGGAGGGACAGTCTCCTGGTAGTGAGCAAGAGGGACAGTCTCCTGGTAGTGAGCAAGAGGGACAGTCTCCTGGTAGAGTGCAGGAGGGACAGTCTCCAGGTAGTGAGCAAGAGGGACGGTCTCCTGGTAGTGTCCAGGAGGGACAGTCTCCTGGTAGTGTCCAGGAGGGACAGTCTCCTGGTAGTGAGCAGGAGGGACAGTGTCCCGGTAGTGAGCAGGAGGGACAGTCTCCTGGTAGTGTCCAGGAGGGACAGTCTCCTGGTAGTGAGCAGGAGGGACAGTCTCCTGGTAGTGAGCAGGAGGGACAGTCTCCTGGTAGTGTCCAGGAGGGACAGTCTCCTGGTAGTGAGCAGGAGGGACAGTCTCCTGGTAGTGAGCAGGAGGGACAGTCTCCTGGTAGTGAGCAAGAGGGACAGTCTCCTGGTAGTGTCCAGGAGGGACAGTCTCCTGGTAGTGTCCAGGAGGGACAGTCTCCTGGTAGTGAGCAGGAGGGACAGTCTCCTGGTAGTGTCCAGGAGGGACAGTCTCCTGGTAGTGAGCAGGAGGGACAGTCTCCTGGTAGTGTCCAGGAGGGACAGTCTCCTGGTAGTGTCCAGGACAGACAGTCTCCTGGTAGTGTCCAGGAGGGACAGTCTCCTGGTAGTGTCCAGGAGGGACAGTCTCCTGGTAGTGTCCAGGAGGGACAGTCTCCTGGTAGTGTCCAGGACAGACAGTCTCCTGGTAGTGAGCAAGAGGGACAGTCTCCTGGTAGTGTCCAGGAGGGACAGTCTCCTGGTAGTGTCCAGGAGGGACAGTCTCCTGGTAGTGTCCAGGAGGGACAGTCTCCTGGTAGTGAGCAGGAGGGACAGTCTCCTGGTAGTGTCCAGGACAGACAGTCTCCTGGTAGTGTCCAGGAGGGACAGTCTCCTGGTAGTGTCCAGGAGGGACAGTCTCCTGGTAGTGTCCAGGAGGGACAGTCTCCTGGTAGTGTCCAGGACAGACAGTCTCCTGGTAGTGAGCAAGAGGGACAGTCTCCTGGTAGTGTCCAGGAGGGACAGTCTCCTGGCAGTGAGCAGGAGGGACAGTGTCCCGGTAGTGTGATGGGTCTGCTGTCTCCGCTAGCACATGTAACAAACAGGCTCCCCCCCTCTGACATCATGCAGGTCGCTAAGGCTGTGTCTGAGACGCCTGCCATAGCAACCGTTTCTGAGGATGAGGACGAAGATGAGGCCGAGCCACCGCCGGTGATTGCCCCCCGACCAGAACACACCAAATCAGTAAGGACACACACACACAATTTCTTTCCTCCTGTTTTTCGTGGTAATTTTTTTTCCTCCTGTTTTTCGTGGTAATATTATTCTGTTTTTCGTGGTAATATTTTTCTGTTTTTTGTGGTAATATTATTCTGTTTTTCGTGGTAATTTTTTTTCCTCCTGTTTTTCGTGGTAATATTTTTCTGTTTTTCGTGGTAATATTATTCCGTTTTTCGTGGTCATTTTTTTTCCTCCTGTTTTT
The DNA here is from genome assembly GCF_905171665.1 of Trachurus trachurus. Taxonomy (NCBI): domain Eukaryota; kingdom Metazoa; phylum Chordata; class Actinopteri; order Carangiformes; family Carangidae; genus Trachurus; species Trachurus trachurus. The sequence goes on from NC_139892.1 coordinate 4,697,953, forward strand.
CGGAATAATTTTTTTCTGACTTAACGAGATTTCAAAATCCGGTGAGAAGCTCCCACCTGCAAGTAACGTTTAACCGCTGCAGTCAAGCCCCCACTTCATCACGGATCTATTACATCTTACTGTAGATCCATGAGATACACTGATAGGAATTTTTATTCAAACTCCACTTTGGTACAGGTTCCACCATTGCTTTATTTTCCAGACTGACGGCTCCAACACAAGCATCAACAAACTTTTCCCGGGGCGAGCTACACACGTCACATCAGGGAACGTATAACAAACAGCCTTCAAAATAAAAGTACTACTCATAACACATTGAGTAAAGGCACTTTCTTTTACATTGCTTAACATACATCCATGGATATACTCCACAAATAATACAGTCTTATTTTCACTGTGTTCCCAGTAAGTTCAGATTTATATTGAAAGGATACTACCTGTTATTACAGAACACCACCTCAGAGAGTGTCACTCAGAACAGTCTGATGGAGCACCTTTATTTTTAAATCAGTCCTTACGTTACTTGCAGGTGGGAGCTTCTCACGGGATTTTGAAATCTCGAAGCTAAGTCAGAAAAAAATTACCCCGAAAAACAGAAAAATAATTAGTCAGAAAAACAAACCAAAAAAATAAATTACTCAGAAAAACCGGATTTTTGTTTTTATTCAAGTGAATGCAATACGCTTCCATAATCAAGTGATGCATGGCAAGGCAAGGCAAGGCAATTTTATTTGTATAGCCCGTTTTTACAAACAGTTTGTCTCAAAGGGCTTTACATGGCATCGTAACAACATCCTCTGTCCTTAGACCCTCACATCGACTGAGGAAAAACTCCATGGAAAACCCTTTTAACAGGGAAAAATCGGAGAAACCTCAGGGTGAGCAACAGAGGAGGGATCCCTCACCCAGGATGGACAGACGTGCAATAGATGTTGTTACAGACAAGAAAACAGTTTACAGTTTATGTCACAGAATGTGACATAAACTGGCCTATATGTAAATAGATTGAGATTATAAAATGCAAAGACAGAGAAACAGAGACACAAACATTCAATCAGACACATTAAAAATGATTGTGTCATCATAGCTGAGTCACTCACTGATATCTATCTTTAATCTGTGAAAAGACCTGCCTCACCTCTCTAATCAGACTAGAAAGACTGTGTGTGTGTGTGTCACAGAGAGAGATGCAGTCACAGGGGAGAGCTGAGGTTTTTATTTAGAAACAGTCTTTCAAAGCAGCTCTCTGTTCTCTGCTAGGTCAGTTCAGGAACACACACACACACACACACACACACACACACACACACACACACACACACACACACACAATATCTGCGTGGCCTCACTATCTCTATCCGAGTAAACAAGCACATTGTCTGCAGAGCCCCTGCTGTATTGCCATCATTAGGGACCCTGGTTCTGCTGGTTTCCCCTGACCCCACCAGAGCTGTCCTGATGCCAGCCTGCTGACACTCTGTGACGTACAACAACACAGTACTGGGCATGGGTGCCATGATGGCTTTGTTTGTCCCACCGGAGTTGATCTGGCTTGGGGGAGCAGCTTTAGGCAGAAAGGCAGAACAACAGTGCCCCCCAGGTCTGTGATGGTACCTACAGACTGAACAGCATGCTGTGTAGGCTGTATGGAAAAGGTGGTGATAGGAGAAAAAAAAGCAGCTTTAACACTGCAAAAACTCAAAATCTTACCAAGAATATTTGTCTTATTTCTAGCCAAAATGTCATTTCGAGTCCAAACAAATCTCATTATACTTAAAATAAGACTCATCACATTAAAAAGCAGCTTGTTTTTAGACACGTTTTACTTCTTTCAAGCATATTTTCACTTTTCACATTTTGACAAAAAATAAGACAAATATTCTTGAAAAGATTTTGAGTTTTTTGCAGAGCTGTTTGGAGAATTGCCTTCCAATGAGGATAACCTATAGGTCTGGCAATAAAGTCTGGTTGGTTCTAGGCTGGTGCTGTGTGTTCACTCACTCTTACCTCCAGTCACGCAGGCAGCTATAATATCAGAGTTAGCACTGATGTGTCTGGTACCCCTCTAGCCCCAAGCAGGGGGCTGCAAGTAAAGCAGCCAGAACACTTACAGAGAACGGCAAGTCCTGGAAAGTCTGTTACATGGAAAGCAAAGATCTGTGCAATTGCAAATATTGAGTGAGAAAAGCAGTCTTCCTCTTGTTAGCATCTGTTAGCTCTGTCATAGTGTCTGGGCAGCCTGGTCAGACCACAGAACAGACTGAAGTGAGATGTGATAACACTGTTCAACATCCCACTGATAACAAGTCTTCAATAACTACATACTGTTCTTATGTCTCACTGTTTTCCTGATTGAAGGAATGAAATCAATTATTTTGAACATACACATGGAATTATATATTCATTTAATTAATGAGTGCATTAATTAAAGGACAATTCCGGGCAAATTCAACTCGAGGCTGTATTCTCCTAACATTTTAGGTCTAAAAGAAGGAATCTGAAGATTTTCAGTTTAATTGCTCCTGTTTTGCGGTAGTTGTGTCTGTCCCCGCATCGCCACGGCAGCGATGAATGGGAGCGGATTGAAGTTCTGCTGCTTAGGCCGTTTACATCCCTCAGATGGCTACTCCAAAAAGTCAAGAGTTGGTATTTCTGTGTTTATGACACAAACGGGAGCTTCCGACTGCACATGAACACACCGAGTGTCAACTTGAGTCTTGCGCGAGACTTTGAATTAGATCTAGTTTTACAAACATGTCGGCTTGCTTGAAGTAAATAAACTTCTCGGTGCATGTTTGAGTCGCCATCTGACGCTGTCTGTGGCTTTGAGGGATGGAAACAGCCTAAGCAGCAGAACTTCAATCCGCTGCCATGGCGATGTGGGGACAGACCCAACTACCGCAAAACAGGAGACGTTAAACTGAAAATCTTCAGATTCCTTCTTTTAGACCTAAAATGTTAGGAAAATACAACCCCGAGTTGAATTTGCCCGGAATTGTCCTTTAAAATTTAAATAAAATAAATAATTACGAAATAAGATAAATTCAAGTGAACAAAACTGAACAAAAACAACTCTGAGCATGGTAAACTGCAAATGTAGGACCGATCAAAATTCATTGCATTTCAGGCAGACTTTGAGATGTGTTTGTTGCGCACGCTCATATTGGGATGAGGATGAAAATGTGATTAAAGGTTCACTCAAAATTGAAATGTCACTCATTATCTCCTCCCCCTCATGTGGACTAAGGGCTGGGAGAAGTTTCAGAATCCTCCGTGGCTTCTCTGAGTTACAGGGGGTCTCGGCGTAGCAGTGCATGTCCATATGACGGTTGCAAATGGATACCAACTGTCTTCGTAACAAAAAGACACACCAAAAAAATTGTCCCGAAAAAAATTAAATAAGTCTAGCTTCAAGAAGCTTCTGCTACAAACAAGCTTGACATATAGACTTATTTAATTTTTTTCGGGACAATTTCTCATTTCGGGGCTTCAATACAAGACGGACATTACATACAAGCAGCATGGAGGTATTTGGATGTTTTTTGGTGTGTCTTTTTGTTACGAAGACAGTTGGTATCCATTTGCAACCGTTATATGGACATGCACTGCTACGCCGAGACCCCCTGTAACTCAGAGAAGCCACGGAGGACTCTGAAACTTCTCCCAGCCCTTAGTCCACATGAGGGGGAGAAATTTCAATTTTGGGTGAACTATCCCTTTAATGGTGCAGTCCCTACAGACAGCTTCCTTTGTCAGTAAACCTGAAAACATGATGTCAAGAGAAAAGTTTTCTGAGTTCCATCAGCCGTCCTCCTGCCTCAGTTTACTCTCTTTTGACCGTGAGAAGAACTAAACACATTAAAACTAGACAATGGTTCCAATTTTGCACTATAATATTTTGGGATTTTTTAAAAAGAGGAAACCACAGTACATGTAAACAGTACAAAGGAAATGAGTGGTTGTTTACACACTATATATTATGGTGTGTAAATGATTAGCCAAGGTGGCAAAGAGTATTTATATTTTGAATAAGGTTAAGTTTGTCTTGGACACTAACACACTAAGAATTCTGTACTGTACATTTATTTAGCTATATCTTAATTACTGCGTGGAGGTGTGGGGCAACACCTATTTAAGTAACATCGCTCCTCTGATTCTGCTACAAAAAAGAGCAGTAAGAATAATCCACAAGGCAGGTAATAGAGATCCCTCAAATAGATTTTTTAATTCTGCAGGTTTGTTGAAAATGGCCGATATAATAGAATTACAGACCCTAAAAATAATGTTTAAAGCAAAGAACAGATCATAAACAGAACATTTACAAAACTTGTTCAAACTGGAGGAAGGGGACAACAGACTGAAGCTTGATTTTAAACATTAATTTGCAAGGCTAAGCTTAAAACAAATGTGTATTTCTGTTGTAGGGGTAAAATTATGGCATTCACAAAGCAAGGAACTGAAAAGCTGTACAAGTTTGTCTCAGTTTAAGAAAATGTTTAAAAAAGAAAAGATAAGCATCTACAAAAAAGAAGAAGGAGAAAGAGAAAAAGAAGGGGAAAAAAGAAAAGATAGATAGACGAGTGGTGTCTACCGTTATTTTGTTGGTTTTCTTGTCACTACTATGTTTCATCATTCCTAATATTTTGAAACACAGAATAATACTGGTGTTGAAGTAAGCCAATGTAACTATAACAACAGAGAGGAGCAGGTACTATAAGTTTTCGTCATCCTGCTCCTTTTCATTCATGGTGAAAACGTGTACATTATGTAAATATGTGCAACCGTGTGAGAATGTATACCATGAATGAAATAAATCGAAATGAAATGAAATGAAATTTCCTGTTTAGAGTAGTAGGCCTTACATGTGTGTCACAGTGTTGAACTTGTGTTATTCTTTCAGATATACACTCGCTCAGTGATCGAGCCCCTCCCTCCTCCAACCAAAGATGCTGCAACCTCCCCCATCTCCCCTCCGACTGCTGCAGCTGCTGCCGTCACCCCGGCCCCCCCCTCAGAAGGAGCCCCCAGCAGCCCCCCCAGTGCAAGCCCCGCCCCCGGGCCCTCCTTGCCCCGCCCACAGGACAAAACCAGGAAGAAGAAGATGTCAGATGAGGAGATCCTTGAGAAACTACGTAAGGCCCAATCATACAACACACACACACACACACACACACACACACACACACACACACACACACACACACACACACACACACACACACACACACACACACACAGTGAACCTTTGAGTACCTTTCTACAGAGTCCAATGAGCATTTAGACGGTGGTCCAGGTTTTTGGTGGTTTACTCTTTCAGCATGACAGAGCAAGGTTTTAAAGACGTGGTTCTCCCAGTTTGCTGGTCTTGACCGGGCCCTGAGCTCAGCCCCATTCAACACGTTTGGTATGGTCTGGAAGGTAGGCTGATAGACCGTGCTTTCATTTGAATTAGACAGTTTTTCATTTTCTCTTGTAAGACTCAGTGTAAAGTTTGATAAAAAGGGATAGTAGCATTTTTTTTTAAAGTGGGGTTGTATGATCTACAAATAGCCCCTAAGTACTTTAATTGCAGTAGAAGACTCTCTGCACTCCTCCCGTTAGCAACGCCAGCCCATAATAGCCCTGCCCAGAGATTTACAACATACAGTGTTGTGAACGGACCCAAAGAAACGGCCTATTTTCACGACCTAAAAGAGGTTTTACCTGAAAAAAAATACACAGTTCCATTGTTCACTATAATATATATATATATATATATATATATATATATATATATATATATATATATATATATATATATATATATATATATATATATATATATATATATATATATATATATATATATATATATATATATATATATATATATATGGGTCTGTTCACAACACTGTATATTGTAAATCTCTGGGCAGGGCTATGGGCTGGCGTTGCTAATGGGAGGAGTGCAGAGAGTCTTCTACTGCAATTAAAGTACTTAGGGGCTATTTGTAGATCATACAACCCCACTATAAAAAAAATGCTACTATCCCTTTAAATCATTTCTTGTGTCTGCTGCCACAGCTAACAAGAGGATGAGGCTTCCAGGAGGCTGGAGTGTTGCTCTGAAATCAACTGGCTGTGGTCAGTGTTGCACAGACCTCAAGCTTCTACCTGTGGCAGTGATTGTGTTGCTTTGACATCACAAGAATAAATGAATAGCATATACTGGGATGAAGTTGCGGTTGTCACATGATGATCAGAGTTCATTCCACTGCACACAGCAGGTGAAAACACAGTCAAGGTTAAATATGTGTGTTAAATATATGATGTTATAAGTAAGGGATAATGCCCGACGAGGTGTCCATTATCAGCTTCGCGTCGGACGGTTCACGCCTCCGCGTCGTCCACAAAAAATGTGTTTTGATATTAGCATTAGCTGTTGTTAGCCACGTAGCTCAGCTACTTAGCTTCAACTGTGTTTATAATGATTACATAGATGATAAACAAATGTAATACGGTGTCGATAACGTCTCTGTATCTTCACGCTGGTCCTGTTGCTGCGGTGCTAATCAGACACGGGCTCAGAACCAGAACCAGCATTCGAAGCAGCTCGGTGGAGAAGCTTGTAGCTCGTAGCAAGCTAGTTTAATGTTTATGTGTTGCCTGGCAACAGCCTTGTCTCCCTTCCAGTTGCGGAACTATTTCTGTTGGCGGAGCTAAAGAAATGATTAAATAAACAAACAAATCATAATCTCTTGTAGTTTATTACTGTTCTAAAATGCGCTCGTAGCACTGTTGTATAAAAGCAATATCACACTCGAGGTCGTGCTGTTGTACTGTATATCAGCACGGTGGGATTATCTGACCGAATCACAGCCGTGCTGATATACAGTACAACAGCACTCCCTCTCGTGTGATATTGCTTAAATACATAATAATATTTAAAATGATGTAAAGTTTGACTAGTTGTACGCCAAGCAACACATTTCATAAAAAGTCAGTGAAGATTTTATACATAAAAAACAACTACATTCTACAACATCAAAAGTGACATGTTGAGGAATAAATAATAATAGTTTAGTTATTTTGCTGGTTTTGACACAGCAGCCTTGTGTTGCCATGTTTCAGTTGCGACCACTTTGAAATCTTGAAAAATAAATGTATTTGAACCCAGAATCAAATATTTCTTAGAAAGTCTGGAACAAAGGTCTTCACAGCTTTGATTGATCATTGATTATCAGTTACTTGTGTGATGGTAAAGACAATTTTCACTTTTTGGAGTTGAACAGTTAGTTAAGTTTTAGACTTCAATAGCTAACAAACCATGTACACTGAATAAAGTGAAATTTCTTATTTCTAAACTAAAATATTTATTCCATAATAATCCATCCATCTACTGTATGTGTAATTCCTCATGCTGAAAGGAGGGAGTGTATGAATACTACAGATCTAAGTGAAGGAGTAAAGCTGAACTCCTCCGCACTATGAACTGTGTTGTTTTGTGTTTGTAAGCCATGAATTAAGCCCTTATATTTTCTAAACCATGCGCCACGCCTGTCCAGATGTGCTCAGGTCTCTCTCTGCTGGTAAGCCCAGGACTCTCCCTGTCTGTCCGTCACTCTGATTGACAGACCTGATAGTCACTGTCCCCACTGTCCAATCCTCACATTTGATTGGTCGTCCTCTTCTCTCTCCATCGTTCAGTCTCCTGCGGTTCCGGAGTGACTTGAAGTTTTGTCCTCTAATCAGCCTCCTACTGGACTCTGATTACTGAACTGCAGATACTTCTTTCTTTCTTTCTTTCTTTCTTTCTTTCTTTCTTTCTTTCTTTCTTTCTTTCTTTCTTTCTTTCTTTCTTTCTTTCTTTCTTTCTTTCCTTCCATTTCTCGACATTTTTTTGCTGACCTGTTTAGCATCTGTCTCATCCCTTGTTCTCTCTTTCTGTCTTCTGTCCCGTCTGTTGTTCCTGTCCCCCCTCTCTCTGTCTCCCAGTCAGCATGCTGCATTGACCTGAGGGTGACAAACGTATAGTAGAATTAGGATGGATAGAAAGACACCCGACACTTCTATCCATTCAGATTCAGTTGTACTGCAACATGAGCAGCGGTGGATCATAGGTCCAGAGTGTTGCTCTTTGCTGTTTGTCTTGGTTAGTCACTGCTTGACTTGTCTTTCTTTTTCTCAGGGACAATTGTAAGTGTCGGAGACCCCAAGAAGAAATATACACGCTTCGAGAAGATTGGACAAGGGTAAGTGATAAATCTAATAAGCCTCCACTCAGTCAGTGTGAATATTTAGTTGATTCCATTTGTATGTCAGGGACCACTGTCACTGGGTTCTTCAATGGTTTTAAAGTCTCAAACTGAGAAAAATAGCGTCAATGGCGTAATTAGAAATGTATTGTGTGGATCTCACATTGTGCTGCCTCAAAACACCTTTGAGAAATGGACCAATAAAGCAGTTTATTATACTGGCATGCATTTTAAAGGGATAGTAGCATTTTTTTTAAAAGTGGGGTTGTATGATCTTATTTGCAGTGGAAGACTCTCTGCATTCCTCCCGTTAGCAACGCCAGCCCATAGCCCTGCACAGAGATTTACAACATACAGTGTTGTGAACAGACCCAAAGAAACGGCCTATTTTCACGGCCTAAAAGAGGAAAAAATACACAGTTCCATTGTTCGCTATAACATAATTTTTTCCAGCCCCTCAAAGTGCAGGAAAAACACAGTTTTTATTTGGACCTAACCAACTGCTGATCGGCGGGCGCGGAGGGATACGTGAGTTGGTTAGGTCCAAATAAAAACGGTGTTTTTCCTGCACTTTGAAGGGCTGGAAAAAAATATATTATAGCGAACAATGGAACAGTGTTTTTTTTTTCAGGTAAAACCTCTTTTAGGCCATTTCTTTGGGTCTGTTCACAACAATGTAGCTATGTTGTAAATCTCTGGGCAGGACTATGGGCTGGCGTTGCTAACGGGAGGACTGCAGAGAGTCTTCTATTGCAATTAATGCAGTTAGGGGCTATTTGTAGATCATACAACTCCACTTTAAAAAAAATGCTACTATCCCTTTAATGTTGACCTGGAGCTCTGCTGCTGTGTGTTGTCAGGGCGTCTGGGACGGTGTACACAGCTATCGACATCGCTACAGGACAGGAGGTAGGCTTCTTATTATCACACTCAGAATTACATTTTCCACTTCCTCCATATCTCTCTTCTCCTTCACCTCACACCTCAGCCAGTTGGTGAAACTGGAGAATACAGACACTCAAGTCCAGTAAAAGCAGAAGTCCAGGCCTTAGCTTAGCTGAAAGGCCAGAAGGTTACCTGAAATCATGATGCTGAAGTGAACTGACATGAATTCCACAGACTAAGTCTCAGTTTCCAGGGTTTAGATTTAGAATGATTGATGCCTTTCCTAAAGTTGAGATGTCAGGCGTCGGCCAGGAACAATAAAGCAAAGAAAAGACTCGGGGAAGGAGAGCAGTAGGCTCAGCTAGAGTCTGCATGGGAACAATATTACTGGGGTAAGTGTGTCATTTAGGTTCATTTTAAATGAGCTCAGCTCATCAGTCAAACTAATCCTCCTTAGTTTCACTCTAGCAGGATTAGTCTGTGACTGCTAATGTCTGTCAGGCTTTTTACTGCCCTGCCTGACTTCCACGCATCCTGTCATCTTTTTTCAACGAATTCTTCTTTTCTTTTTCCTGTCATCTTTCATCACTTTAAAGGGATAGTTCAACATTTTGGCAAATTGGCCCATTGCCATAATCCCTATAGTCATAGCAGCAGGTTCGTTACCTTTAAGTGTCAGTGCTAGCTATCAAGCTATTTTTAGAACAGCAGAGCAGAGCCGTGAGCTGCTCAGAGCTACGCTACGGAGGCTAAGGGAATTTCTTGGTTTCCCTCATCAAACTCATCAAATACACAATCCAACAACTCCACAACGCTCTGGTGGACAAGTTGTGACCTGCACATTCACCACGCTATGAGATAATAACACAACGTTACCACACAGAGTTGTTTTAGAGGGAAATTCATGCAAAAGCACTGATATGCGTTGTGTTCAGGGACAGTTTTTCAGCAAGCAGACTCTGTATTTACCCTGTATTTACCTCGAAAACGTTAACGTTGTGTTATTATCTCATAGCGTGGTGAATGTCGGGTCACAACTTGTTCACCAGAGCGTTGTGGAGTTTTTGGATTGTGTATTTGATGAGTTTGATGAGGGAAACCAAGAAATCCCATGAGCCTCCATAGCGTAGCTCTGAGCAGCTCACGGCTCTGCTCCGCCGTTCTAAAAATAGCTTGCACCGACAATTAAAGGTGTACAGAAAAGAAAACTGAATTTGAGCCCACTCTGGATCATAAAATTAATGTGATAACTCATCTTTCAGACGATGTAGGCCAAACTTTGTGCAAAATTCTATTTTTGAGTAAATCCAGGATGAAAGTGTGTATTTTTTTTTTCGCATTGGATAATGCAGGCGCACGGATTATACGTCAGCCTGTACACGATTCACCAGCCACTGATATTGGATCCGTCATCCGTCATTCAACGTCTGAGACACGCACACACACACGGAGCTCGGGCTCGCCCCAAGCTTTGAATATCCCGCCCGCTCGATAACGACCAATCAAATTCGTTTTCCTTACTCGGGTAAACTCGGCGCGACGGGCGCGACAAACAGGACGAACGGCCATTTCTGTACACCTTTAAAGGTAACAAACCTACTGCTATGACTATAGGGATTATATGGCAATGGGCCAATTTGCCAAAATGTTGAACTATCCCTTTAACAAAGCGATCTGTACCCCTCCCTGCCTTCTCCAGTCTCTCTGATCTTAATTTGCGTTTCCTCTGTGTGACTCTGCAGTGAAAAGTCAAACGTTTCCCTTTTTCTCTCAGGTTGCCATTAAACAGATGAACCTGCAGCAGCAGCCAAAGAAAGAACTGATCATCAATGAGATTCTGGTGATGAGGGAAAACAAGAACCCAAACATCGTCAACTACCTGGACAGGTTAGACACACACACACACACACACACACACACACACACACACACACACACACACACACACACACACACACACACACACACACACACACACACACACACACACACACACACACACACACAGCTTGTCAAATCAGATGATTTGCTGCTTTGATTGTGTGATATGGTGAAGTATTATTATTATTATTTTATTTTATTTATCATTCATTTTTCTCATCTGTTCACAAATAATTGTCATGCACTGACGTCTTCCTCAGCAGTAATTCAATGATATCAAATATTTCAGATTCAGTGATCCACCCCATATTAAAGGGATAGTTCACCCAAAATTCACATTTCACTCATTATCTACTCACCCTCATGTCGACTAAGAGCTGTGAGAATTTTCAGAGTCCTCCGTACCTTCTCTGAGTTACGGGGGGGGGGGGGGGGGGGGGGTCCGCGCAGCAGTATTTGTCCATATAATGGTTGTCCATGGATACCAACATTCTTTGTCCAAAAAGACACACCAAAAAACATCCAGATACCTCCATACTGCTCGTCTGTAATGTCCCTCTTGTATTGAAGCCCCGACATGAGAAATTGTTCTGAAAAAAATTAAATACGTCTATAATTTAAGCTTGTTTGTAGCGGAAGCTCCCAGTGTCTCAGTTCACTGCTCTTCCTGTGTCAGTGCAAATCGAACAATTTCTCATGTTGGGGCTTCAATACAAGAGGGACATTACAGACGAGCAGTATGGAGGTATTTGGATGTTTTTTGGTGTGTCTTTTTGGACGAAGGATGTTGGTATCCATTGACAACCATTACATGGACAAATACTGCTGCACCGACCCCCCCGTAACTCAGAGAAGGAACGGAGAACTATGAAAATTCTCACAGCCCTTAGTCGACATGAGGGTGAGTAGATAATGAGTGAAATTTGAATTTTGGGTGAACTATCCCTTTAATCAATGACCATGCCTCAGTAACATTCTCTTGGAATTCAGGCTGTTTGCATACTGTAAAGCCAATACCTGGTGGTGCTTTAACACATCCCTCCTCCAGGACCCAGAATGTGATAGTCTCATTAAAATGAGTGGGCATCCTTCCCCAGAGTCATCTCCATCTGTCTATGCTTTGGGAAACAGGCATTATCATTTCATTTTCCACCTACAAAAAAAGAAAGAACAACAATAGGATGCTGAATTGGAACAAAAAGTCAAGCAACAATGTAAATAGTCAAGCATCAATGCAAATAACTTGACAGAGAAAACACAAAATGAACTAAGAAAGCATAGGTTTCAGTTGAATGAGATCTTAAACAAGGAAGCTCAATTCTTAATACACAGACTGAGACAAGAACGATGTCACCATAATAAAAATCTAATCAAACAAAATTAGGAAAAAAGACCGATCTCTACTGTTAAGGACTCAGCAGGGAAGCCAGCGCAGTCTCCACAAGAGAGAAATCAGATTTTCTGAGATTTTTATGCAAAATGTACCAACCAGAAATAATGATATTAAAAATTTCCTCAACAACATGAATCTACCACATCTTTCTCCCGACCAAACAACCAGACTTGATTTACCAATAACAGAGCAAGAACTCTCCAGTGCCCTCAAACTCATGGACCGATGGCTTCCCTGCTGACTTCTACAATCACGTTTGCTCCATTCTTAGCCCACTTTTCAATAGATCAGAACTGAAATAAAACCAAACTCTACACTATCAAAATAACATGAATACAGCTACAGTATCACCAACAAAGATCTATTATTACCATGGAGCTACCGTCCTACTGTCCTCTCTTATTCATGTCAAAATCAACCCATAGAATATAAGAAGTTATCTTATCCATAATCCATCCAATCAAACCGGTTTCATTGAAGGCAGACCTGCATCCAATAACACTTAACTTTAATATAATGGACTACTCTCATCACAACAACAAGAACAAACCATCATAAGACGCTGAAAAAGCTTTTTACAGGGTTAATTATGACAAAAACTGCAAAACTGCTCGTTGGACCACTAACCCATAGGGGAGGGACTGGCCTCCTCCTCCCGGTCTGGTGGTGGAGCTAATGGGATGGAGAGAGGTAAGAGAATGACAATAAATACATAAAATAATGGTCATAGTAGTAAAAGAGAAAGAACTAAACAAAAAAAAAGCAAAAAGCAAAATAACAAAAAGAACGAATACATCAAACCCCACCAGTGCTCCCACCAGCCAGAGCTCAGAGTTATTTTGTCTTGTTTGTGTTTGTTGATCACCTATATTCCACCCCTGTATTATTTGATCATGTGTCCTGACCCTGTATTATAAAAAAGAATAAAAAAAGTATTATTTATTAACCAATCAGACTGGACTGCCACAAGTTTACTACTCGTATATATGATATTTTTCTGTCTGCGTGTCATGCTTCTGATTGAAATGTGTGATGTGTTGATGTGTTGCCATAGTTACCTGGTGGGAGATGAGCTGTGGGTGGTGATGGAGTACCTGGCCGGAGGCTCTCTGACTGATGTTGTAACTGAAACCTGCATGGATGAGGCCCAGATAGCCGCTGTGTGCAGAGAGGTAAGAGACACAACGCACACCGCTCTCCACTTTAAAGGGATGTTCCTAAAACCAGACTTATTCCATTATTTACCTCCACCCCCCCTCCCTCCAGTGTCTGCAGGCGCTGGAGTTCCTCCACTCAAACCAGGTCATCCATAGAGACATCAAGAGTGACAACATTCTGCTGGGCATGGACGGCTCCGTCAAACTCAGTCAGTAACATCAACTCATGTTATAGAATCTGATTCATTCAATGTGTTTAGCTATTTCATTTATTTGTCCATTTGCCTTACTTGTCTTGTGTAGCAGTGCTTGTTGCAGTGCCTTATTCTGACCAGCAGGAGAGGCTCTTGTTTTGTTGTTACCAGTCTTCAACCCTCCTGTTTGTCCAACCTGTTTCCTTCCTCCATCCTTCCTTCTTTCCTTCCTTCCTTTCTCCCTTCCTTCTTTCCACAATCCTTTTTTCCTTCCTTCCTTCCTTCCTTCCTTCCTTCGTCAGTCCTTCTGCTTCCTTCCTTGACCTAATCTGTTCCTTCCCTCCATTCTTCTTTCCTTCCTTTTTCCCTTCCTTCCTTTGTTCCCTTCATCCTTATTTCTTCTTCCTTCCTTTTTGACCCAATTGACCCAAGGTGTTTCCTCCCTCCATTTATTGTACCTTCCTTTTTCCCTTCCATCTTTCCTCTCCATCTCTCACTTCCTTCCTTCCTTCCTTCCTTCCTTCCTTCCTTCCTTCCTTCCTTCCTTCCTTCCTTCCTTCCTTCCTTCCTTCCTTCCTTCCTTCCCTCCCATCGTCCTTCTTTCCTTCCTTCCTTCCTTCCTTTTTTCCATTCGTTCTTCCTTCCTTCCTTCCTTTTCTCTCTTTGTCCTTCCTTCCTTCTTTCCCTTTGTCCTTCCTTCCTTCCTTTTTTCCATTCGTTCTTCCTTCCTTTTTTCTCTTTGTCCTTCCTTCCTTCCTTCCTTCCTTCACCCAGGAGGACAACAGGAGGGTTAAGTTCAGTCCGTCCTTACATCATCCAGCCACTGAGGTTTTATATTGTTCACTCAAGCCCTCACATACTTAGAGCACAGTAGAAACAGATGTAAACAATAAAAAGAGGCTCCTGGCTTCTGGTTTATAGTATTGATTATGTGGAACTCTCATGCAGTGGCATCATGGCAGTCAACCTGAGCTGTAAACTCCTGAGTTGAACAGATTTCTGTCCAACTTTGTGAAGCCACTAACTCATGTTGTCCTCTCTCCTCCTTCCAGCTGACTTTGGCTTCTGTGCCCAGATCACTCCAGAACAAAGTAAACGCAGCACCATGGTTGGAACTCCGTACTGGATGGCTCCAGAGGTTGTGACCAGAAAGGCTTACGGTCCCAAAGTGGACATCTGGTCTCTGGGCATCATGGCCATAGAGATGGTAGAAGGGGAGCCGCCATACCTGAATGAAAACCCACTGAGGGTAAATGTTTTCTAAACCACCTACAGCTTTGAGCTGTGGTTTGAGAAGGGGATAGCGGTGTGAGCTGCTTATGGTTTTCTGTTGCTTGGTCCCTGAGTCTGTTCAATGTGATTCATCGGTCAAGTGGCCAAGAATTACTGCTGTTGCCAAATGTCATAATGAGATTAAAAAGAGTGTGTGAGTGCTTGACAAACTCCGGTCGGGGCAGAACAACACATTTAGAGAAATCGGTGAAAGGTCGAGCAAACTGCAACAAAGGCATACAGCACTCAGGACTGGGTGTGTTGTCCTGTGGGGACGATAGGGAACTGTTTTGTTTTGTCTTCTCAGACATAGAGTTTGGGACACTACAGGCAAACACACTGTTTTTTCATGCATTGTTCAATTTTGAGATTTTGGGCTAGTTCTCTTCCTAAAGGGATAGTATCATTTTTTTTTAAGTGGGGTTGTATGATCTACAAATAGCCCCTAAGTACTTTAATTGCAGTAGAAGACTCTCTGCACTCCTCCCGTTAGCAACGCCAGCCCAGAAACGCAGTTTTTATTTGGACATAACCAACTGCTGATCGGCGGGCGCTAACCCTGGGCGGAGGGATACGTGAGTTGGTTAGGTCCCAATAAAAACTGTGTTTTTCCTGCACTTTGAAGGGCTGGAAAAACATATATTATAGCGAACAATGGAACTGTGTATATTTTTTCAGGTAAAACCTCTTTTAGGCCGTGAAAATAGGCCGTTTCTTTGGGTCTGTTCACAACACTGTATGTTGTAAATCTCTGAGCAGGGCTATGGGCTGGCGTTGCTAACGGGAGGAGTGCAGAGAGTCTTCTACTGCAATTAAAGTACTTAGGGGCTATTTGTAGATCATACAACCCCACTTTAAAAAAAATGCTACTATCCTTTTAACATGTATTCTTTCAGAAAAGTCGATGGTATGTTCAGATTTCGGTTCTGGAAATGAATGCAAATTAGCGCATATTTCATTAGATATTGCATCATTTACATATTTAAACATAAAATTGGACAAAACTTGTAATACAAAAAATATTTGTCTTAATGTTAGTGATAAACTTGGGAAGTTTCATGGTGATATCTGTTAGTTAAAAGTTTGACCCTATTCACCTGTAGTGTCTCCCCTTTAAACCAGTTGTCTTAGAAAACCAGGCTGCTCATATAACAGGCAGTATATTGCATTCTCAAATCATTGGATTTGAAAATCCTTGTATGTACCTCCATGGGATGTTGACTCACAGGTTGATGTGTATGTGTGTGTGTGTTACCTAGGCGTTGTATCTCATAGCAACCAACGGGACCCCAGAGCTGCAGAACCCAGAGAAACTATCAACAATTTTCAGAGACTTCCTGAACCGATGTCTAGAGATGGACGTGGAGAAAAGAGGCTCAGCTAAAGAGCTACTGCAGGTACGGCTGTGTGTGTGTGTGTGTGTGTGTGTGTGTGTGTGTGTGTGTGTGTGTGTGTGTGTGTGTGTGTGTGTGTGTGTGTGTGTGTGTGTGTGTGTGTGTGTGTGTGTGTGTGTGTGTGTGTGTGTGTGTGTGTGTGTGTGTGTGTGTGTGTGTGTGTGTGTGTGTGTGTGTGTGTGTGTGTGTGAGAGAGACTGAGACTGAGACTGAGACTGAGACTGAGACTGAGACTGAGACTGAGACTGGCTAATGTACGGTAAGGTATGTGTGAAAAATCTCAGTGGTGAATCCAGTAAAAGAACAGGGTGATTTTTAATCTTCCAAAAATAATAAACAGAATATTTCTGCCACCCACTTGAGCTGCCTCCAAAAGATTGAAATATTTACATCTTCAAAGGGACAACGAGGAGTTTCGGAAAGCGAAGTGTTTTCACACTACATTTCCCATGAGCCTCCGCGCGCACAGTGAAATCCTTGGACCGGCGCAAGACGGACGAAAGCTAAAACATTTGCCAAGAATGTTTTCATTGATCAAGAATGACAGTCGGAGGTTGGAAGACGATCAGATTCCGTCGTAGTTCCGACCATAAACGGCGATCCGGTGGCGTTATTCCCATGACCCGCCGGACAGCGTCCGGGAAATCGAAAGTAGGAAATGCTGGGCGAGTCGACAACTAGATAATAATAACAAAATAACTATAAAGACAAAACGATATATTTATCTAAATGGAGCCATTAACAAGTGGTAACGTAGATTCATCCACATTAATATGAGACTTTTTTATTGTCGCGGAATTTTTCGTTCTGCCGCTGGAGAAACTCCTCGTTGCCCCTTTAAAGGAAACAGAAATTACTCTGATGCAGACAGAAATAATATTTTGAGCTCAACAAGTAATCACTGACCTTACATTGACTTTGAGTAACCCTAATACCCAGGGGGCAAAGCAAAAAAACAGACAGGGAGCGTTGTAAAAGGTTTGACAGCAGAGATGATATGTACTGTAGGAACTTGAAGGATTAAAACCTGGGTGGACAACCCGGTCAACTAGCTGCTGGAAAGCTACAGGGGCCAAAACCCCTTTCTGGGGTCATTTTGCTGGTGAAATGATGTAAATGCAAATATTTAGGTACTACAATGGCATTAATAGTCATACAACTATAACATTTGGCAGAGAGTATCTTGACACATAGGGGGAGGCATGAAAAAAAGATTCTGGGGTTTGTTGCAACTTGATTTTAAGATATCACCCTCAACATCCCAAAAAAGACAAAAAAAAGTACTGTTCGCCTGACAAATTCTCATGAAAATGATTATTTTTCAGCACTTTATGGAGAATATCTATGCCTAACATGTATATAGAAAACTTCCTTGAAGCAGAAGTAAGCGATCCGGTCGTTTTGGCTAATGCTGCGTTCCAGGCAGGCTTTTGAAACCGTAAATTACAGCTTCAAGTCACGACTTACGACTTTGTAGCGTTCCAGGCAACCCACTCGTGTTTTTCCGACCAGTTGTCTGTGAAAGTCACTATAACGGCCACTCGTAACTTCTGACCCGTGAAGTCATACCAGATCGAACTGGTACGACTTCACAGGTCGGAAAAACACGAGTTACGGGCTGCCTTGAACGCACCATAACGTCTTGTCGCTGGAGTTAGCAGCCCCCGCCCTCGTCATGGATCTATTGGTCCTCGTCCCTACGTCACCACATTCACGCGCATCCCTTGGCTGCACACACAGCCCTCCATGCCGTTCTCTCTCCTCATTGGATAAAACTTGTAGGATACAAGAAAAGTTTTCTCCTCGGCTCAGAGCAGAGCAGAGTGACTGAGAGACCCGTGTTTCAGACCAAACACTCTATGTAAGTGATTGCTGTCGGAAGATATAACTATTTAAAGGGACAACGAGGAGTTTTGGAAAAGCGAAGCGTTTTCACACTACATTTATGAGCCTCCGCGCGCACCGTAAAATTCTTTGACCGGCGCAAGACGGACTCATGTTTTCATTCATCAATAATTAAAGTCAGAGGTTCAAAGAGGTTCAGTTACTGTCGTAGTTCCGACCATAAACGGCGATTCAGCTGCGTTATTCTCATTAAGGAAACGCTGGTTGGCTCGACCAGCATTTCCGCCACCACTAATAATAACAAAATAACGATAGAGACAGAACGATATATTTATCGAAAATGGGCCCATTAACAAGTGTGGGTAGCGGAGATTCATCCACATTAACGTGAGACTTTTTTATAACCGAATATAAACTCCTCGTTGTCCCTTTAAGACTTATATTAACACAAAAATATCGCTTACTTCTGCTTTAATTCATAAGCTTCCATTTGAGTCCAAGATAGCCTTTCTACTAGCTACTGGAAAGCTACAGGCTGGCTCCAAACAATGCAACACCTATTGTGAAAAACCATTCTATTTCTGGTCTCCCCAAAGTGAACAGATAGATAGAGAAGACCGTTGGCCACAGCAAGTGGGGCTGTTGAGATAGAAAGGCTATCTTGGACTCAAATGGAAGCTTATGAATTAAGGAAGTTTTCGATATACATGTTAGGCATAGATATTCTCCATAAAGTGCTGAAAAATAATGAGGCAGAAAGTGGAGTTTTATTTTTCTAGGGGGCGCTGTGGAGCTTTTTGATTTTCACTGTCCAGGCATTTAGCCACAGCCATGTCTCAGACCCTTTCAGCAGGTCTGATGTGTGTGAAATGTTTGATGAGATCCGTGGAGTTGTGGAGAACTTCTCTCTGCCCACCTCATAGATGAGTTGGATGAGGATGAAACGATAATGATGAACATGTTTCTAGACTAGCCGTGGTTGTCAAATCGGCCCATTGCCATAATCCCTATAGTCATAGCAGTAGGTACGTTACCTTTAATTGTCAGTGCAAGCTATTTTTAGAACGGCGGAGCAGAGCCGTGAGCTGCTCAGAGCTACGCTACGGAGGCTCGTGGGATTTCTTGGTTTCCCTCATCAAACTCATCAAATACACAATCCAACAACTCCACAACGCTCTGGTGGACAAGTTGTGACCTGCACATTCACCACGCTATGAGATAATAACAGAACGATACCAGACAGAGTTGCCAAAATGTTGAACTATCCAGTTAAGTAGCAAATGACAAAAGTGAATTTCTGCTGGTGAGTTGTTTCTCTGTGTTGTCTAAACCTACACTGCCTGTTTAAACTAAAACCTCTCTCTCTCTCTCTCTCTCTCCCCCCTTCTCTCCATCATCCTTCCCCTTCCTTCCCCTCTCCAAGCATCAGTTTCTGAAGATGGCGAAGCCTCTCTCCAGTCTGACTCCTCTCATTCTGGCTGCCAAGGAAGCTGCCAAGAACAATCGCTAGCTCGTCTTGCACTCATCCTGGTGTGTGTCTGTCCCTGTCCCTGTCTCTCTCCCTCTCTCTTTCTCTTCTTCTGTTTTTTTGGAGATGGGGATGGCTGCTGACATAACTAGTCTCCTTTTTTTTGTCTTTTGTAACCTGCACCTACAGTACTGCTCCCCCCCCCCCCCCCCCCCCCCCAACCACCCTGTTATCTCCCCAGGGAGAGAGTAGGGCAGTTCCTTCCTCTAACTTCTTTTTCAACTCTCCACTGGAGGAAGGCGGGGGCTTGATGACATCATCATGTGATTACTGACATCACTCCCCCACAGACGGTACAAAAACCCAATAAATGGGTTTTCAACAAAGCCCAAAGACTCATGGGATTTTTTTTGTAATTGTTTTTTTCTATTTTCTGTGACCCCCCCCCCCTCAGTCCATAACAGGCCCCCAGCAGCCTCTGCTGCAGACTGTAGTTTTTGTGCATGTGTTCACTGCAAAAACTCAAAATCTTTCCAAGAATATTTGTCTTATTTCTTGTCAAAATGTCTAATTTCTAGTCAAAACTAAACTCTTTTCACTTAAAATAAGACTCATCACCTAAAAATCTACTTGTTTTTAGTTAATTTTCACTTGAAATAAGTAGACTTTTTTTTTTTTTTTTTTTGGATTGTTGAAAGAAGTAAAAAGTGTCTAAAAACAAGCTACTTTTTATGTGATGAGTCTTATTTTAAGTGAAAAGAGTTTAGTTTTGACTAGAAATTAGACATTTTTACAAGAAACAAGACAAATATTCTTGGAAAGACTTTGAGTTTTTGCAGTGTTGCTGTCTGTCAATCATCTAAGGGTTTTGGTTCAAGTTATTACATCTTCTCAAAGTGCATTTGTTGATTTTCATTGATTATGCATTTTTTAAAATCAACTTTTTGTGCATTTGTGCGTGTGTGCGTGTGTGTCTTGGGGGATGTTGGGATATTAAGTTGATTGTAGCGTTACCTTCTGTAGTTCAGACACAAGGAGGAGAGGTGTGGTACTGTGTCATGTCTGCAGTGTGAGCTGTGGGCTAGAGAGTATTAATATTCATTGTACTGAGGAAACACTGGCGTGCTCAGAGCTGATGGACTGAGTTTGGAGCTTTCACTTGAGATGCAACCATTTTGACTGGACTGGACGATGTCTTTCCATTAGATCCACTCAATCAGTTTTTTAAATCATCACTTTTTTGTTATTTTTTGTAGGTTTAAGCATGAAGTCAATAATTGAAGTTCAACATTTGACTCAGAATCCCACTAATATTTGTTAATGTACTAACAGCTGAAAATCCAGTCTTTGTAGCTTGTTTCATGTTTAGATGAGCATGGTAGTTTTTGAAAAATGATCTATTGTTGCTTATTTAGAATTCATTTTCTTGTGGTGACCTTTAACCGACAATGTTTCCCAGTAGCCCAAGAGGTCAATCTGGACAGAGGAGGTGAGACTGTGAGTGAGCTGAGCACAGAGTTTTTAGACTTCACAAACCCAACACTAGAAGAGAGCACTGGTGACTTCCATGAGTGTCATCAGTAGTTTTTTTTTTGTACTTTTTTCATACAGTACACACTCACAAAGTAATTGTAGTTCAATTTTGTTAAAATCACAAAAATGTACATTCCGTCTGTCCACTGCTGTATTAGAGACAGATTGTTTTGGAGCTGCATCTTCATAAAGAGGCGGTTAAAAGAAGAAATGACAATATTTGCTAGAGTACGGAGACCTGCAGGGCTCAAAATCAAAATCCAAATTGCTTTGAGTTTTTCTCATCATTGTCAGAGACGCTGGTGCTGGTTGAGGAGAGACTGGATAAAATGTGGAGAGAGGCAGCTACTTCATTGTTTGTTCTGTATATGAATCTTTCTTTCTTTTTTTTTGTGAAGAACTTTTTATTGAAGCACAGAGGCTTTAGCATTATTAATCCGTGCAGTAGACAACTCAAGTAACACTATATTGTGAAAATAAATCAACCATTTCCTAGTAGGCTACCAAGATCATGAGGTGGTAGCCATCTTTGCACTAGGAGTTGTATATGAATCATTTTTGTAAGACACATTGTCGCATCGCATTCCTACAACATTGTCTGACTCATGATAGTTAAAGGGATAGTAGCATTTTTTTAAAGTGGGGTTGTATGATCTACAAATAGCCCCTAAGTACTTTAATTGCAGTAGAAGACTCTCTGCACTCCTCCCGTTAGCAACGCCAGCCCATAGCCCTGCCCAGAGATTTACAACATACAGTGTTGTGAATGGACCCAAAGAAATGGCCTATTTTCACGGCCTAAAAGAGGTTTTACCTGAAAAAAATACACAGTTCCATTGTTCGCTATAATATAATTTTTTCCAGCCCTTCAAAGTGCAGGAAAAACGCAGTTTTTATTTGGACCTAACCAACTCACGTATCCCTCCGCCCAGGGTTAGCGCCTGCCGATCAGCAGTTGGTTAGCTCCAAATAAAAACTGCGTTTTTCCTGCACTTTGAGGGGCTGGAAAAAATTATATTATAGTGAACAATGAAACTGTCTATTTTTTTCTCAGGTAAAACCTCTTTTAGGCCGCGAAAATAGGCTGTTTCTTTGGGTCTGTTCACCACACTGTATGTTGTAAATCTCTGGGCAGGACTATGGGCTGGCGTTGCTAACGGGAAGAGTGCAGAGAGTCTTCTACTGCAATTAAAGTACTTAGGGGCTATTTGTAGATCATACAACCCCACTTTTAAAAAATGATACTATCCCTTTAAAATCGATTTCATTCCACACCTTCTTCTTTGTTGTCAGAACAAATCAGTCACAGCAATCAGAGATCTCTAGTACCAAATACGGTAGATGTCATTGAAATATTTCACAACTGTTAAAGAAAAAAAGTGGCAGGTAGTGTGTGCTTCTATTTTCTACTTGTACACAAAATCAGCTCAGTGTAGTCCTAATCAGAAATACAACAACTCCGAGTTGTGTAAACATGTACACACAGCAACTGCACTGTGATGTGAAAAAGAAGAGATAGTTGTAAAGCTGTGCTTCAGAACTTGCCCCCCCCCCCCCCGCCAAACTCGCTCCATCTGCAGCTCTGGGACTTCACTGTCTGCAGGCCTGATGCTAAGACTGTGTGGTAGAGAATGTGCATGTCAACAAACTTTTTGTATACGGTATGTTAAAGATGGAGAGAAAAAAGTGGTATGAGCTGTGATGATGCTGAAATGTACAGTAGTGATACATGAAGGATGCTTATGTTCAACAGCAAAGATCATATCTTAGACCTATTTTCAGAAGAATGAGACAAATAAATTCTATGATGGTACGACAACAATTGATTTTGCATGGAGGACTGTCACATCCCAGGAGCCCTCTGAACATTAGGTGTATATTTTATGTGCAAAAAAGAAAAGAAAAACTGCAAATAAGCAACAACCTGTTTCAACTTTAGTTTACAGACTGTGTGGTTTTTTTTTTTTTTTTACGATTGAACAATATCAGATTTCTACGACGGAGTATTAGGGCCACATTGAGAAAAAACAAAACACAGACTTCGAGAATAAAGCAGTACATTTCCTACAAGAAAAAAGTCATAACATTACGAGAATAAAGTCGTACATTTACAAGAATAAAGTTGTACATTTCCTACGAGAAAAAAAAAGTCATAACATTACGAGAATTAAGTCGTAAATTTACAAGAATAAAGTTGTACATTTCCTACGAGAAAAAAAGGCATAACATTACGAGAATTAAGTCGTAAATTTACAAGAATGAAGTCGTAAATTTATGACTTCATTCTCAAAGTTTGTGATTTTTGTATTTGTCGATGTGGCCCTAATACTCCGTCGTAGATTTCAGAGTTCACCACGTCTTCTTGACTGCAATTATAATCAATGGAGTATTTTTTCTGCTGAATTAAAACAGAGTTTTGACAGGTCACAGGTTCAAATCCTGCAAGAGCCAAAGTTACCAGCAACAGGCGCTGTTATTCACTCTGCATTCTGTGTCCAATGAGAAACACCTGCTGCAGTGTAAATACCCCAATCATGCTCAAAGCTGTCACTGATTACAAAGCTGATTTCTGTTTTTAGATGGTGTTTTTTTTAATGTACTGTTAATGTACCTCTGGCCTTAAACTGTTTAAGGGTGCAGGACTTCTTAAGTAACAGTCTGATGGAAACAATACACCTGCAACATGTTGAGGCAACAGTGAACTGTAGTTGGGTGATTCATCTGGTGTCCAAATATTTGATGATGAAGGTTTTAATGAACCAATTACTCATTGCATCAGATGTTAAACAAAATGACTTGGTACTCCATGTCATAGCTGTGGTCACAGATGTGAGCAATGACTGCTAACGTGTCTCTGAGCACACAGCTGTTTGCACTGGCTGCTACACAGAACGCAAGCTGTAAAAATGAAACATCAATGAAACATCAAAACTGCCTGAAACTGTTGCCTGTGTGTGTGTGTGTGTGTGTGTGTGTGTGCGCGCGCGAGTGCATGCGTATGTCCTGGTCTAAAATGCCAGCACAGAGCTGACCTGGACTTATTCTGGCCTATTCTGTGGTTTCCCATTTCATTTTCAAAGTTTGCTCTGTGGCAGTTGTCTGAACACAAGGTGTATCCGCTAACAAGTTGAACCTTTTGCTGCCAATGAACACTCTGCAAAATAGAAAGCAGCACTAAACAATCTTATCTTATTGATTATTTCCAATGAAAACATGACTATTTGTAAGTTTTCTCTGCTGCTGCTGTTAGCTCGCTAACTTCGGTAGAGGCAACATTGTTGTTGATTTCCACATAGCAGATTGCTCTTGGCAAGTGAAGGAATTACATGGGATGGTTAACTCGTAACTTTTTACAGGTGACAGAAAAGAAAATGAAGTTGTAAAATGACAGAAGCTTGAAAATTAAACAAAAATACAGCATGCGGCATCTTATTATTGTCAGGGACTTTGCCCTCAACCACTTGTACAAAGAGAAATCCATCAACAGTCATAGTTTATGATGGCCAAATATGAAATAAAACACAACTTTCCACCTCATAATATGAAATATATATTTTGATGATAATCTAATTTGGATCAATATTTTGTATTCACATAATGCCATGTCATCACATTCTAAAGATTCATAATACAAATAGTCACAGTCATCCTCAGATTTACAGCTACTGTAGTCTGACCAACACAATATAGATAAAATGGGATTGCCACTGCAGTTTATATAAAACTATTTACACCTTCCCCCA
This sequence comes from Trachurus trachurus, assembly GCF_905171665.1. Classification (NCBI taxonomy): domain Eukaryota; kingdom Metazoa; phylum Chordata; class Actinopteri; order Carangiformes; family Carangidae; genus Trachurus; species Trachurus trachurus. Next base: position 4,722,952 of record NC_139892.1, read on the forward strand.
TGTATACTGTAGGTGGAAAAACTCCAGACCAGATTAAAACTGCCCAGAGAAACTCTTATTCCCAAACTCAGATCACAACAATGTGACTGTCTCCTTCAGCCTCTATAGGAAGCTGCCGCTGACTTGACTACTGTACTAAAAAAATACTGCTGCACCTTAGTACAAGTTGGAAACCATCATCTTTCCTGTGAGAAGTGAAGTGACCATCTCTTAGCAGCTCAAAAGAGGGTTCAGACTTGGTCCAGGTCAGAAAGAGATTGTGAAATGAATTCTGCACTCCATAGTGTATCAGAGCCATAATTTCTGTTTATAACTTATTTTGGTTATTTGAAATAACTCTGAAAAGTGAAAAAAAAAAAAAAAATAAAAAAAGTCTGTACAAAAACTGACAAACTTGACTTGTTTTTTGAGTTGCTTTACTGGTATGAGTTACTACACTACATCATTAGCACTTCAAATACTGGAAGTGGGCGGAGCCATAACTGAGAGCGAGCTGGATGCTGGAGCTGGGATGTAACAGAAGTGGGTGGGGCCATAGGCGGCGCTATCAATAGGGGAAGCTTAGCTAATAATCACAAATAATAAAATGAAAAAATAAAATAATGTTGTTGTTTTTCGTTGTTGTTTTTTAATTATATTTTAGAAAGATGTGGGAAATTCATTAAAACACACATTTTTAAAGTATTATCTATGTCGATGATTTATTCTGTAACAACATCTATTGCACGTCTGTCCGTCCTGGGTGAGGGATCCCTCCTCTGTTGCTCACCCTGAGGTATCTCCGATTTTTCCTGTTAAAAGGGTTTTCCATGGAGTTTTTCCTCAGTCGATGTGAGGGTCTAAGGACAGAGGATGTTGTTACGATGCCATGTAAAGCCCTTTGAGACAAACTGTTTGTAAAAACGGGCTATACAAATAAAATGGCCTTGCCTTGCCTTGCCATTTATCTTTTATTTCGGTGGTATTTGACTGGTTACCTGCGTCATTATACGTACACACGGCGTAGCTACAACGCGCAGCGTAGAAGCTTACCCCTTTGCCTAGCTAGCTATGCTAGTCACCGACAGTCCAGTGAAATTAAAAGAAAAAAGCCCGGTAGAACGGACATTAGAAGTTTTTGAATATCAAAATTGAAGAGTCCTAAAGTCCCATGCAAGAGCACACTGTGAGCTGCAGCAGCAATGAAGCCGACCACGATGCTTCTGATGTAAAATAAGTTCGTCTTTTTGGGCCTCGAACCTATTCAGCATCACTCTAATATAATAACTTTGAAGACTCCAATGAAACGCTGGAAAAGGACGGATCTGACATAGAGTTGTCTTTTATTCACTCTTAGACAAAAGTAAAATAAAAGCAACCCGAGTCACTTACAGGATACAAAGGAGAATAGAAATGACTGATTTTCATATCATCCGTGTGTGGTTTATATGCTGGTGAGCCTGTGGTTTTTGGTACTTTCCCCACCCGTGACCTTATCTCTGCTGACTGCTTGCAGCCTTGATTTCAGCCTTGTGTCCTTCTCTATCAAGCCATTCTACTATTGTTTTCCAAGATGCTGCCATAGACTTTCATACGATTTCGTGAGCCCTCTTCAATCCTTGCCTGGTGGCCATTCAATGTAACTGCAAGTGCATAACAACTCTCAGCACAACAACAGGTGTTACAAGGGGTCATACATAGTTCACTCTTGTCTCCTGACTCTCCACTTTGCCTTGTACTCCAGACCCTGTTGAAATGTACACTCTCATCCATTAAGTGGTGCTAAAGAGCACGTTGCAATGTTTGTAGACAGATGATGGCAATCAGCAATGATAAAGCCACGGTGGAGTGAAACAACATAAGAACACAAAAAATAATTGTATTCTAACTATTCAAACCAACACAAAATAACATAAAAATGTAATGTGATCATTAATGAAATAATAACACAGCTTTAAAGGTGGTACAACATTCTTTTCATTGGCCTTGTTGTTTTCAACCTTTTCTTAAAAAATACCACAACACTTCCACGACCGGCTGCTGCCTTCTCTCCTGCCACTGGCCTCCATCATGACGCCGGCTGCCTCCCCCCCGGGTACCGGCCACTGCCCGCGAGTCACCGGCCTCCCTCCAGACAGCGGCTGCCTCCCTCCTCCAGTCACTGGCCTACCTCCAGACCAGACGGCGGCCGCGCCCCCCCGGACACCTGCTGCCTCCCTCCTCCAGTCACCGGCCTCCCTCCAGACACCTGTGAGAGCGCAAATTCTCAGCGATACACCGGTTGCGCAACTGGATGAGGACAACTATGGCACAGCAGATACTGTCAACTCAAGTTTCAAGTTTATTTATTTAAAATAGGGACAATACATATTAATAGACATATACATGTAAATATGCAAGATTATAGCCAACGGCTAATTTCCATCTTTAGTCCCTTCGGCAGGTTGATGTTAACATAAGATTAAGACAACAGTGACAACAGTAGAACAATTGATGACAACAAGTGAAACAATTAGTGTTAATGACTAATTACAGAGAGAGAGAGAAAAAACATGTCCTTGAAAACATAATAGGACAGAAAAAGAACAAAAAACAATGAAACCGTACAGTGGATCAAGAAACATACAGACCAAGGGTCAGGGGACCATACGTATTTCGCTAGTATTTAAAATGCTAAAATTATATATCAAAAGGCTGATTAAAGTGCAGAGTGCTATAGTGTTAAAGTGTTAAGTGCTTAATTATATTGCAAGTTGCCCGATTGCATATATATAGTGCTATTTTAAATGCACAATACTCAATACATATTACGTTACCCATTTTTAAGAATATAAAGTGCGTCTTGCCTTGCACGTAGCCCTAGTACCTGAGAAGTAAAAGGTACCCCCAACAGTTAAACACAAATTTAGGCATGATTGTGGCAACAGTGTTGTTCTTCCAGAGATGTTTGGTGAACTCTGTCGCTTCTGTACATCGAGAGCGATAACTAAGAGGATTTAAACCTGAAGAAATAGTTGAGAAATATGACACAAACGCCCCGTGGCGTATGCTGCTATTCTTTTTTTGTCCCATAGCTTCCCCATACTGCCCTAGCGCCACCTATGGGTGGGGCTATAATGCAAAGTGGGCACTGGGCAGGCCGGGCTGTCACTGGGGGGTGGGGTTATAACTGAACACCTACAGCAGGTGGGGCTATAACTGGAAGTGGGTGGGGTTGTACAGGGAAAAGTGGGCGGGCTGTAACGAAAAGTGGGTGGGGTTACACCTAAAAGTGGGCATGGCTATACTTGCAAGTGGGTGGGGCAATCGCAAACCGCTACTGACATACTGATTATGGATTATTAACTAACCTACAAACTTATTTCATTTTTCGAATCATCATATCCTGGCAGGTTTTTACCCATCTGTGGTTTTTATTCTGAAATGGCACCAAATTCAGCTAGAAGTGCAGCCTGGGGTTGATTTACATTGAATCTTCAAATTGATATAGTACTGGGATACTAGGCTGACTAAAAGTAACAAAATAATGATGCATTTACTGTAAACACATCATCTACTTTTAAATTTTTTTGGTCTTAAATAAACTGCAACAGCAAAGTGCAACAACAATTTGAAATGTAACAACAATTAAAGTGTTTCTCTAAGGGTCGACAGAAGTTACACACTACAGCTTTAAAAAATGACTTGCCCTTTGGGGGCCCCCCAATGGTCACTGGCCCCCAAGCAGGTTAGCCTTGGGCCGGCTCTGGTTTTTCCTCTTAAATATTCTGCATGTGACAGCTGCTGCAGCCTTCTCCCCACCATCCATCTGGCTGTGAAACCGGATTCCACCTGCTTGTTCCCCCTAACTCCTGATTAAAAATGGTAATTACTGTCTGTTTCCCTGCTTGCAAGGGTCATATTTCATCCTCAGGCTAAGATGGAATGAGTTTTTGGTAGAGGTGAAGCTGTATTGCTGCATGTGAGTCAGAGTTGAGCCCCTCATGGTCCTGATGCAGATTCCACACTGGTTGTTGCATAAAGTTGAACTTTCCTCAGTGATTCCAATTGAGTGACCTCCTGCTGGCTGTGTTGGCTCTCAGCACAAAGATATACACACTGAAACACCCATGACATTTAGCCCTAATTACACTGCTTTTTTTCCCTTCTTTTCTATCAAGAAACAAACATACACGGGACATGACCAAACAAAAACAAGCTGGGAATAACAACATAAAAACCACAGCACAAAGAGAAAGATCGCTTCCAGGTTTCCATATTCTTTCAGAAGCATTCGTTTTGTAGTGCAGGAGACAGGTCAGATCCCACAACTGAGGAGGGTTTATCTGAGATCCAGTGCTGAAGAATATTTTTCCTGTCACAAAATGTCATAACATTATACAGTTTTTTCTGATATAGGCCTATGTCAGTTAAAACGGCCACTGGGAAGACCCAGAAGGAGGGAAACCAGGTCGAGTTCAAGCTCCTTCTTCAGAACCTTTCGTATTTCAAATAAGACATCACTCCATTCCTTTTATATTTTAACACAGGACCAGAAAATCCTGTATACACCATGGGTGGGGGGGATAGGAGAGGGTGAGGGGGCAGCAACTGCAGGAGAAGGAGAGCAGGCATCACTCTGCAGAGTAGGACTCCTACTTATTGTATTTTTTGTATTTTATTATTTTATTTTTTTTGTACAATGAAAAAACATGTGAAATTAAATTTTAAGATGTCTTACATGTTTTTGAAGCCAAAATTAAAAAGGATAAATCACTGTTTTTCTTGAGAGACTCTCTTTCACAAAAATGCATTTTTCTCAGCTTTCTAGAAAAAAAGTGGTCTTTTTGGTGCATCCAGGCTCTATTCAACTTAAGATAAATCAAGAATGGAACAAGGTGCAAACAAATGTTTTTTTCCCTAGTTACATAGAGAGTCTCCTCTTTCCTTTGAGCTATTTGGTGTTTTCAGAGTCATAGTACAAAATATTCTATGGGTCTTGAAATATTACTCAAAAAGCCCCGAGACGCTGGCACCAGGCACTGACCATTTTATAAAAGGGCTGGCACTCAATGAGTTAACATTATTCCTGAGTCTCTGTGACATATTTTTATGATTTTACGACTATTTGCTTTAGATTTCATATAGGTTCTTCAAGTTGGGTAGGACCATCGAAAAAATCACCCAAGGTAGAAATTCCTTTAGCTGTTTAGCATTTGAAAGCCGTGTCCAAGGTCTCTGGGAGAAAGTCAGGGTTACTAGTGATCAGGGTGAAAACCCATGTAAGCCCTGGGGCCTGATTTATCAAAGAGGGTGTAAAACTGCTACTAAATTTTTGCGTATGGCGAAAAGACGAAAATGGCGTACACCCAAAAATATTTACGTACGCACAACTCTCCGCAATTTCCCTTTGATAAATCACACCGGACCCAAGAATGGTGCACATGTGAACACACCTCTTACTCCACCCCCAGAACGCCATATATGGTCAGCACGTGCATATTAAGTAGCCATGTGCGCTCTGTGGAGCTGCTACAAAGTGACAACAAAGTGACAACGGAGACAACGGGCAGAGGGCGGGGGGGAAGAAGCGGAACTACATACACGGCGATATCGGGCAATAAATCAGTCAGAAAAATTATCTTGCATTTTAATAAGCTACAATAAAAACAAAAACCTCCCAAATCTCAACCAAAGGTAGCATAAAGAAGAAGAATCTTATGTAATCTTATCCCAGAAAATCTTTTTTTTTTTTTTTTTTTTTTACACCTAGCCTAGATGTTAAAACAATGTAAAGCATTGTTTCCACGATAGTTACCTACCATTACTTTGCAGGCCTTTCCACTACACAGTTACAGCTACTGGACTCGGTTTGGGTCATTTTCCATTACAGCTGAGTCCTGTCTTGTTATTCACATAAGGTTCGTACAACGACGTATTCGGAGTCTGGCTTTATTCAGCAACTCGGCAGTACAACCACCGGATGTATTATCTGATACAACGGCACTCCGCTAGCATGTATCCCACAATGCCCCGGGCTCACAACACAGTACTGACGTCACTCCCCCTTCTTAAAGGCACTGAGCACTATTATAACATAATACCACATCTCCCTTTCTGTGAGAACAAAGGGTGGACTACCTTTGTCTCTGCAGGTCTTAAGGGGTTTATTCTGCCCTTTTGCTGGAAGACCTGTCCCTGATCTGTCCCTGTGTCAAGCATGCAAAATAAGAATAATACTTTACACATTACCGCACTGTGAACTATTACTTTAACAGGTTGTGCACTTCAGAACTTAAACTCTCAGGTTCCAGATAAATGTAAACAGCAAAGCAGAACAATTTCACAATCACATTTCACTCTCTTTTTTTTTCTTCTTTTTTTTCACATGGAATCAATATGTCATATGTCCAGTCTCTGCGGCATTCTAACCTCTCTCCCACACCTGGTTCGCACAGTCTCTGTGGTGGGGCCCTCTCTGCTGGGTGATTGGGTCGTTGGTGGAGCTGGCTCTGGTGTAGGCAGATCTTCTCCTACCGGTGGCTCATCAGCCTCGACCACCCCACTGTTGGTCTGCAGTGGCACCAAGTGATGCCGGTTCCTCCTCAGTGTGCCCTGAGGCCCCTGGATGATGTAAGAGCGAGGGGTTTCGTGTGTAGATAGTACTGTGCCCTGGACTCGTGCATCGGTTATCCACACATCCTCTCCAGGTATGAGTGGCTCCAGGTTTCTCGTGCCGTGTCTCTTGTCAAATGATTTAGCATCGTTCCTCCTCTTCTCCCTCTCTTTGGCCTCCAGCACGTTGTAGTCAGGCAAAACTGGATGCAGCAGGGTTGGGAGGGCAGGGACTGTAGTGCGGAGGCGGCGGCCCATCAACAGCTCGGCTGGGCTATAGCCGTTCTGTAGAGGGGTTGCTCTGTAGGCCAGCAAAGCAAGATACGGATCTGATGCCTTAGTTAGCAGATTCTTCACAGTTTGAACAGCACGCTCCGCTTCCCCATTACTCTGAGGAAACTTGGGGCTGCTGGTGATATGCACAAAGCCATACTCTGCTGCAAAGGCTTTAAAGTTGCCACCTGAGAACTGAGGCCCATTGTCACTTTTCAAAATTTCACAGATGCCATGACGAGAAAACATGGATTTCAGGTGCAACACCACATCTGTGGACCTTGTGGGTGACAGCAATGCAATTTCCACATACCTTGAGAAATAATCTACTACTAGTAGATAGGTCTTGCCTTTCAATGTGAACAGGTCAGCTCCCAAGGTTTGCCAAGGCCTGTCTGGCATCTCCGTTGGCATCAGTGGCTCTTTGACGTTCCTTCTCTCTTGAATGCAGGTTCTACATTTCAGCACCATGTCGTTCAGCTGGCTGCTGAGCCCTGGCCACCATACTGTCTGTTTGGCCCGGCCCCTGCACTTTGTCACCCCCAGGTGACCCTCATGTAGTCTCCGCAGCACATCACCTTGTAACGCTGACGGGATGACGAGTCTTGTGCCCCGCAGCAGCAGTCCGTCGTGCACAGTTAGCACTGCTCTATCAGCCCAGTAATGTCTCAGCACTCCCTGCAGTTGACTTTTGTCTGGCCAGCCACCTGTGCAGTACTCCATCAGTGCAGAGCATGTGCTGTCTGTTTTCAGGTGCTCACGTAGGCTGCTCAGATAATCTCCACCGACAGGAATGTTGCTGACGACAGTGTCTACATAGATGTTGGTGTCCTCTAGTAAGCTTTTATCAGTGTGCGTTCCTGCGGCCCTCAGAGGAGCACGGGATAAGGTGTCGGCTGTCCACAGGTTTTTGCCAGGAACGTGATTGACTGTATAGTTGTACCTCATAAGTCGCATCCTAAATCTTTGGATTCTTGGCGGGAGGTCATCCAAAGCCTTCCCTCCAAGCAGACTCACCAACGGCTTGTGGTCAGTTTTCAGCTCGAATGGTCTTCCCAGGATGAAACAGCTGAATCTTTCACAAGCCCACGTTGCAGCCAATGCCTCCTTCTCTACTTGAGCGTAACGCTGCTCAGTAGGCGTCATTGACCTGGACGCATATGCCACAGGTGACCACCTGGTGTCACTCTTCTGCAGCAGGACTGCCCCCAGGCCAAATGAAGAGGCATCAGCAGAGATCTTTAATGCACTGTTTGGGTTGTATAGTGCGAGCACTGGTGTGGATGACAGCTCTTTTTTTAAACGATCAAAGGCGGCCTGCTGCTCTGTCCCCCAGTACCAGTGGTTCTTCTTGGACAGCAGGTCTCTCAGCACCTTGTCTTTTTCAGCCAGGTTAGGCAAGAAGCGGCCCAGCTGATTAACCATGCCCAAAAAGCTCCTGACTTCGCTGACGTTTTTGGGTGCATCCATCTCTTGAACAGCCCTTGTCTTGTCTGGATCTGGCTTCACTCCATCTGCCGAAATCACATGACCCAGGAATTTGACTGTGTGGCGTGTGAGCTCACATTTCTCCATGTTAAGCGTAATGCCGGCCTTCTGTGCCTTCTCCAGCACCGCATGTAGCCGCATATCATGCTCGTCCTGGGTCTGTCCCCAGACAAGGATGTCATCCATGTGACACAGTACTCCCTCCAGGCCACCGGTCACTTCTGTCATCATCATTCTTTGAAAGTGCTCTGGGGCGGAGGCTATGCCGAAGGGGAGGCGGTTAAAATAGTAGCGCCCAAAAGGCGTGATGAAGGTGGTGTATTTGGCAGACTCTTTTGTCAATGGTATTTGCCAAAAACCCATATTGGCATCTAATTTGCTGAATACTGTTGCGCCAGCTAGCATGCCCAGTGTGTGTTCAACAGAAGGCAGGATGAATTTTTCTCTGCATACTGACTCATTCATCTTTGTAAAATCCACACAAATGCGAACAGTACCTGCTTTTTTTGGCACCACCACCATCCCGGCGCACCAATCCGTCGGCTCCTCAATCTTGGTGATCACGCCCATCTTCTCCATACGGTCGATCTCCTCCTTCACTTGTCCCATAAGCGGCAGAGGAACCCTGCGTGGTGTATTGAGAGAGAAGGGCACTGCCTCTGGCTTCAATTTAATGGAGTATGGCCTCCGAACAAGACCCAAGCCACTACACAGCTTCGGATACTGGTGTTTCACTGTTTCCATGGTGATGCTATTGATCCTGCTCAAAAGCTGAAGCTGATCTATGGCAGGCCTTCCCAAAAGTGCAGTGTGCAGGTCTTTTACAACATAAATGTCCTCTACGGCTGTCTTTTTGCCACTGCGCAGTGTTTCTCTGGCTACACCGAGGACAGAAAGTATGTTGCCACCTGGGCCAAACAATGGGCGTGTCGACACTGCCAGGCACTTCACATCAAGCCCCCCTGTGATGTCATGGTACACCTCGGCTGGCAGTGCGGTGACATCAGCACCAGTGTCTATTTTAAAGCAAACATTCTTCTGTCTTACTTGTAGCTGCACAGTCCATGGGTCTTTTCCAGCATCCACAGCTCCCAGGAAGAAAGTCTCTTCGTCCTCTGCAGTAACAGCATTGAGAGATCTTGCACTGTGTCTGCACACTTTGCCATAATGTCCCTTTTTGCCACAGTTGTGACATACAGCATCTGTAGCAGGGCATTCAAATTTTCCATGTGAGGGCACTTTTCCACATCTATAACAGGCCTTCGAACCTTGCTGTGGCCATGCATTAGGCTTGTATTTGCCTGGCGTCTGTGCTTGTGGCTGAGGCTTGGAGGGAAATTTCTGTTTTCTGTAGCTTTTAGCATGCACAGCATCAATATTGGAGTGCACAGCATCAACATTGGAGCACTTGCTAGCACCGCCATTTTCTCCTCTTAAGTCAGACTGCTGTCTTCTAATTTCTTCGAACTGCCTTGTTTTTGCTATAGCGGTTTCAACGGTTAAGTCTCTGTCTAGCTGTAGCTTCTCTGACAACGAGACATTACTCAGCCCGACCACCAACCTGTCGCGTATCAGCTCTTTCTGTAACTGTCCATAGTTGCAATGTTCAGCTAATCCGTATAGAGCAGTGATGAAGGAATCGACTGTCTCTCCCGGCATCTGCACACGCTGATTGAACTTGGCTCTTTCGTAGATCACATTCTTTTTAGGCACAAAAAATGCATCAAAGCCTGCCTTAACACCCTCATACGTCTTCTTCGCCTCGGCAGTTAGCGTTAGCCCCATTAGCACATCTTCTGCTTCATCGCCCATACAATACACCAGCGTGTTTATCTGATTGTCTTCCGACGTTGCGTGTAGGTTGCTTGCAACCCGAAAGCGGTCGAATCTCCTGATCCAACGCTCCCATTCTTGAGGCTTCGTAAAATCAAACGACTCTGGAGGCTGTATTGTGAACGTAGCAGTTGGCGTTGGTAATGCCATATCTGCCGGCTCGTCTCCCATTCCTCTGCGAAACCGATAAACTGTCCTTTTTTTTTTCTTCTTCTTTTCTTGTCTCCGCTTACAAGTCGCCCACTTCTGACGCCATGTCTTGTTATTCACATAAGGTTCGTACAACGACGTATTCGGAGTCTGGCTTTATTCAGCAACTCGGCAGTACAACCACCGGATGTATTATCTGATACAACGGCACTCCGCTAGCATGTATCCCACAATGCCCCGGGCTCACAACACAGTACTGACGTCACTCCCCCTTCTTAAAGGCACTGAGCACTATTATAACATAATACCACAAGTCCTTCACAGTTCCTCCTCAGGGCCGCGTTGTCTCGCTCTTTATTCTCTCCTCTCGTCAGCTCCAAACACACGTGCATCTTGTTAACTCAGGTGACAGAATAATAACAGTCTAGGCTGCAGATCAGTGTGCGCTGCTGCTGATGTGTTTTTAAGGCGAGACACGGCAGGCAAAAACATCGTTTTTTCATGCACTTATCAATTTTGAGATTTTGGGCTATTTTGCTTCCATAACATGTCTTCTTTCAGACTAATACAAAAAAATAGTCTAAAATACACATTATGGGTGTTTATTTTACTTCACTTTGACTGGTGTCGCCTGTAGATTTCTCCTAAATTCACCAGAACTGAGCGTTCTATCCCATCGCGGAGCGAGCCGCGTCTGCTATCAGACTCCTGTCATATCAGGTATCGCTGTGAAGCTCTCTCTCTATCTCTCTCTATCTCTCCCTCTCTCTCTCCTGCACTAATGTGTCGGTTCCATAAATGGTCATTTCCTTCGTACCAGCAACGAATCGTAAAAGTACGAGGGAGGGTCTCATTGGCTGGTGTCGTTTTCCGACAGCGTGATTCGTTTAGAAGCATCACGTGACGCGCTCTGAACAGCACGGAGGGACTTTTAAAAATGGGGAAAGGAAATCGATTTAAATCCTCACATAAAATAAAACAGCAACTCTCACTTGCTAGACAACAAAAGACACAGCACAGAAACTCACCGAGCGATAAGATCCCTTTACAAAGTGCGTCATCGCGGAAGCTGTCACCCGTAAAAAACGAGTGTTTGCCGTCGGAGACCAGCGCGATACACCGGTGGCCTTTTTTTTTTTTTTACACATGACGTCTGAATGAACTGATCGGAGATTTAATATGTCCCAATTGCGCTGGTACAGGGCTTAGAATTATCATCGATCCTCAGAATCACGTGTTGTGCAGTAGTTTACTTCTCAGTGACAGAGGTGAAACAGATGTGACACTGACATGGGCCAGAGATGATATTAGAGAAACTGAAAACATTTGTCATATTACAGATGAGCCCAACTAGGCTACACCTAAAGTGTTTTTCTTATTTGTTTGTTTTTATTTTTATTTTCTCTGACCTACTGGCCCACACCTTAAAATTCACAGTGGCCAGACACCCTTTACAATGGGCTCTATGCACAGCTCCACTACTTTCTAAATTCAAGGCAGCTCTTTTATTTACTGACAAACTGTTTAATCCAGGTGTGTCATAGTCACAATGGTCAGACACACCTGGATTCATCAGTTTGTCCAATAATGTAATACAGGAAATAAAGGAGCTGCCTTAAGTTCAGGAAGTAGAGCAGTGCATAGAGCCAATTTGTGGAATTTTTGCAATAGAATCTTTAAAGGCCGTTTTCTCAAAATGAGCTTTTTCTTATACTCTGGACCCGAAATCTCCAGTTCAGCAGCACTTACAGACACCAAACCTTCCAGTTGTATTCCTGCCTATATTCTGAAGGTTTTTACAGAGGGGATTGTTGATATATCATTCACAGCCTCATTTATACAACAATTTATACCTAAAAACAGGGTGAAATTTGATTTTTTAGGGCTGGTGACAGTATTTTCTCATTTACAGAGTGATACAAAGAGATATCCAAAATCCCCTCTGTAAAAACTTTTGACTTTAATATGTCAACAAAATAAAACAAGAATTTTGAAAGTGGCTTTATCCAATCTTCAGATTTCAGGTCTGGAAATGTACACAAATTCACGCATATTTAATTAGATAATGTCTAATTTCCATATGAAAGCATAATATTTAAGAAAACATGTAATACAAAAAATAATTGTCTCAATCTAAGTAATAAACATAGAAAGTTTCATGGCAATAGCTGTTAGTTAATTTTTTTACCCTATTCACCTGGGGTGTCTCGCCTTAAACTTGGCGGGTTTGATCCTTGTCAGACGTCACACTAGAGTGTGTAAAAGCAAAAAAGCTAAATCCTCAATCCGCTCTGTTTATCAATTAACATATAGGCTAGCCTAGTGTTATTATAGAGCGGGTTGGATTGCCAGCATCAACGGTCCACCACTACCACAATTACTTCAAAAAAATCCTACTGTGCTCTTCTTAATGTACTCCGCTCCTCTCTCCCTCTCACACTGCAGTTCTCTGACTCAGCAACGGTGTCGCCTATTCCCCCTGTTCCTCAAAAAAGGTGTAGGCTAAATCACGGTATGCCAGGGTCAAAATGGGTGTAAATGTTCACACTTTTTCCCGTCAGGTTTTGGGGCCTCATTTATCAAAGAGGGTGTAAAACTGCTACTAAAGTTTTGCGTACGGCGGAAAGACGAAAATGGCGTACACCCAAAACATTTACACCTTTTTCAGATCAATCAAACTGTGTGTATGCACAACTCTCCGCAATTTCCCTTTGATAAATCACACCGGACCCAAGAATGGTGCACATGTGAACACACCTCTTACTCCACCCCCAGAACGCCATATATGGTCAGCACTAGGGGTGTAAAGGTATACCGTACTTCGGTATACTGCGGTGTTGTAAAGCCACGGTGGTGACACGGTGACGGTAATTAATTAATTATTTTAATATTATGCGGCGCTGCGGCGCAACTCCACTTACACGTCGGGAACTCAAAACATTTCACTTCACGTTCACATGCAAGTCGGCCGGAAATAGCTCGCTCCTTCCTTGGTTTCTCTTTTTTTCCCCCTCTCAGGAGCTCCCCCACAGTTCTGGGAGGCACATGTCACTGTGCACACATGCTTTTGTTTACAACGGGCTTTTAGATCGGCTCCGGTGCCTGTAGCTTGCAGACCAATCACAAATCGTGATTGGTTGAAGCCAAAGGAAACCATAGAAACGTTGTTGGAGGGAGGTAGAGGATGGGGGGGGGGGTTGGCTCGTGGTCGGAGAGCAGTGTTTGCTAACCCCTGCTAACCGTGGCCTCATTCCGTTACGGGGGCGTGGCCTCATTTTGTAACGGGGGCGTGGCCTAATTCTGTGACGGGCGTGGCCTAATTTTGTTACGGGGGCGTGGCTTAGACTGGTTTATTCAGGTTTATTCTGGTTTATACTGGTTTATTTCGGTTTATACAGATTTATACTGGTTTATAGGCCTGTGAATATTCTCATTTGTCCAGGTCATCGTCATCCCCAAAAAAATTTAAGTAAAAAACAACTGGACTTGGTTATTTGTCTAGGAAGACGTTTCACCTCTCATCCAAGAGGCTTCATCAGTTCATGTAGCATCTGACCAGGCTGGGACTGGTCCAACTATCTGGTCTGGAGACCAAGGGGGCAGTTGTCGGTCTGAGAAGTGAAGCTCACTTCCACGTTCAAAAAACTGCAATCCCCTCTGCTTCCTCTGGGGGCTGGCTGTCGTTGGTGGGAAGTTGGTTTCGACTTCGTTAGTGCCCTACTGTGTTATAACGACAGTCGTTGGAGTCACAGGAGGCCATTTGTGAACAGTTGTTCTTTGAGATTAGATTGTTGAATCTCCTGGGAAGGGATGAAAGGGCAGCATTGTAAATTGGAGATAGGTGGTGTCTCAGACCTCCTCCTCTGTTTAGGGATGGTTTCTCTACTTTTACATAGATGGCTTCTTTTACTCCTCTTTCAAACCATCTGTCCCCAATGTCCAGGATGTGGACATTGTTGTCATCAAAGGAGTGGGCTTTCTCCTTGAGAGATGTAAATGGACAGCAGAGTCCAGGCCTGAGGAGTTAGCTCTCCTGTGTTGGGCCATGCGTTTATGCAGTGGTTGTTTTGTTTCTCCAATGTAGAGGTCTTTGCATTCCTCGTTGCACTGGACAGCATAAACCAGATTGCTTTTGTGGGTGTGTGGTGTTCTGTCCTTGGGATGTACCAGTCTCTGTCTGAGTGTGTTGCTGGGTTTTCCATCCACACCCTGTTTGTGTGTATGTTTGGGATGTGACTGGAGATTTTGTTCGTTTGATCGTTATGTATGTATGTTCATTGATGTCCCTCAATGTTGCAGTGGAGCCGAACCCCCCCCCCCCCTTAATTTTTATTATTGCTCACCATTCCATAACAGCCTCTACTGCGGAGGCAGAGCACTGCAGAGGACTCCTCATACACATATGCATATATGTAAGGATTTCAGACTGTTTACATCTTTACATTTTCATCAACTATTTGATGCTTTGATCAAACAAAAACAGTAGCTCTATTTATTTCATGATTACAGTCAAACACTCTCCAGGAGGTAATAACAGTCCATTTGATTCATTTTTCTTGAAGCTTGAATTGTATTTATACTTACTGTACATTTACAGAACCACACTAATTGGTTGTTACTGGCTGAACAAATGCGCAAATAATTGACTTACTCTAAATACAGAAGTAGCCTTTGATTGAGACTTTTTGGTGTAACCCAAATATCAAAATGACAAATTACTAGTAAAAACCACATTTACAGTAAGCTTTCAGTTTTGGCATTTTTGATTCATTCCCTATATGTATATATCTAATTCACAGTTTAATGAAATCGTTTTCTTCAAAGGACAACTAGTCCTTGTCATTAAAGACTCTTCCATACCATGTTCTCCATACAACATAACAGAAATACAGGCTAAAACGAATCTCCTCCTTAAAGGTAGTGTTGGAGATTCTGGAAAAACGGTTCTAGCCCTATGTCACCATTTGTATCAAATTTGATACATGAAAATACATGAGTTTTTCAGACCCCTACATCCTCACTGTGAATTTTTTTCCTGAAAAACCTAATGTATACAATCAGATACATGCAATGATCAGACAAACCAGCAGGGTGCAGTTATTTATGCACCAGCAGGCCTTCACTTGGGACATCCAATATGGCTGCTGTCAGTCACTGACCCAAATGTGTTTTCTCATGGATATTATTGCCAATTTTGAAAAAGATAACGTAAGAAAAACATTTAAAAAAAATTCTGAAACTTCAATAGGAATAGTTACTGCATTGATGCAAAGTAAAACTACTTAATATTCCATAACTTATTTTATAGTAGAACCTTGTTGAAAATACAGCAGGTATGTAAGGTCATTTTCTATGCAAATCTCCAATTTAATTTTTTTTTAATTTTTTGGGGGACTTATATATATTTTTTTTGTCAGAAGGTCCAATAAAGGGTCCAATTTCAAAATTTTAGAATTTTCTGGGCTAGCAGGTGAAAAGTCAGACTGCTCTCTGAAGCCTTCACCTTTCTGCGGATGCGGGTGAAGATGTCCAACGTGCATTGCTAGAGCTACTATTGCCACCCAGACTGGAGTGTGGTGTAGGTGAAGACTCAGCTTGATTGGGCGTAGGCAGAACTAGACATGAAGGCATCTGATTGGTTTTTCCTTTTCAGAGTGAAAAGCATGGATTGGTCAGAGTTGTGTCAGTCCTGCAGCTGCCACAGAGGTCTGATTATTTTTCCTTCCTATTTCTGAATACATAATCCCCCAATTCCAATCCGACCCCTCACGGACTCACTGACTTAGAGGCGCGTTCACGGGAAGTCCGTGAGTGTGTGAGGGCTGTTCCATTGTCAGACCATCAAGTCAGTGAGTCAGTGAATGAGCCCTTACTGCCCCCTTACCGTAAGTCAGCACCGATGCTGACTTTGGGTAGGGGAATTACCCACAGTTCATAGCGTTGTGAAGTCAAACCATAACACATGGGATGCCGTCGGAACGCAAGTGTTAAAAAAAAAGAAAGAAATTAACACAAGTACTCAGAGAGAGCTCCGCCGCTCTCTTTATTGTTAATGGACAGGAGCCAAAAAAAGGAATAAATAAAAAGAAAAGAAGAAGTTTACTGTCAGTGTTAATGTGCAGTTTGTGATTATTGATGATGATTTGATCAGATCTGATCCAGGAATATTTTGTTTTGAGTCCGCCTCCCTCGCACACCTTGTGCGTATTGAAAGTACAGTAAATTTATCGGTCCAAGGGCGGAGTTAAAAACATTTTGTTGTCAAGGTAACATGTCGTGAGAGTGTGTAAGTGCTGTTCCATTCATATTTACAGCATCTGGACCCTCACAGACTCTCACACTCTGTCACTTAGAGCTGACGTCACTTTAGTCAGTGAGGGTTCAGGGCTTGAGTCTTTAGGGAACGGATTGGAATTGGGGGAATGTATTGATTACTCTCAGGATAGAAGGACCATTTCACCCGGTATAACAAAACGTGTTTCTGAACAGGATAACCAACTAGAACTTTAAGAGTAGATAGGTCAAGGAAACCCTTATTAGCCCTGTGGGGCATTTAGATTTACAACCAGCAGCAAATATGCTCATAAAAATCAATCAATAACACATCCCATTTAAATACAACAGTGTGGTGTAGTGTAGCGTAGTGGAGTTTGATTAAATTTTTATGATTGTTTTTACTGTATGTGTATACCTGTTGTAAAGCACATTGAGTCTGCCTTGTGCTCTCTCTCTCTCTCTCTCTCTCTCTCTCCGTCTTTGTGTGTATGTGTGTGCGTGTGTGTGTGTGTGCATGCATGTCTGTCATAAAGATTGCTGTTGTAAAGGTTCTGTTACCTAGGCGACCCATGCCTTATTGACCAGATTTAGTGCTCAATGATTAAAGGTGCACTGAGTCACTATAGCAACACTCATTGTGTAGGAGTTGCTTGAGCAAAGAGAAGGGGCCCGTGTGTGTGTGTGTGTGTGTGTGTGTGTGTATTGCAGACTGTGGACAATTCCGAGCTGAATTTCGCATTTCGGGGCTTCAATACAAGAGGGACATTACAGACGAGCAGTATGGAGGTATTTCAGGGTATCCGCGGGGTCTTAAAAAGTCTAAAAAAGTCTAAAATTTGAAAATCTAAATTTTAGGCCTTAAAATGTCTTAAATTTGTTGAATTATTGTGTTCAAGTCTTAAATAATTTTAGACAGGTCTTAAATTTTCTTATGCCCAGCATGGGCGAGCATTTTTAAATAAAAAGATGTACCGTATTTTCCGGACTATAAGTCGCGTTTTTTTTCTAGTTTGGCTGGCCATGCGACCTATATTCAGAAGCGACTTATATATTTAAAAAAAAAACCTACGCTATGACCACAAGAGGGAACCACGGCTTTTATTTCTAAATCCCTCCTCATTCAGTGGCTCATCTTCATCTTCCTCATGTGCTGTTCTCCTCGCTGCGCTGTCTGACCTGTCTCCGTTGCGCCGTAGCGCTTCACTCCGTCAATTCAGAGTATTTTCACAGCGTATTCTGCGGTCAGTCTTCGGTCTCTGCTCCGGTCCCGACTGGGCTCCGGACACGGAGCAGAGAGCCAGGTCCGACAGTGCAAGCCGGAGAAGTCGGCTTCACTCCCGTCCGTCTTCACAGACAGTCCACAAAGAGTTTCTGATCACAGGGTTTCCAGCCCTGCCGCCTAAACTAACGTGTAAAAAAAAAAAAAAAGGAGCGATATTCACCACCGCCGCCGCCCTCCCCCCCCTGGGACGATCGCCTTCATTCATCTCCGCATCCTCACACACACGTTACACACCACAGAGAAACGTGCATGCATAACAGCAGCGCGCGCTATAGGTGCCGGCCTTTAAACAAAGCCTGGTCATTATATGACACCCGGCTATTAATTAAATGTTTGAAAAATAAATGCGACTTATAAACCGGTGCGACTTATATATGTTTTTTTTCCTCTTCATGACGTATTTTTAGGCAGATGCGACTAATACTCAGGTGCGACATATAGTCCGGAAAATACGGTAGTACACATTTATTCAAGCATTATTTAATACCATAATATATAGGGGTGACCAAAAGCCAATTTATTTACTTCATGTGTCAAGTATTGTGTTGGTCATAATACAGAACAGGTTGTGGCTCGTGTCTGTTGATCAAAGAAGTTGAAATATTTCCATGTTTGTCTATTCTGGGTCACATTTAGAAGTCATCACATTTCAGGCCAAAGGGGAAGTGTTGGTGTTTTTACTGTTCTCCAATGTAAAAATGGGTCACGTGTGACCCTTAACATTATTCAAGGTTTAAAGCCATCAGCCTGTTGGTTGCCAGTGAATTAAATAAATAATGTGTTACATAAACATTTTTAATTTCACTCCCCAATTTCTTTTTGTGCCCCCAAATAGTTTACTTTAGATGCTCCTGCGACACTTCATTGTGCTTTATTGAATGTATTTTCAACTACAAACAAGCCTAACACGCAACTTATATATTGCAATCAATTTCTAGTTTTGTGACTCCGCATTTCTTTTGTACGTTTTTTATTTGTCATGATAGGTCTTAAATTTCATCCATAATGGTCTTAAAAAGGTCTTAAAAAGTCTTAAATTTGAGCTGGTGAAACCTGCAGAGACCCTGTATTTGGATGTTTTTTGGTGTGTCTTTTTGGACGAAGAAAGTTGGTGTCCATTGACAACCATTATATGGACAAATACTGCTGCACGAACCCCCCGTAACTCAGAGAAGGAATGGAGGACTCTAGTTTAGTCATTTTCAGCCAATAAAGCTCTAAATGACAATATTTTTTTTTTTCAATTTTGGGATAAATGTTGTCGGTAGTTGATAGAATAAAACAAAAAAAATTGAATTTTACTCAAACACATACCTATAAATAGTAAAACCAGACAAACTGATCATTTTGGGAGTGGTCTCTTCATTTTTTCCAGAGCTGTAGATTGACTACTGCCTTCTGCATGGGCGGCCTATGTGATAGACATGTTGCCCCCCCTCCCCCCTCCCTCTTCTGAACGCAGGCGGGGGAGTGGGATGGCAGTGCGCTGTAGTGACGTAAGCAACAGGTTGGTGGAGCCTGTCTCGCGCTTGGTGCCTGCAGTTCTGTGGTGAGCCAGCCGGGGCGCTGTGCTGCTGCTGCTGCTGTGCACGGGACCATTGCAGCAGACGATACGTCGCGTTGCTCGCTGCCCAAACAACTGAAGACTATTTCATAACAGAGGAACGGACAGTGGAGCAGCAAACCGACCAGCGCAAGGTAAGGACGTGTCAGTTGTTTGTTGCAGGACGACGTGTCTTGGTTGTGTGTTGCCTGGCTACTTGAACGACCTTTACATGGCGCACTGTAGTAAAGAAAACAGTCCCTTCTCCGTCACTGGCAGCGGAATGATACTAGGCTGATGAACGACATCACTGCTTTGATTTTCATTCTCCATCTGGGAAATACTTCGGTAAAGTTGGACATGTATTGACAGATATGAAGGTGATTCATGCCTCGTAGTCTTCGCTATACGAGACAAGGAGCTGCAGATTCATGTTGATGCTGAAGCTGGAGAAACGCTGCTCTGCCCGCAGGGACCGTCTGTAAAGTGCAGCACCGTTAGCAGAGAGGAGAAGTCAGTTGGCCTACCTAGTCTACCTAGTATAGTGACTTAACTCAATGGTTCTCAAAGTGGGGTCCGGGGACCCCCAGGGGTCCTTCAGAGGGTCCAAGGGGGTCCCCAACTTTTTCTGGAAATTGTTTTATCTTTTTCTTTTTTTAATCTTACCACATTTTTCCAGAAATGGTGCCAGAAAAGAAGGTGTACAGAAAAGAAAATTGAATTTAAGCCCACTCTGGGTCAAAAAATTAGTGTAATAGGCTAACTCATCTATCAGATGATGTAGGCCAAACTTTGTACAAAATTCTATTTTTGAGTAAATCCAGGATGAAAGTGTGTATTTCTTTTTTGGCATTGGATAATGCAGGCGCACAGATTATACGTCAGCCTGTACACGATTCACCAGCCACTGATATTGGATCCGTCATCCGTCATTCAAACGTCTGAGACACGCACACACACACGGAGCTCGGTCTCGCCCCAAGCTTTGAATATCCCGCCCGCTCGATAACGACCAATCAAATTCGTTTTCCTCACTCGGGTAAACTCGTGTTGCAGCTCGTGACAACTCGGCGCGACAAACAGGACAAACGGCCATTTCTGTACACCTTTAAACGTTTTTGGAGAAATTGTTCCACTTTTTTCCAGAAATTTCTCTACAATTTCCAAAAATTCGCGCCATTGGCCCTAATTAGAACGTTCATTGACTAAAAAAGTAACATTATTCAGCAGAACAAATATTTGTGTATTTCTGGTGTTTGTAATAAAATTTTGTCCAAAGGGGGTCCGTGGTCTAATTTGTGTCAATTTAGGGGTCCTTGGGGCGGTGCGTGGCGCCCCATGTAGAGGCTATAGGCCTAGCCCTCGCCGCAGGCGGCCCCGGTTCGAGTCCTGGGTCGGGCAGCCCTTTCCTGCATGTCATTCCCCCTCTCTCTGCCTCCCCCTTTCCTGTCTATCTACACGGATCTATCAAATAAAGGGGGAAAAAAGCCAACAATATACTTAAAAAAAAAAAAAAATTAGGGGTCCTTGATGTAAAAAAAATTTGAGAACCACTGACTTAACTACACCATGCACCAAAATCAGTCCGCGCATCTCCTGTTCCGGTTATACTGCATCACTTCAATTGGAAAAATCTATGCTTTTTTCTTCTCTTACTGTGAGAATTTTTTTTAAATCTAAAGTTATATTCCACACCTTAAGTGGAACACTCCTTGGTCATAGTGAGGACTGCACACAGCAGTGGTCTCCTGTTGACTGGACAGAGTTCAAACTGAGAATGAACTGCTCTAAGATTTAGGGGGGGAACCGCCCCACAACCTGATACCACCAAAACCATCATCAGATAACCAATATAGTGATTATGATTTGATGTGTTTATTTATTTATTTATTTATTTTTTTTAAACTTCCCTCATAGTATTTAACCCTCTGAGGTCTATGGAATGTTCTTCTATTTTCCTCTTGCCTAGTCTCCTTGTGTATGAATGCTTATAAATTCTCAACCCTGTGAGGTACAATCAAGTATTTTACAGCATTTATTTTAAAAGCCAACCTGGGCTTTAAGAATATCCATGCAGGGTTCGACAATAACGGTTGCCCGATTGCCCGGGGCAAGTAAAAATTACCGGCGGGCAGGTAATTTTTGGCCCACTCGCCTGTGATATGTTGAGATGAGGCTTTAGGATAGTAGCTGTGGTACGCTCATTATATCACAGTTAACCAATCAGAATGCCGGACTTCACCTTTCAGTTATATAATCTGTATTATTCAACAAACACCAACAATAGATGATTCAATATGTACTAAACATAAACTGTTCTTTCCTGTAGGTCAGGAAATTGGTTGATGCATGAATTGTTTTTTGTTGTTGTATTTTTTACAGTATACAATACAGCAGGGGTTCCCAAACATTCCCATGCCAAGCCCTCCCTCATTTTGACTGGCAGGCAGTTAGAATGAGCCTGGCAAATAAGGTTTTGATATGTTATATAAATTATATATTTTTAATAATGCTCAGAAAATAATAATTCAATTTAATTTTGTTATTTGCATTTGCTGGTGACCCCCTAGTATCCCCTGGTGGCCCTGGACTGCACTGGACATGTCTGTTGGGATTATACAAAAAAGTAAAGTAAGGTAGAGCTGTCAAGATGTATGCAGTATATACTGTAGGCTATCACTCATTTCCAATCTACAGGTGCATTAGAATATCATGGAACAGTTTATTAAGGCCTATGTCACTAATTCAATTCAAAAAGTGAAACTAACTAACACATTATATACTGTATATGAAGACCTGAAATTCAGTATTCCCAAAAATGTAAATACTACAAAGGACCTTTTTTATTATTTTTTTTTTTTTTTATAAAGCATTTTCAATATAGAAATGTTGTCCATCTATATGCACTCAATACTTGGTTGGGGCTGTTTGATTTGAACTACTGGAAATGGACTTTTCCATGATATTATAATGTATTCAAATGCACATGTATTATGTTAAAGGTCCCATATTATACTCTTTTTAATCAATTTCACTCAGCTGTCAGACGTCCAACTAAACTGTATTCGAAATGTATTGCCCCAAACTGATCCGTGGTCCTGAATGGCAGCTGTCTCAAAGTCGCTCAAATGAGCTCTGCTGAGAACAAGCTGTTTCTGTGCCTGCACCTTTAAATGTTAATGAGCTCCGTCTGTCACAGCCTTGCCTTGCCCTTCACAGCCAATCAGAGGCCTAGTAAGGCGGGTCTTGGCGTGGCCATAGTAGGAACGATTCTGCCTCAGGGACAGGATGTGGCTAACGGTAGCATGGGCTAATGTTTATGGGTGGATGTATCACTATGGCCAGAGCGATTGATATAACAGCATGGCGACAGCTCTTGACCTCGCTGCCAGTGCGGTCTCGTGGTTCATGTAGCTCCCAATAGTCCCAAACTAGGCTTGAAACAACGTTCAAAACACACACAGCCAGTATCACAACCAGTGGCGAAAGTTGTCTGCTACGGGCCCTAATGCAAAAAAAAAATTTGCGGGCCCTATAATAATAACGGGGGGGGTGTTAGACTGTAGTATAGGCTACTCCAGGTGTGGAGCGTGTGTGGCGCTGTGGCACACATAAACACTAAAGACAGAGAAGAAGATGGAAAGTCCCCCGCTGTTTTTTGGGCGTCCAGACTGGGGCGGCGTTTTCAGATTTTCCCACTCTGGGACACGTTTTAAAAAAATACCGTTTTCACCCCCCGAAAACGCCGTCCGTCTGGACGCGATGCTGATCTGATAAAGTATTTATCCAGATTCAAAAAAGCCGTATCCGTCTGGACCGGGGCCCTGAGTGAGTGACAGCGCTGTCCGCTGTCCGGTGCTGAACGTGTCACTGCTCGTGAGAGACACAGAGACAAGAGACAGGGAGAGATGGTCAGGGATGACGCTGCGCCGCCGCGCTGCCGACAACAGGAGAACTGTCCTGTCACCTGTCATGCCCGCATGCATGTTCATAATCCAGAATAACGTTAATGAATTACAGTAATGATGTAAAAGCCAAGATGATTTAATACAGTAGCCTATTCATGGGTTGCAGTGACGTCACGTCGAAGGGACCGCCGCCATATTTGTGTCCGATTTGACAGTTCTCCTCATATGACAGCATGCAAACCGCAGGATGGAAATGACAGTTTCTTGATAAAATGACAGGGTTTCATACATCCTGTCTGGGTTTATATCTCTATAACAACAGACAAAGTCTATATTATCCCACCTATTACACAGTTTATTAATTAATTAATTAATTTGAGACGTTGATCAAAGTCCTTAGTCCGGTCACTTCTCCGCTGTTTGCTCCGCACCCTCCTCTCGGTCGACTCGTGTGTAGTTGTTTTCAACGAGCTTTTGATAATCAATCAGTAGATTGATGAATTATCATGTAAATGTTACGATGTGCACATTTATGTCGTCCTGTCTGTCATAAGAGATGACAGTTACGGGACACGTTTGTGTCACGGACTCGCGGTGGCACAGACACAGCTGGTCACAGCTGTGACACTGCACTGGCCCGTCCGCTCTGTCCGCTCTGATCGCAGGTTTGGTTCCAGCAGCGGTGAGGGAGGCAGAGAGCCTCCACTCTCCCTCTAACAAGCTACAAGTCATTTCTCTAACATCACAATTAGTCTGAAGCTGGTAAAAATGAAACACAAGGTAAAAATCCTTGATAGTTCTTCTGCCCTGCTCCGCTGATCAGAGCGGCGTCCCTAGCAACGGCCCGTTTTACTTAGCAACGGTGTTATACAGAAATAAAAGACCCTAAATGCAAAATCAGTGAGTAATTAATAAGAAAGTAATCAAAATGCAGAATTCAATATATCCATGTTATTAAAAAAAAAAGTGAATCCCCTCTTTTTGTGAGACTTGTCACAGCCCACGCTGCACTGATAGATGCCTGCAGTCAACCATTTATTCCGCCTATATTTTACGTCTTTTGGGATGGAATAAAACTGCAGTCCGGGTTTTTTTTAGCGACTGCTATCACAGTCAACAGCACAATATAATCCTGGCATTTTTCAAATAACATCAATTTTCGGTCTCTTGCTGATTTCCTCCTACTACTCCACTTGTTCTGGTAACGTGACGCTGTGATCTGTGCCCAGATTGCCCTGATTCGGACACAAATATGGCGGCGCAGAAACAACAACAACTTTTTCAAATCAGATTCAGGCCACTTCTAAATGTGGTACTGAATCGGATACGTATCTGATTTTTTTGAATGCGACCGCAATCTGAACAGCCAGGTCGCATTTAATGCGACTTTGACGTCATTCTGACCCGCGCTGCACTGTTTTGTAAATGAATGACAAATAAAGTTGATTGAAAAACAAAAAATGTGCCACAGGCGCTTGTTGGGAGTCAGGGGATCAGACGCACACTTATCAATGACCGATTTGATACGGGATTACCTCAAATAATAGCCGGTATTAATTTGTTTACACAAACAAATAAAGGCCGGCCCTAAATACAAGCCGGGTCAAAAAAAAAAACTCTGTCGCCTGGAAAAAACTGACAACGATATGATCAGAAACTCTTTCAACTTTGTGGACTGTCTGCATGTGAAGACTGACTGGAGTAAAGCTGGCCTCATCCTCTGCTTCAGAGAGGGACATGTTGCACTGTCAGGGATGGGTCTCTGCTCCGTCTCCGGTCCCGAACGGGCTCCCCGTTGCGCTGACCAATGCAGGTCCGACAATGCAGCGAGGACAATACGTGAGGAAGAGGAAGATGAACTAATGACCGATGAGCTTGGTTGCTAATGTGTAAAAATAAACTGAGGGATTTAGAAATAAAGGCCGTTGGCCGTAGCGTCACACTGAGCTGTCAGATGATGAGCCAGGCAGGCAGACTGTATCACATCAAAAGTCGTTGAGTTTAAATTCAGACTCTCTCTTTTTTTTTTTTTAAAGCGTAATGCTGTGGGTATAGGGAGGCTGATTGAGTGCGGGAGGGGAGGCGGGTTCGAATCCGACGTGATTCTTTTTTTTTTTTTTTTAGCATTAAGCCATAAAGTCCTACAATACCGGTTGCCGTTGCCATGGTTGCTTCCGTAAACACCGTTGTGGCGTGATGTCATCAATGATCAACTGCGCATGCGGGTCACTTCAGGAGCTTGAGCTGTTCACACAGCAATCCATAGACAGGCCACATTTAAAGATGTAATGTGAACAGCCAAACAAAAAATCGGATTTGAGCAATAAATGGGAACTGAGCATTAAGACCTGCGTCTGAACGTAGCCTACTTCACTCAGACATTCATTAATACCAACAGCTGTTAATGCTTTTAATTGCACCCACTTACTTGACTTCTTCCTTGTCATTCGCACTGACTGTCTTTGGCGAGAGCATGTTTTTGTTTTACAAGCAACAATGTGAAACTTCAGTTGAAGGCATCGATAAGGGAATCCATTAGCAAAAAGATGACTGATGTAGTTGGATCAAATGAGTTGGAACTGGTTCCAGTTTACCATTCTTGTCAGAGTGACAGATCTGGTTATCATTTGATCATTAGGGGCCAGGCAGCCTAAGATGCCAGGAACCTCTAGTTTTCATCAGGCAGAATGGCTGTTGTAATGCCGATGTTCTTGTTGTCTTACTATTTTGTCTCTTGTTGCTCGGAATTGCCTAAATTTGTCCAAAATTGCCTGGCCCCGACAACTGCTGTGAAGCAGCTTTAATGATTGGATTTGTGTTGGGGTGGCCAGGTTTTAGCTTTGTTGCTGTTAATATTAAAGGAGTCATCACCCGGAAATCTAATTTTTCCTTGTTAAAACATGTATACTGGTGTTGGACCTCAGTGGAAACTTGCCTGAAAACCTGGGGTTTGAAAGTGGCTGAGTTTTTTGGTTTGGGCTCTTTGTTTAAGCCAGAGTAGCTCATGAGGCTGCACACTGCAAAATTACCAGATTTTGACTCTGCTGCTGTGTTGAAGTCATCACAGGAGCCTGCTTTCATAAACACACCTCTCTTCCACCACCCGACTTCCGCGGCGCCGCCATTACTTATTGTTTTATTTCCCACTGTAGCGCTGTTATTTCATCATTTTATTAAGTTTTAATATTTTTTCATGTGAGAAAGTAAGGGTTTAGATCCCCAATGTGCGATTAGTTTATCCAAAAATTGGGTAATGCCCTCTGCTTTCGTGGAGTCACATACCCTTCGTCCCAACGCTGTGGGAATTACGGGTTCAAAACGCGATTAATTGCAATTAATTCATTTTAATCAAGTAATTTCTAGTAATTTTTTTTTTTATGTTTCCAATAAGTCTTAAGAATAGGTTCAAAGCAATTCAAGGGGGACTGGATACGTAAAAAACCAGGTGATGACTCCTTTAAATATTTTAATCAGCAGTAGTGTTGTTGCCACTTGGCAGATCAGTTAGACAGCCTTGGTTGTGTTGCTGTAGGTTTGAATATAGGCAAAACAGACATGGAATGTCTGCAGAGCGTGTACGTACTGTGATTGGCTGCTACTCCTGCCCTCTCTACCTGACTGGTTGAACAGCACCGGGAGCACACGTGCTGATGTAAACACTGCCAGCCCGCAGAGGTTGTTTGCAGCGGTTTGCAGAAGTTGACGCGAGCTTGCAAAAATGGAGGTGACAAAGTGGATTTTTTATTTTTTTTACATCATCTAAATGCTATTTGTATAGTTTTTCGATGAGAAAAATATAACGAAACGGTCGTCAGGGCGATCCTCTTGTCAGCTCCAAACTCACCCTCAATCACAGACCACGGCTGGTTTTCCACACAGCATCATTTACAGTAACAAGTGACGCTACAGATCAGCTGTTTTTAAAATGACAGAACTACCACAGTAGCGCCGCAGTTTCTTATTCCCCACCTTGTTTGATTGAGAGTTTTTTGGGATGATTTTCATGAATGAACAGGCAATAGCCTACATGTATGTCACTGTCAGACCGGGTGTGACGGGGGGGGGGTCGCACTGCTGTCATGCAGTGATAAAAAAGAGCCTATGCGGAGATGAACGGAACGAGCCAAAAGCCAAACATTTCTTTGTGACGTCCGCGGTCGATATAAAGTGGATATGTTTCATTCATCCATGTTTTGACAGACAACACAACAGCCAGTGATAATGAGTTGAGCCGCACCGACAGTCATGTGGCTCAGCAGCCAGGTGATGCACACAGCACAACAACACAGCGCACAACAACACACAGCACAAGAGTCAAGACACAGCGCAGCAACATGTGCAGGCTGCTGCACCAGTGCACGTCGAAGGGACACCGCCGAAAATAAATAATAAATAGCTAAGGCCGCACGTAGTTTTGAAATTGTTTTTGCGCATGTTTTCATCCATAAAATGACCAAAAATGAACACTATAAGCGGATTTCTTGATAACGAATTATTTAAACAGCATGTATAAATGATTCCGTCCCAAGCCTTTTGATCCCTAAGCGGTTTCCACTGTATTTTGATTGGTTAAAACAGCCTTCCACACGTGCATTGCGTCACTTGGTAGCGGATTCCACGGTTGCGTGTGTACGGAGTGTTTTTATTACACCACTCGTGTGGACGCGGAGCAAAACTCCGGTTTCAAAAATACCCGGGCTCGTGTGGACAAGGCCCCAGAATAGGGCTGCAGCTATTGATTATTTTTGCAATCGATTATTCTACCTATTATTTTAGAGATTCATCGAGTAATCTAATACTGTGTTTTGCCGTATTAAATTGCTATATTAAAAGGACGCGTTTGCAAATGCACAATCAATAATTGTGATATACTGATATGCTTACTAAATATAATATCTGTGTAATATTTGTGCATCTTGTCAATTATATATTTTTTACTATTTTCAAAAATCACTCCAAAATCCCCACAACAAGTACACAAGCTAAACAATAAAAACAGCAACATCAAAACAAACAAAAACAGCAACAAAAACACACAGCCGAAACAGGAAACAAACAAACAAACACAAGAAAAACAAAAACAAAACAAAACAACAACAACAAACACTACCCAGACATTTACAAAACTGTGTTAATATGTTTCGCAATGGGGCCCCAGACACAGTCAGTCTCCACGGGTGGTGTAACAGTACCCGGATTGCAGCGAAGCATTTCTAGGTGTATCCCTGAGACCATTTCCCTTAGCCACCTGGAAAAGCTAGGAGGGTCAGTAGCAGGGTTCTAAATTAACTTTTTAGATCACCAGCCAATTTGGCTGGTTTCCCACGGATCGTCCAACCAGGGGGGTTGGACCGTATTACCATCAAGCCAAAAGCCAGAAAATCTTTTCATGGCGGACATAATTTATTTGTGGCGGGCCTCCATGAATAAATGAACGTATGGGAAACACTGTTAATAGATCTGAAATGAATCTGACAGGACTCATTAACATCACTGTTAGTACTTGGGCTGTAGCTATTGATTATTATTGAAATGGAGTCTATTGATTAGTACAAAAGTACAAAAAGGGCAAGTCTCTGAAAATTAACAATCAATTATTGTGATGTACTGATATGCCTAATTAGTAGGGATGTAACTATCAAAATCTCACGGTATTATATACCTCAGTAAATCCATGGTACAATATTTATTGCGGTATTGTAAGGCATGTCACTATATAAAAATCTCATCGTACAATAATACCACAGTAAGCTTAGTTCCACAGTAGAAATGTATTCCTATTTTAAAGGGACAACAAGAAGTTTTGGAAAAGCTTTTTATTTTTATTTATGAGCCTCCGCGTGCACCGTGAAATTCTTTGACCGGCGCAAGACAGACTCATGTTTTCATGGAAGACGATCACATACCGTCGTAGTTCTGACCATAAAGGGCGATTCGGCGGCGTTATTCTCATGACTCGCCACGAAACCGAAAGTAAAGAAACGCTGGTCGGCTCGACCAGCATTTCCACCACCAGTATAATAATAACAAAATAACGATAGAGACAAAACCATATATTTATAGAAAATGGAGCCATTAACAACACCGTAAAAAATAAAGAGCTGTGAAAACTCAAAAATTCTAGGTAACTGGCTGCAATAGATTTTTGCGTTTTGAGTCCAACTAAAACTCTCAAGTTTTGAATAAAACCACATAAAGTTAAGCCAACAAATTATCTTTTGTTGAGATAACTTGTAAATTAACTTAAAGATAACTTCAAATTTTGAGTTTTTTAAACACTTATAATCTAGTAGTCTCAACTTATTATTTTTGTTTCAGATAAATTACCTTTCAAATGCATCAAAACTCAAAAATTCAAGTTGTACTTATAAATACTCTCAAGTTGTGGCAACTAAAACAACAAATAATACAAATACAAATAATACTAGTTAAGTAAAACATCTTTATTTAAACATTTAATGCAATATTCCAGCAAATATGATTAAATCTATCTACCAATAGTGCAAGTACAGTACACTGCACACACAAACAAAAAGATGCAGACTGGTGTGGCCAAACTTGTTAAAAGAGTCCAAACCACAACACAGTCAAAAAGCACTACAGCAACACCACAGCAATGCTGTTAACAGTTTGAAGCGAGGCCGGTGCACCATCATCCACGAACACGGTGAGCACTCCCATTTGGACCCTTTTGTTTGTCTGTCTTCTGGATCGGTGTCCTGTTAAAAGCAGAAATTCAACCAAATTCAATATAAACACTGTTAAGATAACTAAACACCTATGTCAGCGTGTAATTTTAAATTTGTGTCTCAGCCTGAGTAAACCTGTAGTGTACAGTTACTGTGCTATACAGTTTTTTTGCCTGTGATTCTAATTGCTATTCATCCCTGTAACAAGCTACAAATCAATTATCTAACATCACAATAGTCTGAAGCTGTTCAATGGCGGTAAAAATGAAACATCAGGTAACTAGCCTTGTTGGCTAACTCTGGCCCACTTACAGTTTTCTTTTAACTCTGTTGATTAGTGGTGCACTGTCCCTATGAAATAAACTAATAAATGAAATGAAATATCCTAAATAGTTTTTCTCTGTGCTACTCTGGTCAGAGCGGCGTCCCAAGCAACAGTGTGCTACACTAAGCAACGGTCTGGCAACGGACTGCAGGAATTATTCTTCTGTTGTTGTTGCCTACAATGATCAATAGATTGTAGTATTCTGGTAAAACTCCATATTCAACCTTAAATTAAATGGCTGGTTAAATAAATTACTTATAACTTGTTCCAGGGAGAATGGAGGCTCTCAGCTGGGTTACGCTACTGTAGGTGGAAGGCAAAAATATATGGGACGTCGGTGATTAATACAGTTTTTTGGGAGCTACAATCCAAGGTGTGAATATTTCATCTTTTCTATATTCTAAAGCAATATGGCATAGAGAATTATACGTGCATGATAATTAATGTGCACTCATGGTTGACCAAAAATAAAAACAGACATTCTGTACTCACCAGGCGTTTCAGGAAAAGTGTCTCTGAAATCTGAGGTCTAGACATGCTCTGCTTTGATGCATTGTGATGTCTGGAAATTGGACAAAGGAAAGCCATAGGACATTTGGTTAAAAACAGTGCAGCTGAGATTAATTTGTGACTAGTTTAAACTTAGGTCTTATATTGGGGTGGCATCCATCAAATTTGGACAAACCGGGAAGAGGACAGACAGATTAAATTTTTTTCAGGACAATATCGCATTTCGGGGCTTCAATACAAGAGGGACATTAGCACTATGGAGGTATTTGGATGTTTTTTGGTGTGTCTTTTTGTTACGAAGACAGTTGGTATCTATTTGCAACCGTTATATGGACATGCACTGCTATGCCGAGACCCCCTGTAACTCAGAGAAGCCACGGATAACTCTGAAACTTCTCCCACCCTTAGTCGACACGAGGAGAGAAATTTTAATTTTGGGTGAACTATCCCTTTAAGGGCTTGCTCAGGTAACCCTGAACCATAATCAAAAATACATGATATTTATAACATGAATTCACCTGTTCATCAAGAACAGCCAAGAGTCTCTCCCTGTCTTGTCCCTTTTCCTGGCACGGCTGCTCTAAATGTCCACAACAGTTCCTTGGTTACACATCAGAACTTGCTGCAAATCTGAAATAAACAAAAAACAGCACACATAATCCAACCGAACCAGTTCACATGGATTTTCTCTTAAGTAGTCAGTTTCTGAATACCTTTATTGGCAAGGTGCTGAATTACTCATTGTATAAGGCAAGCAATAGTTCTGTGATATAAAATAGTTAGCAACTTTTTCACACACATTTTCTTACCTGTTCATTAAGACACAGGGCAGGCCATCTCTCCTGGATTTCTGTGACCATGGGCTGCACCTCAATCTTCTCCTGTCAGTCCACCAAGACAATTAACATCAATTAATGTCATATATTCATGTTTACATGACTCCCAATCGTAAAAATGAGTCTCTAAAGTAACATTAAACTTTAACATCAGAGGCACACATAAGCAGTACACCAGTTATTTGTAGCACTGCTCATTTGGTCTCATTCATGAAACGTGAGTAAATCTGTGTGTAGATTTGCACATAAAAGCTCACTCTACTAAAACTCTACTCCGGATTCATGAACGGTGCGGGAAACTCAGATTTGATCGTAAACACGTGTGTAACTTCATGAATGCCAACCCATCGTAACCTAACAACACGCCCCCGGTGATCAGCAATTAGCATAGATCTCCATACATGAATAGCCATATAAGGAGATCCTGACCACCATATTAGGAGGTAGGTGCATCTGTTCACCTGCGGCCATGACGCAAACGAGGAAAGAGGGAGAGAGAGAAAAAAAGAGAGATCACGGATCGAAGTCATTTTGGGTGAAGTGGAGTCCAGAAAAAATATTTAATTCTCTTATGTTAGTAGTAGTGTGACTGGGACAGGTCAAAGGTCAAAGGCGTGGAGGGAAGTAACAGATTTAGTGAATTAAGTAGGCCTATCCTTGGTTGATTAAAGAACCGTTTAAGAAGTAAAGCCAGAATAGTTCGATATGAAACATGAAAAAAATAAAAATACACACAACTACAGAGCTCGAGCAGCGACGGGAGGAGGATGCTCTTCACAGCCTCAGCTGTAGAGGAGCATGGTTGTATCAACACATGAAGTTATATAGGCAGGTTATATTGTTACAGAAGCACCAGCCGTCTGTCACAGCTCCATCCAAACCGGTGCCGACTGCGCTACTGTAGGGTGAAGTGTGCGCCCACCGAGCGTGTACTGTAGCAACACAAAAAATTTTTTTCCGGTTTTATATCAGATTATTATCATCATTAGATGGAGCCTTGACGTGTTTGTGCGTGTCCGATCCCCAAAACGTCTCTCTCTCCAAATATTTCTAATTGTTTGTCATGTTTAAATTACGTGTTTCAAAGGCGTCGGCGTATTTTGAACATGAGAGAGAGTAATACGGATTAAAATTGTAATTTTCAACAGTGACAAGCAGTATTTATTTGCATTCCTACATTTACACAAGCGCTACACACAGTCCGGAGCAGGTGTAGATTTTGTGAGTAGCTACGAAAAAATCAGCACTACTAAAAGATTGATGAATGCGGAAATCCACGTAAATTTGCGCTGCTCAGGGTTTACACAAAAATCCGTGCTGCGTGGATTTCCGCATTCATCAATCTTTTAGTAGTGCTGATTTTTTCGTAGCTACTCACAAAACCTACACCTGCTCCGGACTGTGTGTAGCGCTTGTGTAAATGTAGGAATGCAAATAAATACTGCTTGTCACTGTTGAAAATTACAATTTTAATCCGTATTACTCTCTCTCATGTTCAAAATACGCCGACGCTTTTGAAACACGTAATTTAAACATGACAAACAATTAGAGATATTTGGAGAGAGAGACGTTTTGGGGATCGGACACGCACAAACACGTCAAGGCTCCATCTAATGATGATAATAATCTGATATAAAACCGGAAAAAACTTTTTTGTGTTGCTACACACGCTTGGTGGACGCACACTTCACCCTGCGCAGCAGCGCAGTCGGCACCAGTTTGGACGGAGCTGTGACAGACGGCTGGTGCTTCTGTAACAATATAACCTGTCTATATAACTTCATGTGTTGATACAACCATGCTCCTCTACAGCTGAGGCTGTGAAGAGCCTCCTCCTCCCGTCGCTGCTGTGTGTATTTTTATTTTATTTTTTTTCATGTTTCATATCGAACTATTCTGGCTTTACTTCTTAAACAGTTCTTTAATCAACCAAGGATAGGCCTACTTAATTCACTAAATCTGTTTCTTCCCTCCACGCCTTTGATTACCTGTCCCAGTCACATCACTACCAACAGAAGAGAATTAAATATTTTTTCTGGACTCCACTTCACCCAAAATGACTTTGATCCGTGATCTCTCTTTTTTTCTCTCTCTCCCTCTTTCCTCGTTTGCGTCATGGCCGCAGGTGAGCAGGATGCACCTACCTCCTAATATGGTGGTCAGGATCTCCTTATGGCTATTCATGTATGGAGATCTATGCTAATTGCTGATCACCGGGGGCGTGTTGTTAGTTTACGATGGGTTGGCATTCATGAAGTTACACACGTGTTTACGATCAAACCTGAGTTTCCCGCACCGTTCATGAATCCGGAGTAGAGTTTTAGTAGAGTGAGCTTTTATGTGCAAATCTACACACAGATTTACTCACGTTTCATGAATGAGACCCATTGTGTTTAATAAATGAGCTCCAGTTCCACTGTAGCCGCACTAACGGAGCTAACAGAGCTAACAGAGCTAACTAAGCTAACTGGTAAACAATTAATATCTACAACTCTCTTTAGCCGTGAGGGGGACAATAAATATATAATAATGTATAATCTGCACACGTGAACCCTGACTTTTAGTACCATATTGAGCAAAATACTCACCTTGGGCCTCATTTATCATTGTGGATACACCTTTTTTTACGCCATTTTCCCCTCGTTTTGTGCGTATGCACTTTTCTCCGCCAAATTTGGGATCTATCAAGCCAAAACCTGACGGGGAAAAGTGCGGACATTTACACCCATTTTGACCCTGGCGTACGCCTTTTTTGAGGAACAGGAGGAATTGGCGACACCGTTGCTGAGTCAGAGAACTGCAGTGTGAGAGGGAGAGAGGAGCGGAGTACATTTAGAAGAGACAGTAGGATTTTATGAAGTAATTGTGGTAGTGGTGGACCGTTGATGCTGGCAATCCAACCCGCTCTATAATAACACTAGGCTTTATGTTAATTGATAAACAGAGCGGATTGTGGATTTTGCTTTTTTGATTAGGCTGACGTCCGACAAGGATCAAACCATCTAAGTTTAAAAACACACCGGCAGCAGCGCACACTGATCTGCAGCCTAGACTGTTATTATTCTGTCACCTGAGTTAACGAGGTGCACGTGTGTTTGGAGCTGACGAGAGGAGAGAATAAAGAGTGAGACAACGCGGCCCTGAGGAGGAACTGTGAAGGACTCAGCTGTAGCCTAATGGAAAATGACCTAAACCGAGTCCAGTAGAGCTGTAACTGTGTAGAAAGGCCTGCAAAGTAATGGTAACTATCGTCCTGCTTCCTACATTGTTTTAACATCTAGGTAAAAAGAAAAAAAAAAAAGATTTTCTGGGATAAACGGGCAGATTACATAAGATTCTTCTTCTTTCTGCTCCCTTTTGTTGAGATTTGGGAGGTTTTTGTTTTTATTGTAGCTTATTAAAATGCAAGATAATTTTTCTGACTGAGTTATTGCCCGTGTATCTGCTTTCGGAGAAGCGGAGAAGTTCCGCTTCTTTCCCCGTCCTCCGCCCGTTGTCTCCGTTGTCACTTTGTTGTCACAAAAGTTGCTGCACCACAGAGCGCACATGGCTAATTAAATATGCACGTGCTGACCATATATAGTTGTATATAGGCGTTCCGGGGGTGGAGTAAGAGGTGTGTTCACGTGTGCACCATTCTTGAGTCCTGTGTGATCTATTGCGGAGAGTTGTGCGTACGCACGGTTTGATTGATCTGAAAAAGGTGTAAATATTTAGGGTGTACGCCATTTTCGTCTTTTCGCCGTACGCAAATATTTAGTAGCAGTTTTACACCCTCTTTGATAAATGAGGCCCCTTGAGAGTAAGAAGTGTAAGAGATGTCGGCAGCACATGGCAGCAGTGTCGTTGTGGTGGAACCCCTGCAGATATGCATTGGAGACCCCAGTTCTTGTTGTCTCAACTTCTAGAACTTGTCCTGACCTCAAATGCACAGTTTTGAGGTTTGCTAACTCAAGTTATTAAGTTAGACCAACTTTAGCCAAAAAACTTGAAAAAGATAGTTGAAGTAAATAATGTTGATTAGTTTACAACACAACTCAATGTTTTTTGATTAGTTAGCTGAAAAAATATAGTAAGGCCAACAACTTTAAGTTTTCATTTTTAGAGTGAAGTGGTAACGTAGATTCATCCACATTAATATGAGACTTTTTTATTGTCGCGGAATTTTTCGTTCTGCCGATGGAGAAACTCCTCGTTGTCCCTTTAAAGGTCCAAAATAAGTAACAAAGAACATGAATATTTGGTCAAGCATGATTTCTTTCACTTTATTGTACCAATATAGTGACGCATCATTACTTTAGTTTCCATAGGACATTGTCACTGCCTGCCTCAGGAGGGGGCTGGATATAAATATCCCTGGACAGTTTTATACCCTGTAAAAATGCAGATTTGATGTCCATAGAATGGACTTTCCATTGGTTTGACAGACTACTGATAACAATAGCCAAAGAGATTCTGAGGCACATGTTGGAGAATCTTTCTGTAACGCTGGCATATTAAGCTCTTCCAAACCTCTGGCTACGAGCCGTGCTTTGGCCACAATACCCCTGGGGAGTTTCTTTCAGATCCTCTCTGAGCATTCAGCTTCCGTGAAAGCAATGAATTTGAATTTGTTGTCACAATGTTTCCAGCTGATATGTGTTCTCCTACCCTGGCACTTACAGAGGTATAACTCTAGAGCAGGTGCTTTATCAATTAACACAGAGGGAAGGTTAGGATTCTGTCCAAATACCAGTTGATGTGGGCTGTAACCATGGACATTGATCATACTATTCTTTGCCATAAGGGCCCAGTCAAGTGCAGTGTGCCAGTCACATCCATTTTCCTGTTTCACCTTCTGGATGATTCCGGTGAGTGTCCAGTTGTGTCTCTCCAGCAGTCCGTTGCTCCAAGGACTGTATCCAGCTGTTGTCCTTATCTCAATATTGAAGTTTTCGGCCATGTCTCTGATTTCTTCACTGTTGAATTCTCCACCATTGTCACTGTGTAGTCTTTGGGGTGGACCACACTTATCCATGTGTGCATGAAGGATTTGACGGTTTCAGAGGACTTCTTTGTTGTCACAATGTTTCCAGCGCTGAAATGTGTGAAATGGTGGATGATATGGAGGTACTGTACCATACGCATGGTTCCAACTCTCTCTACTGTTTCATTATACTCCGAGGCTGAGGGCAAACCAGCAGCAGCCTTTGGCTTTGTCTTGCTGTGCCTTTTGCATATGTCACAGTTAGGCCTGGGACGATAATCAATACATCAATTAATCGCACGATAAATGAAAATGAACTCGATAGTTTTTCCGGCCTCGATAAATCGCCATGTGCATGCACGTATTTGTTTTCCTGGTCTCTGGCCTCCAACCAGGCTGGATGACAAGAGGCTTCACTCTGTGCATCGGTCTCAGGCTATGGTCTCAGCACCTGGGCCGTTTGTTTTGCAGAATGAAAGGAGTGAACCCTCTTTTCAGTCATCCAGGATCTTTGTTTCCCAGAATGCATTTGGCAGCAACCGGCAGCGCTAGCTGTAAAGCTAAGCAGCTAAAAGCTATTTTACCGTAATTCTCGCTGCAGCGCTGTTAAAACGTCACTTTTTAAAGTTTTAATATTTTTTCATGCGAGAAAGTCACAGTTTAGATCCCCAGTCTGTGGTCAGTTTATCCACATATGGCCTGTTAGGAGATTTCCTCCGACGTTGTTGGAGCTACTGTGGTAGCAGCGAGCAGGAGGAGCGGGGCTTCCCACAGTCTGCAGCCGTCTGACTGCAGCAGCTCACGGGCCGGTCAACCTCCGTCATTGGGGGAGAAAACGACTAAGAAAACTTATCAGCAGGTTTTTAGAGGTTTACCGCCGGCTGGTTTAACAGTTTTTAGGAGATAAATGCTAGTCTCATTGATGAAATCTTACATCTGTGTTAGTCATATTAGTTTGTTTGAATGAAAAGTGAAGCTTCTGGTGTGTAACGTTATTGGACAGAAGAGCTGCACTGCACTGTTTATTATTTTTTGTTTATTTTATTTATTTAGGATAGTAGCTATATAAGTTCTTGTCATTCCAATTACAATGGTTAAAAAAAAATACTCATGAGAAATAAAAGTTTATCGCATTTAAAAGGGTCTACTTGCATTATTATGAAATATTATTATTATATTAGTGGTTAATTTGTTCTCAAAAAAATGTGTCAATATCGTTTATCGTCAATAATTTGTGGGACAATATATCGTCCAGCAAAATGTATTATCGTCCCAGGCCTAGTCACAGTCATGTTCTGTTTGTTGCAAGATAGTAATACATTCTTTATCTTTACTTCCTGCATTGTGAATGAGTCTCTGTAGTCGTTCAGCAGAAGCATGACCAAACTGTTTATGAAGCTTCAGGAGAACTTGATGTTTCTCATCAGTCGACATCCTCTCTGGAACTGTCAGGACTTCATCTTCACTTTGACTCGTATCAGTATCTTTGTCTCTGATGTCTCTGATGTCTACACAGTAGTGGCCAGAGCTAGTGAATTCAAGAGGCACAGGTTGTCTGAACATCACAGCTCGGCCATTTTCCACGTCCAAAATGGTTCCTGCCTTTTTCAAAGATGTTTTGCTCAGTAGCGATGGAATATCAACGTTTACCATTTCAGCTTCAACATGCCATTTTGTCCCTCCTATTTTAGCAGGCAGTTTCACTTTTCTGGTGGAATATACTAAGTTTTCATCTCTGCAACTGGGGTTTGCAACACCTGGTCCACTTGGTCTGGGTTCTGGAGATCTTCCACATAGTTTTCAAGCCATTTCTCCCCGCGTACTGTGCGAGTACAAGCAGCCAGTGAGATTTTTGAGTCAGACATAGCTTGTGTGTGATGTGAACAGTGTGATGTTGCATTTCTCAACAATTTCAGTTAACTTTATTTGTTCACTCTTCTTGTGGGGACAATCTTTAGCCCAATGAAATGTGCTGACAGATGGTGCATCTTGATCTCTTACCAAATGTATCCAATGGATTGGTCCCCGGTAACGTCTGCCTCTGTTGTCCACTCTGTAACACTGGTTTTCCTCGTCCTTGCGGTCTTTGCTCCGTGAAGAACGCCGTCGCCACATCCTGCTGGTTCATATGCGTTTTTCCTCAGCAAACTTTAAATCCGTGCACGCCATCAATGCCAGTTGCCTGTTTTTTTTTCCATGTCTAACAGCAGTGTTTCCCACACATTCATTTATTCGTGGCGGGCCGCCACAAAAGAATTACGTCCGCCACGAATAACCCCCCCCCCCCCCCCATAATAAAGCGAGCATGCATAACAGCAGTTAGGGGTGTCAACATCTACACGTGTAAACGGGTACACGGATAACAAATCATAACCGTTTAGAAAAATCAATAATCGTTTATACACCTTTCCCCCCCCTCCTCCTCCTTCATTTCTCACCAATATAGTATTTGTAGGGGTGATAACGTTGCCTGAAAGCTTCAGATAATAATGGAACTGCGTGTCAATCCCCCCTCACTTTATCTCCGTGTAGCCTACCCCTCTCTCTCCAGCTGACCTTTCAAAATAAAGGCCGAGGAAAAAAAAAACACCGACTCCTCCAGCCTGTAGAAGGAGGCTCAACAAAACCTCTAGCCCCGCGGTCCCCCCGGACTTAACACGGTAGCTACTATGAAGCTGGTTATCAACTTGCCCCTGATGATCAACAGCTGAGCAGCGTATTCCCTCAGCTGAACATCTGTAGGAGACGCTCAGAGAGAAAGTAAACAGCAGCTGATGCGATCTCTCCCTCCTACAAACGCTTTGTTCTGATCCAGCTCCACTGTCAAAGTAAAGGTGACGCCAGCTGATAATGAGTTAAATAGTGAAACAGTGGCGCCTTTATAGCCGATTTTATGATTAAACTCCAGGTTATGTTCAGAGTTTAATCCGTCTCCTTCTCTCTCTCTTCACGCTGCGCCGGTGAGGTGCGTTCACATTCAGCACAACGTCTGAACGGAGCCCCGATGAGCCCCGCCCCCGCGGGCACACAAGCAGCGCGTCAACGTCATCTTGCGGCCCGGAGCTGAAATCAAACGCACCCTTTTCTGTGCGGTCGAGTTGAAAACAGCGCCACTGAGCCACTGAATGCCCCCCCCCGTCGACGATTGCTACCGCCACAGTCTACTTGCAAACCTGTGGGAAACACTGAACAGCTTAAACTCTAACACAGCATCAGGTAGTGTCATGTTGTATTTTTTCATCCTATTGTATCCCTGTTCAAAGTCAATAATATAATGTGACGTAGAACTGTCTTTTGTGATGCTATCAAAATGGGAATAGGCTCCATATGTGCGGTCTTTTTCTTCCCTCACTCCATCCAGTTTGGCCAACAATGTTTGCATACCATTCTCATCGTCCAGTTGTTCTGGGGGAATTTCCATGGAACATGTACGCTCCCGACTAGGGGAGTGAGGGAGAGATGTAAAATTCTACCTGTCCGATATTTAGACTACCCGTGTACGGTAACTACGTAGTGTTGCTTTAAAATAGCTGGAAGCATTTGGGGGAGTGTGAGGACACAGTTAAACAAAAAGCTAACTAAGGTCTGATCATTTTCATGATGTCGTGGGGATGAGTTCCATATTCTGATTTGAACACAAAGACGGACTGAACTATGGACCTTTTGTTGGTGGTGGTGTTAGCTTTGTGGTAATCTGTGGACAGCAGAGAGCTGACTGGTTACAGAGGGCTGCATTGTTCTCATGTGCTCTATCTGTCTGTCCATCTAATCTAAACCATTTACATGACTGACATTAAGAATAAGAATTACTTTATTAATCCCCTAAGGGAAACTCATAATATTTTCAACCATTGTTATATATGTATACAGTATACAGTGTCAGCTGGTGAAAGATATTCTAGGTGGGGCTGATGTTTTTGGTGACCATCCTGATAAAAGAACCCCAAACCCATTTTAGGGATAAACATCAATTATTTAATTGCCTTTGATAAATCAGCAGTTTGACAGATGACAATGTACAAACTAGGGCTGCCCCCAAATAGTCGACCAAGCACTGGTCGACCAAAAAATCATTAGCCGACCAAAATTTCATTGGTCGATTGGTCGCAGGAAAAAAAACATTTGGAGCCGTGTCTTGTCAAAATTAAGCCAAAATCAATGACTGAACTGTATATGAAAGGTTATGGGGCTTTTATTTTGAAGGGCCAGATACAGGAAGTTGTGACGTGACACTTTTTTTTTTTTTTTTTTACACGGCACGGCAGTCTCTCTCGTATCACCGCTGTCACCATTAGCGGGTGCTGTGTCCCAGCGCTCACCGGCGGTCAGTCACGGAGCGGATCCATAATAGTCCCCGCTGCAGTCAGAGACCCGCACCCATAGACATTAGGGACTTTAAGCAACGGCGGATTTTGCCACGGCTACAGCAGCCGGAAATAAATCTCTCCTGACGCTGGTGCCGTAGCCGTCAAATCCGTAGTAGTCATTAAGCAAGATGCTGCGGCTGCGGTAGCTGTCAGATCAAACAGCTGATCGCTCACGTGACAGGGTGAGGGTAAATAAACACAGCTGATGTGAGCGCAGACCTGT
The DNA here is from genome assembly GCF_905171665.1 of Trachurus trachurus. Lineage (NCBI taxonomy): Eukaryota > Metazoa > Chordata > Actinopteri > Carangiformes > Carangidae > Trachurus > Trachurus trachurus. The sequence goes on from NC_139892.1 coordinate 4,764,194, forward strand.
CAAAATGCCCTGTCCTGCATCAGGTGCTGCACAGCGTCAGGTGTAACTTCATATGAACGCAGCTCAAAGCGACCGGTGCCTCTCACGGTGACCAAGCTCAGATAAATACATTGGATCAGCTGTAGTCTATCGCGTGTCCTCCCGCATAAAGCCGCAATATACCGGAGCTCCTAAAAAAAAAAGGAAAAAAAAGCTATGTGCGGCAGAGCTGAAAACAGCTGAGTTCTCCTCTACTACAGCTGAACAGCTGACATGTGGTCAAGACGTACAGTGACCTGTCACACCTAAACTTCAACCTCAGACTGTCTGCTTCCTAGATGATCACACAGGGAGAGCATGAATGTGTGATGAGTTGTGTTACAGAGTCCTGTATCAATGTTTAGGCTTATTCGTCAGTGCTTATGTTGTCATGATAATTAATAGGCCTATATGCTGAGAAATAAGATTGTAAATCAAACAAATCCTACAGGGAAGACCAATTTATGTTTAACGAATCAAATATTGTTTTGGTCATAGTAACTGATAATAAATAGGCTATGTTTAATTCTCTCTTTTTTTTTTGGGGGGGGGGGCACACAGCTGTTTATTTTTCATTAAGGGGGGCTCACTCTCTCACACTTTGAAAAACCCTGGGTTAGTGTGTCACTATCAACCGTAGAACACGTTTCATTTCAACGAAAACCATTTAATTCACTCGCCTGAGACACACGTTGTAGCGACAACGTTTTGCCGTGGTAGATCAGCCGGCACAACGGCTTCAGTCTCGATCAGCGGAGCAAAGATCTATTTCGGGCTGCCGTAGCCGTGGCAAAATCCGCCGTTGCTTAAAGTCCCTATTGTCTATGCCCGCACCGCTCCACGCCGCGGACCCCCACCCCCGCACCCCCGTCACACAGCCTGAGCTCAGTAACTTTTTACCCTCCTCATCTAGTGTGTTTATTGGTGATAAACGGGCATTCTGCCGGTAATAACGGTGAAACCCGACCGGCTTGTTGTTGAATCTCGGACCCAACACGGCCGGAGTCACGAGCATTAATTAATTAATTCTCAACCTGACGCGGGCAAAAAAAAAAAAAATAATAATATATAGCCTATATATTTTTTTTTTTACATTTTTTTTTTTTTTTTTTTTACCTCAAGGTGGGGGGTCGATTAGTCGACTAATCGCCATAAGTGACGACTACTGGTCGACCAACAAAATCTTTGGTCGGGGGCAGCCCTAGTACAAACAGTAGTCTTTCACTGTCAGAGTTGGGGCAGACGCACAATAATGGCTCTTTACACTACAAAGTTGGGCTCTATGGGCTCTACTCGACTTGGTTTAGGTCCTTTTCCATAACAGCCAAGTTCCTCCTCAGCGGGGACGGGGTCGTCATATCACGGCCGCTACGTGCGTCTCGCTCTCTTTTTTCTCTCCTCCCGTCAGCTCCAAACACACTCGTCCAACTCGATCACGATCATTACAGCGTGGTTTTTCTTTTTACAGTCTATGGGTTTTCCACACAGTAGCCTAATTGTAGTGAAACAGTCACCTGTTAATGTACGGCGTAACCACACCACGAGCTAACGTGTCCTGTTTAGTTACAGTCTCCTCTCCTGCAGCGTCATGTCCTCACTACAGCTGTTCAGTGTAAACAAACTCACATGTGGAGTTCGGCTGTTCCTCACTCACAGGTTCAGGTTCAGGTTCAGGGATGATTCAGTGTCCCACATCCTTTAGTTTTACACTAGCTAATAGCTATATGTTATTATTAAAAAAAAAAATCTATTAATATATAATATATATGTATATTTTTTTTTTTTCGCGGGGGGGGTGTATCGGCGATTAATCGGCTATCGGCTTTTTCCTGCTCCAAACTATCGTTATTATATCGTAATTTAAAAATCCACTATCGGTCGACCTCTAGTTTGGAGTGTGTTGTTGCTCAGGAGAGAGTCTGGTCCAGCTAGCCTTCCAACATAACCTCTCCTCCCCCGGTCCTCCTTCAAAGTTGAACAGCCAGCTCCACTGCAGGCTCTGTGCGATTTGTGTGACAATGGGTGACCAATAGGTGGCCCATTAGGGCAAACAAAAGATTGAGCAATGATAATGCTAATTCCCTGGTTGAAGGCATGCACTGAATACCTGCAACTGCAAACATCTTAAAAAGGCTTTCATCACTCCCTTAGTTTTCCCTATTTAAATGTAGATTCACAGTAAATAAATTGTGATAAAAAAAATTGACAGTAGGTATTATTAGCTACAACTATTTATTTCCAGATAAAACAGTGGCCAGCGCATCTCCAGTAGCTAGGTCTGTTATAATTTCACTTCTTAAATCAAACATGTACTCGTGGTTCTATGAATTATGTGACTTTCCACTCACCACCAGCGGCGGCACTTTAAATGCCGCCTCTGGCGATATGTACTGTTCTGTGAGAGAAGCGCCATCTCCTGGTCATGTCATGTATTTCATTGAATGGGTGGAGTTCCAGTAAAAACTAGTCACACCCAGGAAAAGGAGGGGGTCACTCCAGCTGCTGGGACTTTGCTGGAGCTCTGCTGGAACTCTCATGGGAACAGCATGGCAGCAGCATGGCAGGGGAATTTCTATGTGGCTCCCACTGTATCTAACTGTACAGATCAATGTCTCATTGTACATCTGTGTCACTGTCACTGCAGTAATTGGGAGTAATGTGAAATGTTTGTTTTTTTTCACCTATGATCGACTGTCATATGCCATCTTGTCATGTCACTTGGTTGCACACTGGTTGCAGTGCAGCCCCCAAGTTAGAGAGAAAGTGGCTTTATTTTTTATCACAAATTGTCAAAGCTTCCCCAGATTTCATGGTTGATGACACTCGTGCTCGGAATGAAGTCTACTCACACCACAACCTACTGAAAAGGGTCTTGACTGACAGTTCATTTCTATGATATTTTCATTCTGTGGTGTGATCAGGGTTCCTACGCAAGTATGGAAAGTATGGAAAAGTATGGAATTTGATTTTATACATTTCCAGGTCTGGAAAAGTATGGAAAATGGAAACTATTGTATGAAAATGTTTTTATTTTATTTATCTTATCTTGGTTTGGTCTTATCTGATGTTATTTGGGTTAATTATTTTGTATGTGCTATTGTACTTAGCTACAATCTCCTGGAAATGATTTGGTTGCATAATGGCATACACATTCAGAATAATGAAAACAAGATAAATTGCATGCTTTTTTTTATATTATGCACATCTATTTACTTAAATATCACAAATTATTTGAATTTTTTTACAGAGAAGTCTGGAAATTAGGGTCTGGAAAAAGTATGGAATTTGGAAAGTTCAAATGTGTAGGAACCCTGTGTGATACACACACAGGTATCTGTCTGTTGCATCCCTCTGCCTCTGTCTCTAGTTGACAACACAAAAAAAGGAGTTCCTATATGTGCTCCCTGCAGACCACATTAATGCCTGAGCTTTGAGTGGCATTCTGCAAGCCCCCCCATAGGGCACAGACATCGCTGCTTACTACTTTGATTTCTTTTGTGTTTGACCTAAAGAGATAGTAAAATAGTGAAGCAGGAGAAAAAGAGAGATGGACAATGGGTATAAGGCGATAAAGAAAGACTTTTCCTCATCTCCTCTATATCTTCTCTGCTCTCTCTCTTTCCTCTTGCCACTGTCCTTGTCTGTGTTCCCTTCATGGACAACAGGCATTTTGAAACTTTCTTAACCTTTAAGTGGGGCTGGGTGATATGGCCAAATCCAATTCATGATTTAAATTGATTTTTCCACCTTACTTATAATCAATCTGCAGATGACAAAATTGTTTTTGTTTTTTTATATACCCTTCTGGTGTTAAAGTGAAATTATGTTACAGTGTGTTACAGTGTGGAGTCAGGCCTCTCCAACCACAATTAAGTCAATTGCATCTCTGTATAATCAAACCATAAAAATAATGGCCAAGAAACCAATAAAGTGGCATCACTGTCTCATCTTGAAGCAGTATAATTTGCTTAGTTTTGACAATTTCTTAAAATTCTCTTCTGTCAAACTGGTTTTTAAGTGTTTGCAGAACTTGGCTCCAGATGTGCTGTGCAGTCGTTTTAGAAGACAAAATAGTGAAAGGATCACCAGGGGTACGGCAACTGGCAACTGTAAAATCTCACGCCGTAAGACCTTCTTTGGGCAATCAGCCTTCTCTATAAAGGGTTCCCAGATGTGGAATTCACTACCGACCGAAATAAAACTAACCCGAGACATTAGAATTTTTAATACAAAGGTTAAAATCTGGCTTAAACAGTATCAGAACTGTATGCATTTTTAATGTGTCATGACTTGGTATGATTTTAGAAGTATTGTACATTTTATAGTGTTGTTATGTAATTTTGATGTCTTTCTTCTTACTTTCTTTTTACTACTAAAAGCCTAACTGGGGACGGGAGTTGGAAACTAGCATTAGCTATGATCTCTGTATGCAGAACATTAGTCACATTGACTTGTTTGTAATGAATGGAAGTGTCACTATGTTAACCTGCATTGTCCCTATCAAATAAACTGAATTAAATTAAACAAGCCCAAAGAAGAGATGCAGTTCTGGCCTGCCATTGTCAACAACTGTGAGAATGTAACTTTTCAGGAAGCTTCCTCTCGTTTCAAACTGACAGTGACACAAGGCTATGCACAAACAATCAACCAGCTGATTTGCAAACTTTGTCCATTTGAAAGACAGGCGACAAACTCACATGGACGTGTGTGTGAATCATCTGTAAGGAGGGGGAAAAAAGAAGAAAGGCGTTGCAAACACCACAGCAATTTGCTCCCATTCAAGTCAATCAGAGTATTAGCACTGCATGTGAGGTGGTGTGTCTCTGTTGTGTCTTAGTTGCTGTTTGCTCTGAGGTATCTGTGGTTTGAACCACCACAGATCAGTCTCAGACAAGGTTCATCCTGTTACCTTCACCTTAAAGGGATAGTTCACCCAAAATTCAAATTTCACTCATTATCTAATCACCCTCATGTCGACTAAGAGCTGTGAGATTTTTCTGAATTTTCAGAGTCCTCCGTTCCTTCTCTGAGTTACAGGGGGGTCCGCGCAGCAGTATTTGTCCATATAATGGTTGTGAATGGATACCAACTTTCTTCGTCCAAAAAGACACACCACATATGATAAAAAAAAACGATTGATCGGGAAATCCAATCAAAGGTTAAAATGCTGCTCCTCTGGGATTCGAACCCTGATCTCCCGTGCCGGAGGAACCTTTTAATGGCGGACTTTTTTCAGGTTCGGAATGACACCCCTTTTCCATAAATAATTAAGGGCGGGTATTCCGACACATTAAAGTAAACGTTCGGAATGGCGGCCCTTCGGAATGGCACCCTGGAACCAAGCCCAATAGCGACATTTGCTGGGATTAAAGTTCTCCGTCGCAACAACGGATTTCGACCAGTATGTGTGTGTGACACCGCAAGGCTGCGGCCGGCTCGCGCCGTGCAGCAATCGTTGCGGCGTCTGGTCTATTTTGTGCGTGAGTGAGAGAGAACCCGGTCGCTCTCGACACCGGCGGACCACGGACCGAATCCCGCGGCTGGATCCCAAAATTAAACAAAATGCTCCGAGTCCTTACGCTGTCAAAACAGGCTCGTTACTTGTTTCAACCTTATTGACATATAGATGCACAAATAAAAGATAGAAAACAATCTTTTTTCCCTTAGGTGTGTGACTCAGTGTCACTCTCAGTAAGATGCTGTATCCTCTACTGAAGGAAAGTCCAACAATGTGCAGACAGAGCAGGAATATGAAGACTATGGGTAGCAGGGCCGGTCCTAGAGTCTGGGGGGCCCAGAGCAAAGTTCATTTCAGAGCCTGTACTTTCTTACTACTTGAGTAAAGGAGTTGAATCAATCAATTTTGTGTCGGCTGTCATATTCAGGTGAACCAGTACAATTGGCCCTTTTATATTTTGCTTTAGTGACGCCTCAACATCTGTACAGTTGTTCTCTTGTAAACAACAACAAAATCAACACTGACAAATGACTTTTGATGACAACAGACAAAACATTTAGCGACTGACACACACTACTGCAGCCTTTTTTCTTTCTTTTCTTTGAGTTACAACTTTTTCTTTCCTTTTCTTTTAGTGTGTGTGGGTGCGTGACATGTGCGTGTGCATGAATGTGTGTGCGTGTGTGTTCGGATCAGTTCGACAGGTTTTTGTAGCCGAAACACGGCGCTTTAGATCAGATCCAGCTTCCTCTGGTCAGCAGGCAGCGGTCTCACTCTCTCTGTCTCACACACACACATCTACACACACACACACACAGCCTACAGCTCTGGCTGACGTGCCCCCTGAACTCAGCCACAGACAGTCTACGCTCACAACAGACAGACACCACCTTTAGCTCTCGTCACGTTCGCCGGTGCCGTCCGCTCCTCATCCACACTAGATCGCGGGATTTTCAAGCTGCTATCCGAGTGATTTCTCGCAAAATCTGGCGACTTTCCAAACGCTCTTGACGACTAACGACGAGCAATCAACGGGGTTGTTGTTACTAACGTGTGTGCTTTGTATCACGGAGCTGCACGGAGCTTCGACGAGCTGCCGAGCCGCCATGAGCCCCGCCGCCGCCCCCGAAGCTCTCACCGGCGGCCAGAGTGTCACGGAGCGGCGCCGCTGTCAGACACCCGCTCCGCTCCGTGAGGGGGGAAAAACACGCTATATTTTTTATATTTCTCAAGCCAAATGTGTTTTTCTGCACTTTATTTTGATGATACAAGTCTGATCTTCACAGAGGAGTAGGGCAAGACATTCAACATGGCGTTGCCATTAAAAAAACGCTAAGACGAGTTATCTCGTCTTTGGCAGACTACGCTTGGATTCGCTAAGACGAGATAACTCGTCTTTGGCAGCGAAAGAGTTAATAATATCGTCCCATGTGATCAATCGGTTCTGATCGGTAATCGGATCGGTGAGGCTTTAGGTGATCGGTGATCGGTATCGGTCCCAAAAAACCTGATCGGACCACCTAAGCTAAAGGCAGAAACATGACATCGAGGGTATTGTTCATATGCAGACATTTCAGACGTTTATTATTGATGACAGCAGTTTAGGGGGAGGTGTGACTCCGGGGTTAGCTCCAGCTAACGTTAAGTTGAGAAGCAAAAGTTAAAGCAGAAGTGAGTGATATATTTGTGTTAATATAAGTCTTAAATAGTTATATCTTCCGACAGCAATCACTTACATAGAGTGTTTGGACTGAAACACGGGTCTGTCAGTCCCTCTGCTCTGCTCTGAGCCGAAGAGAAAACATTTATCGTATCCTACAGTTTTTATCCAATGAGGAGAGAGAACGGCATGCAGGGCTGTGTGTGCAGCCAAGGAACGCCGTGAATGTGGTGACGTAGCGACGAGGACTGTTATGGTGCGTTCAAGGAAACTCGTATTTTTCCGACCGTGAAGTGGTACCAGTTCGTTCTGGTACGAGTTCACCGGTCGGAAGTTACGAGTGGCCGTTATAGTGACTTTCACCGGTAAAACAGGTCGGAAAAACACGAGTGGGTTGCCTGAAACGCTACAAAGTCGTAAGTTGTGACTTGAAGCTGTAATTTACGATTTCAAAAGCCTGCCTGGAACGCAGCATTAGCGAAAACGACCGGACCACTCACTTCTGCTTTAAGATTCAGCTTTTTTTTAATGGCCAAATTTAAGAAGAAATCCACTCCTCCCGCCAGTGAACAGCTCAGGATTCAGAGTAGAACTTGTGTGTTCCTCTCAGCAGCTGTCTGTCTACTCTCTACTCTATTAGCTTGCCAACTTTAAACAGGACACTCGGCTGCTCAGCTTGCCATGTGAAGCCAGTGAGGTCATACATCTGTCAAAGTGACCGTTGAGCTTCACATTTTTATGACCCCGGTTTCAAAAACCTGTCAGTGATGGGGAATACTGGGTTAACAATGTAACACAAGCCCTGCCTCCAGGGGCTTTTACATGCCACCTGCTACCATACATCTGCACCCACTTGGCTTACAGATCCATAGCTGGTAATACAGTGAAAGACAAGTGTGAGCTTCTATTGACCGGGAAAGAGAAATGCCTTCAGCAGTCTAATGTGCTCTGACAAGGTGCTGGGTTACGATGCATACAGTGGTCAGCCACACATTAACCTTCAAAGTTTCCAGAAGCTAAAGAGTCTTTAAAACAGCAAACAGATTTGAGAAACATTTTTTTCTGACTGTGAAAAGACATTACACCAAATTTTTCTGCATCTAGACCACATCAGACCAGGTCCTGATCAGGAACCACAACACTGTGACTTTCAACACATTTTTGAGGAATACAAAACATGGTCAATTATACCCCAAAGTATTGAGATATGACCCTTTGTCAAAATCACACACCCCTAGTCCCAAGCCTTCAGCTGCCTCATGTATTACTTCAGTCTGTGGCTCTTTTATGTCTGTTGCTTTTTATTTACTGCATAACAGCTTAGATCACATCTGATGGTAATTTCTCTCTCACAGTTTGCTCCATCTTTTTCTTCAGTCTCTCCCTTTTATTATTCCATCTGATTTGGTTCCTTCTTTTTACCTCACCTCCATTTTTCCTTTTCACAGCAGTCATGATAATGGATCTGATGTCACAGTTGCCATGGCAACTAGGTGATGACTCAGCTAGTTGAATTGGCCTGGTTGTTTTGTGGCAGAGAGACAAAGACAAAACAGACATAAAATAAACAGACATTACACAGGATATATTGATATATAGTAAGGATACAGTATACTTTAAGAAATGAATGGATTATAAATGGATTCAAACTAAATGTTTAGCAGGATTAGTGACAATTCTGAGTATGTTAATCTGAGATAAGGGAAACTCAGAATTTTCTGTTTCAAAAAGATGGTTCAGTGTAATCCTGATGGATGGATGGATGAACGGATGGATGGATGGACGAATGGATGGATGGATGGACAGATGGATGGATGGACGGACGGATGGATGGATGGATGAACGGACGGATGGTTGGACAGATGGACAGATGGATGGACGGACGGACGGACAGTCACTGTGTTTGAGATCATCACAGTGGAGAACTTACACCTGTCAGCCTGGGCTCAACTATATCTTGTAACACACACACACACACACACACACACACACACACACACACACACACACACACACACACACACACACACACACACACACACACACACACACACACACACACACACACACGGGTCCGTTTCAGGAAGCAGGCTCAACAAACTCTGAGTCAAATCCCGAGCTCAGGGTTGATTGAGCCTGAGCTGGAAAACTCTGAGTGTTCGGTTTCAGAACAGCTGATCAGAAACAGTTCAATCAACCCAGAGTACGTTGAGCCTGAGGGAGGCGCGTTCACCGTGAGCACAAGAAGCAATCATCAGCCTGCCAGGGAGCAGGTTTGCTGCACAGCACATGTTGCCGTAGCGACTGACTCAGCATTACGCTGATCCTGCTCTCTGAAACGGAAAACTCTGAGTTTCCCTCATCTCAGGCAGACCCCTGAACTGTCTGTGGCTGTCTGTCCCCCTGGCTCCTCCCTCTGCACACTCCTTTAGTCTATATGGTGCACACTCTGAAGCCACTTTCAAACAGAGATCGCTGCTGGCAGCCACCACAGTTTCTCACTGGGAAAGAAGGAGTTAGTCTATTGTGTTTTTTTAGCCTACAGCCTTTCACTACCTCTCATCCCTGTCAGTCAACTCCTCCTGCTGGATATCGTCTTTCTATTGAGAGTGAGGAGTTGTCGTCACAGCTCAGAGCCCCACCCCCCTTCTCCGCCATGATGGAAGGATTCCGGTGGCAAAAGCCTTACTAGTCTATGGGCAAAACAAAATCGTCTACTCCGTAATTTACTGTTTTACAATGCCGGAAATCACTGCTGTGTTAAAAACTGCTCCAGTGATTTACTTTCTCCTTATTCTTTCTTGTAATTTGTTGATCTGTTGGCGCAAAAAAGAGCTAGAATTTAGTCCGTCTCTGTGCTGTTCTGATGACGTTGCCCCTGGCAACCGATAGCGTCTCCTTCCATCATGGCCGACCGGCTGACCGTAAAAAGCTCAAACCCCGCCCAGATCAGACCAAATCGGCACGTGACTCCTCACTCTCAATCGCGCGCAGGCACGCGGATACGCGACCACACACATGCAGTGTGCATGGACAGAGTCCTGCTAGAACTCTAATAAAAGCTAAATGTGCTAAATCGTGCTAATAACTGATTAATTTTACCCGCGATCGCGATCAGCCACCGCTCATGCTGCCGCCTGTTTGTTTTCTTCCCCCCCTCTTCTGTGTGTGAGCTGCACTTTCAGTTGCAGGGGGGGGAGTCACTGTGAGTGTGTGGAGGCTCAACAGTGATTGGACATCAACTCGCGGGGCCGGGCTTTCGCCTTAAACGGCCAGGCACACACATACACGGCACAGCTGCCTGTAAAGCAGTAAGAGCTGAGGCAAGCTGAATCTGAAATACCGCGGTCCAAGAGTGTATTGCACCGTGCAGGCCGTCCCGAACGGTTCGGTATTTTACCGAGAACCGTTGCATCCCTAGAATACATGCTGATTGGTTAACTGGGTGTGTGCTGTGAGCAGAGAGGAAGTGGACATGTACTTCAACAGTAAGGCGGCCTGGCACACCTACAGGTCAGCCTGATTGGCTGGCTGACTGACCTGCTGCTCCAGTTAGCTGATTGGAAGTGGCTGTGGTATTTGGTTCAGTGGAGCACTGAATGTAGAGTTGCATAACTGCTGCTGTTGTTGCAGTGTCTCAACTTTTACAGTGTTGCGTAAAGCAAAACACATTTTAAACCAGACATCACATCATAGGCTATACTATAATGCTGTCATGTTCCTACTCTTTATTTACTGTCATGATACGTTGAAACATAGATAATTAAAAAAAAAAAAAAATGCTATTTTAATGCTGCAGAAAACAATAAAAAGTCAGATGATTACAGTATATGAACATGTTCATTCATTTATGCTTCAACCATACTCTGACCTTTAAAGTGCACATATAACTTAAAGGATAATTTCCGTTTTTTACAACCTGGACCTTATTTCTAGCATAAAATACAATCATTTTACTCACCCAGAAACTTTGGTGTCATTTGGAGTTGTTTTGACGAAATTAGCCCCAGTGGAGCGGCGCGTATATCCGTATAATGCGAGAGCACGGGGCACCCAATGCAGCCTCTAAATATCACATTATCCGCCGCAAAACTCGTTCATTTCGCCAATATTTTGTTATGATACACTAGTGATATTCCCCTCCGAGCCCGTGGTGGCATGTTATCAACATGCTGCGCCTGTAGGTTGACTAGCCTACTGACCTCCGACCTGGATGATGTCATCTTCGACCGCTGCCCGGCTCATTCTGATAATAATCATTCTGCTTCGGCATTCGGGTCCATTTTTAGCTCAACTAGCCGGAGCTTTAGTGAGTCCAGGTTGAGGAGAGGAAGCCTGTGGAAGCTGAACTTCATCCAGCTGCTCATTTTGTTCTGACAAGTCAGAAACACGCAGAAACGAACCATAGCATTAGCCGTAGCAAGTTAGCCGCGCCGGGCAGCGGTCGGAGATGACATCATCCAGGTCGGAGGTTAGTAGTCAACCTACAGGCGCAGCATGTTGATAACATGCCACCACGGGCTCGGAGGGGAATATCACTAGTGTATCATAACAAAATATTGGCGAAATGAACGAGTTTTGCGGCGGATAATGTGTTATTTAGAGGCTGCATTGCGTGCCCCGTGTTCTCGCATTATACGGATATACGCGCCGCTCCACTGGGGCTAATTTCGTCAAAACAACTCCAAATGACACCAAAGTTTCTGGGTGAGTAAAATGATTGTATTTTATGCTAGAAATAAGGTCCAGGTTGTAAAAAACGGAAATTATCCTTTAATAAAATCTATATTAAAATAGAATCTGTATTCAGAGGTTTTTGACATCAGATCATGAACATGGGGAAATGGGTCAAAATAGCAGCAACACTTAAAGGGACAACGAGGAGTTTTGGAAAAGCGAAGTGTTTTCCCACAACATTTATGAGCCTCTGCGCGCACCGTGAAATTCTTTTACCGGCGCAAGACAGACTCATGTTTTCATTCATCAAGAATTAAAGTCAGAGGTTGGAAGACGATCACATACCGTCGTAGTTCCCACCATAAACGGCGATTCGGCGGCGTTATTCTCATGACTCGCCACGAAACCGAAAGTAAAGAAATGCTGGTCGGCTCGCCCAGCATTTCCACCACCACTAATAATAACAAAATAACGATAGAGACAAAACGATATATTTATCTAAAATGTGCCCATTAACAAGTGTGGGTAACGTAGATTCATCCACATTAATATGAGACTTTTTTATAACCAAATAGAAACTCCTCGTTGTCCCTTTAATGACTTACTTATGATGAAGGACAAACACATTCCTGCATTTTGACTAAAGAAATAATGTTTCCAGGAGTCCACAACATTGTTCTATTGGCCGGTTTGCTGGATGACTTGCTTTTCGGTTTGTGTGTGTGTGTGTGGGTAGGTGTATAAAACACCCATAAATCATCTGAGCAGACACACCACTTGTGTCTGTACTGTCAGTGTGTGTTTCTCTGAAGGTATCTGTACGCTCTGGTTTAATCTAATTTAATATACATTCTAAATGAGTTTCAACTGATTTTCTCCCTCCAGGTGAAGGTATTCCCGCCATCCTCTCTCCCTCTCCTGTCCCTTCTTCATCCTACTTGTATTTCCTCCCCTCTCCCACTCTTCCTCTGCCTGTGTGATGCCAAGCTGTGGGTGAGTGTAGGCCTATGCCCGTGACCAGACTGAAGCTGGGGAAGCTAAAGGTGGTGCGGCGGCAGCTGCTGCAAAGGTACGGAGCAGCAGCCCACATCACTGCTCAGTCACACACAACAACAATGTGAAAACATTTCCTGCCTGCCTTATTTCTCTTCTTCCTTATGCATGACAATGCTTGTGTTATTGGTTGCCATGGAAACAGCTATAGAAACGACATCTATAGTAAGCAGCAGTAATCCATTTCTGTATAGTCACATGGACGTCTGCTAGGGACTGTTATTTAAAATGGACTACCATCAGTAGAAGATAAAACAGACAGACAATACTTCTTTCATTACATTTGACTTGGTTAAATAGAGTTAAAGCAGAAGTAAGTGGAATATTTGTGTTAATATAAGTCTTAAAGGGACAACGAGGAGTTTCTCCATCGGCAGAACGAAAAATTCCGCGACAATAAAAAAGTTTCATATTAATGTGGATGAATCTACGTTACCCACACTTGTTAATGGGCCCTTTTTCGATAAATATATGGTTTTGTCTCTGTCGTTATTTTGTTATTATTAGTGGTGGCGGAAATGCTGGTCGAGCCGACCAGCGTTTCCTTACTTTCGGTTTAGCGGCGAGTCATGAGAATAACGCCGCCGAATCGCCGTTTATGGTGGGAACTATGACGGTATGTAATCGTCTTCCAACCTCTGACTTTAATTCTTGATGAATGAAAACATGAGTCTGTCTTGCGCCGGTCAAAGAATTTCACGGTGCACGGAGGCTCATAAATGTAGTGTGAAAACGCTTCGCTTTTCCAAAACTCCTCGTTGTCCCTTTAAAGCATATTTTTGAGCATTCTTTTTCCTTTCTATTTGATAGCACAGCTGAGAGAGTGGTCTGCCTACCAGATGTTTATGAAACACTGTTAGAGCTGAATCCAAAACCCAATCTGACTATCGAATCTGACACTTTTTCTTCCTTCCTTTCTTTCTTTCTTTCTTTTTTTTTTTTTATCTCTTATTGACTTCATTTTAATTCAACCATTTGTGATTAAACATTACAAAGACTTATTGAGATGTGTAAATTTTGTTCAGTATAAAGGATTTTATATAAGAATTACAGTAACTGCTAGATTTCAGGTCCTCAGTTGGTTTACTAGAGAGACATCTTCTATCTTAAATGACTAAACACATTTCAGGTATTCCAGGATGTCTTCCAATCAGCTCTGCTAATTGCAAATGAAAACACATAGTGAGGTTAAATTTTTTTAATCCACTGTGAATCAGATTCAAACTGGAATTTCAAACCAAGTGCTTAAGTTCCAGTTTTGATGTAGTCTCCAGAGCTCTCCACTCAGCTTTGATAAGCCTTACTTATTATTTTACCATCTAGCTATGATCAGTGGTCATATTGAGTGAAATGTATTTAAAATAATGTCATAGTCCATCTCAAAAAGACATCATTGCCTTTTTCCAAAAATCACAACCCCCCTCCTTTTTGATGGATGTGGTCTCTTCCGCCCTGACGCACACACGCGCACATCAGTCTGTGCTTGGGGGGAAAAAAGGTCTGTGCTTGGGGAGGGGAGCTGTAGCCTACCTTCAATGGAAATGTGAGTGTTAGGCTCTAAAGTAACAGTAGCCAAATGTGCCAGGTACCCCAGAGACAAAGACACAGAATCGTGCTTCAAGTTTAACAAATTTATTAAAGGGCGTTACGTGGGAGTGGAGCTGGGCCGAGGAGGGAGAGAGGGGGTATCCAGGGAGAGGTGAGAGGGTGGAGGGTCCACGTGGTGGTTTGGTGGGGGTGAAGGTGAGGGGCTTGGAAGGCGTGGATGGAGCGAGGAGACACTGGTTTTGCGGAGGGAGCCACAATAGTCAACGTTCAAGCAACGGGCACCTCCTCTCAGCCTCCTCTTATACTCAGGCAGAGTAGATGATGATGTGGAGCAGCTGGGCTGCTCGTCGTCCTCATTGCCAGCACCTGTGCTGGGCTGACTGGCTGCTGGCTGCTGGCTGCTGGGCAGCCCCAACAGTGAGAGCAGTGTAACATTAAACTAGGGATTTCAAATGTTTAATCAAAGAGGAACTATGCAAGTCCGCTCGCTTTCCGCTGTTTTGCTAGCAGTCCCTGGCCATGTGCATCTGTTTACAATGAAGGCGTAAAAAATCAATTGCATGGAGTGTGAAATAAGTTTTTTGAAGTGCATCCACCTTATTGTTCCACATTGTTAGCCAAGATAATGTTTCTGAAATTCAGTTTAGGCTACCAACTTTTCGGTCCCCAGCACTAGCGTTAGTGCCCAAAATAAGTGATTTGAGGGCATCCCCCAAAAAATAGGACATTCACATGACTGTGCCCCCTCCAATTTTTGGGTTGCATGACGCCCCTGTACTCATGTTTATGAGTTTGGTTGATTTCAGATATGAACACCAGCCATTTGTCTCCTGTCTGGCCGGCCTCTATGGTTGCCAATGGAGACGATACCAAAGAGCCAGGGCACAGCCAGGAGAGTGCTGCTGCAGCAAGGTACACACACACACACACACACACACACACACACACACACACACACACACACACACACACACACACACACACACACACACACACACACACACACACACACACAGAGCTCCATCTATCTAATAAAGGTGTTGTATGATCACACACAGCTCCATCCAGAAGCAGTATGCTGATGTGGAGTGGTTTGCTTGATGAGCAGACAGTATTGCTTCCCCAGACACTTTTCTTAGTCCAGTCTGCTGAGCCCAATATTCCATTACGGCTTCTCCCAGAAAGTCTATCAGCACAGACCATCCATCAGCACAGTATCAGATATACTTCCTATACAGTATGTAATCTGGCATCCTCTGGATCTCTCAGCTTGTTTTCACACCCTAGTAACCCATACGCTGGTGTATTGACCTTCATCCATTGAATCTCTCTCTGTAAACTGTCTGTTTTGGGGATTGTGTTTGTACTTTTTTTATTTATTTATGCGGTGCACATGGCTCAGCAAGTCGTTCAATACGACCATCAGGTCAGGCAGCGAGGCGGATAGCATTATGCTCCTACAATGAGAAAAATGAAGGAAAATACGACCGATGACAGACTGCAAGGTTTTGGATACTCCTCCCAAACGGAGGACTATCCAAGGAAACTAACTCTGGTCTGTTCACAGCAGACCAACAGCTCTGGTGTGAAAGCGACCTCAGATTGTGTAGGGTCAACGACGCGTATTCCTGTTTTGCCTTTAATTAAGACTGTAAACAAAGGAGAATGTTATTTTAAGTATAGATACATTCAACCATAAATGTAGACACATGGCAAGATCCTTCTTAACTGTAATAGAATACATACTGTAGAGTGGTGTCCAAACTCGGAGAGCACTACTCAACATACTGTACTGCAATTTTGCATTTGCTTTTAATGTTAAAGGGATAGTAGCATTTTTTTTTAAAGTGGGGTTGTATGATCTACAAATAGATATGATATGATCCCTAAGTACTTTAATTGCAGTAGAAGACTCTCTGCACTCCTCCCGTTAGCAACGCCAGCCCATAATAGCCCTGCCCAGAGATTTACAACATACAGTGTTGTGAACAGACCCAAAGAAACGGCCTATTTTCACGGCCTAAAAGAGGTTTTACCTGAAAAAAAAACACAGTTCCATTGTTCGCTATAATATAATTTTTTCCAGCCCTTCAAAGTGCAGGAAAAACACAGTTTTTATTTGGACCTAACCAACTGCTGATCGGCGGGCGCTAACCCTGGGCGGAGGGATACGTGAGTTGGTTAGGTCCAAATAAAAACTGTGTTTTTCCTGCACTTTGAGGGGCTGGAAAAAATTATATTATAGCGAACAATGGAACTGTGGTTTTTTTTCAGGTAAAACCTCTTTTAGGCCGTGAAAATAGGCCGTTTCTTTGGGTCCATTCACAACAATGTATGTTGTAAATCTCTGGGCAGGGCTATGGGCTGGCGTTGCTAACGGGAGGAGTGCAGAGAGTCTTCTACTGCAATTAAAGTACTTAGAGGCTATTTGTAAATCATACAACCCCACTTTAAGAAAAAATGCTACTATCCCTTTAATACTACTATCTTTTAAAACTTGTATACCAGTTGTAAAGCAATAAAACATTCTGAAATCTGTATGTATACAGATTTCAGAATGTTTTATTGCTCAGTAAGTCCTCCTCTTCCTTTAATGTTAGCATGCACTAACGCTGGTGAGCCACTTACTGGGACTTGTGTGTGAATTCCAGGTGGAGTGTGGGAGTTTTGTCCTCCTGATCCTTACCTTCTTCCTGAGTTTTCTGTTCCTCTATTTCTGGAGTGAAGCTCAGAACGACTACAATGACTTTGACTGGTGGGTTTTATACACAGTAAATACTCTTCCAATTAGTTTGTTAACAATCATGTTTGAAAAAATCTGTGGATGAAAGACATATGAATGAACGGTGACTGAATGGGACTTGATCGAACTTGAAGCATTGTATGTGATGGCTGATGATGATGACTGCTTCTCATCTGGCCCTTCAGGTTTAACTTTGGGACTCTTGGCTTCTGGTTCCCCTGGTCTCTGGTCCTGCTGGTTGTTGCTGCTTCTCTCTTCACATACATCGCCCTGCTACTGGTACTGTAGGCATGCTGCAAGCACATCTCTGCTGTGCTGGTTATTCACCATTCACAGCTCCTGTTGGCTACAGAAGTGGGCCATGTCATTTTTACATCAGATGTCAGTGGCCCTGAGGTGCAAATCAGAAAACACAACAGCAAAAGAGAAAACACAACGGCAAATTTGTTGTTGTGTTTTCTGATTTGTTGTTGTGTTTAGTAATTTGTTGTTGTGTTTTCTCTTTTGCTGTTGTGTTTTCTCTTTTTGTGTTGTGTTTTCTCTTTTTGTGTTGTGTTTTCTCTTTTGCCGTTGTGTTTTCTTTTGTCATTCAAATTTGTATTTGTTTTAACATAACTTTACAGACATTTCAAATGGCATAAATTAATAGTCTGTTTAAGATAGTAAAAAAGGAGAAACAGATAGATAGGACGAGGAGAAACACAGACAAAAAAAAAAGAAAGAAATATCTGAAAAAATAAAAAATAAAATATAACATTGATAAAAATAAAACACTCATCTTACAACTTAAAGGCAGCCCCCACCCCTGGCACCCCTCACGCTTCATACACATTCAAAGCACAGGTAAATACAATTACATTTGCTGTTGTGTTTTGTGATTTGCCCCTCAGGGCCACCGTACCTTCAATCCCAGGATGCACCAACAGATGTGTTTGAATAGGCACAAGTACAGTTTAGCCTCGTGTCTCTCCCAAATGTTTATGTGAAATTTAGGAGCATGTTTGCATGATGACAAAGTTTATGTGAGACTTGTAATGCACAATACTTCTATTTATACTAATATTATATTATAATACACAACAATATCAGATAAATGGATGATACATCTGTATCAGTATAGTTTACTTTCTAGTTTTGTGAAATATGTGAAGATATTTTTGATCAAGGATACACTGTGCTCTGATGATAAGTTAAAAAAAAATGTCTCTCCTCAGGTGCTAGCAGTGTGTCTACTATCTGAGGGTCAGAGGCTTTACCTTCACTGGAGTCACAAGGTACACAGACACACACACGGTCACACAGGAAGAATTCAAACACAACAGCACTGACTCGTAGGTCTGTGTATTTTTTATTTTGCCCTTTGTTTAAGTTGTGTTTTCTTACTTTGTGTCAGACTGGTGTCGTGGTGACTTTGGTGTTCTCCGTCACAGCCACTGCCATCCTGTCAGACCTCTGGAGCAAAGAATGGAAGACTCTCTTCCTCTCTCTGCAGGTTTGACAACTCTCACACAACAGACTCACTAACAGCCAGCTCTCCTGCGGGTCACAGCTCTTCATTTCTGGCCCACGAAGTACGTACGGCGCGTTTCAGCAGAGGAGCTTGAAGAAAGTTCCAACGCTGAAGAAAGCTTCTCTGCTGAGACGCGTACGTACGTCGTGGGCCACTGCTGCCTGGATTAAAGGACATTTAAGAGGTTTGACCCACATGAGTGCTGGCTGTTAGTGGTTTTTCTGAGCCTCTTTTGCAGTGCACCTGTATACAGTTTTGAAATTGATATTGAGTGCGCTCACTATTTCTTCAAACTTGTAAACTCTCACACAACGGCCCATCACAGGAGAGAGTTACAGAATTAACAATAAGGCAAAAAAAAAAACACGCTGAAAATATCTTCAGCAGTAAAAAAAAAAAGAGGCAGTAAATGTACTCAAAGTACATATTCATGATGCAAACTGGCCACATAAATAAAATGCTTGAAATGGAAATTCAAGTAAAGTACAAGTACCTCAAAATTGTGCTCAAGAACAGTGTTATTTATTTGAGTAAATCTGCTTGGTTACCATCTATGCTGTTTTCCCCCTCCCCAATTCTAGGGGTAATTTAAAGGGATAGTTCAACATTTTGGAAAATTGGCCCATTGCCATAATCCCTATAGTCATAGCAGTAGGTTCGTTACCTTTAATTGTCGGTGCAAGCTATTTTTAGAACGCCGGAGCAGAGCCGTGAGCTGCTCAGAGCTACGCTACGGAGGCTCATGGGATTTCTTGGTTTCCCTCATCAAACTCATCAAATACACAAATTAATGCAAAACCGCTGATGCGCGTTGCCTTCAGGGACAGTTTTCCATCAAGCAGTCTCTGTATTTCCCTCTAAAACAACTCTGTGTGGTAACGTTGTGTTATTATCTCATAGCGTGGTGAATGTGCAGCTCACAACTTGTCCACCAGAGCGTTTTGGAGTTGTTGGATTGTGTATTTGATGAGTTTGATGAGGGAAACCAAGAAATCCCATGAGCCTCCATAGCGTAGCTCTGAGCAGCTCACGGCTCTGCTCCGCCGTTCTAAAAATAGCTTGCACCGACAAATAAAGGTAACGAACCTACTGCTATGACTATAGGGATTATGGCAATGGACCAATTTGCCAAAATGTTGAACTATCCCTTTAAGGGAAGGATATATAAGGAGGGATGTGATTGCTTTTACAGTTTGAGCCCACGAAAAAGGCACTTGACACTAGTGGTACTCAAAATGTTTTGCCAAGTGATGCATTATCTATTTGAAGCCATGACTGTAAACTGGTTGCTGACATTTTGGTTGATCCCTTGTTTTTCTGTCATCTACTTCCACTTATTTTTTTTATCTTCAGGTGACGGCACCTTTTCTCCATGTCGCTGCTGTCTCACTAATGGCGGTCCTCTCCTGGCCCATCGCATTACACTTCTTCCGCATGAACAAGAAAGGTTAGCAAGCTGATGAGTACTGACGACTTTCTGTTATTGTTGTCAACTGAACAAATTGAACTTGTAAAATGATCAGTCAGAGAGAAAGGGACTTGTCTTTACTCTTCACACAGTGAACAGTGAAGTGCTGCTTTGCCTCCATGCCACTCACTCGGTAAATGCCACAGCGTATATTACTGCCAAACTGCTGTAAGGCTAATGGACACTCTCTGCATCAGTTCATTGTGACTGGCTTGGCCAGTCGGTCACATTTATGATTGTAATGCTGACCCTGCTGCTCTTTCAGTCCCAAAAGTCAGACTCCTTGTTGAACTGGTGTTTAATGACATCACAAGACCTATTCTACGGTGGCCCTGAGGTGCAAATCACAACAGCAAATCAGAAAACACAACAACAAAAGAGAAAACACAACAACAAAACAGAAAACACAACAACAAAACAGAAAACACAACAACAAAACAGAAAACACAACAACAAAAGAGAAAACACAACACAAAAAGAGAAAACACAACGGCAAAAGAGGCAACTTTTTGTGTTGTGTTTTCTCTTTTGCCGTTGTGTTTTCTCAGTTTTTGAGTTGTGTTTTCTCTTTTGTCGTGGTTTCTGATTTGCACCTCAGGGCCACCGTAGAATGCATACCCATGTGTCCAAACCACTGTCTTTGTGTGTGTGTGTGTGTGTGTGTGTGTGTGTGTGTGTGTGTGTGTGTGTGCGTGTGCGTGTGTGTGTGTGTGTGCTCTTCAGTGCGTCAGCTGGCTGTGCTGGGCCTCTACCTGTCCCTGCTCTTCTCTCTGTACTTGGTGCCTCTGGGAATGTACTCTCCTTGCATTAAAGAAGCAGGAACACTGGGACCAGCCCCCAGACTGATTGGACACAGAGGAGCCCCCATGGTGAGACTCAAGTCAACACAGACATATTCAAACTGTCTTTCTCTACTACAGTTTTTCTCGATTGCGAAGACACATTTCTGGAAAGCTGCTCTCCTTTTCTCTAAACTGTGAACACAAACCCCAATTTTCAAGCTACATTCACAAAACCTCAGACTCTTCTTGCAAAACCAAACTTTCACCTCAAAACAGTTCAATCTGTGCTCAAAACTGGACTATGTTGTCAAATCGTGCCCCGAGTCAATCAAAATAAAAAACACTACTGAGCAGTCACTAAACACTAGGGGTGGGAGAAAAAATCGATTCACATAAATATCGCGATATCCTTTTTGACGATTTTTAAATCGATTTTTTTTTATATATATAAGTTCATATTATTTTATATTAATATTGTGCAATGTGCATTTGTTCGCCTTTTTTACATACAGAGAGTCCAGGTTTTGAAAAGGGTTTAAGTTCACTTTATAATGGAGTATGTTAATTTATAGGCTCCTACAGTATTTGTGTGCAGATAAATGTTAAAAA
Source organism: Trachurus trachurus (assembly GCF_905171665.1). Classification (NCBI taxonomy): domain Eukaryota; kingdom Metazoa; phylum Chordata; class Actinopteri; order Carangiformes; family Carangidae; genus Trachurus; species Trachurus trachurus. The sequence goes on from NC_139892.1 coordinate 4,785,720, forward strand.
TGCAGACTCAAAATCGAGAGAATCGGCAATATCGTAGAATCGCAATTTAAATCTAATCGCCATCCAAAAAATCGTAGAAGAATCGAATCAGGAGAAAAGCGTAACGTCCCAGCCCTACTAAACACTGCATAGAAAAATAGAAAACACAATACAAACAAGCTGTAGGCTAAATGCATGTTGCAAAACAAAAAACCTGTGCATTTAGCACTTCTCTCCTTCCCTTTCTTTCACCCTTCTCCTTCCCTCCCCATGTCCATTTCATCCCCTTTTCCTTCCTTCTTCTTTTTTCTTCCCAGTTCATCCCTCCCTCCCTCCCTCCCTCCCTCATCCTCTCTTCCTTCACTCTGTCGTCTCTCTTCTTCTCCTCCTCCTCTCCCTCCATAAATGCATGTTGCAAAACAAAAAACTGTGCATTTAGCACTTGTACAAAAAACAGAAATCCTGTGCATTTTACACTTTGCACTTGTACAGTACAAAAACAAACAGAAATCTTGTGTGTTTAGCACTTGTATGCAGTAAGCCTACGTAAAAAAAATACAAAAACATACAAATGAGAAGTGCACACAGTAACTCAGCCACAGCATAATTTCTCATCTGGTTCAGACAATAGGGTTTAGTGTTTTAGCAATTGATAACATCAGCTTCATTGCTGTGATCTGGAGATATGACAGTGTGAGTATTTGTGGTTGTGTGTGTGTGTACATTTTCAGTATAGTAATGCTTTGTGTCATTGTGTGTGTGTGTGTGTTTTGTAGCTTGCCCCAGAGAACACTGTCATGTCCTTTGAGAAAGCAGTGGAGGCTGGAGGAGTAGGACTGGAAACTGATGTCACTATCAGGTATTTATCATCTCCCTCCTACTAATTAGTAAATCAAGTGTTTTGCTCTCACTGCACACTGCAAAAACTCCAAATCTTTCCAAGGATATCTGTCTCATTTCTAGTCAAAACTAAACTCTTTTCACTTAAATTAAGACTCATCATATTAAAAAGTAGCTTGTTTTTAGACACTTTTTACTTCTTTCAAGCAAATTTTCACTTAAAATAAGTAGAAAAATCTGATAGTGGAGCAATAAGAAAGAAAAACTTCTTTCTTATTACAAGCACAAAAAACTTCCTTTCACTGGCAGATTTTTCTACTTATTTCAAGTGAAAATTAGTTTGAAACAAGTGAAAATGATCTAAAAACAAGTTAATTTTTAGGTGATGAATCTTATTTTAAGTGGAAAGAGATTAGTTTAGACTAGAAATGAGACATTTTGACAAGAAATAAGACAAATATTCTTGGAAAGATTTAGAGTTTTTGCAGTGCACTGGCCACACGTTTTCATGCTGCTGAAACGATCAGAGAAGTCTGCACCTGCATGGTACTTGTACCAATCAGAAACTACTACCATTCTAATCCAGTTGGCTGTTAGCCTTTCCATTAGCTCAATCCTGGTGGTTAGCACACTGAAAATAAAGGGATTAGCAGCATCCAGATTAAGACCGTGCTGCTGCAACAAGTGGCTGTTTATGTAAGAATGACTAAGAATGTTAATAGTGTGGTGTTTGTGTGTCTGCATGTGTGTGTATTTGTAAGAATGAGTGTATTTATGGGCATCTACATAAGTGATATCACTTGTATGATTAAAGTCACAGGCTGACTGATATATGTAGTTTTACACACATTTTGCTTATACAAGTGTGTGTGTGCTCATTGGTAAAACAGATGACTTTATTCAAACAGGACTTAAAGGGACAGTTCAACATTTTGGCAAATTGGCCCATTGCCATAACCTATAGTCATAGCAGTAGGTTTGTTATATTTATTTGTTGGTGTAAGCTATTTTTAGAACGGCGGAGCAGAGCAGCAGGCTGCTTTCCCTCATCAAACTCATCAAATACAAAATCCCAAAATCCTAAAACTCCAAAACGCTTTCGTGGACAAGTTGTGACCTGCACATTCACCACGCTATGAGATAATAACGGAACGTTAAGAAACGGAGCTGTTTTCGAGGTAAATACAGGGTAAATACAGAGTCTGCTTGATGAAAAACTGTCCCTGAACGCAACTCGCATCAGCGGTTTTGCATGAATTTCCCTCTAAAACAACTCTGTGTGGTAACGTTGTGTTATTATCTCATAGTGTGGTGAATGTGCAGGTCACAACTTGTCCACCAGAGCGTTGTGGAGTTGTTGGATTTTGTATTTGATGAGTTTGATGAGGGAAACCAAGAAATCCCACTAGCCTCCGTAGCGTAGCTCTGAGCAGCTCACAGCTCTGCTCCGCCATTCTAAAAATAGCTTGCACCGACAATTAAAGGTAACGAACCTACTGCTATGACTATAGGGATTATGGCAATGGGCCAATTTGCCAAAATGTTGAACTATCCCTTTAAATGCTTTGGAGCAGTAAATCCATGTCTTTGCTTTCCTTCATTTGTGTGACCTGCTGTAGTTACGATGGCGTTCCCTTCCTGTTGCACGACTCCACTCTGAAAAGAACCACAAACATCGCTGAGGTTTTCCCAAATCGGACACACCTGGATGCCTCCATGTTCACCTGGTCCGAGCTCCAGCAGCTAGATGCCGGCAGCTGGTTCTTATTGGTGAGACAAAAGCACTAACACAAGTTGTAGTTGTGTCAAGATAATCAGCGCAGCAGTAGCAGAGTACATAGACTAATAGAAAGTTTCTCACGTTTACAAAAAAACATAAAAAACATAAAACGAAAGGAAAGCATAACTCATATCTACCAGACAGGTCGACTTGGAGCCGCTAACACGAGTGAGTTAGTTAATGCCGTGGTAAAAGTTCTTTCATCTCTGCTTCTCCTGGCGTCTGGGTCACTCCAGCTGCTGTAGCAGTGTGTTTGAAGCGCCGTTACGCAGCCGTGCAGCGCCCACGGTGCGATCCTAACCTCCCTCTTCAGTACCTGGCTGCTCAGCTCCGGGTCCGGGACCGAGACCTCACCTCTACTTTCACCCCGTCTTTGTTCCCCTCTCGCCCGGGCTTTTAAATCAGAGTGTGGCCATAGCTCTGCTCCGTAGCGCTGTGCCGTGGCGCGCACCTCCGGTCCCATGATTGACAGCTGGTATCAACACATCTACTTTCTCTCAGATATTCTCCCACGTTTCTTCTTTACCGTAGATCAACAATATGTTTATTTGCTCCTTTGTATTAATTCATTGGATCAAATTTCATTCTGCGTTTGCGGTCATGTAGCTCTCTGCTCTCCTTCTCTCTCTCCATGAAGACATGATTACAGTGTGTAAAACTGTCATTTCAATCCTGCGGTTTGCATGTGCTGTTATTTAAGCAGTTACTCTTAGTAGATTATCCGCAAAACGTAGTTTTCGTAGCTGCAGAGGCCTACACATTATGCTGCATCACCCTCCACTGAATGTATTATCAGCTGCAATGAACTAAACTTTGCAGTCATATTTCTGCTGTTATTTTGGCGAAAGTAACTCAAAAGTAATACAAAAGTAGTGTAACGCATTACAATTCTGATACAGTAATATTGTAATGTAACTAATAACTTTCAAATGACAGTAACTAATAATATGTAATGCATTATATTTTGGATGTAACTTGCCCAACACTGGCCAGATGCAGCACACAGAGAAGGTGTTTGTAAAGACTTTTATTTAAGGTCCGAGCAGGGTGTGGCAGGTTCCTGGTGAGTAGCAGGAAACGAGGACTGCCGACCAGTCGACGACTGCCTGGCAGAAAGGAAGCAGTGAAACACACCGGGCACTATTTTCATAAACTGGCGCAGGCGCAGCGGATCTGCCCTGCGCTTCGCCTTCTCTTCGCCAACGAGGCGTGTTCAGGAGCAGTTTGCAATTTTCCTGCGAAGCGCAGCGGGGCGCATCCCGCCTACTTCCCTCCCACCGACGCAAGTGGCATAGAGGGAGGAGAGAAGGCGTGGAGTGGGTTTGACACAGCCGAGTCAGATCTTCACCAATCAAATGAGCTCCTCTCCTCGCCTTTAAATCCGCCGCGCGCGAGGCGCAAGTTTGATTTCACCGTGGAAGAGGGAGGCAATTGACTGCCCAGCTCGCAGTGCGCACACGTCACCAAGACCTCACAGGCAGGTTTCCACAGTTCCAGGCACATTTAAACGCAATTAATAATCACAATAACCCCTATTTATTGTAACTATCTGAATCAGCACATACACGTATATCTATATCGAATGTCCCGTCACACTGATGACAGATGTCGGCGTGCGTAATGGAAACTCAGCCTGACTGAATTAACACAGATGAAACCAGGGAGGGACTGCATGGGACAAAAAAGCAGCCGTGGATGTCCCAAGAGCAGGTGTTGACACTACACACTGTGCCGTTGCGATGATCCGCTATATTTATTTATTTACTTATTGATTTATTAGAGGGCGAGAGGCCGCATCGTCACGCGACCATAACAAATAAAACTGAAAACAAATAAACTATCATCTCACAGCAAGTGAGACGGGAGGAAACTGATGTTCTGGTCCGGTCCAAGCTCGCAGTGTCCGGTCGCGCGAACAGACCTCACGGGCTGATGATGACGATGATGCAAAAGTAGTCTGGGAGGGAGGAGGTTATGATGTTATCCAGGTTTGCTCTGACATATTGAGAGCTGTTGCCCAGTAAAAAAAAACACACACACACCTTTTCCATTAATAAAGACACTCATATTTAGTAACCTATATTAAAACCCGTGTGCACAGATCACAACATAAACAAACAGCTGTGCGTAAAGGAGGCATCACGGAGCGTCTCTCTTTTTCCTTTTTCTTTAGAATTTACCTGAGAGGGGAGATGTGAATATCTGCTCACTATGATGCCGGGGCTGATTGTGGTTTGCTGTAAGAGATGATAGTTTATTTGTTTCCAGTTTTATTTGTTATGGTCGCGTGACGATGCGGCCGCTCCGCTAATAAATCAATAAGTAAATAAATAAATATAGCGGATCATCGCAACGGCACAGTGTGTAGTGTCAACACAGCAGCAACATGCAGTCATCACTGTCCTGCTCTTGGGACATCCATGGCTGCTTTTTTGTCCCATGCAGTCCCTCCCTGGTTTCATCTGTGTTAATTCAGTCAGGCTGAGTTTCCAGTTTCCTGTCATCAGTGTGACGGGACAATCGATATAGATATAGGTGTATGTGCTAATTCAGATAGTTACAATAAATAGGGGTTATTGTGATTATTATTATTATTATTATTATTATTATTATTATTATTATTATTATTATTATTATTATTATTATTATTTATTGCATTTAAATGTGCCTGGAACTGTGGAAACCTGCCTGTGAGGTCTTGGTGACGTGGGCGCACTGCGAGCTGGGCAGTCCGCTGGCTGCGCTTCGCCTTGCGCTGAGAGTAGACCAGGTTGGAGCTGGCGAGCTTTCGGCGCACTCTCCGCGCGGTCTATCGGCAACAAATTGTCACTGCGCCAAGGTGAATCTGTCGACACCTCCCCCTGCTGCGCGACCACTCCCATCTCGGCGCACAGCAGTCTGCCAATTTATCAAATCCGCTGCGCACCTTGTTGCACTGGAGGAAAATGCCACTGCGCCAGGGCTCGCCTCGCTGCGCCAGGAAAATAGAGCCCACCGCCTCCACACAGCAGCCTGTATGTTCTGTGCTTGCACCAGATGCAATAAAGCTGTGTTTCTACTACGTGCTACCGGCTCGACTCTGCCTTTTTGCGTTTCCATTACATAAAAGCAGAGCCACCAAAGTACATGGAGGTTGTCAAAACTTTTTTCCAATTTGATACAGTTTTTTCCTCATCAAAAAATCACAGCTATGTTTAGTTGTTTTGTTTTTTTTATATGAATTTTCAGAATTAGTAAAAATGTGTGACTCTCTTCCAGAGGGATCCTTTTGGTACGGTGTCATCCCTGTCTGAGGTGGACCGCCTGCAGGCCCAGAACCAGTCTGTTCCCTCACTGGCCCAGTTTCTGGAGGTAGCAGCCCCAAGTGGCAGACTAGTGCTTTTTGACCTGCGTAGGCCACCGTATGGACATCCTTACAGTCAGTCATATATCAACACCACACTGCAGGTGGTGCAAGCCCATATTAACTCCTCACAGGTAACTGGACATCATTTCACATCCACTATTAGTAGAAGGTGTTATAGTATTGTATTGAATTGTAAACTGGTGACCGTGTGTGTGTGTGTGTGTGTGTGTGTGTGTGTGTGTGTGTGTGTGTGTGTGTAGGTGCTGTGGCTTCCCTCTGAGGACAGGGACCTGGTCCAGGCTGTGGACCCAGAGCTGCAGCAGACCTCAGGAGAAAAGGCTTCTATTCAGGAGCTGACAGACAGCCGCATCACCACACTCAACCTGCACTATAGCACCATGTCACAACAACAGATCAGGTACACACACACACACACACACACACACACACACACACACACACACACACACACACACACACACACACATTCACACGACACAACCACTGCTTTAAAAGGGTATATGTAAGTTTCAGTTCCAGAGCTTCAGTGTTCAGCATCACAATTGCCCCGTTTACATGAGAGCTTTAATTCCGAATTAAAATCATTTAATTCGGAATTAAACTTAATTCCAAATTAAGTGGGTGGTTTATTCCTATTTTAAAGTGGAATTAATTAATTCCTCGATCATGTAAACGTTTATTCTTTTTAAAAATAATTCCGGTCGCTCTGCGCATGCGTATTAACTGACTCGCCGCTCTATGTGTGTGTCGCGGTGATAATTTAACCGTGAAAAGTAGGCTACAACACACACAACATAACGTTACAGCCACAGTGTTGTGAGTGAATCATGTCGGGACAACCAGGCTTCATGAACCCGCTTCACAGACCCCAGTGCTTGGCCGCCGCCGCTGCCGCCGCTGCTACTCTAGTGGTGGCCGGGCAGCGGGGTCTGTGAAGCGGGTTCATGAAGCCTGGTTGTCCCGACATGATTCACTCACAACACTGCGGCTGTAACGTTATGTTATAGCCTACTTTTCGGCTACAACACACACAACATAATGTTACAGCCGCAGTGTTGTGAGTGAATCATGTCGGGACCAGAGCGATTGCTGGTCTGGACAACCAGGCTTCATGAACCCGCTCCACAGACCCCGCTGCCCGGCCGCCGGTGGCTCACACACCGGGGAAGGCGATCCGGGCAGTGAGGGTGTGTGAGCCCGGCGGCGCCGCCGCCGCCGCTGGGGGCGGGGAAGGCGATCAGTGAGCTTCGCCTTCCCCGCCATAGCAGTAGCGGCAGCGGCGGCGGCGGCAGCGGCGGCGGGGGCGGCCAGGCTCACACACCCAGGGAAGGCCATCCTGGCAGTTAAGAGGAGAAACTTTCTGCTTCTAAGTTGTTGTTAAGTTTAGGAGCAGCGGAGCGGCTCGCGGCTGCAGCTCTGTTCACTTCACACCAGCTTCACACGCTGGGAATGGAGTTTGTTTTCTTCCGGTAGACGTAAATACGTAAACACGTGTACCCTCTGTCCAATCAGAACGCTTCCCGACCTCCAGACGTTGAGCGGAATTAAATAAAGGCGATTTAACGTGTTTTCCATGTAAACCCTAATTCGGAATTATTATGTCCATGTAAACTCGAAGGAAAATATTTTAATTCCGAACTATTTAATTCGGAATTAATTAATTCCGCTTTAAAAACATCATGTAAACGTGGTAACTGTGTTTCTTTACTCACAGAGAATGTCTGCAGCCTTTATTCTATTTCCTCCACTGAAGTCACCATGCCAACCAGTCTGCCCTGAACAAGTAACTCTGCCTCTCACTTTTAGGGGCTCACCATTTTTTTTAATTTTTTTTTTATTTTATCAATAGATTTTTATTGATTTTTATCGAACAAAACATCGACAACATACAACATACAAGTGCTCTCTGTATTCACATATCAATACGGAAAGAAAAACAAGGGGCTCACCATTTTAATATGCATTACTTCCACACACAGCAGACATACCCTGTAATTACATGTACTGAATCATATTATAACTTCACTTTAAACTAACCTTAGTTCATTTATGGATGTGCAACATGTTTACTAGTGTCAGTTTAAGTCACTAGTTTTTTTTCGGAAATAATGCCCGACCCCATCCCTATTCCCAATGTCAACATTGGCACATGTACCTGTAGTGAAAACCACACCCTCTCCCCGTGACGGCTGTGGAGTGGACGTGGTTTACACATCTTATTTGCATTTCAAGGTGCAGACACAGAAATAGAGCTCTGGAGAGACACTTTTAGATTGCCGAGATGTAGAGCTGCAGATTGATTTGGGGACAATTCATGACAAATACAATATGGTTGGACAACTTAGACCCATGTGAAATGGTTGAAAAACAGCATAATATGGGACCTTTAATGCTAAAGGTTGCCAACCCCTGGTTTAAGTTTATGTGAAAGGTTTAAGAATTTCTCAGAAAATCAGTACCAAGAGTCGGAACAAAGTAGATGAAACCACAAAATAGCTACAATAAAATCTGTGCATCAAAACAGCTTTTGATAAAGCAGCACTTCTATCTACTGTTCACTGCTGCACGCTATGCTCTGTAAGTAGTAGTACGTGGTTTTGGGGTGGTTTATAATTAACCACCACACAATATTATAGATTTCCAGTTTTGTATAATCCATCGAAGAATAGTTTCCTGAGTTTACAAAGATTGCCCTCTGTCTCCGGAGCTCTTTGTGTGTATGAGAGAGATGGAGATGGGATTGAAATACTGCTATTGTGATGACTTCCTTCATCTCTTCACTGTCTCAACAGTAAGTACCAGTCAGTCAACATCAGTACTAATCTGTATGTGATCAGCCAGCCGTGGCTCTACACTCTGGCCTGGTGTGCTGGAGCTCAGTCTGTCACCACCAACTCCATCCACATCCTGTCCAGCATCAACAAGCCACTGTTCCTCATGGTAAGATGAAGAAACATGTCTCTCTTTGGGGTTAGGCTGCTTGTATGATGGTCTGTTGTGTCTGCAGTCTGAGCTGTCAGTGCAGTTACTGGATTCAAACATGAGTTGTGTTATTTGAAACAACCTTCACCAGCTGGGGAAAAAAGGGTTACTCTGTTTGATTGTGTTTCTGTAGCAAAGTATCTCTTCAATGTTGTTAAAGGGATAGTAGCATTTTTTTTAAAGTGGGGTTGTATGATCTACAAATAGCCCCTAAGTACTTTAATTGCAGTAGAAGACTCTCTGCACTCCTCCCGTTAGCAACGCCAGCCCATAGCCCTGCCCAGAGATTTACAACATACAGTGTTGTGAACAGACCCAAAGAAACGGCCTATTTTCACGGCCTAAAAGAGGTTTTACCTGAAAAGTGCAGGAAAAACGCAGTTCTTATTTGGACCTAACCAACTCACATATCCCTCTGCCCAGGGTTAGCGCCAGAGGCGGTCCTGGCTAGTTTTACGCCCTGGGCGAAACCATCCCTTGCCCCCCCCCCCCCCCCCCCCCCCCCACAAAAAAAAAAAAAAAAACACCAACGAACAAACACAAGAATATTATTATAATCACTGTTGGGGGGGTTTCTTTTAAAATGTATTCCCCTACAGATTACTGATTACATGTCCCAAAATCTGCAATCTGTAATGCATTTCGATTACTCAAGTAAAGTAATGTATTCTGAATACTTTCTGGATTTCTTTTAGCGTATTTCAAAATCACCTGCCTGGGCGCCTTTAACACTGAATTTGATCTCACACATGATCTTATAGGCTACCGTGGCTCCTTTAAATTAAATCATCAATAAATGTGTTTGAATTTGTCAAACCACAGTTTAATTTGTTATTGATCATCCAGCCATATTTAAATTATTTTTTTAAATAGCCAATCACATAAAATTATAGGCTTGGGCTATATTAAAACTGAGCAGCTTGACTACAGCCTCTGAACCTCTAAAAGATACACAATTTAAAATAGTTTTTGTTTGTGAGTGTAGGGCCAGCAACATGATGATATTTTGAATATAAAGTAATGACAGGAACCACTGTTCCATCTGTAGGCTAAACTAAAAACCTACCTAAACTCACTTCTCTGCTGAAGTCGGTGTGGTTTTGGAAACAGCATGACGTTGCTGTTAAACCATGCTCATTACAAACATCATGACAGTCCAGGATCCTTTTAAAAACGTGATCCTGTCGCAGTTCATTCATGTTGTTTACCAGAGACCGGACATTGAAGAGGAAGAAGAGGAATATTGCTGGGCATCCCGATAGCAACATTACCAAAATGAAGCCAACTTCAGGGCATGAAGCCAACTTCAGGGCATGAAGCCAACTTCAGGGCGAGGAGTTTAGCCCTCAACCCTCCTTTCTTTCCCCGCATGAGAGCACTCTGGGCCGGCGGAGCATCCGACGTGAGACCTCAGCAGTCGCGAGTTGATCCCCCCCCGCCCCCCTCTCCCTTGCCTCTTCTGACACACACACAACCTGTAGTAGGCCTACATGACTCTCAGCAGCAAGTTGACGTGACATAGGGACGCCCCAGCGACCACTCCACTAACTTGACGGCGAGTTTTGTTTTGTCTTTTTTTTTTGCGCTCGTGCGCCCTCACAAAGATTGCGCCCTGCCCATAGCTAAAACCGGCCCTGGTTAACGCCCACCGATCAGCAGTTGGTTGGGCCCAAATAAAAACTGCGTTTTTCCTGCACTTTGAAGGGCTGGAAAAAATTATATTATAGCGAACAATGGAACTGTGTATTTTTTTTCAGGTAAAACCACTTTTAGGCCGCGAAAATAGGCCGTTTCTTTGGGTCCATTCACAACACTGTATGTTGTAAATCTCTGGGCAGGGCTATGGGCTGGCGTTGCTAACGGGAGGAGTGTAGAGAGTCTTCTACTGCAATTAAAGTACTTAGGGGCTATTTGTAGATCATACAACCCCACTTTTAAAAAAAATGCTACTATCCCTTTAAAATCTGTTTTTCACAATGATCAAATATGAAGAGTCATAGTAGTAGGTTTGTTACCTTTATTTGTCGGTGCAAGCTATTTTTAGAACGGTGGAGCAGAGCCGTGAGCTGCTCAGAGCTGCGCTACGGAGGCTCATGGGATTTCTTGGTTTCCCTCATCAAACTCATCAAATACACAATCCAACAACTCCACAACGCTCTGGTGGACAAGTTGTGACCTGCACATTCACCACACTATGAGATAATAACACAACGTTACCAGACAGAGTTGTTTTAGAGGGAAATTCATGCAAAAACGCTGATGCGCGTTGCCTTCAGGGACAGTTTTTAAGCAAGCAGTCTCTGTATTTCCCTCAAAAACAACTCTGTCTGGTAATGTTGTGTTATTATCTCATAGCGTGGTGAATGTAACACTCTGCTCTGAAAACACAGCACGTCTAACTAGATCTGTTACGAGGGGTGAGTGTAGTATTCCTCAACGTAGAACTCAGTTTGGCAGCCCTTTTTTTCATGTGTGGCCATGAGTCCTTCCCACAGAACTTATTCCATGTACATATCCTCACACATTCCCATGCTTGTCAAAGCGCTGGTTACAGAGTAAGCAAGTTTGCACACATTGTTGAGTTACATGTGAGTGTGTGTATGTGTCTGGTTATGAGTGTGGTTATTAGAGGAGGATGGGGATAGTTGGACTGTTATCTGTGTATTGTATGTGTTTGAATGTGTGATGAGAGTAAGAGAGAGTGTATGTGCTGTTGATCCCTATTGTGCACTTCATGGTTTGGCGCTCTTGTTCCCTGCTTTTATTAGTGTATTCTGTCAATTTTTAAAATATTATGGTCATTATGTCACTTATGTCCTATTTCAATGATTTTAATACTGTATCTGTTCCCACTTTACCTGCCCAGGGACTACAGGGGGAAATTAGCAATTGTTGCTATAACCTGGCTCAGAGCATCTCTTCTTGTTTTACAAGATTAAAGTGATAGTTCACCCAAAATTCAAATTTCACTCATTATCTACTCACCCTCATGTCAACTAAGAGCTGTGAGAGTCCTCCGTTCCTTCTCTGAGTTACGGGGGGGTCCGTGCAGCAGTATTTGTCCATATAATGGTTGTGAATGGATACCAACTTTCTTCGTGCAAAAAGACACACCAAAAAACATCCAAATACCTCCATACTGCTCGTCTGTAATGTCCCTCTTGTATTGAAGCCCCGACATGAGGAATTGTTCCGAAAAAAAATTAAATAAGTCTATATTTTAAGCTTGTTTGTAGCGGAAGCTCCTAGTGCAGGGCTATTCAATTGGCGGCCCGCGGGCCACATCCGGCCCCGAACCAATGTCCGAGTGGCCCGGGTCGTCGTGACCCAAAAAAAAAAAAAAAAAGAGACAACGATGGAAACACGTTTTTCGAGAACTCAAAATCCCTACTGTAGGTCAGACACTGAATGCACCACTCAACGCAGCCTAGCAACACACAACCCACCCACCCAGTCAGTGCGTTGTTTTGAAAGTTACCGGTAGAACCGAGGCTCGGTCGCTCAGCTGCTCTCCAGAAACGCCGTGTCGGGCCACAGCCGCTCGTCACGGAGCGGGAGGCTTCGCCGCGGCGGACGTCCGGACGGCCGAGGCCGAGGCTGTCCTCCGTGGTCCTGTGGTGCTACAGGTCAGCGAGAGACAAGTCTCCCCGTCCGTCCGGGACCGACGGACCTCACACTCCACAGCGAGCCGCTGTGGCACGACACGGTGTTTGTGGAGAGCACGCTGACCGATCCTCAGCCCTCCCGTCAGCCAACAATAAACCGTGGTGGCTGGTTAATACTCCACCAGTCTCTCCACTCCATTCAGCCACACATGAGCACCGTCCACGCAGTGACAGCACGCCATGCTCCGCTGTCCTTTTTTCTTTCTTTCTTTCTTTTTGAGGGAATGAAGTAGCCTAACCAATAATTTAATTTTAACGCAACTAAATACTTGCAATGGAATCATAACAGTAACTTGATTAGGATAGCTACTTTTCAAAGAAAAAATCCGTAATCAAATACTTTCCCAGAGTAATTTGCCCCAAATGGCTTTTTGCTCCCTGTTTTTCACCAATCAAAATATGTTAGAAAAGAAATCTTTGTTCATCTTTAGGCCTAATTTTAAGACTAGGCTACATTTAGTGATTTACATAACCCCCTGCTGTAAACCTCAGTGGAAACTCAGACAGTAGGCCTCAGGAAACTTTTAGTTCCTAAAAAAAACCTCCAATTCAAAGCATTAACAGCCACCTTTACTAGCCTACTATAGGTACTACTTTTATTGACTTATTCTCTTTTTTCTGGCTGTGTAGATTTGTTTTTAATAGCTAATGCTGGGTTTTAAAAATGCCCCTCTTTTTTAAAACCTAGCCTTCTTGACAGCTGAAAATGTCCGGCCCAGCTTAAGGTCTCGGTTTTAAAATCTGGCCCCACTGAATTTGTAATTGAATAGCCCTGTCCTAGTGTCTCGATTCACTGCTCTTCCTGGCGGAACAATTTCTCATGTCGGGGCTTCAATACAAGAGGGACACTACAGACAAGCAGTATGGAGGTATTTGGATGTTTTTTGGTGTGTCTTTTTGGACGAAGAAAGTTGGTATCCATTGACAACCATTATATGGACAAATACTGCTGCGCGGACCCCCCCGTAACTCAGAGAAGGAATGGAGGACTCTGAAAATTCTCACAGCTCTTAGTCGACATGAGGGTGAGTAGATAATGAGTGAAATTTGAATTTTGGGTGAACTATCCCTTTAATGTTTTTTTGTGCATTGTGCATTTTTGTGCATTGTGCATGTTTTAAATAAATAAATTCATTCATTCATTCATTCATTCCACCAGAGCGTTTTGGAGTTGGATTGTTGTGAGAATTAGGACATGAGGCTGAACATATTCCAGTGAAAACAGCAGACAGAGAAGGCAGGCAGGCAGGAGGACTGGTTACATAAACCAACTGTCTCACCACCTCCTTGCCTGTCTAAATTGAAATGAGTCTGATCAAGGTTTTGGTGTGTTCCAGTCTTGGGGCGATGCATCATGGTCACTAAGTAGAAAATCATATTCATGTCTGCTTTTTCAGTAAATGTAACGAAGCCTTTCTCTCTCCGCCCCCCTCCAGACTCCAGAGGAATACAGCCTGATGTGGATTCTGGCTGATGCCATGTCTGCCCTCATCATCATCGCCATTTTCATATTCCACTGGTGGGCACACACACACGCATGCACACTGACTTTTACATATGCTGTTCTCATAATTACATCCCCTAATTGTTTCTGTGGGTTTTACTGGACCATCCAGACCGTAAATCACCGAGTGTTGGAGTGAATATAATCAAAAGTCCCCTATTTTACACATTCAGTGTTTATATAGGACGAATCTCCTTGTTGTTTACAACTACTTCTGGGTAGAAAACCAGCATTCGAACAATAGTGACGGACGAGAGTTTCGCTATATCTAATTTTTCATGTCACTATATCGCCGTTTAGACTAATCTGATGTTTGTAAAGTTTATAAAACCAATGATTGGACAAACATTACTATTTATGTGTGCACATTTTTGTAATTAGTCATGGTTATCATAGATTAGCCGGGCTAACGGTTAGCTACCTGTTTAACTTTAATAACTCAGTGACTCAATAAACGGTCCACGAAAAAATATTTTCTCCAGCGGATATCTGAGTTACAACATGACTGAGCTAACTGGAGTAGTTTCCTGTCGTGTCCCACAACAGGAGGGTTTTAACAGCTGACGTCCTGGTGTTAGCTTAGCTACCGCCGTTAGCCTAGCTGCCGTTAGCTGTCCCTGTCAGCTGAGCCACTGATGCTTTCTAGACACTGTGATTCCCTCAAACTTAATAAATACCACACATAGCAACACAAAACACACACACACAGAAATAGTAATGTTTCTCCAATCATTTCAGATTTGTCTAAACGGTGATAGGGTGTGAAAAATATGATATATAGCTAAACTCTCGTTCGTTACTATTGATCTCATTCAAATTACGTGCTGGTTTTCTACCCGGAAGTAGAATGTAAACAACAAAGAGATTCAGTCTATTAGATATAGTCTAATATTAGATATATACTGTTTACATAATGTGTGTGGTGTGAACTAGTTAGGTCAACGTGTGATCCATGTGTGCACTGCTTTCATATGTCCGTGTGACTCTCGCAACTCAGATTTAATGTTTTGCATGATTCAAATGTCTTTTTTTTTCTTTTTCTCTGTACTGTAGCGATCGTAGTTAACGAAAATGAAAACTAAATAAAAACTGCAATAAACAATGCAAAACTAAAAACTAAAACTAAACTGCAGATAAAAGTAGCATAGTTTTTGTTTTCTTAAAGGGACAATGAGGAGTTTTGGGAAAGCAAAGTGTTTTCACACTACATTTCACATGAGCCTCAGCGCGCACGGTGAAATCCTTGGACCGGCGCAAGACGGACGAAAGCTAAAACATTTGCCAAGAATGTTTTCATTGATCAAGAATGACAGTCGGAGGTTGGAAGACAATCAGATACCGTCGTAGTTCCGACCATAAATCCGGTGGCGTTATTCCCATGACTCGCCGGGCAGCGTCCGGGAAACCGAAAGTAGGAAAAGCTGGGCGAGTCGACCACTAAATAATAATAACAAAATAACTATAAAGACAAAACGATATATTTATCTAAATGGACCCATTAACAAGTGGTAACGTAGATTCATCCACATTAATATGAGACTCTTACAACCAAATACAAACTCCTTGTTGTCCCTTTAAATGTTCTTATATTTTCCATAAATAAATATATATATATATATATAGTATATATACGTGTGTGTGTGTGTGTGTCACAGGTGGAGAGAACGAGGTTTACCCTTCTGGTCCGGCAGCCATCAGACTCATGAGAACGGACCGTACAGCAAGTTCAGGACAGGTATGCATGTCTCTGTTGAGGCTTGGTGTGGACACTGTTATGTGTTGCTCATCATCACAGAGGCTGATGCCTCGTCTCCATCCTGACTGGAAGCTGTGTGTAGGCTACCCATGAGGGCACAAACAGCTTTGTATGATTTGAAAAAGCGTTGTGGCTGTAAAGGATCTTTCTGCAGCGAAGAGAGAGGAGAAACCTTAAAACTCTCAGAGTGAGGAATGTTTTCCGCAGTTGACATCTGTAAATTAGAGACTTCCGGAGTGTAACTTGGCTAAAGTGGTAAAGGAAGTTTCCTGGGAGCAACATGAGTACATCAGAATTCATTGAGGTTTGAGGTTTTAATGGAGCAAATATATTGTGAGGAAAGCAGCTCCAATATCTTGATGTTGTATGTTTAGCTTGTGATTGTGGAAAACGTTATCAGAAATGCTGCTAGTTGTCCCATAGCTATCCACAAGTTTCCGAACGTCATCTATGGTCAAAACCGGAAGCCGGTTTTGCCGGTTTGGTGGAATTGTACGTTTACGTTTCCATGGTTTTCAGTCGTTGTCATAGTAGCGGTAAACGCATGGATCTATTAACGCTGGCTTTTAACACGGATGTCAATTTGTGTGATATCCATCGTTAAAAGCTGCTGTGATGATCCATGCGTTTTACAGATTTTCATAGAAAAAAAAAGAAACAAGTCCATGCATTTACCACTACCGAAACCATGGAAACGTAAACATAAAATTCCACCGGAAGAGCAAAACCGGCAAAACAGGTTTACGTTTTTGACATTCGGAAAAAGGTGGATACTGATGTACTCATTTCACGTAGCTGTGACAAGACATAACGTATTCTCTTGTTTGCATGCAGTGATTTCCTGCTCTGTGTGTTGTGTGCATATTTGTTGTGTGTGTGTGTGTGTGTGTGTCAGACTCCTCTGAGGTCGTCTGTGTTCGCTGGAGCCCCCTCCACTCTGACCCCCCTGCTGGAGCCCTCACCTCCCTCCCCCTGGTCTTCAACCCATACCTGCATGTCCGCCCTGCATGTCAGTCCTTCAGTCCTTCAGGAACCTGTTTGACCTGTTTGCTTTAGTGAAGCAGCTAAACTCTGTATGAAGCCTCTGCTCATCATTATCAATACACTTTACTTGTTTATGATGTACCCAGGGGGCAAAGCAAAAAAACAGACACGGAGCGTTGTAAAAGGTTTGACAGCAGAAATGATATCTAGGAACTTGAAGGATTAAAACCTGGGTGGACAACCTGGTCAACTAGCTGCTGGAAAGCTACAGGGGCCAAAACCCCTTTCTGGGGTAGTTTTGCTGGCGAAATGATGTAAATGCAAATATTTAGGTACTACAATGGCATAAATAGTCATACAACTATAACATTTGGCAGAGAGTATCTTGACACATAGGGGGAGGCATGAAAAAAACGATTCTCGGGTTTGTTGCAACTCGATCTTAAGATATCACCCTCAACATCCCAAAAAAGACAAAAAAAGTACTGTTCGCCTGACAAATTCTCATGAAATGTATTATTTTTCAGCACTTTATGGAGAATATCTATGCCTAACATGTATATAGAAAACTTCCTTAATTCATAAGCTTCCATTTGAGTCCAAGATAGCCTTTCTACTAGCTACTGGAAAGCTACAGGCTGGCTCCAAACAATGAAACACCTATTGTGAAAAACCATTCTATTTCTGGTCTCCCCAAAGTGAACAGATAGATAGAGAAGACCGTTGGCCACAGCAAGTGGGGCTTTGGAGATAGAAAGGCTCTTGGACTCAAATGGAAGCTTATGAATTAAGGAAGTTTTCTATATACATGTTAGGCATAGATATTCTCCATAAAGTTCTGAAAAATAATAATTTTCATGAGAATTTGTCAGGCGAACAGTAGCCTACTTTTTGTCTTTTTTGGGATGTTGAGGGTGATATCTTGCAACAAACCCCAGAATCTTTTTTTCATGCCTCCCCCTATGTGTCAAGATACTCTCTGCCAAATGTTATAGTTGTATGACTATTTATGCCGTTGTAATACCTAAATATTTGCATTTACATCATTTCACCAGCAAAAAGACCCCAGAAAGGGGTTTTGGCCCCTGTAGCTTTCCAGCAGCTAGTTGACCGGATTGTCCACCCAGGTTTTAATCCTTCAAGTTCCTAGATATCATTTCTGGTGTCAAACTTTTACAATGCTCCGTGTCTGTTTTCCAAAAAACTGGGATTTTGCCCCCTGGGTAATGTATGGAGTGAGATGTATGTGGGCACCAGAATCGGCGTTGGTGTGGATCGTCTGTTGTCTCACCATTGTAGCTGCAATGAGGCTGAGGCTCAGGCTGCCTCGTTTGAGTGTTAAAAAGGCTGAAGTTTTACATGAAGAACTGCAAGACATGACATGACTCCCAATGATCTCCAACAGAGACTAGGAAATAGTTTGATGTGGACAAAGCTCTTTGTCTTTGGCTGAAGCCAGAAAGCCTCAGTTTTCTCTACAGCTGTTTGTGGGCAGTGCTTTTTCATCATGATGAATTCTATTACTCAATTCATTAATACACAAATGATTTATGTTTTTTATCCATTCAGTCTGGGTGATTGACAAATCACCTTTACCATTTGGCACTTTTATTTTAACCTTCAGGGCCCATCAGGGACATTTTTGTCCTTTTTGGCAACATTTTTATCTTCTTTTGGCTACCATTCTGTCTGTGTTGGTGATAGTGACACAACTTTTTATACTGAAGCTTTTCTCATGACAAACTGTTGATGTCAAGTTGTGATTTTTTTTAACAGGGCAGTAGAACACAGTGAAACAAATTCGGGAAAAAAATGTCCACTTCTGAAAAACTCTAACAGATTAATATTTTTTTCTGCTTTTTTTTCTTTTGCATAAATCTCTTAAACCACTTCTCCTCTGTCCAAAACTACCAAATATTCAATAATTCTGTGGATTTTAACCCTTGAAATGCCAGTTTGATTCCTTGATGTCACTGGCATGCCTGTATTTCCCAAAGGCAGGCCTATATAATGGGAAAATAGCACTATCTGCTGGTAAACTGTAAAAATGGAAAATCTAAGTACTTTTCTTCAAATCTAAACCCTAACATCACAGAATGCATGATTGTTTTTTTTTGTATAAACAATTAGATTAAAAATGTGGTTTAATGGGAGTCAATGGGAGGCAAATTTATAAATCTGCCGCCACAGAAAAACTAATGACACTACAAAGCCAATATTTTGAGGAAATCTTGACCTATCAAAGACAGGTTTTTTTTTTTTTTTTTAAATCCCCCAGTCACTTGACATTTGTTTTTCAGGAAATAGCTTTTCATTTATTACCTGTGGAGGTTAAACTTCAATGAGAGGCATCAGCAGCAGCGTCATGATACAGTGCAATGAGTGCAACACCACAATCATGACAATGTGATACAGATTATCTTCAAGGAAATGAAGCGTAGGCTACTTATGAGAATTTTTATTCCAACTCTTTGTGTGGAAATAATAAACTGTTTGACGTTTCCCTCCCTTTGCAGAACTGAGTGACGTTTGGTCCGTCTCCAGTGTCCCCGTCCGGCCGGATTTACAGAGCACACCCAACTCACCCAGCAGCCCTCACCTGCCCACCATCACAGAGGAGTAACGGCAGAGAGGACAGAGAGAGAGAGGCATGATAGAAAAAAGGGATTGCTCAGAGAGAAAAAGATATATATATATATAAAAAAAGCTGCAAGTCTTGAGCATTTCTTCAGTTAGAATTCAAACACATTCTTGGTTCTTGAACTCAATTCATCAAACACATGTTGCTAAGTTTGTATAATCTTTTTTTCCCCAGTGAAGCCCTGAGAAAACAGAAATGCACCATGTCACTGATCATAACTGTTGTGTCTGTCTTTGAACAACCTTCAAATAAAAGAGAAAAGACAATGGGGACATTCAGAGATTAGGACAAAGTGACCAAAAGCAGACATGACTGTCTCACAGGTTGACCTGAACCAGACCTCATCAGTACCAGACCTGAGGGATCCTGGACCTGAGCCCAGTATGAGGCCACCTTCTTTACTACAGTATAACCTCATCAATGCCATTGACAACAGTTCTGTGTCTTCTCATTCGCCACCAGCTGAGCAAGATGTCAAAGAAGCTAAACCTCAAAGAAGGAAGAAAACAATGAACATAATATATGATGTGTGTGTGTGTGTGTGTACACACAACTGTAGTAGCACATGAGTGGCTTTCACTCCCTCCCCGTCTCATGTTTGTTGATAAAAACAAGGTTTAAGAGAAAGCTCTGATGCTGGTGGACACTCTGCAGAGCAGGAGACAAGTGGACATGATGAAAGGGACTCCTACATCCTCTGTACAAATTCCACATTTTCATTTCCAGCTGCACTGATGTCAGGTGCATCTGGATCTCTGTGTCTTGAGTTGTTGGATGTGATGTGTGAACTGAACTGAACAGAACGCTGTTTAACTGACAGGATGAATGTAAACCTGAGGCTTGAGAAGGTGTTGTTAGTTTAAATACTTCTGTTACTAAAGTGAATGTATTATCAAGCAGGGCCAAATATTTAGGCTGGGTCTTTTCACTTAGGCTGCCGGTCTGTGCCAAATGTCATGTGAGCTGCTCTAAATAAAGATGAGAAACCACCAGACCTTCAACTCTTTTACAAGGCTGCCGATGCAGCATCTGCCTTCTTCATACATGGACACCATTCTTTCAGGAAGTGGAACTGCACTGATGTCCAAACTGGTTTGATTTGTTGTCTCAACCTCTCAGTTGTTCAGTCCAGGAGGTTGGGGTTGACAGGTTTCTGCTGCAGGAGGGTAGAAAAGGTTCTAAATTCTGTCGTAGGAATGAAATTTAGAATGTGTGTAAGTAAAAAAAAATCTGTATTTATCAAACGTGCGGACACCGGTCGTACGCACACTAGTAATTAAAAAGTGATGATAAATCCCACCTGTTCCTAACTACCATGGTTAGGGTCATTTGCATTCAGAAACGCCTCCAATTGACCATATATGGTAGCAACAATCCCTTTAATAATGCGTGAATGGATTTCTTTCCCCACACCAAAATCATGGCAAAGAGGGCGGAGAAGAGGAGTTTCTCTGATACCGAGATTGACGTACTTGTAGGAGAAGTTGAATCAAACCAAAAAATACTGTTTGGAACACTAAATGCAGGTGTGACCAACAAAAGATAAAATGCTGCGTAGGAGAAAGTAACAACTGCTGTTAATTCTGTTGGGTCAGAGGAAAGATCACTGTGAAATAAAAAAGCTGTCTTTTATATGAAGGTAGGTTTGTGTCTTTATTCTTCAATCAAAAAATATATTTTCAATTAAAAAAACCTTCTTTTCAATCAAAGAAAAAGTGTTTTTTTTTTTTGATTGAATAATAAAGACACAAATCTACCTGCATACTTTTATAGCTTGTCACACCAATCATTCAAAATGTCTGCTAAATTACTAATTGAGAATTTTTTTAAAATTAGGAAACAGGGAACATGTGTGAAGTTTGACATTGCTGAACACAATCTCCCCAATACGTGATGAGGTTTTCAAAATAAAGTAAATACTCGTTTAAACTGACTCCATTTGAAAATAACTTTACTCTGAAATATTGGTGGAATTCAAAGTTAATCAATCATTTAAAATATAAACACTTTAAGAATTAATTCTCTGGAATCAATCTTAGTTCAGTGATGGTATAGATTATTAAACCACTCAGTGACCTTCTTAACATAGAAGAATAGCCCTGATGCCTGGGTTGAAGTATTCAGAGGTATAATAACATGATACTCAATCTTATCTGTCCAACTCAGAGGTTAAGGGTGTGAATAGTGCCCAGTGAAACTTACCATATAACTAAGATCTTTTAGACGAACTTAGTTCAGGGATGGCAGATATAGACTTAAACTATTCAGTGACCTTCTTAACATAGAAGAACAGCCCAGACACCTAGGTTGAGATATTCAGAGGTCATAAAATATAACTCAATGGTTAAAGGACATGATACTCAATCTTTTCTATTCAACTCAGAGGTTAAGGGTATGAATGTTACCAAATGAAACTTACCATATAACTAAAGACCAAATAAATATCCAATAACAGATTCTTAACTATTTAGAACAAAGTCTCTATAAGGCAATATTAGAAATGAAGGGTTAACATTCCAGTTTATTGTGATGTACAAAATGAACAAATTATAGCTAATAAGAAACAGATAATGCAACACACTCGATGTGTGGGAGCAGATCAACTCAAAGTGAGGTTCTTGCTCTTTCCCTTAAGTATCCAACCAGAACAGAAACACCTCTAATTCACATAACAATCGGGACTTTGCATGAAGACACCATTCGCATCTGGAGACCTTTGCTCATCAGGGAGTCTTTTCATATGACAATGTTTCAGAGACAACATTTCAGGGTGGGGGTCTGCCAGCAGCCATGAAGAAAAGCACACTGTGTGTGCATGTGTATGAAAGTGTTTCAGTAGTGTGTGAGTCTGTCATTTCTCTGTAGTGTACTGTATGTGAAAACATTTCACTTGTATGTGTGTGAGGTTTTTTATGAGTGTTGTCACGATACCAACATTTTGGTACCGGTATCGGTACCAACATGTTTTTCGATACTTTTCGATACTTTTCGGTACTTTTCCACATAAAAAGAGAACACAAAAAATGTCATTATTGGCTTTATTTTAATAGAACAATGTTGGACCATAAAACAGGAAATCAGTAAACAGTTACTGCTGCTGCAGGATTAACATTCCATCTATATTAATCTGAACTCTTCCTAAATTAAAAAATGTCTGTTTAAAAATGAACATCAACTTGTTTTCTTTGCATTATTTGAGGTCATCTTTTTTTGTTATTTTGACCAGTTGTAATTTTTGGGAGAAATTGTTATCAGTAGTTTATAGAATGAAACACAAATGTTCATGTTACTCAAACACACACCTATTGTTTCCCATATGTAGACCAAATTGATTCTGTTCCCCCCACCCCCATCAACGCAATATCGTTCCGTTAATTCATCTCTGCGTAGCGCTGCCTCGCCGTGCTCACTCACTCACAGAGAGAGAGAGAGAGAGAGAGAGAGAGAGAGAGAGAGAGAGAGAGAGGGAGAGGGAGAGAGACAGAGAGACAGAGAGACACAGAGAGAGAGAGAGAGAGAGAGAGAGAGAGAGAGAGAGAGAGAGAGAGAGAGAGAGAGAGAGAGAGAGAGAGAGACAGAGAGAGCATGCAGCCAGTGGTGATCCGCGGTAAAAACAAAACTTATTAACGAGGCTGTAGCGGCCGTCTCTCTCTCGCGCGCGGCGCACACACACAAACACAGGCACATGGACAGGTGGCGCTGTAACGGTAATGATAAAAAGCACCTTGCTTCGTTTGTGACTCGCTCTCTCGCTCCTCGCGGCTCAAATTACAATGCGGCGACTTCACGCGGCGACGTCACCGCTGCCGGCGGCGCAGAATGAAAGTACCGGTCCCATCTAAGCGCAGTATGGTACCGTTTTAAATGCGTTAGTACCCCGGTACCAATCTAGTACCGGTATACCGTGCAAGCCTATAATCCTGAATAATGTATGTACTGTAGCTAACATCTGACAGAGGTAGAGGAGCCGGTCTGGTCTGAGCCAGCCGGGTCTGGTCTGGGCCAGCTGGCTTGGTGGGCGGAGGCTGAGGCCGTCTCATCTGATCCAGTCGACCCCCCAGGACCCAAGTGCCTACACATACATACTACTATACATACATAAGGCAGACACACACTTACTATCTAGAGACAAATAAGTTATTTGATGTTATCCTCATGTTTTACAAAATGTGGTACTTGATTAAGAAGATGGACAGGAGCATCTGTAGGAAATAAAGAAAGCCAAATGATATATTAAATAATTCTCTTTATTTGATGGCTGCTTACTTAACATTAGTGGTGTGTATTTAAAGTTCTAGTTGGTTATCCTGTTCAGAAACACGTTTTGTTACACTGGGTGAAATGGTCCTTCTATCCTGAGAGTAATCAATACATTATGTATTCAGAAATAGGAAGGAAAAATAATCAGACCTCTGTGGCAGCTGCAGGACTGACACAACTCTGACCAATCCATGCTTTTCACTCTGAAAAGGAAAAACCAATCAGATGCCTTCATGTCTAGTTCTGCCTACGCCCAATCAAGCTGCCCTCTCTCTCCCTCCTCCCGCTTGCACGACCAGAGTCTTCACCCACGTCCGCGGAAAAGTGAAGGTGTGGCTTCAGAGAGCAGTCTGAGGAAAGGAAGTGGACTTTTCCAACCCTACTTCTGTCAGAAGAAGTAAATGTATGAAATGTTTTCTGTGTTGCAGCTTCTCAGATGGAATGATTGGTCCCAGTGTGTTTGTTCATAATCTGCAGTACAGGTTAATGTTTGTAGTTTGATTTGACAGATTTTCAAAATGTTTACGGCAAATAATTGATTTTTTTTTTTAAGAGTTTTTTTATTTTTACAATGCATATTTGCATTTAAAGAGTTGAAATAAAAGTGATCTAACAAACTCACAAGACAACAAAAAATTCAAGGCTAAACGTCACTCCTGAAGGAGAACCCAGATAGATTACAACGGTGCCACAATGAAAGAAAGTCATTGTGTTCTTGTACTTAAAGGGATAGTATTATTTTTTAAAGTGGGGTTGTATGATCTACAAATAGCCCCTACAAATAGTACTTTAATTGCAGTAGAAGACTCTCTGCACTCCTCCCGTTAGCAACGCCAGCCCATAGCCCTGCCCAGAGATTTACAACATACAGTGTTGTGAACAGACCCAAAGAAACGGCCTATTTTCACGGCCTAAAAGAGGTTTTACCTGAAAAAAAAAACACACAGTTCCATTGTTCGCTATAATATAATTTTTTTGCAGCCGTTCAAAGTGCAGGAAAAACGCAGTTTTTATTTGGACCTAACCAACTCACGTATCCCTCCGCCCAGGGTTAGCACCCACCGATCAGCAGTTGGTTAGGTCCAAATAAAAACTGTGTTTTTCCTGCACTTTGAGGGGCTGGAAAAATTATATTATAGCAAACAATGGAACTGTGTATTTTTTTTTTTTAGGTAAAAACCTCTTATAGGCTGTTTCTTTGGGTCTGTTCACAACACTGTATGTTGTAAATCTCTGGCAGGGCTATGGGCTGGCGTTGCAAACGGGAGGAGTGCAGAGAGTCTTCTACTGCAATTAAAGTACTTAGGGGCTATTTGTAGACCATACAACCCCACTTTAAAAAAAAATGCTACCATCCCTTTAAGTCTTCTCTAAGTAGACTCTACAATAACGTGACCAGTAATATGGATGTTTCTTAGCAAACAGGACAATTTTAAGCAAGTGTGACATTAGTACACCTTCATCAGCAATTTATCTGAGACATTTGAACAACAGTGAAAAATGATGCTAATTATGGTAGCACTGGGCAAAAGGACATTTTAATCCAGGGTCCAGTTAGTATATTGTAACATTTTAGCTGCATTACGAGGTTTTCAACACCAGATTATGTGTTGGAAGTGAATGTCTTCACCTCAGCAGCTGCACCTCACAGGATGCTGGGTAAGGTAGTCTCGGCAGAAATAGAAAAACAATTACAGAATGAAATGTAAAATTGATGATATTAATATCATGAATCCAGTATAAAACAAACACAAAACTCATAATTAAACCAGAACCAAACCAGACCATACATAGCAAATACAGATGTGCTTCTAGTATCTCACATTAACATAGAATTTTAAATAAATTAGTTCATCTGTTAATGCATAAAGTTACACCCGAACAAGAATCAGAATTTCATTTCCCAGCCTGTGATGAATAAAGTGTCTCTTATCTTGTGGAAGGGATTTTGTAGAATATTGATGCTTGATGATAGGCAGATGCAGGCAGATGCCTAAGACAAACAATTCAAAGTACTTCAGGTTCAAAGACAAAAGAACAGGCAATACAGACCCTTGTTTGCTTTTCCCACGGTTTTCTGACAAAACAATTACAACCCATTTCATTTCTGAGAAAGAACGAAAACTCAACAAACTCTTGATTTCAAGACACAGAAAGAACAAGTGATGATCTGTGACGATCACACACACTCAGTGATTGGTCGTGTCATACAAGTGATGTTGGGACAGAATCCAGAAGAATCCAGTTTAAGCTTTGAAATGTGTAAATGGTAAAGTTAGTGTGGTCCTGTCAGACTGTTGGAACTCTTTCTGGTTCAACAGGGTTTTTGAGTCTTACTGTTAAGTTCACTCATCACATTTTGTCTTTTGTCTGTCCCTCAGCTGAACAAAGTAATAATTCTATGTAACTTCATGAATCCATGAATTTGACCTGAACACAGATAAACAGCATAAACTGATCAACTAAAATCAAAAGTGCCTGTTGTGAGTGGATGATAACTGATGCAGCACAATCCAGACATACCGTACTTGTAGTTTATTGATGTGTGACATCCCATGATACATAGAAGTTATTACTAATGGTACTGTATGTGCTACAGCTGAACATTAAAGGCTTTTTAAAGTGATAGTTCACCCAAAATTCAAATTTCACTCATTATCTACTCACCCTCATGTCGACTAAGGGCTGTGAGAATTTTCAGAGTCCTCCGTCCCTTCTCTGAGTTACGGGGGGGTCCGCGCAGCAGTATTTGTCCATATAATGGTTGTCAATGGATACCAACTTTCTTCGTCCAAAAAGACACACCAAAAAACATCCAGATACCTCCATACTGCTCGTCTGTAATGTCCCTCTTGTATTGAAGCCCCGACATGAGAAATTGTTCTGATAAAAATTAAATAAGTCTATATTTTAATCTTGTTTGTAGCGGAAGCTCCCAGTGTCTCAGTTCACTGCTCTTCCTGTGTCAGTGCAAATCGAACAATTTCTCATGTCGGGGCTTCAATACAAGAGGGACATTACAGACGAGCAGCATGGAGGTATTTGGATGTTTTTTGGTGTGTCTTTTTGGACGAAGAAAGTTGGTATCCATTGACAACCATTATATGGACAAATACTGCTGCGTGGACCCCCCCCTAACTCAGAGAAGGCACGGAGGACTCTGAAAATTCTCACAGCTCTTAGTCAACATGAGGGTGAGTAGATAATGAGTGAAATTTGAATTTTGGGTGAACTATCCCTTTAATAATATATATATATATATATATATATATATATATATATATATATATACTGTATATATATATTTTTTTTAACTGTGAGCTCTTCTACAGCTGCAGATTCCTTGTTAACATGCTAAAGCTGCAGAAAAATGTCCCACTATTGTGGTAAGTGCAACATTATGTATTAGGTATTGGATACAGCCAAGCCACCAACCACAGGGACTAGAAGTCTTGTCAGTCTCTTTCAAAATAAGGGAATAGGACAAAGAAACACATTTCATCTATAAGAGAGGATGTGGACCAAAACCTCTGACAAATAAAAAACACTGATGCTAAATCTGTAGACAGGACATGAACTCACTGTCCAGAGCCTGGTCATGCACTCAGTCCAAACCATTGTAACAAAACACCACACTAGATAGTGTCAGTGACAGTCCTTTAATGATCCCTCCATTTGTTACCATACCCACCATGACCTCTGGACAGAAATGTCCACCTATAGTGAGAGACATTTAACATCAGTTACTCCCAAAATATTTGTGATACATTTAAGGCTGGGTCTTGACTCAACATGAAAATCACTTTTGACATGGGTTTCAAAATGATTTAACCCCTTCCTGGCCAGTTGTTTTAGCTGCAAAAACACATGATTTCTCATACTACGTTTTTATTTTAGTATTTTTTTTATTCCTGACTATATTCTGAAGGTTTTTACAGAGGGGATTGTCGATATATCATTCATCCAACATTTTATTCCAAAAAAAAACAAAAAACAAACAAAAAAAAAAAACAGATTTTTTTTTTTACGGCTGGTGACAATATTTACTCATTTACAGAGTGATAAAAAGAGATATCCAAAACCCCCTCTGTGAAAACTTCTGACTCTAATGTGTCAACAAAATAAAACAAAGTGGCTTTATCCATTGTTCAGATTTCAGTTCTGGAAATGTATGCAAATTAGCGCATATTTCATCAGATATTGCCTCATTTACATATTTAAACATAAAATCTGACAAAACTTGTAATAGAAAAGATATTTGTCTTAATGTCAGTGATAAACTTGGGAAGTTTCATGGTGATATCTGTTAGTTAAATTTTTTAGCTTAAAATACATAAAAAAAAAACCCATAGGTGGAAGTGGACATTTTTGTAAAAATGCATTACGAGTCCAAAAAATGGACTTTCATCCTAAAACTCGGGACATCCAGAGTTTACCCAGAGATACACCTCCTTGACCTTTCATTTGACCGTGGGGAGTTGGGAAAGTGTGAGAGGTGGACAAAAATGTCCAGGGGTCATCTGAGGGTTCCAAACCTCGAAGCAATGAACAGCTGCTGCCACTTGGGGTCACTGCAACATTCATTATACATGCAACATTAGAGCAGAGAGTCTCTAGTCAGAGGATGTTCATCAGCGTGTCTGACCACAGAGACGTCCACCTGCAGCTGTCAGAGGTAGTCGTCTTCACTAGATGGCTCATCACTATCATCATAGGTGTAGTTGTCGCGGTAACGGTTGCTGGGGCCTTCTCCGGGATCGTTGCTGCTGGGAGGTGAACTCCTCGACCCTTCTAAACTAGCAGAAGGACTGCGACTCATCCTCCACAGCTGGTGGGCGAAGGTCCGACCCCAGCTGCAATGTTGGCCAATAGGCCGCAAGAGCCGGATGAGCTCGGTGGCCTCCTGCCAATAAGAAGTTCACTTGCTGTGGCCCCGCCCCGAGCGCTGCTTGTTCATGGTGGTTAACATCTGACTGATGTAGGAGGTCAACAGGTCGTCCATCTTGTAGCCCTGCAGGTCAGGTGCACACACACACACACACACACACACACACACACACACACACACACACACACACACACACACACACACACACACACACACACACACACACACACACACACACACACACACACAGAATCACAACTGTTTTTTTTGCCAAGAGCAGTAAAGGTCAGTTTACAGCCCCAGGAACTTGTCTTAGTGTCGAGTGCAAACATAAAGGTACCAAAAATAGTTTAAAGAGATAGTTCATCCAAAATTCAAATTTCACTCATTATCTACTCACCCTCATGTCGACTAAGAGCTGTGAGAATTTTCAGAGTCCTCCGTACCTTCTCTGAGTTACGGGGGGGTCCGCGCAGCAGTATTTGTCCATATAATGGTTGTCAATGGATACCAACTTTCTTCGTCCAAAAAGACACACCAAAAAACATCCAAATGCCTCCATGCTGCTCGTCTGTAATGTCCCTCTTGTATTGAAGCCCCGACATGAGAAATTGTTCCGAAAAAAATTAAATAAGTCTATATTTTAAGCTTGTTTGTAGCGGAAGCTCCCAGTGTCTCAGTTCACTGCTCTTCCTGAGAGATTTGCACTGACCGGCGGAACATTTGGATGTTTTTTGGTGTGTCTTTTTGGACGAAGAAAGTTGGTATCCATTGACAACCATTATATGGACAAATACTGCTGCGCGGACCCCCCCCGTAACTCAGAGAAGCCACGGAGGACTCTGAAAATTCTCACAGCTCTTAGTCGACATGAGGGTGAGTAGATAATGAGTGAAATTTGAATTTTGGGTGAACTATCCCTTTAAAGGGAGGGATAAATATAGAATTAAAAATGTAAACAAAATAAAATAAAATAGAATGAATTCAAATATTATAGTGCAAAAGATACGCATACACTATATGCAAAACAAATACGCATATACTATAAATATGCATATACTATATAAAAAATAGTGTGTGTGTGTGTGTGTGTGTGTGTGTGTGTGTGTGTGTGTGTGTGTGTGTGTGTGTGTGTTCCACCCACCAGCGAGGTCTCACACAGTAGTTTGCTTCCTCTGACCAGGTTGCCAATGGTGATGTGGAAGTAGGTGTTCCCACTGCTCCAGTTGGAGATTTTGGTGAAGGGGTGTGTGGTCAGAATGTCCTGCATGTCACACAGAGAGAGATTAAAGGGATAGTCCTTTTTTTTTTTGGAAGTGGGGTCGTATGAGGTACAAATGGCCACGAAGTGAAATATCTCTGCTCTGACTCAGCGTAGAACCAAGTATCACCAGCAACTGCACCAACAGTGCAGTTGCTGGTGCAACTGCACTGTTGTTCTCTGAGTTGACAGAACTACTGCAGAACAGGAGACAGGTCTATATTAGGAAACTAATAGCTCCAGGTTGAATTTACCTGGAATTGTCCTTTAAGGAAATTTACATTTGAGGGGGGGAAAAAAACAGTGAAAAAAAAAAAAATGAAAGAAAAAAAAAAAAAGTTTATTCAACCACAAATTTTGGACCCCCTGTTGAAGATCTCTGTGTTATGGTCAGCTGAGATATCATTTGGATTTACCTCTCAAAGTTTGAAATGAGCCTTGACAAAGTGTCATCAGTCAGACTAACTCAGGCACATACCTTGGTCTTGGGGTCGATGAGACTGACTCCATGCTTGTTGATGGCTATCAGCAGGATCTCTGGGTAGTTGGGCTCAGTGGTTTGCTGTGGACAGAGAACAAATATTCAGGCACTGATCATCTGTCACATACGAAGCAGTAATATTTAACTTATGTGACAAAATGACACTGAAGTCAAGATGTTTTGCTAACAAAACAAAACAAAGATAAAATGCAGCAAAGCAAGAAAAGCACTGAGACAAATGAGTGAGGGCTGCAGAAGAAATGACTTTTACCTTGACCTCAAAGAAAGCAGAGCCAAAAGTCGGCCATTTGTAGATGATCTTTAAGAATATCAGTTTGGCCTCTTCCCTTGATTTACCGGCCTGCTTGTTGAAGTATGCAACCACAGACTGCAATTATAACACACACACACACACACACACACACACACACACACACACACACACACACACACACACACACACACACACACACACACACACACACACACACACACACACACACACACACACACACACACACACACACACACACACACAAAATATAAAACATATTCTGGTTTGTTTAACACTTTTTGTTCATGTGTTCTCTCATAATTAAAGGGACAACGAGGAGTTTTGGAAAAGCAAAGTGTTTTCCCACTACATTTATGAGCCTCCGTGCACCGTGAAATTATTTGACCGGCGCAAGACAGACTCATGTTTTCATTCATCAAGAATTAAAGTCAGAGGTTGGAAGACGATCACATACCATCGTAGTTCTGACCATAAAGGGCGATTCGGCGGCGTTATTCTCATTACTCGCCACAAAACCGAAAGTAAGGAAATGCTGGTCGGCTCGCCCAGCATTTCCCCCACCACTAATAATAACTAGGGCTGGGACTCGATTAAAAAAATTAATCGAATTAATCAGAGGCTTTGTAATTAATTAATCGCAATTAATCGCATTTTAATCGCATATAAATATTTGACCTGAGAACAGTGAGAAGCATTTTTTTTCCAATGGATTTGAGTATACCATTGAATGACTGAATACATAAGCTTAAGCATTCAAGGTGGTACTTAACCAAGACCAACAGACTAGGGATGCAAATTATCGATTAATTCATTCATCGATATTTGATACATACAGATTAAATGGTCTTTCCTTCCAATACACTATGATGATTACTGTAGTATTTAACTAGGCTACTTAAATCACAGTAGCATAAACTGATTTGTTGAACTCAGCCTGATGTAAACATTAATAAAACTCAGTAACCAATCACACAGGCAGCTCCATGTTGTCCCTGTGTGGTGTTCAGGGACAGGTCAGGACAGTCTGAAGACAGAGCTCTGAGGGTGAAGTCCTATCATAATGAGATGAGATGCACCTGTGACAGTGACAGGTCATAGATATAGCGCTGCAGCTGAGTAATTAGCGCTATATAGCGCATTTAGCGTGCGCCCGTGTCTGTGTATCTATGTGCAGGCAGAGATCAGAGATGGTGTTTTAAATAACCATGCTAGCGTTTCACCAGCTCTCATCTCTGCCAGTCAGCCTCTCAAACTGCCGCCTCTCTCGCGTGCGGGCGCACCGCACGTAGACACATGTGAGAAAAAAAAAAAAAAAAAAAAAAGTTTAATAAGTGCAATTAAAATGTGTTAATTTTTTTTAACGCGTTAATTTTTGTGTAGTTAATTAATCGTAATTAATGCGTTAAAGTCCCGGCCCTAATAATAACAAAATAACGATAGAGACAAAACGATATATTTATTGAAAATGGAGCCATTAACAAGTGTGGGTAATGTAGATTCATCCACATTAATATGAGACTTTTTTATTGTCGCGGAATTTTTCGTTCTGCCGACGGAGAAACTCCTCATTGTCCCTTTAAGATGACTTTCTACTGTGTAGACAGATTCATGAAAATAAGGACATTGACTGGTACTGTGTATTTGTGTATAAGTATAGAAATAAATACATAAATATAAAAGGAAAAAGTAAATAAATTTTAAAAAAGACATAATAATTTAAAAAAAGACATTAGTTTTGCAGGTTTACCCTTTTCCAGTCATCAGGTGACATTTGACGAATAAGATCTTGAGGAACCAGCTCCCGAAGCATCTTGGGAATTGTAGGAAAGTGGGATTTGTCATCCTCAAACTTGACACGGTAGATAAGTGCTGCAAGTTGGAAGACCTCTTCTCGGGTGCACTTATGGTAGCCACGGAGGTATTTAGGCAACTCCTGAGTCAAAAATTTGAAAAAAGAGGAATAGCATATTATAATTGAAAAAACCTTGGATGAGTGTGTGTGTCAGCTGAAACTAAGGTGAGGTGAAGTGCAGGGTTTCTCAGTGGAAACAGCATCAAACTGACCTGGTAGTAGTGGAAGATGAAGTCTGCAAACGAGTCCTTTCCTGGAACTGTGCTGGTCCACAGCTTCTTCATGAAGAACACCTGATAGGTCAGAGAGGGAATGATACCTGTACGGTGGAAGAGAAGAGTCATTTACACTCTGCTGGAATATTAGTAACTTGGCCTCAGAAATCCTGTTGTTGTGTCTGAACTATTCATTTCGTTTTTTCCCCACCCTCTGTTGAACAAACTTGAATTAGCACTTAGCACTTCTGAATGTAACAAACACTGTTTTTCTTAAAAACTAAATACAGACCATCAGAAATGTTTTGTTTATGGGCTTCTACTCATATGTGTTGGTGACTGTGTCTGCAGAGCCACGCCCCTCTTCCTGTAGTTTGATGTTTTGGTGTAGTCAGGATGTTTCTGGGTGGAGTCAGTGTGTTTTCCGCAGGTAAAGTTGGGCCTATATTTTACTTTTATACAGTCAGTCACCACTGAAAGAAGTTGTGCGCTCGCAGCAGTCAGATAATCGGATAATCGGTAAAGTTAATCATTTCACTTAATGTGGCCATGAATACATTAATTTAGATGTTTCGCCAGTGTTGCCCAAACGCAAATCTTGAATAAGTCTACGATGTTTTCACATTTAAAAAGGTCTTTGTTGTCTTTGTACAGAGACAATATGAGATTTGCTTGTAGCTACAGCACCTAAAAAACCCACTATTTCCATACGCACAAACACACACTTGTATTCTATAATTTCGATCAGTGAAATATAAGAAAACAAGATGAAAATACAATTTAAAATGACAGAACTTGTTGCTCTAGTTTATTTATAAAGCTTCATATTTAAAAGTAGCGCAAGAGCTGTCAGAAATTAAAAGCAGCTCCTCTCTTGTCATATTTACAGCAACACTGTTGCTTCAGGCTCATACTATATCGCTCATACTCTCCATTAAAGCAGAAGTAAGCGATCCGGTCGTTTTGGCTAATGCTGCGTTCCAGGCAGGCTTTTGAAACCGTAAATTACAGCTTCAAGTCACAACTTACGATTTTGTAGCGTTCCAGGCAACCCACTCGTGTTTTTCCGACCTGTTTTACCGGTGAAAGTCACTATAACGGCCACTCGTAACTTCCGACCCGTGAACTCGTACCAGATCGAACTGGTACCACTTCACAGGTCGGAAAAACACGAGTTACGGGTTGCCTTGAACGCACCATAACAGTCCTCGTCCCTACGTCACCACATTCACGCGCATCCCTTGGCTGCACACACAGCCCTGCATGCCGTTCTCTCTCCTCATTGGATAAAAACTGTAGGATACGAGAAAAGTTTTCTCCTCGGCTCAGAGCAGAGCAGAGGGACTGAGAGACCCGTGTTTCAGTCCAAACACTCTATGTAAGTGATTGCTGTCGGAAGATATAACTATTTAAGACTTATATTAACACAAAAATATCACTCACTTCTGCTTTAAAACAACCTGCTGCTCTTGGCTGAAATCAGCCCGTTGTCGCTCCATTCATCATATGACGCCAAACGCCTCCTTTGATGTGAACACGCACAGAGCATGAAGCTGAGAGCCGGACTTAACAAACCAAGTTGATAACCAGCTTCGTAGCACCGTGGTAACTCTGACCGGGGCTGGAGGTTTAGTTGAGCTGCATCATGAACACAAAGCCTGGCCATGTTGAGCCTCCTGAATGTTGTGTTTACAAACTGCAACTAACAAATCTCCAGACTCTACCTTTAAACTAAGAAAATGTGTACAGCACAACTTCGATTAAATGGGTTCATTCAGAACAGCAAAGACCTACACATTACAAGAACATGATGCTCATGTCGGCCAATCGACTGTCAACTTTCTGTTTACAGGCAAATCTGTTTTTATGTGTTCAGAAACTAAACTGACACCAACTCCGTAGGAGAATACACAAAGATTCTCAGTGGGGTTCAGGTTCAGGTTCAGGTCTGGACTCTGGTCACATTGGACCACATTTCTTCCTTGAAGATGATGGTTCCCCACTCTCCTTCCAGTTTCAATAGTACGTTGGACAGTTCTTAACCCTCTCAACAATCTCCTTAGATGTTTTATTTGCTTGATGCCATTCATTTGACCCTTCTGAAACAGATTAACATTAGGGGTGGGAGAAAAACTCGATTCACATAAATATCGCAATATCTTTTTTGACGATTTTTAAAACTATTTTTTTTTGAAAAAATCTTTTTTTTTTTTTTAAATCTTTTTTTTTTTTGAAAAAATCTTTTTATTTATTTATTTTTTTTGATATTGTGCAATGTGCGTTTGTTAGCCTTTTTTTTTTTACATACAGAGAGTACAGGTTTTGAAAAGGGTTTAAGTTCACTTTATAATGCAGTATGTTAATTTATAGGCTCCTACAGTATTTGTGTGCAGATAAATGTTAAAAATGCAGACTAAAAATCGAGAGAATCGGCAATATAGTAGAATCGCAATTTAAATCTAATTGCCATCCGATCCAATCGTAGAAGAATCGAATCGGGAGAAAAGCATATCGTCCCAGCCCTAATTAACATCTTTTCCACAACCACAGGATGCGTCTTCCGACAAGGTTGACTCCGTTAGGGTTAAATAACTTTTTGCCAGCAGAAACATAATCATCCATGCAGTAATTATCCAATGGGAGGCTCTTTTTTTTGGACAGGCCGTGTATCTTTGCTGCTATAAACAGATGCTGGTACAAACCGTCTTTAGCTGGTCGAGATTTCTTAATCCAGTCAGTCAAATGTCTGACAAAGTCAAAGAAGAAATCTCCCTCTGGGACACTTATCACCTGGAGAGAGTCCACACACATTCACACACATCAGCTTACTGTAATGCAAATTCATCAATGAAGTCATTATAGTATCACTATCATTTACCTATTTAGATGTGAAATTTAAAGGGATAGTTCACCCAAAATTCAAATTTCACTCATTATCTACTCACCCTCATGTCGACTAAGAGCTGTGAGAAGTTTCAGAGTCCTACGTTCCTTCTCTGAGTTACGGGGGGGTCCGTGCAGCAGTATTTCTCCATATAATGGTTGTGAATGGATACCAACTGTCTTTGTCCAAAAAGACACACCAAAAAACATCCAAATACCTCCATGCTGCTCGTCTGTAATGTCCCTCTTGTATTGAAGCCCCGACATGAGAAATTGTTCCGAAAAACATTAAATAAGTCTATATTTTAAGCTTGTTTGTAGCGGAAGCTCCCAGTGTCTCGATTCACTGCTCTTCCTGTGTCACCGGCGGAACAATTTCTCATGTCGGGGCTTCAATACAAGAGGGACATTACAGACGAGCAGCATGGAGGTATTTGGATGTTTTTTGGTGTGTCTTTTTGGACGAAGAAAGTTGGTATCCATTGACAACCATTATATGGACAAATACTGCTACGCGGACCCCCCCGTAACTCAGAGAAGGAACGGAGGACTCTGTGGACTGTGAAAATTCTCAGAGCTCTTAGTCGACATGAGGGTGAGTAGATAATGAAATTTGAATTTTGGGTGAACTATCACTTTAAGACTGTACATTTAAGACTAGAAAAATGAAAGAATAAAAGGACAAACTTTGATAAAAGAAGGTCTGACAAGAGTAACAGCAGAAAAACAACAGACACAAAACAGGATTGGAATGTCCTAGTTCAGACCTTGTCTGAGATCTTGACGAAGAGGCTGAAGCCCTCAGGAGACTTCAGCAGCAGCCTGGTTGAGATATTCTGGCAGAAGTCCTTTGCTTTGGTGCTGGACTCCACTTCAAATGCCTGCATGTTTCACATAAATATTGAATACAAAAAAAACTCAATTTTTCAAACTACACTTCCTCAGTATTAATTATGTTTGTGTGTTGTACCTCATCTGTATCATCAGGGAAATAGACTTTGTGGAATATCTGTGTCGTCTTATGTTGGATTGCCTCCACCTCAACCAAATGAGGGGGGTACTTCCTGGATCCATTACTGTTACAGTGACAACAATGACAAAAAAAGCAGAAAAACAAAAGTTTAGTCCAATTGTGTGTGATAAAAACTGAGTAATTCAATGAGCCTATTACTACATCACACGTCTTTCAGAGGTTCCGCCTTTAGCGCTCCTTTAAACATTTGGTCAGTCAACTCGCTGTCCGTTTGGACGGGTAGTCATCCATATACTTCATCATAGGTGGGACAGGCGTCAAGGAACGGAAGATTAGCCTCAATACAAACGATACAATATACAACAATATCTGGCTAAAATGTTGAACTTTACCATTTGTGAGAGAACTTTTCACTGATCTGGGTCTGCTGGCATTTTACCTACATGATCGTGTTGCTTTTGTGAATGTAAGAAAACAGGTCTATGTAGACCAGTGGTTCTCAACCTTTTGTACATCAAGGACCCCTAAATTGACACAAATTAGACCACGGACCCCCATTGGACCAAATTTTGAAGTAAACACCAGAAATAAACAAATATTTGTTTGAAGAACATTACTTTTTTATACTTTTAAATTAGGGCCAATGGCGTGAAGTTTTGGAAATATTATAGAGAAATTTCTGGAAAAAAGTGGTCCAATTTCTCCAAAAACATTTAAACATTTCTAGGAAGAAGTGGTAACATTTCTCGTAAAAAATGTTCAAAATAAAAATAAAAAAGTGGTCAATTTTCTAGAAAAAAGCGGTAAAATTTCTAAAACAAAAAAGTTAAAAAAAAAATCGATCAAGAAATCAAGAAATAAATTGGGGACCCCCTTCAGATCTCTCAAGGACCCCTAGGGGTCCCCGGACCCCACGTTGAGAACCACTGATGTAGACTTCAATCATTATTTTAAGATAACCAATATCAAACTAACAGACATTTACAAAAACAGCCCATCATTTCCACTGCAAATGGGGTAACAACCTTTATGACATGACATAAAGGTTG
Source organism: Trachurus trachurus (assembly GCF_905171665.1). Classification (NCBI taxonomy): domain Eukaryota; kingdom Metazoa; phylum Chordata; class Actinopteri; order Carangiformes; family Carangidae; genus Trachurus; species Trachurus trachurus. Next base: position 4,823,375 of record NC_139892.1, read on the forward strand.
TTTATGTCATGTTTGTGTCATGAGAAAGTTTCTCATTACATCAGAATAATAAAGAAACATCCAGTAAGTTGATGTCATTGAGCGATAACAAGTGTTTACCGTAGTGCTTTGTGCAGTCTCTGCATGCAGTCCCCAGACAGCGGGTGGTGTTTCTTGGACTGGAGGAAGCGCTGGATGTGGGGCAGCAGCACGTTACTTGGTGGAAAGAGACCGGAGCACAACCACAGCAGCTCCCAGCCTTTCTCCTCACTGTACCTGCAGCAGCAACACAACACCTCAACAAACACTGCCCAAGCCGCACAACACTCTGTTGTGTGTTAAGTTGTAGAATATTTACTAAAGAAAAATAATCATATCACTGTTTTGATGAAAATAGAATAATACAATCATATTTGGTGTGTATTCTTGTGGGTGTCAACACGACAGATTATTATGGACTTCCGTTTACACACTTAACATGGTTGTCAGTGAGCTGTTTGATGATCTGACAGTAGATCTCGTCTTTCAGAGGTTCCGCCTTTAGCGCTCCTTCAAAGATTTGGTCAGTCAACTCGTTGACCGAGCGTGTCCGTTTGGACGGGTAGTCGCCCATGTACTTCATCATAGGTGGGACAGACGTCAAGGAACAAAAGACTCTCCTCAATACAAATGATACAATATACAACAATATCTGGATGTGACACCGAGGGCAGAGAAAATATTCCTGTCTGTAATCATGTGCTTCTTACAAACATTAAGTATATCAAATTAAAAAAAGAAAAGAAAACCCCCCACTACATATTCTATATTCTGTCATTTCCCAGCTTGGGATCAATAAAGTATATCTATCTATCTATACTGATTTCTTGCTCAACACAGAAATCAATGTGCCAAAAGGCAAAAAAGTTTCTCTTGAAAATGTTGTTCTGTCGAATGAAATCATTGGTTTATTATGACTTAATAACATCCCAATTACAGTGTTATATACTAGTGGACAACCCTGTTTTTCTCTTCTGTTAAAGTTAGCATGCTAAAAACATCTCATCACTTGACTATAGCGAGGGAGTGTAGCATCCACTCTGCCTTCAGTCCCACATGTGAGTATGTAGAGACAAGTGTAATCTAATCTCCCATCTTGTAAATGAGTTAAAGGTACGCTGTAGGCGAACCTGTTGGGAAGGATGTACAGTACTGTAATCTGTGATGACTATATGTATTTATATGTATTTATTGTGTCATGTGTGTGCTATGTGAGCTCTACTGTGTTGAACTTTTGTTGCAAACCAAATTGCCCTTCGGGGACATTAAAGATTTTCAAATCAAATCAAATCAAGGTACATTGTGTAGGAATTCCTCCCATCTAGCGTTGTGGTTGTATATCACAAGCAACTCAATCATATTTTTCATGCTGCATTCACCTGAAATTGGGCAGAAGGCAGACGGACGACAGCTGCTGCAGGTAACGGCATAAACAAGCCTCTATGTAAACAAGTGGTCCGTCAGCACGAGGCAAAACAATACACGTGACAATATGTTGTCATGGCGATGTCGTATTGTTTACCTGACCCACGTTTTACCGGCTTTCTCTGGACTTCTGTGACTAAAATGACATCTGGTTTGTTAGCGACGGCCGTCTGCCCGACTGCAGGTGAATGCAGCATCAGTGTCACACTCCATTCCTCCTCACTGCGTTACCGCGGTGACTTTTCACAGACGCCACCTCGACCTGAGCCGACAGCTCCGGTGTCTCCGCTGAGTTTCCGTGGTTTCCTACCGTCACCATGGAGACACCACATGGCAGCCAGCACCGAGCTTACCCGCTCCATGTAGATATGAATGATATGAACGGCTCATTCAGAGCTGAAAGGAACACTTCAGTTTGTTGATGGGGGGGATGACTGAGTAATGAAAAACAGACTTTTGAACCAAATAATCAATTTTTGTGAATAGATAACAGGAGAAGTTACACAATGTCCCTTTAAGGGTCAACACTTGTGTCAAATGAGCATCACTGCCTGTTTTTGCTACAGCAAACAACTGCAGGCTCCTTTCCTTCCCTTCTTTCCCTTCTCTCTCCACTAACAGCTGGAATAAAGGACAAACTGCTATAAAAGAGTCCAAAAAGAAGAGAAAGAAAAGGAAAAAAATGGGTCAGACACGGCATCACATCAGCTGTTTCCAGGATATCTATGAATGACATGCAGGCGTCCTGAGCCAACTCCTCGTGGTTGACCACCTTCTTCAACAGTGGCTGCTTGAGTGGCTCTCTGGTGCACATCCACATCTTGTCCTTCCCACGATTCTTAGTAACCATCACTCTGCTCAGAGTGTGTTTGGGAGGAGGCCTAGAGGAAGCAGGTCAAAGGCTCAGTGAGGGATCAACAGGGGTTGAGCCACAATATAAGGGTTAAAGGAATAGTTCACTCAAAATTGAAATTTCATTATCTACTCCCCCTCATGTGGACTAAGGGCTGGGAGAAGTTTCAGAGTCCTCCGTGGCTTCTCTGAGTTACAGGGGGTCTCGGCGTAGCAGTGCATGTCAATATAACAGTTGGATGGATACCAACTGTCTTTGTAACAAAAAGACACACCAAAAAACATCCAAATACATCCATGCTGCCCGTATGTAATGTCCATCTTGTATTGAAGCCCCGAAATGCGAAATTGTCCCGAAAAAAATTAAATAAGTCTATATTTCAAGCTTGTTTGTAACGGAAGCTTCTCTTCCTGGTCCATCCAAATCTTGCGAGATTTGCGCAGTGCGATTACGGACGCCAGCGCAAATCGCGTGAGATTTGGACGGGGCATTTCGGGGCTTCAATACAAGACGGACATTACATACGAGCAGCATGGAGGTATTTGGATGTTTTTTGGTGTGTCTTTTTGTTACGAAGACAGTTGGTATCCATTTCCATTTGCAACCGTTATATGGACATGCACTGCTACGCCGAGACCCCCTGTAACTCAGAGAAGCCATGGAGGACTCTGAAACTTCTCCCAGCCCTTAGTCCACATGAGGGGGAGTAGATAATGAGTGCAATTTGAATTTTGGGTGAACTATTCTTTTAATGTCAACAATGTTTTCAAACCCCTTCATAAATCAACAAATAACCAAAAAAAAACAAGACAGCAACAATAAAGCAATATATAACTAAAAAAAGAAAACAGCCTGAGCCCACACATGTGACTGTGAACTGTAGTTGTGTTGTGCATTCTCCAAATGTTGTGTTTATATTATTCATGTTATCTTTGTTTGTGTTTTTATTTGTACCTGAAGTAGTCATAAGAGAACTCTTCCAGCGTGTAGGGTTTCATTCTGCCATCTGTCTCTGGCTGGACAAGCTGCGAAACACGAACTGACTCCTGTCTCTGATCCGGTGTCATGGTAACCAGTGCCTGATTGGATTACATTTAATTACAAAACATGCTTCAGACAAGTTGTTGTATAAAATAAGATCAAGATGTTACAGCAGTACATTAAGATTAAAATATTTCTCTTCATCAACCTTTCCAAAAATAGTGCTTGAATTTAAAAAGGTGTGATTTAGTTGTACTATGCTGCAAACTGTCACACAGGCACTGCTGTGTGTGTGTGTGTGTGTGTGTGTGTGTGTGTGTGTGTGTGTGTGTGTGTGTGCGTGCAGCTTTCTCCTTAAAAGAATGAAGCATATTTTTGGCCGACAAAGAGGAGTTTCTATCTGCACGTCACGTACTGTAGAAACCCTTCTCACCACTATTTCTTGTTGAGGTCGAGCCATGGTGGGCAGGACATAGACACAATCAGCTGGGAAATCTCCCCTCTGATTGGTTCGTTCATTGATGCCGTGTGTCCAACCAGAGTTGAGGACCTGCTCCCCAGTGTCCTGGTCCAACAGGATCAGGTCTCCCTTCAGGAAGCTCAGGAATGTTGACTCCTCACCAGCTGGAGGAAGAGAACAGACAACAACCAAAATGAAAACAATGAAAATGTATTCCAACTGTCACAGTGTTTGATGGGAATCTCTGAACTTAGAACTTTTGAATATATTAAAGGGATAGTTCACCCAAAATTCAAATTTCACTCATTATCTACTCACCCTCATGTCGACTAAGGGCTGTGAGAATTTTCAGAGTCCTCCGTGCCTTCTCTGAGTTACAGGGGGGTCCGCGCAGCAGTATTTGTCCATATAATGGTTGTCAATGGATACCAACTTTCTTCGTCCAAAAAGACACACCAAAAAACATCCAGATACCTCCATACTGCTCGTATGTAATGTCCCTCTTGTATTGAAGCCCCGACATGAGAAATGGTTCCGCCGATCAGTGCAAATCACACAAGATTTGCACTGACACAGGAAGAGCAGTGAACTGAGACACTGGGAGCTTCCGCTACAAACAAGCTTAAAATATAGACTTATTTAATTTTTTTCTGAACAATTTCTCATGTCGGGGCTTCAATACAAGAGGGACATTACATACGAGCACTATGGAGGTATTTGGATGTTTTTTGGTGTGTCTTTTTGTTACGAAGACACTTGGTATCCATTCGCAACCGTCATATGGACATGCACTGCTACGCCGAGACCCCCTGTAACTCAGAGAAGCCACGGAGGACTCTGAAACTTCTCTTTGGACGAAGAAAGTTGGTATCCATTGACAACCATTAGATGGACAAATACTGCTGCGCGGACCCCCCCCCCCGTAACTCAGAGAAGGAACGGAGGACTCTGAAAATTCTCACAGCTCTTAGTTGAAATGAGGGTGAGTAGATGATGAGTGAAATTTGAATTTTGGGTGAACTATCCCTTTAAGGAACAAACTACCAGATAAACCAGTCCTCAACAAAAAAGAAACAAACAAAAAAAAAACAATTCTCTCAGTTACAATGTGGATCAAATATAAATGGATCTGAATGGTTAGTTCTACAAATATCAGTCTGTGAAAAACAGTTTACATAGTTTGTTTCTAGCTATTCCTGATCTAGTTGCTGTGTGCATTTCACTGTGCAGTTTCTGTTTATTTCCTACTTAAATGTATATTTTTATTCTTAATTCTTAAATAATTATTTTTAAATCCCCCTCACAATAAAAACGTGATCCTCAGGACTTACTGGGGTTGGGGTTATCCTGCAACGCAACCACAAACTTGGACCTCTTCCTCAGGCCTTCCAGGAAGGTCACCACCAGGTCACGGATGTCTTCTGCATTGTTGGAGGTGAAGGTGTACTCATCTCCTTTGATGGTTGCCAAAGTGAAACTCTGACCATGCAACTTTCCTCCCCTGAAACAGGTCAACATACATACAGATAAATAATCTTTCACTGCATTGCACATTGCATTTCCTGATTTGACGTTTCCATCGTCAGGTCAACATTATTTGTCAGTGATATGCCTGAAAGTCTACACATTACTGCTACTACAACAATAAAGCAGTTTCCTGATGTGACACTGACGTAGTCAAGGTTTGATGGATGACTTGATCAGGGTCATTGTTTTGTTTAAAATCCGTTAACCCTTTGATGCGCAACAATCGAGTGAGTTTTTTTGTGCTATATCTTTGCGAAAAATGTATTTCATCATATAGCCTAGTATTCCAGGTATTCCCCAATTAACTTGTTTTTGATCATAATACATCCTTATTTTATTTTTTACTTTTTCACTTTTTTAATAAAAACACATTTTGTATCACTACCCCTCTAATGCGCAACATGGGTCTAAAATGACCCACATTCATTTCCAATGTGATTTCATGCTGAGTGATACTGTAGTTTCTTTGCTGTAACTTTTGAAATCTATCTATTTTATGATTGAATGTTCCAAGTATTATTTAATATATTGTTTTTTATTAGTGGGTCATTATTTCCATTTTTCATTTCTTACTTGTGAACAAAAATGTCTCAGTGAGTGGACCAGTTGAAAAAACAAGCATAGCAAGAATACTTTAATTTGAGCATTCCCTCACTATCGATACCAACAGCAGACCATTGTTTCCTTGATTACAATAATGACTAGTCATTACTTGTCCTTTTTCCCCATTAATAGCTCTGTTGACATATTCTACTGTGGTCAACAGCTAGCCATCTAGCCATCTCCATTGACTTCAGTAAATATTCTTTTTTAAGCACATATAATCATATTTACTTGTTTTACAATTATTCCAATTTACCTAAAGAAACATTTGATGACTCATTAAAGATAACTGTGCATAATTGATAAGGTTTAAGTAAACCTTGAATAAGTAGCTACATTACTTGTCATAAAGGGAAATACCTTAAAGCAGAAGTAAGCGATATATTTGTGTTAATATAAGTCTTAAATAGTTCTATCTTCCGACAGCAATCACTTACATAGAGTGTTTGGACCGAAACACGGGTCTGTCAGTCACTCTGCTCTGCTCTGAGCCGAGGAGAAAACTTTTCTCGTATCCTACAGTTTTTATCCAATGAGGAGAGAGAACGGCATGAAGGGCTGTGTGTGCAGCCAAGGGATGCGCGTGAATGTGGTGACGTAGGGACGAGGACTGTTATGGTGCGTTCAAGGCAGCCCGTAACTCGCGTTTTTCCGACCTGTGAAGTTGTACCAGTTCGATCTGGTACGAGTTCACGGGTCGGAAGTTACGAGTGGCCGTTATAGTGACTTTCACAGGGAAAACAGGTCGGAAAAACACGAGTGGGTTGCCTGGAACGCTACAAAGTCGTAAGTTGTGACTTGAAGCTGTAATTTACGGTTTCAAAAGCCTGCCTGGAACGCAGCATTAGCCAAAACGACCGGATCGCTTACTTCTGCTTTAATATTAGCAAGCTAGCTAACTGTTAACATGATGACATGTTCTAGCTGGTGACAACAATAGAATAATGTAGGCACCAGCTAGAACATGTCAACAGCTACCTAGCTAGCTAGCTGGTGACATGTTCTACTGTAGTTAACTAATACAGTAGAATGTAGAAATGTCAATAGCTAGCTAGCTAACTGGTCCACTCTCTGAGACTTTTTGTCTGTTTGTTCGTAAAATAATAAAGTAAAAATGGAAATGACACCCTGTACTAATTAAAAACAAGATACTTGGAAGATTCAATCATAAAATATATTGATTTTAAAAGATACTGCAAATAAACACTCACCCAGCATGAATTCACATGGAAAATGAATGCGGGTCATTTTAGACCCATGTTGCGCATTAGAAGGGGTGTGCATATGTTGTGCATCAAACAATTGAGAAACAAACAGTGATCTCCAGCTTCAAAATCTCAACTCAGTGGCTCCAGATCTCAGCTTGCTTCACCTGCTGCTGGAAACTGCAGATATCTCTGGGAAGGAGAGCTCCAACAGGACTTGCTCCTGTTCATCTACAAAATAAACTCCAGTCCAGTTGACGGCGACTATCAGGTCGTTCTTAGGCAAACTGGGACCTGGAAGGCAGAGTGACACAAGAATTCACTGTCACAGAAAAAAACACAAGGGCTTGATTATTGATACAACATAATTACCAATCCTGTATTTTATAAGGCAGATCGTTAATAACAGCAAATATAGATCAGTGTATTCTTATGAAGAAACAAAGTGATCTAATAGAAAGGAAACTGAAGACTGTGATTAAATGGGATTAGTTAAATTCAGTTTATTGAATGATGTAAGCTTCTTTCACCAAGGTGAAGTTCAGATTGATCTTCTCACCTCTAGAGGTGTTCTGGATAACTGGATATTGTGTTAAGGTAGAAAAGATTGTGGGCATTTACCTGAGAATTTGAAAGCTTCGTAGAAACGAGAGAAGAGTAGAGGCCACTTGTGACGAGCAAAATCAACCACTTCCTCCTTCACCTTCTGAGGTTCAAATCTTTTCTGGGTGTAGATGCCCTGAATGGACCAATAGAGACACAAAGAACAAGTGGCTTTAGACTACACAACATGACATAATATGTAACACTTTACTTGAATAGGTATTCATAAGATTGACATAAAACTGTCATAACCATGACCTAACAGCTGTCATAAACATCAATGAATACTTATGACAGCTGTCGTTAAGTGTCATTCGGTAAGTTATGTCACTTTTGATGCAAAGTTGACATTATTTGAGATGTCCTTGTTATGAGAACTTGACATCATTTTTAAAGTTTGGCAATTAGGTCTGCTATGATAGGTTAAATTGTCTTTATGTCAAGTTGTCATAACAAAAACATCTCAAACAATGTCAACTTTGCATAAAAAGTGACATAACTTACCGAATGATACTTAACGACAGCTGTCATAAGTATTCATTGATGTTTATGGCAGCTGTTATATCATGGTTATGACAGTGTTATGTCAATCTTATGAATACCTATTCAAGTAAAGTGTTACCATTTGTTTGAATGGAAAGTGAAGCTTCATGTGTGAACTGGACAGAGGAGCAGCGCTGCCTCAGGGCTCTGTGTGTAAGAAAAATGTGCAATATGTATGTGTGTGGGATACTTTTTTTTTTAAGAGTTTAATTTATTGTCTATTGCTGCCGTATTCATACTTTTGAACCTGGGATTGCAACCAATTTCGTTGTGCTTGCACAATGACCACAATAAAGTCTATCCATCTATGTACACAAACCTCATTTACATCAATAAATAAATGTTTTACAATGAGCCCATCGGTCTATATTCATTTACAGAGGGAAGTTTGGTGCAACGTGCTTGTTTTTTCGTGCTAGTCCGTGGCGCACAGCTCCGTAAAGTGTTCCTTCACGCTAGCGTGGCATGGAGAAAAAAAAAAAAAAGTGGTCTTGATGTTCAACCTGCACTTCAACACATGTCGCCTGGGTTTTGTTATTATTTCTGTTGGAGGATATAAGCAAGGTGCCTTTTTTTGTGCCAAATTTGTTCTTCACAGGAGAGAAACTTTGTTTAAAGAAAATGGTCTTTGAATTTAAATATACTTTCTTTATGTTTATTCTACATTCATTTGATTATTTTACATAAATAAATATTTGTTATAAGCTTCAGTCAGTAGAAAAATGCAATTCATTCATTGACGATCAAGTTTATGTATCTCCACAGTGAAACATAAACTTATTTAAAATCCTTCATGCATTGTCCGATTTGCTTGAAACTTCACATGTATGATGATGATATATTTTATTTCCAAGAGTTTACTGTAGTACTGCACTGCAGGCGCGTAGGCAGGAGTGGGCCTGGCTGGGCCAGTGCCGCCCACACGAATCACTGGCCCGCCCGTCCACGTTTCATAAGAAGAACATTTTAATTGATTAAATTAAATTAACTGCAGTTAATCGATCGTTTTCAATGGGAGTTGTTCTGTGAAATATAAACAAACAAAGCCGACAGACATGTAGCCTAGCGGATCTCTGTTTAAAACGTTGGTGCAGCGCACTGAGCACACAAGGGAGAGAGGAGGTGAAAAGAGACAATGTTACCTGTTGTATACTGGACTCAGCCATGTAGCACGGTCGCTAAAACACCGAGACCAGTGAGTAGGCTATAACGAGTCAAAAAGCTGCAGACACTGATAACTGATCACTGCCTGAAGAGTTTGAAAGTAGCCTCTAACTTCATGAACGCAGCTCAAACAGACCCGGTGCTTCAGCATGGTGACACTTTGATAAACAGCGGATCCGCGCTGGTTTACAGTAGCCTATCCTCCCGTATATCAGCCGGTCGCTACCGGAGCTTAATTAAAAACTTTTTTTTTTAAAGCGCTCCTCGCGGTGGAGCGGAGTTTCCTCTAGCCTACTCCAGCTGATCAGCTGACATGTGGTCAAGACGTAGCTACAGACCTCACAGTCACAGGTGCATTTCATTTTTATAGGACTTCAACCTCAGAGCTCTGTCCTCAGACTGTCCTGACCTGTCCCTGAACATCACACAGGGACAACATGGAGCTGCCTGTGTGATTGGTTACTGAGTTTTACTGTTTACATAGTAAGTTAAATACAGTTTATCATCATAGTGGCAGGAAAGATCATTTCATCTGTATCTATCAAATATTAGTGTTGGTCAAGAGCAAGTTACAAAAAAAAAGGAAAAAAGTTGTGCAATAAAATGGTTAACAGTGATGTGCGCTAGATGAAATGCACTGTCCTGAGAAAAGATGGCCCATCCAATTTTGTACTGGCCCACCCAAAATTAAAATTCTGCCTACGCCACTGCTGCACTGATGCCTTTTTGAATGATGAATTAAATACAAAGACATTGATACAATTTGTTCAAGAGACAGGCACCTTTTTGTGGGCAGCCATGATGAAATGAGCCCATTTCTCCACCGTCCAGGAAGTGCTGATCTCTCTGTCAGGGATGTAGGAGGGAATGAGGCTCAGCAGACGCTCCAGAAGGATCTCTGAACCGTAGTCAACGTAGTACTGCTGAGAGGCCAGCTCTGACAGGTCATCCTGGGGAAACACACAGACACATACTGCTAAGGTGGGTCATGATGATGCATTTTGTTTTGCATGTTTTCTCCTACATGTCATCGGCCAAGTGGATTTTATCAATGGAGGTTGTATGTTTTAAAGGGGAACTCCGGTTTTTTGACACCTGGGGCCTCATTTATCAAACAGGGTGTAAAAGTGCTACTAAATCTTGACGTACGACGAAAAGCCAAAAATGGCGTACACCCAAAATATTTAGGCCTACACCCTTTTCAGATCTATCAAACTGTGCGTACGCACAACTGCCTGCAATTTCCATTGATAAATCACACCGGACCCAAGAAAAGTGCTGACGTGAACACGCCTCATATCCTGGCCCAACACAACCATATATGGTCAATGCAAATCAGTACGTGCATATTAAGTAGCCATGTGCACTCTGGAAACGTGTGGAATGACGTCAGTGGAAGACGGTGAAGACAACAGACGGACGGAGAGCGGAGAAAGAAGCGGAATTTCTCTGAAAGCGAGATACACGGTAACACTGCAATATCAGTCAGAAACATCATCTTGCATTGAAAGGCTACAATAAAAACAAAAAACTCCCAAATCTAAATGAAACAGAGCAGAAAGAAGAATAATTTTAGATTATGTCACAAATAATTTAAAGCAGGTTTTCCACTACCAGTTATTAGGCTACTTTGAAACATTCTAAAACATTGAAGTCCACCAGTCTGTGACTTTTCCTAAAATGATGTTGGGCAGCACCCTCCTTTTGTTAAATACAATAAATACTACATTTAGTCATGAATGGCCAGTGTTATCATCATGTCAGCTATGAGCTCAGCTACCTTGACTCGTCACCCAGGGACAGGGGTGGAGCAGTGATTTTAAATGTGGGGGTGTTCCAAAGAACGGAAATTGAATTTCAATTTGAATCACAAAATGCAATTTTTAATCACTATCACGTAGTTATCACGGTGGATTTACCTATGGTACGACGTTCCTGAAAAAAACTCTGCACTTCATGGCTGGATTGAAAACTCTCTCGAAAAGATATAATTGACCTAGCCCACCTTAGATCGTAAAAAGAGTAAGCTTCCAATCAGGGTCCAAAACTAACTTTTTCAGGCTGGTAAGTGAATTTTTTTTACCAGTCAGGCAGATCATTTACCAGCCAAGCAAGTAAAAATTGCATTCAAGTGCTGTATATTGCTATCAGTAGGCCTATTATTTAACGTGTCATTTGGGTCTTATATGCGATTCTCAATCAATATTTTAGTAGTATGCACTAATACTAGCAATTAGGGGTGTGCAAAGCATCCGGAATTTGTATTTGTTGAGGGGGGAAAGTATTTCTATTTGTATTTGTGTTCGAGTAAAATTCAAAATAGGTGTAAAAATCCATGTTTTTTAAGATACACTTCTAATTCTAATCCATTATGAATCCCACCACCACCTGCTGAACAGACAGAATATAAACAAATGAACTATCATTAGGCTACTTCAAAAAATCTCTCTCTCTCTTACAGTTGTTTAGGATTGTGTGTGGTGTTTTTAATCATATTTTTATATATATATATATATATATATATATATATATATATATATATATATATATATATATATATATGATAATTAGTTTAAAAAATATTTTTATCAGTAATTTCTTTTTTTCAATTACTAGACATTTAAGGCGACCCCATCTGAATTCCAGGCGACCCCACATGGGGTCCTGATCCCAAGGTTGAAAAACACTGCTCTACTGTCTTTCCTGTCTGCTCTCAAAGAGTGTGTGTGTGTGTGTGTGTGTGGGGGGGGGGGTAATGTAGTGTTGATTCTCTCTCTCACACACACACACAAACAGGCGCGCGTGCACACACATGTTCTCAGCGGTGAGGTCCGACCAGAGCGATTGACATGTGTCCAACCAACCCAATCAGACGCGCGGGTTCGGAGTCCGGACCGAGAATTAAAAGTTGGACCGCGCTGGTCCGTGCTTCAGCACCGTGTGTCGGGCCGCGTCTGGGTTTAATTAACACGGGGATAAACAGTCAGCGCCGCGGTCACCGGAGCTGATCACTGCCCAAAGCAATAAGAGCATTTTTTTTTTTTTTACCTCCGCTGACAGAGATGGTGTTGATTTGAGGGGGCGGTTTCCTCTGCATTCACTCACCGGTGAGTTGAAAAAGATGCCTCTTCCTTTTTAGCATCTTTGCCTCCTCCTTCTTTCTCGTCTCTTCTCAATATTGTTCACTTTCAGTCACCGGTGAGTGACAGAAGCTCTGACTGGCACGTAACCAAAGTCCGTCTCTGTGACTTCAAATTTCGCGGGCCGGCGGCCGGGTCGCGGACAGCGGTCTGTGATTGGGTGAATGCCCGTTCAATTCGACCACTGCCTTTTCATGCAGCGTAAGGAGGCTGAGGCTGAGGTGCGCTCCATTTGTGTATGCTGGTGCACAGCGAGGGGTGGGCACACGGGTTTACTATTGGAAAATGTGGGGGGGATGAAATTATTTTGCTATAAAAGTGGGGGTGTCGAAACACCCCCATCCCCCACGGGTGCGACGCCCATGCCCAGGGATGACGTCATAGACATGCGCCGCAAAAACTCTGCTGATTGTCCATGCTGTTTTACGCTCGGCTGAGTCGGTTGCACTACAAACATGGTTCTCCATGGTCTATTTCCACTTTGTCCAAACAAAATGACTAGTTTGTCAAAGTTCAGCTTCCACAGGCTTCCTTTGGACTACCCAGAGTTACTAAAGCTCTGGCTTGTTGCGCTCAAAATGGATACGAATATTGAAGTGGAAGAATTGAGGCGGGCGAGTCATCGGGTCTGCAGTGCTCACTTCGCTCCAGAGGACTTTATTCCCACGAAGCCTCAGAGTAGCCAGACATACGTATATTTATGGAGACATCAATACGTGTATCCCCTGGCCTCAAGTCCCACTCTGAGCAGCAAATACATTCCTCTTCTGTTGCCATCGGTGAGCAGTGTCCACAAGAGCACCGCCAGTTCGCAGCTCTTCATGGACGTGCAGCGGTTTCTTGTTCTTGGGCCAGCTGTTTGGCTCTCTGCCTCCGCATCCTCCTTTCATGATGATAACACTGGCCATTCATGACAAAATGGAGGTGAAATGAGGGAGTTTGGCAGCAGATAATGTCCTATGTAGAGGCTGCTTTGCCTTGGCCCTCGTGCGCTGCGGTCATGATCGGTTGGATCTAAATAACGTCCGAAGGACTCCAAGCTGCACTACAAGTGTCTGTGTGAGTATATGAGCATAATTACACCTAGAAAGAAGGTCCAGCTGTCAAAAAACCAGAGTTCCCCTTTAAGTCTACATGGTCTGCCTCCTGTGTTAAAAGTCTTTTTAAAGGGATAGTTCAACATTTTGGCAAATTGGCCCATTGCCATAATCCCTATAGTCATAGCAGTAGGTTTGTTACCTTTAATTGTCGATGCAAGCTACTTTTAGAACGGCGGAGCAGAGCCGTGAGCTGCTCAGAGCTATGCTACGGAGGCTAAGGGAATTTCTTGGTTTCCCTCATCACACTCATCAAATACACAATCCAACAACTCCACAACGCTTTCGTGGACAAGTTGTGACCTGCACATTCACCACGCTATGAGATAATATCGGAACGTTACGAAACGGAGCCGTTTTCGAGGTAAATACAGGGTAAATACAGAGTCTGCTTGCTGAAAAACTGTCCCTGAACGCAACGCGCATCAGCGGTTTTGCATGAATTTACCTCCATACTGCTCGTCTGTAATGTCCCTCTTGTATTGAAGCCCCGACATGAGAAATTGTTCCGCCGGTGATTTGCACTGAAAATTCTCCCAGCCCTTAGCCGACATGAGGGTGAGTAGATAATGAGTGAAATTTGAATTTTGGGTGAAATATCCCTTTAAATGGTTTTTTGGGCCAGTGGAAAAGGGGTATTAGATTCCCAAAATATTTGAGCTGGAGAAGAAAACAGAAAGCTGCAGTCACCCTGTCACAGCGGTATTCTCCAAACTTGACCCCCCTGACAGTCTGTTGGTAGATGAGGTTGGTGGCCACCAGGTCATCAGCAGGGCAGTGCCACGGTGTGAAGATCTCCTTCCTGAAGAACAGCCTCCAGGGAGCGTTCCTCTCCTGGGCTCCCTGCTCCTTCGCATACTGCTCACACTGGGACACGGCATCCATCACATGGTCGTTCCCACTTCCCAAAGAGGACACCTGCAGAAAAAGAGGAATCATTTACTGCTACTACTGACACCACAAACATCTCTCATTGTGTTAAGTTTCCTTCAACACTGTCTGTCAAATATTCAGATATTTATACAGCCCTAATGTAAATTGTGGACTTTTTAAATTATAATATAGTCCATTTATTTATTTATTTATAACAAAATACTTAATTTTATTTATATTATCATCAAGGACTAGTTTCAGTTTGACACTTTCACATTTGTTGGGTCCTAACTACATCAGGCTCTTTATCAAGTCCTGCTTCAGCGTTTAAAGGGATAGTAGCATTTTTTTTAAAGTGGGGTTGTATGATCTACAAATAGCCCCTAAGTACTTTAATTGCAGTAGAAGACTCTCTGCACTCCTCCCGTTAGCAACGCCAGCCCATAGCCCTGCCCAGAGATTTACAACATACAGTGTTGTGAACAGACCCAAAGAAACGGCCTATTTTCACGGCCTAAAAGAGGTTTTACCTGAAAAAAAATACACAGTTCCATTGTTCGCTATAATATAATTTTTTCCAGCCCTTCAAAGTGCAGGAAAAACACAGTTTTTATTTGGACCTAACCAACTCACGTATCCCTCCGCCCAGGGTTAGCGCCCGCCGATCAGCAGTTGGTTAGGTCCAAATAAAAACTGTGTTTTTCCTGCACTTTGAAGGGCTGGAAAAAATAATATTATAGCGAACAATGGAACAGTGTATTTTTTTCAGGTAAAACCTCTTTTAGGCCGTGAAAATAGGCCGTTTCTTTGGGTCTGTTCACAACAATGTATGTTGTAAATCTATGGGCAGGGCTATGGGCTGGCGTTGCTAACGGGAGGAGTGCAGAGAGTCTTCTACTGCAATTAAAGTACTTAGGGGCTATTTGTAGATCATACAACCCCACTTTAAAAAAATGCTACTATCCCTTTAAGGTAGAAATAAAGGCTAAAATGCCAAATAATAATAATTATAATAATCACTCAGAGAACAAACACCGTATACTTGTCACCTGTCTAGTACAGTGCTGTGAAACACAGGCTTGGTTACTTTTCCCTAATAAACAACCTGTACGTTTGGATGGAAAAACCCTAACCCTAATCCAACAAACATTCAAGTTTATATAGATTGAAGTTGAAAAATATGTATAACAGTGGGTTCACACCGGGCACGAGTAAAATATTCGCCTTGCTCTGCTCGCGCCAGTCGGTCAAGTGGTCAAAACCTCACAGGAAGGTTTCCTGAACGTCAGGCACATAAATGCAATAAATAATCACAATAACCACTATTCAATGTAACTATCCCAATCAGAACATACATTTATATCTATCTACTGTTCCGTCGACTCTGATGACAGATCAAAGGCGGTTGGCACACCGCACGCATAATGGAAACTCGACCTGACTGAATTAACACAGCAGAAACTGTGATGCAAACTGCACTTGGCTTGTGCCCATAGACCCTGATCAATAACAAGTGACAGATACATAAGAATAAAATGAAAAAAAGAATGGTCAGATTGTCTGCTGGCTATGTACTGTAGTCCAGTACCTCTGCAATACAATAAAGATTTTTCTAGATTTGAAAATGATTGCAGAAATTTGGGATACCGCAAGGAAACAACTTAAAAGCAGTGGTGTGCAGTCAGGGATAGCAGGGCCAGCACTGCTAGCCCTGTCAAAAATGAAATAATTATTTTTTTTCATAATTAAAAAGTGATTCTGAAATGTGTCTGGAGTCAATTACTTGTTCAGTATGCAACTTTATCCAGAAAACGATTGGTTTTGTGGAACTCAAATCTCCTATGTCCTATCAACGCATCACAGCTCCGTTCCTTGGCTGGGGCCTGGGGCCAGCAGTAGGTGCATTGCTAGCCTTTGGTCGAAGCTGGACGCTGCTATTGGGTTAAAACGTTGAGTGACAGTATCATCAGCCAATCAGATTTTGATGTGTTATTGACAGAACGCCCTAGGGCCAGCAGAGTTTCTAGTGCTGGCCTTGGTGTTGTCATTGAAATTAGCCTGACTGATTGGCCCATGGGCAGCTGCGTGATGACGCACATACAGTAGTCTGTTATTCTGGAAAGGTGATGGCGGGTGATTTAACAGCAAGATTTTGTGATATGACTGCGGACCTTTGCAGAAAAAAATTGATTTTTTTGCAAGACAGACGCCTAAAATGGATGCTAACTCAAACCAACAACAGCTTTGTGTGGCATAAGGTGGGAAACTATGGTACAACTGGTTGACAGCTAGCTCGGAGCACAACAAGCTGTTCTGATGGACATGTCCACTCTTCAGTACAAGCCGTGGTGATGGGTGAGTGCTAGTTTTAGGGTGTTACTGCTGGCCCTGACTGAAAGGCCACCGCACGCTACTGCTTAAAAGAAAATACAACTTGGATCTGTTCATTTTAATGAGGAAAAGTTACAACTTTGGGTCGGGTCCGGGCTATTTTTTGGCAAATTTAGGCTAATTCTGAGCAACAAACAGGAAGACAGGACAGATGACCTTATAATTTTCACTTTGCACCAGTTGCGAATTGAACCCACAACCTCTGGAACCAAAGACCGTTGTCTATCGCACTGAGCTAATTAACAAGTAGCAGTGCTACGGTGGCTTCACAAATTGAGTAAGTCATTCACTGTCGTGCAGGCAGATTTGAAACCACCGTAAAAAGAGGTAAAACTCTAATATATATTTGTTAAACATCTGCTGTGATTCTAAGGGCGTATTCACACCAGGAAAGTCTGATAGTTCACTTGCTTTGGTGCGGACTACATTTTTTTTTACTTGGTGTGGTTTGTATTCACATTGCATTTTTTCACAAGCGGATCAACTTTGTAAACAACAGCACGTGTGTCCCACATTCGCTCAATCATTGGATAAAAATTATCAGCGGTATCTTCCACGAAAAGTGGTCCTGAATGCGTTTCTTGCTGCCTTTTCAGTTTGGTAGTATTTCCAGTTGCACCTGTCCTGTGCTTATTCATCACTT
Organism: Trachurus trachurus; assembly: GCF_905171665.1. Lineage (NCBI taxonomy): Eukaryota > Metazoa > Chordata > Actinopteri > Carangiformes > Carangidae > Trachurus > Trachurus trachurus. Next base: position 4,840,901 of record NC_139892.1, read on the forward strand.
GGAAGCTATGCGGCCGTTACGCAGCAGCAGTCCCCGTGAAGGATGGTCAGACAACAAACACACACACGTCTGCATGTGCGTCTGAAGGATGGTGCGCAAAAAAAAGAGAAAAAAGGACGGCACAGCAAAAAACAAAACAAAAAAACATAATCATTCTCTCAGGATGTCGCGTTGCCGATCGTCATTTAAGCCTAGTCACATTTATTTCTGATAACGGTTAGCCTATTAATCGGATAACGACTTAATGTTATCAGTTTAAAAAAATATATTAAGAATGTGCATCCTTAACGGCGACGGGTGCGTCTTCTCCAGCATCTGATAAATGTTTTCCACTGACCAAATATCAAAGAGGCAGCGTGTCTATCTGTGCTCCATGTTGACCCACGGCTCATTGTTGATCATTTACACATTTTCTGACAACAACAGAAGCCTGTTGAATCCAAAAAGGCACTTGGATTTTGCATTTGGTTCGGTTTGCATTCACACCGTACGCGAATCGCACCAGGGTTCGTTTGGGACTCTGGTGCGGACCAAACAAGTGAACCGAGTCCCAGCTGCAGAGGTGGTCTCGGTTTACTTGTTTGATCCGCACCAGAGTCCGCTGGTTTGTATTCACACCTCCCCAAAAAGTCCGCACCAGAGGAAAAGTCCGTTTTAAGCGGACCAAACGAGCCTGGTGTGAATACGCCCTAAGATTTTGTACATTTGTTTCACAAAGACCATCTGGTGTTTTAGTCAACTCCCTGGTTGGGTCTTGAACCCACAACCTATAACACCAAGAACCAGCTCCTAACTCAGTGAGCTACTTGTCTGGAATTGAGAACTGCTGTGTGTCTTCTCAAATAGACTCAGGGAGTCAATGTCCGGGCAGCTGTTGTCAAGGCAGATTTAAAAAATGGTCAAAATGTCACAAATTCTAATATCTAAACAGACATCTGGTAATACATAAATTCTATCTTGACAGCATGGAAATGTTGGTGATTTGTTTTTAGCGATAAGCATTTTGCTTCTCAAGAGAAAATCTGATGTTTTAAAATGTCACTCTTACATTGACTCCAGTTCAAAATTCAAAATGTTCTCAAAAATTCAGTTTTTGAGATAAAATTCTGATATTTTCCAAACTTCATCAACCATGACTCCAAAATATTCTAATTTTTTTTCAGGAAGATTGAACATGTATTTAGCAGGAATTGGATGATATATGTTTTCAGTAGTGTTTACAGTCAAACGTTTTCATGCACTGTAGGCTCAATTTTTGATTAATCAAAAATCCGAGAAACAAGTTTTGTGGAGGACGGTCTGGAGATGCTCTGTAGCAAGTTTGGTGTCAATTGAGCAAAAATTGTGGGAGGAGATACATTTTAAAAGTTTTACAGTTATTGAAAAAAACTGAGTGATGGACTTCATAATTTGTAATAAGTTTAAGTGGACAAAAGTTTCAGCGGTATCTGATCTACATTGTGGTGAAGTTTCAAAACTGTAGCATCTACCGTTGGTTTGGTAGGAATTTTTTAAGTTTTTAAATTTAAACGCTTATTGTGCCCCCCCTAGGAGGGGGGGGCACATGTCCTTGGAGTTGAGTGAATCTGGCATGGGGTTGGATGTTTCTGTAAAGTTTGGTGAGTTTTCGCCCATGGGAAGTATGACTTCCTTGGAAGAAGAAGAAGAATTCCTAGGAATACAATAGTGTCCTGGCAGCTGCGCTGCCCGGACCCAATGAATTAACATTTTGAACAGTGTGTGTGTGTGCCAACCTTGTCAAACAGAGCAATGTAGAGTGAGAATCCAAAGCGGTCTCGCAGGTTGACTTTGTCAGACAGGGCATTGCAGAGCTCTTTGGCCGTGGTTGCAGAGTCGGTCAGCAGCGTTTTAGTCGTCCCGTCCATAAACGTCACTGGCAGCATGATCGGCTTCTTTGACTTTGTGGCCTGGATAGAGATTTCACAAACTGACTTTTGGCTTTGGTTCCAACTGTAAAGTTCCAGTGATGTGAACTGATGTGTCGCATTGTTTTTAAATACAATACAACATCATTCAGTGAACATTTTGGCAAATTGGCCCATTGCCATAATCCCTATAGTCATAGCAGTAGGTTTGTTACCTTTAATTGTCGGTGCAAGCTATTTTTAGAACGGCGGAGCAGAGCCGTGAGCTGCTCAGAGCTACGCTACGGAGGCTCATGGGATTTCTTGGTTTCCCTCATCAAACTCATCAAATACACAATCCAACAACTCCACAACGCTCTGGTGGACAAGTTGTGAGCTGCACATTCACCACACTATGAGATAATAACACAACGTTACCAGACAGAGTTGTTTAGAGGGAAATTCAGAGACTGCTTGATGAAAAACTGTCCCTGAAGGCAACATACATCAGCGGTTTTGCATGAATTTCCCTCTAAAACAACTCTGTCTGGTAACGTTGTGTTATTATCTCATAGCGTGGTGTATGTGCAGCGTAGCTCTGAGCAGCTCACGGCTCTGCTCCGCCGTTCTAAAAATAGCTTGCACCGACAAATAAAGGTAACAAACCTACTACTATGACTATAGGGATTATGGCAATGGGCCAATTTGCCAGAATGTTGAACTATCCCTTTAAGTGCTTTGTACCTGAAGCTCCAGCCAGGATGGAGGCTGTGTTCTCGTCCCATTAACAAATGTTCGTCTCAGTCTCTCTTCGCAGTAGGGAGCGTATCCTGGCGGCCCGCTGCTGATGAAGTTCCTCAGATACTGTGAGTACAAAAAAAAAGCTTTCTCACAAAAAAAGTTCACACTCTACTATACTTGACTGTCTGTAAATGTAGACACACTTAAAACAAACAAAAAAATATTTGAAAACATATATTTGAACTTTTTCTTCTGTGTAGTATAGTTGCCCTGACCTTGACGAACTTCTCTGACGGAGCAAAGCAGCCGACACAGAGAGAGATGAGAATCCAGCCACGAGCGTGAGAACTCTTAGATGGGTTCTGACTCAGCTGCTTACAGATCTGACAATAGATTTCATCCCTGACACACACACACACACACACACACACACACACACACACAGAAATGTTTTAATCATTTGTCAACTTTATCCACAACATTCAAACTTTGAAAATATATCATACTGTATACTGTATATCATAACCCACACCCACAATCCATTGCCACACTTTTTCTGATACTACCTAAACCAAAACCAAACATAAGGAAATATTATAACCAGAAAAAGAATATTATCATTATCAGAAACAGCAGAGTCTCACATTTGAGAAGGTGGAACTTATTTTAGCTTAAAATGTATTGAAAATGTTTAATCAGTTCTCAGAATAATCACACACAATTGCGTGTCTTTCTCTCAAATGATGTTCAAAAATGGTCATGACAGTGAGTTTTTCTCACTGACATGCCAAACAGGCGATCTATGAGTATGTCCTAACTTCACAGAGAAATAAAACACAGCGAGAGCACAACTAAAATGTGATATTATTCGCAGCTTATTTACAGATTTTACTAATGGAGGAGACAGCTGTCTGTCTGCTGCTCCAGCACCGCAGCACAGACAGGATCAGCGCCTATAGACGTCTGTCTGTCCTCATGTCTCGTCCTTTCCTTATCCGTGGTCGTGGTGCTGAAATAACGCGGAGCACTTTGCTCTCATTAACTTTTGTTGCCAATTTAAATTCAGAATATCATTAAAGCCTGTAGTTTCTGATTGTGTTAAGATTCCTGTTCATGTCTGAAAATGTACATAATGATTTTGCTTTTTGATGAAAACCAACTTCAGTCCTCGTTTTTTCTGCTAAGTCCTGGTTTCTTGCCCTGATAGTGATTTTAACACTTAATGTGTTGTGCGTAGCTGGGATGCATGGATAGTGCGTTTACTGCGTCCTTTCAGGGTTGAAAGCATCAGCGACACCTGGGCTCATAGCTGGCAAATAATTTTATGTTTAACAGGGTAGGGCCTCATATGAAATATTGAAACGGGCCCCCAGATGTCTAAGGCCGCCACTGGGTACAGCCTCTGTCCTACATGAACACTGCTTCAAATGCTCAGATCGGGTTTAGTTTAGATTGATAAATACCAATCCTTGCGACAGATTTGGAGGACACCCTTTTTTTTTTTTTTGGTGTGGGCACATTTAATAAATGAGGGTCAGTTACAGTAACCTTTTCACTGCAACATGTAAAGGTTAATCACACAACACAGTGCCATAGATATTGCAGGTTTTGACAGAGTGGGTAAGTAGCATGTTAAATCTTGTCTCAGTGAATTTGGAAATTCATCCATCAGACCATATTCATCTGTCATTGTGGCCTTGTGCTACAGTTGTGTCCAGCTTAAGCCCTCCTGAGCACAGTTTTAAAGGGATAGTTCACCAAAAATTGAAATTTCACTCATTATTTACTCACCCTCATGTGGACTAAGGGCTGGGAGAAGTTTCAGAGTCCTCCGTGGGGGCTTCAATACAAGACGGACATTACATACGAGCAGCATGGAGGTATTTGGATGTTTTTTGGTGTGTCTTTTTGTTACAAAGACAGTTGGTATCCATTTGCAACCGTTATATGGACATGCACTGCTACGCCGAGACCCCCTGTAACTCAGAGAAGCCACGGAGGACTCTGAAACTTCTCCCAGCCCTTAGTCCACATGAGGGTGAGTAGATAATGAGTGAAATTTCAATTTTGGGTGAACTATCCCTTTAAGTCATGGTTTATGTCCATGTTATACTGTACGTTATGTACCTCAGTGCTGGTCTCAGGATTCCATTGCCAATTATGAAGTGAAGTTTCTCCAGATTGGACGTTGGCCTGTCCTCCAACATGCTGTTGCCATGGAGACCATACTCGCCATCGTTAAGGCGCTTGGTGACCTGAGAAGAATCACATGCAAATGATTTTGTGGTTCAGCAACAACACAAACTCCAGATGTTAACTAGCAGCAAGGTCATTTCCTTGTTCTTTCTCTTTTTCCCACCTCCTCGGTGATCTTGGATTTCTTCTTCAGGGTAAGAGACACCAGTTTGTGCCTGACACTGTTCTTCTTGTGGCTGTCAGAGAGAGGTGTCTGAGGGCAGAACAACACAAGACTCTCTCAGCTTTCAAATCTCATGCGAGCAGCGCACTTGGTACATAAATATCTGTACATTAGTCAATGGATAGCATGTATAAGAGGGGAGGGGCTAGAATAAACAACTTTAATAAACCCAGTTCTCTCTTACGACGGAGTATTAGGGCCACATTTACAGATAAATAAATCACAAACTTCGAGAATAAAGTCGTAAATTTATGACTTTATTCTCATAATGTTATGATTTTTTTTCTCGTAGGAAATGTACGACTTTATTCTCGTAAATTTACGACTTTATTCTCGCAATGTTATGACTTTTTTTCTCGTAGGAAATGTACAACTTTATTCTCGCAAATTTACGACTTTATTCTCGTAATGTTATGATTTTTTTTCTTGTAGGAAATGTACGACTTTATTCTCGCAAATTTACGACTTTATTCTCGTAATGTTATGATTTTTTTTCTTGTAGGAAATGTACGACTTTATTCTCGTAAATTTAAGACTTTATTCTCGAAGTCTGTGTTTTTTTACGACGGAGTATTAGGGCCACATTGACAGATAAAAAAATTCACAAACTTCAAGAATAAAGTCGTAAATTTACGACTTTATTCTCGTAATGTTATGACTTTTTTTCTCGTAGGAAATGTACGACTTTATTCTCGTAAATTTACGACTTTATTCTCGTAATGTTATGACTTTTTTTCTCGTAGGAAATGTACGACTTTATTCTCGTAAATTTACGACTTTATTCTCGTAATGTTATGACTTTTTTTCTCGTAGGAAATGTACGACTTTATTCTCGTAAATGTACGACTTTATTCTCGTAATGTTAGGATTTTTTTTCTCGTAGGAAATGTACGACTTTATTCTCGTAAATGTACGACTTTATTCTCGTAATGTTATGACTTTTTTTCTCGTAGGAAATGTACGACTTTATTCTCGTAAATTTACGACTTTATTCTCGTAATGTTATGACTTTTTTTCTCGTAGGAAATGTACGACTTTATTCTTGTAAATTTACGACTTTATTCTCGTAATGTTATGATTTTTTTTCTCGTAGGAAATGTACGACTTTATTCTCGCAAATTTACGACTTTATTCTCGTAATGTTATGATTTTTTTTCTTGTAGGAAATGTACGACTTTATTCTCGTAAATGTAAGACTTTATTCTCGAAGTCTGTGTTTTTTTACGACGGAGTATTAGGGCCACATTGACAGATAAAAAAATTCACAAACTTCAAGAATAAAGTCGTAAATTTACGACTTTATTCTCGTAATGTTATGACTTTTTTTCTCGTAGGAAATGTACGACTTTATTCTCGCAAATAATACTCCGTCGTACTCTCTAGATGGCACTACTGTATCGTTTGGGGTTTAGGAAATAACCAGTGAGTGCCAAACCCCTTTTTTACAAGCAGAAATTAAAACACCAAACATACATTCATCTGATCATCTTACCTGAACAATTCCTTGAAACAGACAATTACAAAGGAAGATCAGTACCAAACAAGTACTTTGTGAAACTCTCGATCAATCAACTCTCAAGCAATCCCACAATATATGCCAGTGTTTTGCTTCTGACGTACCCAAGCTGTCACACTGTCTCCACCACTTTTGCTTTGGTGTTATAAAGACACAAATAATACACTTTTAACCAAATTCCCACCACACAGGCAAGTTTGCATTCTAACCAATCCTAATCTGCTTCCTTTAACGGAGCCTTGATGAGATGCTTTCCAACAGTTGTTTCCAATAAAGAGGCGTGTTTCAGAGAAGCTTGGCAGGACCATTGTAAAGCTAAAGCCCCCATAGTGAAAAGGTGACTATGGTGGTGACCTAAATATGTCTGCATTTTGTCTGCAAGTATTTGAAGCCCCAAATCCATTATTTTGACCCTGAGGCATTTCTACATTACAATGTGTAATGTCTCCAAATCAGATACACTTTGGGTGAGAAACTCACACAGGATTTCTGCTCTGAAATGTCAAACTAAATTGTGTTTCCAAAAAGCATGTCCATGTAGGCCTGTTGGATTAATCAATGTTAAATCGTAATCGGATTATTTAGTTAGGACGATGTTAAAAACAGCCAATCAGTGGAAGGCAGTCGGTTGACGTCACGTTTTAGTTTTGTATCATCATCAGAAATCGGGTTTTCAAAGAAGAAAATCTGGATTTTATTTTTGGGCAAAATCAAACAGCTCTTATGTCCATGCATCCATGACTGCAAAGAAATATCTATGTATAAATGACTGTGTTAATCCCATAGCTCTCAAAATTTGAATTTTGGGTGAACTATCCCTTTAAAACTAAAACATGGCCTGTTCATGTATACACCATACAAACACAGCCTGGTCTATTTCCATGTAATAAATATAGAAAATTTAATATGTGTATACATATTGAATATACAATAGTATACACATTTTCTCCAGTGAGGTACAGCAAGTAACATACATAGTACATATTTAAGAGGATACTGCACTTAATAAATGAATATAATACAACATAATAATACTATGTTTTACATAAACTAGAGTGGCACTCAGAAGAGGCTCTACAATGACAAAGGTCAAAAAAAGCCAGGGAAAGTGGTTTAATTCTCTGGATCAACCCCTTCACTGGCTCTGAACCAAAGTTTAAAGAGCTTCATCCCTCCACAATGTTTGGTGGAAAGCAGTCATTTTTGTAGAATTCTGCTACAGGGTGAAATGTATTATCATTATTTCTCATCCTCACCTCCCCTTCCCCCTGCAGTGCCTGCAGCTCTCTCTTGTAGGTCTTCTTTCCCAGTGTCTCATAGATCTTGGTCATGACAGGGATCTTTTCACTTCCATCGCTGATGGCTGTGTGATACTTGGGTTCCGGCAGATCCCCCATGAACCTCAGCACTGTGATCCAGACTGCAAGAGCGGCCTGGGCCCGGACATGGAGGACACACTCATTCATTAGGTTGAAGTCAGTACTGTTGACTTTGACTAATTTACTAACTAACTAGTTGACTAACTAGTCATTGATGGCCATACTCAAGATTACTTCAGGATTTTATTACATTCAAAATTATGACTCATTTAAAAAGGATAATTAGCGTTTTTTTACAACCTGGACCTTATTTCTAGCATAAAATACGATCATCTACTCACCCAGATAACTTTGGTGTCATTTGGAGTCGTTTTGACGAAATTAGCCCCAGTGGAGCGGCGCGTATATCCGTATAATGCGAGTACTCGGGGCACCCAAGGCTAGTGCTATTCCCCTCCGAGCCCGTGGTGGCATGTTATCAACATCCCGGGTCTCTAGGTTGACCTACTAACCTCTGACCTGGATGATGTCATCTCCGACCGCTGCCCGGCTCGACTAACTTGCTACCGCTAATGCTATGGTTGGTTTCTGCGTGTTTCTGACTTGTCAGAACAAAATGAGCAGCTGGATGAAGTTCAGCTTCCACAGGCTTCCTCTCCTCAACCTGGACTCACTAAAGCTCCGGCTAGTTGAGATAAAAATGAACCCGAATGCCGAAGCAGAATGATTATTATCAGAATGAGCCGGGCAGCGGTCGGAGATGACATCATCCAGGTCGGAGGTTAGTAGTCAACCTACAGGTGCAGGATGTTGATAACATGCCGCCACGGACTCAGAGGGGAATAGCACTAGTGTATCATAACAAAATATTGGTGAAATGAACGAGTTTTGCGGTGGATAATGTGTTATATAGAGGCTGCATTCCGTGCCCTGTGTTCTCGCATTATACAGATATACGCGCCGCTCCACTGGGGCTAATTTCGTCAAAACGACTCCAAATGACACCAAAGTTATCTGGGTGAGTAAATGATCGTATTTTATGCTAGAAATAAGGTCCAGGTTGTAAGAAACGGAAATTATCCTTTAACACTTTAAAGAGGAGATGATTAATAGATTCATTAATGAAGTCTATAATTTGTTAGACAACAACTGTGTTTCCTGAAATCAAATCAAAAACTATTCTGCACAGCTTTGTAAAACTAGATTATTGGGGTTGAAATGCCAAAAGTGACCAACCAGCTGATCTCCCTCGTCATCATGGAAGAGCAGAGGCTGTTTGAGAGGTCGTCGGACGTAGGTGTGAGTGGTGGTGCCCTGGAAGTAGGTGGCAGCAAACTTGGCGAATTTGTACTCTGATAAATCCTCCTCTTCATCATCCTCAGGGAGAGGAAGAGCCTCATCCAGATCCTCCTCCTCCAGCTCCTGATGACTCCGCTCCAGGTCCTGCAACAAGACCAGGCACAGCTGTCAGGAGAAAAACCTCCAGACACAAACTATATCCAAGAAAAAGAATAATCTTGTAGGCTACTGTGAATGACTGAATTGAATTGAATTGACGAGTGTGTGTGTGTGTGTGTGGGGGGGGCGCACGGTGTTTCTCAAGACCTGAAGTTCACTTCCTGGTCGCTCTGAGCTGCGTGAGCTGCGTGAGCTCCGCGAGAAAAAGCGGAGCGCCTGTGCGCCAATCAAACTTTTTTTTCTCAGATATTTTATAGAAAAACACACCCACAAATGACGTGAGGATTGAAGCTGAACGTGTTCGCCATCTAGTGGTACCAAGCAGTAACAATATAGGGCAGTAGATTTAAAGATATGGGCTGTTTTATCCAAGCATGCTGCCTGTCGCAATAATGCGACTTTGGCGCCTAGAGGGTTAAACCGACCTACTTCTACTGCCAGAGGGAGAATCCCAGCCCTCAACTGGGCACATAAAGATCTCTTGGATCACATCGGGTTCTGAACAATATACATTCTTCAACTGGCAATAGGTTCTGAGTTCTGGTTTAAACCAGATATCATTAGCCCATTTTTCTTTATACTCAAGAAATAACTTATGCTTCACAAAATTAACATTACAACGCAGACCATTTAGCTGTTGATCAGCCTCGCTAAAAATAGCTTTCATGTCACGATGCCAAGGATAGTTCTGTGTTTTATCCCAGTTAAAGGCTACTGTGTTTGTTCTTGTAACTCTTGTTGATAGTTGAGCTCACCTCGAAGCCAGCGGGGGCCTGTCCCTCCTGCCCCGGGAAAGAGCTCGTTGTTCCCAGGAAGCCAAACATTTTATCCACCATGTCAGAGTCATTGACCGGCTCTAAACGGGCCTTCTCCATCTGCTCCACCATCTCCTTCTTCCTGCGAGCCTCCTCTTTCTCCTTCTTCTCCCGCTCAGCATCCTCTTTAGCCAGCTGGGCTAGACGCTCCTTCAAAATACAAAAGTGTGACGTTAGCTTTTAGACACAACACTTTAATATCAATGAGGCGCAAGCACGCCAAGTTCCCACCTCCGTCCTTCCTACCAGCGGAAGTGGGAAAGAAGGAGGAGAGAAGGCGGAGGCGTGGAGTGGGATGAACACAGCCGATTCAGATCTTCACCAATCAAATGAGCTTTAACTGGGCGATGCACACTGCAATTTAGTCATTTTATACTTGGACATGGACGGAGGAGACAGCGACGCCAGAGGCCCAACCTCTCCCAGGAGGAAACTGCTGTTTTGAGCTCAGAGTGGCCGAATAAGGAGGTTACTTAAAGGGACAACGAGGAGTTTCTATTTGGTCATATTAATGTGGATGAATCTACGTTACCCACACTTGTTAATGGGCCCATTTTCGATAAATATATAGTTTTGTCTCTATCGTTATTTTGTTATTATTAGTGGTGGTGGAAATGCTGGGCGAGCCCACCAGCGTTTCTTTACTTTCGGTTTCGTGGCGAGTCATGAGAATAACGCCGCCGAATCGCCGTTTATGGTCGGAACTACGACGGTATGTGATCGTCTTCCAACCTCTGACTTTAATTCTTGATGAATGAAAACATGAGTCTGTCTTGCGCCGGTCAAAGAATTTCACGGTGCGCGGAGGCTCATAAATGTAGTGTGAAAACACTTCGCTTTCCCAAAACTCCTCATTGTCCCTTTAATCAGGTTTGTCCTGATACACTGAGAGCCGTTGTCCAGTGTTAAAAAAACAAACAAACAAACAAACAAACAAACAAAAAAACACACACACACACTCACCCCTTTTCCATTAATAAAGACACTCACATTTAGTAACCCATACTTAAACCCTGTGTAACAAAGATGAGAAGTAAACAAACACCATGGTAACAGGGATGGAATCAGAAGCATCTCAGTGTAAAGGATGCTCTCTCTCTGTCTCTTTTTTATTTGATTTCTGTGATGACTTGGCTCAGTGCGCTTGGTTACCACACACTTTGGTGACATTTTGCCGGCAGAACGTATATTTGCATACAGTGTGCAAGCAAGTGGCCAAGCGTGTGGGGGGAGATTTAAAAGCAATCTGGACCAGTGTTGTGGGTAACGCGTTACAAAGTAACATGTTAGAGTACTTATTACTTTTTTCCTGTAACGTAACTGTATTCATAGGTAACGCTGTAACTTAACTGATTACTTTTAATTGATGGTAACGTTGTAACCTAACTAACTACTTTCCAAAGTAACTATACCCAACACTGATCGGGACACACTTCACAAGTGCAGCCTGTGCCATAAGCACACTAACACAACTACGACACACACACACACACACACAGCAACAGTTTTAATAAACAGTGCTGCTGGATCACAGTCTCATCTACTCCAAAAGTGTCTCTATGCGCAAGATTTGAATCATAAATGTGTAAGCCTAACTACGTAAGTAAATAAAACAAACAAGAAAAACGAAAAAATAAAAACATGAACAGAGCATGATGAATATAAAATTTTATATTCATCATGCTCTGTTCATGTTTTTATTTTTTCGTTTTTCTTGTTTGTTTTATTTACTTACGTAGTTAGGCTTACACATTTATGATTCAAATCAAAAAGTCATAATTATGAGATAGAAAGTTAATTTCATTTTATTGAGATTAATTCAATCGCATTTCCTAAACGTGGCTTGTGGCTCCCGGTGACGGCGGACTTCACCGTGGTGCATTGTGGGATTTATACTTGGCTAAATACCGCTCGGATGCGGCCTTACCTTAAAGCAGATATCAGCTTCACGGCCGTTTCGGCTAATGCTGCGTTCAAGGCAGGCTTTTGAAACCGTAAGTTACAGCTTCAAGTCACAACTACGACTTGGTAGCGTTCCAGGTAACCCGTAGCTCGTGTTTTTACCATCCTGTTGTCTGTGAAAGTTCCCTATAACGGCCACTCGTAACTTCCGACCCGTGAACTCGTACCAGATCGAACTGGTATGACTTCACAGGAAGGAAAAACACAAAGTACGAGTTTCTTTGAACGCACCATGAGTTAGCAGCCCCCGCCCTTGTCAGGCATCAATTGGTCCTCGTGCTACGTCACCACATTCACGCGCATCCCTTGGCTGCACACACAGCCCTTCATGCCGTTCTCTCTCCTCATTGGATAACACTTGTATCCCACAAGGAAAATTTTCTCCTCGGGTTACAGCAGAGCAGAGTGACGGAGAGACTCGTGTTTAGGCTGAAATACTTCATGTAAGTGATTGCTGACGGAAAATAGGACTATTTAGGACTTATATTAACAAAAACATTCCACTGATATCTGCTTTAAGTGTGGGTAAAGTGCAAATCAAGCGCGCTGCACTTTCAGTCGTTGGAGAAACGGGACACACTGAACTGACACTAAGCCCATGAACGCGCACGCCGCACGCCAAGTGACCAAGTGTGTAAGTGTGATGGAGTGTGCATATTGGGACAGGCCCACTATCTGATGCCGAGGCTGTTTGTGGTTGGCTGAGAGAGTTTTTGTAGTTTTTCATAAGTTTGCATGACAGTTTCATCTGTGTTAATTCAGTCAGGTTGAGTTTCTATTACGCCTTTGACAGTGTTGGACAGTAACGGAGTAAATTTACTTGAGTACTGTACTTGAGTACATATCCAGAGGATTTGTACTTTACTTGAGTATTAGATTTCTTTGGTACTTATTACTCTTACTTGAACATTTCCAAGACAAATATTTTTACTTTTACTCGTTAATTTCTAGGAAGGCTGAAAAGTACTTGTTACTTTCAGGTCTGCTCTTTTTTTTTTCTAAAATACTATTGGACAAAACGTGAAAATGACAATTGCTGTTCTCTTATGATCCCATTCATTTTATTTGTTTTTCTAGGTGTTTCTGCAGCTTTATATAACATTGTGGTTCTAAAAGCAGCACATCAGTGCAGCTGCTTTCAAAGAGTTCATTCTCAGAAACAAGAGTTAAAAGCTCCTTACATTCATTTAGAAAAAATTATAGTAATTCATTGATGTGAAAAATAAGAAATGTACTCTTACTCTTACTTTTACTTAAAGTAAATTTAAAAGCATGTACTTTTGGATACTTAAAGCAGAAGTAAGCGATCCGGTCGTTTTGGCTAATGCTGCGTTCCAGGCAGGCTTTTGAAACCGTAAATTACAGCTTCAAGTCACAACTTACGACTTTGTAGCGTTCCAGGCAACCCACTCGTGTTTTTCCGACCTGTTTTACCTGTGAAAGTCACTATAACGGCCACTCGTAACTTCTGACCCGTGAACTCGTACCAGATCGAACTGGTACAACTTCACAGGTCGGAAAAACACGAGTTACGGGCTGCCTTGAACGCACCATAACAGTCCTCGTCCCTACGTCACCACACACAGCCCTGCATGCCGTTCTCTCTCCTCATTGGATAAAAACTGTAGGATACGATAAATGTTTTCTCCTCGGCTCAGAGCAGAGCAGAGTGACTGAGAGACCCGTGTTTCGGTCCAAACACTCTATGTAAGTGATTGCTGTCGGAAGATAGAACTATTTAAGACTTATATTAACACAAATATATCACTTACTTCTGCTTTAAGTACGTTTAAAAGCAAGTACTTTTTTACTCTTACTGGAGTAACATGTCGACTGAGCTACTTTTACTTGTAACGGAGTAAATTTTGACCAGTAGTATTTGTACTCTTACTCAAGTACTGGGATCGAGTACTCTGTCCAATGTGACAGGACAATCTATATAGATTAGTGCTGACAAAGTTAACGCCTTCATTTTGGAGATTAATTTTAAACATTTGCGCGTTTTAAAAAATTAACGCAATTAACGCTGTTTTGTTTACTTCCGGTGGTGGCTGACCCGTCACGTGTGCAGGCTGCAGCATGTACCGGCTGTAGCGCTGTTATTCTTCACTTTATTCAGTTTTAATATTTTTTCATGCGAGTAAGTAACCGTTTAGATAACCAGTATGCTATGTTAGTTTATCCACATGATGCAGCAGCGACCGTAGCGGAGCATCACCGAGGCAACAGCCCGGTCTGCGGAGCCGGTCGGCCGGGTAACAGCGTCGTCCCCGGGGTAAGACAGAGACAGAGAGCTGATTAACAGGCCTTTAGAGGTTCACCGCCGGCTGCTTTCATTCTTTCTAGATGAGTTATTGAATGTTTGTTTAGTTGTTGATGAGTTTGTTTAAATGAAAAGTGAAGCTTCATGTGTGAATTGGACAGAAGAGCAGCGCTGCCTTGATGTACACAAATCACCACCTACAGATCAATAAATAAAACAATGAACCGATCGGTCTATAGCTAATTCAATTTAATTTACGGAGGGAAATTCAGTGATGTGGTTGTTTTTTCGTGCACGTCCGCAGCACAGCTTGGTAGGAAAAAAGGAAAAACAAAATATGTTGGTGCATGCCCATAAGTGGTCTGGAGTGGTCTTGATGGTTTTGATATTCAACCTGCACTTCAACACATGTAGGTTTTGATATTCAACCTGCACTTCAACACATGTAGGTTTTGATATTCAACCTGCACTTCAACACATGTAGGCCTGGGTTGTTTTGTTATTATTTCTGTTGGAGAATATAAGCAAGTGGCCTTTTTTGTGCCAAATTTGTTCTTCACAGTAGAGAAACTGTGTTTAAAGTTTAAAGAAAGCCATTAAAATAGTCTTTGAATTGAAATATACTTTTTTGTGTTTATTCTACACTAATTTGATGATTATACATGAATACATTTTCATTATAAACTCGAGTCGTAAGAGGTCAAATGCAGTTTATTTGTTGATAAATTAATCGCGGTTAATTACAGAAAATTGGGAAATGAATTAGTTATTTTTTTCTAATCTATTGACAGCCCTAATATAGATATAAATTCACTGTTGATTCCATTAGTTGCATTAAATAGTGTTTGTTGTGATTATTTATTGCATTTAAATGTGCCAAACTCAAGGTATCTGGAATTTGAATGAAGGAACAATTTCATGATGATGTATAAACTGAGGTTTGAAATGTTATAATTCTTTGTTGAATTCCCACCTGGTGTTTGCGTTCAGCCTCAGCTTTAGCTCTCTTGGCAGACATCTGGTTCCTCAGTTTGGCCTCTTCAGCCAGACGCATTTTCTCTGCCTCCAGCCTGCGGTGGTACTGAAGGGAGACAGGAAGGAGCCCAACATTAAATAAGAGCAGCTAGTTACCAAAAGTATATGGGAACAGACCCAGTGAGCAGTTTGTCTAAAATGAAACAGCATTAAATGCAATTCAAGAGCATGGTGTTAATGTTGAGGGGACAAATGAAATAAAGGTAGTGACATTAAATTGAGGAAATGAACTGTAAGTAATTATTCAAATATTAGAAATGTAAAACATTAAACTAAAATAAATTGAAAACTTAAACTTGTGCATTTTCAAATGCAGAAAACTAAGATATAAGCACCATATAAGTACATATTTTGGACTTTTTTGGGGGGGGGGGGGGGCAAAGAGGCACAGTCAGCAGTTCAACGTCATGCTTTTGCACCAGCACTTGTTTACATATGGACACACCCCTCTCCCCTTACAGAATATAGAAGGGAGATGAGAATAGAAACCAGCGGTGGAGTTAAAGGGATAGTTCAACATGTTGGCAAATTGGCCCATTGCCATAATCCCTATAGTCATAGCGGTGCAAGCTATTTTTAGAACGGCGGAGCAGAGCCGCAAGCTGCTCAGAGCTACGCTACGGAGGCTCATGGGATTTCTTGGTTTCCCTCATCAAACTCATCAAATACACAATCCAACAACTCCACAACGCTCTGGTGGACAAGTTGTGACCTGCACATTCACCACGCTATGAGATAATAACACAACGTTACCACACAGAGTTGTTTTAGAGGAAAATACAGAGACTGATTGATGAGAAACTGTCCCTGAAGGCAATCAGCGATTTTGCATGAATTTCCCTCTAAAACAACTCTGTCTGGTAACGTTGTGTTATTATCTTATAGCGTGGTGAATGTGCAGCTCACAACTTGTCCACCAGAGCGTTGTGGAGTTGTTGGATTGTGTATTTGATGAGTTTGATGAGGGAAACCAAGAAATCCGATGAGCCTCCGTAGCGTAGCTCTGAGCAGCTCACGGCTCAACTCCGCCGTTCTAAAAACAGCTTGCACCGACAATTAAAGGTAACGGACCTACTGCTATGACTATAGGGATTATATAGTGGAAGCAGGAAGTAATGTCGCCATGGGACCTCAATTCAGAAAAAGTCTCCATGTAAGTGAACGGGAGTCAAAATTTTATTTCTAATCTGATTGAATTGTGTCATGATAAAACTCTCTGACCTCTACCTGTTTAAAACATCACGTTTCATGCCGAGAAATCAGCAGTTTGTTGTAAAATTATTGTAGAATAAAATTCTGAAGAATCCGCAACTGGGAAGACTCCAGGTGGCGTAGTGACGTCACCACATGGTGCCCTTTCCCGTGTCAGTTGGTGACGCATTTTTTGTGGAACACCAGATCTCTGTAGTGCGTCTTCACACAAAATACATTCTTCCGTTGCCGTTTTACAACAAACTGCTGATTTTTTGGCATGAAACGTGGTGTTTTAAGTAGGTTAAGGTCATATATTTTTCTTTGACTCCCGTTCACTTACATGGAGACTTTTTCCAAAAATCCCATGGCGACATTACTTCCTGCTTCCGCTTCGGCTCTCTATACTCATCGCTGCACCGTACCCAAAAAAGAGACGGTGATGTCGTGAATGCAAGCCTAATGACGGAGATCAGGAAAAGGATGGATGGAGAATGTCCTGTTGTTGTTATCTTGTGCCAACTCAAGAATGACATTTGTTCATGTGGGTATGTTAGCTCTTTTCTCCAGAGCAGAAAAAGAGGCAAATGAGATCATGAATCAACGAGAGAAAAAACAGCATGATTCGATGAGTAGTCGACTAAAGGCACAATCTGACCAAACACAACTAATCCAATGTAACTGGCAGGTCGGCTCCTGTGGCCTTTTCCACTTTGGGCTTGTTCAGACTGCAGCCCAAATCGGATCAGAATCTAATCTTATTGGCTGACAGTCCACATTACATATTGCAAGTGATCAGATCAGATCTGCTTGTGTCCATATTGCCTGTGTGTTATACACACACTATGGTAAGCAAGGAAAAAAACAAGGCGAACTGTGCTGGTTTTTGTCCCAAATCATTATGTGGAGCCATGGTGCAAATTGTCTGAAGAAAAGAGTATTTGATTTTTTTTTATTTGCAGGCTTCCATAGAGGTCAGACATTTTTACAAGCTCAGTCACCAGTATGGAAAAGCAGAATGGCTTTACCCTTCACTTCACATATAACACAGTTCATTGTGAAAAGCCATAGTATAGGTCTCTTGATTCTGTCTGTCCAGAGGATTTTAGAATTCTAATATTTTTGGAACAGCTGCTGAGACTGAACTGGTTCCGACTTTATGGTTTTTGTCCCAAATCATTATGTGGAGCCATGGTGCAAATTGTCTGAAGAAATGAGGCTGGAACTGGCTGGAATGACAGTGGAACGGGGAAATGTATGCTCCTTCTAACGACTATTATATAAAAGAGCTACAGTGAAAAAGGAAGAATTGCAACAAACTAATTTGGGACTAGTGAAGATATTTCTACTTAGCTACAGGTCAGACCCTGGACGTGGAAACATATCAAAGATATATAAGGTGTTGCAAGAACTAGAAGGAGAGGATACTGCATATATAAAGGAGAGTAACATCACGATGCAGATGGAAACATGGGAAAAATAACTTTACAACAGTGGAAGAGTGCACCCTCTCTGTCTTGGAGAGAATTTGGGTGGAAAAATGTAGTTAGGTTTTTTAGAGTTCCAGCACAAAGGACTTCTCTGGGAGGAAGTACATCTTGCGGGAGATCCTGTGGCGAGAGTAAGGCAACACATTTCCATGTGTTTTGGGACTGCCCGGTCATTTCAAAATATTGGGAAGAAATCAAACTGAACATGGAGAAAATCATGAAAATAGCGATCCCACCAGGGTTTGAGACCTGGGGCCCTAGTTTCTTAGACCAGGTGAAGTCTAAGTTCAGTGCAGCTTCGCCACGCCAACTAGGCGTGTCCAGGTCCATTTCGCAAGTTTGCTGGACAGCGCAGTCCGACTTAGACCAGCGCAAGCCCTCCCCTCGTCCCTCCCACCGGCGCAAACGGCAAAGGGGGAGGAGAGAGGGCGGGAGGGAGACAGGAGGAGGAGAAGTGGGATTAACACAGCCGATTCGGATCTTCACCAATCAAAGGAGCTCCTCTCCTCACCTTTAACTGCGCGGCGGGCGATGCGCGCTGCAAGTTTGTCATTTTATACTTTGACATGGACGGAGGAGACAGCGACGCCAGAGGCCGAACCTCTCTCAGGAGGAAACAGCTGTTTTGGTCCGGAGGTCCGAGCTCAGAGTGACCGAATAATGAGTTTACTAATATACTTAACCAGGTTTGATCTGATACACTGAGAACCGGTGCTCAGTGTAGCCTAAGAAACAACAACTAATAAACTAATAAAGAAACTCACATTTATTCATTTAAATTTATTATTCCCTGTGTAAGACAGATGAGAGGTGTACACTAATCACAACATAAACAAACATGCGGGATGAAATCAGCGTAAAGGACGCTCTCTCTCTCTCTCTGTCCTCCTCTCTCTCTCTCTCTCTCTCTCTGTCCGTCTCTTTTTTTCTCTTTTTTTTCTGTGATAGAGATGCTGAGTATAGGCTATATACTGACTATCTGATAGCGAGGCTGTTGTGGTGGACTAAGAGAGATGATGATTTGTGTTTTGTTTTTCAATACGGCTGCGTGATGCGGTAAATAAATAAATAAAGCGATCATCACAAGGGCAGAGTGGTATCTCAACACGGCAGCGACATGCAGTCATCCACCCTCAGTCCTGCTTGGGACATCCACAGCTGCTTTTCAGTGCCAGTTCGTCCCTGCTGTGTTAATTCAGGTGGAGTTTCCTTTACGCACCGACAGCCTTTGATCTCTGCTTTGATCTGACGTCAGATGTGACGGGACAATCTATATAGATATAAATTCACGTGTTGATTCCGTTAGTTGCATTAAATAGTGGTTATTGTGGATATTTATTGCATTGAAATGTGCCTGGAACTGTGGAGATCTGCCTGTGATGTCTTGGTGGCGTGTGTGCACTGCAGGTCAGTCAGCCAAACTTCCACTGCACCTGCTGCGCTCCGCGCTGCGCTGAGACTAGACCTGGTTGGAGGTGGCGAGCTTTCAGCGCAACCTCGGCGGGACATTTTCGCACAAAACTTCCACTGCACCAAGCTGAATCTGTGACGCCTCCCCCTGCTGCGCGGCCACGCCTATCTCAGCGCAGCGCGATCTACAAATCTCCCAATCTGACTTTGCGCTAGGCTGCGCTGGTCGAAACTTGCATTAGACTGGCTGCGCTACCTTGCGCCACCTGCGCTGCGCCAGGAAACTAGGGCCCCTTATGTCTGGGGCTAAGAAAACAAATATATCTATAATATATTTAATAATATATATAATATATTTAAAGGAAATGGTTGGCAAAAGACTCTCCTACAGTCGGAGATTGGATCAAGGTGGTTAAAGGGATAGTATCATTTTTTTTAAAGTGGGGTTGTATGATCTACAAATAGCCCCCTAAGTACTTTAATTGCAGTAGAAGACTCTCTGCACTCCTCCCGTTAGCAACGCCAGCCCATAGCCCTGCCCACAGATTTACAACATACAGTGTTGTGAACAGACCCAAAGAAACGGCCTATTTTCACGGCCTGAAAGAGGTTTTACCTGGAAAAAGTTCCATTGTTCGCTATAATATAATTTTTTCCAGCCCCTCAAAGTGCAGGAAAAACACCGTTTTTATTTGGACCTAAGCACACAGACAGACCTCCGTGTACGTTGTTGTCTGACCTTCTTCCTTCACGGGGACTGCCCTGGATTACTGGCACACGCCATAGCCGCACGCATTTTTTTTAAAATTATGATTATTAATATTAATATTAACGATTAATCGATAATTGATCGTTAATTTTCCCGAAGATCGATCAAAAAGATTTCTTCAAATGCCCATCCCTAGTGCAGAGAGTCTTCTACTGCAATTAAAGTACTTAGGGGCTATTTGTAGATCATACAACCCTTTAAAAAAAAAAACTATCCCTTTAAGGATATTTACATAATGGAGAAGCTAACATTCATTCTGAAGCTGGAACAAGATAAGTTTGAAAGTCAGTGGAAAGTTTGGACCAACTATCTAGCAACTGATGGGCAAGATGCTGGTTAATGTGATATCCCCCTCCCCCCCAAGTTTCTTTTTGACTCCACTCACCTGGTTCTGTTTTCTGTTTATGGTGTAGTAATTACACCATTATTAGTCAGTGCTATACATGTATGCAGCAAGCTATCTTTATTTTATTTGCTATTATTATTGTTTCAGTTACTGTTGCTTTTGTCATCCCACAACAAGCTACTGTTCAGGGAAGAAAACATGAGGGTGAATATGGGGAAGATAAACCCATTAATATTGTGGTTATTATTGTTGTTTTGTAATTATCAGTTTTCTTCAATTTTCTTTCTTTTTTTCCTTACCGTTCCTTTTCCTTTTTGACCTGTTTTCTTTCTGTGTAAGCTTTGATGATGTTTCTTTATGAGATATATATGTATGTGCTGTTTTTTTTTTGTCTTCAAATAAAAAAAGTTTAATAACAAAAAGAGCTACAGTGATTTCATGTGGAATTCAGTAAACAGATCATTAAAATAAAGTAAGTATAAGTAGGTGAATTGCAAGATGTGTACAAACGTTAGTGTAGTGTATCAGTACTACCTCTCCCTTCAGCCTCTTGTACAAGCGGCGAGCAATCATGCCTCTGGTGTAGGCCTGGACGGTGATGACAGCCCACAGCCGGTGTCTGAAGGCCTGGCGCACCAAGAAGCCCCGACACCGGCCCTGGAAGCATGTGATCCGCTGCCGGGCCACGTGATAGGACACACACAGCTTCCTGGAGCGAACCAGAGCCTGCAGACGAGAGAAGCCCGCTCGCATCTGACAGGACACAGAAAAGGAAAGGGACATGATGAGAAGGAGAAGATCATCGACCTAAACTAAAAACTAACCTTAAATGAGCTGGACTGAGCTGCCTCATGGATCACAGTCATGAGACATGACCATTTACTCTTCTGGTGAATATATTTTCTGCCTGTCTGAGATGTGGGTGTGAAACAGAGAAGCCCCTCACAGCTCCGTAGTTCTTCCGACAGTAATAGCCTCTCCATGTCTTCTGGATCAACACGGCCGACTTCCTCATCTTGAGGAAATTAGATCTGTTGGCAGGAGTCGAAATATATCTTATTCTTGATTTTTTCATTGAGAAAAACCGACAACATTAAGCGTCATTCACGAACCATTCTTAAAGGATAATTCTGGGCAAATTCAACTCGGGGCTGTATTTTCCTAACATTTAGGTGTAAAAGAAGGAATCTGAAGATTTTCAGTTTAATGTCTCCTGTTTTGCGGTAGTTGTGTCTGTCTCCGCATCGCCACGGCAGCAATGAATGGGAGCGGATTGAAGTTCCACTGCTTAGACTGTTTCCATCCCTCAAAGCCACAGACAGCGTCAGATGGAGACTCAATGGACAAATGTTTTTCCGTTTTTAATACTCTGTTAACATGGAAAGCTTGTAGGAAAAAATATGGTATCACTTCTTGTACTTCTGTGGACTCACCTATTTACCAAAATCCAGATCTGAACATTCAAACAAAGATCAACATAAGAGAATGGACAAACTCCGGTTTAATACAATTTAAAGACCTATTTAATCTGAATAGGCAATTAAAATCATTTGCTGATTTAAGAAAGGAATACAACATTTCTAATAAAGATTTTTTTAAATATTTACAAATCCGGAGTCTTGTTCATTCACTTATTAAAGCAGACAAACTGCGGTTTGTACTATTCGAGATAGAAGATATATTAATGTCCTCTGAAACAATAAAAGGGAAAATAAGTGAATTTTACAACATTCTCTCAAGAGGAGGTAAGTCATCTTTCCAGATTATAAAGAAGTCATGGGAAAAGGACTTAGAGATGGTCTTTGAAGAAAATACCTGGTTAAATATTTGTGAAAGAATACACTTTCCATTCACTAGCAACAAAATTAAGGAATCTAATTTTAAATTCATTCATAAACTATACCTAACACCAACAAAAATGCATAAAATCTCCAAGACTATCTCAGCAAAATGTCCCAGATGTAAAAGAACGGATGGGACATTTATACATATGTTTTGGGAGTGTGACCTTCTACAAAATTTTTGGAAATCAATTCACTCCTTTACACAATCTGTTTTGAAAATAAAATTTGATTTAAGTCCCAGTTTCTATTTGTTAAATGATCCATTGCATCTTCAATTAGATACGAAAAAATGCAGGATATTAATTATGATAACATACTTTGCGAAGAAATGCATACTCTTATTTTGGAAAGATGATTTCCCTCCAACTCTTAAGATTTTTACAAATCAGATTTCAGCTTTTCTACCCTTAGAAAAATTAACTTTGGAAAAACATAAATGTGGTCATATTTTTCAAGAATTTTGGTTTCCATTACTTTTAGGTCTGGAGGAATTTTCTAAAGGGCACATATGATTGGTTGAGCCCTGAATTGGTGCCCTATAGAGCAGGGCAGACCTTAATATTAAATATATGTATCTCTGTAAAATATATGCGTATGTTTGACTATGTGGATGTACAAACGTGTTGCGAGCACGCTTATGTGTATGTTGGTGCAGGTAAGCACATATAGGTGCAAATACCCACTAATGTCAGTGAAGACAGATTGCTGCTTTTTTTTTTTTTTTATTGATTTAGATTTTTGTATATTTGTTTATTTTTTGGTTTGTTTTTGTTTGTTTGTTCTGTTTGTATTTTGTTTTCTTGTCTGTCCTATATAGCTAAAATACATGGGTTTAACAAAAAAAAAGAAGAAAGAAAGAAACTGTACGAGTCACCCTATCATCGATATTGTTTCAGGATGGATATTTTTGTTGTTGTATCCTTTTTGTTAATTTATTGGAAATAAAAATATATAAAAAAAAAAAAAAAGATGGAGACTCAAACATGCACCCAGAAGTTTATTTACTTCAAGCAAGCCGACATGTTTGTAAAACTAGATCTAAATCAAAGTCTCCCAGAGTCTCGCGCAAGACCCAAGTTGCAGTGCTGGTGTGTTCAGGTGCAGTGGGAAGCTCCCGTTTGTGTCATAAACACAGGAATATCAACTCTTGACTTGCTTCAAGTAAAAAAGACTTCTCACCGCATGTTTGAGTCGCCACCTGACGCTGTCTGTGGAAAAAAAATGTGCACTTGAAGCAAGTCAAGAGTTGATATTCCTGTGTTTATGACACAAACAGGAGCTTCCCACTGCACCTGAACACACCAGCACTGCAACTTGGGTCTTGCGCGAGACTCTGGGAGACTTTGATTTAGATCTAGTTTTACAAACATGTCGGCTTGCTTGAAGTAAATAAACTTCTGGGTGCATGTTTGAGTCTCCATCTGACGCTGTCTGTGGCTTTGAGGGATGGAAACAGCCTAAGCAGCAGAACTCCAATCCGCTCCCATTCATTGCTGCCGTGGCGATGCAGGGACAGACACAACTACCGCAAAACAGGAGACATTAAACTGAACATCTTCAGATTCCTTCTTTTAGACCTAAAATGTTAGGAACATACAGCCCCCGAGTTGAATTCGCCTGGAATTGTCCTTAAAGAAGAAACGTCTTCCTAAAATTCACTCAAAAAAGTTTCAAGAAGATTTTGACATTCACCAATGTTTTCTTATTTGGGATTTGTTCTCAGCTAAAATGAAAACCAAACGAAAAAGTAAACAGCCTGAACACAGGACAGACAGAACTAGTGCAAACAGGAGCAATTAAAAAGACAATCTTCAAATACATTCTTTTAGACCTAAAATGTTAGGAAATTAGAGCCCCAGGTTGAATTTGCCTGGAATTGACCTTTAAGAAAGAATTTAAGAAAGTACTAAAAGATATTGGTGAATGAGGTCCATTGTTCTCATACGTTTTCTCAAAATCTGAAAGGTGGACAAATTGAACATGGACAAATTTACAAAGACTGGGCCAACCAGTGGCCAATAGGTATTATGGAAGTCCAGTCCCCTACCTGTCCTTGAACCCTCGCACCACCTTCTGGATCAGGATGACCTTGTCAGTGATGGCCTTGTCTCTCTCAATCTCCAGCAGCATGTCATGGTGATCCTTGACATCCAAAGAGAAAACTAATAAATACCAACCAATGAATTGTGTTTGATGTCATGAAACACAGATGAACAATTAGATTTTTTTTTATTTGCAGGCTTCCATAGAGGTCAGACATTTTTACAAGCTCAGTCACCAGTACGGAAAAGCAGAATGGCTTTACCCTTCACTTCACATATAACACAGTTCATTGTGAAAAGCCATAGTATAGGTCTCTTGATTCTGTCTGTCCAGAGGATTTTAGAATTCCAATATTTTTGGAACAGCTGCTGAGACTGAACTGGTTCCGACTTTATGGTTTTTAAGTTTACAAAACAAGTCCTACAGCAGATCCTATATTCCATCTCTTCTGGCAAAACATTGAAACAAAAAAAAAAAACCTTTATATGGGGGCATGTTTTAGAATGTTGAAAATATTTTACCAACAAAAACATTGCAGTGTTTAAGCTGTTGTGGACAAACTCTGATATTACTGAAAAAGTAATAGTGAATAATAAATAACTGGTAACACTTTACTTGAATAGGTATTCACAAGATTGACATAACACCGTCATAACCATGACATAACAGCTGTCATAAACATCAATGAATACTTATGACAGTTAAGTGTCATTCGGTAAGTTACAGTATGTCACTTTTAATGCAAAGTTGACATTGTTTGAGATGTTTTTGTTCTGACAACTTGACATTAAGACAATTTAAACTGTCATAGCAGACCTAATTGCCAAACTTTAAAAATTATGTCAAGTTCTCATAACAAGGACATCTCAAATAATGTCAACGATGCATCAAAAGTGACATAACTTACTGAATGACACTTAACGACAGCTGTCATCAGTATTCATTGATGTATATGACAGCTGTTATGTCATGGTTATGACAGTTTTATGTCAATCTTATGGATACCTATTCAAGTAAAGTGTTACCAAATAACTTGTACTGATTATCCAAATACAGGTTTGTAGCAACCAAAAACGTCATAACAGCCAATAACGTAATAATTTTGGCCATTTTAAATGTAATAAAGCCAATAATGTAATAACATGCCAATAATGTATTAAAACTTTTGAGCTAATAACGTAATAACATTTTGCCAATAATGTAATAAGTTATTACATTATTGGCTGGTTATTACGTTATTGGCCTAGTATTAAAAAAACCTTTGACAATGTAATAACTGGTGCCGATAATGTAATAATACATAGATATGACTGCAGTTCTTGGAAATAAAAGGCAGTTTTGTGCAGTTTGCTAATGGGTATAACATTATAAAAATAGGTATAGTGGATGACATAGTCGTCATATTTATTCATCCAAGATATGTATCTTTCACCTCTCTCTCTCTCTCTCTCTCTCTCTCTCACTTCTACCGTGCTTAATGATATGTTTGCAAACGGAAGAAGTAAGCATTGTAGGCTATCAACAACCTCCAAAACATAACCAAACTACAACAAAAAAAAACATCAAAATGTCAGTTTATCCAACACGGGACCTTTAAGCTCAACGTGTTGAAAAAAAAAATTCAAATAGAAAGAGAATGGTAAAACCAAATCAACTCCATTGCTCCTCCGAGCCATGCTGGGATTATCACATTTCACATGGTTTGTCTGAGGCAGGAAGTTATACATGACAAACAGCCATAAACTGGCTGCAGACACCATTCAATACACAAGTTTGGTTATGTTTTGGAGGTTGTTGATAGCCTACAATGCTTACTTCTTCCATTTGCAAACATATTATAATGTAATAACTTATTACATTATTGGCACGTTATTACATTATTGGCCTTATTACATTTAAAATGGCCAAAATTATTACATTATCGGCTGTTATTACGTTATTGGCCGTTATTACGTTTTTGGTTGCTACAAGTTTCCATCAAGATGTTGATGATTTTGATGAATGTTGATTTGTATAAGGTTCAACACCTTGATGTAAGCACTCACATTTCCTATTAGCACTACACAAAGTAACACTAAGAGGCAAGTTAGAGGCAATGTGACTTCTTCTGCACATAATTGGTAATTGGACAAGCTGAAATTTTAATAAGGATCATGCCAGTGCAACAATTTCTTTCTGAGAAGGATATGACTGTCTAAGCCAGCGTGGCAATTCATCCAGTCATTTATAATACATTTTACCCCAAACCTCAAAAGACAAACTTGGTCATTTCTTTGTCATCTTAAAGTCAGTGCCACACAAACACAAAGCTACACTTCTCGGTTTCGCCACTTCGACACAAAAACTCCTTCCATCTCTTCCTGCTGTGAACTGTCCATCTGCCCTGTGGCCGATCTGACCACATCCTGGAAGGGAAGTGTGGATACTGCCCTGCCTTCACAGCCCTGCACTTTCTACTTCCTGCCCTGCTTCCTGTCTGACTGAGCAACAAGGTCACATGTTTCTCCCCAATCACAGGAATCCAGGGAAAGCAGGACTCATCAGTTGTGATCGACGTAACACTGGATCTACAGTATTACAAACATATTTAACCATTTATTGTTTGACATTTTAGAGGAAGCAGCTTGTTTGCTTGCAGTCTAACAGCAACCGCCTCTGCTCTCTACAGTCTAATGCAGTATCTACTATTCTCGTATAGATATTTAATTAATTTAAGTAATTCATTTAGAATTACAGCTTGCAGCAATTGTGTGTATATCTTGTGCCCTCATTCTAAAATAGAAAAATATGATATCAGTGTCTTAAAGGGATAGTAGCATTTTTTTTTTTTAAAGTCCATTCACAACAATGTACATTGTAAATCTCTGGGCAGGGCTATGGGCTGGCGTTGCTAACGGGAGGAGTGCAGAGAGTCTTCTACTGCAATTAAAGTACTTAGGGGCTATTTGTAGATCATACAACCCCACTTTAAAAAGAATGCTACTATCCCTTTAACGTCTTCAGGTTTGCTAGCCATATAAAATGACCTAGCTGAAATGCTGTTACATTTTCTTGCTGTTGTTATTTCAGTTGCAGTAAGCAGTGCAATGGAAGGCTATCCTCAAAATCAGTAAGTAAAATGATCAGAGAGAAACTTAGATGTTGTGTGGTCAGCACAGCACAGAGTGCTGGTAGAGAGAAAGTGCAACCCTCTTCTACAGAAGGTATTCATGTTTGTGGTTAGATTTTAATTTGCCTGCCATGGCTGAAAATGAGTAGAATTGCCCTTGAATGCAGGAGTACCTTGAGGAAGATCTTGGTCTTTCCCATCTGCCAGTCGTCATCCCTGCCCAGCACTGCCTCAGCTATCCTCTGACACGTCCCCCTGAGGTCCTCCTGAGAGGACAAAGACATCACAGATTTTCAGTCTTCAGCCATACTTGCAGCATTCTTTTCGCGCAACTGCGACACACGCACGCACACAGGCAGGCACATACACACACACACAAATCCTAACCCTAACTCATACTGCCCTATTGTCCTGAATAGAAGGTGACCATGAGTGAAAGTTTATATTCACTTTTGTGAAATAGTTACTATAGTGGGGCAGATAAGCAAAATAATTGTGCGTTTTAATGACTAAAGCATGAAACTTTCAGCATTTCATCTACATACCCCAAGTTTAATTTCAGACGTGGAACCACTTTGGTGGCTGACCTTTAGGGGTCTTTTTCCACATTATTCTCCATTGGAAACCTATGAAAATCTGGGAAGTAAATCATTACCCATAAATTTCTTCACCATTGTGTTTAGGAAGGTGTGTAATATCATGTAATAAAATGTTGAAATTCAACTCCAGTGGGAACCCACCCGTAACCAGATTTTGCGAAAATTCCGAAATGTTAAATTTGGCCTTAAATATCTTGTGAGGGGTCAAACTAAGGGTTTTTCATGATTCTGAGTTGATCGCAAACATTAGTTTTACACCCAAAACACAAAACAGCCACACACACTTTTGGGTGTGGCTGTTGTATTGGCTGTAAAACTAATGTTTGCAATCAACTCAGAATCATGAAAAACCCCTAGTTTGACCCCTCACAAGATACTTAAGGCCAAATTTAACATTTTGGAATTTTCGCAAAATCTGGTTACGGGTACCCCAACTTTGAGTAGTTTTTTAGGGGGGTTCCCACTGGAGTTGAATTTCAACATTTTATTACATGATATTACACACCTTCCTTTTTATTTATTGATAATGATTTACTTTCCAGATTTTCATAGGTTTCCAATGGAGAATAATGTGGAAAAAGACCCCTTAAGACCCCTAAAGGTCAGCCACCAAAGTGGTTCCACGTCTGAAATTAAACCTTGGGGTATGTAGATGAAATGCTGAAAGTTTCATGCTTTAGTCATTAAAATGCAAAATTCCTTCCATATATGAGCTTATCTGCCCCACTACTAGAGGCACACTTTCATATTTGTTCTATTGGGAAAGTTTCCCTTACATATTATTAAGCCTAGGCTGCTCCTGTAAGAGAGAACACTTCCATCAAAACAATGTCAGTTCCACAGCTCAGTATTACTGATACAGTACTCTCTCCTGCTTAGTTACTAATACTGGTCAGAATTCATCTCTCAAGCTGTTATCATGTTTCAGGATGCCTTTGCAAGATCCTCTTCAATAGTTTTTATTCTTGGCTGCTCAACAGATGAACACACCACAGTCTGTTACTGCAGAGGTCATACAACATGAATCTCTCAATGGGAGTGAAAAGTCTTCATGAAGATCAAACTGGGCAAACAAATAGTTTAGTGTCATGGGACTCTGAAGAGTCCACTATGAACAGACAACTCTTTAATGCCCAGCAACATTCAATCTACAAACAACCAGGTAACACTCATACAGTACTGTTTCTACTGACCGTAAACATCCCTGCAAAAGTCATTCCCTAAGAATGAATTGCTGCTTTACATATGGACTAACAGGATCATTAAGCAATTACACAAACACACACACAGTTACACTCTACCTGTTTGTATGCTGGTTTGACTCCAGGCATGAGCACCCGGTAGCGATCAACAAACTCCACAAAGGTGTAGCGGATGGGATATCCTGCGCGGCGAATACGAATGGTCTCCATCATACCCGAGTACCTCAGCTGCCGTACACACAGCTCTCTGTCAAATAACTACGCACACAAACATGAGCGTCATTTGATGGAGGTGCCGAGAATCAATATGTGGCCTTCCACAACCCGTCAGACGTATTCATATATTCATTTTAAATATATTCAATTTGGTGGCTCCTTTGTAGTCATCTAACGTCCCATCAGATCCATCAAAGAGAAAAATCTGAAAGACCTATGGCCTAATCAATTTAATGTTTACATGGATCATCATAATTATTATTACTGACACTCTACAAAGTCACAAATCATGTAGATAACAATTTACTTTACATACAAAAAACACAATAACTGAGGAAGCAAAAACCTGAGTCAGATTAAGATGAACACACATGAGAAACTTAAACATTGCACACATCTCCAGTTTAGGACTGTGGACCCCTCACTCCTTTATACTGCTGTGAGTTGCCAATCAAGTCAGAGTGAAATAAATGGGAGACACTCACCATGGGTTTCTTGTATTCATTAGGTTTGATGCAGCGAACAAAGAAGGGTTGACAGACTCCCAGAGTCCTCATCAGTAGCTCCAGAGATCTCTTAAACTGACTGCTCAGAGTGGGCGAGCGCTTCCTGGTCTCTGCTCCCTACACACACACACACACACACACACACACACAAAGTGACAGTGCAGAAACAATGAGGACCGTCATGTCTCTTCCTGAGCACTGACTAACCTTTTTTTCCTTTTTCTCTGTCCCTAAAAAAGAAGTCTTTGTCTGGTTGATGCAGCACTTCCAAATGTCAGTTAAAGGAACAGTCATAGCAACAAAGGGCGCTTTCACACCTAATAATCTGGACCAAGGTCCGGACTTAATTTTTTTTATGTTACATTGTTTCCATATAGTCCAGTAAAGTTCGCTTTCACACTGCTATTATGCCAGCGGACTAAAGGATCTACCTACGTCATGACGTCATTACCCGCAAGGGCTGCGCCTGCTTAGAATTGTCAGTGATTGGCTTGTGGATGAGCGGTCTGACGTTAGCGCATAAAAAGTGCTCTGAAAAAAAAAAAGTGTAAAAAATAAAAAAAATAGTGCTGGAAAGCACGCTGTGGTTTGTAATCGCAGTGCAGAAGAGTGAGTTTGGAGCTGATGAAAGGAGAGAAAAAAGAGGGTTGTGCCGCGGCGAAAATGCTCTCATTGATGAGAGCGGCAGCGATCAGCGATCAGCTGTTTTGTGTAGTGGAGGGGAACACACACACACACGCTATGCGTGCACACACACGCGATCCTCCTGTCAGATGCGGCTGCATCTCTCCAGGTCACTTGTGTGTGTGAGTGTGAGAGAAATAAAAGCTCTGACTTGCTGGGGCAGACGTTGTTTGGTGTCACCCGCTGATAAATATCCGTCTTTTTCAGACTTTTTTCGACAGAAAAAAATATATTCGGGTCAATAAAAAATAGGCTATATAAAAAAATGCATGTATCGTTTGGGGATTTATATTAAACACTCTAGGCTACTGTTTAATTCCGTGTAAACGTTTACAAATGTACACTGACACACCCATCCCTCTGACCAAATCTGGATATAATATTTGATCTCCTCTACGCAAGTGTCGCTGCGGCTCATCTTTCCTTTTTTTCTGTTATTTACTTTTTTCGGCACGAGCGAGCGAGACGGGCGAATCTGACGTGACTTCCTGTATTTGGTCTGATAGTTCGAACCTTCCAAAAAATGCTTTCACACTACGCAGCATCGGACCTTGGTCCAGGATAGTCCGGACCGAGACCACCTCCTGAGGCTGGACCAAAGACTCGGTCTTTAGTCCGGACCGCGGTCCGGGGGAGCTTTCACACCTGTCAATTTGATCCGAACTATCTGGAAAGTCCGGACCAAACGAGGTAGGTGTGAAAGCCCCCAAAGACAGGTAAGGTTAGGAGTGAAAGTCACATTCTTAAAGGGATAGTTCACCCAAAACTCAAATTTCACTCATTATCTACTCCCCCTCATGTGGACTAAGGGCTGGGAGAATTTTCAGAGTCCTCCGTGCCTTCTCTGAGTTACGGGGGGGTCCGCGCAGCAGTATTTGTCCATATAGATAGATATCACGTGACGTCACACAGCGGTCGCAGCCGGTCACAGCGCCATCTTGGGTACCGACTTCCAAAGGCAGTCTATGGGCTGTGACCTAATACATCCATGGCTGTGACATCAAATCTCACAAAAATAGTGGATAAACCTTTTTTTATTACATGGCTCTATTGAATGTCGTATTCCGATAATTTATTGATATTTCTGATATTTATTTACATCTTGATTTTGCATTTAACAGTCTGTTATTCCTGTTTAACAGATCGTTGCTAAGTAAAATACACCGTTGCTAGGGACGCCGCTCTGACAGACGTACAGTACGTTCACGTTGCTTTCGTGAATTGTAAACAAACAGACGCCCCCTTGGTTTTAGCGTCCAGCACTTTAGCAGCTAATTCAACAGCAGTGATGGATAACTGTACCGGAGAGGCTCAACATGAGCTTCATTTGAGGAATAAACGGCAGCTTTTACCTGACGGGAGACCGACGCCTGAGCTACGGTAGCTAACAGCTAGCAGCTAACAGCTAGCAGGTTTTACCTACTTTTTCCTCTCTCCCTCCCTCTCTTTCTTATACAGGCACACACACAGCCCAGGTTGTCTGTCACATCTGTTGTAAACCTTGTAATAACAGCTTGTTGAGTACAGTTAACACTATTGTTGCTTCGGTTTGAGTGTGGATTAATTGTTAATGGTTTGTTTAATGTGAGTGGTGGTCATCGCGTCCTGATGAGTTGGGTTTTAATAACAGCTGATAACGTAACTGTGTAGATGGCATGGATTGTGATGAGAAGGTGTTGCACATATTTTAAGACTTATCTGTGCAAACCATTGTGCAAAACCTGTTTGTTGTGACTTTTTGCGTAATAAGATGATTTGCCGAATTCTTCTTCCTGCAGCCTTTTGTCTCAATGACGATGGCAAAATGTCCAGATATTTTATTACTTTATGAAAATAAATGTCTGTGAGTTAAAAAGAAGTTGGCTACGCATTTCTGATTTGATTTGGCTTTTCGTGTATTTGGTTTAACACATAAGTAACAGGTTGAGAGAGAGAGAGAGAGAGAGAGAGAGAGAGAGAGAGAGAGAGACGAGGAGAGAGAGAGAGAGGTCCACTGGGTGAGCTAGATTAACTTTTAACAGGAGAGATAGCGGCGCACCGCGCTGTCAAAGCTCGTCTCAGCAGAAACGGTGTGTGCTATCAAGGCAAGGCCATCAAAATGAGAAATATCCATATCCAAACTACATCATGCAGCAGTCATTTCTGGTCAGAGAGGATGTGGCTGCACTGAGCTGAATAGAGGTTAACTCAGTGTTCGGTACCCAGCATGGCGGCGGCCAGGTGGACCGCATCGTGACGTCACCCTACTGATAAGTATTTATAATGGTCGTGAATGGTGCTCACTTTTCTTCGTCCAAAAAGACACACCAAAAAACATCCAAATACCTCCATACTGCTCGTATGTAATGTCCCTCTTGTATTGAAGCCCCGACATGAGAAATTGTTCCACCGGTCAGTGCAAATCATGTGAGATTTGCACTGACACAGGAAGAGCAGTGAACTGAGACACTGGGAGCTTCCGCTACAAACAAGCTTAAAATATAGACTTATTTAATTTTTTTCTGAACAATTTCTCATGTCGGGGCTTCAATACTAGAGGGACATTACAGACGAGCACTATGGAGGTATTTGGATGTTTTTTGGTGTGTCTTTTTGGACGAAGAAAATTCAAATTAATTTTCAAAGAAACTTGTAATACAAAACATTTTACATTCCATAGATACTTTCATTGTGTAAAGTTTCATTATGATAGGAGTAAAGGAAAAAAAATAACCCTATTGGGGTGTATTGTTTTCTGGCCCTATTGGCACCATATAGTAAATCAATCTTGGATTGATGAGAATTAAACATATTTCTCCAACTAGGATTTCTTAGGACTTTTAGTATGTGTTTCTGGACACCTCATAGAAATGATGTATGGTGAAAAACATTCTATTACAATTAGTCTGTCGTAAAATGCTATTTTGCCTGGACTAAATACAAAAAATTAAAGCAGATATCCATTCCTTGCCAAAATTAGGATGGCCCATGAGTGCAGGCAGTCATCAAGCGTCTGAATTTGTTTTGCAGGAGGGGGAAATACAACAATTTTGATGTGAAGATATTCAAATAATGATTTTTGGATATGAATTTAGTTTATATTGAAGGATAAATAAGCAATTGGGGGATACAGGATTAAAGCTAGGAAAATACATTTTTCATTTCAAAGGGAAAATACTAAAAGCACCAATTTAAAATTTTGTGTGTGCGTGTTCTTATTACCATAGCAACATCAGCTTGAAAGATTTGTTTGATGAACTTGTTCTTGGAGGAGTGAACCAGCTGGATAATGTCACCGTATAAAGTGTCTCTGTTCTTCTCCAGGAAACCTGCAGGACACATACACACAGCGTCACAATGTGCACAGTGCAGAGAATAGTATGAGAAGCCCCTTGAGAAAAAATTCAGACTTGCTCTCACACACACTACTATACTAGTATGTGTGAGAGAGTTTGAAACGGAAGTGAGTTAAAATTCTCAGTTTCTGATTGGTTCTTTGCAAGACCGCAGGAACTAGGAACTTCGACGGAAAATCGACTTTTTTTTGTGCCTCGGCTTAAGTCGGATCGTCTTACGTCGGATCTCCGGCGCAGGGAAGCCTCCATGGCTGGCAGCGGTGGCCGTGTTTCCAGAGACCAGCGGACCAAGCCGGCCGACTGAGTCTGACAGCGGAGGAAAAAGAACCGAGGATGGGCCACTTCGCTTTCACCCCGTGTGGGAAAGCGAAACGGTCTCGTCGTATCAGTAATGCACTACAATGCAATGGGGATAGGCTGAGCATCTGAGCAAAGAAAACAGTAACTATTTTAGTCTAGTTGAAGTCAATGAAAACTGCTGATATACATCCAGACATGGAAAATGCCACTGACTGATTGAAATACACATCTCAACATGGCATGTTGTTCTCAACAACACTGTAGGGATGCCGTTACAAGAACTTTGACCGATTAATAGTCTACTATCTATTAATTTTTTTAAATTAGCTCTTTATGTCGTCAACTTATGGGGGCGTGTCGACACCAGGTAGTTATGCAGTGCAGTCCCCATGAAGGAAGGTCAGACAACAAACTCCTACACAGACGTCTGCATGTGCGTCACCTGTAAGTAGGGTTGCCAACTTTCTGAAATGAAAACAAGGGGCTGGGAGCACTGGACATCACATCATTTTTAAAAGTTTTATTATTATCATTTTATTATCGCTCTAATAAAACAGTTTTGTTTTTTGTTTTTTTACTACATTACTGTTACCTTGTAAACCTTAAATATGATTAACTTTAAAGGGATAGTAGCATTTGTTTTAAAGTGGGGTTGTATGATCTACAAATAGCCCCTAAGTACTTTAATTGCAGTAGAAGACTCTCTGCACTCCTCCCGTTAGCAACGCCAGCCCATAGCCCTGCCCAGAGATTTACAACATACAGTGTTGTGAACAGACCCAAAAAAAAAGGCCTATTTTCACGACCTAAAAGAGGTTTTACCTGAAAAAAAATACACAGTTCCATTGTTCGCTATAATATAATTTTTTCCAGCCCTTCAAAGTGCAGGAAAAACGCAGTTTTTATTAGGACCTAACCAACTCACATATCCCTCCGCCCAGGGTTAGCACCCGCCGATCAGCAGTTGGTTAGGTCCAAATAAAATCTGCGTTTTTCCTGCACTTTGAGGGGCTGGAAGTACCAAAGAAATCTAATACTCAAGTAAAGTACATATCCTCTGGATATGTACTTAAGTACAGTACGCAGGTAAATTTACTCCGTTACTGTCCAGTCCACCACTGTTTAAAGGAACACTAACCTCTTGTTTCATAGTAAACCACTCCGGCAAAGTGCTGGATGCCAAACTGAGTCTCATAGTTGTTCTTTGGAGGGATGTAATTTGTGTTGAGTTTGTGCTGAAAGTTCAGCTTGTTGAGCATGGTGGTGTCTGTGCCCTGCAGACAACACAAAGGTAGAAACATAAGTATACATGTGTGTATCTATTTTCATTGAAATTGCAATTAAAGCGTAATTTAAAAAAGATTGTTTAAAAAGAAAACCCAGCTGTCTGACCATGCACAACCATCTCCAATTATGTACCTTGGGGAACTTGCTCTCCTCATCAATGAGTGAAATGATGTTCATGGGTTTTAGGGCGATCATGTCCAGAGCATCCTGGTTGTCCGTGAACTCAATGTGCTGCCAGTTGATGTGCTCCAAGTTGTACTCCTCCTGCTCCAGCTTGAAGACATGTTGGACGAAGAACTGCTGCAGGTTCTCATTGGCAAAGTTGATGCAGAGCTGCTCAAAGCTGTGGAGGGAGGATAACTCAACTTAGCAACTGCTATCATTTTTTTCCCGTTATCACCTGTTGGATCTAGCCTATTGCTCACTCCAATTTCTCTCTGTTAAAAGGGTTTTTCATGGAGTTTTTCCTCAGTGGATGTGAGGGTCTAAGGACAGAGGATGTTGTTGCCATGTAAAGCCCTTTGAGACCAACTGTTTGTAAAAATGGGCTATACAAATATAATTGCCTTGCCTTGCCTTGGCTGTATGGACTCAACAGGGTAGAGATGGTCAGAACTGCAAGTTAAATGCACAATAAAAATAACTTTATTGTAACTTGCATTTAGCTATCTCTATCAAACAATGAAAACAATTATATTTGATGGGCTCCTCTGACACTTTATTTATATAACTGAATAGAAACTATAAAGATGATTATTCAGCCACAACTGTTATTCCCTTTTCAACCACTGCCTTTGGAAGTACCAACTAAACAGTTTAACAAGTGGAATCAGACTATCTCTAGGTTTATATGGCAGAACAAGAAACCAATGGGGGTATGCTATAATACATTATGGGCCTGATCTACTAATATAAAGGTTTGCGTGTATAAAAACGTGTGCAAACTTGATTGCACGCGCAAACACATGCTGATGCTGATCTACTAACCGGGCGCACAGAGGATTGCGTCTCTCAAACGGGCAAACTTGCACGTGCAATCCATTAAGGGCCGGATTTACTAAGATCCCAGATAGCGGGCGCTAAATTGTTTGCACCCGCTAAAATATTGCGTGTTTGGTTAGTGCACGCAAAACAGCTGATCTACTAAGAGTAACCCGCTAAATGACAACACGTGCAAACCGCAGTATTCAAATGAGGGTTTTGCGCGTGGTAATCGTTTAGGCCATGGAGAGTGTGGACAGAGAGCTGGATGGACGAAGGGACAGAATGACATTTGATCCAATGCATACAATGACAGCATGTGTGTTCATCTCTCTCGCGCTCTGTTTAGATAAATAAACACAAATCGCTACAGGGCCCAACTCGTCATATAGTGACCAGTGGATTAATAGAGAGCTCAGGTGGGACACACGGATCTAAACGCTCTGACCACTGACCAGAGGGATCAAAGACGGGTGAAGGCAGCGGTGACGTCTCTCAGTCCGGGACCGGGACTGAGAGACGGAGCTGAGCAGCCAGGTACTGGAGAGGAGAGGAGAGGAGAGGAGAGGAGAGGAGAGGGAGGAGAGGAGAAGAGAGGAGCGCACTGCAGGACAGACGTGCGTAACGGCGCGTAAAATACTTTTAACACGGCTGAAAAACTGTTACAGAATTACCCAGACGTGAAGAAATGCAGAGATGTAAGATCATGGCGCTCTGACAGACATCAAATCAATAAACGCATACGTTTTCACAAAGTTGTATCAGTTAGTACATGGTTTTCAGACGTGGTAAATAAAGACACAAAAACTTCCACTGCAATCTGTTTCAGGTTTGCTAAATCACATTGCGCGCGCTAAATAAATCTATTTGCATCTACTCCTCCCAGTATTTTGCACGTTCTGGCAGAAACGCCCATATTTACATA
Organism: Trachurus trachurus; assembly: GCF_905171665.1. Taxonomy (NCBI): domain Eukaryota; kingdom Metazoa; phylum Chordata; class Actinopteri; order Carangiformes; family Carangidae; genus Trachurus; species Trachurus trachurus. Next base: position 4,878,531 of record NC_139892.1, read on the forward strand.
TTCATCAAGGCAAACACGCTAAATGGATTGCACGTGCTATTTTGCCCGTTTGAGAGACACAATCCTTTACGTTTGCACACGTTTTAATACACGCAAACCTTTAGTAAATCCAGCCCTTAGTGTGTTTGCCTTAATGAATATGCAAATATGGGCGTTTCTGCCAGAACGCGCAAAATATTGGGAGGAGTAGATGCAAATAGATTTATTTAACAAACGCAATGTGATTTAGCAAACCTGAAACAGATTGCAGTGGAAGTTTTTGTGTCTTTATTTAGCACGTTTAAAGGCAAGTCTTAACTGGCACAGCTTTGCCACAAATAGCTGCGGATACTAAATTAATACCTTCCAGGGCAAAAGCTCTTATATCTCTGCATTTCCTCGTGTCTGGGTCATTCCAGCGAACTGTAGCAGTTTTTCCAGCTGTGTTAAAAGTCCTCTAACGCCGTTATGCACGCCGCACCTCTCTCCTCCAGTGCGCTCCTCACATCACCGCTGCCTTCACATGTTTCTTATTTATACCGCTGCTCTCAGATTGAAATGCACTGAAACTTTGAACTTCAAGGCAGCGGGAGAGACAAAGCACAGCTCTTAAATGATTTGCATTCAGACATTGTGTCATTGTGCGGTGCGTCGCCACAAACGCAGCAAACACGTTAACGCATATAAGACGGCAGCACCCCGATCTCAATCACTGGTGCAAGGAAAAAGACAACTTGTGTGCAACAACTTATCCCCACTGCTTCTAAGCCTCTTGACATGAACACAGACAGGACCAGAAACATCAACAAAGCAAATGGCATCTAAACTACCTGTGTAAACCAACATTGATGTTAGTTTCTTTTCTTTCTTTTAATAATAGTTACCAGTTGTCAAGTGCAAGTTTTTTTCCGGTAGAATTAATGAATGGTATTATAACATTCCTAATGCGCTTATTTTATTTTTTCTTCTTCTTTTGTACTTTTATAACAGAAGATGGTTTTCAGTTTTACATTCAATTAGTGTCTGTTGTACCGAACCCGTACCAAACCATGACCCCCGAACCGAGGTACATATCGAACCGTGACTTGTTTGTACTGTTACACCCCTGTTCAGTAGGCATTGGACATCTCAGGGTTTAGCTTAATAAACATCTACTCAGCTTTTTTTTTTAAGACCCAGGCTTCCAAAGATTAGAATCCTTCATCTGGCCAAAATATAAAGTTGAAAACACCTACAACAATGAATGCAGTACAAGATGACACATACTGTAGTTTAAGGATTTCTGGAAACAGAGATAATGTAATAATACATTTTAACAAAAGAGGTTACATAAGGTCAATACGTGTAGGTGTGTGTTGAACCTGTTAACAGTGAAGTTCTCAAAGCCGAAGATGTCCAGCAGTCCGATGGAGCGTCTAAGAGCTTTGGGCTGTGAGGACGGAGGCTTGTAAATGGCTGCATTGATCTTGTCCACGATCCACACAAACAAACGGCCATAAATACCCTACAATGACACATGCGCACACACCAACCAGGTCAGCACTTCAATACTATGCTACAGTTGATTAATTGAATAATTTGTCATTTTTCAAGAACAGACTGAGTAACACTAACTTATATAAATAAAATATAAATGAAAGATCAGGGGTTGAAAGAGTACCAAAAAAATTTGGCAAATACGATTCCAGGCTGTAGGTGGAGCCAGAGGAGTTGGACTTTGTCCTAAATTGCCCATTTAAAGCAACATTGCGGAGTTTCTGCTCAGTGCTTCCACCATCTGGTTGAGAAGCGCTATCGTCTGGGGGGAAAAACGAAACTTAACGAAAACGTTACATAGTGCAGTTTCAGCCGACGCGACCCGGCTCATTCATCCTATTAACCATTCTTCTACCATTGCAATGAGTCTGGAAACATTATTTTAAGGCCGAAAAACTCCGCAATGTTGCTTTAATGTCTGACCATCAGAATATTAATGGACGGCCAGGAAGAGTCTGCTACCAGGTATAGCAGCTAATGGGGATCTTAATAAAATCTAAATCAAAATATAGTGACAGTTCCAGCAAATATGACTGATTAATTGTTACCAACTGAAGCTTTAATTAATGAAATTTTACTTAAAGGGATATGCCAACAGATCGGTCAAAACGGAGGGTTAGACGGTTTATTTTGGTTGAAGCTAGCTACATCGAGGGTAGGTTAGCTTCCTATTTCAAAGTAAAAGCACTTCTGTATGTAAAGGGCATAGGTGTTTTATTATGTGAAAGCAACGTTAACCGGAAGTAACCAGAAGTGTGTTGGTCACAACGGCTAGCTTTAGTAGCGCCAAAGCTGATTTCATTTTAGCTCTAAACTCTGTAAATATATCACTTTATCAACATTTCAAACATGTTTAGGCGAGAAAGTAGCCGTTTAGATCAGCAGTGTGTCGTTAATTTGTCTAAATACCAGCTGTTTACAATTTTGTTCGGACGAATTCGGCGCTACTCAAGCTAGCCGTTGTGACTAGGGATGGAGTGATTTTCGATCGGATCGTCTATCGGCGATCGAAAGGACAATCGTGATTTTCTTTTTCAAATGGCGATCTTTAAGGCGATCTTTAATTAATTTACTGCCATAAGATGTTAAAGAAATAATCTCTAGAACCTGCGCTCTACTGTGTACTTGAAAAAGTTTTGTGGAGCAACATGTCTGCATACAGAGCCCTTGGATCTGTGCAACAGAGGAGTGAATATTAAACTCTTAATTACACACCCTGTTGCATCTTTTTTTTTTTCTCCTCACTTTTTTTCGGAGGTGCATGCCGCGGACGCAGGCTGTGCGGGGGGCGGGTCATTAAAAAAACTGACGATGAAGTCCAGAGTGTGTTATCAGGGCCGCGCTAATGTTGAGGGGAAAGCTGGCGGAGGTGTGAGGGAACAGGATGAGACGGCGGCTGGGCGCATCAGCAGAGCGGGGTTGTTTCACTGAGAGCAGAGAGCAGACCGGGGAGAGGGAGAGGCGGCCGCCGCGGCGGCTGCTGCATTCGCTGCACTGTGACTCTCCCACTCCTCACGAGCTCCACACTGACAAGCTACCGGCAACACAGCGCCTCTGTCTGCCCTTTCAAAGTAAAAAGCCGCTGTCTGACGCTTAATAGCGGCGGGACGGGTTGTGAAAATAGATGCGGTGGTGCCGGGTCAATTACTTCATAGATGCGGGACCCGTGAGTTGGAAAAAAAACCCGAGCCGCGCGTCATGCATGCGCGCTTGTCTGTGTGTGTGGACGACAATAACGGAGAGTGAGCGCTATGCGGAGATGAATGAACGGAACTATATAGCAAGTTTTTTTTTTTTTTTTTTTTTTTTAAGCTGACGTAATTGCAACCCCCCCCCCGGCGATTGGATCGCCTATCGGCGATCGACAGTGTCCACGATCGAATGATCTGAATATAGGGCCGATTTCCCATCCCTAGTTGTGACCAACGCATTTCTGGTTACTTTCACAAAATAAAACACGCGTTGCCCTTTACATACAGAAGTGCTTTTACTTTGAAATAGGAAGCTAACCTACCCTCGATGTAGCTAGCTTCAACCAAAATAAACCGTCTTTGCTTGAACCCTCCGTTTTGACCGATCTCGTCCCATTACCGGCATTTGACCGCTCAAGATGCCTTACTGGAGAGTTTTGTCAACTCTGAGACGAAGATCGGCCCGCTGGTTTCCGTTTAGAGTTGCTGAAGAGTTTCTCTGATGACGTTAGGTGGAGGCAGGCTAACACTACCCATACACTTCCAGTGTTTGAGCTAAGGTAATTACTGGCGATACGGCTCTATCTCCCTTGTTACTGCACGCACAGTGGAAAGGATGGTGTCTATCTGCTTGTAATGGACTTGGGAGTGAGGCAAGATACGTTAAAAAAAAAAATGTTGGCGTATCCCTTTAAGTTAAAGTAAAAATACTGGTGTAAGTTATTTAGTTATTTCTTTTGGGTGAGTTGGGGGGTTGGGCTGGGGAGGGGTGTGTGTGTGGGTGGGAGGGGGGGGGGTAGTAATGGCCAGGGATTGGCCTCACGTTCTCCGTGTATGTGTAGCAGTGCTTGTCTGTTCCTCTGAGCTCCTAGATGACCATGGATGTGTATGGGCTCCTATACATTTAACTTCTCACTAACTAACTAAAAAGTACAAGTACACAAAAAAACTACTCAATTACAGTAACAAGAGCAAATGTAACTGGTTACTTTCCACCCCTGTGAAAGATATGAAAGACAGTTTTAATAATCAAGTACTGCACCTTAACGAAAGCGTCTCGCACATCCAGCGCTTGTTCCCTGCTCAGTGGGGTGGAGACAGTCTCTCCTCTGGTAATTAGAGTTCGGCTGGTCAGACAGTTCATCAGATCCTTACTGTCCACCTGAGCATACATATATACACACACAGAAACTCTTTTTTTTCTTACTTCTGCTGAACTCAGTTTTCTTTTTTAAAAACTACCATAATCAATACTTGAACTATCACAACATTTGTCACTTATCAAACACTTTTGATCTGCTAAAATGGCGCCACTTACGGCCACCTCTGTGATTTGATGTGCTTGTTTGTGTGTTTCTTTGTTTAGTTTAGTTTAGTTTATTTCGGTCAATACATGTCATTAAAAGAAAAGTAACAAACCAGAAAGAAAAAAGGAAATAAAGAAAAATAACATCAATCTGAATAAACAATAAGTAAACAGAAAAAGAAAATTTGGACCGAAAAGGCATAGGCTGAAGCATAGCTTATTACGCCTACCCTATTACAAAAAAAAATTATAATTTAAATGTACAATTTGTTATTTATTAATAAAAGAAATAAGCAATCACAAAACAGTGAAAAGAGAGAAGCTGCTTGATTTGATTTCCCTTTCTTCTTCCTTTCCTTTCCCTTCCTTCCTCCTCTCCTTTCCCTTCTTCCTCCCCTACTTCCTTCCTCCTCAAAAAAAGAGGAAGAAAAAGAAGACAATCAAAAATACAGAAAACAGAACAAACTCATTACTCTAACTTATATAAATTAATCATCCTGTTTTTAAGTACTTTTTAAAATAAGATTATGGTATTGCATGTTTTTAAGTCATTCTCCAATTTGTTCCATAAATTAACAGCTGTTACCGTAGTGCATTGTAATTTGGTGTTTGGTGGGTTCTGGTTTTTAACTTTCTAAATATACATACCCCTCTGAGATTGTAATAATAATAGTAATTGTTATTAAACAGTGTGATATGTGTTGCTTCCCGTGCTTCATTCACAAGAGAGGTTCTCCTGAACAAGAGTTTAATTGCCTTGGATTCAACTCCTGTTTTTATCCCACCAACTGCTGATATTATGGACATTTTGTGTGTGTGTGTGTGTGTGTGTGTGTGTGTGTGTGTGTGTCACCTCCAGCAGCGTAGCAGCAGTGGTGAGGTGAGGGCTACGGACAACCTCACAGGCATCTAGGTTGTCATAGGTTCGAGCTGCAGGGTCAAAGGTCACCAGCATGTGGACATGTGAGAGGATGAACATGAAAAAACAATGAAGAAACAATCTTGTAGAAGCAAACAGTTTCTGGCACTACTTCATACCCCCCACCCCCCCACCCCCATTTCCCAAAACAAAAATAAAGTTCCTTTGTTTACTTCTTTGGTTTGGCTTTGGAAGTCTACAAATAACAATGGCAGAACATTTATATGGTTTAGTTTGAAATAATGGTGATTTTCATTTTATTATATTACCGATTAATATCATTAATTAAAGCATCTAATGAGAATTACTATTGGAAATGCTGAGGTAGTAAATTAGAAATAGTTGGAAACCCACCAATCACAGCAATCTAGGGTTTTTTGTGTCTCAATACTCAGGAAATTAAAATGGCAGAACTGATTCACTGAGATTTCTTTTTTACCTTCATAGCTGAGGTTTCCCATGTGTAAAATTGCAGCCAGCAGTTTAGAAATTTCCCAGTTCTCTTTGTCTGTGAACATTAGCACCTGTGGAAAAGAGCAAAGGGAATCTGTATGCTGTTTGGATTAGACCTTAAAGTCAGTCCCTCCAGGATTTCGCGGGCATTTTTTGTGATTGTGCCTGATTTCATGGCCACATTTTTAAAAAAATTATTCAAGTGTTTTTGTTGCGATTAAATTGCGGGAGACAGCGAAAATTGCAAAAAAAAAAGTTGCGGTTTTGTTCTCAATAATTAATAAAAAGAGGCTCAACTTTATGCAAATGAGCAGCGCCGTGAGCGCGGTGACAGCCAGTTGCGGACTTGGATGGAAAACTGCAACGCAGCTCGAAAGTCCCGCCCCTTTGGTTGCGACCAGAGGCGCTCCGTCCCTGCGGTGCCGTCCTGTATTCTCCCTCTGCGACTAGTGCTGCGGGGAACACTCAGGCGTTCAACCAGGACAGCTCACACACTCAATGCGTTCGACTCAGCTCGAATTTCTTGTACCAAGTTTCTTGCCGTTAGCCCAGCCACGCTGTTTGTCTGTGGACTCGCTTTCTTTGAACCACCACTCCGTCCCGACTCGCACTCTCCGCCATGGAACTCGAGGAAAGCACCGATGATTGGTCAAATTGCGGAAAAGTTTCGGTGATTGGACAAAATTGCAAGATCGCACATAATTCATGCAAATTGGTTGAATTTGTGTTAAAGGGATATTCCGGCGTAAGTTTAAGCCATGGTCCAACGCACCGCAACACAGAGTTAGACCCCCCCCCTCGAGAGATGAAGTCTGCTAACCGCTAGCTTCTCTAGTTGTAGCAACTTTAGCAATGACCGCACCATAACAAACAGCGCAGTATATGGATCCACTATCCACCGATCAAAAAGCCACTTATAGCCACAAATAATGCTCAGAACAGCACCAAACATCATCAACAGTACAAACAGGGTCCCAGCCCATAATACGAGGCATCAAACATCTGTTAGCTTTGCCTGGTTTCTATTGAAAAGAGACGAAAACAACTCACCCACTCTGCTCCAGTTATACGCTATGCAGCAAATTTCAGTGTCCAGCACAGAGTCCGAGGCCGACTGGCAGCACAAACATCTGCAGTCAAAGTTCCTATGTATCTTGCCTATCAGTTTCTAAAAGTTATTATCGAGTGTTCACAGGGAAATGAACGGAGAGAATTACGTAAACAAGCGCGAGATTAGACGCAACGTCACACGCGCGATCAGGACGCCGTTCGTTTCCCGGAAGAGACTGTCTGTAATTTAGTGAAGGAGACATCACGGACACGGCTGAGTTCATGGAGTTTGAGAACAACAACGACTGGTTTCATTTCAATGGGCGCCACTATCCGTTTGAGACCGAGTTTACTGAAGACAAGCTGAAGGAAATGGAGGAGTAAAGTGAAAGAGGGGCAGCTGCAGTGGAGACTATGTTCTGGAAATGGAGGCTAAAAGTGACAGAGGGAGAGAGCCGGTGGAGGATATGTGCTGGACCTGGGGGAATCAAGTGGTCAGTGTGGTGGTCGCTGCCTGTCGGTGGCCGCTGAAACCAGATGTTTGTGCTGCCAGTCGGCCTCGGACGTGTGTTGTCAGTGCCTGGACGCGGAAAGTTGCTGCATAGAGTATAACTGGAGCAGAGTGGGTGAGTTGTTTTCGTCTCTTTTCAATAGAAACCAGGCAAAGCTAACAGATGTTTGATGCAGAGGAGACGGATGAATAAAAGAAAAATGGCAAAAAAGGGCTCTCACACCATCCCAACCAGGGACGTGCACATAACTATAGAGGGGCAGGGGCTCAACATCAGAAAAGGGCAGTACGTACATTTTTTTCAGGCCTTAATATCAAAATAAATAAATTAAAATAAATTACAGTTACTATATAGTCGGTAGAGAAAGCCTGCACGCCTTCAGGACTGCAGTCAACACGCTGGACCAATTTCCAAACTTCCCGAAACAGAGTCATGACTTCTGAACTGGTAGGCTAAGGCCAATATGGTATTGGGTGCACATTAACATTGCAGAAAAAAAAAAAAAATCATGTGAGTGCAAGTGCAAAAATAGAAGTAGGCTAAGCCTACAGGACACACAAAACCAAGAAATGACTACTGTGACTGCTACTGTGCATATTTCAGAACAGCAGCAATATTTACAACAGCAAAGTCACAATTAGCAGTAACTCAATATCTGGAAACAAATTCAAATAGTCAGTGAAATCAAGCTGAGTGAGTGATTCCTCCTGTTGCTGTTGTTGTTCACTACATTCAGGTGATGTTAGACAGAGGAGGGGGTGGGGCTTAACTCTTAACAAGCAGTCAGCTAAACAAACACAAATGGGCGCTTTTCTTAAATATGACTCATATTAAGCTCGTTGAATAAGTGGACGGCGACTTGTCAGAACCGACAAGGAAGTGATGTTGGTGGATTTATAACTCACAAGATTCGACACAAGTCTCTCCACTGTCACGTCTCATCTGTGCGGCGCACACAGAGTTATCGATGAGGCAGCAGCTTCTACTTCTCTCTCTCTCTCTCTGGACGTGCATGTGAGGGAGCGCGCACCGCGGGGCAGCCCCCCCCCCCCCCCCCCCCCCCGCCCCTCAGTGAGGGACCGAGCGGAGCAGCAGCGGACAACACACACACACACCAACGTACACAATACCGTGTGTATTACAAGGAAATGCGTACGGTAGATAACCGTGGCATTTTCACAGCGCGGTTGTTTACATCCTCATGCACAACAGGAATGCATTTATTGAAAAAAAAAAAAAACATTACAAAAAGGGCACTTTTTAATACGAGGCAAAAAGGGCAGGGGCTCAAGCACCCTTTGGGCCCTATGTGTGCACGTGCCTGATCCCAACAAATAATAAGTAGGCTACACTGGACTTTTGCTCTCTGTCGATTGGACCACTTTGTGACTTTGTGACATGCCAGGCTAAAATGAGACTGTTGTTCACTCATGACGGACAAATATGGACACATGTGCAGACACACACGTAATCTGTATGTACTGTCTAGAGCTAGACTTCAGCTCTGTATAGAGGGTATGCGTTTACGTCACGTTGCCGAGTGCACGAGTGGCAAAACAAGCGTCCCTCAACGTGCTGGCGGAGAGCGGTGAAATCATAAACCGGATAAAATATCTTATATCAAAACAAATTGATGTCAAAAGGAATCGACAACCAGCTCCCCAAAACCGTCTGCTCCACGGACACTTCCTGTAACAGGCAGCCTGCAGAGTGACTGACAGGCTCACTGTTACTGTGCAGAGGGACGAGATTACAGCTGTTACTGTCGTCCTGACAGTGACTCCCGACACTTAAACACGAGCTGCTTTTATTCTGGAAAAACTCTGACCAGTCAAACTGTAGGATGTGTTAGAGGACTAATTTATCTGTCTAAACATCATAACTACGACACCTGAAACTGTAACAGCTGATCGATCGAAAAAAAATGACCGCTCCAGTGAATTTACTTTCCGTCATTGAGAACAGGTTGTTGAATGTAACTCGGTCAAAGTGAGACGTATCCTCAAGATTTCTAGCAGCTCTGTTAGGTCATGCTGCTTTACATGCAGGCAAAGCTAGGCGTGTCAGACTTGTGTGGGCTCGGAGAAAATCGCTCCGTTACTTGCTCGTTTTTAAACTTTGGCGGCTCTGCCACTCAGTGGACGTTCCACAGGGACTTCCGAGTACCGTGACGTCATGTGCATACCCTCTATTCACCACTTTCCGTAGAACGCCGCTGGGCGTCGCCATGACACTCAATTCACCGACAAGTCGGTTGCGCACTTCTGTCTCACTTCAAGCAGAATGGAGCTAGCCTAGCAGTCTGTCTTAGAAGTGTTTTTATTATTATTACAAGTTCATAGAATGTCCTCCGGTACGACATGTGCTGTTGTTGGATGCACAAACAACTCAAGGAAAGTTAAAGATTTTATGAATGGAGCCTGTAACGACCATAAAGCCAATCGCAAGAGTTGTGGATGTCCGGTTGCTACGTTAGCCAGTAGCTGTTGCTACGTAAACAACCGACTTCCGGGGTGGTGTGACGCAATGGATCATGGGAAAATAAAGTGGTGAATACTACCTACTGCTGTAACACGTTATGTCAAAATGTCATAAGTAAAAGAAAATGTTATGTCAAAATGTAAAAAGCAAAAGAAAAGATTATGATGAAGATTTTATTCTGTGGGTAATGGGGGCGGGACTAGATAAGCTTTTGTTTCTCCCGCTTTCCCTTTCGGCCATGTGTATTGTATTATTTGAACTAAGATGAAGTGTGATGATGATGATATAATTGACATGCCCGAAATAAACAAATAAATAAATTATGGGCTGGGACCCTGTTTGTACTGTTGATGATGTTTGGTGCTGTTCTGAGCATTATTTGTGGCTACAGTGGGTACTAGTTTCATTTGGACGTTTCCCTCACGGAAAGCGTGATTCACGCGTTGCGTGAAATTGTAGGTCACATTGTAGCCACTAGGTGGAAGCATCGTACTGAGATGCAGCTCAAAAGATTTTGGGGTAATTCCACGTTTGACCACAACGTTGCTGCAATGGAGAGTGGCGCTGTTCATAGGCCATAGGTACTTCATTTGCAGCTGTGGTCGAGAGAGCTAGAGAATGGATGGATGTTGTTGTTTTATTGTTTCACAGTGGTTACGTTCAACAGGATCAATGGTTCTCAGCCTTTTGGGGGTCCCCTGCATATTTTTGATCTCTCCTGTAGCCTGGTCTGGCTCCAAGTTTGAGTAGTTTGAGTTCTGCAAGTTCTGGTGAATGTAACAATCCACTCACAGCCCACGATCGCTTCGTCCGTGCCAGCAGCCTGGACCCGATGCTGCTGGACTCATGAGCGGAGCAATAATGCACATCTGTCAGCAGCTGCTCTTGAAGGGACAGATTAGATGCTGATTTTGTTAACAGTGACTTTGTTGCATCCAAACATTTAGCATATCTGTCGGGTGCTGTCTCTTATCCGGTACAAAGTGGGAGATGACAGAACTACTTTAATCGAGGGAAAGCTACATTGTTGCGAGTCGATCTCCGGCCGGCGTGTGCACATGCACTAAGCCTGTGAATATTCTCGTTTGTCCCGGACTCCCGGTCATAGTTATCTCAAGGAAATTTAAATCGAATGCAACTGGACTTGGTTATTTGTCTAGGAAGACGTTTCAGCCTCTTGGATTACAAGTTACAGTTGCATTCGATTTAAATTTCCTTGAGATAGGTGCACACTGTTTCTGCTGTCAATTCGGTCATAGTTCATTTGTAGCCTAACGTGTTTTCTTCATTCTTCATTAGGCTAATGTTAACACTAGAGCCACCCAGATGGTCTCAGACAGGCGTGTGTGTTTTTCTTACGTAAATGACTTTGTTTACATTAAAACTACAGGTCTCTCAGTCCGTGACTTTTCCATGTGTGATGGTTTCTGAAGCTTACAACTTACACAAATGAAACATTCGATTTCTGGGCTTTTATACCTCGGGCCGACAATAGCTTATTTTTTTCTTCAATTATTGTTTTTATCTACAGTATATTTATCATAATATGCCCAATTCGGGAGGGAGAGAGGGGGGAGAGAGTGCTGCGTTCACGTTACATAATGTAACAGTTTCCAGAGAAATACAAAACAGGATATTTATTCATGTTACCCTCTGTTTAGGTAGATAAAGGTCTCAGTCACATTTGAATAAAAATAATGCAATTAGGCTAAATATCAGAGGATCTTTTTTATTTTATTTTATTTTTAGTTCCATAATTCAGAGATTATTTTCATTTAACGAAATGAAACGAAACAATGAAGCGAAGCCTACAGTTTTGTCCCCCGGCTTATGAAAAGTGTGAGGAGAGGTAGCTATCTGTAAGAACCGGTTTTTCTAAGCTGCCTGAACAGCTGTGTGAAGTTCTGTGGGGGGCAGAGCTGTAGCCTACTTGAGTGAAGTATCCACAAGCACACCTATTGATCAGAGATAAATGAAGGTGCTAATGTCTCGCTGATGTGTCTGGTCCTACAGACCGCTGCATATAAACCACACTAGCGATATTCACCCAGCCTCGCTTTCAATAAAATATACACTAGCATTCTATAGCCTAATTGCAATCAGTGAAATATATGAAATCAATATAAAACACAATTTAATATGAGAGTTGCTGTTGCTCTAGTTTAATAGCGCTGCAGCTGCATTTACCGTGCGCCCCTGTCTGTGTGTGAACCTGTGTCTGTCTATGTGCGGGCAGAGATCAGAGATGGTGTTTTTTTAATAATCATGTTAGCGTTTCACCAGCTCTCCTCTCCGCCAGTCAGCCTCTCAACCTACCGCCTCTCTCGCGTGCGGGCGCACCGCACGTAAACACACGTGAGACGTGGACACATTTATTTTTTTTTTTTTTTCTGTGGGAAACACTGATCAAGCTGTGCGTACGCACAACTTTCCGCAATATTCCATTGATAAATAACACCGGACCCAAGAATGGTGCGGACATGAACACACCTCATATTCCACCCCCAGAATGCATCAGCACAACCATATATGGTCAGCACGTGCATAATTAAGTAGCCATGTGCTCTGTGGAGCGGCAACAACAAAGACAACACCCGGAATGATGCTTCGGCGGACCTGCCCTCGCTTTTGAGGTCGGTTGTGAGAAAAATGCCTACTGTCCAGACAACTGTGTTTTTTTAAAGCACCCCTGCATTACACAAACACACACATACGGTATATGTAGCCGCACATTTAGGCTAGCCTATATCAGTGATCATAATAATGATGATAAGAGAAAATACATTATTCACTAAAACTGCACGTTGGCATCCCAGACTGAAATAAAATCTTTGCTTACAGTGAGAGCTGCTCTACTAAGTGAACTATACCTTTCTTGCGTTACTAATGTTATTGTGTCTCAGAGTCGGCCGGCTGTAAACCAGCTGACCCCGACTGACTTTTGTTTTTTTGCGGTCACATCAGCACGGCTGCATCTTCGGTCGCGGCTGCTGTGGCCATTCATCCAAAACATGGATGAATGAAACCTATATCCACACATCTTGTAGCCTATTTCTATCGAGGGAAAGTTATTTCAGGATATCCTGTTTTATCGCCCAGCCCGAAAGTGACATAGGCTATTGCCCGTTCATTCATGAGAAATCATCCAGCTACACTCTCAGTCAAACAAGGTGGGGAATGAACACTACTGTACAGTAGTTGGCTCATTTTAAAAACACACCGGCAGCATCGCCCACTGAGTTAATTAACTGCTGTGTGGAAAACCACGCTGTGGTCCATAATCGCGGTGCAGATGGGTGTGTTTGGAGCTGACAAGAGGATCGATAAAAGAGAGTGAGACGTATAGCTGCCGTCGTTACATTTTTCTCATTGAAAAACTATACTGTATTATTATATTGCATTCCCCATTCGTGTTCACTGCTCCGTGCTGCTGTCTTATGGAGGCGATCTGCTGCTCACAGATGCCACCTGGCGGTTGTTTGGGCACATTGCAGCTTCTGGTGAAAACACAATTACTCCTCCACAAAAAATCCGCGTGAGCCTCTCGTGACTCACGCGTGAATCTCGCGTGAAACCCTCCAAATGAAACTAGTACCCACTGTATAAGTGGCTTTTTGATCGGTTGCCAGTGGATCCATATACTGCACTGTTTGTTATGGTGCGGTCATTGCTAAAGTTGCTACAACTAGAGAAGCTAGCGGTTAGCAGACTTCATCTCTCGAGGGGGGGTCTAACTCGGTGTTACGGTGCGTTGGACCATGGGTTAAACTTACGCCGGAATATCCCTTTAAGTGTTGCGATCGCAACATCGCAAATTCCTGAGGGGACTGTACAGTGTCTTTAAAATACAGGATCATAAAGTAACATAGATTTCTAACTCTTTGTGTGATCTTTATCAGTACCTTCATTGCAGAGCGAATGTTGGAGTACTCTTTCATATCATCTCGTCCATCACACAATGTACAGTTTCCCTGCAGGGAAGGAACAAACCCTTTTGGTCATCAAATATAAAAATGTAATTCATTTGTCCATTTATATTTCATTTAATGTTACTGTAGATGGAAAATAGAAGTGCTTGAAGTGGACTACAACATGCTAAGTACAATAACTGACATTCACTGCTGATTTAGATGTGAGAACATTGACAACAATGATCAGCTGGAAGGACTTGCAGGAGATGGAGGCAAGCAGAAACAGTCCTCAGTCCCTGCTCAGACCAATCCATGATGGTTCCCATCTGTATAATAGACCAACTTCGGAACGTTGCAACTCAGAAATGTAATAATGGCTTATAATGTGAAGATTTTCTTTTTAACTGCTTCTGTAATGCAGTAGTTCTGTCTGTCTCCGCATTGCAGCAGCAGCGTAAAATGGGAGCAGATTTTTTTTTTTTTTTACAGACGTCAGATGGTTATTCAAACATACACCAAGAGGGGTATGTTTGAAAGTGAAACAAAACTCACTATGGTCAGGTAGGTGTAGTCTGTAGCCTTGCTAAGCCCCAGTTTCTTCTTCTCATTTGCAGTCATCCCCTTAAGCATGCAGTAGAAGATGTGGTAGTTCCTCTCATCATAGGCCTACAGAGAAGGAAAAAAACAATTGTATTATTTAAATCAAATAACAGAAAAAACATTTACAAAAACTAATTTATTACCACAGCCATGAACAACCTAAAAAAAAACCAAGAACAATTCAAATGCATCAGACAAACACGGACCACCTTGTCAGCTCTTTAATAAATATGCAGTATGCCTGTGTGTTTTCCTCTCTTTAAGTATGAAGAGCTGATTTTTATTATAGAGGCCAGGCAGCCAAAGCTGCTGGGTCACTATTGTTTTTGCCAGTTGTAATAACTTTGTACTCATATAACACTGTTAATATGTCCATAACAGATACGGAACATGGAGGCCTATTTGTACACGTCTGCACTTCTTTATTGCAGTTCTCAGACTACGCGAAACCAGTAAACATCTGGGTATTGCTGTATTACCAAATGGCCACTAGATGGCGGTGGTTAAACACAAACTGTATAACATATAGCAGCTAAGCAGTTATAGTATCAATATACTACATCAGTCTTCTTCTTTTTCTTCTACTTCTTATTCCTAGAAGTCCTACTTCCCATGCATGAAAAATCATTGACCTTTGCCAAAAGGTCTAGTCCCATGTCAGATGGAAACACATGAAAGTAGTCCTGATGGGCGGGGGCATCAACCGTACATGGCACAGATTTGCAAGTTTCACCATGTGGCCCCGACACTCCAGAAACTTTTATGTGTGTGCAAATTTCTTTGGATAGTTGTTTGTGCATTTTGTGCCGTACCTGTCGACAGACTCTAGATTTCTCCAGTAGGTATTGCTCTATCTTGGCTCCCTCTATGGCTCCTCTCTTGTTGAAATGGATATCGATGTATTTCCCAAAACGAGATGAGTTGTCATTACGAATTGTTTTGGCGTTGCCAAAGGCTGGAAGAGAAACAGCAGAAAACTGTGATAATGATGACATGTGATTGTGAATGCATGGCTTAGTGTACATGAGTCCAGCTGTATCTGTGTCCTTGATATCTGAGTATTTTAATTAGGTTTCACATGTGAAGAAACCCCTATTTACGAATACCAGAAGAAGAGAAAAAACAAATTGATGGAGGCAGATTTGAGTTTCAATTCTTGCTTGAGGACTTTATTGATGTCCTCCTTTATTGTGTCAATGCATTTACTGCTTTCTTTGAATTTCTAGAGGAAGAACAAAAGAGTTTCAGAGACATTCATGTAGTGTGGTGTGGTGTGACATTGCAGGATTGTTTTTTAATTAGGTGATGCATTGGCATGGTGCTGGAATAGAGGCCGGCATTGCATCAATGCATCAATAAAAGTCGCAATAAAGTGAAGAATAACAGCGCTGGGGCGCATAACGTCTGTCCGACTACCCATTTCTCCGACCATACATGTGGGGAGAAATTAGCGGTCGGACTTTTGGGCAGTCGGACTGATGTATGCTCCCCACGCTACAGCCGGTACATGCTTTGCCTGCACACGTAACGGGTCAGCCACCACCGGATACTTCCGGCGTTAATTGCGCTAATTTTTTTGGTAACACTTTACTTGAAGGTACCGTCATAAGAGTGACATGACACTGTCATAAGACTGACATGACACAGACATGAACGTGTCATAAACATTATGTCAATGTCATAACGTTGTCATTAAGTGTCATTCGGTTAACCCTAACCCTAACCCTACAAAAACCGAATGACACTTAATGACAACGTTATGACATTGACATAATGTTTATGACACGTTCATGACTGTGTCATGTCACTCTTATGACGATACCTTCAAGTAAAGTGTAACAATTTTTTTAGCGCGTTAAATGTTTAAAATTAATCTCCAAAATTAACGCGTTAACTTTGACAGCACTAATATATATATATATACATATATATATATACATTTGTTTTATATATATATATATATATATATATATATATATATATATATATATAGTTTTTATGCCTTTTTTTTGAGCACCTGCCCCTCCAAAGGTCTCTGCACGGGCCTGGACCATTCAGGTATAGCTTCTTTTGCGCACACAAACCCATTACTTTCAATGTAGACGCGCATCATGGGCGCTCACAACGCCGTAGCAGTGCGCATTTGGTACAACGCGCTTTTTTCTCTCATGCACGTCTATGGCGTACAGACCTGCCTCTCCCGCCAGTGTTGTGTCAGATCCCGGTTCCCCCTCGGACCGGGTCTCTCCTACTGTTTCCTATGGAGCCCCATTTAAAAGGAGAAAGAAGCCCGTATGTGGAAAGATGTCGCCTCCGAGATGTAGAATGTTATGTTATTTCAGGACTGACTGACTATCATCAGAAGATAAATATCCTGTGATTTTCAGTCCCCTTTCATATTTAATAGAGGGGGGGGGGCAATACTGACAGTAATATTCTCAGCTCTGACCAGTTTCCCATCTGCTTTGCTGTATCTGTGGTTTGCTTTTATTTGAACACTCCATTAAAAAACCTGCCATCATTGACTTTTCTGCTTTGGGGCTGAGTATTCTCAGAATGTAATAATATTTTTTGAGATTGTGGTAGTATCCACACAGACTGCTTCATCAGTGTGTGTGTGTGTGTGTGTGTGTGTGTCCCTACCTTCTAGAATAGGGTTGGCTTCCAGGACCTGCTGTTCTATCCAGGAGTGTTGACCACTGATGGCAGCCAGGAACTGAAGTATCAGTTTGGTGCTCTCTGTCTTCCCTGCTCCAGACTCACCACTATTAAGAGTCACATACACACAGTTTTGCAGGTTCCTGATCATAAGCATCCAACACAAGATGGCGCTGGGAGAAAAGTTAAGAGATCATACCCTTTCATAAATGAATGAATGTCTGCACCAAATGCACAATAATCCATCCAATACTTGTTGAGTTTAACTCTGTGCCAAAGTTTTGGAAGATATTTTTAACACATTTACTTGCAGCCTGAAATCTTTCTTACCTAATGATACAGCACTGATCGCGGTTGTTCCTTTGCATGTTGAAGTAACAGTTGTCAGCAATTGCAAAAATGTGTGGCGGCATTTCCCCAATTTTCTTGTTGGTGTAGAGGCGGATCTGGTCAGCTGTGTAGATAGGCAGCAGCTGATAAGGGTTGACCGCCACCAGGATGGAGCCAGTATAAGTCTGAATACAGAGGAAGACAACAAACTGATGAATATATTTTTGAACAAAAAGTGTTAGTATAGCATTTTCATGCTGAAGATCTGCAAGACTTGTTGAATAATAGGGGTGGAAGAAAAAAGAAGTTACTAATACCAGAGATGTTCACAAGTCTTTTTTTGCAAGTCCAAGTCAAATCTCAAGTCTTTGGTCACGAGTCCGAGTCAAGTCTCAAGTCTTTGAGGGGTGAGACTTCATCAAGTCTCAAGTCTTTGGTCACGAGGCCAAGTCAAGTCTCAAGTCTCTGGTCTCTTCTGGTTGTAATGACCCATCTATCATCTGCTGCTATCCGGTCTATCTGGTCTACAGCTATATATCTAAGAGATTCAAAGCATTTACTGTAGGTTATTATCACTCCTTTATCTATACAGTATTGATTAGTTGTTTATTATATGATCACTTTAAACAGGATATTGCAATGCAATATGAAGAAAACACACAATGAAAGCTTTCCTTTAAAGGAAACTGTATTCTGAGTCAAGAAAGAATCAAGGCTGCTCTGCCCCTCTGCACTGGCCTTTTCTCTTTTTTTTTTGCTTTGTTGAATTCAGAAAACCCAGATGAACAACATGGAAAATGATTTAGGCTGTTAATTATAGGTCATTGGATCTGGGTGGTACCTATAGCTCACATCTTTATGTGCAGCAAAACCTTTCTGGATCCGCATGTTTCTGAGAGAAGAACTGGTTGTTATTATTTTTTTAATTAGCTCCGTCAACTCATGGGGGCATGTCGACACGTCCAGACTTCCATACGGGCCTTCAGTCATATTTCGCAGCAAAAACATAAATAAACAGGAGGATTTATCCTACAGTAGCCTGATATGTGCCAGTTATGCAGCAGCTAGTCCCCGTGAAGGAAGGTCTGACAACAAACGGACGTTGTGCCGTAGGCTACGGACGGTGGCGCTATTAGTTACCGGCCATGTGGCGCTGCTCCGCTGTAGTGGTGTGTTAATGGCAAAAAAAAAAAAAAAAGATCGTCGGTCGTCCTGTCAGGATGGTGGCACAAGCCAAAAAAAATAATGATTGTTCACGGGTGCGACTTAACCCCTTGGTCGCACTGGCTTCTCGGGCGCTTGGGTGGTCGCACTGAGAGCTTACTTCCCCTCCTCTCTCCGCGCCAGTCAGACAACGACTGCAGTCGCCTATACTCGTATTCACTCGGTTTTCCACACACGTCATTTTAAACGTGTTTGTGTGTGTGTCTCGTGTGCAGACACAACTGACAAATACTTAGGCTATAGACGGACAAGCAACAACTTAATTACAGTAATCATCATTTAATTTTGAAAATTGACCGGATTCTCTCGCCTTTTCTGTGCCCGACTTCCTGTCTGGTACGATCTGGTCTATCCAGCTTGACAGACGGCGCTCTCGGCGCTCGCGGCTCGCTTGAAAAATAGAAATGAACCGATCTGAAGCGCTGCAGGCGCGCGCACTGCGCTCCAGAGCGTGAGATGTGCGACCAGGCAGACCTGTTAACATGTGCGCCTATCTGAAACTGCCTCCGCTCCAGGGCGCTGCGCTTCGGTTCCGCGTCCAGTGCGACCAGGCTGTAACCCCTTGGTCGCACTGCACGCGGCTTCTCGGGCGCTTGGGTGGTCGCACTGGGAGCGTACTTGTCCTCCTCTCTCTCCGCCGGTCAGACATCGACTGCAGTCGTTCATACTCGTATTCACTCGGTTTTCCACACACACGTCATTTTAATTTTGTGTGTGTCTCATGTGCAGACGCAACGGTCAAATATATATAGATGGACAAGCAACAACTTAGTTATACATCATTTAATTATTTTATTTTGAAAATTGACCGGATTCTCTCGCCTTTTCTGTGCCCGACTTCCTGTCTGGTACGATCCGGTCTACCCAGCTTGACAGACGGCGGACTGATGTATGCTCCCCGAGTTGGAGTCGCAAACTCGAGTCCCCATCTCTGACTAATACTTAAAGCCCCAGTATGTAACTTATTTGGCTTTTTATTAGCAAAAATCAAATATTGCTTTCATAAAGACTTATTTCACTGAAGTGGAATCACACCCGAATACAAATGAAAGCTTTCTCGTACCTTAGAATGAGTTGTTACAAGTCGTTACAAATAGACAAGGGAGGGCAAACGGAACCGAGGCAGCCATGTTGCATCGCCATTTTTTATGTTCAGTGGCAACGTGACCTAGGTAACCACGGAGACTCAGCGGAGCTGTCGGCTCGGCCTGTTAAAACTGTCACCACTGTGTAGTGTGAGGAAGGACGGAGGCACTGGTGTTGCATTCAGGTGCAGTCAGGCAGACGGCCGTCGGCAAACCAACCGAGTGTCATTTTACTCGACGGGAGAAAGACGGTAAAACGTGGGTCAGGTAAACAATACCACATCACCATGACAACATATTGTCATGCCTGTATTGTTTTGCCTCGTGCTGGCGGACCACTTGTTTACATAGAGGCTTGTTTATCCTGTTACATGCAGCGTCTGTTGTCTATCTGATGTCTGCCCGATTTCACATGAACGCAACATCAAAAATACGTTCAGATATGCAACCGCACCGCTAGATGGGGGTAATTCCTACATATTATACCTTTAATGCACAACAATGATGTACAACACGGGATTACAAGAATCATGCAATAATCATACAAAAGTTAACATACAGCACAGGCACAGCGCGGGAAAGCTAACCAATCACATACATTCACACACCCAATGCACACATGGGGGGGCAAGTGTGGGTTCAGTGTCTTGCCCAAGAACACTAAGGCTGTCTTTACACTGCATGGTTCAAGTGGCCCAATTCCGATTTTTTTTTCCTCTTAAAGACCCCCTCCCATGAAAATCGTGTTTTCGTGCTTTTCACATGTTCTCTTGGGATTTTTATTGTGTTAGAGCACATATCAGCAGAAAAGGAAGTGCAAAATTGCATTTCTGAGTTTTTCTGCCTTCAAATTGCTGTGAACCAATGGCAGATGCAAACTGGCCGTTTCAGGGAGACTGGGGTTGACGCGTCACAACTCCAGGGGAGGGCACTAGTGCTACAAGCTCCCGCCCCGCTCTGCATCTGGCTCAGAGGTGAAAGGCTTGACAGCTTGGTGTAGCTGCCGGTTTTAAAATAAGATCAGATCTGTAACATGAATGTGTAATCGGGACAAATTCGCATAGAATCGGATATTGTCAGATCAGATTCAGGCCCTGTTATATGTAGAAATAAATCAGATACAAATTGGATATCTGCCAATACGTCTGCAGTCTAAACAGACAGATCGGATCTTTCCTGGCAATGCGTGACATACGTCATCGATGATAATATTAATTCACGTGCTCACGCGTCTCGCTGAACCTCTGTAGCCTGTGATTGACACGTGGGGCTGACCTGGACTACCGTGGTCAGCTGTGGTCAGCTGTGGTCACTGTCTGTCTCAGATATGGGTCACCTCTGATGTAAATAGACAGTCAAAAAAAATCAGATATAGGCAACAAATCAGAATGGGGCTAATGGAAAGGGGCATTTACTCGTAGTAATCGCGGAGTGCTCCCGGTATGAATGAATGGGCTTCCGGTAGACTGTTCTCATACTTCCCGGGTTTGAGTGTGGCTGCGGTGATTGGAGTGACGGTTCATGGTGGGCGTGGCAGGGTGTGATGTGTGGATTTGTGAATGGGGGGGGGGGACGGCCACTTGGCTCAACCAGCTGAGTTGCTACAATGTGTTATCAGCTGGCTAACATGAGTTGGGATCATCCCTATGTTCCCCGGGTCCTATGTTCCCCACTTTGTATGGGACAGGGGAAAAATAGAACCCTTTTTCTAAAAAAAGGTCCTGTGTTCCCCGCTTTTCCCAAAAGAACCCGGGGAACATGCAATTTTTGGTCCCATACCTGGAAGTGGAGTTGTGACTAGGCATATTTTTGCCTATTTCTGAGTGAGAAGTTGAGTTGTGACTTTGAGGGCTCTATTTTCGTGAACTAGGTGCAGGCGGAGCGGATCAGGCCTGCGCCTCGCCTTCGCTTCGCCAACGGGGAGTGGCCAGGAGCAGATTGCGATTTTGCTTCGAGACGCAGCGGAGCGCATCCCGCCTACTTCCCTCCCACCGGCGCAAATGGCATAGAGGGAGGAGAGAAGGCGTGGAGTGGGTTTGACACAGCCGAGTCAGATCTTCACCAATCAAATGAGCTCCTCTCCTCGCCTTTAAATCCGCCGCGCGCGCAAGGCGGACGTTTGATTTCACCGTCACACTGATGACACATCAAAGGCTGCACAGATGAAAGATGAGGATGGATTACTGCTGTGTTGACACTACACGATTATCTGCTATATTTATGTATTTACTTATTGATTTATTGAGCCGCATCGTCACGCGACCATAACAAATAAAACTGAAAACAAATAAACTATCATCTCTCACATCTCTCTCAAACCACAATCAGCCTGGCATAGTGCTCATAGTGAGCAGATATTAACATCTCCCCTCTCAGGTAAATTCTAAAGAAAAAAGAAAAAGAGAGACGCTCCGTGATCTCCGTTACGCACAGCTGTTTGTTATGTTGTGATCTGTGCACACGTGTTTAAATATAGGTTACTAAATATGAGTGTCTTTATTAATGGAAAAGGGGTGTGTGTGTTTTGTTTTTTGTTTTTTTTTACTGGGCAACAGCTCTCAATCTGTCAGAGCAAGTGAGACGGGAGGAAACTGATGTTCTGGTCCGGTCCAAGCTGGCAGTGTCCGGTCACGCGAACAGACCTCACGGGCTGATGATGCAAAAGTAGTCTGGGAGGGAGGAGGTTATGATGTTTGCTCTGACAGATTGAGAGCTGTTGCCCAGTAAAAAAAAAAAAAACACACACAGCCCTTTTCCATTAATAAAGACACTCATATTTAGTAACCTATATTTAAACACGTGTGCACAGATCACATCATAACAAACAGCTGTGCGTAACGAGGCATCGCGGAGCGTCTCTCTTTTTCTTTTTTCTTTAGAATTTACCTGAGATGGAGATGTTAATATCTGCTCACTATGGTGCCGAGGCTGATTGTGGTTTGCTGTGAGAGATTATAGTTTATTTGTTTTCAGTTGTATTTGTTATGGTCGCGTGACGATGCGGCGCTGGCCCCTAATAAATCAATAAGTAAATAAATAAATAAATAGCTGATCATCTGCAACGGCACAGTGTGTAGTGTGTCAACACCTGCTCTTGGGACATCCACGGCTGTCTCAGTCCCTCCCTGGTTTCATCTGTGTTAATTCAGTCAGGCTGAGTTTCCATTACGCAAGCCTTTGATGGTCATCAGTGTGACGGGACAATCTATATAGATATAGGTGTATGTGCTGATTCAGATACAATAAATAGGGGTTATTGTGATGATGATGATTATTATTATTATTATTAATTGCATTTAAATGTGCCTGGAAGTGTGGAAATCTGCCTGTGAGGTCTTGGTGACGTGTCTGCACTGCGCGCTGGGCAGTCAAATTGCCACTGCGCTGGCTGCGCTTCGCCTTGCGCTGAGACTAGACCAGGTTGGAGCTGGCGAGCTTTCGGCGCACTCTCCGCGCGGTCTATCGGCAACAAATTGTCACTGCGCCACGGCGAATCTGTCGACACCTCCCCCTGCTGCGCGACCACTCCCATCTCAGCGCACAGCAGTCTGCCAATTTACCGAATCCGCTGCGCACCTTGTTGCACTGGAGGAAAATGCCACTGCGCCAGCTGCGTCAGGGCTCGCTTCGCTGCGCCCCCGTGAGTTGCGCCAAGAAATTAGGGCCCCCCGTGAGAAGTCTAATTGTCCCATTGGTTGGGTTTAGGCAATGAAGAAAGGAGTTGGTTAAGTTTAGTAAAAAGACCAGGTAGAGGCTAGACAGGCCAGATAGATAGAGTCCAGATAAGTAGAGAGAGTCCATCGACCAGCAACAGCGGGGAACATAGGACCTTTTTTCAGAAGTCCTATGTTCCCCAGTATGTATTGCGGCCGGGGAACATAGGACCCTTTTTGGGAAAACCGGGGAACATAGGACCCATTTTCAAAAAGAGGGTATAGGGAACATAGGACCCGGGGAACATAGGTACGCTCCCCATGAGTTAGCTACAGTAAGTATCTTCAGGCTTAGTCACTTAGAATGTATCAAAAATCCAATGATGAACATTAATGTTTCTAACTCACAAATTAGAGCATTTTCATGTTACTTGACAGAGTCTGTTCAGCATATCTGTGAAAGTAGGCATACCTGTATGGTAACTCAAGTATTCCAACAGTATCCCTTAGCTGCAGGCAGCAGAATTGGGCTTTGAGTTTACTGACAAACTAGTGCTATATTTAACCACACTCACTGATGAATTGGGGTGGTAAGTCCATAAAATGAAATAGATACACTGAATAATGAGGAGGCACCTTACAGATGGTATGACAGGAAATTTACCATGATTTCACTTACGTTTAAGGTCATGTGACAGAAAAATTCTTACATGAAACATTAAAAACATGCAAAAAGCATGCATTTAGAGATACAGAATAAGACATTTACTGCATATTGCTACTTATCATGCTGTTGTTGCATTAAAGATGTGCGTTAAATACATTTATATTCGGCTGAGGTTGCATCTCTGTTCAGTCGTGTTTGACATCCACTTACCCTGCCACCACAATTAGTCTTCAGACAGAGAAGGAGAGGGGAAGGCGGAAAGGAAGGACAATGAGAAGAGCAAAAGGAAGAATAAAGAAGCAAAAACTGAGATAAAAAAATTCCATGAAACAATACTGTGAGAGTTTCCATAAAGTAATTCAAGCACTGGATAAAGATTTTAAAGCCTTAAGTGGGTGATTAAAGAAGCATTTGCAATTTTCCCTTTCTACTTCAGCACTGCATCAAGTTACTGCAGAGATAGCAAATTTGAGGAAGCCAATGAAGTAGGAAATAAAGCCCATGATGAAGTTAAAATGACCTGCCTAATTAAAATTCTCAAAAGAAAACTTGTACTTATATAACCTATATTGTGTATAACAGGAACAGCTTTACACTTGTTCATGCAATTTTCCAGTAAGTCAGTCATGATGTTGCAGTGTAATGCATAAAACCATCACTTATTGTTATCAAAGATCAGAATGGGGGTAAACTGATTGTTGGTGACAGACTAGTCTGGTTTCAGTATCTCTAAAAACAGCTTGTTGATGAGAGAGGTCAGAGAATAAGCTGATAGAAAGGCTATGGTCACCTATATAAACACTCACCCACACTGCACAGATGAAGACTTTAAATAGCACGGCCTGGTTGGAAAGATCTGGATTTCTGGTGAGGCAGCAAGTGGTCGGGTCTGAATTTGACATCAACAGCATTTATCCAAACTGCCTTGTGTCAACAGGCTGTTTTCTTGTCACTCATTAGGCCATAATACCAATCAATTATGTCCAAAAGGAGGGGTGCTCTTGCGCTTCAGCTGGTGAATCTGTGCTCTCAGACAGGATCGGTAATAGAAAGGTGCGATTGGGTCACTTCAACGAGGACTAAACCCAAAAGAAACAACTGGAGCACTCGATATAATGCAGAAGTTTAATGAAGGTGCACAACACCTAACGTTTCGACGCAACGTGCGTCTTCATCAGAGGTAAGCCGAACATGGGTGACACAGCTGGTTATAAAGTCACTACCAGGAGTTCATTCATTTCATTGGTTTATGCCGTAAGCCAATGATGTTCTTACACTCACCAAATGGGCGATGCTTGATCAAAGGGCAACTTAGGCCCACCCACCAAGAATAGGCTACACAAATATACAAAATAGCCTATAATAAAAACAAATAATTAGAGCAATAAGAGAGAAACATATACAAATGGGAAAGAATTAATTAGACATCACAATCGAGCAGCAAAATACTATTAGAGGAAACATGATAAATTGAGTTCTTCGATTTGTGTAGCCTATTCTTGGTGGGCGGGCCTAAGTTGCCCTTTGATCAAGCATCGCCCATTTGGTGAGTGTAAGAACATCATTGGCTTACGGCGTAAGACAATGAAATGAATGAACTCCTGGTAGTGACTTTATAACCAGCTGTGTCACCCTATGTTCGGCTTACCTCTGATGAAGACGCACGCTGCGTCGAAACGTTAGGTGTTGTGCACCTTTATTAAACTTCTGCATTATATCGAGTGCTCCAGTTGTTTCTTTTGGGTTTAGTCCTCGTTGAAGTGACCCAATTGCACCTTTCTATTACCAATCAATTATGGTTTGGATGCCACAGCCTGACTGAGTGTCATTGCTTAATAATTTCACCCCTTTGCATGTAGTCCCATCAACATGGAGCAGAGTCTCAGAGGAATGTCTCCATCTGTATTCATACCAGTTGGGACTTTGGGGTTTTCAAGTAGAGGAGTCATTGAGGTGTTAATACAGTAATACTCACATATATACGTTTTTCTCTATATCTGATGAGCAGGTTACGGAGAATTCCAGCTTCATTGAGGTCTCCCAGGCGGATCATGTCCTCCACACCATGGATGGAGGTAGGGTGCATTGGCTTGATGTTGGTGGCATTCTGGGGGGAGATCCAGTGCTCCTGTAGCGGTAGGAAGGTTATAGGTGTTTGTAAAAGAAAACTGACGCAGCACAGTCCTACAACAACCTTTTGGTATTTGTGTGTATTCCTTATCCAAAACAGCGACAATAAAGCTGGCTTACCATTTTCAATAGTTCAACTATTTACACTCTCATAATTTCACTTAAACTCGTCAGTAAGTGGACAACAGAATTTCTAAAACCACCTCCTTGCAAAAAAAAAAAAAAAAAAACTCCACCGAAGCAAACAAAACAGCCAAGCCTTCTCTGCTGAGCAAAGTTCACATGGGAGAACACATGTGAAAGATAGCTTTACTTGAAGTTATGTTTTATGTTTCTGTTGTACGGAAGTTTCCCCAATTGAAAGGGGTGGCATCCACCCAGAGACGACTGGATCTACTCAATTAAGCTTCCTGCACATTGCTTGTCCTATTTCTTTTATGCATTCATTTGCAGGTTTGACAACAAGAAGATTAATTAGACACACAGAAAAATATATTGTAAGACAATAAAAATTTGACATCACTGAAAACAATATAGCCTACCGCCAGTATGTGTGAAAACATACACCATGGCCGCACTTAAGTTTTCAAAGAAAGTGTTACTCATATAGCCACAAACACAATGGTACTAAAAACTGTCATAATAAATTATTTCAGTTTTCAGCCAAAAATTTTCATTTGGGCAAGTTACATCCAAAATATAATACATTACATATTATTAGTTACTGTCATTTGAAAATAATTAGTTACATTCATTACTTTTGAGTTACTTTCGCCAAACCACAAAAATATGACTAGGCATTCTAAAATGCTAAAATGTAGTTTATTGCAGCTGATTATACATTCAGTGGAGGGTGTTGTAGGAACTGTGTAGGCCTCTAAAGCTACTAAAGCTACGTTTTGGAGGCTATCTACCAGGAGTAACTGCCTAAATGACAGCACGTGCAAACTGCAGGATTGAAATTACTAGTGTTGTTCCGATACCATTTTTTGGCTCCCGATACCGATTCCAATACCCTGCTGTGCAGTATCGGCCGATGCTGATACCGTACCGATACCACGCTGTTTAAACAGTAAAAACACCCTAAACATTTAGACTCTGACTTTAAAGGACAATTTCAGGACAATTCAACTCGGGGCTGTATTTTCCTAACATTTTAGGTCTAAAAGAAGGAATCTGAAGATTTTCAGTTTAATCGCCCCTGTTTTGCGGTAGTTGTGTCTGTCTCCGCATCGCCACGGCAGCGGATTGAAGTTCCGCTGCTTAGGCTGTTTACATCCCTCAAAGCAGCAATTTTTTTCCCACAGACAGCGTCAGATGGCGACTCAAACATGCACCCAGAAGTTTATTTACTTCAAGCAAGCCGACATGTTTGTAAAACAAGTCAAAAAAAAAAATCTAAGTCTCCCAAGTTGCCGTGCTTGGTGTGTTCAGGTGCAGTGGGAGCTATATCATCAACTCTTGACTTGCTTCAAGTGTACATGTTTTTCCACAGACAGCGTCAGGTGGCGACTCAAACATGCGCCGAGAAGTTTTTTTTACTTGAAGCAAGTCAAGAGTTGATATTTCTGTGTTTATGACACAAACGGGAGCTTTCCCACTGCACCTGAACACACCGAGCACGGCAACTGGGTCTCGCGCGAGACTCTGGGAGACTTTGAATTAGATCTAGTTTTACAAACATGTCGGCTTGCTTGAAGTAAATAAACTTCTGGGTGCATGTTTGAGTCTCCATCTGACGCTGTCTGTGGCTTTGAGGGATGGAAACAGCCTAAGCAGCAGAACTTCCATCCATCGCTGCCGTGGCGATGCGGGGACAGACACAACTACCGCAAAACAGGAGACATTAAACTGAAAATCTTCAGATTCCTTCTTTTAGACCTAAATTGTTAGGAACATACAGCCCCGAGTTGAATTCGCCTGGAATTGTCCTTTAAGTTGAACTTGTTCTTGACCAACACAATAGATTTGATACTGTACATACAGATGAAATGGTCTTTCTTACCACTACACAATGATTACTGTATTTAACTACTTAAATCAAAGAAGCATAAACTAATTTGTTGAACTCAGCCGGATGTAAACATTAATAAAACTCAGTAACCAATCACACAGGTCAGGACAGTCTGTAGACAGACAGCTCTGAGGTTGAAGTTTATAATAATGAGATGAGATGAGATGCACCTGTGACTGTGACAGGTCTACGTCTTGACCACATGTCAGCAGATCAGCTGCAGCTCCGCTGTTCTCAGCTGCACCACGAGCGCGAGCCGTTTAGCTCAGGTAGCAACCGGCTTAAATACGGGAGGATACTGTAAACCGGAGCGGATCCGCTGTATTTATCAAAGCTTGGACGCTCTGCTGAGGCACCGGGTCGGTTCGAGCTGCGTTCAGGCTACATTAAAACTCCTCAGGTAGCTCAGTGTCGGCGGCTTTTTGAATCGTTACACACTGGTTTCTGTGTGTTAGCGATGGTACAGCCTGAGGCCAGTATACAACAGGTAACAGTGTTGTTGTCTCTTTTCACCTCCTCTCTCCCTTGTGTGCTCAGTGCGCTGAATCCAAGAATCAAAACATGAGCCAATAAGCAATCAACGCAAAAAAGAGAAAAATTAATCTGTGGTTTTCAATAAATAATAATAATAATTCAGCAACTGACTGATGTTAAATAAATTGAAGATCAATAATCGTTAATAATCGAAAATTGGTCTGTAATCGACTCGAGACTTTTATAATCGTAATCGAATCGAATCAGGAAATTGGGCCAATTTACCACCCCTGCAATCCTGTAAAAACAGCGTCCAATCATCTTTAAAGGTACATTGTGTAGGAATTCCTCCCATCTAGCGTTGCGGTTGTATATCACAAACAACTCAATCATATTTTTCATGCTGCATTCACCTGAAATTTGGCAGACGGCAGACGGACAACAGCCACTGCAGGTAACGGCATAAACAAGCCTCTATGTAAACAAGTGGTCCGTCAGCACGAGGCAAAACAATACACGTGACAACATGTTGTCATGGCGATGTGGTATTGTTTACCTGACCCACGTTTTACCGGCTTTCTCTGGACTTCTGTGACTAAAATGACATCTGGTTTGTTAGCGACGGCCATCTGCCCGACTGCAGGTGAATGCAGCATCAGTGTAACGCTCCATTCCTCCTCACTGCGTTACCGCGGTGACTTTTCACAGACGCCACCTCGACCTGAGCCGACAGCTCCGGTGTCTCCGCTGAGTTTCCGTGGTTTCCTACCGTCACGCTGCCACTGAACGTAAAAACATGGAGACACCACATGGCAGCCAGCACCGAGCTTACCCGCTCCATGTAGATATGAATGATATGAACGGCTAATTCAGAGCTGAAAGGAACACTTCACTTTGTTGATGGGGGGGATTACTGAGTAATAAAAAACAGACTTTTGAACCAAATAATCGATTTTCCTGAATAGATGACAGGATAATCTCTCTCCCTCTCTCCTTTCTCTTGCGTGTGCGATCAGAGCCTTCACTCCTCGTCCGCGGAAAGCCACACTCCAGTCTGGTGGGTGGCAGTGTAGCTATGCACAATGCACAATGCACAATGCACGTTGAGTGTCTTCACCTACGTCCGCGGAAAGGGGCTGGGACTTTTGACATGTGTATTTTCAAAATGTTGCCTGTTAGAACCGTTTTTTCCAGGATCTCCAACCCTACCTTTAAAGTAACATTGCGGAGTTTTTCGGCCTTAAAATAATGTTTCCAGACTCACTGCAATGGTAGAAAAATGGTTAATAGGATGAATGGTGCTGCCGCTGCCGGGTCGTGTCGGCTGAAACTGCACTATGGAACTTCCCTGCACGGGTACGAAACAACCCCCCCCCCTCCTCTCTGCGTCGAGGGAGAGACGTGGTGGGTAAAAGCGAAACTTACGGTTCCCCTCCGGTCGCCGTCACCGCCGCCGCATCCCCCCCACCCCCTCCCCCGACCACCCGCCACACAGTCTCCTTGCAAACATGTGGGAAATACTGTCGTTTATTAATGGGAATAAACGCTGGATGCGCTCGCTGATAAGTTACGTTTTCGTTAAGTTTCCTTTTTCCCACCAGATGGTGGAAGCACTGAGCTGAAACTCCGCAATGTTGCTTTAACAGCACGCATTTTCTGTAACTTCTCCACTATTTCAGTGGCGACGGATAGTCAGTTACCAAATGGTTACCAAAGCAATTGTCTGGAATCCGGAAGATGACATCTGCACTGCTGTAAGTTGTGAGCTGAAGGTTTCTTGTGATTTTGTCATCAAGACTGTCCAATAATTTAACCATTTGTCTCATCCTGTCTCTGCAATGCTTTACAGTCCTTTTTCCTTTTACTAATACCAAATACACATACATATACATGCTAACCTCCAGACCAAAAATATTTTGGTGGATCAGAGCTCTAGTGAAGTGCTTATAGCTTTAATATAAATGTTTTCTTATCAGTAACAAGCCAGCTGGAAAATCATAATTGCTTCAGAGAAATATACATGAATTAGTATTTACATAATATCAACAACCCATCACTCCTGTGTTTACTCATTCACTGACTGTACACTATATTTGATAATGGGTAGATTATGTTACAGTTAGGAGGGGAAAGGAAATGAAAAGAAACACAAAGTTTCAAAACTTACATTTCCCTCATCATCCAACACCTGGATCTGTCCTGAGTCGCAAAGTTTAACCACCGCACCGATCGGTACCTCAAACTCTCGTCCAGTCTTCAAATCCAACCAGACATAGTCGCCCTGGAAAGAAATCTAGAGTTAAACAGGTCAAACTGAAACCAGGACTAATGTAAGAATAATCATTTAAAATCAGACTCAGAATGACAACATTAAGAAAAAGTGAGTCAGAACGGAACCATGCTTTAATTACACCATCAACATGAATGTGATTGAAAAATTAAAGGAACTTGAGGCAGGATTTGTGAAGAAATACACATGCGTTTTAAGTTTTTTACTGCTAATGGGTGATGAAGCGTTCAAAACCAAAAAGAATGAGCCCAGCTCTTCATTCCGAAACACCTCCATTCCGACACTCCGCTGTTCCGAAAGACCCACCCCTGTAGCTGTCCAAGGTGCTGAACCGGCTGACGTTGTTTACACTCTGCGTTGTGGCTTGTCTGTGAAACGTGCGCTGCTCAAGGACTGGGGCAGATCTGTCCCACTTGCTTGTGAGAAATCTCCCACACAGTAATAGAAATACACTTTTTTTTCTCTCCCCCGCTCCGCTTGAGCGCGAGGCTGCTGCAGCAGCCGCCGCTCCTGCTGACAGCCGACTGGGGGAGAAGCTTTGGTTGGAGTTGGTTAAGTTTAGTAAAAAGCCCAGGTAGAGCCTAGACAGGCTAGAAGCATAATGAGCGTTATAAGTCATTAATATGAAGTATTTGCTTGTTTTGCAGAAAAAAGGATCAATGCACAGCCTCCGTTTCCTTTCTGATTACGTCCGTCTGTCCGTGGGAGGTTTTTTGAATGGAGGGTTTTCCCCAATAGCAATTTCGGAATAGCAGAGTCTTTAGAAAAACTAGAAAACCCCACTATTACAAAGAATGGAAGTCTATTTTCGGAAAGGCGGGGTGTGACCCTCTCCCCAATGGCCCACTAGTATAGCACTCCCATGACTCACACTACAAATCCCATAATACACTGCAACAGCTACCATACGGTCATGACCAAGCAATAGATCAACAAGCGGCAAGCCCTATCTGCTGTTCTACAGTATTAACAACAAATCAGCACATGGTCATCTCACTGATGCACACCTTCATTCTATGTCGAGAGTATCCACAGCTCAGGACCTGACTCCAAACATACAGTAATGCCCAATTCCAATTCTATTTTTCATCCCTACCCCTACCCCTAGCCCTTAAAGGTCCCATATTATGCTGTTTTTCAACCATTTCACATGGGTCTAAGTTGTCCAACCATATTGTATTCGTAGTGAATTGTCCCCAAATCAATCTGCAGCTCTAAATCTCAGCAATCTAAAAGTGTCTCTCCAGAGCTCTATTTCTGTGTCTGCACCTTGAAATGCAAATAAGATGTGTAAATCACGTCCACTCCACACCTGTCACGGGGAGAGGGTGTGGTTATCACTACAGGTACATGTGCCAATGTTGACATTGGGACAGGGATCCGAAACTGTTGGGGACTAAAGGGGGTATTATGCTCCTTTTTCCACAAACTAAAATAGTTCCTGGGTGTCTTAAAGACATGTCTGTGACGTGCTTCGGTCAAAATACCCCAAAGATCAAACATCACAGCACTCTGTTCATCCTCTCAAAAACAGGGCTCTGCAAAACGGTCTGTTTCAGTGGCCCCTCCCTTTAAATGCAAATGAACCACTCCCTCAGCATTGCGTTACCACGACGATGTCTACTACTAGTACCTACCTAGCTTACTGATTTGGCCAAAATGTAGTATGCAAACAAAAGCTAAATCTGCAGTAGGCAAATTGCCAGTCTCTCCAGTCTGCATCTGACCAGTCTACATTGTGTAATGAAATGTGCCCATGACCTAGTCTCACCCTAACCAAAGATGGTATAGAGTAGTCTTTGCCATGTAGGCTACTGTAACCATGTAACATGTAGCTAATATAACTTAATAAAATAAATTAAAAATATATGCAGACTGGTCAGTTCATTGTAAAACTGTTATTTATTGATGTAAATGTGGTGATTTGTGCACATAGACTACAGAGCTCCGCAGCACTGCGCCTCCTCTCCTCCTCCTTCTCACAGCTTCACTTTTCATTCAAACTAATTCAACTGCCACAACTGTAAGATTTCATCAATGAGACCAACATTTATCTCCTAAAAACAATAACCGCACGGCGGTAAACGTCTAAAAAACCTGCGGGTATGTTTATTAGCGACCGTTTTCTCTACCGCGATGAGCACGGACGCCTGCCCGGCCAAGGAGGCCTGCAGACGGGCTCTGCCTGTGTGAGGAGCCGCTGCAGCTCCGGAGCTCCGGTGCTCTGTCGGTCCAGCGTTACGTCGGTCCGGCGAACAACGTCGCTGCTCACACAGGTACAGCTTCACTTACATGAAACGTTGGCGTAAACTTCTAAATAAAACTCAGTAAAGTGACGCTACAGCGCTAAAACATGCAGGAAAAAAGCAGGAAGTAGTCTGCTCCACTCTCCGCTGTGACACCAGGCACAATAGAGCAGCATGGGAGGAGGCGGGGCCGGCTGGAGCAGAGACCTCGGCATGACCATGTAGGGGAGTCCGGCACGCCATGACCTCAACGCGACCTCATGTCAAAAAAAAGTCAGTGCAACTGAGTGTAACACGGTGTGCAGAGAAATCCCAATCATCTAGCAGGGTTTACCTCCAAATGCATTAACCTCAGGATATGACACTTCCACGGCCTCTAGAACCATTATCCAACATTTTAAACATATATAACAGTCTGAAAAGCTGGAAAAGCATAATAGGTCCCCTACAAAAAGCCGAACCATGGCATGATAATGTAGTTTGACCCAACACTAGACTGCGCTCTAACTAGGGATGGGCATTTCGAATAATTTCCTAATCGAGTAACCTAACCTGGTGTTACCCGGGTAACCGATTACTGTAATAAAAAATAAAATGACATCATGTCTGATGGATAGAGCGCAGCCGGTGCATAATTCAATTCAATTCAATTTATTTAAAGTGGGACAGTGCAAGTTCATGAACGAAACAAAATCGTAAACAAGCCGGATTGTAGCCACAGGCTAATTTCCATCCGCTGTCCCATACATAGATGTTCCCTGGTACAAAAATACAATAAATAAAAACAAAAGCATGTTATAAAATAGCAGCAATGCGCTCTGTCCATCAGACGGTCCGCATTACTGACACACAGCGTCGTCAGACTAAATATCAGGTGGGTAATAAGAGTAGAGACTGGAGTGGAGAAGGTGCACATATGGGGCAGATGTGCATCTTTATGCCGCTGCATGAACGCGCTGCATGCGCTCTGAGCGCATTTATGCTGCGGCTGCCTCGGAGGAGAAAACTTTTTTTCTTTTTTTTTTTAATCATTAGCGGTGCTTATTTATTAGTCCACACTACATTTTGGTGCCTTCGGTCCTCTCTGCCTCACATCATTTCAGGAAGTAACTGGGAAGGTTTCAGAATGTTTGTAAACTGAAAGCAGATTTTCTAACAGACTTGATGACACCTGTCGTCTCCGTCCCGACGGTTTACGCCGAGGGAACCGCCACATATTATTGTAAAAGGTTTGAAAGTCCGAGGCTCGATCCAAAAACGCTTTTACACAGCAGAAAATCACGTTGCTTGATCTGAAACTGTTTAACACTACAAAAAGCCGAACCACGGCATGATAATGTAGTTTGATCCAACACTAGACTGCACTCGAACGTGCCGTTTTTTTAATCCTAGGTTAACCGGATAATAAATTCATAACCGGATAGCAGATTGCCTACTCGGGTACCCGGGTACTCGGGTAACCGTGCACAACTCTACTTAGGGGAGCCAGGTCATTTCATCTAGGCTACATAAATTGTTATTATTATTTGTTAAATGTTATTCTTGAAGGGCTACTGACAGGCCTTCACACAAACACGCAAAAAAAAAAAAATCATGTCGGGGCTTCAATACAAGAGGGACATTACAGACGAGCTGTGTGGAGGTATTTGGATGTTTTTTAGTGTGTCTTTTTGGACGAAGAAAAGTGGTATCCATTCACATTCATTATATGGACAAATACTGCTGCACGACACACACACACACACACACACACACACACACACACACACACACACACACACACACACACATACCGGCAGCAGTGTGCTGTGTTTCATCACAGTGTTGACATTTCTTATCAGAGCCCATTTAGCCTCATCCTTTTCATAGAGTTCCGCATGGTCCCGACGTTTGTACATGTTCACATGCACAGTAGAGAAAACTCCCAGAAGCTGTGATATCCGATGGTCTGATCCGATGGAAGTCTTTTAATCCTCACAAATGTAAAACCGTTATTCAGTTTAAGGCTGCCGGAAAACATGTGAAGCTCTCTCTGAAAACATAGAAGTTTCCAAAGTCTTAAGGGTTCAACATGTTTAATTCACCATAGGTTCAAATCCAGCAGACTACAGTCGCATGTGACCTCTGTTTCTCTTCACTGAGTCCATCCAAAGAAGCAGGTCCAGTCCAATCTAACAGGGTCAGATTAAAAAAAGCATCCTGGTTTGTGACCTTCACTGTTGTCCACTCAAAAGTAAATTCAAAAACAACTAACTCACAAATAAATGAATTAAAATCCAGCTGAAGTTTCCACTTCAGTTACTTTTCAAGACACACAATCCTCCTATGCTCTCTGTCTGTCTGTCACACTGTTGACCCACAAACTCCCTTGTTGCCCATGGCAGCAGGATGTCACTTCCTCCTCTGGTGTGCCCTATGGTGTTGGATTTCTGTATAGATAAATACACAATAGGCTCTCATTGCGGTGTAAATTCTGAATGTTATGCAGGATCAACAAAGAGATGCCTGACCGAGAGAAATGACAGAAAACACAAATATACTTGAATTACAAAAACAAAACAAAAACTTTAGTGTGTAATTCACTTCTGATATACAACAGAACAGGACAACAACAGGAAACATGAGATATGTGGCCACAAAATGAGGATCTACCGAGAACAAAAGAGGACGTCCTGGGCGTCACCTATTTATCTGTCCGACACAATATACTACAACGGTTCTAATCATATAGGTTTAAACTATTTGTTATACAACAATTAAAAGAAGAAATGGAATCAAATGCTGTGAAAAGACTGGAGAACCACTGGATCAACAATCCTCTAAATAAAAAAACTACACTACCACATTTAAAGTTTTCACTCATCCCGTAAAACATCTACCTAATGGATCTAGTACAGATGTTCATAGTTATCAAAAGATACTTCTTTCTGACATCCTGACTTTTCTATTTTCTATTTCTATTAAATGAAGGCTGATGTGTTTTTTTTTATGAAAACCTCTTGACAACTGTGAAGGATTGTGAGAACATCAATATAACTGTAATACCCTGTGTTCAATTGATTGGGGTTGTGCTTTGTGTATAGAGATGAGAGTCGGTGACACTGGGTTGTGTATGTGAGATGAGTGGTTGTTTGAGTATGTGCTGCATAATATAGTACATTTAATTAAGTTAATACTTCTTCTGGCAAACTGAAACACTTGAACATTACACCACAGGCACCTGTCGCGCACGCACACACACACACGCACGCACGCACGCACACACACACACACTTAATTATTTAATACAAAGGATCTGTTTGGTGTCTGTTTTGCTGTCTTATGTTGTACATTTCGTTTTCTCTGCCCCTGTTTTTCTCTTCCTTAAAGCAGAAGTGAGTGATATATTTGTGTTAATATAAGTCTTAAATAGTTATATCTTCCGACAGCAATCACTTACATAGAGTGTTTGGTCTGAATCACGGGTCTGTCAGT
This sequence comes from Trachurus trachurus, assembly GCF_905171665.1. Classification (NCBI taxonomy): domain Eukaryota; kingdom Metazoa; phylum Chordata; class Actinopteri; order Carangiformes; family Carangidae; genus Trachurus; species Trachurus trachurus. The sequence goes on from NC_139892.1 coordinate 4,915,214, forward strand.
CCCTCTGCTCTGCTCTGAGCCGAAGAGAAAACATTTCTCGTATCCTACAGTTTTTATCCAATGAGGAGAGAGAACGGCATGCAGGGCTGTGTGTGCAGCCAAGGGACGCCGTGAATGTGGCGACGTAGGGACGAGGACTGTTATGGTGCGTTCAAGGAAACTCGTTTTTTTCCGACCTGTGAAGTCGTACCAGTTCGATCTGGTATAGACTGTACAAAAAGACGTACTGGTACGATTTCACGGGTCGGAAGTTACGAGTGGCCGTTATAGTGACTTTCACCGGTAAAACAGGTCGGAAAAACACGAGTGGGTTGCCTGGAACGCTACAAAGTCGTAAGTTGTAACTTGAAGCTGTAATTTATGATTTCAAAAGCCTGCCTGGAACGCAGCATTAGCGAAAACGACCGGATCACTCACTTCTGCTTTAATCCCATCATCTTCATCTCTATATTCATACAGGCGGCTCTGAAGGTCTTAGACCACCGTCAATAACACAAGCAGTGTTAACTAATGGTAACACTTTACAATAAGGGTCCCTTAAAGGTATATTGTGTAAGAATTACTCCCATCTAGCGTTGCAGTTGTAGATCTCAAGCAACTCAGTCGTATTTTTCATGCTGCATTCACGTGAAATCAGTTAGATGGCAGAAGGACGACAGCCGCTGCAGGTAACGGCTTGAACAAGCCTCTATGTAAACAAGTGTTCCATCAGCACCAGGCAAAACAATACACGTGACAATATGTTGTCATGGAGATGTGGTATTGTTTACCTGACCCACGTTTTACCGGCTTTCTCTGGACTTCTGTGACTAAAAATGAGTTTTGGAAAGCGAAGTGTTCTCATACTACTTTCCCATGAGCCTCCGCGCGCACGGTGAAACTCTTGGACCGGCACAAGATGCACAATATTCGTGTGACCCGCCGGGCAGCATCCGTGAAACCAAAAGTAAGGAAACGCCCAGCATTTCCACCACCACTAATAATAACAAAATAACGATATTGACAAAACGATATATTTATCAAAAATGGGCCCATTAACAAGTGGTAACGTAGATTCATCCACATTAATATGAGACTTTTTTATTGTCGCAGAATTTTTCGCTCTGCCGATGGAGAAACTCCTCGTTGTCCCTTTAATAATCTATCAAAGCAGAAGTTCGTTTTGGCTAACTTCTTGTCAGCCGATGGAGTTAGCAGTCCCCGCCCTCGTCATGGATCTATTGGTCCTCGTCCCTACGTCACCACATTCACGCGCATCCCTTGGCTGCACACACAGCCCTTCATGCCGTTCTCTCTCCTCATTGGATAAAGGTTGTAGGATACAAGGAAAGTTTTCTCCTCGGCTTACAGCAGAGCAGAGTGACTGACAGACCCGTGTTTCAGACCAAACACTCTATATAAGTGATTGCCGTCGGAAGATAGAACTATTTAAAACGTATATTAACCAGTGGCGGCTGGTGCTAAAATAAATTGGGGGGGCGTCAGATAAATAAGATAAATAAAGAGCATTGCTAACTTCACATCCAGCAGTAAACAGCAGTCAGCAGCGGATCAGCTGATCCAGCTCCACTGGACTTTCAAAGTAAAGGTGACGCCAGCTGAAAATTAGTTAGGCTAAATAGTGAAACAGCGGCGCCTTTATAGCCGATTTTAGGATGAAACTCTGAACATAACCTGGTCGGGACCAGGTTATGAGCTAAGCATAAGTTACCGTGGTGATCTAAAGAGAGCCACCTTTGCAGTACAGGAGAGCCTGGCTTTAGACTCAACATACCTCGCTAACTAACTGGCTTCGCAGAACAGCCCAGCTGAGTTTGGCCTGACACAGGCGGGAGAGGCGTCGTGTAACTCCGTCCACGGTCACTTGCCTGCTGCAGGATTTTTAAGTCAGGTTGCTCCTGTCCAAGTTCCTTTATCCTTTTTTTTTTTTTTTTACTCCAGCGAACGCCTCGTGAAAGGATTATTTCGTAAAGAAACAACTGATTTTTCTTTTGCTGCGGCCGCCACTGTCTCCTGTCTTGTTGTTGTTGTCTGTCTGCTCCGTGTGCACGCGGGTGCGTCTGTAACTGTTTGAGTGACAGGCATGTCGCCGCTGCCAGGGGAGTGACTTTGATTGACAGGTCAGGTATCATGAATCAATCCGATTGGATGAAAAAATGACCCAAACGCGCTGATTGGCCACGGGCGCAGAGAGCTGCGCCCGGAGGAGAATCTTGAAGTGACCAATTAGAGACCAGCATGAAGTCACATGGAAGCCAAAAGTTTAAGAGCCCACATACACACTCATTTGGCCGGCGCCCCTCGCTATTGAAATGTATGAAACAACCCTGAATAAACCCAATATGGAATGGAAAGGCTTACAAATGTCAAAGTAAAACCCATTGTATGAGTGAACACTGAACAGATATGGTAATTACTTTTTATTATGTTATTTATGTTTACTGTGTCTACACTTTTTTCCTGAAACTTTGATGGGGGCGGCGCCCTAGCGCCCCCTATTGACCGGCCGCCACTGATATTAACACAAACATTCCGCTTACTTCTGCTTTAACTAACTTTGAGTAGTAAATATTAATTAACTGCTTACTAATAGGGTACATTAATTAATGTGTTTCCTAATCCTAAGTAAAACATAATAATGATTGTTAATATATCTGTAAACAGTTAATTAATGCTTAATAATGTGCTAACTAACGTTAATTAAGGGACCCTTATTGTAAAGGGTTACCCTAATAGTTTTATTTTCTTACTGTCGTATTAGCATTATTTTACCCTACAAGATCATTCAGTGTTTTTTATGACGACCATCAATCTAATAGAGAGAGAGTTGTTTTAACACAGTATTTAACAGACCTACTTTTCTTTTCTTTCTTTTTTTTACAGAGATAATTAAAAGATCAATGAAGCACTCAGGGCAGCCAACCAGATAATGAAGTGAACTGAATCAACCATGTGGTAATGCATAACCTATTAATGGTCAGAGAACACAGTCGATAATTCTTTTTAACAGTATGTGTATGAAATGTTAAGATCTTAAAAGGCTTCTAAGTGCCATGACAGGTAGTTTTCAGCTTCTCTTTCAGTTTCAATTTGGAGTAGGGCTGGGACTTTATCGCGTTAATTACGATTAATTAATCACAGCAAAATAACGCGACAAAATGGAAGCTGATGAGAAGTCATTGCAGGGTTTGGTGAGCGTAAATTTTAGTTTTAAAAAGCTACGGACGGTAGCCTGGATAAAACCACAGTTGTGTGCAAATTGGCCTATCACCGGAGCGCTTCCAGCAGCCCTCCGCTACCACCTCAATGCCAGCAGCACAGACAACGCTCCTGGTTCAAGCAGGCAGTGTTGCCAAATCCATACTCCACAAGATGATTTTTTTATTTTAATAAACAAAAATGAATGTGTTTAAACCAACACTAAGGAACTTTTCAACCTTCATATAATATTTTCATAACTTTTGTGATGGTACATCGACTTACAACAGGTTGAATGACACATCTGCCATGGCCTGAGGGGGTCTGTATCATTATGGTCTGTATCGCCTTCACTGGCACTAAGCAGCTTTGAGGAGCATGGTAGGACACCAGCTCTCACTTAAGATTCACTTTCACTTTTGCGAGTCACAACGAGGAGGGAGCAGGCAATGCGGCACCTTTCTGTCGGATTGTGTATGTGTGTTTACTGTGAAATGATCCGCTGGTAACAGAAACTTAGTTTGGACGTCTTCTGTTAATTTCCATGCACCTCAGGATGTTTACGGCACTATGCGTTGGTGCTCATGGGAAATGGAGTCTTCCTTCAGGCAAAACACTACCGCTTTGGGCCACTGGCGCCGCCAAACTCAACCAAAATTGAAAGTTCTTAAAGCAGAAGTGAGTGATATATTTGTGTTAATATAAGTCTTAAATAGTTATATCTTCCGACAGCAATCACTTACATAGAGTGTTTGGACTGAAACACGGGTCTCTCAGTCCCTCTGCTCTGCTCTGAGCCGAAGAGAAAACATTTATCGTATCCTACAGTTTTTATCCAATGAGGAGAGAGAACGGCATGCAGGGCTGTGTGTGCAGCCAAGGAACGCCGTGAATGTGGTGACGTAGCGACGAGGACTGTTATGGTGCGTTCAAGGAAACTCGTATTTTTCCGACCGTGAAGTGGTACCAGTTCGATCTGGTACGAGTTCACCGGTCGGAAGTTACGAGTGGCCGTTATAGTGACTTTACGGTAAAACAGGTCGGAAAAACACGAGTGGGTTGCCTGGAACGCTACAAAGTCGTAAGTTGTGACTTGAAGCTGTAATTTACGATTTCAAAAGCCTGCCTGGAACGCAGCATTAGCGAAAACGACCAGATCACTCACTTCTGCTTTAAGTACTGCTTTAAGGCACAGAGTTACAAAAAGTCCTGAAAAAGCTTGAATATAGCTCACTTTAATTTAAGTTTGTGCCTCGTGAACAATGCAATCATAATGTTCTATATTCATATTGCATTTTATTTTAACACTCAGGGCCCTAGTTTCCGTGACTAGGCGCAGTCTAGGTGTTTTGGTCCGGGAGGTCCGAGCTCAGAGTGGACGAATAAGGACGTCACGTTACTAATATCGTTAATCAGGTTTGACCTGATACACTGAGAACCGCTGCCCAGTGTAAAAAACAACAACTAAGAAACTAATAAAGAAACTCACATTTAGCATTTAAACCCTGTGTAAGAAAGATGAGAGGTGTAGACTAATCACAACATAAACAAACACCATGGTAACAGGGATGAAGCGTAAAGGATCTCTCTCTCTCGCTCTCTCTCTGTCTGTCCATCTCTTTTTCTTTTTTTTCTGTGATAGAGATGCTGAGTATAGGCTATATACTGACTATCTCATACCGAGGCTGTTGTGGTTGGCTAAGAGAGATGATAGTTTGTTTGTTTTTTGTTTTTCATTACGGCTGCGTGACGACGCGCTCGCTCGCCTGCTAATAAATAAATAAAGCGGATCATCACAACGGCACAGTGTGTATCTCAACACGGCAGCGACATGCAGTCATCCACCCTCACAGTCCTGCTCTTGGGACATCCGCAGCTGCTGTTTAGTCCCAGTTTTTTGACCAGTTTTGTGTGGGGGCATTTTCAAAAACTGGAGAATGACAACGCAAAGTGTAAGTTGTGTGACCGGGTTATCAAGTGTTCCGGGGGATCAACAAGTGGATTGTGCAGACATTTAGAATCACAGCATGCTACCCACAGCATTACGCTTTAAAAAAAAAAAAAAAAAAAAGAAGAAGAAAAAAGAATCTTAATTTTTTTTTTTTCAATTTGTCTGACTTACATTTATCTCATATAATGCATAGATCTCTGCTTTTGATGTGATATGCAGCCGCCAGCCTGGCTCCACAGCAGCCTGGCATCTGGCATAGTGGAGTCAGGCTGCATCTGACAGCTCAGTGTGACGCTATGGCCGACAGCCTTTATTTCTAAATCCCTCAGTTTATTTTTACACATTAGCGACCAAGCTCATCGTTCATTAGTTCATCTTCATCTTCCTCACGTACTGTCCTCGTCTGACCTGGGTCTGTCACCGTTGCGCTGTAGCTCTTCACTCCCCATCCCCCCTCTGCTCCGTGTCCGTTCGGGACCGCAGACGGAGCAGAAACCCAGGTCTGACAGTGCAACTTGTCCCTCTCTGAAGCAGAGGATGAGGTCAGCTTCACTCCAGTCAGTCTTCCCATGCAGACAGTCCACAAAGTTGAAAGAGTTTGTGATCATATCGTTGTCAGTTTTTTTTGTATTTAGGGCCGACCTTTATTTGTTGGTGTAAACAATTGCTATTATAAAATAACTTCAAATCAAATCTTTAATCATTGATAAGTGTGCGTCTCTCCCCCAACTCTCCCAACAAATATCCCGCCCCCCTCTCAGAAAATAGTTCCAACGACCATGGGCATAGCGCTGCTGCAGATGTTGAGCATGAAGCGCAGTAGCTTTATTATTGCTGTTGATAGCGTAAACTGTATTCTTTTGCACTAATAATGATACAAATACTGTGTAATAATTTGATACTGTAGTGTATTATCCATACATAATGTCAGTTTGGGATTTAGGAACGCATATTTGAATGATACATATACATAATGCGTATATAGACCAGAGCAGCTTTTTTATGCAAATGAGAATGACCGATGCATTCTGGGTAATTTAGGGGCAGCTACCAGCATCCCTCCATTGAAAAGTTCAGCCTAACTGGCTTGACAAACTAACTAACAAAAAAGTTGGCTATTAACAGGTTATTAACAGACAACACTTAGCCAAAACCTACCCGGTGATTCGACCAAATACGTGTAGATGTCTGGATAAGACATTTCTGGCCACTTTGTGGGGTCATTGATCACTGTGGGAGGCTAAATGAGCATACCGGCAGATTCATTAATTGTAATTTTTCAAGATAGCGTGAACGGTGGGTTTCAAAGAGGGTGTCAAAATAATTATGAGACATAGTGCTACAAAAGAAACAAAAAATAAAACATTCAGATTAATTGTTAGTTAGTCTACGCTCCATCAAAACACAAAAAGCCACTGAGTGCAATGTAAAAATGCCGGTAGCTGCCCCTAAATTACCCAGAATGCATCGGTCATTCTCATTTGCATAAAAAAGCTGCTCTGGTCTATGGGCTAAAAAAAAAAGAACAAAAAAAAAACCTGCAGCTTTTTCCCGGGATTCCCGGGAAATGGGTCGTCTTATCGCGGGATTTGATTCATGTTATTTTCGGGAAAAATATTAAACCCTAGTCCCTGCTGTGTTAATTGAGGTTGAGTTTCCATTACGCATGCCAATAGCCTGACGTCAGATGTGACGGGACAATCTATATAGATATTAAATTCACGTGTTCCATTTAAATTGAAAAATGTTGCTTCTCGCACCAAATATTGATATGCGATTTATCGAGATTAATTACAAAGGGTGTAATTAATTAGATTTTAATCGAGTCTCACCACTAATTTTGAGTCAAGTAGCTGCCAAGGTTATGAAACTTTCGAAAACGTCATACTGTTGAAACTATGACTTAAAGTCCCCCCTCCCGCGACCCTTTTTGGTTATTTTAAAACATTCTCTGTGGTCTTTAAATTGTGATTATGAAGTTTTTAGCCAAAATCACAAAACCTGTGCCATTTCCCAGGGCTCTTCTTCTGCACAGCACCAGCAGCTCATTAGCAATGCGCCCTAGCCACCCCCCCCCCACCTCTGAGCCAGATGCAGAGCGGGGCGGGAGCTTGTAGCACTAGTGCCCTCCCCTGGGGTTGTGACACGTCAACCCCAGTCTCCCTGAAACTGCCAGTTTGAAGCAATTTGAAGGCAGAAAAACAGAAATGCAATTTTGCACTTCCTTTTCTGTGTCCTATGTCCTCTAACACAAGAAAAATGCCACAGGAACATGTGAAAAGCACAAAAAACACGATTTTTATGGGAGGGGGTCTTTAAACAGCTTCAAGTATATACCAACAGATTAAGGGGAAATATTCCTGACCTTAATTCAAGGTCACACAACCATGCATTGGACAAAAATGACAGAGAAGCCTCAGTGTCAGTGTGTTGTTAGAGGTTATGTAATATCTACATTGCCCCTGGCTGGGTGTGTGTTCTCATCATCTCTTTCTTCAAGGTAAATAATTTAGGCTAGACATGAGCCAGGTATTCACTTACGGTTGCTGGTGTCACTCTTGTGTGTGAAGGAAAATACCATACAGGTGACAGATAGAAAAAGATACGGTGTGACTCCAACGACTGTCGTTATAACACAATAGGGCCATTTCCACCAACGACAGTCGTTAGAGTGAAAGTCGTTGGTTTCGACTTCGCACATGGATATTTAACATTTAGATTAAGATTCACTGATGATGTGTCTTATTTGCACCGAAAGTGTATATCAAAACCAGACACTGGACTAGTTTATTAAAATCCTAATCTGTCAAAAATATTTTCCTTTAGATCTACATTAATGTTCAATCACCACCTAATCTTTTCATCACAGAAACAAACGCTATAGAAATAGAAAAAATCTAGTGCAGCCACAGCAAGTGCTTTACTGTCCCATGAGCCACTCCTCCTACAGGTGCTCATAGTGCGACAGATGTGATGCATCACTCATAAAAATTGTGTTCAGCATGCAGTGCAATCTCTGAAACAAACTCTGTAGTGCTTGATTATACCCTAGCACACATCCACGACCAGGAGCTGGAATTCACTGTGTAAAGGGTTTGGAAAATCAAGAAGAATACATTTTGTTCTTAAACTGTGTAGAGTAATCTGACAGGTTGATTTGAGACTCACCTAAAATCCTACTCGACCAAATTTATGGTCTGATAATGGTAGTTTTTGTCATGCAGAGACAGGTTACTGAACCAACACACAACAGAAAAAGACATCATTGAATTAACTGAAGCTGCATCAGTATGATGTTAAAATGGGACCATTTTCTAAGATGAGAAATACATTTAAAATTAAAGCCGCAAGCGGCGCTGATCGGGCCCTCGCTCACCCATGCGACCGCGGGGCCTGAGGCATGTCGGGGCTGCAATGTTTTGTTCATCCACCAGGTGGCGCTAAGCAGTTGTGGGTGGGTGTGTTCAGGGAAGGCCCCTCATCACTCATGTGAAGTTTGTAGTGAATCGGACAAAGTATGACGGAGTTATGAGCAGTTAATGGTTCGTCCACTAGGGGGCAGTAATGGGATGCGTGCAGGTGTGTTCAGGGTCAGCCCCTCATCACACATGTGAAGTTTCGTGGAAATCGGACAATGTTGATGTAAAATATGCCACTTCCTGTTTCCACTAGGGGGCAACATGAGTGAGATCGCCTATGAGCATATGGAGACGTTGAGGTCGTGACCCTGGACCTGTGTACCAATTTTCATGTTGATACGAGTTCATTAAAGCCATCAAAAGGGCAAACGTATTTTCATGGCGAGGAATGGTAGCCACGCCCCCACAGGGACGCCATTACTCGTAGCTTCACAGTGTTCATGATGTAGCTTCACCACCTTAGTCTGCATGTTTTAGAAGTGGAATGAAGTTGATGGGGTCAACTATATGGCATCAGTACACGTTAAGGTAAAACCTGGCCACTTCCTGTTACCACCGGGGGGCGCTATGAGTAACGTAGGAAATTAATATATGGGGACGTTCAGGGCGGAGCCATCATCATGTCCAGCAAGTTTGAAGTTGATCAGATAAAGTATGTGGGTGTGAGAGCTGTTCGAAGGTGAAATGGCGAGCAAACGAAAAGTCGCCAAAATCCTCAAGGCCACAGAAGCCACGCCCTTTGACCTAGAGACCTGCGGAGCACAACTTTTGATCAGAGTGGCATCTCGGTGGTCTCCAGCCAATTTGAAGTCAATCGGACAAAATCCCTAGGAGGAGATAGATCAAACAGGTCAAAAATTCAAATCAAAATGGCCGACTTCCTGTTGTGATTTCACCATGACATAAGAGGCTTTTTTGTGTGTCTTGCCATGTTCTATAAGCCCACCAAATTTCATGCGTCTAGGTGACACACAAAGGCGGGGCTGATGTTTTGAAATTTTGTAGGGGGCGCTATTTAGCCATTTGGCCACGCCCATTTCCAACGACTTTAAAATATCAAATTTTTCGCCAGTCCTGATGTGCATGCCAAAATTTACGCGTTTTGGGGCATGTTGAAGCCTCCAAAAATGCGATCCTTTTGAGAGAAAAAGAATGAAAGAAAGAAGAATAATAATAAACAGAGCAATTACAATAGGGCTTTCGCTGGGCGACTTGCAGTCGCCGCTCGGGCCCTAAAAATAAAAAAAAAATTTTTTGAAGCAAACACCAGAAATACACAAATATTTGTTCTGAGACTGAATAAAGTTTTGTACATTCAAATTAGGGCCAATGGCATTGATTTTTGGAAAAATTATAGAGAAATTATCTGGAAAAAAGCGGTACAACTTCTCCAAAAACATTCAAACATTTCTAGGAAGAAGTGGTAAAATTCGCCAAACAAAAAGTAAAACATTTTCTAGAAAAAAGTGGTACAATTTCTAAAAAAAAAAGAAAAAAAAAAAAAAAGTGATAAAATTTCTTAAAAGAAAAAGTTTAAAAAAATCTAAATAAAATGGTAAAATTTCTTTTTTTTTTTTAATTAAAAAAAAAAGTGGTAAAATTTCTAAGAAAAAAAAAAGAATTCTCAAAAAAACAACAACAACAAAAAACAATCCTAGAAAAGAGTGTAACAATTTCAAGAAAAAGTTGGGGACCCCCTTGAACCCTCTCAAGGACCCCATGTTGAGAAACACTGCACTACACGGACTGGTCTTTGATTACTGGAAAACGGAAAAAAAAAGAAAAGAAAAAAGTTGAAGTTCAAGTTTGAATACAGACTAAAAAGTAGGTGTGAAAGGACACCACCAGGTATGCACATAAGTATTCATTTTTGAACATGTGTATCATCATGTACTTGTTTGATCTAGATTCAGCAGAGGGTCATGCTGTCTCTAGGATTCAAATAATTTCAGCTCCAAGTTTGTAGTAGCCTATCTTGTTACATATGCAATCAAACACAAATACAATCTCCCTCCAGTATCTGAAGGTGTATGCTGCAGACTGCACTGTATCTGTCTACTTGTGAGAGTTCTTCTTTGGGTATAGGTGTGCCCTCTGCTGGTAGTAATGACAAATTCCCCATTTCAAAAGCAATGTAGGTAGTAATGAGCCTCATTCACAAACCATTCTTAAAGGGATAGTTCAACATTTTGGCAAATTGGCCCATTGCCGTAATCCCTATAGTTTTACGTAGGTTCATTACCTTTAATTGTTGGTGCAAGCTATTTTTAGAATGGCAGAGAAGAGCCGTGAGCTGCTCAGAGCTAATGGGATTTCTTGGTTTCCCTCATCAAACTCATCGAATACATAATCCAACAACTCCAAAACGCTCTTGTGGTGAAAAACTCAAAAGAGAATTTGGTTTAGATAATGGTGACCTGTATAGATATTTACAGCTAAGACATTTCTATGAGACAGTAATCAAAAGAGGAGTTTCTACAGAAGAAAACAAAGTGATTGATGTATTCACTAATGCATATAAATGTACGCCTGTTAAGATTGTTTCTAAGTTGTATAGAGGTCTACAAAAACAAAATGGAAGGAACTCACTATATGTGAAATCTAAATGGGAACGAGAATTGAACATTAAACTGTCTGACACTGATTGGCATTCTATGTGCAGAACTCAACAAACCTCCACCAGCTCTAAAAGATGGAGGGAGTTTGGATGGAAGAATTGAATTCGCTTTTTCATCACACCACACATCAAAAATAAACAAATAGGTGAACAGCAGCAATGTTGGAGGAAATGTGGGCAGTTGTGTGCCGATCACACGCATGTTTTTTGGTCATGTGTAAAACTGCAGGGGTTCTGGGACAGAGTGGTTCAGATTCTGGTAGGGGTGTCACGATTCTCCAAATCCTCGATTCGATTTGATTTTCGATTTTAGGGTCACGATTCGATTCGATTCTCGATTTCTTTTCTTTTTCTTACAGCACAGACGCCTATGCTATTTTCAGACTAGTCTAGTCTACGATTATTGGTTTTATTCATCAAATTTTGTACAGTAGCCTAAATCTTATTTCAAAAGATGGGCTACATATAAGTGATGCAATTTCCATAATGTATCACATTAGACACTAATGGTCACATTTAAATCATTTCTTTACAATATAAAGGTAACATGCCCCCAAAAATCATGATCCAGGGGCCAAAATTGCCCCCAAGGTTTTGAAACAAGCAGGCAGGAGTGTGGAGGATGCCGTTAACACTCTTCTCAGCCTGGTCTTGGGTCATCTTGAAGGAGCACAAAATTTTGCACGTCTCCTTTTTATTGACTTTTCCTCTGCTTTTAATTGCATACAGCCACACATTTTAGCTGACCACCTGACCAACTCATATAACCTGGACCGGGGCCTAGTATCTTGGATTGTTGACTTTTTAACCGACAGACCTCAGAGGGTGAAAGTAAATGGCTTTTTATCTGATGTACTTTTATCTTCCACTGGCTCCCCTCAAGGCTGTGTCCTTTCACCACTTTTATTTATTTTATACACAAATGACTGTCGTAGTCAACATCCTGATAGGCACATTCTTAAATTTGCCGATGATTCTGTGATTGTGTCTCTTTTAAATAACCAAGATTGTACCCACGGCCCAGTGGTTAATGATTTTAGCGCATGGTGTGAGAGTTCATTTTTAAAAATTAATGTTCTAAAAACTAAGGAACTCATTGTTGATTTTAGGAAAAAACCTCCGCCATATCCCCCTGTTTTTATTCATGGTCAGGCAGTTGACACTGTTCAACAGTATAAGTACCTGGGCACTATCATTGACAGCAACCTCTCATTTGAGGCGAACACTGATGCCATTTGCACAAAGGCCCACCAACGTATGTATTTTTATCGAAAGCTGAGAAGTTTTAAGGTAGACACCACTTTTATGAAGATATTTTATTCTTGTTTTATCGAGTCTATTTTAACCTTCTCTTTTATCTGTTGGTTTGGGTCCCTCACTGCTAAAGATAAAAATAGGCTCAGTAGCATAGTGAGGATGTGTGGCAGGATTGCAGGGACAAGCTTGGAGGAGCTCTCTGTTTTGTACAGAGCCAGGGCGACTAGGAAAGCTAGGATGATCCTGTCCGACCCTGTTCACCCGCTGGCCTCCCATTATAGGCTCCTGCCGTCTGGCCGCCGGTACATGGTACCTAGGCTAAGGACGAATAGATTTAAGAATACTTTTGTGCCTACTACTATTGGTTTATTAAATCAGTCACTGTGAGCCTGCCCTCCCCTTCCCCCCCGAGGCACTGGTGCCCGGAGTCTTACTGTTGTGACTGAAATGCACTTGTTTTGTTTTTGTTTTGTATTTGACTTGTTTGTGTTTTGGTGTTGCTCTGCCTGCCGTACAACAAATTGCCCCCTAGGGGGATAATAAAGTTTTCTGAACTGAACTGAACTGAACTGAACAAATATATTTATATCTGTACATTATCATAATTTTATTTTCATTAATTTACCATCGTGTCTCATTATTCTCCTGATGTCGGCTTAAAGCAGAAGTGAGTGATCCGGTCGTTTTCGCTAATGCTGCGTTCCAGGCAGGCTTTTGAAATCGTAAATTACAGCTTCAAGTCACAACTTACGACTTTGTAGCGTTCCAGGCAACCCACTCGTGTTTTTCCGACCCGTTTTACCGGTGAAAGTCACTATAACGGCCACTCGTAACTTCCGACCGGTGAACTCGTACCAGATCGAACTGGTACCACTTCACGGTCGGAAAAATACGAGTTTCCTTGAACGCACCATAACAGTCCTCGTCGCTACGTCACCACATTCACGGCGTTCCTTGGCTGCACACACAGCCCTGCATGCTGTTCTCTCTCCTCATTGGATAAAAACTGTAGGATACGATAAATGTTTTCTCTTCGGCTCAGAGCAGAGCAGAGGGACTGAGAGACCCGTGTTTCAGTCCAAACACTCTATGTAAGTGATTGCTGTCGGAAGATATAACTATTTAAGACTTATATTAACACAAATATATCACTCACTTCTGCTTTAATGTAAACGAGATTGCGCTGATACGCGAGAGTCATGTGACAGCGGGGCAGAGCTGCAGCTGCAGCTGCAGCTGCTGCGCTGCGATGGACCTGATCAGACTGGCGGTGGTCCACAGTCAATCAGTCCCGGATCCTCCACCGTCGCCAGATCCCCCGAAAGCCCCCGCAAATAATACATCGACAAAAAGTGGCAAGTTGCACCTTTTCGTCGGCTTATTATTTGCGGGTTTTTTTTAAATTTTTTATCTTATAACGTCTCTGCAACATGCAGCTCTCAGTGCTTGTCGGTGTTGTGTAGTTAGAGCTGCGTGCCTGCGTCTCCCTCCTGTTTCCCAGGTAGGAGGGGGACAGTAGCCCACCAGGGCTGGGTGATAAAACGCTATAAATTGTGAAATAACTTTTCTTCGATAGAAATATGAGACGTGGTCGATAGTTTTCATTCATCCATGTTTTGGCAAATAGCCAATGATATCGTCGATCCTCTCTTTGACTTCGATGCTCGAGATCGTGACGTAATTTCGATCGATTTCGATAAAAAAACGAAATCGTGACACCCCTAGATTCTGGAAAATATTTTTTCTTACAGGATACCCAGAGACCCCCGGACTCTGTATCTGGGTTTGTCTCCAGAAGATACTATTCAAAAGAAGGACCTGTATCTTTTCAAAATATTGATCTTGGCATGTAAGAAGGCCATAACAAGAAACTGGTTGAAAAGTGACCCTCCAAGTCCAGGGCAGTGGCTGGATATTGTTGAGGAGATTTACTTGATGGAAAGACTGACTTACTGTCTGAATGAAAGCAGGGACCTTGGACCAAAGGTGGCAGAAATGGTTTGTGTATACGAAAAAAGAAGAATCGAATATGCAGCAGACATAATGGACAGGGATGAAAGCTGCAACCAGAGGGGTGTGCCCCACATCCACTTGTTACTTTTTTATTTATTTTTTAAATATTTTTTCTTTATCTACTTTACTCTGTTTTTTTCCCTTCATCTTCTATCATTTTGGTGAATTGCATTGTTGTGCAATGACTCTTGTTTATGTAAAACAAAAAAAAGCAAAATAAATAAAGAGTTTTAAAAAAAAAACCCTCTTGTGGACAAGTTGTTACCTGCACATTCACCACGCTATGAAATAATAACGGAACAGAGGGGTTGTTTTCAAGGTAAATTCATGTAAAACCGCTGATGCGCTTTTCCGTCGTGGGCAGTTTTTTGGGAAGCAGTCTCTGTATTTGCATTTATTTTCTGATTCCCCAGTGTCGCGACCGCACGCCACCCTGGAACTAAAGATTGAATAATAAGGCTCCCGTCAGGGATGACACAGGTGCGCATATTTGTGTAACTGCAAACCGGAGCTCGGTGGGAGTCGGCTGCTGTTTGTCAAATGCTCGCCACTCATAGCTTGGTCCGAGCCTCGCGGGGGATGCTGGCGTCCTGCTTCAGAGGTGCCGGGCCTGGCCAGCTGCTCCAGCTTCCAGTTACATGCTGCCATTCCTACATACCACCATTCCGACATACCACTATTCCGACATGCGCTACTGGTGCGTCCAGGGAAGCAATAAACATAGTCGCTACTTAGTCTTACGCCTGGTTCACACCAGACGCGGAAGTGCCGCAAATAGCTGCGGAACGGAGTCCGCTTCCATTCGGTGCCCGCCGTGAAGCGATCGTTTCGGCATCTGTTCTATTTGGTGCGTGAGCTGCAAGCGATTGCGTCAATTCTGGCAGGAAGTCACACAAAGAAACACAACAGAATCCGGTAATTTTTTTTAAATAAACGCAATTTTCAAAATAAAATACGATTAACTTTATTACGCGATTAATCTTTATTTTCACACAATTTGCATAAACTAACTGAAAAAGGGTCAACCGCGACTAAATAACAACTACTTTCTAGGCCAGCGATTATTAACCATAGGGCCGCGGCCCACACTTGGGCTGCCATCACCCCCCAGAGGGCCGCAAAAAACGTTCAGGCCCACAGGACTGCGTAGATCAGGCTAGAGCAGTGTAAAAGAGAGTAACGACACCACCATTGACTCCCTTGGTAAGGGTTTTGCGCCCCGAGTGGCAGGATATTGGTATTGCAAATGCGCCCAGAAAACCCATTCACTCCAATGTAGGTGTGTTGCCCACTTGCTTGTAAATTGATGAAAACGGCCGTGTTTTTGTTTTTAGATGTCTTGGTCATATCAAATTATACTTATAATTTGTTTATTACAAAATGTAGATTGAAACATTCATGTAGACAACTATTTAAAAAAAAAAATTTTTACATGCCTATGTTTTCATATTTATCTGTAAAGGGTCCTCAATGATGCTATTAACGTGGGTGATCTATAAATGTCCTTAAATTATTGAAAACACCACACTTGCTCATTCACCAACAATGCAGAGATGTCAGTTCTTAGGCGCTTTTGCAATACCCATATTCCGCCACCAGGAGGCGCTTCCATTGAACCAATGCGTGTCATTACTCTCCTTTCCAGATGCTCTAGATAGCATGTCCAAAGTCCGGCCCGCGTCTCTGGCCTCCAAACAGGCTGAATGACAAGAGGCTTCACTCTGTGAATCGGTCTCAGCACCTGGGCGCATTTGTTCCATCGACCCTTTGCAGATACGTCACAATTATCACGTGACGCGAGAGGCAACGCCATGACGGACGGCAGAAAGTGCTAATAAGTGATAATGTACTGTCTATAGACTGTATGGGTGACGTCCAACAATGTGACTCGATCACTTCACACTACAACCTCACAGCATTATCACTTATTTAAAGCAGATATCAGCTTCACGGCCGTTTCGGCTAATGCTGCGTTCAAGGCAGGCTTTTGAAACCGTAAGTTACAGCTTCAAGTCACAACTACGACTTGGTAGCGTTCCAGGTAACCCGTAGCTCGTGTTTTTACCATCCTGTTGTCTGTGAAAGTTCCCTATAACGGCCACTCGTAACTTCCGACCCGTGAACTCGTACCAGATCGAACTGGTATGACTTCACAGGAAGGAAAAACACAAAGTACGAGTTTCTTTGAACGCACCATGAGTTAGCAGCCCCCGCCCTGGTCAGGCATCAATTGGTCCTCGTGCTACGTCACCACATTCACGCGCATCCCTTGGCTGCACACACAGCCCTTCATGCCGTTCTCTCTCCTCATTGGATAACACTTGTATCCCACAAGGAAAATTTTCTCCTCGGGTTACAGCAGAGCAGAGTGACGGAGAGACTCGTGTTTAGGCTGAAACACTTCATGTAAGTGATTGCTGACGGAAAATAGGACTATTTAGGACTTATATTAACAAAAACATTCCACTGATATCTGCTTTAAAATATAATATCTACTCATCAGTGGAATATTCAGTTTGTTTTTTTGTTATTCGCTGTAGAATATCTCAGTTTTCTGTGTTTGCTTTTCCACTGCTAAGGAGCTAACGCTAACGGCAGAGCCACACTCCCCATACAGCAGCTGCTCCTGTCTTTGCTGCTGCTAACTACAGTTAACGGACCTGGAAATTAAAACCTGGTCCGACCCGTGGGTGTTGAAGTCCTGACCCGGTGTCTGTCTAATTAGTGATCATTCTCTGATTAAACCCGGCTGAAAAAGAAAAGAAAACAGGAAGCCGGTTCACACACTTGGTTCACACCGGACGCCGAAGCGCCGCGAGTGCGCTTCCATTTGGCGCCCTTGTTAACCGATGTTGTAGTTCAGACCAGACACGAAGCGCCGCAATCCTCCGCGGCCGGCTCGCGCCGTGAAGCGATCGTTTCGGCGTCTGTTCTATTTTGTGCACAAGCCGCGAGCAATCGCGTCAATTCTGGCAGGAAGTCACACAAAGAAACACGAGAATCCGGTCAATTTTAAAAATAAAAGCAATGGTAACACTTTACACTAAGGTACACAAAATTAGAGTAGTTAATGAGTAACTAATGAAGAACTAATGAGGAACTAATGAGTAGTTAGTGAGGAACTAAGCTACACAAAATTACAGTAGTTACTGAGGAACTAAGCTACACAAAATTACAGTAGTTACTGAGGAACTACTGATTAATTAACTATTAGTTAATGGTCAGTTCTTCAGGAACCCCTGATCAAATTTCAGAGGAGTAGTTACTGAGGAACTAATGAGTAGTTAGTTAGGGAAATGAGATACACAAAATTACAGTAGTTACTGAGGAACTAATGATTAACTAACTATTAGTTAATGGTCAGTTCTTCAGGAACCCCTGATCAAATTTCCGAGGAGTAGTTAATGAGGAACTAATGAGGAACTATTAATGATCAGTTCTTCATTAACTCATGATATAATTTCATAGAAAGTTAATCACAACTTGATGATTAGCGAACTAGTTACTTCATCAGTACAGAATCATTACTCAATAAAATGTCCAGTAGTTAACCTTTATGACCTAAAGTGACACATAATGAGTGGTTTTTCATTTCTTCATCTTCATCTTTACATTAGTAGTTCCTTAAAAAAATCACAGACAGCAGGATTCTTTAGAAGATTTTATTCATTAATTTCAGACCACATACACATCAATATGACCATCCATTTTGCCTTTGAAATAAATATGATAGTTTGTCACATGTTTGGTAGGCTAAATGAATGTATCATGGGGCTGTGTAGTACTGTATACTGATCACACCGTGGTTCACAGTAAAGTTGTTTGAGGTGCACAAAATTTAGAGTAGTTATTTACTATGAAACAAATTTGGAATGAATGAGGAACTCACTATTAGTTAATGGTGAGTTATTCAGTAAGTTACCCTTTTTGTGTACCTTAAGGTAAAGTGAGACATCAAAATGAGTAGGTAATGAGTACTGAATCATTACTTAGTCATTAGTTACCCTTTTTGTGTACCTTATAGTAAAGTGAGAAATCAAATTGAGTAGGTAATGAGTACTGAATCATTAGTTACCCATTTTGTGTACCTTATAGTAAAGTGAGACATCAAAATGACTAGGTAATGAGTACTGAATCATTACTGAATCATTAGTTACTCTTTTTGTGTACCTTATAGTAAAGTGAGACATCAAAATGAGTAGGTAATAAGTACTGAATCATTACTGAATCATTAGTTACTATTTTTGTGTAAGGTACACAAACATTACAGTAGTTACTGATGAACTAATGAGGAACCAAAATAATCATTTGCCTCCATGTGCACCAAAATGACATAGAATGTAAAACAACAACAAAAACCTTTGTAACTTACTTGCTTAAAAAAAGTCATGTCTTTTATTTTGGAAACAAGATCTTCAATTCCGGTGGCTCACCTGTGCAGCTTTACTGTGAGGAGCAGTGAATTCATTTGACGACGATGAGAGAAGTAATGGACAGAGCAAGGAAGAGCAGAAGCTCCCATCTCAACTATATCAGAGACGTTCTATATCTCGAGGATGAGGATGTGACTGTACAGTATAAGTACATTTTAATGGTATCTCTCTCTTTAGCCCTCTAAAACCGACCGTAGTTTGGTTAACCGAACGTTACATTGATGCTACGCTTGCACATGTTTTACAAAACATTAAATAACTTATGAACCGTTTATGATAGAGACGAGCTGTGAACAGCATCTGAATCGGGGGGGGTTATCCGCTTTCCGAGGGTCCTTGAATGGTGCCTCTACGACAACACGTGACACTGGAAGAGAAGCTAAACCGAGCATAGCATTGATGCTGAGGTTGCACATTTTTGTCAATATTTAATAACTTATGAACCGTATATGATAGAGACGAGTTGTGAACAGCATCTGAATCACTGGATTTTTTGAATGGTGCCTCTATGACAACAAGGGACGATATGCGTCATGTAACCACATGGTAAGGGAACAGAGCTAAACCGAGCTAGCATCAATGCAACACTTGAGCATACTTTCATAGAGGCACCATTGAAGGACCCTCGGAAAGCAAAGTGTTCGATACTGACTTTGCATGGAAACAATGATTTAACGCCCGCTCTGTGTTCAGCGACCAGCTTTATTGAACTACTGCTCGGCAATGTCTCAGTACAGCGCCCCCGCCTGTTGAATTCACATACACACACAATTGTCTCCTGTCAATGACCTCATCAGTACACGACATCCCCCCTTTACTTGGACTTAAACTCTTAACTCTGTATTAATGAAATTGGAAACATTTCCCCATCAGAGTATTACGTATAAACAGTCATTAACATATCTAACATATATTAATATCTCAGCCTATTAAACTTTCTTTTCACAGAACATATTTATTCCTGACAGAACTGCTTTTTTTCTCTTTTGTATATATTCATCTCTTTCAAACCGTCTCTGATATGCATGAGAGGCACATTACTTTATGTTAGAACAAACCAGTGAACATTACAATTTCAACTTTTCATCTTTAACCCTGGAAGGCTCACTTAAGGATAAAGTCAGTTAACTTCTGTGGCAGTTTAATCTGCCGGTGGGGTCTCTCCTGCTTGGGTGTGAGAGGCTCGGTCCTGATCCCCTCACTGT
The DNA here is from genome assembly GCF_905171665.1 of Trachurus trachurus. Lineage (NCBI taxonomy): Eukaryota > Metazoa > Chordata > Actinopteri > Carangiformes > Carangidae > Trachurus > Trachurus trachurus. Next base: position 4,935,307 of record NC_139892.1, read on the forward strand.
GAGTCTGAGTCAGGGATTCTGCCCCGGACTCTGCAGCCTGTTTGTTTCCCTGCCCCTCCTTCTCAGTCCATGTCATTTGTGTTTTGTCAGTTGTTTGTGGAGCAATGTCCTCAGTGTAGTACTTTTTCACGAATGTTGTATTTCTACAGTATGTAGCTCCACTTGGTGATTTGACAACCACTTTGTTACCGTCCTTGCTGATTACCTTATGTGGTGTCTTGTTGAATGTAGTGGAGAATTTGTCCACCTTATCTTGTTTCAGTAGCACCTGATCTCCAACCGTCACCTCCGAGTGTTTTGCTCTTTTCTTGTTGTCGGTGTAGATCTTTGATCTTCCTTTCCTTTCAGCATCTATGTCTCTCGTCTCTAGATCTCTTTGTGGTGTTGTTATGTCAGGGAGCTTTCCTCGTATTTTCCTTTTGAAGAGTAGCTCTGCCGGGCTTTTTCCAGTCGTGGAGTGGTCAATAGATCGGTAGACTGTGACGTACTTCCGGAGCTCTCTCTTCCAGTCCAATCCCTCAGACTGTGCAATGCGTATCCTTTTCATCAGCGATGCATTTTGTCTCTCCACCTCACCATTGGCTTGTGCCCACTTGGGCGTCGTTTTCACATGCTGTATTCCGTTGTCCTCACAGTATGTCTGGAACTGTGAAGATATGAACTGTGGGCCACAATCAGATCTGATGGTGATTGGGAGACCATGACGACTGAAAATGTTCTCCAGACTGTCTATCACCTTGTCTGTGGTGGTTGATTGCAATACCTCATATTCATAATATCTGCTGTAATAATCGACAATTACCAGAATAGAATGTCCTGTTGGTAATGGGCCTAGTAGGTCGGTAGCAACATCTTGCCATGGCCCATCTGGTAATGCTGTCGGGCGTAGTGGTTCAGGCACATCAGGCCGTGAGACTATCTGGCAACCATGACAGGACTTCACATGTCTCTCTGCCGCCCGATCCATTCCTGGCCACCATACTTTACTCCTGAGGTGCTGCTTTGTGCCCACTATGCCCAAATGTCCCTCATGGGCTAAAGCTAGAGCCCTGGCTCTCAGTGTGTGTGGTAAAACGATGCGTGTCCCCCTCAACACTAATTGTCCAATCACACACAACTCATATGCTATTGGTGCATATGTCTGGCACCTGTCAAAACAGCCGCTCTGTACAGCATTTCTCACCTCTCTCAGTTCATCATCGGCTGCTGAAGCCTCCTCGACTTCTCTTGTAGTCAGTGCTCTGGGAGTGGCGCTTGTAGCGACCAACCTCACATATTCCTCTGCTCCATGTTCATGAGTCTGTTCTGTGGCACTCTTTCCCAGCAGCCGTGATAGGGGATCTGCAATATTGTCTTTTCCTGGGATATGAACCACTCTAAAATCATATGGTTGAAGTCTCAGAACCCACCTTTCAACACGTGCACATGGTTTTGATGTGGGACTGTAGATTGCCTCCAACGCTTTGTGATCAGTCACCAAGTCGAACTTTTTCCCATATATGTAGGGGTGCAGTCTCTCGCAGGCCCAGACTAGGGCAAGCGCCTCACGCTCAGTCTGTGAATATCTCCTTTCACAGCCTGTGAGACTTCTGCTCACATAGCATATTGGTACCATTTCCCGTTGTTGTTCTTGCACTAGCACAGCGCCTATGCCAACTGGTCCTGCATCTGCTATGACTTTGGTGGGAGCCTCCTTGTCAAAATATGCCAGAGTACCAGCCTCAGCTAGTTTTTCCTTCAGTACTTGAAAAGCTTGTTTCTGCTCCGGCCCGAAATCGAATGGTGTGTCTTTTTTAGTGAGTCTGCGCAGCGGCTCTGATATGCTGGCAAACTGGGGTATGAACCGGCTGCTGTAGCCAGCTAAACCGAGGAAGCTGCGTACCTCTGTTGCATTTTCAGGTTCCCGGGCCTCCGCTACAGCTCTCACTCTTTCAGTTGTGGGGCCGATGCCCTTCTGGGACAGTAATATGCCCATGAAGATCAGCTTATCCATGTTGAACTGACATTTATCTGCATTTAATGTCAGGCCGCATCTCTCTAGCCTCAACAGAACTGTATGCAACCGTTGATCATGGGCTTCCTGGTCAGGGGCATGGACGATGATGTCATCAGAAATATTCTCCACCCCCTCGATGCCCGTCAAAGCCGTTGAAATTTCATGTTGATATTGTTCGCTTGCTGAGGAAACACCAAATATGAGTCTTTTGTACCTGAATGTACCGGTGTGGACAGCAAACGTGGTGATACCTCTTGACTCCGGCGTGAGCTCCAACTGGTGGTATCCCCATTTAAGATCCAGTTTGCTGAAAACGGTTGATCCATTCATCCCTTGTAACAGCTCATCCACCGTGGGAATCGGATGTCTCTCTCTGATGATAGCTGCATTTGCTCTCCGCATGTCGAGGCACATCCTGATGTCGTCCTCCGCTGCTTTAGGAGCAACCACAACCGGGTTCACCCACGGTGTGGGCCCGTCCACTCTTTCAATAATGTCCATTTTTAGCAGTTGATTTATTTTTTTGTCCACCGCCTCTCTTAGGTGAAACGGCACACGTCTCAAAGGCTGTGCCACAGGTGTTGCTCTCTCATCAATGTGCAGACTTATCTGTTTAGTGTTCAGTTTTCCGACCCCTTGGAACAGCTTTGGATATTGTCTCTGAATTTCTGCTTTGATGTCAGTCACAGTGGCAATGTTCGCACCAACTCTCAGTACTCCAAGCTTGATAGCAGTTTCCTTGCTGAGTAATGGCTCTCCATGCCCTTGAATCACTGTGAACTCAGCCTCGGTGTTGTGTTTTCCTATGCTTATTTGGCACTTGAACACACCTTTTACTGGTATAGGCACTTTGGAAGTGTAGGGGTACAGGGGTCTACCCGTTGCCTTGGAAGACACACATTTTACTCTTTTACTCTTTAACATCTCCCATGTGTCTTCATCCACTATGTTACTTGATGCACCTGAGTCAATTAACATGAGCAGATCTACTCCACCAACATTAAATGTCACTCTCTCAGTGTTTGAGTAATCTCTCATTACAAATGCATAGTCTCTGTCCTGGGTCTCTGTTTCAACACATCTCACTGTTTGTTTGTTATTACCTTTTGACTTGCACATTTTGGCAAAGTGGTCTTTTCCGTTGCACTTTCTGCATGCTTGTCCTTTTGCTGGGCAGGCAGGATCCTTGGCAAAGTGACCTCCACGTCCACATCTGAAGCACACTTTCTCTTTCTCCTCTCCGTGATCTTTTATTTTTTTCCGATGGAACTTTCCCCCTTTCTTGTAAACATGGTGTACTGTCTCACCGCCTTCCGCGCCGACGTTGTCGCTCACCTTCATCGCAGCCATTTGCATCTCCACTCGCTCACACTGCGCTGCGATCTCCAGGACGCGGGCAAGCGTCAGGTTGGCTTCCTCCAGCAACTTTCTTCTCACATAATCCGACGTGCATCTGCTCAGCACTGCATCTCTGATTTGGTTCTCCGTGTCTGCAGCGAATGCACAGTCTCTAGCAGCCTGGCGTAATCTTGTTACAAACTGCTGTACCGTCTCTCCCGGTTTCTGCGTTGTCTGGTAGAAGGATTGGCGGGCGAAGGCAGTGTTTACTTGCGGTACGAAGTAGGCGTTCAGCGCCGCAACCGCTTCATCATACTCCGTCGGTCCTCCCGTATCCGGTAAAACTGCGAATACATCTTGTACATCCGTACCGGCGTGGTGTAGAAGCAAAGCTCGTCGTCGTTGTCTCACCAAATCTTCCGCGTTGTCCCCCAGAATCAAGCCTTTTCCGTCCGCATACAGCTCGAATGCGGTCAGCCATCTTGTCCACCGCGGACCCAGCGTGGCAGGCTCGGTGTAACAGTCAAACTTCGGCAGCAGGTTGTCCATTTCCGTCGACGACCTAACTATACTTTTCAGATTTAACTATAAGTCGACTGTCGTCATCCTCGTCGCCATTGTTCGATACTGACTTTGCATGGAAACAATGATTTAACGCCCGCTCTGTGTTCAGCGACCAGCTTTATTGAACTACTGCTCGGCAATGTCTCAGTACAGCGCCCCCGCCTGTTGAATTCACATACACACACAATTGTCTCCTGTCAATGACCTCATCAGTACACGACACAAAGAATCCCGCGATTCAGATGCAGTTAACAGGTTATTTAATGTTTTGTACAACGTGTGCAAGTGTAGCATCAATGCTACATTCTGTTAACCGACCATAGCATCGATGCTATGCTAGGTCACTTTGGAGAAAGTTAGCATAGTAAAATTTGAGGAGTCATCTTACACATCTTCCAAAAAAAAAAAAAAAAGACAGATACCATTAACATATCACTGTACGGTCACACCCTCATCCTCGAGATATCGTCGAAATGGGATTTTCCTTCTTTTGCTTTTCCCTGCATGGTCCATTGCTTCTCTTGTGGCATGGTCAATTGCTTCTCTTGTGCCAAGTGAATTCACTGCTCCTCACAGTAAAGATGCACAGGAAATGATGATCTCGTTTCCAAAATAAAAGACAAATGACACTTTGTAAATGACCTTTATGATAAGAACATTACTTCATTTGTTGTTTTTATGTTTATTTATTTAGTTTCTGAACATTAGTCAAGGTCAGGGCTTTATTTCTTATATATTAAGCCGACGTTATATTCAGTGCTTTTATTTTGAAAGCGTCTCGCCGAGACCTCATAAACTTCCGGTGCTACGGATTTTACCGGCAGTCAGTGTGTCTGCATTCTGCAAGGCCAGAGTGTCTTCAATGCTAAAAGTGTGCCTAACTTACATGAAACGCCCTAGCACCTGGCTAATAAGGGGCACAAGGTTTGTTTTTGTTACCTTTTCATGTTATATTTATGTCCGGCTCGAGTTTGGTCGCCGTTGATAGTCTCATGTATGGAACATGTTGTGGTTAGCGGTAGCTATTAGCATTGGCCAGCTCGGCTTAGTTAGCTTAGCTTAGCTCCATCTCACTTCAATACATTGAAGTGAGATAAAGCTAAGCTAACTCGTTGATTGTTTTATTAATGCAACAGGACTGTTTTGTCTGTTTGATGTGAGGTCTGGTAAGGTTAAAAACAGTTTATTGGATTAAAAACAAACGGTTAAAAATATTTATTTCAGCACTCCATTTGGATATTGTCTTTTGATTAAATAGATAAAAAGGGAGTCAACTTACATTGAGCATGTTTTTATTTCCTTTACCCTGTTTTTAACATTTTTAACTCTTCCTTCTACCCTGTTTTTAACTCTACTTTCCCTACCTTGTTTTAACAATTGTAGCACTTTGAGATCGTGCCGATGAAAAGTGCATTACAAATTAAATTTATTATTATTATTATTATTATGATTGTTTATGTGATAAAAGCAGTTAAAAATAATTTCATTTATGTAAAAGGAAAGGTAACTGTATTTTATTTTCTTCTCATAGCTCTTACGGTGTGTCTGCAACTGAATACGGTCCATGGAATGAAGGAATGTGAACCATCAGTTTCATCATTTGTGACCATCATTTAGCTGGGGACGCTACACACTTGTTATTTTTTATTAGGCTATTATTAAAACAAGAAAGCTACAAAGGTTTTTCTTTTCTTTTCTTTCTCTTTTTATTATTATTTTTTTTTTTACATTCTATCATATTTTCTTGTGTGTGGACATAAAAAAAATGTTATTTTGGTGTACCTGTGCAGGTAAAATCTTATTTTGGTGCCCGTGAAGACAAAAGTTATTTTGGTGCACATAGAGGCAAATGATTATTTTGGTTCTTCATTAGTTCATCAGTAACTACTGTAATGTTTGTGTACCTTACACAAAAATAGTAACTAATGACTAGGTAATGATTCAGTACTTATTACCTACTCATATTGATGTCTCACTTTACTATAAGGTACACAAAAAGAGTAACTAATGATTCAGTAATGATTCAGTACTCATTACCTAGTCATTTTGATGTCTCACTTTACTATAAGGTACACAAAAAGGGTAACTAATGATTCAGTACTCATTACCTAGTCATTTTGATGTCTCACTTTACTATAAGGTACACAAAAAGGGTAACTAATGATTCAGTACTCATTACCTAGTCATTTTGATGTCTCACTTTACTATAAGGTACACAAAATAGGTAACTAATGATTCAGTACTCATTACCTAGTCCTTTTGATGTCTCACTTTACCTTAAGGTACACAAAAAGGGTAACTAATGATTAAGTAATAGTTAGTTCCTCAGTAATTTGATTAGGAGTTACTGAATAACTCACCATTAACTAATAGTGAGTTCCTCATTCATTCCAAATTTGTTTCATAGTAAATAACTACTCTAAATTTTGTGCACCTCAAACAACTTTACTGTGAACCACAGTGTGATCAGTATACAGTACTTTACACACAGCCCCCATGATACATTCATTTAGCCTACCAAACATGTGACAAACATCATATTTATTTCGAAGGCAACATGGATGGTCATATTGATGTGTATGTGGTCTGAAATTAATGAATAAAATCTTCTAAAGAATCCTGCTGTCAGTGTCTGTCTTTTTAAGGAACTACTAATGTAAAGATGAAGATGAAGAAATGAAAAACCACTCATTATGTGTCACTTTAGGTCATAAAGGTTAACTACTGGACATGTTATTGAGTAATGATTCTGTACTGATGAAGTAACTAGTTCACTAATCATCAAGTTGTGATTAACTTTCTATGAAATTTGATCATGAGTTAATGAAGAACTGATCATTAATAGTTCCTCATTAGTTCCTCATTAACTACTCCTCTGAAATTTGATCAGGGGTTCCTGAAGAACTCACCATTAACTAATAGTTAGTTAATCATTAGTTCCTCAGTAACTACTCTAATTTTGTGTATCTCAGTTCCCTAACTAACTACGCATTAGTTCCTCATTAACTACTCCTCTGAAATTTGATCAGGGGTTCCTGAAGAACTGACCATTAACTAATAGTTAATTAATCAGTAGTTCCTCAGTAACTATTGTAATTTTGTGTACCTTAGTTCCTCAGTAACTACTGTAATTTTGTGTAGCTTAGTTCCTCACTAACTACTCATTAGTTCCTCATTAGTTCTTCATTAGTTACTCATTAACTACTCTAATTTTGTGTACCTTAGTGTAAAGTGTTACCAAAGCAATTTTCAAAATAAAATAGATAAAAAGAGTCCAAAGTGTGTATGTTTGTGTTTATTAATCTAAATAGAGCGCGAGAGAGGAACACACCTACACACATACACATAGGCTACACACACACACAGCTGAGGGGCGGAAGCACTTGAGACCGCTTTGTGGCGCTTCGGCGTCCGGTGTGAACCCGGTGTTAGTCTCTGTATTTCACTGAACTCAAAACTCAAAAGGCGGCATATAATAAACAATTACACACAAACTCTCACTCGCCTCCCCTCTCACCACGTCACTTCCCCATTTAAACCCTCGGTCCCACTTAAAGCAGAAGTAAGTGGTCCGGTCGTTTTCGCTAATGCTGCGTTCCAGGCAGGCTTTTGAAATCGTAAATTACAGCTTCAAGTCACAACTTACGACTTTGTAGCGTTCCAGGCAACCCACTCGTGTTTTTCTGACCTGTTTTACCTGTGAAAGTCACTATAACGGCCACTCATAACTTCCGACCGGTGAACTCGTACCAGATCGAACTGGTACGACTTCACGGTCGGAAAAATACGAGTTTCCTTGAACGCACCATAACAGTCCTCGTCCCTACGTCGCCACATTCACGGCGTCCCTTGGCTGCACACACAGCCCTGCATGCCGTTCTCTCTCCTCATTGGATAAAAACTGTAGGATACGATAAATGTTTTCTCCTCGGCTCAGAGCAGAGCAGAGTGACTGACAGACCCGTGTTTCAGACCAAACACTCTATGTAAGTGATTGCTGTCGGAAGATATAACTATTTAAGACTTATATTAACCTGGGGAGCAAACCTGCAAATCAACTACCCCAGCTGGCCAGCCAAAACCCAGTGGATCACTACAAGTTGTTGCATCTTTACTTTGTGCGTGGACAGTCCCAATTAATCAACTGCTTTGGGGAATTTACTCCTGGTAAAAAGGCTTACAAACATGGACCAGGACAGCTTTATAATACGCACAAAAATCCAAAGGAAACGAAAGGTGGCTTTTAAAAAAATAGCAACAGCATGAAGTAGTCAAAATATGTGTTTTACGCATGCCTCTGTGCGTCTTCCTGTTCAGCTCCGCTCAGGGGCGGATTGGCCATAGGGAGTAGGGTTGTGAAATCGATGCGACCGGATATTCGGTTTAACAAGTGAGAGATCCGGCTGTGTCGGTAGCAGCCTCCTGAATCGATACAAATTAGCCATGAATTCCTAGATGAATCGGTTGGTTACACCCCGCCTTTCCGAAAATAGACTTCCATTTATCGTAATAGTGGGGTTTTCTATTTTTTAAGACCCCGCTATTCCGAAAAGGCTATTGGGGAACCCCCCCCCCCACTCCGAACGGACAGACGGACGTAATCAGAAAGGAACCGGAGGCTGCGCATTGACCTTTTTAGGGTCAAATAGATCATGTGCATAATTAACTGCAAAACAAGCAAATACTTCATATTAATGACATATAATGTTCATTATTCTTCTAACCTGTCTAGCCTCTACCTGGTCTTTTTACTAAACTTAACCAACTCCTTTCTTCATTGCCTAAGCCCAACCAAAGCATCTCCCTCAGTCAGCTGTCAGCGCGAGCGGCGGCTGCAGCAGCCTCGCGCCCCTGTGAGCTCAAGCCGGCTTCAGCCGAGCTGGAGCGGATCAGGGGGGGATGGAGTGTATTTCTATTACTGTGTGGAGATCTCCAACTACGGAGTCGGGGAGAAAGCAAGTGGGACAGACCTGCCCAGTCTCTGAGCAGCGCACGTTTCACAGACAAGCCACAAAGCAGAATGTAAACAACGTCACGCGGTTCAGCACCTTGGACATTGGACAGCTGCGGGGGGGAGGGTGTCGGAACAGCGGTGTTTCGGAGTGGGGGTATTTCGGAACAGCAGGGTGTCAAAGTGGAGGTGTGTCGGAATGGAGAGCCTTCCCCAAATCGGTTGTAGAGTCATGGATTGGTTATCGCTATGGGCTAGAGTGCCTAGCCATTAGCGGTGTCTTTAATAACTCATAAATCAATCAACGGGCCACGTAAAAACTATTTTTTTCAGCCAATATCTTAGTTACAACATGATGCACTAACTGGAGTAGTTTCATGTTGTGTCCGATAACGGGGGGGGGGGGGGGGGGGGGTTAACAGATGACGTCCTGATGTTAGCTTTGCTGCTGCTGTTGACATAATCCAGATCAGAGGGCAGTAGGTCAACCTACAGACCCCGAATATTGATAACATGCCACCCCGGGCTCGGAGGGGAACAGCACTAGTGTATCATCACAAAATATTGGTGAAATGAGTTTCGCGGTGGATAATGTGTTATTTAGAGGCTGCATTCTGCTGCCCCGTGTTCTCTCATTATACGGATATACGCGGCTGTCGGCTGGATCTAATTTCGTTGGAACGACTTGTAATGACACCAAAGTTATCTGGGTGAGTAAATGATCGTATTTTATGCTAGAAATAAGGTCCAGATTGTAAAAACCGGTAATTATCCTTTAAGCAGGTATGTGCTGTCCAGAATGGTGTGGAAAACATTCATTAAAATACTGTAAATGGACTTAACTTAACATAATAAATAGCAAACTCTGGATGGTGTGGTGTGTAACAACTAAATCTAGCTTTCTAAAGTATTGGAAAACAATAACCATATTCCTATACTATCCTGATTAATTGATGAGTTGCTTTTATTAAAGTGCCAACATGCACCTTTCTTTGTGCCCACACTCCAATTTGGTCACGAAGGACATTGAGCTAACAACTTGTATGCTTTACATATCAATCAGTGTTTATGGTTTATTGTCCTTTCAACAGTTTAACATTATACAGTTAAAATTAATAAAACACTGATTAACTACTGTTACAATAAAACATCTGCATACATACTCATGATGCAGTACACAAATCCCAAGTATTTCCTGTCATGCTTCATGGTCTATACATTATGTTGAGCTGTACTGTCTTTCTAAAATAAAAGTGTTTGTCCATCATTATACCATTGTTTTCCATACTTTAGCCAACTAGCCAAAGTTCTGATTGCATGCAGACTCATTATGTGCATGTAATCTTGTTCAAACGTAACCTATTCCACACTATTCCTCTACTTTGTTGTATATTGTATATCGTTTAGTATAGTGGTGTTATTATGAGCTTGTGTGTTTGTATGTACATCAACGGTGCTAGTTGGCAAAATATCCGCGCGCAGATAGTGGGCCGGTCTGGACCAAAAAGTCCAGGGCCAAATTTTTGTCCCAGTCCACCCCTGTTGATGGGGCGGTTACGTATGCTAATCCTATGTTAATTAGGACCACCTGGCACACGCTCTCTCAATTTTGGAGGAGATGGCATTCATCAATGTAAGAACACAGCTGGGAACAATTCTGTGGTTTAAGAGCAAGTTAATGGATCTGATGTAGAGTTTTCAAGAAGATATCTGAGGCCCATTGTGTTTCTCAGTGTTGCACCACATAAAACGCCAGTTCCTGAAACTTACATTAATCCAAATACGTAGAAGAAAGAGTGGCAAAGCACATCTATCAAAAGTCCATATGATTAACATAGGCGCTTTCCACTCACCTAATTTGCATTTAGATAGACAATTTAGCTCAATCAAAGGTCAACGGATGAGATGCACTGACATGCAAATTGTGTTGGTATTTATCTCTGAATAAATGTACCCATAAAAACATGGATCCATAATAACCTTTTTTTTCCACTATCCAACTGCTGCTTGTGCCAAATCAGGGACAAGTGTGAGTGTGTGTGTGCATTTTACCGTGACAATAGTGCTCAGAGGCAGGCTATTCCACTCACTACATTTACCTTGATAAGGGTGGTGTATCTGAAGCTGTTCTGGCATAGTTTCATGTCCTGGCCCTCCAGCAGATAATCAGATCCTTCCTTGTTCGTTTTAGTTGACATAATGAGGATCTGCAGTTGGGATCAGCACACTGAGTGAACAGGATAAATAACTAAACCATAGTTGATTCCTTGTTATCGTTTCCTTTGTGTCCTTGATTGATCCACTGAGAATAGTTTTTTTTTTAAAAGGACAAATGAAAATATATGATACCAGATATCCTTTTTTAGTGGTAAAAAAAACGAAGAAAAAATGAAAAGTTAAAAAATAATTACAATCAAGGCAAAAACATCTTCAGAAAATCTGTCATGTAAAAAAAATGACAGGTGACAAGAAAACTGCAAATATTATCCTTAGTATTTCTTCTCCATATAAAAGAGTTCTTCACACACACTTGCTGTCCGGTGAATTCTGTGCAGTTTAGAATGAGACAAACAACCACTGCGGATGGGTGAGGGCTGATCTGTGTGTGTGTGTGTGTGTGTGCTTGGACTCATTTGGGCCTCCACAGTGGGGGAGGCTGTCAGAGCTGATTAGTTGATAAGAAAGGCTGACAAGTTCAACAACGCGTAAACCGAATGCCAGCAAACTTAAAACATCCACACAAGCACAAACAACACACATACACTACTTACAAAGTTATTCGGCTTCATGCTACGGTCATATTATATCATGAAAGTAGGACATTAGGACATTTAACACTAGCACCGCCGTTGGACACTACGGTATCTACCTATAACCGCCATGAGTCGTTCATTGGACGAACTATAATAAAGCATTAATTAGTGCTGTGTAGGTGTTACATTTGGGGTGGAGCTGTCCATCATACCAACGCAGGATAACATAAATTATAAACATAAATTTGTTTATAGCATTTTGTGGTAGGGCTGGCCCGAGTGAAGGATTGTAGGAGGCAGACTCATGAAGCAGGTTTCAATTATCAAAAATAGAGATTTATTTTTACAAAAAGTGCCACCAAAAATGCACAGTGAAATAAACAAAAAAGATATTTACAAAAAGTTATTAAGGAAATAACAGTTAACTCAGCTTAACTGAAAATAACTCAACTCAACTTTAAAGTGAAAACACACTGTGCACTCTCCTGCAGACCTGATGTCCTCTCTCTCTGACACCACACACTCCACTGACTTCCCCTGCATGCTGCTGGGAGTCCAAGACAGGAATCCACCTGGACTCAACCAAGCCGCAGGGAAGACTCACATTGATGACCTCACTGATGATGTCAACCAGGTTATAAAAGCAGGAAGTACTGCACCTTTCCTCCTTTTGCCCCTGGACCACATGGTGAGTATGAAAGCAACAAACAATGTCTCTGTAAAGGATATTTAACTTAACATAAACTGAATCAAACCAATAAACTCATTTAACTTAATACTTGTCTGTGTTTGATTTATAAAATACAATTGCCTTCCCTTGCCAAATTGACCACTCTGTAAAAACCAAAATTACCAGCTTAAACGCCCCCATTTTTTCAAATTACTCCTTAGCTAACTAACTGCAGTATATATACAAATGGACACACCCGAATCACTCAGACTCCACATGGTTAGACATTGAACAAACAATATGTAAGGATATTCAAATCTCAGACACCCCATTTCTTAGTTTATCTATATAAAAAAAAAAACATCCATGCTTCTAATAGCATCTGCTCTGACGGCCTGGTGGAAATTCCACAAATTCACAGATTCCACTTTGGCACCTTCAAATTTCACCCCTATCTGGAATAACCCCGAGTTTAAAAGTAACAAAAAATCTCTCAATTTTCACACATGCACTGACAAGGGCATCACACATCTCAAACACATATTCCATACTAACACCACCACTGGTTTTATTCTCCTATCTGGTCCAGGAGCAATCAGTATCTGCAATTTCGACAACTTAAATCATCCATTCAGTCAAATATAAACATTATAACTACTAAACTATCCCTCCCCGCTGCAACTACAAGCCTGATAAACATCCCTTCCCCGAAAAAAATACTCTAAAATATACAACATACTACTGCACTCTGACAAATCAATATCCATCCCATTAAACAGATGGGAACAAGACCTCTCCATTGCTCTCGACTGACTCCTGGACCCAAATCTGCAAAAACATTTATTCTATGACAAAAAACTCCATCCTCTAACTCATCCATTATACAATACTTAACAGAACTCACTACACTGGGCAAAAACAAAACTTTACAAACAAAAATTTAAAATGGGTTTCACATCCAAATTATGCACACACTGCACACAAAATAAAGCAGACACATACAAAGGACAGTTGTTTACAACTACTTCCGGGTAGAAAACCAGCATGAGAACAATAGTGACGGACGAGAGTTTCGCTAGCCTATATAATTTTTCATGTTACTATATCGCCGTTTAGACTAATCTGATGTTTGTAAAGTCTATAAAACCAATGATTGGACAAACATTACTATTTATATGTGCACATTTTTGTAATTAGTCATGGTTATCATAGATTAGCTGGGCTAACGGTTAGGCTACCTGTTTAACTTTAATAACTCAGTGACTCAATAAACGGTCCATGAAAATATATTTTCTCCAGCGGATATCTGAGTTCCAACATGACTGAGCTAACTGGAGTAGTTTCATGTCGTGTCCCACAACGGGAGGGTTTTAACAGCTGACGTCCTGCTGTTAGCTTAGCTACCGCCATTAGCTTAGCTACCGCCGTCAGCTGTCCCTGTCAGCTGCAGCCACTGATGCTTTCTAGACACCGTGATTCTCCCAAACTGAATAAATACCACACGGCTGCATGGGATAAAGCATCCAGTCCTAACATGGTTTAAATAACTAGATATTTTCCTATGGTACTGTGAACATATGATCGAGAGTCAATTAAATATTAAATAAGCCTGGAAAAAAGCCAGTAATCGTTCGCACAATCGTTACATTATGTTTCAGTCCTACATAATGCTGTTCATCACAAAAACCAGCATAAAGAAAAGCGTCATGTTCGTTCATTCTTCCAAATGTATTTCGGGATGGAGGATACCACTAACTGATTCAATTAATTATTCAAAGTGTTATCGATCAGTCTAATCACTGTAAATGTATAAATACAGGTGAGCCCCGTGCGCAAAACCTTAGCACTGCTGGAGGAGAATAAGGAGGGAGAGGGTCTTCAGGGACCATGGTGACTGGTTAATAACTTGTTTCAGATTCACTAGAACCGTTGTCATTGTTGTAACTATGTGCCGAACCGGGTCCAGCATTTTCCAAACGGACAGATGGACGCAATCAGAAAGGAAACGGAGGCGGCACATTGATCTTTTTTTCCTTTTGGGGGTCAAATGGAATCATGTGCCTAATTAACTGCAAAACAAGCAAATACTTCAGGGTCATCAGCCGTCTGTCGGAATGAGGCTCAGCTTCGCGGCTGTCACAGCTCTCCTCTCATCTCGGTGGCACCGCGACTCCGCGACACAAACGCGCCCCGTAAACAGTAAAGTTAATCTCTTGTTTATGACAGATACGACTACACACAATACACACATCATAATAACACGTGTATGGTAATCCATCGATCCACTGATTGATTATCAAAGGCTTCATAATGCACGACCGGGAGGAGGCTCAGCAAAACAGCGGCCGTGCAAGTCTTTGTAGATTCGCTAAATGATGCAATTATAAATCGATGAAAGTCGTATTTTGATCAACATTTTGTTTCAAATTAATTATTTTACTCATAAAGGCCGTGTTCTAAGCGGGATAATGTATAGTTGGTCGGTTGTTAATGGAGAAATAACATCCTGTCAGGGTTTATTTCTCCATAACAACCGACCAACTATACATTATCCCTTAACACGCCTACGCACATGCATCCAGCATCTTGTCTGATAGGGTTGCTTTCCCTGACCTACAATTGTGTGTGTGTGTGTGTGTGTGTGTGTGTGAGAGAGAGAGAGAGAGAGTATAATAAAGATTAGCGTAATTTGTAGCCAATCCTTAATGAACATAGGCTACAGTACTTGTGTGTGTGCGTGTTTACCTGCTGTAGAATGACCATGGTTCTGGTTGCTGTCCTTGTGACTAGGCCACTACAAAGACAGAGAAAAGAAGAATATGTACTTATTCTACGCATTTGAGGGTGAGACAAAATGGCAAGAGTTTCAAGAAACCGTCCACATTGGGGGGACATCATGGCTTAGACCCAACAAAACGTTTTATCCAATTTCATCCAATGGACTTTGAACTTTAACTTTAAATTAAAAAAAAAAAAAAAAAAGTTATTAAAAGGCTCAATTTTTCACAAGGGCATGATTCTCAAAAGGTTGATGAATCTCTCCACAGTGACACACTTTACACGAATTTCATTTCTTCACCATGGAAAAGTAACCTGTTATAGCCAGACATGAAAACGGGTCATGTGTGAAAAAGGTGAGAAGGATACGACCCCTCTAGGGGCTCCCCTGTAAGAAACTTTTGAATATTTCATATTTGAAAGCATCAATCTGATGCATTTTGAGAATAAATTCAAGCAGAACTACAAGACAGTATGAGTGTATAATAAAGTATCTATACATGGTCACATTATGCTATATAACTTTTAGTGTTGTCACTATACCAACATTTTTCTATTTTTACCGGTATCGGTACCAACATGTTTTTTGATACTTTTTCAAATACAAAGAGAACACAAATGTCATTATTGACTTTATTTTAATAGAAAATCTTAGAACTATTATGCATCAGTAAATAATCAGTAAACAATCACTGCTGCTGCAGGATTAAAATTGAAATTTCCATCGATATTAATCTGAACTCTCCCTAAATTAAAACATTAGTGGTCTGTTTAAAAATGAATATCAACTTGTTTTCTTCGTTCTATCGTTATCGGATAATTGAAAAAAATTATTATTCTTTTTCGCCCACCCCTACTTTGGGCCACTGTGTTCCTAGCTTTAGTCATGACAGCCAGTGTCCAAAACTGTGTCATATAATAACATTGTAATATTCAATGTACCTCAGCAGCAGTGACTCGTGCATTATTAACACTATGGAACACTATCCATCTGAAAAGCATCTTAAAGATACAGTAAATGTTGAAATTGAAATTGTATGTTTTTTATGTTGCTGACCTACATCTATACACACAGGACAGTGTAAACCTTTTAAATACAACAGCTAATATTTTAACAAAGAAGTCACAGCTGGACCACTTTATAAAAATGCAGCATCGCCCTTTAAAGAAAAAAAGCATACACACTGTAAGGAGATTTTGCAGCATCAAGCGAGCATGCTTCTACAGCTCACCGACTGTTCCCCGCAACTCTTCTCGCTCCTTTGTTCCTCTTGCTGTCCTGTTTCAGTTTTGATTCTTGGTAAATATATCCTACATTCTGGATGCAGGGATGAAAAAGAGGAGAGTAGAATGAAGAATAGGAAAATCCAGTCTCTTTTTAGGTGCTATGGAGGAACCTGTTAATCCCACTACAAAGGGAACTGGAAGGAAAAGAGTGACACCTCCTGTTCTGTCCTCTCCTCTCACTCTTTTCTCTCTGCTCTTTCTCTTTTCCTCTCTCATGGTAGATATGACTCTTCTTACTTCTGCTCCCTCTTTGGTTCTTTTCTCTCACCTCTCTTAATTAAATGTTAAGGTATTTAAAGCCACACGGCAATATGCTCATTCACTTCCACTGAGGGAGTCTGTAAATGTGATGAGCCTACACAACATTAAGCATAGTTGTAATGTTGTAGTCCCCCCCCCCCCCCCCCCCCCGCCTTCACACACACACACACACACACACACACACACACACACACACACACACACACACACACACACACACACACACACACACACACACACACACACACACACACACACACACATACAAAGGCAGTCATTCTGAACTCCTCCCACTGTAATTTGAGTCACTGACATTTGACTGTATGTTATATTACCCACTCTGTGCTGCCACAGGCCACCAGACCCGGCTGCAACCCTCACATCCACATACACAGACTCTAGCTGCGTTTCCATTACAGATTTTCGCAAAATACTAGCGATATTTCTGAAACTTCGAAGCCTCGGAGCCTTTTAAACAGCGGTGATGAGGTGGTTGTGTCCACACACCCGTACTGGTTTATGTGACTAAATAGTGGCCTTCTTTTTCAAAATGGCCTGTGTGGTTTTTGGTCATTTTCTCCAAAACCACCGGCCCGATTTCTTTTTTTTTATGATAATTTTTTTATTATTCTTTTCCATGTTAATATAAACAGACACTTTGTGTTCAAGTATGAATAGAGAAAACAATGGCAGCTGTATCCGGCCCAACCCTTACCCCAACCCCCCCCCCAACCCAGGTGGTATGCCCAAGGCAAGGCCTGCACAAATATCTACAAGGCAATAAACGCCATTACAGCAACAGATGTAATGATAGTAAACAAAACAAAGCACAAACAGGAAAAAAACTAAAACAAACAAAAAACAGCAAACAAAACAAAAATATATAGAAAAATCTTACATGCACAAAACAGTTTCAATCAATCCATCACACACACACACACACACACAGTCATTCACTCATAACCCTTACCCCTCCCCTCCCAGGGATCCCAGCAGGTGATCTCAACATGAACATCATACCAAATACAGAGTACTACAATAAGTCACATATCCTTTGCAGAAGCCTTGACCAGACGGAGACATTTTGTGCTTTGGCATGGCGAAGTTGTGCAGTGGATCGCTCCATCTGAGCAATCTCCTTGTAGCTCAAAAGCCATTCCCTCACTGACAGCATGTGTGGCAATTTCCAGCGACAGGCTATAATTCTTTTTGCAGCTGTCAGTCCGGCCAACAGAAGTCGTTTTGTGTTTACAGTAAGCTTTAATGAAGAAGTGTCATTAAGCAGGAGCAAATGCTGTGAGTGAGGGACAGATACTGTATATCCAGACAAGGTGCTTCAAATCTGAACAAAATTAGGAAACATCGCATTGAATCTTTGGAGATTGCAATTGCAGCTGTTGAGCAAGTATTATTGAATAACAACTCAGCTGAAAATATAGATAAGCGCCGGAAGTTACTGGATGAACTCGGTGGCCTATTGAGACAGAATGCAGAATTCATAATCCATCGTACTAGGCAGAATCACTATATGAATAGTGCACGCCCCAGCCGCCTCCTTGCTCTTAAATTAAGAACAAATGAGGACAGAGCAAACATCGCAGCAATCAAGACCAATGACGATATCTTAACTTCTGACCCCATAGAAATTAATAGTACTTTCAAATTATTTTATCAAGATCTTTACAACTCAGAGATTAGCCATGATGAACAAGCCTGTAAATTTTTTTTTAGAGTCCTTAAAGTTACCAATATTGACCTCAGAGGCAACGAATATTCTGGAAGCGCCCTTTACTTTGGTAGAGCTGGAAAAGGCTATAAGACAAATGAATAAAGATCGATCACCTGGGCTGGATGGATTACCCCCAGAGTTTTTTGTTCATTTTTGGTCTCGACTAGGCCCACTGCTGCTAAACATGATACATTTTTCTATTTCGAAGGGTTCCTTTTCTACCAGCTCAAATGTTGCGGTGATAACTCTTTTGTTGAAGAAGGATAAATCGCCCACTGACTGTTCCTCCTATAGGCCATTGAGTCTTCTAAATTGTGAAATTAAACTTTTCGCCAAGATTTTGGCAAGTCGCTTGGAGAATTACTTGCCTCACTTGATTCACCATGACCAAACTGGCTTCATGAAGTCTAGATATGCATCTGATAATGTCCGTCGCCTTCTCCACCTTATTCATTCAGCCTCAAGATCAGATGATACAGCCATCCTCTCTTTAGATGCAGAGAAGGCGTTTGATCGGCTAGAGTGGAATTATTTATGGCCGGTGCTTAGACATATGGGGCTTGGTGAAGGTTTTATTTCCCTGGTCAAATTATTATATAATAATCCGAGTGCGGTGGTATTAACTGGTAACATGTGTTCATCCAGATTTCCAGTCTCCAGATCTTCTCGGCAGGGCTGCCCCTTATCTCCCCTTTTGTTTGCTCTTTCCTTAGAGCCTATAGCACAGGTTATTCGACAGTCAGAGGCATTAGAGCCAGTGATGATTTGTGATACACCACATGCCATTTCCTTGTATGCGGATGACATTTTGATTTTTGCAAAAAAATCATCTAAATCACTGCCTCATTTGCTTAAAATCTTTCAAGATTTTGGCAATCTGTCGGGATACAGAATTAATTGGACGAAATCTTCATTACTGCCTCTGGGGGACTTTAAGGATAATATACTTCCCTCTAACATTCCTGTTGTTAACCACTTAAAATATCTAGGGGTTTATATTTCTTCTTCTCTGGAGGCTGTAATTAATAAAAATATAATAAAGTACTTAATGATATTCATAATGATTTGAAGAGATGGAGCAAACTTCCTACCTCTTTTCAGTCAAGACGTCTCTATTGTAAAGATGAACATATTACCTCGTATTAATTTTATCAGTGCAATGTTACCCCTTGACCCACCGACCGGCTTCTGGAGGAAGTTAAAATCCTTCACTAGTAGGGCTGGGTATCATGGCCAATTTCCTAAATCGATTCGATTTCGATTCTTAAGGTTTTAAATCGATTAATCACGATTCGATTCGATTCGATTCTATTCGAATCGATTCAATCTGCTCTTAAATAATGAAAATGGCTCAACTCTGTTGCAAAATACACATGACTTTATTTTTTCTCTTCAGGTTTAAAGTGCAAACTTGAATTAAATTTGACAGTTCATATTAACTGTAAACAAAACTGTCAAGTCTCAATAGTGCAAGTGACAGTACTTGAACAACAAATTGCATAAAGGCATTGTTTAAGTGCAAAATAATATTAACAAAACTAAAAGTACAATTAACCTCTCTCAAGTCAAGTCCTGTTACTTTGTAAATTTGACAGTTCACACTTGTTAACTGTAAACAAAACTGTCTTACTGTAAATCTCTAAAGTGCAATTGAAAGTGTACTGCAAATTGCATTGTTTAAGTGAAAAAATAATATCAACAAAACTAAAAGACAGTTAACTTAAACTGTCTCACTTAGAGACTGAGAGATTCTTGTTGAGAAAAATGAGCTCATTGACGTGTTCTGGGGTGATGCAGCTCCTTTTGGCAGTGACATCACCCGCAGTGGAAAACACCCTCTCCGACGCAACACTGGTCCCTGGGACTGAGAGGTAGTGCTTTGCCAGGCAAGCCAACAGTGGATACTCTTTTTCTTTTGCCCTCCACCAGGTCAGAGGGCTTTCATTTAGCCCAGCAGGTTGTTCTGCCCTGTATCTTTTGATTTCATCTTCAGCCCTCTTTGCTGGAGTTTTCTGTCCATCTCCCTTTACTGGTGGCGAGTAGACTGCCCCAAGGAGGGACTCCAAGGTGCTGGATTTCTTGGGCTTCTTGGGCAAAGTCGCTTCCCCCATCTCCTCAGCTCCTTCATCAGCATCATTACCATCAGTATTTTGCTGTTGAATAAGACAGAAAAAAGAAAAATACAGAAATAAATCAATAGATTTAAAGTCATTTATGAACTCTTTTAAATTACGGTATATAATATTCCTAAAATCCAATAGAGAATATTTTAATTGATTGAACCTCATTTATGAACTTAAATTATATAATGTTCCATAATCCAATAGAGAATCTTTTAATTGATTGAAAATAATGTATTTATTCATTTTAAATACTTACATCAGGTGCAGCAGTGGCAGCCTCAGCCTGCAGTTTGAAGAAGGTGTCATCTTGCTCTTCAGCAGACAGGGATGGTAGGGCCTTAAAGCGAGGGTCCAACGCTGTCGCTGCATACAATGTCTCCTTCTTTGCATCATATCTTTAAGACATTTCACAAATTATTTTTTTCATCACAGTATGAGGATAAACATGGCATTGATACAATATACAATCTCACACACACAAACAAAACAGATGATAAATTATTAACTGCTACAACTGATCAGTAAAATGAGAAGAAAATGTACATGTAAATACAAAACTTTGCTTTTGTAATGTTTTGATTTGGCCTACCACTGACTATTGCATAGATACACACATACACACACACACAAACACAGAGAGAGAGAGAGAGAGAGAGAGAGAGAGAGAGAGAGAGAGAGAGAGAGAAAGAGAGAGAGAGCTTAGCATACCTTGTCCTCAAGTTGTTCTTTACAGCAGCCTTTAAGTCCCTCACCACGGTGGAATCTTCCTGGCTGGGGGTCAAGGCTTCCTGCAGCAGGGCGAGAAGTGGTGCGATGACGGACAGCGTTGGTTGCTTGTCCTCTGACATTGCCAGTGTAGCTTCTTTCATTGGTTTCAAGGTCCGAACCAAATCTTCGGCAATCGTTACATCTTCTTCTGTTAACGTGCACAGATCTTTTTCATTCCTACGCACGTCTTGTGAAAGGAGAGTTGCAGAGATAGCTGGCTGTTGTTAAAAAAGCGCTCCAGCATCTCCAGTGCGCTATTCCACCTAGTCACGACGTCTAGTGTTAGCTTATGCGCTGGCAGTTGAAGCAGCTTCTGTTTTTCTTTTAGTATGTGGTTTGCCGTCGTACTCCGGTGAAAGAACGTTGCTATACGCCTCACTCGAGCAAGCAGACGAGACACGGCTGGGATTTTTAGACCTGCTTGTGATGCTAAGTTCAGTGTGTGCGCGAAGCACCCGATGTGTATCAGCTGCATTATGTCCACCGCACGCACCATATTTGCAGCGTTGTCCGTCACGACTGCTGGGTCTTTGCTGGTCAGCCCCCACTCCTGTATGGCCCTCGTCAACATATCAGCTAAATTAACAGCGGTGTGGCTTGTGAGAACCTCGGTGGTCTGTAGCACATGAGACATGAGGCACCACTCCGTGTCAATGTAGTGAGATGTCACCGTTAGGTAGGACTGCGTTGACAGTGATGTCCAGGTGTCACACGTGATAGCGACTCTTTCTGCTGACTGCATTTTCATTCGTATGTCGTCTTTCACACATGTATACATCATGGGGATAACAGTTTCAGTCAGATGTTTACGTTGCACCATAACGTAGTGTGGTTCGAGCACCTGAAGCAGCCGCCTGAAGCCTTCATTTTCCACTACCGAGTACGGGCGTAAATCTTTGCAAACAAACGTTGCGATGGCCTCTGTTATCTTTACGGCCCACGGAGACTCGGGTGGTAATGTTAAGAGGTCCCTCAGCTTCTTTTGTTTTGCCCCGGACGGCTTGTTGTCGGAAGCTAACGTACTTAGCGTAGTGTGGTACCTCGTCAAGTGGCTTCTGAGGTTTGTAGTATTTCTACAATAACTGAGCTCCGCTTGGCATATTTTGCATACAACCTTGGTTTTATCCAGCTCGTTGTCCTTTGTTGGTTTAAATGCGAAATGATTCCAGACGTCAGACTTCAGATGGGACGGCTTGCTGAGCGGTGTTTTACCTGCCTCAGCCATTTTGTGTATGCACGCTTGAACGTCAACCTGACGTAACTGCGCTCAGTGCGCTGCTGCTTCATCACGCACGAGACTACTGGGGGAGGAAAATCAATCTCATGTGTGCACCATGGATGTATTTTTTTTATATTTATAATATTTTTTTATATATATTTTCACCCAAGCCCCTGGTGATCGCTGAAAGATTCAGGTTTCACAAACGAAACCAAGAAGAGGGTGAGTCTGTCACCATGTTTGTTGCTTCATTACGGAAATTAGCTGAATACTGTGAGTTTAAAGATGTGTTAAATGCATGTCAAACCTGACAGCAAACCAGTGTTTATGAAGGCTCGACTGGTCCCATACGCCATTCGGCCCAAGGTGGAGGCTGATCTGCCTCAGCCATTTTGTGTATGCACGCTTGAACGTCAACCTGACGTAACTGCGCTCAGTGCGCTGCTGCTTCATCACGCACTAGACTACTGGGGGAGGAAAATCAATCTCATGTGTGCACCATGGATGTATTATATCGTGCACCAGCATATTTTGTATTGTATTGTATTCATATGAACCTGTATGTGAAGTTTGAAAAAAAAAAAAAATCAATCTCACGCCCTGTGAATCGATATTGCAAAATTTAAGGAGGAGTGTGCAGCGGGAAAAAAAGCGAGAGGGGTCTGGCTGCAGACCTCCATCGTCAGGCTGCTTCCTGTGCAGGCTCCACGCTCAGGCTGCCTCCACCGTCAGGACAGGAAAAAACAAACTTTTTTGCGTCCCCAAAAGGGGTCCGGCATTTTCTTCATTTGCATTGATTCCACCATGACAACAACACGGGTTGTGTTAACGTTACCGTTTTAGCAGCCGCCTTTAGGATACATCTATTTATTTTATTACCGACTGAATGTTTGGTGGGGTGAGCTGTTGTAATTTTTAAATTAGTTAACGGTGGTTAGCAGTTGACGCTCGGGTTATTTGTTGTCTAAATGAAGATGGAATAAGGATTAAATGTTTTGTTTTTAGTCCAATCCGGGAGGAATAAGAGGCTTCACGACACGACGAGTTCTGATGTGGAGAGAGAAGTCATCCTGGAGCCGTTTAAGTTCAAAACACGTAGCGTATTTCTGACCGACGAGGGTATGAGAATGGGAAATGGAGGACAAATATTGTTGAATAAAAGGCAACAATGAAATTTTGTTATTTTGTGTGTTTTCATTACCCATTTAATGAACACCTGATACCCACCTAATAATTTATTTTCATTATACCATGTAGAACACTGTATGTTAATACAGTTTTAATTTAGGGTGATCAAGAGTTATCTTATGGCCGGACATGTCCACCTTTCACGTCCTGTCTGGGCCCGGTTATGAATTTGTGAATATGTTTAAACTTAAACTAATGATGCTTTGGGCAGCATAGTAGCCTATGGTAGCCTACCTTTATTTCTTTTTCTTTTTTCTTTTCTTTTTTTAATAAATCATGATACTGTGATTATCCCATAGCTCTCCTGGTAGAGTCACCGCAATAACTGCAGATGGTACAAGTAGCACGGGTTCGAGTCCAGCCTGTTCTGAGCGTATCTTTCTTTTCTTTTTTTCAGTCCGACTCCGGTATATTTTATTTTATTTTACCATAAGTATATCATATAAAAGACTCAAGTGGAATCATGCAATAGACTAAATAATGTGGAGCAATGAAAACAATCTTAGTTAATTATGTTGGTTGATGATTTCAAATCTTGCTCGCTACTGTACGTGTGCGGAGATTAGCCTACGTATAGGCTTAAGCCTTTGAGCAGATGCATCAGCGTTGTGTTTTGCTACAAAACTACAAAGCCGTTTCCTCCAAAAATGTCTACATTATTTTATTTTGAAGTTTCTTGCGTGCACTTCCTGTCTGACAGTGGAGGCCATAGATATATATAAGAACTAGATGACTCACCCTCAGCTGTTTCCCAATGACAAAGCGTAGCCAGAACGGCGGCCATCTTGGGACGGGCAACTCTCTCCCTCAGAGCATTGAGCCTATGGTGCATGTTCTGCTATAATGACCATAACTTGCTCAGTTTTTGTCCGATTTCAAAACGGTTTGATTTTTATGAACGTTTATGCAGTTATGATGCAGCATATTTAGAATCACGGATAATTTTAATAATGTATTTTTTTTTGTAAAAGTAACATTATAGTGACATTATGCAAATAGTTAAAGCAGAAGTGAGTGATCCGGTCGTTTTCGCTAATGCTGCGTTCCAGGCAGGCTTTTGAAATCATAAATTACAGCTTCAAGTCACAACTTACGACTTTGTAGCGTTCCAGGCAACCCACTCGTGTTTTTCCGACCTGTTTTACCGGTGAAAGTCACTATAACGGCCACTCGTAACTTCCGACCCGTGAAATCGTACCAGTACGTCTTTTTGTACAGTCTATGTACCAGATCGAACTGGTACGACGTCACAGGTCGGAAAAAAACGAGTTTCCTTGAACGCACCATAACAGTCCTCGTCCCTACGTCGCCACATTCACGGCGTTCCTTGGCTGCACACACAGCCCTGCATGCCGTTCTCTCTCCTGATTGGATAAAAACTGTAGGATACGATAAATGTTTTCTCCTCGACTCAGAGCAGAGCAGAGTGACTGACAGACCCGTGATTCAGACCAAACACTCTATGTAAGTGATTGCTGTCGGAAGATATAACTATTTAAGACTTATATCACTCACTTCTGCTTTAAAGTAATAGCTACATACTGATTTATTTTTCACAGAGTTATGAATCGTTTTTTTAGTGCAGATGACTGGATCACCTATCTACTGCACTGTAACTGCAGCCAGAGTCAGAGCAAGTTGCCCGTCCTCATATGGCCGACTGTGAGCTACGCCTGCGTGTAGTCCGATCCACCCCCTTGGTGGAGGCAGCCTGAGCGTGGAGCCTGCACCGGAAGCAGCCTGACGGTGGAGGTCTGCAGCCAGACACTCTTGTGCTTTTTTTGAGTGTGATTGGTCCAAAGACTTTCAACCTGCTATGGAGCCTTGTACAACCAGCACAGCCAGGCAGTAAAACTTTCGAAGAAATTGTGGACACACTGACCAAGCATTTTTCACCCAAGCCCCTGGTGATCGCTGAAAGATTCAGGTTTCACAAACGAAACCAAGAAGAGGGTGAGTCTGTCACCATGTTTGTTGCATCATTACGGAAATTAGCTGAATACTGTGAGTTTAAAGATGTGTTAAATGCATGTCAAACCTGACAGCAAACCAGTGTTTATGAAGGCTCGACCGGTCCCATACGCCATTCGGCCCAAGGTGGAGGCTGATCTGGACGCACAGTTTTTTTATTTTTTATTATTATTATTATTTTTTTTATCTGGACGCACTGGTCAAGAATGGAGTTGTGGAGCCTGTGACGACAAGCGAGTGGGCCACACCCATCGTCCCAGTTTCGGAAAAAGGACGGAGGAATTCGGATCTGCGGAGATTTCAAGGTAACAGTAAATCCTGTACTAACAGCCGAGCAGTATCCTCTTCCTCTGATCGACGACAAAAGTGATTTTAAATTAATTAATTAATTAATTAAATTTTTAAAGAAAGAAAGAAAGAAAGAAAAATAGCAGCTTATTGCCTAAAAAAACTACATTGTGACACTGTGTAATAAAATAATAATACTATAATAATAATAATAATCTGATGCTTGGAGACAGGCGCTGTGTCTTAATTTGAATACTTCCATGAGCACTGTCATGTAGTATACTACTTACTTCTGTTGTGCACAAATTTTTATGGTTAGTGTTGTCTCAATTTGAATACTGTTGTTGTGCACTAACCGGAACATTTTGATACATTTGTCAATTGAGACGCACTCACACTTAAAATACTTGGTTTAAGCATAGGCGGCCTTACCTATGTTTCAACCGTTTCAATTGAAACGGGCCCCAGCCACCAGGGGGGCCCCCAGCTGCCAGCCACCAAGTAAAAGACAGCACAATAATTCATAGGTTTCACCTTATCATACACACACACACACAGGCCTACATCCACCACACACACAAACAGCTCTGTCCACCGTGCGATCACACACTCGACCCCTGATCCGCTCTACAACCACTGATGCGAGCATCATGCCACACCGCGACGGTAATCGCTCCTGATTAATAATACGGCAGGAAATATCAATAACAACGTAGGCTTACCTTTGAAAACGGCCCGCAAACTGTCAATAGACCCTCGTTTTCCTCCTCCCAGTATTATTAATTTTCTCTTAGCGTTTCTAATGTCCTTTTATTTTTCCTGCTTTCCTCCTGACGTGCGCCCAGTTGCGTAACCTGATGATTGACATCTGTCAATCACTTTCCTCCTCTTTTCTTTTTTTCCTCGGGTTAAAATGCCTCCAAAAACACAGCGAGGGCACAGCTAAAATGTGATATTATTGGCAGCTTATTTACAGATTTTAATAATGGAGAAGACAGCTGTCTGTCTGCTTCTCCAGCACCGCAGCACCGACAGGATCAGTGCCTCTAGACGTCTGTCTGTCCGCATGTCTCGTCCTTTCCTTGTCCGACTCGTGGTGCTGAAATAACTCGGAGCACTTTGCTCTAATTACTTTTGTTGCCAATTTAAATTCAGAATATTGTTAAAGCCTGTAGTTTCTGATTGTGTTAAGATTCCTGTTCATGTCTTTTAGTGCGTTTATTGCGTCCTTTCAGGGGTTAAAGCATCAGCGACACATGGGCACATAGCTGGCAAATAATTTTATGTTTAACAGGGTAGGGTCTCATATGAAATATTGAAACGGGCCCCCAGATGTCTAAGGCCGCCACTGGGTTTAAGTATGGAAGTATTCAAATTGAGCCACAGCAAGGGTTCTGTCTGTGGGTCTAGGTTCTCCTCACTTGTGTGGTCTGGTTGAGCGCTGCACTCTCCTGCCACGGGGCCACGGGGCCAGGCAGGGAGAAGAGAATCCCCCCGTCCCTGACCACCAGCTCAGACACGTAGGTCACTTTGATGAGGACGGTGGCGCCGGGCGGCAGGTTGCCCACGCTGATGGTGAACACGTCCTGCAAGCCAGCACGAAAGAAAAAAATAATGAATGAAAAATGCATTAAAAGGGCCGTGAATATTTAGAGCTTGAATCAGCATGGTGATGTGTTCAGGTGACTTACAGGAGCATCCTGGTCCATGAGGTACGCTCCATGACCTTGCTCTATAGCTCGCCTGTACTCCTTACGAGCCGTCTCCTTCTCCTTCACCCGAGAACCACACAGACACACACATAGAAACACAGACACAGGGTTAAACTGGTTTTCATGATTCCCCTTCATGCTGCTTACATCCTTACACCCGGAGTTCAGACCAGCAGGCAGAGCCGCAGTTCAACACGCCCCTCTGCTGGGTCCTTCGTGTTGTCACCCACCCAGCCTAAACTGTGTCTGCCTTGAGGCTGTCTAAGCCTAAACCCCAATCTAGAGGAGTTGTTTATAGCAACTTAGTTAAAATCAAAACCACTGCTCCAGCAAGCCAACCTACTAGAACTATTAAATGTGGTTTGCTCAATATTCGTTCTCTCCCATCCAAGTCTCTCCTAGTGAATGACTTAATTACAAGTCACCATATTGACATATTAACACTAACTGAGACCTGGTTGCAGCAAGATGAATATGTTAGTTTGAATGAATCTACCCCTCCTAGTTACATTAACTGTCATGTGCCTCGTAACACTGGCCGAGGAGGAGGAGTGGCTGCTATTTATCAGTCAAATCTGATTATCAACCCTCAACCTAATAGTTCATATAATACATTTGAAAGCCTTACTGTCAGCCTCTCTCACCCAGACTGGAAAGCAGAAAAACCACTCTTACTTGCTGTAGTGTATCGTCCTCCTGCACCTTATTCTGAGTTTCTAGACGAATTCCCCGACTTTCTGTCAAATTTAGCAATGAGCTCAGACAAAGTCATTATAGTAGGTGACTTTAAAGCAGAAGTGAGTGATCCGGTCGTTTTTGCTAATGCTGCGTTCCAGGCAGGCTTTTGAAATCGTAAATTACAGCTTCAAGTCACAACTTACGACTTTGTAGCGTTCCAGGCAACCCACTCGTGTTTTTCCGACCTGTTTTACCGGTGAAAGTCACTATAACGGCCACTCGTAACTTCCGACCGGTGAACTCGTACCAGATCGAACTGGTACCACTTCACGGTCGGAAAAATACGAGTTTCCTTGAACGCACCATAACAGTCCTCGTCGCTACGTCACCACATTCACGGCGTTCCTTGGCTGCACACACAGCCCTGCATGCCGTTCTCTCTCCTCATTGGATAAAAACTGTAGGATACGATAAATGTTTTCTCTTCGGCTCAGAGCAGAGCAGAGGGACTGAGAGACCCGTGTTTCATTCCAAACACTCTATGTAAGTGATTGCTGTCGGAAGATATAACTATTTAAGACTTATATTAACACAAATATATCACTCACTTCTGCTTTAAGAGCCTTATAAGTCAGCAGAAGGATTTTGAAGTTTATTCTAAATCCTACAGGAAGCCAGTGGAGAGAAGCTAAGGTGGGAGAGATGTGCTCTCTCTTCCTAACTCCTGTCAAAACCCTTGCTGCGGCGTTCTGGACCAGCTGGAGACTCTTTAGAGAGTTTTTGGGACATCCTGACAGGAGAGAGTTGCAGTAGTCTAGCCTAGAAGTGATAAATGCATGGACTAGTTTCTCAGCATCACTCTGGGAGAGGATATTCCTAATCTTAGTGATACTGCGCAGATGGAAGAAGGCGGTCCTAGTCACATGTTTTATGTGGGAGCTAAAGGAAAGGTCCTGGTCAAAAATGACTCCAAGGTTCCTCGCAGTTGTACTCGGGGTCAGGGTGATGCCATCTAGAGTAGCGATCTGATTAGAGAAAGTGTCCCTGAGATGTTTAGGTCCAAACACAATGACCTCAGTTTTATCTGAATTCAGTAGTAAGAAGTTAGAGGACATCCAGGATCTAATGTCTTTCAGACAGTCTTGCAGATTGATGAGGCGGTTTCTGTCATCTGGCTCTATGGACAAGTAGAGTTGCGTATCTTCCGCATAACAGTGAAAATTGATTGAGTGCTTCCGGATGATGCCACCTAATGGGAGCATGTAAAGAATGAAGAGGATTGGCCCTAAGACTGAACCCTGCGGTACACCAGACGTAACTCTGCTATACTCTGAGTGGTCGTTATTAACATTAACAAATTGAAACCTGTCAGATAAGTATGACTTAAACCATTTTAGGGTAGGTCCTTTAATCCCAATTTCATGATCTAGTCTCTGCAGCAGGATGCTGTGGTCGATGGTGTGAAATGCAGCACTGAGGTCCAAAAGTACAAGTACAGAGACGAGGCCTCTGTCTGAAGCTATAAGAAGATCATTAGAGACTTTGACAAGTGCTGTTTCAGTGCTATGGTGTTCTCTGAATCCAGATTGGAAAGCTTCAAAGAGCTCGTTGCTGTGCAGATGTTCATGTAGCTGCTCCAGGACAACCTTCTCAAGGATCTTAGAGATGTAAGGAAGGTTGGATATAGGCCGATAGTTGGCTAGGACATAGACTGCTCCAGGACAACCTTCTCAAGGATCTTAGAGATGTAAGGAAGGTTGGATATAGGCCGATAGTTGGCTAGGACATCTGGGTCAAGAGAAGGTTTTTTAAGTAAAGGGTTAATGACAGCCACCTTGAAGGCCTGTGGCACCTAGCCTGTGGCTAAGGAAATATTGATTTGGTTAAGAAAATAAATGTTAATTAAGGGGAAGACATCCTTAAGTAGTCTTGTCGGGACTGGATCCAGCAGACATGTGGCTGACTTGGAAGAAGTAATTGCAGAAGTTAAGTCTGACAGGTCGATGGGAGAGAAGCTGTCCAAGTGTGTACCAAGTCTGGGAGGTGCTTCTATGGGTACCGTAATCTGTGCACCATTACTGGCAATTTTCGTTCTAATATTAACAATCTTTTCGGTAAAGAAAGTTAGGAAATCATTACTGCTGAGACTAAGTCTAGACTTAAATGTAGTTAGAGTGTCTGCCTCTTTGACCCATGGAGAGAGCTGGTTCCACAGTAAAGGAGCCCGGTAACTGAAGGCTCTGCCTCCCAGTCTGTTTTTAGAGATACTGGGAGTCACTAACAGACCTGCATTCTGGGAGCGGAGTGCTCTGGTAGGACTGGGACTACAACTGGTCAGATGAAATTAGTACGAGATCCTCACTTTCTGACCTCTTTATGTTGACATGTATATTCACACAGTACGTAACAGTTCTTCAGTTATATATTCCCTATATTATTAAGCATCAATGACAGTGAGGTGCTGCTCAGTGCCGTCACCATGGTGATCCAGATGATGAGTTCTAAACCTGGGCCCGTATTCCTAAAGATTCTAAGAATCCTCTCAGAGAGCTCCTAACTTAAAGGCCCCATGGCATGAAAAATGTGATTTTGGTTATTTTTTCGTGCTTGGGGAGGTCTCTGGGCCACGTATATACTGTCCCATGCATCAAACTGGTCATAAACGGAGAAACACACACCGCCCATTTGTACGAACATTCTATTTAAGACGAGCAGATAGCACTTCCTCCTTTCTGTGATGTCACACACAAGGTAACTCCGCCCACCGTGACCAGTTGTTTTTTTTCAATTTTTATAAATGCAGCTTAGGTTTCAGTTACTTGCCTGTGATTGGCCCAACCACATTCCACTCAAAAACAGTCAGCCAATCAGAGGAGAGGTTCTCATTCTCTCTTCTGATTGGCCAAATGACCTGTGCCTGCTAGAGCTCCAGAAAGAGGCAACAGAAAGGGGCAATATTAACCATATTAAGCAGATCACAGGTACTCAAAACCAATGATACATCTTGTTAGGGATATCAGCAGGTAAATAAACCCAGAGAAAAGTGCACAGCATGGGGCCTTTAACCTAAAAATTCCTAGCAAGGAGTCTTAGCTTAGGAATGATTCCAGAACACTCTCAGAGAACTCTGAGCAAGGAGTGGACAGAAACTCCTATCTTAGTGAGGAGGTGTGGTTGACCCCCGTTGCTAGGTGTGAGTCATCATTTCAAACGCTGTGATTGGTTGATCCTAAAAGTTAGATAAAGAGCACCCGCCCCATGTGTTGAGGCTATAGTCCTCACTGCAGGTGGCCCCGGTTCGAATCCCTTGTGGAGCAGTCCTATCCTGCATGTCTTTCTGCCTCCCATTTCCTGTCTCTCTCTCAACTGTTCTGTCAATTAAAGGCCAAAATGCCCAAAAAATATACTTTAAAAAAAAGCTAGATAAAAAATATACTTTTGGTGATAATGGGCAAAGGATGGACCCTCAAATCGATAAATTTAACCATAGAATCCAATCTTATGAAGACTGTGTAATTGTAAAAATTATTTCACATAAAAGAAAATATCTGTTAAATGAATAGTAAGCTATACTTTAAAATTATCCTACACAATGTGTGAAAACTTGCACAGTATTCACATAGTGAAACTTAGATTTATTTGCTTATATTAATTACCATGCTGGTAATTTTTGCACTTTCAACTTTCCAACTCAATTTGGTATTAACGAGGGTAAAATGGCTCAGCTTTAATCAGTGTCCGTGATTGCTGACCGGCCTATAAGAAGCAGTGTTGGTTGGCATTGAAATCTACCACAAACCAGTGAACAGCAATGGAGAAGAAAAGAACAAGAAAAACCAACTGGACAGAGGAACAGGAACAATCTGTAGCGTTTCATTAATTCACTGTCATCCAGTGTTTGGAGAATATCTCTCCTGCCTCTTCTGTCCACCATTTTGTCCTCTGCTTAGGGAACTCCTGAGCCACTTAAAAGTCCTCCTCCCTACTCTTAACAGATCCCACCTTAGGAGCTCTCTTAAGAGCTAGGATTCTTTAGGAATAGCTTTTATCTTTACTAGGATCTACTCTTAACTTTAAGGAGAAATTCTAAGAAAACATCATGATTCTAAGAATTTTCTTAGAATTTGGCCACTAGGAGCAACTCTTTGCACTAAGAATCTTTAGGAATACGGCCCCAGGTCTTTAAAGGTGAATTTCAGCTCCTGGTTTTCCTAAAAGAACAATCACAGGTACAGTAACTCTCCTGCCTCTTTCTGAGCTTCTTCTCGTTTTCACATTCAGCTTCTCATTTATTTAGCTCAGTTTTTTAGTTGAAACCATCTCAAAAAGTCAAAGAATACTTTATTAATCCCTGTATGCATTAATTATCATGTAGACCAGCACATCAACAGATTAGGTTCACTACAGGAGAACAGAGAAGCAGCAATAAGCAACGAGTAGCAGAGGTAAAAGACACAGGAACAACAGGTAAGTTTGATGTGTTATTGTCAATTTGTGTGAGCAAAGCAGACGAAACTGCACACAACAGCAGAGACACTCATCCTCCCCTCTGGATTAGTTGTTTCTCCAACTTTAGGTTTTTAAAGTGCACACAAGGGTTTTAGAGATTATTTTACAGGCTGCACCTTTGGAGGCCAGCAGAAAAAGTCTGAAAACCACTGCAGACAGTAGCGCCTGCAGGTCAATGCACAGCATGATGGGCATATGAACTCTGAGTTTCATGTCTCAGACCAACCCATGCAAATCCAGTTGCAGAAATGACCGGGGGAGCATTGCTGTGTCCACACCTGTCTGTGGTCACGTCTGGAGAGAAGCAGCCGAATGGGAACAAATAACAAAAACACATCTATGGATATTTTACATTTTGCTTCTTATTGGCGGTTTGCAACCAACTTGAAGGTGCCTTACCGTCACCAACTGGACTGGAATGTGGGACAGTAGAGGACAAAATGCAACCAAGAAAAATTAACACGTTATTTAACATGCATCGCGATTAACGTGTTAACTATGACAGCCCTAATAAAAATTCAAGGAAATGTATCAAAATTAATCCAATAATGTAGACATGTACATGACACGTAATGTTTGTTTATTAATTTTTAAATTAAACTTTTTTAAATCACGTTTTTATTTATTTCACATCAGATTATTTACAGGACAGACATGAATACAGTTTAATAATGAACTCAGCGTCATGGTAAAAGAAAAATCATTGGCTGGTAGGATTAGTATCTGATGGTTTTTGTGCTGCTCTACATCAGCAGGAAATGCACATCACAACCATCACAAACAAAAAAACAGAACCCAAACTTTCTTTTATGTAATCTCCATTGTGCTTTAACAATTTCTCCCACTGCACCAAATTTAAAGAGCAAGCAGAAACATGAAGTAAGAACAGTGTTAAAACTCAGACTCCTCCCCTCTCCTCTTGTTTCTCCCCTTTTCCTCCCCCCTCTTACCGCCCAATTATCCTGTTATGTCTGTCTTATTGTATGTATTGTATGCTGTATATGTATGGACGGGTTGATTGCTGTAATTTCACTGTACTTGTATAGTGACAATAAAGGCAGATTCTGATTCTGATGAGTGTGAGTTCGGTCATAGAAGAAAACAGAGAGATGATGAGCTTGTGAAATAAATGTATGTTTTCACCCGGGCAGTGCTAGGTGCACCAGTGCAACCTAGGAAAATTATTAGTTGCATGTGCGACCCATGTGTAGAGACTGAACTGTCTTTTCAACAGTGAGAAGGTTTCTGTGACAGGAGACGACTCTGATTCACTCAACACAGACTCACTGAGGAACCAGACCAGAGTCTAAACCCAGGATACAGAGGTTGAGTGAAGGTGGTGTTGAAGGTGTAGAGGTGGATCAGTGAGTCAGAGGAGACACTGTAGAAGGACAGAGAGCCAGCAGGACAGTCCACATACACTGCTACTCTGTTAGAGACAGAGGAGGAGGAGGTGATAGGTGTCCCACTGTTATTGTGCCAGACGTAGTAACAACCATCATAGCAGTCCAGACTCCAGGACTGATCGTTCTTTCCAAACACACAGTCTCCACTGCCTCCTTTCCTGTTGATTCCTCTGTAACTCACTGATATAAGAACCCCTCCTTTTCGCTCGACCTCCCAGTAGCAGCGACCAGTCAGACCAGTTGAACACAGCAGCTGAGACCAGTAGTCAAATCTGTCTGGATGATCAGGATATGACTGATCCTCCACCTTCACACACGTCGCCTTCCTGTTGTTGTCAGACAGTTTGATCTTTGTGTTCACTGTGTTTGTGTCGATTGTGAGTCGACAGGAATCTGATGGAGAGAACAAGACACAGCTGCAGTTATTGATTATGTGATCAATTATTTGTATTTATTTATTTGCACCATAATTAAAGACAATTACAAAAAAACAGAAATGAAACAAGAATAGTAAGTGCGGGAGAGGTTAAAAAACCCTATATGGGATTATAAAAAAGCACCTCCCCAAGAAATATACATATACATTCAGAAGATAAATCAACAACAATAGGAGAAAGCAACAACAAATAACAAAAAAGAAAGCAATACAAGTGCCATGTTATACCACACACTCAAATAAGTCAGAAATAAAAACATGGGTGTGTATAAATATAAAATCATTGTATTTGACTGAGTGAGTGTATGAGCATGTAAAGAGATAATGATTCAATGACAAATATACTGGAAAAGAAAGTATTAGGAACCTTGATTTAACAGGTAAGCTTTCAGTCTTAACTGAAAAGTATTGAGGGATGAAGATAATTTAACTACATGAAGATGAGAATTCCAAAGTATGGAGCCTCTGTAAGCAAAAGAAAACTGAGTATGTGTAGTGCGGCAAAAAGGAGGATGAAGTTTATCAGTGTGTCTTGTGTTATAAGAATGGACCTGAGAGTTAACTGTAAATAATTCATGAAAGGATTTGGGCAGCAAGTGGGAAAGATGGATATATTTATAAATAAATATGCATGATTGAAGTATATTAATATCGTAGACTGACATTATGTGAAGATTCTTAAACAGAGGGGCAGATGGAGACAAATAATTAGAGAAGGTGGCTAATCTAACAAATTTCTTTTGCGTGATTAATAATTTATGTAAATTAGAAGGAGTGCTGGCCCAAACAATATTACCATAACTGAGATGTGGATAAATTAAGCTATAATACAGTATATTTAAAGCTTTCTGAGATATGAAATCACGAATTTTTCTGATACCAATGGATTTCAATACTTTGTTATTGACAAGTTTAATATGTTCAGACCATGACAACCTCTCATCGATTAATACCCCTAAAAATTTGGTAGAGGAAACCTGAATTATATCATTATCCCCAATAGTGATCTTAGCGCTGGATTTACAATATTTTTAAAAAATGTTCCCGTAAATATGATAAAATTAGTTTTTTTTTACATTTAATGTCAACTTATTTATCTGGAACCATTATTATATATATTATTAATAACCAGAATTGGCTTCACTAAAGAATCAAAGTGACTGTGAGTCAAAATCATATTAGTATTATCAGCAAAAAGTATTGGTAACATCGTGGAAGAAACAGTTGCAAGGTCATTAATGTAAACAAGGAACAATAACGGACCAAGTATGGAACCCTGGGGGACACCATATGTAGACTGGGCTCTGGAGGAAGTACAACCATTGACATAAACAAACTGTTCTTGGTTTGAAACATAATTAACAAACCAAATATATGAATAATCATGAAAACCATAACGATGTAACTTGGAAAGTAAAATAGTGTGGTCAACAGAATCAAAGGCTTTCGATAAATCTAAAAAAAATACCCAAGGCATATTTATTGTTATTCATGGCTGTATAGGTTTTTTCAACCAGCTGTAAGAGGGCCATATCTGTAGAATGATTTTCCCGGAAACCATATTGGTGCTCGTGTAAAATGCTGTGTTTATTTAGATGAGATAAGGTTCTTTTTTGTACCAGTTTTTCTAAAATGTTTGAAAAACATGGTAAAATAGAAATTGGTCGATAGTTATTAAATGATCTTGTATCCCCAGTTTTATGAAGTGGGATAACTTTAGCAATTTTTAGATCTTTAGGCACACACCCCGTCTGCAACGACAGATTGAAAATATACGTTAATGGTTCTACAATAGATGAAGACACAGATTTAATCAGCAAAGCACAAATATCGTCATGGCCCGGAGCAGATGTTTTCAGTCTGCCAATGATTTCCATCACCTCTGCTCTGTCCGTATTTTCAAACTGTAAAGGGGGGGGGTTACCCTTTATGTAATCCAATTATTGACAGTTTGATGAAGACTCATGAGGTCAGTGATGTGACAGTGTGAAGATGGTTGAATGTGCTGCTTTGTTTCCATGAATCAAAGTAAAAACACACTTACACTTCCTCAGACCTGGTGTCAACCATGGGACTCCAGCAGGCTCCACCCTGAAAGGAGGAGGGGGGTCAGAGCAGCACCTTCTCTGTCAGCATGCACACATGGACATTACATGGCTCTCACACACACACTGTTTTATCACTGTGTTCACATGGAGGCTGGTATGTATGGATGAACACTGAGCACAGAGAAGAAGGAGCTGGAGTCTTTATCTAGTGATGATACAGAGCAGGAGGAGACGAGGAGGAAACACTTCATCATGTGTTTTCTCCATGTGATGTCACTTAAGTGTGAGACACACACTTTCACTCTCTGACTCTCAAGCTGCACAAACACACGTCACAGCAAAGAAGATGAAGACACAACAGGTGGAGCTGACCAGCCCAGATATCCCACAATGCACCAGGGAAGGCTGAGGAGGAGGAGGAGAAGGAGAGTGCAGCTGTGAACAGAGGATGGTTTAAGTGTTTGATGAGGAAGGAAACACACTCAACACGTTTGTTAGAGCTCAGTGAAACACACAGAGAGTTTAGTGAGAAACACTGAGTGTGAACACAACTTGTGTTTGTTTGAAGAAAACTCCACAGGAAGCTGAAGAATGAGGCTGTGAGCAGGTTTCCACAGGTGGCACAGCAGCAGTGAGTGGATGAAGGAGCTCTAATAGAAACCATCTGATTACAGGACAGATCAGGATCTCATGATCAATGACTCTGTTCTTCTCTGCTCTTCACACAGATCAGCTGCAACACACTGACTCACTGTGATCAGTCACATCATGTGGAATAAAGCAGCCGTCCTCAGGACCAGTCCTGAGCTCCATCAAACCTGTCCACACATTTTTACTGGACTTGAAGTCAGAGTCCGGAGGAAGCAGAGAGACTGTAGAGCAGAGAGAACCAGGCTCAGCTCAGAGCACATGGACTCAGACAGGAAGTGAAGCTCCAGCTGCTGGAGACTTTCATTAAGGAGCCACTTTGTGGCTTCATCTGATCTGGAGTCAGACGTGTTTGAGCAGCACACACACAGTCTGAAAACAGCCGTTTGATCACACACACATTCAGCCACAAACACTGATTATTACACTGTTCACTACACTCACTTTCTTCTGATTGACAGCTCCAGGCCTCTGGACAGTGATGACATCTGGATGTCACACTGTGATTTACTATCTCCTCAACACAACAACACATCTCATCAGGACAAGATCAGGATCTCAGAGAGACTGAGCTGATTATTGATCATCAATATCTGACCAGACAGAGACCTGATGGTGCCGCCTGGTTTCTGTCTCTTATTTCCTCCTTGGTTGGAGACGCTGGGAGACGAATGTCTCTGAGCAGTGGACATGCTTTGATTCTTGTTGCTGTGTTGTTATTAGGCAAGGCAAGGCAAGGCGATTTTATTTGTATAGCCCGTTTTTACAAACAGTTTGTCTCAAAGGGCTTTACATGGCATCGTAACAACATCCTCTGTCCTTAGACCCTCACATCGACTGAGGAAAAACTCCATGGAAAGTGAGTCCACACTCAACAGGTGTCTACAGTCTCTGGGACTGTTCAGGTCGAACACTCTGTTGGTTCAGGAGCAGTTCAAGAGGACGTCAGTGGAGTGGGCGGAGCTTCACTGTGGCCTACACCAGTGGTTCCCAACCTGGGGGGCGCCAAAGATCCAAGGGGGGTCGCGAAGCCCTCTTGATTTTAAGAGGTTTCATAATTTTAATGTAATTAAAATGTTAAACAAATGAGTAGGCTAAGCATTTAATTCATATAGCCTATGTGACAAAATCAACTAAATGCAAGGGCCACATTAAACATGTATTTGTGTATTTAAATAGATAAACAAATAAATTATAGGCCTATATCAATAGATGATTGAATATCAACAGTTTTAAAACATTAAATACATAATATACAGCAGGGCAATATCAGTCACAATGAATTTGAAAAACAGCATGGAACAATGAGAAAAAACTTGTGTAAAATTACAACATTTCTTCAGAACTTGTACTTTTAAAAACACAATTGTGTTTTTAAAAGTACAAGTTCTGAGGAAATATGTTGTAATCATACACAGGTTCTCCTGATTGTTTGTTCCATGCTGTTATTAAATAACTGAAATATAATAAAGTATTTCATGTAAAAGAAGTTATGATGTTCCTTATTTTATTTTACATCGGGGGGGGGGGGGGGGGGGGGGTCACCAAAGTTTTCAATGGTAAAAATATGGGTCCCTTAAGAAAAAGGTTGGGAACCACTGGCCTACACCACCTCTGGATTATGGTGATGAGATCAAAGATGATGTGCTGGAGAAAGTAGAGTCCTTCACCTACTTGGGGAGTGTGATTGATAACAAGGGGGGAACAGAGGCTGATGTAAAAGCAAGAATAGGCAAGGCCAGAGTGACTTTTTACAACTCAAAAACATCTGGCGTTCCAGAGAGATAAAAGAAGTAACTAAAATAAGAATCTTCAACTCCAACGTAAAATCTGTCTTGTTCTATGGAGCCGAGACCTGGAGAATGTTGAAAACCACAATCAGTAAAGTGCAAACCTTCATAAACAGCTGCCTAAGAAGAATTCTGAAGATCTACTGGCCAGACAAGATTACAAACCAGGATATGTGGGCAAGGACGCACCAAACACCAGCTATGGACGAAATAGGACGAAGAAGATGGAATTGGATAGGACACACACTTTGGAAACCATCATCACCAGACAGGCTCTAACTTGGAACCCTTAAGGGAGGAAAAATAGAGGCCAGCCGAAAAATACCGGGCGGAGAGATCTCCAGGCAGACACCAAGAAGATGGGATACAACTGGTCGCAGATCGAAAAGAAAGCCAGTGACCGAGTGCTCTGGAGGTCCATTGTCGATGGCCTATACCCCAGTAAAAGGGGTTTCAGGCATAAGTAAAGTAAGTAAAATGAGATCTGATGTCATCAATGCATCGATCACCTGAGACAGATGTTAATACCAGGTGTGAACGGGGCCATAGAAAATGTTCCAGCTCCTCCTCCTCCTCTATCAGGCATTGTGTGCGGCTGCAGCAGCCTCTCCATACCTGAGAGAGTCAAGTCTCCAGTCTGGATCCTCCAGTCCAGCAGACAGCAGCTTCACTCCTGAGGCTCCTGGATGATTGTAGCTCAGGTCCAGCTCTCTCAGATGGGAGGGGTTGGAGCTCAGAGCTGAGGCCAGAGAAGCACAGCCTTCCTCTGTGATCAGACATCCTGACAGACTGAACACACACAACAACACACAGGAACCCTCTGTCAACACCTGCTGCTGTGTTCAAGTGTCATCTGATAAACAGCTGGATGGATCCTCACCTGAGAGTTTCCAGTGTACAGTGTGGACTCTCCAGTCCACCAGACAGCAGCTTCACTCCTGAGTCCTGCAGATTGTTGTTACTCAGGTCCAGGTGTCTCAGACTAGAGGACTGGGAGCTGAGGACTGAGGACAGAGCTTCACAGCTTCTCTCTGAGAGGTTATAGCCACTAAGGCTGGAGAGTTGATCATGAGGAAAAAAAGAAGAAAGGAATTTCTGTCCTGTTGAAAAGACAGAAGTATTTTTATATAATGATGAATATATCCAACTATCTCTACACTTACAGAGCTTTGTTGGAGGCTTTGACCACTGGCAGCAGCCTCAGAAAAGCCTCCTCAGAAGCAGAGTATTTCTTCAGGTCAAACTCATCCAGATCTTCTGATGACAGTAAGATGAAGACCAGAGCCGACCATTGAGCAGGAGACAGTTTATCTGTGGAGAGACGTCCTGATCTCAGGGACTGTTGGATCTCCTCCACGAGAGAACGATCATTCAGTTCATTCAGACAGTGGAACAGGTTGATACTTTTCTCTGCAGAGGGAGTCTCTTCAATCTTCTTCTTGATGTACTGGGCTGTTTTCTCATTGGACAATGAGTCACTTCCTGTCTTTGTCATCAGACCTAATAGGAGACTCTGATTGCTCTTCAGTGAAAGACCCAGGAGGAAGCGGAGGAACAAGTCCAGGTGTCCATTAGGACTCTGTAAGGCCTCATCCACAGCGCTCTGGTAGAGGTTTGTCTCTGCAGATTTGTCTCCTGTTGTTTCAGTCTTCTTGGAGGTTGTTTGTTGTTGTGACATCAGGTTGAGTCCAGAGTTGATGAAGGTCAGATGGACATGAAGAGCAGCCAGAAACTCCTGAACACTCAGATGGACGAAGCAGAACACCTTGTCCTGGTACAGGCCTCTCTCCTCTTTAAAGATCTGTGTGAACACTCCTGAGTACACTGAGGCTGCTCTGATATCAATGCCACACTCTGTCAGGTCTGATTCATAGAAGATCAGGTTTCCTTTCTGCAGCTCCTCAAAAGCCAGTTTTCCCAGAGACTCAATCATCTCCCTGCTCTCTGGACTCCAGTGTGGATCTGTCTCAGCTCCTCCATCATACTTGACCTTCTTCACTTTGGTCTGAACCACTAGGAAGTGGATGTACATCTCAGTCAGGGTCTTGGGCAGCTCTCCTCCCTCTCTGGTCTTCAACAGCTCCTCCAGAACTGTAGCAGTGATCCAGCAGAAGACTGGGATGTGGCACATGATGTGGAGGCTTCGTGATGTCTTAATGTGGGAGATGATCTTTCTGGCCTGCTCATCATCTGTGAACCTCTTCCTGAAGTAGTGCTCCTTCTGTGGGTCAGTGAACCCTCTGACCTCTGTCACCATGTCAACACAGTAAGGAGGGATCTGATTGGCTGCTGCAGGTCGTGTGGTTATCCAGAGGCGAGCAGAGGGAAGCAGTTTCCCCCTGATGAGGTTGGTCAGCAGCACGTTGACTGAGGTGGACTCTGTCACATCAGTCAGGATCTCAGTGTTGTGGAAGTCCAGAGGAAGTCGACATTCGTCCAGACCGTCAAAGATGAAGACGACCTGGAACTGGTCAAATCTGCAGATTCCTGTTTCTTTGGTTTCAGAGAAGTAGTGATTAACAAGTTCCACCAAGCTGAACTTTTTCTCTTTCAGCACATTCAGCTCTCTGAAGGTGAAGGGAAATGTGAAGTGTATGTCCTGGTTGGCTTTGTCTTCAGCCCAGTCCAGAGTGAACTTCTGTGTTAAGACTGTTTTCCCAATGCCAGCCACCCCCTTTGTCATCACTGTTCTGATTGGTCGGTCTCTTCCAGGTGGGGCTTTAAAGATGTCTTCTTGTCTGATGGTTGTTTCTGGTCTGTCTGGTTTCCTGGACGCTGTTTCAATCTGTCTGACCTCATGTTCATCATTGACCCCTCCAGCCCCTCCCTCTGTGATGTAGAGCTCTGTGTAGATCTGGTTCAGAGGAGTTGGGTTTCCTGCTTTAGAGATCCCCTCAAACACACACTGGAACTTCTCCTTCAGGACAGATTTGAGTTTACGTCCACAAACTGGACCAGGAGTTCCTGAATAAACAAAAACATAATAAAATTCATAAAGAAAATATAACATTTTAATTCCTCTAAATAACGATTATAGATAGATATCACGTGACGTCACACAGCAGCCGTAGCCGGTCACAGCGCCATCTTGGGTACCGACTTCCAAAGGCAGTCTATGGGCTGTGACATCAAGTCTCACAAAAAAGAGTGGATAAACCTTTTTTTTATTACACGGCTCTATTGAATGTCGCATTCCGAAAATGAATTGATATTGCTGATATTTATTTACATCCTGATTTGGCATTTTACAGTCTGTTATTCCTGTTTAACAGACAGTTGCTAAGTAAAACACACCGTTGCTAGGGACACCGCTCTGATCAGCGCAGCACAGAAAAGAGAAACTATGCAGGATATTTACCTTATGTTTCATTTTTACTGTCATTAAACAGCTTGGGACTAATAGTGATGTTAGATAAATGACTTGTAGCTTGTACAAGGAGAGTGGAGGCTCCTTCCACATCGCTGCTGGAAACCAAACCTGCGATCAGAGCCTCTGACCCGGTGTCTCAGCTCTCCTCTCGTCTAGGTGGCACCGCGACTCCGCGACACAAACGCACCCCGTAAACAGTAAAGTTAATCTCTTGTTTATGATAGATACGACTACACTACCGCACACACATACACACTGTGTATATGGTAATCTATTGATCCACTGATTGATTATTAAAGGCTTCATTGAAAACAAATGCACACGACCGCGGAGGGTGAGGAAACCAGGAGAAGTGACTGGACTTGCAGATTCGCTGAATGATGCAATTTATAAATCGATAAAAGTCGTATTTTGATCAACATTACATCTGAAATTAATAATTTCACTCATAAACTGTGTAATGAGCGGTATAATGTAGAGTTAATCTGTTGTTATGGAGAAATAAAGACTAAGACATCCTTCATCAAAGCCCATACAGTCTAATGATCATAGCTGTGCAGGTCCCCAGTTGGTACCCAAGATGGCGCTCACAACAAGAACGTCACGTGACTGATAAGCATCTATATTAATATGTTTCCCTCCATGTGTTGATGTCAGTAAACGTCTCATTTGTGTCAGGGTTGGGGGAAGCAGGAGGACCCAAATGCAGACACCAAGGTTCCGGAGCAACAAAAACAATTTTTTTGGAAAACCAACGTAAAACACAACACAGGGGTCCAAAGTCCAAACAAAGGGAAAAACACAAAGTATCAACTAAAAAGTCAACAGGCCTAAGTCCTGGACATCAAAGTAGCAAAGGAAATAATTACAACACAAAAACGGAAAAACAAGGACTCACTCGGAAGGGGAACATCACACGGAACACAACAGCGACAATGACAAATGAACCGACATGAGACAAAGGAAACACAGAGGTTATATACACACAAGGAAACGAGACACAGGTGGAGCAATCAGACAGGTGAGACACATTAGGTAATCAAGGGCAGGGAGCACACAGGACAAGGACTTCAAAA
Organism: Trachurus trachurus; assembly: GCF_905171665.1. NCBI lineage: Eukaryota > Metazoa > Chordata > Actinopteri > Carangiformes > Carangidae > Trachurus > Trachurus trachurus. Next base: position 4,978,864 of record NC_139892.1, read on the forward strand.
TAAAACAGGAACTAAACTAGGACAAAGACACAGACCACAACACACAGGAAAACAAGACAGGAATACCAAAGTAAAACAGGAAACAACACAAAGAAACAGACACCAAGACCAGACACAGGGACACAGACCATGACAATTTGTCCATCATGTTGAATCTTTAGAGAAATCCTCTTACTGCTCTGCAGACACTCAGCCAGCTCCTCTTGCTTCATCCTCCTCAGGAAGTTCACTGTGATCTTCACTAATGCCTCTCTGCTGCTCCTCCTCTCTTCTTCCTCACCATCCAACACCTCTTCATCCTCCCTCTGACTCCCTGAGCATTCTGGGTAATCTGGACTCAGCAGCTTGTGGATCTTCTTCAGCTCCTTCTTGACAAAAGTGACCATGTTCTCCTCCAGCAGCTGGAACAGAAACTCTATGAGTGACAGCATCAAACTAAAACCATGGAGCCAAACATCAGATCCATGTTGGACAGACTGACAATCCACTGGTGTCAAAGTGCAGCATGGAGATGATGGTGAACACAACAGATGTAACAGCAGCTGTTGGACATGTCCTCACCATAAATATGGAGTCCAGGTGTGTTTGATGCTGCTGGGCAGACTGACCACTGGGAACCTCTGAGCTCTCCTGGTCCACTCTGTGGAGGAATCAGTGTCAAGTGAACATCAGGACAGAGAGATAATACAAGATGGACTTTATATGTCCCGTGAGGACGTTCACAACAGACAGAGACACTTTGGTTTCAGACCTGGTCCAACAACACGTCGTACAAACTGGTTCTTTTCTACAATAACGTGAGTTTGACTGTCAGTTACAGCTTACATCTGATCAGTTGATCCACGTCCTCCTTTAAAGTCAGCGCCTAAGCCCTTTGAGTTGTCACTCTTTAAAGACAGACAGCTGGGTTCAGGAGAGTCTGGTCTCTGCTGCTGGATCCTGAAACAACAACACAACTGATAAATGTGCATGTTGGAGAAAAACGGATGATTGATGATTGAACACAACTAATGTTTAACAGTGGGTTTTGTAAGGAATTCTCTGCAAAGTTATTTTAAGGGTTACAAATGTGAATGACTTCCTTTTCCTACATTTTGTAATAATGGGCCATTCACCAATATCTCTTTAAGTTCATTCATCTTCTATACAGCTCATCCTCACTAGGGTCAAGGGTGAGCTGGAGCCTTTCTCAGCTGACTTTGGGCAGGAGGCAGGGTTCACCCTGGACAGCTCACCAGTCTATCACAGGGCCAACATATACAGACACACATTCACACCTATGGGCAATTTAGAGTCAGCAGTTAACCTGCATGTCTTTGGTCTGTGGGAGGAAGCTGGAGAGAACCCACACATGCACGGGGAGAACATGCAAACTCTACGTCAGATTCATGAACGTGTTCTTAAATCAAGAATGCCAGAGAAGGTGAGTTGAGAAAGAAAGTTAAAGGGAAAGTATCATTTTTTAACTCATTGAGTGCCGCGCTTCTTTCCAAAGTTTTAGTCAAGTGTACCGGCAATTTAGACCATTTTTGACGATTTTTGTAGAGCCACAGTGTATTCTATATTATTGCCACCAACACATACTGTGGCTCATTTGAAAGGTGAAACTTTATGCTTCAAATGGCCACAAACCGTTTGTTTCTACGTGCCTCTGTTCCTGAGAAAAGTCAAGTCATGGCTGGGTTTCACCAAAATCCCTGCTTTTTTTCTAGAAAAGGAGATACAGCGTCCTTTATGAAAGGTGCTCTGTTTGTGTCTGTCGCTCTTCTGACACTCGCATTTCTGGATCAAAGGGCTCGTGTAAGATAAATATATACAACAAATGTTGTTCTATTCACAAAACCACCATCGGGGGCGGGCGGGGGGGGGGCGCCACTAAACAACAGTAACACAGACGCACCGTGCCGTGTCACAGCCTCTCGCCGCGGAACGTGATGGTCTCTCGGCCACAGCAGGTCAGGAACACCGGTCCCACCGGTGGTCGCGGTCCGTCTGTGGTACGGGTCGGTGATGCCGGTCTGCTTTGACCGAGGGATCATCACATTTTACCGCGGGAGGACCTTGGGGAGGACACGGTGTTGCTCCAGATGAAGACCGGGCGGGACTGTCGGCTGAGAGCTTCCTGTTTCGGCTCCGAGCTGCTGGAGCCTCACGGGTGAGAGAAGAGCAGCTGCTGCATCCACATGCAGAACTCCGTTTGCAGAAGCCGAGTTATGATGAAAACTTCCAGATCATGAGCTGTCATGAGTTTCTGATCGTCATCTATTTCAGTTCTGCTCGTCGTAGAGTCCCCAAATTTACACATAAGGTGTGTTAAAGTGTCTAGTTTAATAATTTTTTTAAAAAAAGCAAAAAACGAGAAATCTCGTTTTTGGCACTCAACGCATGGGAACGAAAAACGAGAAATTACGTGGTTGGCACTCAATGAGTTAAAAGTGGGGTAGTATGATCTACAAATGGCCCCTAAGTACTTTAATTGCAGTAGAAGACTCTCTGTGTATGGAACTGTGTATTTTTTTTTCAGGTAAAACCTCTTTTAGGCCGTGAAAATAGGCCGTTTCTTTGGGTCTGTTCACAACACTGTATATTGTAAATCTCTGGGCAGGGCTATGGGCTGGCGTTGCTAACGGGAGGAGTGCAGAGAGTCTTCTACTGCAATTAAAGTACTTAGGGGCTATTTGTAGATCATACAACCCCACTTTAAAAAAAAATGATACTATCCCTTTAAAATGCCCAAACAAAAATCGAAAGGGAGCGTCGGACTCCAAATGTAACGGAGGTCCACGGGTATGCCACAGTCACAAGGGACCAGTAAGGTGAAGTGACAGGTTGTGGCGGTTAGCGGTACCGGAAGTAAACTCACTCACCCATAAAAGACGTGCTAACCAATGTGTCAAGTGGTTGTCAACCTCTTGGCAAAGCGGTTAGTATTGTCGCCTCCGGTGCGGGATCAATCCTCGCTCAGGGCAAGTCCGAACCAAACAACATCGGTCACACAAACATAAAAAGAACTTTAGTGCTGAAGTGGAGCGACTGCTGCAGGAAGTGAACAAAAAGCAGCTGTTATATTTAGTAGCGTCAGCAGTGGATGCAACAGAAAGATGCATGGGATGCTGTCAGTCATTCACTGAACGTGTGTTATGTTACTGAGTTATAACTCAGTTTTTAATGAGAATCATTGAAATGTGACTCCACAGGAAGAGCGTTCAACAGAAACTCAACAACTTTGAAATGTAGTTTTGTCTCTTACATCTGATCAGCTGATCCATGTCCTCCTTTAAAGTCAGCACCTAAGCCCTTTGACATGTTGCTCTTTAAAGACAGACAGCTGCGTTCAGGAGAGTCTGGTCTCTGCTGCTGGATCCTGAAACAACAACACAACTGATGTGAAATAGTTTTAGGTTTTCAAAAAAAAAAAAAAACGTATTTCCTTATTCCTGTAGATAAAAGCTGTAAGTGATGACATTGAAGGATTTTCTTACACCAGAATATGTTAATATGTGTGTTTTGTTCTGTAGATGACTTCAAGTTTCTATCTTTACGTGAGTTTTGCTCGTTCTCTCTCTCAGTATTTATGGACGTTTGTTGGTCTGCTCCTGTAAAAAACAGCTGCTGAGATTCTGCTTCAGCTCCTGTAACTGATTTGATCCTCTGTCTTTGCTCTCAGTGTCCGACGTCACTCTGAACTCACTAGAAATCACTAAAGGGCCCCTCGTCCTGTTGCACACCTCAAAGCTGCCACCAGGAGACGACTTGATGCAGCCAACATCACCATGTTCCTTCTACCAGGTGGAAACAAGACCATGAACATTTAAAGGGACAACAAGGAGTTTCTCCATCAGCAGAACGAAAAATTCAGCGACAATAAAAAAGTCTCATATTAATGTGGATGAATCTACGCTACCCACACTTGTTAATGGGTCCATTTTCGATAAATATATTGTTTTGTCTCTATCGTTATGTGGTTATTTTAATTAATGTTGGAAATGCTGGGCGAGCCGACCAGCGTTTCCTACTTTCGGTTTCGCGGACGCTGCCCAACGGGTCATGAGAATAACGCCGTCGAATCACCGCTTATGGTGGGAATTACGACGGTATCTGATTGTCTTCGAACCTCTGACTTTAATTCTTGATGAATGAAAACATGAGTCTGTCTTGCACCGGTCAAAGAATTTCACCGTGCGCGTAGGCTTGGGCGATAGGACGAATGTATCGCCAATCGACCACCAGCTGAGTCCGTCACGGTTGATTTAATTTTTGCCGATTGTCTGGGAGATTTTTTTTTGCATTTTGTTTCGCCAAATTGATGGTCTGCCTCCACAGAATTCAACTCTAATTTACATGGAGCACAATTCAAAGTGTGTGTAAATTGGATCTGGCAGCTATATGTGGCAAGGTGAAGAGGGCCCGGGCGGGGATTGAACCCACACCTCCCGGGTAAGAGTCATGCACGCTTGCCAGTCACCCAAAGGGACATCCCCTTGGCCAAGTAGCCAGGGCACATGATCAATTGGAGGCATAGTGACAGGACCACTACTGTCACATATAGTTATGTAATATGTATGTTATTCACACTGATTTCCGACGAGTCTCTCACAAAATTAGGCAGTGATGGCAGAGATGAAAGCAACGTCAGTTCATAAATCATATTTGAGAACTAGATAAAAACTTAAGTGCAGTTACACACTGATGGTTTTAATAGGCCAGGTAGCCTATGTTATCCCGTTCTCCCACCTGTTTGCTCAGGCTGTGAGCGGAGACGTCCGGCAGGGCACGCAACATTTCTCGCCCATTACACGTCCTACCTTCTGCTGAATTATTTTTAGAAGAGCGTGACGGCTGTAATGTTTTATGATATTCAGTGTGCCCTTATTTTCTCCGGACAGAGTTGCAGTGATTGTATCCACTTTATGATACGTTATGAAAACACACGTGTCTATCACAACAATGGGTTTTCCAGGATAGATCAAATCCGTTAGATTATCATGCTGATTATCCATACGAGAGGTAACGTTAGGCTGCCGGTTCTCATGGCCCGGACTTCTGCCAATATATTTTTTTTGAGGGTGTGTGTGTGCCAAGCGGACCCGTCTTATAGAGACACGCATCTATATGGGACATACATACCTACCACGTGTCATAACTGCCGAATATATCGTCAACCGCCGATTTAAAGGATGATGGTGGCTGATTGGAAATGTTTAACCTATCGCCCAAGCCTACGTGTGCGCAGAGGCTCATGGGAAATGTAGTGTGAAAACACTTCACTTTCCAAAACTCCTTGTTGTCCCTTTAATGCAAATGAAATGATGATTTTAACCCAGTGGTTACCTCTTGTTTGAAGTAGATGGTGCTGACATATTTCCTGTTGCTGCTGGGCTGCACTGTGAGCATCACTGAATATTAACATGTGGATGTTCAGACAGAGACTCTTTACTGCAGCTGGACAACGTTCTGCACCTACTGGAACTCACTCCCACTACACATACACACTCTGGACTCCATCGACACCTTCAAATCCCACCTCAAAACACATCTTTTTAAGTTGTCCTACTCCCTATAATACTCTGTCCTCCAACCGTTTCATCCACGTTATCTATTTATCTAGCCACATTGTATTTTCTCTGTATATGTATTTAGATTATGTGCTATTGTATTTCATATCTATTTTGTTTTTTGTTTTCTGTTTCTTACATGTAAGGTGACCGTGGGTGTTAGAAAGACATCAACAAATAAAATGTATTATTATTATTATTATTATTCTTCATGTGTGTCTGAGTTAAAACTCAGACTGGTGAATCATTGAAATTTGACTCCACAGGAATAATGTTCAACTGCTTTGAAATTTAGTTTTGTCTTACATCTGATCAGCTGATCCACGTCCTCCTTTAAAGTCAGCGCCTAAGCCCTTTGAGTGGTCGCTCTTTAAAGACAGACAGCTGGGTTCAGGAGAGTCTGCTCTCTGCTGCAGGATCCTGAAACAACAACACAACTGATAAATGTGCATGTTGGAGAAAAACTGATGAAAAATATCTTCAATCTTTTAATAAACTTTTAGAGAGAAAAGTTTTTCTGACTGTTTTAAACTCTGACCTTTGACCTGTGGTCTGGCTTTTGGTTTTAGAGGGAGGGGCTCCCTCCTCTCTGTCCTCACACTGATCCATGCTGCTGAGGTCACATCCACATCAGCTCACACACACTTTGTAGCTTCACCTGCAGAGGAAACACACATCATTCATCTGCACATCAGCTCACATGTCCATCATGTCTCCAGCTGCTCCTCCACTGATTGGCTCTTCTTCTCTGCTTCATATCAGTGTCAGTTGAATGCAGTCACACAGCAGTGAGGAAGAGGAAGCTGCCATCAGCTGCTGTACTTCTACTATCAGTCCACTAGATGGCGTCATGAAGCTGCAGTGAAGTGAAGAGCAGCCCAGCAACATGATCCATGGACCACTGTTTCCATCCACTGACACACACAAGGACTGAGATCCACTGAGATGATGTGACACAGTCTCTGTGTGGACAGCGTCCCTGTAGAAAACCACTGGATCAAACAAGCTACAGCTGATTATTACACACACAACAACTGGGCCTCGACTTATTTCACCTCACAGCTCCACTATCACAACATTCAGTCATTTCACTCACACTGGAAATTCAAAGAGAGAAAAACACTCTCCAGCTGCCACTGACACTTATTGTCTCTGTCCATCCATTCATCGTCTGCTCCATCAAATGTCACAAAATACAGACAAATGATGCGTTCAAGTCCCTCTCGGTCTGAGGCCACGTCTTCAAATGTCTCGTTCTGTCACAGCAACAGTCAAAGAGACAAAAATATTCAGTTTATAGTCAAATCTACCATCCATTCTACCCTGAAAAGTTTGAGCATCTCTTTTTGTGGTGTAAAAATGTAGAATAACTTAAAACAATTTAAAAGTAAGTACAAACAAACACTCTTGGTCACCTATAAAGAATTGGACAGCTAATTTTACACTTATTAGGGCCCGAGCCAGCGACTGCAAGTTGCAAGGCGAAAGCCCTATTGAAATTGCGCTGTTTATTATTATTATTAATCTTACGCAACTTCATGCCCCAAATTCGCCACTTTCCCATACTCGAAAATTCCCAAATTTTTGCATGTGGGAGCGGCCTTCTCCGAAATTCGATATTTTGGTGGTGCCGCACATGGGCGGCGCAAAATGGCCGAATAGCGCCCCCTACAAATTTTGTCAATGGCCTCGCCATTCGTCTTACTTTGTCGTAGACACACGAAATTTGGTACACATATTTATCATACCAAGACACACAAAAAACTCTCTTACAGTCATGGTGAAATCCCAACAGGAAGTCGGCCATTTTGATTTGAATTTCACTTATGGGTCGTTTTCGTCATTTCCACTACTTAAAGTAACATTGCGGTTTTTCGGCCTTAAAATAATGTTTCCAGACTCACTGCAATGGTAGAAAAATGGTTAATAGGATGAATGGTCCTGCCACCGCAGCCTGAGCCGGGTCGCGTCGGCTGAAACTGCACTATGTAACTTCCCTGCATGGGTACGAATCACATATTCTGTTTTTAGGGTGACTTTTTAACATCCATCTGGGGACTACAGATGAAAAATAGCCTCTTGGCTAATTCTGGCGCATTTACAGTAATGTTATTAATGTGCACTGTCCCTGTTTTCAAATAAACTTATAAACTAAAAAAACTAAACTAAAACCGCCCCCCCTCCTCCCCCCTCCCCTCTGCGTCGGAGAGAGACGTAGTGGGTAAAAGCGAAACTTACGGTTCCCCTCCGGTCGTCGTCGTCGTCGTCGCAGCCGCCGCCGCCCCCCTCACCCCCTCCCCCGACCACCCGCCACACAGTCTCCTTGCAAACATGTGGGAAATACTGTCGTTTATCAATGAGAATAAACGCTGGATGCGCTGGCTGATAAGCTTCGTTTTCGTTAAGTTTTGTTTTTCCCACCAGATGGTGGAAGCACTGAGCTGAAACTCCGCAATGTTGCTTTAAATTGGAACCAACTCGTCCTATCCTAGGGATTTCACTCGATCGTCTTCAAATTTGTTTTCCAGCATCGAAACCCCATGGTGATCTTATCTTGTGCTCTGCAGGTGTGTACTAGGTCATAGGGCGTGGCTGCTACACAGGCACGTGCACACATAGGGCCCAATGAGTGCTTGAGCCCCTGCCCTTTTTGCCTCGTATTAAAAAGTGCCCTTTTTATGTTTGTTTTTTTTTCCCCCAATAAATACATTCCTGTTGTGCATGGGGATGTAAACAACGGCGCTGTAAAAATGCCACGGTTATCTACCATACGCATTTCCTGTGTGTGTTGTCCGCTGCTGCTCCGCTCTGTCTCTCACTGAGGGGCGGGGCTGCCCCGTGGTGCGCGCTCCCTCACATGCACGTCCAGAGAGAGAGAGAGATACTAGCTGCTGCCTCATCGATAACTCCGTGTGTTGCACATAGATAAGAACCTTGTGAGTTATTGTGAGTTATTGCCACCAACACCACAAACACCACTCCCTTGTCAGTTCTGACAAGTCGCCTTCCACTTATTCAACCAGCTTATATGAGTCATATTTCAGAAAAGTGCCCATTTGTGTTTGTTTAGCTAACTGCTTGTTAAGAGTTAAGCCCCGCCCCCTCTCCTTTCTAACATCACCTGAATGTAGTGAACAACAGCAACAGGAGGAATCACTCACTCAGCTTGATTTCACTGACTATTTGAATTTGTTTCCAGATGTTGAGTTACCGGTAATTGTGACTTTGCTGTTGTAAATATTGCTGCTGTTCTGAAAAATGCACAGTAGCAGTCACAGTAGTCATTTCTTGGTTTTGTCACATATATAGATGTGTAGCCTGTAGGCTTCGCCTACTTCTATTTTGCACTTGCACTCACATGATTTTTTTCTGCAAGCCATGTTACCCCCAACAATATTGGCCTTAGCCTACCAGTTCAGTAGTCATGACTCTGTTTCAGGAAGTTGGGAAATTGGTCCAGCAGGTTGATTGCAGTCGGAAGGCGTGCAGGCTTTCTCTACCGACTAAATAGTAACTGTAATTTTATTTTATTTATTTATTTTGATATTAAAGCAGAAGTAAGTGATATATTTGTGTTAATATAAGTCTTAAATAGTTATATCTTCCGACAGCAATCACTTACATAGAGTGTTTGGACCGAAACACGGGTCTATCAGTCACTCTGCTCTGCTCTGAGCCGAGGAGAAAACATTTATCGTATCCTACAGTTTTTATCCAATGAGGAGAGAGAACGGCATGCAGGGCTGTGTGTGCAGCCAAGGGACGCCGTGAATGTGGCGACGTAGGGACGAGGACTGTTATGGTGCGTTCAAGGCAACTCGTAACTCCGACCTGTGAAGTCGTACCAGTTCGATCTGGTACGAGTTCACGGGTCGGAAGTTACGAGTGGCCGTTATAGTGACTTTCACAGGTAAAACAGGTCGGAAAAACACGAGTGGGTTGCCTGGAACGCTACAAAGTCGTAAGTCATGACTTGAAGCTGTAATTTACGGTTTCAAAAGCCTGCCTGGAACACAGCATTAGCCAAAACGACCGGATCGCTTACTTCTGCTTTAATCTTCTAAATTGTATGGAATTACAGATGTATGACATGAATCACAATGTAAGGGGGGGCTGAACTTGATAAGCTTTGCTTCCTTCAGCCCCTTCTCAAACTTGCACAGTATCATTATTGTTTTTGTTTCTTTTTTTCTTTTTTTTTCTTTTTTACATATAGGCCTAGCCTACTGTTTGTCTTTGCTGTGCTTGTTTGAGACAAATAAAGATCAAATCAAATCAAATCGAAAATCAAACAGGGAAAACAAGGAAATCCTCAGTTTTTAAGACTGAAAACTGAACATTTCTGCTTGAAAAATGTTGATCGAACAAATGCAACTCCAACAGATTATTAAAATTCCAATAATCAATAACCCAGAGTGTTGGTGGGAGTTTGCTGCAGCTGGAAAGTGACCAGTAGCTTCACCTGTCAGGTAGCCTACATGAGCTTCATTACAAGCAGAAAGTAGCACAACAATAAAGCAAAATACCAGAAGATATCTCACAACTGTACTGCAGTAAATGTAGGCTACTCATAGTTACTTAGAAGAATATGATGCTGAACATTGACGAAACACTGTCAAATCAACAATCAATAAAGCCTTAGGAAAATTGTGATAACAAGAGGTTTTCCAAAAGCAACATACAATTGATCAGTGATAGGCAGTACAGCGTCCTCTTATTCCAGCGCTTCTACCCACAACATCCACACAACATGGTGGACACGGTTCTGTCGGTCCAGACTTTACAGTTACAGCTCTGACTCAGCTACAGTAACATTATAATAACACAACAACAACACAACCACAAGTTGAGGGGCAGAGAACTCAGGTAACGACAGGTGTTAACGAGGAAAACATTCAGACTGTTCACCTTACCTTCACACGACGAAATACACTGCGACAACCGCTGGGTGAAAGAGGAAGGGAACAGGAAGTTGAGGAAGTGGGGCAGGGGGTGTCACTTCTTTAATCTGAGTAGAGAGACTGGTGTTTTTACTGCTGTAACTACTACTACTACTGAACCATAAAGAGTTAAAATATTCATGATAATTTGATAATATCGATCTTCAGTCCGCCGCTTGTCAGAAGAACATGTGTGTTTCCCCTGTGTGTGTTGTGGTGATGTCGTCAGGACCGTCAGCAGGGGGCGACACTGATCCACTGCAGCAGGGACAACACCCACAGGAGAAGAACTCCAGGGAAAACCCCATGGGAAAAACAGGAAGAAGAGAAGTTTTTTTTTTTTTTTCTCCTCACTTTTATTTGACAAAATCATGTACAAACAACATGGCATATATCAAAATTAACATTCCACAGGAGCAGGTGCATTGAGGAATGCAGAATACAGACTTAACTTGAGAAATAAATAAATGAAATATAAAAGAATAAAAAAATAAACAACTTTAGTTAGGGCTTTTGTTGCAGAGCATATTTTTCAATTAAACTGAAAAGTTTCATTGCATGTTTACTTTTCATTATGTTAAGGGCTTTGGTGAAAGATAGAAATTCGTTATGAAACACATAGAACCTAGGTTTCACTTTCATGTATTTACACTTGTGTATGTAAAATTTTCCGAGGATGAGTATATTGTTTACCAGAAAGTCCCATTCATTGTTGTCCATAACAACTCCATAGGTAATGTCTTTTTGAGAAAAGGGTTCAAGTTGGATCTTTGTGTACAGCCAGTCATGTATATCGGTCCTGAGTGCTTCAGAAAACATACATTGAAAAAATAAATGATCAGAGGTTTCAGTATCTTCACAAAATTCACAGTTGTTTGTTTCAAAACCAAATCTCTGTCGAAGAAGTTCACCAGATGGATACACACCATTTAAATTTTTAAAATGGATTTCTTTTGCTTTTGGATTTATAGGAAATTTCAAGTATTTAGTGCGTAAAGAGTAAATTATATCTTTGGGGAAGACTTGTTTAATGGAATTTCGAAAAGATAGTAAAGGGTGTGTGATGTCATCAAGCATCTTTCTAATTGTTTTATTAAGAATTTTAATACTTTCAAAATCACAGTTTCCTACTAGGAGATGTGGAAGATTAGGAGAGATGTGAGTTGAGTTCGAAACAATCCCATGAATTAATTTAAAAGTAGGCTCAGGGATGGCTCTCATTATGGAAGCAAAGGAGTTACGATCAACTGCTAGATCATATTTAAAACAAAAATGTTCATATGTTATCACACGCCCCTCTTCGTCAGTCAAATGAATTAAGGACCAAATACCTTTATCCATCCAGTCCTTTTTATACAACGATTTGTTTTTAACTGTAATGTATCTATTGTTCCATATTGGTGTGTTGTGCGGGGTAAAATTATGATTATACAAAAGTTTCCAATATAAAAGGACTTGCTGGTGTAACAGGGATAATTTGACAGGAAGTTTCTGAATATGGAAATCACATTTTAACAGAAAATCAATACCACCAAACTTCTTGAAAATTTCTCTGGGGATATGATACCAGAAGCTCTTATTGTTAAGGAAAGATTTTAACCAGTTAATTTTCAGTGTTCCATTGATGAAATCAAAATCGATAGCCTGTAGGCCCCCTTCTTTGTATTCTTTGGTCATTTCTGTTCTCTTAATATAGTGCATTTTTTTTCTCCAAATATAATCAAAATTAATTTGGTTGACCTTCTTTATGGCTCTGTTAGGAATGGCCAACGAGTACGCTGGATAGATACATCTCGATATACTTTCCAACTTAGTAAGAAAGACTCGCCCCAGTAAACTGATGTCTCTCAACAACCAGGAATTAAGTCTAGTTTGACATTCAGTTATTGTTCTCCACACATTCAAATTTTCTCTTTCGGTTGGGTTTTTAGATATGTATTCCTAAATATTTGACAACTGATCTTATAGGAATGTTGTATGCTTCTGTTAAATCACTTTGATGAATTGGCATCAACTCACATTTGTTCAAATTAAGTTTAAGCCCAGAGGCATTGGAAAACATATTAATTGCTTGTATTATCTTGGGGGTTTCAGTTAGGTGTTTCATAAAGATGGTCGTGTCGTCAGCCAGCTGGCTAATGACAACAGGTAGCCCCACAACATTTAAGGGAGCAATATCTGAATTTTTTATAAAAATAGAGAGCATTTCTGTGGCAATTATAAAGAGGAATGGAGAGATAGGGCAGCCTTGTTTGACCCTATATGAAATGTAATGAAATAAGCGGCTGATGCATCAGGCTAATTTTGAACTGCTTCCGTCTGGTAAACATTGAAAAAGCGCTCCGGGCGCAAACCACAAGACAGAGGGACAGTTTTATTCCAAGTGACGTTAAATGCTCCACAGGGAAACCCTGCACAATGTGAATGTGATTTACAATAGTAACATCTGTAGAATATTTGACATTACCTTTTACATATTTATTATACATTAGTTCTTTACCTACTTTTCTATATGTCTTAAATCGCTCTTTGTATATTACTTTTATCTTTTTAAATTATTAGGGAGAGATGCGCCTACATATTGTTGAGCTTTATTGCCCAATGTCAATAAAATAAATTAAATTGAATAAGTAATAATCAGTATTGATCAGTGCACTGCAAAAACTCTACATCTTACCAAGAATATTTGTCTTATTTCTAGTCAAAACAAATCTCATTCTACTTAAAATCAGACTCATCACATAAAAAGTAGCTTGTTTTTAGACACTTTTTTTTACTTCTTTCAAGCAGATATTCACATGAAATAAGTAGAAAATTCTGATAGTGGAGCAAGTTTTTCTTTCTTATTACAAGCACAAACAACTTGCTTTCACTGGCAGATTTTTCTACTTATTTCAAGTGAAAATTTGTTTTAAACAAGTGAAAATGATGGTGGTGAGTCTTATTTTAAGTGGAAAGAGATTAGTTATGAGACATTTTGACAAGAAATAAGACAAATATTTTTGAGTTTTTGCAGTGTGATAGGCATTAACAGCTTCTGCTCTATTTCCAGTGCTTCAACTGACAACATCCACACAACAAGGCGGTCCAGACTTTACAGTTACAGCTCTGACTCAGCTACAGTAACATTACAATAACACAACAACAACAACACAAGAAGTTGAAGGGCAGAGAACTTGGATAATAACAGTCAACAAGGAAAACATTTAAACTGTTCACCTTACCTTCATACGAGAAAATAAACTGCAAGACAAATGTTGAGTCAAACATGAATCCTGAAAAACAGGAAGAGGAGGGCGACCCTTGGTATAAACGTTTAGACAAGGAGTTCCACTCCTTTTCCTGTTGTTACAACACAGGGTCTCCTATAATGTCTTCCCTCTCATAGGACCAACAGGCCCAACTTTAATTGCTCTTCATCCCAGCTCCTCTGCCCTCTACCCAACAAGTTACTGATCAGTGATCACTAATACTTTGAAGAAAAATAATGAAATCTTGAAAATCACTTATAAAAATGCAATTTTGAAACAAGAGTATGTTTAATACGTTACTCGTTACTCTCGATGGCATCACCCAGACCTCAAGTACAACGGCGAGGAACCTTTAAGTCATTTTTGACCAGGACCTTTCCTTCAGCTCCCACATAAAACACGTGACTAGGACTGCCTTCTTCCATCTGCGCAGTATCAGATTAGGAATAGGCTATCCTCTCCCAGAGTGATGCTGAGAAACTGGTGCATGCATTTATCACTTCTAGGCTGGACTACTGGAACTCTCTCCTGTCAGGCTGTCCCAAAAACTCTCTAAAGAGTCTCCAGCTGGTCCAGAACGCCGCAGCAAGGGTTTTGACAGGAGTTAGAAAGAGAGAGCACATCTCGCCCACTTTAGCCTCTCTCCACTGGCTTCCTGTAGGATATAGAATAGACTTCATATCCTTCTGCTGATTTATAAGGCTCTTAATGATAAAGCTCCTTCCTATCTGAAAAAACTAATCATTCCTTACTGTCCTACCAGAGCACTCCGCTCCCAGAATGCAGGTCTGTTAGTGACTCTCTAAAAACAGACTGGGAGGTAGAGCCTTCAGTTACCGGGCTCCTTTACTGTGGAACCAGCTCTCTCCATGGGTCAAAGAGGCAGACACTCTAACTACATTTAAAGGACCATTCCAATTCCGGGCAAATTCAACTCGGTGTATTTTCCTAACATTTTAGGTCTAAAAGAAGGAATCTGAAGATTTTCAGTTTCATTGCTCCTGTTTTGTGGTAGGCTACTTGTGTCTGTCCCCGCATCGCCACGGCAGCAATGAATGGGAGCGGATGCAAGTTCCGCTGCTTAGCCACTCAACTACTCAAACATGTGCCGAGAAGTTTATTAACTTCAAGCAAGCCAACATGTTTGTGAAACTCGATCTAATTCAAAGTCAAAACAGGAACAATTAAACTGAAAATCTTCAGATTCCTTCTTTTAGACCTAAAATGTTAGGAAAATACACCCGAGTTGAATTTGCCCAGAATTGTCCTTTAAGTCTAGGCTTAAGACCTTCCTTTATGACAGGGCTTTTAGTTAGGGCTGGTTCAGGTAGCTCTGAAGCGTTTTATAGCTACGCTGCTATAGGCTTAGACTGCTGGGGGACACATCTGGTTACCCTGGTTACCTCTTCTCCCCTCTCTCCTCTCCTCTCCTCTCCTTACTCTCCTCTCCTTACTCTCCTCTCCTCTCCTCTCCTCTCCTCTCCTCTCCTCTCCTCTCCTCTCCTCTCCTCTCCTCTCCTCGCAGTACAATTTTGAGCTGTCATTATCATTGTCTGTTGTACTTTGTAGTTTGGCGCTGGTGTCTCGCACTCTTCCGCAGATCCACCGGAGCTCCATCTCTCTGCACCCCCCCCCCCCCCCCCCCCCCCCCCTGCTGTTAGACCGCCCTGCCCTCCCTTCCCATGAACCAGTCTGTCATCCAGTCCCCCCATTACTGTAAGCTGGCCAGCTCTCCCTGCCTTTCCTTCCACCGGAAGCTTCCTCCATCAGCTCTTGTTACTGTAACATTTCCATGTTTCTCACAATCTCTGATGTAAACGGTTTTCTTGTCTGTAACAGCATCTATTGCACGTCTGTCAGTCCTGGGTGAGGGATCCCTCCTCTGTACTGCAGTGAAGTTAGTTTGAAGTTGGATATTTGACAGACATTCGCTCACTCACTCGCTTCTCAATATATTAAAAATCCATATAAAATATAAGATGTGTTCAAATGCAATAAAAACAGGTGAGTCTCATAGAGGAGGCTTAGCCCTACCATCCTGTGTTGATTTTGAGCCAACAGGTCACATGACCTGAGAGTTATTGAGCTATAATGCTCATATTTACAGTATAAAATAAATCAAAAATCCATATAAAATATTACATTTGTTTAAATGCAATAAAAACAGGTGTGTCTCATAGAGGAGGCTTAGCTCTACCATCCTGTGTTGATTTTGAGCCAACAGGTCACATGACCTGGGAGTTATTGAGCTCTAATGCTCATATTTACTGTATAAAATATATTAAAAATTCATATAAAATAGTAAATGTTTTTAAATGCAATAAAAACAGGTGTGTCTCATAGAGGAGGCTTAGCTCTACCATCCTGTGTTGATTTTGAGTCAACAGGTCACATGACCTGGGAGTTATTGAGCTCTAATGCTCATATTTACTGTATAAAATATATTAAAAATTCATATAAAATAGTAAATGTTTTTAAATGCAATAAAAACAGGTGTGTCTCATAGAGGAGGCTTAGCTCTACCATCCTGTGTTGATTTTGAGTCAACAGGTCACATGACCTGAGAGTTATTGAGCTATAATGCTCATATTTACTGTATACAATAAATCAAAAATCCATATAAAATATTAAATGTGTTTAAATACAATAAAAACAGGTGTGTCTCATAGAGGAGGCTTAGCTCTACCATCCTGTGTTGATTTTGAGCCAACGGGTCACATGACCTGGGAGTTATTGAGCTTTAATGCTCATATTTACTGTATAAAATATATTAAAAATCCATATAAAATATAAGATGTGTTCAAATGCAATAAAAACAGGTGTGTCTCATAGAGGAGGCTTAGCCCTACCATCCTGTGTTGATTTTGAGCCAACAGGTCACATGACCTGAGAGTTATTGAGCTATAATGCTCATATTTACAGTATAAAATAAATCAAAAATCCATATAAAATATTACATTTGTTTAAATACAATAAAAACAAGTGTGTCTCATAGAGGAGGCTTAGCTCTACCATCCTGTGTTGATTTTGAGTCAACAGGTCACATGACCTGGGAGTTATTGAGCTCTAATGCTCATATTTACTGTATAAAATATATTAAAAATTCATATAAAATAGTAAATGTGTTTAAATGCAATAAAAACAGGTGTGTCTCATAGAGGAGGCTTAGCTCTACCATCCTGTGTTGATTTTGAGCCAACAGGTCACATGACCTGGGAGTTATTGAGCTATAATGCTCATATTTACAGTATAAAATACATTAAAAATTCATATAAAATAGTAAATGTGTTTAAATGCAATAAAAACAGGTGTGTCTCATAGAGGAGGCTTAGCTCTACCATCCTGTGTTGATTTTGAGCCAACAGGTCACATGACCTGGGAGTTATTGAGCTCTAATGCTCATATTTACTGTATACAATAAATCAAAAATCCATATAAAATATTACATTTGTTTAAATGCAATAAAAAACAGATGTGTGTCATAGAGGAGGCTTAGCCCTACCATCCTGTGTTGATTTTGAGCCAACAGGTCACATGACCTAGGAGTTATTGATCTATAATGCTCATATTTACAGTATAAACCTACATTAAAAATTCATATAAAATATTAAATGTGTTTAAATACAATAAAAACAGGTGTGTCTCATAGAGGAGGCTTAGCTCTACCATCCTGTGTTGATTTTGAGCCAACAGGTCACATAACCTGGGAGTTATTGAGCTATAATGCTCATATTTACTGTATAAAATATATTAAAAATTCATATAAAATAGTAACTGTGTTTAAATGCAATAAAAACAGGTGCCATTCTGTGTTGATTTTGAGCCAACAGGTCACATTAATTTTTTATATATTTTATACAGTAAATATGGGTGTTAGACCTCAATAACTCCCAGGTCATGTGACCTGTTGGCTCAAAATCAACACAGGGGGCCCTAGTTTGCTGGCGCAGCGCAGGTGGCGCAAGGTAGCGCAGCCAGTCTAATGCAAGTTTCGACCAGCGCAGCCTAGCGCAAAGTCAGATTGGAAGATTGGCAGATCGCGCTGCGCTGAGATAGGCGTGGCCGCGCAGCAGGGGGAGGCGTCACAGATTCTGCTTGGTGCTGTGGAAGTTTCGTCCGAAAATGTCCCGCCGAAGTTGCGCTGAAAGCTCGCCACCTCCAACCAGGTCTAGTCTCAGCGCAGGGCGAAGCGCAGCAGGTGCAGTGGAAGTTTGGCTGACTGACCTGCAGTGCACACACGTCACCAAGACCTCACAGGCAGATCTCCACAGTTCCAGACACATTTCAATGCAATAAATATCCACAATAACCACTATTTAATGCAACTAACGGAATCAACACGTGAATTTATATCTATATAGATTGTCCCGTCACATCTGACGTCAGATCAAAGCAGAGATCAAAGGCTGTCGGTGCGTAAAGGAAACTCCACCTGAATTAACACAGCAGGGACGAACTGGCACTGAAAAGCAGCTGTGGATGTCCCAAAAGCAGGACTGAGGGTGGATGACTGCATGTCGCTGCCGTGTTGAGATACCACTCTGCCCTTGTGATGATCGCTGTATTTATTTATTTACTTATTAATTCATAAGCACGTGCGACCGCATCACGCAGCCGTAATGAAAAACAAAACACAAATCATCATCTCTCTTAGTCCACCACCACTGCCTCGGTATCAGATAGTCAGTATATAGCCTACTACAGTATATTCAGCATCTCTATCACAGAGAAAAAAAGAGAAAAAAAGAGACGGACAGAGAGAGAGAGAGAGAGAGGAGGACAGAGAGAGAGAGAGAGGGAGAGAGAGAGAGAGAGAGAGAGAGAGAGAGCGCGTCCTTGCTGATTTCATCCACATGGTGTGTGTTTATGTTGTGATTAGTGTAGCCTACACCTCTGATCTTATACACAGGGTTTGAATAAATGTGAGTTTCTTTATTAGTTTATTAGTTGTTGTTTCTTAGATTGCGTAGGGGTTCTCAGTGTATCAGATCAATCCTGGTTAAGTATATTAGTAAACTCATTATTGGTCACTCTGAGCTCGGACCTCCGGGGAAACAGCTGTTTCCTCCGGGGAGAGGTTCGGCCTCTGGCGTCGCTGTTTCCTCCGTCCATGTCCAAGTATAAAATGACAAACTTGCAGCGCGCATCACCCGCCGCGCAGTTAAAGGTGAGGAGAGGAGCTCCTTTGATTGGTGAAGATCTGACTCGGCTGTGTCAAACCCACTCCACGCCTTTCTCTCCTCCTCCCGCCCTGTCTCCTCCCTCTTCACCGTTTGCGCCGGTGGGAGGGACGAGGGGAGGGGCTGCGCCGGTCTAAGTCTGACTGCGCGGCCCACCAATCTTGCGAAATGGACCTGGGCCACGCCCCGTTGGCGTGGCGAAGCTGCGCTGATCACAGACTTCACCTGGTCGACGAAACTAGGGCCCAGGATGGTAGAGCTAAGCCTCCTCTATGAGACACACCTGTTTTTATTGCATTTAAACGAAGGTAATATTTTAAATGGATTTTTGATTTATTTTATACCGTAAATATGAGCATTATAGCTCAATAACTCCTAGGTCATGTGACCTGTTGGCTCAAAATCAACACAGGATGGTAGAGCTAAGCCTCCTCTATGAGACACACTTGTTTTTATTGTATTTAAACACATTTAATATTTTATATTAATTTTTAATGTATTTTATACTGTAAATATGAGCATTAGAGCTCAATAACTCCTAGGTCATGTGACCTGTTGGCTCAAAATCAACACAGGATGGTAGAGCTAAGCCTCCTCTATGACACATACCTGTTTTTATTGCATTTAAACACATTTACTATTTTATATGAATATTTTATATATTTTATACAGTAAATATGAGCATTATAGCTCAATAACTCCCAGGTCATGTGACCTGTTGGCTCAAAATCAACACAGGATGGTAGAGCTAAGCCTCCTCTATGAGACACACCTGTTTTTATTGCATTTAAACGAAGGTAATATTTTAAATGGATTTTTGATTTATTTTATACCGTAAATATGAGCATTATAGCTCAATAACTCCCAGGTCATGTGACCTGTTCGCTCAAAATCAACACAGGATGGTAGGGCTAAGCCTCCTCTATGAGACACACCTGTTTTTATTGCATTTAAACAAATGTAATTTTTTATATGGATTTTTGATTTATTTTATACAGTAAATATGAGCATTATAGCTCAATAACTCTCAGGTCATGTGACCTGTTGGCTCAAAATCAACACAGGATCAATCAATCAATCAATCAGGCTTTATTTGTATAGCACTTTTCATGCCCATGGCAGCTCAAAGTGCTTTACATGTTAAAAACAAGCAATAAAGGGAACACATATTGGGAGACATAGGGAACACATGTTAGGGAGACATACATAGATTCGCAAACACATACACATTCACACAATCATTTTAGAACATTGGATTTTGTCGGGGAAACGCTATCTAATACTCACTCATTTGCAGTGGGCAAAACACTAGATAAAATGAAGTAAAATAAGTAAAATTGAGAAGAGGAGAAAGACACTAGGTAAAATGAAATAAGATAGATAGAATGAGAGGATAAGAGAGATACTAGATCAAATGAGGTAAAATAGATAAAAAGAGAAGACCAGAAGGACACTAGGTAAGAATAAGCAGGTGTAGTGGGATAAAATAGAGAAAAAAATGGGTGAATTAAGATAGAATAAAAAAGATAATAATAGTAAACAAATAAATAAGAAAATAAGATAAATTAAATGCATGTTTCAAAATAATAGAAATAGTACGAATCAGTTGAAAGCAAGGCTAAAAAGGTAGGTCTTCAGTTTGCTTTTAAAAATGTCCAGATTCTCTGCCCTCCTCAAGTCCTCAGGCAGATAAAATGAGGCCTCACCATATGTTTTGTTTGCAACTTTTGGAATAATTAAAAGGCCGCTGCCTGAAGACCTGAGAGTTCTAGAGGGTTCATATGTTAAAAGCAACTCAGATAGGTAACTGGGACCGAGACCATTAAGAGCTTTAAAAACCATTAAAAGGATCTTAAAATCAATCCTGAAGCAGACAGGTAGCCAGTGCAGAGACCTTAAAATCGGTGTACGTAATGTGTGCTCTCTGTCTGGTCCTCGTTAAGACTCGTGCAGCTGAGTTCTGCAGTAGCTGGAGTGGAGCGATGGTTTTCTTAGAGAGACCAGAGAGAAGAGCGTTGCAGTAGTCAATTCTACAAGTGATAAAAGCATGCATTAATGTCTCAGTGTTGGCTTGTGATAAAATTGGCCGCACTCTGGCAATATTCTTAAGATGATAAAAACCAGTCTTTGTTATGTTTTTAACATGAAGGTTAAAACTCAGTTTTGAATCTAAAATCACACCAAGGTTTTTAACGTGCTCAGATGTGTTAAAAGACAGGGCTTGGAGTTTAAAATTTAGTTTCTCTCTGTGTGCTTCAGGACCGATTACAAGTACTTCTGTTTTGTCCTGGTTGAGCTGCAAAAAGTTAGCTGCCATCCATAATTTGATATCTAAAATACATTTTAAAAGGGCATCTACTGGCCCAGTGTCATCAGGAGACACGGCTATGTAAAGTTGTGTATCGTCAGCATAACTGTGGAAGTTAATGCCATGTCTCCTGATGACATTCCCCAGTGGCAGCATGTACAAGTTAAAAAGAGTTGGAGCTAAAATAGAGCCTTGGGGGACACCACAGTTAAAATCGTAGTTCTCAGAAGAGCATTCGTCAATATTGATAAAACATTTTCTGCCAGTAAGATAGTCTTTGAACCAATTAAAAACAGTACCAGAGAGGCCAATGAGGGTGTGGAGTCTGTTGAGGAGAATTTCATGGTCGACTGTGTCGAATGCTGCACTCAGGTCCAGCAGGACCAGGACAGATAGTTTCTTTGTGTCCATGTTGCACCTCAGGTCATTGATAACTTTAGTTAATGCCGTCTCTGTACTGTGTTTGGCTCGGAAACCAGATTGATATTTCTCTAAAACATTGTGAGAGTTTAAGAAATCATTCAACTGATTAAAAACAAGCTTTTCTAAAATCTTTCTTAAAAATGGCAGATTTGAAATGGGTCTGTAGTTGCTGAGAACTGTAGGATCAAGGTTATTTCTCTTCAGGAGAGGTTTGACTATTGCAGTTTTTAGTGAGGTTGGAAAGACACCCGTCTGTAAAGAGCAGTTTATAATGGTGAGCAAATCATCAGTTAAATGATGATTTAACTGATGGATGGTAGGGCTAAGCCTCCTCTATGACACACACCTGTTTTTATTGTATTTAAACACATTTACTATTTTATATGAATTTTTAATATATTTTATACAGTAAATATGAGCATTAGAGCTCAATAACTCCCAGGTCATGTGACCTGTTGGCTCAAAATCAACACAGGATGGTAGAGCTAAGCCTCCTCTATGACACACACCTGTTTTTATTGCATTTAAACGAATATAATATTTTATATGAATTCTTTATGTATTTTATACAGTTAATATGAGCATTATAGCTCAATAACTCTCAGGTCATGTGACCTGTTGGCTCAAAATCAACACAGGATGGTAGGGCTAAGCCTCCTCTATGACACACACCTGTTTTTATTGCATTTAAACACATTTACTATTTTATATGAATTTTTTAAATATATTTCATACTGTAAATATGAGCATTAGAGCTCAATAACTCCCAGGTCATGTGACCTGTTGACTCAAAATCAACACAGGATGGTAGAGCTAAGCCTCCTCTATGAGACACACCTGTTTTTATTGCATTTTAACGAATGTAGTATTTTATATGGATTTTTGATTTATTTTATACTGTAAATATGAGCATTATAGCTCAATAACTCCTAGGTCATGTGACCTGTTGGCTCAAAATCAACACAGGATGGTAGAGCTAAGCCTCCTCTATGAGACACACCTGTTTTTATTGTATTTAAACACATTTACTATTTTATATGAATTTTTAATATATTTTATACAGTAAATATGAGCATTAGAGCTCAATAACTCCCAGGTCATGTGACCTGTTGGCTCAAAATCAACACAGGATGGTAGAGCTAAGCCTCCTCTATGACACACACCTGTTTTTATTGCATTTAAACAAATGTAATATTTTCTATGGATTTTTGATTTATTTTATACAGTAAATATGAGCATTATAGCTCAATAACTCCCAGGTCATGTGACCTGTTGACTCAAAATCAACACAGGATGGTAGAGCTAAGCCTCCTCTATGAGACACACCTGTTTTTATTGCATTTAAACGAATGTAATATTTTATATGAATTCTTTATGTATTGTATACAGTAAATATGAGCATTATAGCTCAATAACTCTCAGGTCATGTGACCTGTTGGCTCAAAATCAACACAGGATGGTAGAGCTAAGCCTCCTCTATGACACACACCTGTTTTTTATTGCATTTAAACAAATGTAATATTTTCTATGGATTTTTGATTTATTTTATACAGTAAATATGAGCATTATAGCTCAATAACTCCCAGGTCATGTGACCTGTTGACTCAAAATCAACACAGGATGGTAGAGCTAAGCCTCCTCTATGAGACACACCTGTTTTTATTGCATTTAAACACATTTACTATTTTATATGAATTTTTAATATATTTTATACAGTAAATATGAGCATTATAGCTCAATAACTCCCAGGTCATGTGACCTGTTGGCTCAAAATCAACACAGGATGGTAGAGCTAAGCCTCCTCTATGAGACACACCTGTTTTTATTGTATTTAAACACATTTAATATTTTATATGAATCTTTAATGTATTTTATACTGTAAATATGAGCATTATAGCTCAATAACTCCTAGGTCATGTGACCTGTTGGCTCAAAATCAACACAGGATGGTAGAGCTAAGCCTCCTCTATGAGACACACCTGTTTTTATTGCATTTAAACAAATGTAATATTTTATATGGATTTTTGATTTATTTTATACTGTAAATATGAGCATTATAGCTCAATAACTCTCAGGTCATGTGACCTGTTGGCTCAAAATCAACACAGGATGGTAATAATAATAATAATAATAATAAATTTTATTTATAAGCGCTTTTCCAAAAGCTCAAAGACACTTTACATACAATAAATGCAGTTAAGAACACAAGACATTCAATTAAAAGCAGCAGAGACAGTATAAAACATAGAGAACAATATAAAACACACACAGGAATTATGTATTAAAAGCTGATTTAAAAAGGTGTGTTTTTAACATTGTCTTGAAAGTTGGGAGGTGAGTGCAGGTGCGGATGGGTTTGGGGAGTGAGTTCCAGAGGGAGGGGGCAGTGATGGAGATGGCTCTGTCCCCCCAGGTTCGGTGCTTGGTCCGTGTGGGTAGTGACAGGATGTTTCCTTCGGATGAGCGGAGGTCGCGGGAGGGGGTGTGGTGATGGAGCAGGTCTGTGAGGTAGGGGGGGGACAGGTTATTAAGTGCTTTGTGTGTGAGGAGGATGATTTTGAACTGTATGCGGTGAGTGATGGGCAGCCAGTGCAGGTCACGGAGGACGGGGGTGATGTGATCTCTGGAGCGGGTGTGGGTGAGCAGGCGTGCGGCTGAGTTCTGGATGTATTGTAGTTTATTGAGGAGTTTGGATGGTGAACCATAGAGGATGCTGTTGCAATAGTCCAGTCTGGATGTGATGAATGCATGGATGAGGGTTTCTGCAGCAGAGAAGGTGAGTGAGGGGCGGAGACGGGCGATGTTCTTGAGGTGGAAGAAGGCGGTCCTGGTGATGTGATTGATGTGGAGGTCAAACCTTAGCTTACTGTCGAAGATGATTCCTAGGTTGCGGGTGTAGTCCAGTAATTTTAGGCCAAAAAAGGGGTCAACGTTAAACAAATTGCAACAGAAGCAAACTCAACTGATTTTGTATCCTCAACATGTCCTGACTGAGGGAAAAAAAGCCCCGAAGAATCCCATTAGGGGAAAGTTTCGAAAAACACCCAAACATATCCGATTTATACGCATATAAAAAAAAAATTTCACGTGTATAGGGTAAAATTTTTAACCTTTAGATATCTCCATGAAAATTACTGAGTTGATTACTTACATTAAGACAAACAAAAAATGTATTACAAGTTTTTTTGAAATTCTTTGTTAACATGAGCAAATTTGCAAAAATGTGCATAAATTTGCATAAATTGAACCGTTTTGACGGCACATGTGAAGTTGCTGTGGTTGTACCGGCATGAAAATTGGAATGAGTTGACTCCATCGGTCAACCGACAAGTTGACCACTTTAAATTTCAAGATGACTGCAATTTTTCAAGACAGCCACATCCTTAGTAGAGCAGGTATGACATGAGCCAACAGTGCATAATCCAGTTACGTATGGCTAATTTGCAGACATACAACACCTGATCTAAACATTGGGTAGAGCAGGTGAAAATGTCTTGTTCAATCTTGTTAACATATAATATGTTAACAAGATTGAACAAGACATTTTTAAAGGTGTACAGAAAAGAAAATTGAATTTGAGGATGTAGGTCAAACTTTGTGCAAAATTCTATTTTTGAGTAAATCCGGGATGAAAGTGTGTTTTTTTTTTTTCGCATTGGATAATGCAGGCGCACGGATTATACGTCAGCCTGTACACGATTCACCAGCCACTGCTATTGGATCCGTAATCCGTCATTCAAACGTCTGAGACACGCACACACACAAGGAGCTCGGCTCGCCCATAGACTGTAAAAAGAATGGACGTAGCGTCCGTGACGTCACCCATTGGTTTGGGGGAGTCTGTTTTGTGCCGCTACTACGGGGGTTTGAGCCGCGCCATGTTGGATTCTACTTGCCATATTTGGAGCGGTGCGGCCGTTGGCCGGCCGAGAGCCCGCCCACTGGCCTCGTAGCAGCGGTCGCCGGACCTGTCACTCAACGGTTCTGTGCCCTAATTGACCAGAACTTTAAACCTAATAATAGTAAAACAGTAGAGTTTAAAAAAAATTCACCCCCCTCAGAGTGTGTGCGGGGGTAGAAACTATCGGTTGAGACCAAAAAAATGAAATGTACCAGGCTGTAAATATGTTTTTTTAAGCTGTAAAATCGGCTATTTTAACATGGGGCTCGATTGGAGTTGCTCCCTTCTGGAGCCAGCCCCCAGCGACAGCCGGGGGGATTGCAGTTTTTTGAACGCGGAAGTGAGCTTCACTTCTCAGACCGACAACTACCCCCTTGGGCTCGCCCCAAGCTTTGAATATCCCGCCCGCTCGATAACGACCAATCAAATTTGTTTTCCTTACTCGGGTAAACTCGTGTTGCAGCTCGTGACAACTCGGCGCGACACACAGGACAAACGGCCATTTCTGTACACCTTTAACTGTAATGGGTGATATTACAGTTAAAAAAAACTTAAGGAATGGAACCAATTTAGGCCCCTGAGCATTAATAGAGATGGAGCATGTCATACCTGCTCTACTAAGGATGTGGCTGTCTTGAAAAATTGCAGTCATCTTGAAATTTAAAATGGTCAACTTGTTGGTTGACTGATGGAGTCAACTCATTCCAATTTTCATGCCGGTACCACCACAGCAACTTCATATATAGCCTACATGTGCCATCAAAACGGTGGAATTTATGCAAATGTATGCAGATTTATGCAAATTTGCTCATGTTAACAAAGAATTTCAAAAAACTTGTAATACATTTTTTGTTTGTCTTAATGTAAATAATCAACTCAGTAATTTTCATGGAGATATCTAAAGGTTAAAAATTTTACCCTATTCACGTGAAAATTTTTTTTTATATGCGTATAAATGGGATATGTTTGGGTGTTTTTTGAAACTTTCCCCTAATGGGATTCTTCGGGGCTTTTTTTCCCTCACTCAGGACATGCTGCGGATACAAAATCAGTTGAGTTTGCTTCTGTTGCAATTTGTTTAACCTTTTCTCATAAAATGACTGGACTAGTGTGGGATGAGGGAGACAAAGTGCAGTTATCAAAGGTGAGGGAGAAGTTGTGGCTGGCTTTAGTGCGGGATGTGGGGTCAATGATGATTATGTCCGATTTGTCACTGTTCAGTTGAAGATAGTTTGTTTGCATCCAAGATTTAATTTCTGTGAGACAGTTGCTGAGGGTGGAGTGGGTGTTGTTGGTGATGGCTTTGGTGGAGATGTACAGTTGGATATCGTCGGCGTAACAGTGAAAATGGAGTCCATGTTGACGGATGATCTGGCCAAGGGGGAGGATGTAGAGGATGAAGAGGAGGGGACCAAGCACCGACCCCTGGGGGACACCTTGTGACAGAGGAGCGGTGGTGGGGGTGCAGTTGTTGATGCTGATGAACTGTTGTCGGTTGGTGAGGTAGGAGTGAAACCAGGAGAGTGCTGTGCCAGTGATGTGGAGAGAGGATTCCAGACGGGAGAGCAGGATGGAGTGGTTGATGGTGTCGAAGGCTGCTGTGAGGTCGAGGAGGATGAGGATGGTGAGGTGTCCGGAGTCTGAGGAGAGGAGGAGGTCGTTGGTGACTTTCAGGAGGGCTGTCTCGGTGCTGTGCTTTGTACGGAAACCAGATTGGAATGATTCAAACAGGTTATTGTAGGTGAGGTGGGTTGTGAGTTGTGAGGCGACAGCACGTTCCAGGATTTTTGACAGGAAGGGGAGATTGGAGATGGGGCGGAAGTTATTTGGGTTGTCGGGGTCCAGACCGGGTTTTTTGATGATGGGAGTGATGGCAGCCAGTTTGAGGGTTTGGGGGACAGAACCAGAACTGAGGGAGGCGTTAATGAAGTCAATGATGAGTGGGGAGATGACAGGGAGGCAGTCCTTGATGAGTTTGGAGGGTATGGGGTCCAGGTTGCAAGTGGAGGTTTTTATTCCGGTCATGATGGTTGTGAGTTGTGCTGGTGATACTGGAGAGAAGTGGGTCAGGTACTGGATAGTGGTGGGTGGGGAGGCAGGGAAGGAGGCGGGCGGGGAGATGGGAGGGATCCTGGAGGTGTTGAGGTTACTGTAAATGGTGTTGATTTTTGTTTGGAAGAATGATAGGAATGATTGGCACTTTTCAGTAGTGAATGATGAGGAGGTGTTGTCGTGAGGTTTGAGAAGGGAGTTGATGGTGGAAAACAGAGCCTTGGGGTTGTTGGAGCCAGAGTGGATGAGGTGGGAGTAGTGGGTGGTCCGGGCAGCGTTGAGTGCTTCTTTGTACTGTTGTAGGTGGTCGGTGTAGGCGAGAAGGTGAACAGATAATCCAGTTTTATTGCAGAGTCTTTCAAGTTGTCTTTTCCGGGTCTTCATTTGGCGGAGTGTGGGGGTGAACCAGGGGGCAGAGTGAGTGAAAGAAACTGTTTTTGTTTTGGCGGGGGCAGGCTGATCCAAGCAGGAGGAGAGTGTGCAGTTGTAGTAGTTAACCAGGTCAGTGGGGTCATCAGATGGTGGGCGGGGTGAGGCAGACAGACAATGGGTGAGTGAGGTTGAGAGAGCAGAGGGAGAGATGGATTTAAGATTTCTGAAGGTTATGGTCCGGTTTTGTTTTGTGGTGGGGATGGGGATGTCTATGTCCATGGTGATAGCCAGGTGGTCAGAGATATGCAGGTTTGGTAGGGCTAAGCCTCCTCTATGAGACACACCTGTTTTTATTGCATTTGAACACATCTTATATTTTATATGGATTTTTAATATATTGAGAAGCGAGTGAGTGAGCGAATGTCTGTCAAATATCCAACTTCAAACTAACTTCACTGCAGTTCCTCTGTTGCTCACCCTGAGGTTTCTCCAATTTTTCCCTGTTAAAAGGGTTTTCCATGGAGTTTTCCTCAGTGGATGTAAGGGTCTAAGGGCAGAGGATGTTGTTGTGATGCCATGTAAAGCCCTTTGAGACAAACTGTTTGTAAAAACGGGCTATAGGCTACAAATAAAATTGCCTTGCCTTGATAGGTAACAGCTTCTGCTCTTATTCCAGCGCTTCTACCGACAACATCCACACAACATGGTGGACACGGTTCTGTCGGTCCACACTTTTCAGTTACAGCTCTGACTCAGCTACAGTAACATTATTATTATTATTATAATAACACAACAACAACACAACGACAAGTTGAAGGGCAGAGAACTCAGGTAACGACAGGTGTTAACGAGGAAAACATTCAGACTGTTCACCTTACCTTCACACGAGGAAATAAACTGTGACACAACCGCTGGGTCAAAGTGAAAGTAAACTTTAAACAGGAAGTGGAGGGGATGGGGGGTTAATCTGTAATCTGAGTAGAGACCTGTTCTTTTTACAGTCTATGGTAGAGACCAGTAGAGACTGGTGTTTTTACTGCTGCTTATTTCTACTACTGAACCATGTAGTTAAAAAAAAAATACATTCATGAAAAAATTTTGTACTGTGACTCACCTGTTGCTCTTTGGTCCATGAAATCCAAACTAAGAAGACATAAGAAACATCTTTGTCAAATTGTCAAATTATTTTCCTTTTGTAAGGTCCAACATTTTCAATCTCACAAAATGTGTGTTTGTAATTTGAAGATATTTCAATAAAGGGGGAAAAAAAACTCCCCCCCTTGGTCCTTCTGACTCCCATCTCTCAAACACTCAGAGCAGGTGAGGGAGGGGGGCGGGGAGGGCCAATCACATGGCGCTGTGTTGCGCTTTCAAAATAAAAGCAGGTGAGTTAAAGATTTGAAAAGCAAACACTTTTCTCCTCCGCAGTTTAATTTGTTTTGGGGGACAAATGCTACAGGGGATAAATTGGATTTACTAACCTGAAACACCGGAGTATCCCTTTAAATCCAGGACGGGACCATGCGGATGTTTACCACCGTCACTTCCGGTATGTTTTTGTCAAAGTAAAAGCAAAGCCCTTCTTTCTCAATATTAGAACGTCTCTGGTAAGAGCGTAAAAATGGTAATTTCCAACAACTACTACACCATATAAATACTGCTTATTGAAGATTGTGGTCACACGAATGATTTTATTGCAGAGAAAACACAATGACGTGTTTCACAGTCCACGACATTGTACAGTTAGGCTTTTATTTTGATAGCGCGGTGACAGGAAGCCCCTGTCTCTTCCTGTTCATTGCCGGGATGTGATTTTTGAGAGCGGGAAGGAAAAAAAACATGGAGGCAGGGGGAAAGTGAACCAAAACACCAAAACAGAGGAGTTATTTTTGAATAATGTAAGAAGCAACACGTGTAATAACTTTTTGTCCAGTCCGACCGGTGTGAAAACAAGACCGGGACACCTGACGTCACCGGCAGGTCAAAAATAACGGCCGTTTAACTGTTCGCTAACTTTAATGTGGCTAATGTTGTGTTTGCTTTACGTATTTCCTCCTTGTTTGTCTCGTTGAAGTCCTGTGTTTGTGTGAAGCGGTGGTGGAGCAGAACCAGGCCCTGAGGTGACTCCGTGTATCCGGGAACCATGGCCTCC
The DNA here is from genome assembly GCF_905171665.1 of Trachurus trachurus. Taxonomy (NCBI): domain Eukaryota; kingdom Metazoa; phylum Chordata; class Actinopteri; order Carangiformes; family Carangidae; genus Trachurus; species Trachurus trachurus. The sequence goes on from NC_139892.1 coordinate 5,008,998, forward strand.
TCCCGGGTGGACTACACCATCGGAGGGGTGAAGATCCAGTTCCCCTGTAAAGCCTACCCGTCCCAGCTGGCCATGATGAACTCTGTGAGTTTAATTAAACTGTCACCTAACTTACTGCTTTACCGTTACCTAACCTGGCTCTGTTGTCCTTTATAGAATATTAGATTTTACATACAAGCTGCTAGTAATGCGATGATTATACATCTACAAATCTAACAGAATTATAACTATAGCATTTATATGACACATTAATCAGTTTTTTTTGATTGAGGCCTTTATTTACTTTACTTTATTTGTTTATTTGGGTGGGACAGTGCACATCAATGAACATATAAAACATGTAAATGTGCCGGATTATAGCAGCAATGCTAATTTCCATCTGGAGTCCCAAAACATAAAAACAGTACAGTGACAGAAAAACAAGGACATAACAAAACAACTATAACTTTAACCTCTCCTACTTTAGATCATTAAAGGGATAGTTCATCATTTTGGCAAATTCCCCACTCTCCATAATCCTAGTAATCCTAATCATAGTTCATAGGTTCAATGATTTTAATTATCGGTGCATGTTGTTTTGAGATCGGCGGGGCAGAGACGTGAGCTGCTCAGTGAAACACAATGGAGGTGAACGGTACAGGTCCCCCTGTCCCTCATCAAACTCATCAAATACTGAACTGCACCTGCACTTTATAATTTAAACTGTCCATTGCATTTGTTGTGTTTTCACTGTCCTGTCCTGTCCTGTCCTGCACTTACAGTATTTATTTATGTGAAAAGAATTGAACACACCTGCACATTCACCACGTTAGGAAATAATCATGTTACATTATGAGACAGAGTTGTTTTAGAGGCTAATGCAGCCGGAACTACATTCCAGACACGGCTGCTGGGCGGAGGGATTTCAAAAGATAAAGTAGTCCAGAGTATTTGCTTCATGTGTTGTAATGTTACATCATTATACATGATTATTTCATGCCAAAATGTTGATCTATCCCTGTAACAATACAGAGCCATCAAATAGATTATTTGTTTCTGCAGGTTTGTTGAAAATGGCCGATATAATAGAACTTCAGACCTTAAAAATAATGTTTAAAGCAAAGAACAGATCATAAACAGAACATTTACAAAACTTGTTCAAACTGGAGGAAGGGGACAACAGACTGAAGCTTGATTTTAAACATACATTTGCAAGGCTAAGCTTAAAACAAATGTGTATTTCTGTTGTAGGGGTAAAATTATGGCATTCACAAAGCAAGGAATTGAAAAGTTGTACAAGTATGTCTCAGTTTAAGAAAATGTTTTAAAAAGAAAAGATGCGTCTACAAAAAAGAAGGAGGAGAAAGAGAAAAAGATAGATAGACGAGTGGTGTTTTGTTTGTTTTCTTGTCACTACTATGTTTCATCATCTTTAATATTTTGAAATAGAGTATAATATTGGTATTGAAGTAAGCCAATGTAATTGTAACAACAGAGAGGGGCAGGTACTATAAGTTTTCTTCATCCTGCTCCTTTTCATTCATGGTGACTATGTGTACATTATGTAATTTTGTGCAACCTTGTGAAGAATGTATACCATGAATGGAATAAATCAAAATGAAATGAACATACTCTATCACACCTGTGTGAGCTTTGGTAGCACTACTTCTGTACTGGACTCAAGATCAGAAAAACTTTATTGATCCCTAGAGGGAAATTGAATAGTCGTAGCAGCCACAACAAACAACAAAACATAAATAGGTTGAGAAAAACAGTCAGGGCTCCAGTCTGCCCCTAAATGGAGGCATTTTGCCGTTAATTTTTGAGACAGTGCAAGTAAATTTTTCATCTACTTGCACATGTGCAACCAGTATATTTGACTCCTTTTTTTTGAGTGAATGTGAAATGTGAAAGGGGGGACTCAAAGAATCTGTCTGTCATTGTGCGTGACAATCATGGATGAAAAGGAAATGTGAATATTTACTTAGCAAATTGATTTATGGTGTGCGCTCCTAACATTTTAACTTAAGGGGACACTGTGCTCCGAGTGAAAACAGTTAGTCTGGAGCACGGACAGTCAGAAAGAAGGAAAATATAGAAACATAAAAAGGGCACTAACATTTACATTTACAAAAGCCAGGTGTTCAAACTTTGATTTAATTTAAAAAGCTAAAATCGCAGACTTCTGATTTGTAGTCATAAAACAGATTTCTACCAGGTTTGTGCTCCTGTAGCTTTAGCTCAGCATCTTTTAAAGTGTTTCTTTTCTTGTGTGCAGATTGTTCGAGGGCTGAACTACGGGCAGCACTGTTTGCTGGAGAGTCCTACAGGAAGTGGGAAGAGCTTGGCCTTACTCTGCTCCGCTCTGGGCTGGCAGCAGGCTCAGCTGGGTGAGCCCGGTCTCCGCTTTCTTTACCAACATTTCCCTGTTTGAAGTTGCATTTTGATATTGTTACGACCAGGAACAGAGAGCTGCTTCAGGGTTGGTCTCTCCTTTGTCGGATGTTTTTCTGAGATGAAACTTGTGTTGATGCCGCTGGACACTTGCAACAAGGAGTTGTAGTAGCAGGAGAATATATGATAGTACGGTCAAGTTATGATGGAAACATTACTTTATGTCTGCTTTGTATATACACCAGATGTCGGCAACAACCCAAATAATGCACACGACATCCAAACATTTATGTCCATAAATTAATGTGTAATAAAGTGAAATGTATAAATATTGAACACATGATGAAAAGGAGGAGGAGCGAAAAGGTAAAGAATAGTGATGGCCAGATGAAGCCTCATGAAGCATTGAAGCTTTTCATCAAATTGGTTCACTCAAGCACAAAGCTTCTTGGGGCTTCATTTGCTCTACTACGCCATCTACTGGCCAAAAAAAAACATCACAATGATATTAGTGGTCTGTAGATAGACGTATATTTTGAACTTTGTACTGGTTTAAATAGGACATTTGTGTCCATAAAGAGTCATAAGGGAAAGTGGGAATGAGGGTGAGGACAATATGCTTGTGTGACTGATGTTGTTCAGGCCATAGACTGTCTATAAAAAAAAGAATTTAAAGTCTGCTCTGAGTGGGACTCGAACACGGATCTCCCGCACCGCGGGCAACGATGCTAACCGTTTCGCTAACCGCAACACGCTGTCTCCTATCCTTACTGGTACCTCGTGAGACGTGACTGTGACTATACCCGCGGATCTCCATTACACTTCTGTTAACGAGGGTTGTGGACAGTGAATGCGCTTGTTAGTTGAACTTGTGGAATAATTTTTATTCAGAATATAGATATAGATAATACTGTTGAAACACATGTTGCAATCGATGCAGAAATACCACAGGATGCAGGGGAACCTCCACTGCGTTTCACTGTGCCTCCTATTTCGAATAGCACACCAAATCGCGAACCGCTTCCTGAACCAGTAGGCGGAGCAACGGGCCGGCGAGGCTTCGGACGTCATCTCATACGTCATCGATACACGCTTCGATACGCGCTTCACAAAATACTTCCTGGATTACTCGACGCGCGCTTCGAAGCCTCGGCACGGCAAGACCCATCACTAGTAAAGAAGGAAAGACAAGAAAGCAGCTGGAGACTGTCAGTATTTAGAAAGTCATCAGAGCAAAGTAATATCAGCTGCTTCAGTCCAAACTGACGTCTATGAAAAGGTTTCTCGTCACACAAGAGGCGTCTCATGATGGGTGAAAGCAAAGAGCTTCTTCAGACCTTCAGAAACTGATGCAGCAGAACATCCTGATGCATCAGTTACAGACGTGTCTGAATGCACCGTTTTCAAGTCAAGTCAAGAGATCTTTATTGTCCCCGGAGAGCAATGTGTAGTGCAGCCAGCAGCATAAAACAACAATAAAAACAAAAGCACAACAGTGACACAACACTGACGTTTTATCCGTTAGTGAACTAAAAAGAACATTTCCATGAACTGGACACGACCAGGTCCTCACAAGATTTCTGACAGAGTCAAAAGAAAACAAAGAGGAGTCGTCCAAGAGCCAAAGATCAGATTCAGATTCAGATTCATAATTTATTGTCCCCGAGGGGAAATTCATTTTCACAACAACACTGCAACACTGCAATTAGCAGGTACAGTTATAAAAAAAACAATGAGTAACGTATTTAACCACCATGGCCTCTATGCTGCTCACCATGCAAGACTGTTGACACGTTTAATACTTATTTTCCCCGCTGTATAATAATAGTTCCACACAGTAAGAGAATAACATCCCCATGCCCTTTTCCTGCTCTGTTTCTACACTGATCTGATTCTAAGAACATAAAACAGTGGTGAAGCTGTACAAGTCTACTTTTTGTCCACACACAGAGAATTGAAAAAGAATAGGCTTTATGCACAGCTCCACAACTTCCTGAAATAAGCCAGCTCGTTTATTTCCTGTCTTACATTATTGGACCAACTGATTAATCCAGGAGTGTCTGACCTCACAACAATGGTCAGGCACACCTGGATTAATCAATTGGTCCAATAATGTAAGACAGGAAATAAACGAGCTGGCTTATTTCAGGAAGTAGTGGATCTGTGCATAAAGCCCATTGGGCAGATAAATCAAAGTTGATGATGGCATTTGTATCAGTAAGATCTCTGTCTCTGTGTTTCTTTATGTGACGACAGCTAAACTGCAAGAAGCCGGGAGCGTGGAGGACAAGAGCCAGTCAGATAAATACTCTGAAGACTGTAAGAAGCCATCCGTCCCTGTCGCCTGTCGGTGTGTGTGTCACAGTAAACACAGCAGGGCCTCGGCTACAGCCTCGGCCTTGGCTTCAGCAGCTGCGGGTGAACCAGCTGTTATTGACCTCACAGACTCGCCGCGTCAAGAGACGACACAGCAGCTTCCTCCTCCAGCACCTGAACAACGTGAGTAAACACATCCATCACAGATGTTTGTCCTCAGTCTGCTTGTGTTTGTGTCGCGGTTTAATACAAGATAGATACTGATGCAAACAGCCATACTGTGTTAATTTGCTATGGTTGGTTGATAGAGAAGTGTTAGAGACACTCATAGTCTGCCATGTACAGGTTGTGTATATTAAATGTAACTGTGTAACACTGTTGTCTCCTCCCGCTAAATACTTGTACGTATTTACAGGTTAGTTTATTAGTAAGATAATGTAAGATAATGTACCAGAGACAGGTTAGCAGGAGCTTTAAAAAAAATAAATAAAAAAAAACTCCGTATTGGCATTTTTAGTTAAACATCTGTCCTCACCACCCCAGGTTCCCAAATCGAAAAGAAAGTAATAAATTACACAATGCAATATCTAAAACATACAACAAAAAAATAAAATTAAGAGGAAATATTGTGATAAAATGAATAAAACAAGGTAAAAATAATGAATAGAGTAATAGTAATAAAAAAAACAGCAATGGTCAAAATTACCCGTGTTCACCTAATATGCAATATATACTCTTACTAGTCCCAGTTTGCGACATCAGTAATGTCGATGTTGTCGAATTAAGTCAGAAAAGGCATCCAAACCTTGTTAAATTTGTCTTTATTACCTCTCGGAGTGAATCTGATCTTCTCCAACGTAATATGAAACATAATGTCCCTGATCCACCTGGTATGGGATGGAGGTTTTGAGCTCTTCCACTTAAATAGTATTTGGCAGCGAGCAAGTAAGGTAGTAAAGACCACAGCATTGTTTAATGGTCAGTCATAGTCTACAGGTCTTACACCACATACAGCTATCAAAGGATGTGGATCATATTTTGCATTTTTTAAATATACATATATCTGTAGCATTGTGTTTTAATTAAATGAAACATCAACACTAACCAGCACCAAGCCACACTTACACACTCCATTTCTGTTACTGTAAATGATCCAAGTGTTTTTCTTTTTTATTTAGTGCCTCTGAAAGAGGAGTCTCAGCCCCGGAGACAGTCGATAGCTTCTCGTCTGTCGGAGAAGTTCCAGTCGTCCGTCAACAAGGACGACGACTTCCAGCCAGACAGGAAACGCATCCGCGGGGCCGAGCACAAGGTCATAGACGCCGAATTTACTGTGTATTGACTTCTGAGTGGTTGGTGATGGTTCCAATACAGACGTGTTGTGTTGAGTTGATGTGGAGTTTGCTTGTTTGTTGAAGTGAAGTTTATGTTTGTGTTAATGTTCAGGCTCAGGGTCGTAAACGTCAGCGTCTGGACAAGGGAGTGATTTTCATCGATGATGATGATGATGATGATGATGTGGAGCTGGAGAATGAGCCTCCAGGTCAACGTGCAGCCACGGAGACGAACGACACAGCAGCTGATTCATTCTCATCTTCATGCTGTGTGAGTACGTTACACAGGGAGATACCAAGTTACACACTGACACGCCTCTGATGTGATGTAGTTTTACTGAATATCACTTGAATACGGGCAGTTCAGAATACATTGTTCACCTGATGCCCAGCTCTTTTACATTGGAAAAGTTTTGAACCAAATTAAGAAACCTCACTTAAGAAATAATCATTATATTAACATCTTTATTTCAGATCAGGTGTATCTAGAATGTATTCATGATGTTACGTGCAAGTCCAATCCAATCCAACTTTACTTGTTGAGCACTTCAAAGCATTCACCACAGTGGACCACAGTGCTGCATAGAATAATAAATAAAATACATCAGATATAAAAGACATAAAAGCTCACATAAGGCAATACAATTACAAATAAAATACAAATAAAATAAATTAAAAGACATCAGCATGGGTAAAAATAATAGCTGTACAATAAAATAAGATAAAATCAAATCAAAAAAAGTTGAATGTCTTACTAGGGGTCAAAGGTCAAGGAGAAGAGGAGGGTTTTAAGAAGAAATTTAAAAACATGCAGTCATCATTAAGGTTAATAATTACCTCTGTGCTTTTCCTGTAAGGACTTGTCAAAATGCCCCTGCAGATACACAGATTGATAACAATTAACAACTAAATATCTACAACTTTGTCGATCACTATGGTTTTTATAATGACAGCAGTAGACTTACAGCCACCACACACTATAACCACTAGGTGGCAGTGTGCTCCACTGAATTGACCACATCTGAGGCTCAAGTTTATAACGTGTAGTTAATCTGTGTGTTTGCAAATGTGAGTTTGTTTGAACAGAAGACAAAGTGTTTAAATACAAACTGTATATTACACTATATCACATTAAGATAGTAGTTTAAATGTTTTCATAGCAATTTAATTTGATGTGGACTGTTGTGATATTGTTTTTTCATGTCTTTGTACATGAAATCAAATGATTAGCAAGTCATTCAAAAAGTGTTTTTTTTTTCAGGGCTAATTTCTCTCAATTTTATTTATATTTTACTCAGGATCATAAAAAAATAAAATAAAACTAATGCACCAGAGAGTTGGAGTGAATTTTTACAGGATCTGTAGTTATTGTTTCATTTCCTGTAGAGTCAAAGGCGCCAGTCCACAACCACCTCATTTATATTGTTGAGGTTATAGAAAATATCAAAAACTCATTTTAACGACACCACAAAGTAAAGCTTCCAACATGATGATTAAAAAAACTGGATCAATACCAAAACAAACAGGACTGTGCACAGTTTTAGGCAATAAATATGAAGCCTGGATACTTATTTATCATTAAAAAAATATGCATATTTCTCTTATCCAACTTGATACGAAGTGAGAAAGCTTATATCAGATTAGTATTTGCTCTGATCCCCACTTTGCCTCTAAACCAGTTCCCTGGAGAGAGTTGTTCATGATGCTGGCTGTTTGGGAGCAGTAAATTATGTCTAAACAAAGGAATTAGGTACCAATCAAACACCTCCCTTGTGGCATTTCATGATGAATAATAATCAAAGTTAAAACATATGCAGAGTATAAAACCTTCATGAAAGTCAGATTGTTTTAAGGGTTACTCTTTGATTGTTTGCAATTCATTGCTTCATCCAAAAAATGTTAGATATTAATGACATTTCAAATAATCATAGAGCTCAAGGCAGCTGCAACGTTTTTGCTTCAGTTTGGTTGGGCACTTAGTTTACTAATCATACATATAATAAGAAAATGTGGTAAATCCTCATATTTGAAAAGCTGGTGAAAGGTAAGCTTTATCATTTTTTATTTGAGAAGTTACTTAAAGTCTTATCAAGGTAGGTTGTAATAGGTGTTGGCTGCAGATCCACTGATCAATTCGTTGTAGACTCAGTGTAGGACTGTTGGTATCAGACCAGGTGGAGTTAAACCAGGACTAACTGCTAAGGAGAAGGGTCTAATGGTCTCACCGTGAGACCATTTGGACCAAATACTTGTTTGTTCTGAGGAAAATGAAGCGTACTTGTCTCAGATTTTGACCATTTGATTTCCAAGAACATCTACGATGCCACAACTTGAAAATATTTGATCTTGACGTTAAAAGCTATAGGATCTTGTATCAACCCGCTGGCTCAGTAAATAGCAACCAAAGCAGGTGCATCAAGTGACACAGTGTTCTTAAAGGTATCAGGATGCTGTTTCTGGTGAATTATCCATGTTCCTGGGTTCTCTGCCGGCCCCAAAGACCAACAGGTTACCCATAATCAGTAGACATGCTCAACAAATAAAGATGCCGTCGCAAAAGCTCAGAGGAATGGCTGAGCTCCCGCTGCCGCGTCTCAACCTGCCAGGTGTGTGGCTTGGATTTAGAGCTGTGGATGACGGGAGGTGGAAAAAGAGGAGGAGGGAAAGTGAAGTCGAAAAAGCGCATCCGTCTCTGGTTTCCCTGCAGCTACATGACCCGGGCTCTTTTGTCCTGGGAGTGCTGACTGACGGCCTGAATGGGGCCCTTTGAAGCAAGCTCCAGTTTTAATTAAGAGGGTTTGCCTCGCCCGGCCCGCTGATCTGTGAAAGCCACGGGGATAAATATTGAATGGGGTTCACCCGCTGGTTACTGCGCCCGAGGGATAAACAGGTGCTTTGGAGGGCAGATATTTGCCACGGTCCCTCCCCGCACAGTGCGGTCATATCGAGAGGAGGGGGGTGTTCGGTGTCATGTCTTCTGAGGTACTGGCTATTGAAGCCCACCCTTATTGGAACGAATTCCAAGCCCTTGAAAGCTGTGGAATGAGGAGCAAATTGGCATCCAGCGAGAGGCGCCAGTGATACCTAAGTGATCCGCTGCCTGCGGCCCCTCAGTGCCCTCTGACTGGCCCCCCGGAGTGTGAGATTTCCATCTATCAGGTGTTGGCAGGGAGTAAAGCAACAGAAGCCTACCTGTGAATATTCTGAGGTGTTCGGTAACACCACTGACCTCTGTTCTGTCAACTCAAGAGGGCTTTAGCCACTGCGTACACTCACACCTGCCAGTGTAGGTATCATACCTGAGGGATCTAAGTAAACCTAAAGAAACCTAGTTTACTGATTCATCATTGAACCCAAAGGAACTTGTTAAACCTTCACTCAACAATGAACCTGCTCATGCCTTCCCTCACGTCGCCTGTTGTTTGACGGACAAAGTGTAGGCATTGTCTTTCCCGACGGCACCCAAGGAGCAGCACCAGTGAAACTGCTCGGCGCTGAAAGAACCAGTATGTTCTTGTTGCGAGAAGAGCTGGTGTCCCGTTTGCCCCTTTTGCCAGTTATCTGCATTCCTTTCCAGGGGGTGTCTGCTCTGGGCTGTGGGGCCAAGCTTGAAACCTTGTTGTCCTGGCATCTCGGGAGGCAGGCGCGTAAAAGGATACTCTTGTGTCAGCTGTTTCCTGCTGCAGCTTTTGACAAGGGCTTCTATTCATCAGCAAGCCCTTCTACTCTGCCCCAGCCCACCCCTCCTTCCCCCTCCTGCCAATGAATAAGTAATTATTGGCCATCTTGGGGCAGGATATTTGGACGGCTCTATTTAATGTGGCAGCAGCAGGTAAGGTGATCGGGCCCAGGGCCCAGGCTGTGAAGCGTAACTGTTCCAGAGGAGAAAGGTAACTCGAACTGGTGTTGGGGCCCTGCAGCACCTCTGTTTATTTTTCACATGAGCTCAGGGCTCGTTATCCCTCTTAACTCTGAGAGATGGCTCTCTAAGGGCCCTCTCTGGCCTGTACTCCATCACACATTGTAATATTTGATGGGCAAACATGCTTGGAAAATCTGAGCTGGCGGGAAACCTGAGCCTCTCGTCTGTCGTCAGAAGTGCTACCTTCTGATCCCCATTGTAAGTTGCGATGCGTGACAGCACATACCATTCATTCTTACCTGGAATCATTCAGGTAATTTGCAGAGAATTTAGGGATAAACATTTTTCGAAGCTTGTGAACAAGTTATTCATTAATTTGTTCAGTATTAACAAAATCCATGAACAAAGAGCCCAGACACATTTCACAACAGTCCAACAATAATAAAACTGTCGACAAGATGCAATTAGATCGGTGTTGATCTTTGGTCGGGATCCATTTGTTGGAGGTCACCAACCTGTTGTTTTTCCAACCAGTGGACAGTCTTCATCCGTCTCTTCTAGTGTCTAGTGTTAATATTCCAACTAATTTCAGAAAATGCAAAAAAGAACTAGGATAAGATATTCCTTCACTTGTCCCAGGATGGGGAAGTTTCCAGTAACAGAATTAAGAACATACATATTAAATACAAAGCAATAACAAAAAGCAGTGATTAATTATGTTTGATATCATTTATTCAGGGTCACAAAGTGAGAGTGAAAAGTTAAATCTCTAAACTAGTGACACCAGTGTTGAGCGCTAAACTGCTGCTTGTAGTAATCATGTAATACTTCCAGCTCTGGATATGAGAGGCCTGTGATTAGATGATGAATGTGAACCAGTGAACGGTCAAAGAGTGCTCCACTTAAAAGAGCTCAACACATAAGCAGGATCAGTTTCATAAATGGTGCCGGCTACACTTAACCTGTGAGCAGGAGGGAAAAAGGACTCCACCACGTCACTGGAACGGCTAATTATGAAGCAGCTACATTTTCCCAGCCGCCACAATGGTTGGCCTATCGACTTTCAGACGGAGAAAAGGTCACCTGCTGCACAGAGAGATCGGACCCCTGATGTGTGGACACTAATTCTTTATTCTTGTCTGTGTTTTTTAGAAGAGCAAAGAGAACGGTCTGTCAAAAAGCTGTGACAGTGGACGATTGTTGTGGTGCTTTGAATCATAATACACTGAGAGGCTGTGTGTGCCGTGTAGATGTCCTCAAGCTTTGTGGTTTTAGGGCACTACATAAATATAAGAATATGAAGCAGTTTACATGGATTAAAGCAGAAGTAAGTGATCCGGTCGTTTTCGCTAATGCTGCGTTCCAGGCAGGCTTTTGAAATCGTAAATTACAGCTTCAAGTCACAACTTACGACTTTGTAGCGTTTCAGGCAACCCACTCGTGTTTTTCCGACCTGTTTTACCGGTGAAAGTCACTATAACGGCCACTCGTAACTTCCAACCGGTGAACTCGTACCAGATCGAACTGGTACGACTTCACGGTCGGAAAAATACGAGTTTCCTTGAACGCACCATAACAGTCCTCGTCCCTACGCCGCCACATTCACGGAGTTCCTTGGCTGCACACACAGCCCTGCATGCCGTTCTCTCTCCTCATTGGATAAAAACTGTAGGATACGATAAATGTTTTCTCTTCGGCTCAGAGCAGAGCAGAGGGACTGAGAGACCCGTGTTTCAGTCCAAACACTCTATGTAAGTGATTGCTGTTGGACGATATAACTATTTAAGACTTATATTAACACAAATATATCACTTACTTCTGCTTTAATTGCTTTTTTATTGCCAACGGTTGAAGAGTTTGTGACGTAACTTTAAAAACTGAAGACCTCTGACTTCCTTGGTTCCCTCTAACCATGAACTGGTTTCTATGTGAAGAACTCTTAGCCCAGAAAGCCATACTGAGGTAAAGTGTGGATTTGAGAGTCACCACAGAACAACATCTACTCTTATTACAAAGAGCAGAAGTACTTGCAAAGTTTGGAACCATGTACAGTATATTGTCTTTTAATTAGAGGTCTTATCCTATTTTGGTTTTTGAACACTTTAGATTTTTCCTTTATAAACCACATAAAAATATGTTTAACATGCCCATGCTTCTTTTCTTTCCTTTTCTGCACAACTTCAACTATATGATCTGATAATTATGGATTCACTTTAACCTACTTTATTAACACACTGGGCCTAAAAATATTGCCCCCTCTATCCACGTCAGACGTCTCTGGTATTTTAATCAGCTGATTCATCAAATTTTTCAGGACCAAGTTGAATATTTTTTATCCTATCAAATTAAAACTTTCATTATTGTCTGTCCAGTCTCCAGAGCCCTGCTCCCGGTGCCCGTGTGCTTCAACCAAAGAGAAGGAGAGCGTGAAGGACAAGGACAAAGACAAAGATGTCAGAAAGAAGATGCCAAAGATCTTCTTTGGAACCCGCACACACAAACAGATCACTCAGATCGCCCACGAGCTCAAACGCACCGTTTACTCCCACGTGCCGATGACCATCCTGTCCAGCAGAGATCACACCTGCGTCAACCCGGAGGTGGCGCCGCACGCCAACCGCAATGAGCGCTGCAAAGACCTGCTGGAGGCCAAGGATGTGAGGATCAACACTGACAAACACACACACACACACACACACACACACACACAAAAGACCTTAGTATTCACAACTGAAATCTATAATTTTAGTGTTAAAGCCCCGACAAGGAACTTTTAACTAGATATGCAAAAGTCTCTTGTTTCTGCTGATGTCTCTGTGTGACCTATAACAGCAAATGAGGCCATCGCTGGGAAGATAAGCTGTTTCTAAATAGATGACGGCACATTTGACGAGGCTATAAATTAACATTGAGTTGTTGTTATGCTAGTGAGTAAAAACCGAACTCAATTTCATTGCTATATTTCCGTCAGGGCTGATATTGGGACAGGATCCGCAAAGAGAGGCTACCGATTTTGGCCACAGGGGTCACCAACATCAACACACAATCAAAGTTCTTTGTAGGGGCTTTAAATAGTCAAATCTGGTCCTTCTTAGAGAACAGCATGTCTTGTCTAATGCTTTTCCTGCAGCACGTAAGAAAAAAACAGGACACAGCTCATTTAATCAGACACAAACTTTGATTTACACCTTTTTGATACCCATTGATTTCTCTTTCTTACACATGTTAAAGCACATTTTTTACTGGTCAAAACCTGCTAAGACTTACTAACATCTGGCTTGGAAGGATAGATAGGTAGGTAGGTAGGTAGGTAGATAGATAGATAGATAGATAGATAGATAGATAGATAGATAGATAGATAGATAGATAGATAGATAGATAGATAGATAGATAGATAGATAGATAGATAGATAGATAGATAGATAGATAGATAGATAGATAGATAGATAGATAGATAGATAGATAGGGAAATCCCTTCAGGAAATATTGGTTCCAGTTGCAGCACCATATATTAAAAGAGAAAAGGGAAAGAAGAATCCAAACACAATTCCGACAAAACAGAAGAAATAGTGCCAAATATCAATATGGTCTAGTGAGAAAAGAACAAAACAATGGTGACATTGTGTGTGTTAACTCTGGTAGACCTGGTTTATTTCATAAAAGGATTTAAAAACTTCCTTATACTAAGACATGTAGGTATAAACAGGGTATAACTGGACCACACAGCCTCGTGTACAGTGAAATGACCTTTTGCTGCAGAGTTCTCCTCTTAAACTCAGACTGTTAGGTTCCTGCCACCAGACAAATTTCCTTCGGAGCTGTAGCCTGAGAGCAGCAATTATCCTGCTACAATATCCACACTTGGTGCAGCAGGCTCTTCCTATCACACTGAAATGTCAAGAACCATTGAGGGAGCCTTTTTTTTAGAAACATGAGACACTTGTAACTCCTCATACTGTCCTAACGTTGAGGCGCCTACTGTAATGAGGACAATTAAGCTGTCATTGGAGGTGTTGTCTAACTTTGTCATATGAAATAACTTGGCCCGGTCCTCACCCCCCCTCAGCGGAGTGGGGTGTCAGCGGCGCTCTGTGTCCTCGTCACCTCGGGCTCTTGTCTAGTCAGGGTCGGGTTGCCGTGCTTGTACAGACACAAAGTGATTCATACACAAAAACACACATTGATAAGCTAATGCAGCTTTCAGTCAAAACACCTGCCCCCCCGCCTTTGACTTTCTTAAAGGGATACGCCAACATTTTTTTTCATGTCTTGCCTCACTCCCGAGTCCATGACCAGCAGATAGACACCATCCTTTCCACTGTGCGTGCAGTAACAAGGGAGATAGAGCCGTATCGCCCGTAATTATCTTAGCTCAAACGCTGGAAGTGTATGGGTAGTGTTAGCCTGCCTCCTACCCGAGCTGAAACCAGCAGTCAGAAGCTGATTTCATTTTAGCTCTAAACTCTGTAAATATATCACTTTATCCACATTTCAAACATGTTTAGGTGAGAAAGTAGCCGTTTAGATCAGCAGTGTGTCGTTAATTTGTCTAAATACCAGCTGTTTACAATTTTGTTCGGACGAATTCGGCGCTACTCAAGCTAGCCGTTGTGACCAACGCACTTCCGGTTACTTTCACAAAATAAAACACCCGTTTCCCTTTACATACAGAAAACCATGACGATAGAATTTGTGCTTTTACTTTGAAATAGGAAGCTAACCTACCCTCGATGTAGCTAGCTTGAACCAAAATAAACCGTCTTTGCTTGAACCCTCCGTTTTGACCGATCTCGTCCCTTCACCGGCATTTGACCGCTCAAGATGCCTTACCGGAGAGTTTTGTCAGCTCTGAGACGAAGATCGGCCCGCCGGTTTCCGCAGTTTCTCTGATGACTTTAGGTGGAGGCAGGCTAACACTACCTATACACTTCCAGTGTTTGAGCTAAGCTAATTACGGGCGATACGTAGGGCTGGGCGATAAAACGATAACGATATATATCGCGATATAACTTTACTCAATAGCAATATGAAACGTGGTCGATAGAAAGTCGATAGGTTTCATTCATTCATGTTTTGAAACAGCCAATGAAAACGGGAGTTGCGCCGCGCTGAACCAATGGCTGAGCCAGCCAGGTTAGGTTGACATGGCACAGGAAGACTGTACACAGCACAACAACATGTGGTAATGTTTGGGCTGCTGCAGCCTGGCGTCAGCAGAGGGGCATCGCCAGTAAAAAAGAGAGAGAGAATGAGTGTTGCCTCGAAAGAAAAAATGGAGGAGAACTAGGACGAGTGACCGCGAAAAGACGTGGTACGTCATGTTTACATTAACCCAGATTGATGGAACTCTGATACAGTACTGTAAACAACACTAAACTTTAACCACGGAGACAGCAGGCAGTCGGAGCGGGTCGAGCTCCGACTGCCGTCACACATCAAAGGGAGTGTAGTCACGGCGTTGCTGCTGCTGCTGCTGTTAATGCTGCTGCTGCTGCTGCCGCCGCCGCTGCTGCTCCTCACACCAGAGCGACACTGTTCAGCTGTGCCGACCTAAACACTGGCCACTGGCGAAGCAAGCGCTAACCGCGGCGATTTCTCTTCCTTTTTCTTTTTCAGCCGGGTTTAGGCTGAGAATGATCGCTAATTAGACGGGCCACGTCAGGTCCGGGTTTTAATTTTCAGGTCCGTTTATAACTGTAGCAGCAGCAGAGAGATGGAGCAGCTCCTGGGGAGCCTGGCTCTAGTCTGACCTAACTCCTGTCTGATGTAATGTTAAAGAATGGCTGAACAGCAGAGTGATAATGTCTGTAAAAAGACCTGTATATACCTGTATATCAGCACTCATGTATGTCTCTTGTCCAATCAAATTATTTGGTTGAAACTAACTTTATATAATACCAGTTTTATTTATCTGAAACTGTTATTAGGCTACTCATTGCTTTTATATGTTAATAATTACATCTGAAATGTTCAATTTTTGATGAAAAATAAATATTTAAATCAGAAATAACCTTCTGATATCTTCAAATCTCACTCGTGAGTATGATAGAACATTTAGGCTTGACAAAAACAGTGACTTGAGTCCTATCGTGATATATATCGATATCGACTGATATGAAAAAGATTATCGTGATAGGATTTTTTCTCATATCGCCCAGCCCTAGCGATACGGCTCTATCTCCCTTGTTACTGCACGCACAGTGGAAAGGATGGTGTCTATCTGCTGGTCATGGACTCGGGAGTGAGGCAAGACACGAAAAAAAAAAAATGTTGGAGTATCCCTTTAAACATGGCTGCGATCTGTTACCCCCCCACCCCTCCCCTCCCCTCGACTCTTCTTTCAGCAAGCAGACAGGGCTCAGTGTCCGACTTTAGCATCGTCATCATGACTGTGAGAAGCAGACCATCTCCTCCAGAGGTGATTATTGTGTCTGGGTGGGGGGCGGTGGGGGGCCGTGGGGTTGTTAACAGTGTTTGTGTGACAGCAGCACCTGGAGCTGTTGGGTGGGACGTCCTCTGCTGACACACTAATTGGTGGCGAGTACATGAAGATGAAGCTTCTTTACATGTCTCCTTCATTCACTGTACCGGTGTCAGCGCATGTTAAACCTGTAACACCTGATCCCAGACCTGATCACACACAGGCAGCTACAACACTGTGTCAGAGGGTCCAACCACATGTTAACTAACTGTTAGACACTGAGGACTTGGGAAAACCAATTATATATGTTTTTAATTAAAGTTGAGTCAATAATTTCTTTCTATTATGCCACACCAAAATGTGCCACTGAAGTATGTTGTTATAATTAGGGATGTACGATAACCATCGGTACAGATAATTATGGGCACAATTAAGTTCGCTAAATGACTTTGACTTTTTGCTGATTACTAGAGTCAATTATAATCAGCCAACATTGCCTTGATTTTTCTCATTTTCAGTCCGTTTGCCCCCCGAGTTGATTTGAAACGATAACAAATGTTGATTTTTGAAGTGTCATAACTGTCAACTCTTTTTGTTGTGATCACAGTAGTTATGTCAGAGATATAAACGTTAAATTCATCTTTACTCACTACATCTTAGCCTTTCTTAACCTCAGGTGTGGATATTAACAGTGATGGGAATAATGGTGTTGAAATAAACAGCCTTTCTAATAAGATGCGCCGTTATCAGCGTTACTTGACTCAAGAAGTACCATCAGAAAATAATACACCCGTTTAGAGAGGAACTAAGTCTGGTTGCTTTTCCTCTGTGTCGCTAACCCTCCACCTGGCCACGTGCATTTGTTTACAACGAAGCCGACGAGAAATCAATCCATGGAACGGTGGATGATGTAACTGTCACAAACAAAATATTGCATATTGCGCGTCTGTTTCCTGCTTAGTTCCTCTTTAAGTGTACGTTACACATTACACACATTATTTTCAGCACATCAACTGGTCGGAAAAAAGCTGTTTATCACTCCACCTCTTCCACACGCCGCGTGATAGGGAGAGAAGGCTAAGTAATCTAACATATTTGAGCATTTTATAAAAAAAAAAAAAAGTAACACAAAAGTTACTTTTCCTGGTAATTAATTACTTTTATTATGTAGTAACTAATAACTAATTCCTTTTTAAAAGTAACGTGCCCAACACTGGTATCAGCGACCTGCTTCTTACGAGGAGCAGGTCGTTATCGTGCATCCATAGTTATTTTATTATTTTATTCAGTTAATCCTCATCAGTCACTGTGTTTTCACTGGTTTGATGTTCGCATGTAAATATTTTCTACATTTTACTCTCTGTAACCTCTCTGTTTAGTGTACAATTGAAATATTTTAGGAGCATCTCAGGCTTTGGAGAAAAGTTAGAAGCTCTATTTGATATTGACTGTAAGTTGTAACTGTAAGAGGAAAGTGATTAGAGTTGTAGTTTTGGTGATTTTTTCGCGCTATGGTGACAAGAAGGTGACGTGAGCACTTATAGGAGCTGCAGCAGTGGAAGAAGTCTTGGAAATGTTGATGATGTTCTTGGTTTTCTTTTTAATTTATGACTTTTCTGGAGCCGGTTGGAGGCACATCAGATTATATTGTTGTTTTTCTGATCGCTCCATGATGCATGTTGGTTTCTAACCTCGGACTTCCTGTGAAGTCTTTCAGGGTTTGAACTCTTATTTAAACAGATTTAAATTAGTTTTTCATTTATTTTAATCTTTGCTCTCCTGCTTTATAATGAGAGCTTACAAATAATCTTTGATTTCATGCATTTAATTCTTAAAATATAAATATCTATGATCTCAGGGCAGGTCCTGTCGCTTTTACCACGGCGTCCAGAGGATGCGGGACCACCAGAGCCTGCGGGCCAACGGACTGCGTGAAGCCTGGGACGTGGAGGACCTGGTCTCTCTGGGGAAACGTCTCCGCTCGTGCTCGTACTACGCCGCCCGTGAGCTGATGCAGAGCGCCTCCATCGTCTTCTGTCCGTACAACTACCTGCTGGACCCCATGATCAGAGAGAGCGTGAGGACGGCAGCTTGGTGCACAACAACGACGAGTCACAGTTCACATGATGGTGTGCTGGGATTCACTCCTCTTCCTCTCTCTGGTTGGTTCTCCTTCCCCAGATGGAGATCGACCTGTCGGGTCAGATCCTGGTGCTGGACGAAGCCCACAACATCGAGGACTGCGCCCGGGAGAGCGCCAGCTGCTCGGTGGACCACAACAGTCTGCTGTCGTCCAAGGACGAGCTGGACAGCATGGTCAAGAACCGAATCAGAGCCACTAAACACGAACCTCTCAGGAACTTCTGCTACAGCCTGATCAAGTCAGTCCCACAGTCTCTGCTCGATGACCTTCTCTCAGGAGTCAACCAGATGTTTACTGTGTTTGTGTCTTTGTGCAGCTGGATCCAGGAGAGCCAGAGTCTGCTGACGGAGAGAGGATACGAGACTTCAAGTAAAGTCTGGAGTGGGAAGGATATCCTGGTCGTCTTCCACGACCTGGGCATCACCGCCGCCTCCTTTCAACTCCTCAAGGTACCACACACCCCTCTGCTTGTGCTTTACGTAAAGACAAAACATTTTTTTTAAAAAGAGAAGCATAAAACAGAATAAAAACAAACACAAAAAACAGAGTTAAAAACAAGAGCAAATAAAAGTAAAATAAAAGAAAATAGATAAAGTTTTAAGTTCTTAAAAAGAGCTCAGCTATAAGCACGTGAAAAGAGAAATGTTTTTAACCTGGATTTAAAAGTGCTTACAGTTGGGGCTGATTAGAAATCTTCTCCCGTCAGGAAGAAGTTCTTATTCTAGATTCCAAAAATAAAGTGGGGAACTAACCCAACTAAGGGAGTTAGTGTTCATTAAGACAGGGAATAAAAATGATCAGGAAACAACAAGAAGATGATTTTCCGTGTCGTCCTCTCTCTTCCTGTGTGGCAGCGTAACCTGGCGGAGGTGCTGGAGAAGGAGGAGCGCCTCGGCGTGGTCAACGGGAAAGAGGACACGGTGCTGGTCCCCATCATCAGCTCGGCCACCTCCATCGTCCTCAAAAACCTCTTCATGGTGCTGGACTTCCTCTTCAGGGACGACTGCAGGTCAGAGACGCCTCGGAGACGCCGGCGGAGGAGAAGAGCTCCTTTGGTGACTCGGCGGTTTCTTCTCTGTGTGTGTGGTTTCAGGTTTGCTGAAGACTACCGGGTGGCTCTGCAGAGGACCTACGCCTGGACCAACCAGGTCCCTCCGGATGTTCCCGACGCTCAGGGCTTCCTGGTGCGGAGACGCAGGGGACAGCGACAAGGCGTCAGAGTGAAGACAGAAGTCCTGACGCTCAGCTTCTGGTGCCTCAACCCGGCTGTGGTAAGAGGGCAGATGTAGAACAGTTAGGGGTGCCAAAAATAATCGTTTCAAAGATGCATCGAGATTCTTTATTGGACGATTCTGAATCTATGTTATGTCACAAAATCGCTAAATTTCTCACCACCACCAGCCCACGAGTCCGTTTTTTCTGGGCTTTTTATGCATTTATTTTGAAAAGACAGCTGGAGAGAGACAAGGAGGTCCTTTTTAGTTTAAAATCTCCTCTCCTGTTGTCAATAAACACACATGCAACCGAACTACATGACTACTACATGATTGGCTGTTTGCCTGTCATTCATAGCATTCAGGATGAAGTCCCACATCCTTGATCTTTACACAGCTGTCTTGTATCATCATACAGACATATCCTGTGTCAACATGATATGATGCATCGTATAATCGAATCGAACCAAATTGTAGACTGGTGAATCGTAATTTAACTGAATCGTGAGGCCAGTGAAGAACAGTGTTCCTCAAACCTTTTCAGACCAGGGACGACTAAACCCATAAAAAAAAAACACACTCTTGGACCACCTGACTCTACAAAGCCCTGAAACAATACGCCAACTTCAACCGTTACAACCTAAAACTACAGCTTTACCAATATCATATCTGTGATTTCACATACTAGTTGATTCAGGGTGTTTTCACAGAGGCAGTTTAACTGTGGGCCATGAGCTCAGTGTGTTTGGTTTCGGGCTGTCAATCTTCCCCCCAAATCCGGTTCGAATTTCTAACCCATTTTATGTTAAAGCAGAAGTAAGCGGAATGTTTGTGTTAATATAAGTCTTAAATAGTTTTATACAACAGTTAGTTCCGACCGGTCCCAACCGAGCAATTTGATTGGACAACGAGACATTCCATAGTGCTGATATACAGTATAACAGCACTGGGACTTTTCACAGACATAATCACTCCGCTGTTCAGCTGGACAGGAGCTAAGTCAGAGCCACGCTCTCTCAGGAGCTGCCCCATCTCTCTGCTGCTGCTGCTGCTGCTGCTGCTGCTGCAGTTATAAACGGACGTGAACATTAAAACCTGGACCTGACCTGGTCCGTCTAATTGGTGATAAATCTCTACTAAACCCGGCTGGGAAAAAAATCGCCGCGGGGGCAACTACGTTTTGACGGTGATGTGTTTTGATATTAGCGTTAGCTGTTGTTAGCCACGTAGCTCAGCTACTTAGCTTCAACTGTGTTTATATTGATTACATAGCAGATAAACAAATGTAATACGGTATCGATAACGTCTCTGTGTCTTCACGCTGGTCCTGTTGCTGCGGTGCTGATCAGACACGGGCTCAGAACCAGAACCAGCACTGGAAGCAGCTCGGTGGAAAAGCTTGTAGCTCGTAGCAAGCTAGTATGAAATGTTTATGTGTTGCCTGGCAACAGCCTTGTCTCCCTTCCAGTTGCGGAACTATTTCTGCTGGCGGAGCTAAAGAAATGATTAAATAAACAAACAAATCATAATCTCTTGTAGTTAATTACTGTTCTAAAATGCGCTCGTAGCACTGTTGTATAAAAGCAATATCACACTCGAGGTCGTGCTGTTGTACTGTATAGCACGGTGTGATTATCTGCGGCACTCGGCCTGCGGCCTCGTGCCTACGACCGAATCACAGCCGTGCTGATATACAGTACAACAGCACTCCCTCTCGTGTGATATTGCTTAAGTATCTTCCGACAGCAATCACTTCTATAGAGTGTTTGGTCTGAAACACGGGTCTGTCAGTCACTCTGCTCTGCTGTAAGCCGAGGAGAAAACTTTCCTTGTATCCTACAACCTTTATCCAATGAGGAGAGAGAACGGCATAAAGGGGCGGTCCTCTCTGTGTGTGCAGCCAAGGGATGCGCGTGAATGTGGTGACGTAGGGACGAGGGCGGGGACTGCTAACTCCATCGGGCTGACAGGAAGTTAGCCAAAACCACCGGATCGCTTACTTCTGCTTTAAATATTTGAATAATATTCAAATTTTTAATGTGTTTTTTTTTTTTAGCTCATTATATCCACCTGTACCAGCTTATTATTACGTCCCGCGTCCACTAAAGGACATTCCAACCAAATCTGTTATGTAACATTTGCAACACTTGTAACACTTTGCAACACACAACTCAATATAAAACTTCAAGAAGGGAAATCGAAATATAATAAGTAGTGGTGCAACGGAGAAAAAAAAAGGTGTGCGTGTAGTGTGGGGACACATAGGCGCACCGTGGCCGCTGAATGAACGGGCAATTAAAAAAACTTTGCTCGTATATTTGAAGCTGCAGCTCTACCTTGTGCACAACAACAACAAAATTGTTTTATGAACATGTTTACTACTCCGAATGGCGTGACGCACTAATACATATACGTTAATTTGCCTTGTTACGGAAGGCACACGTTTGAACGTCAGCGAAGTTCCATCTGACAGCCCTTGTTAACCCTCGTTAACACACAGAGTCATAAAATGTGGAGGGTGTCCTTTTTTTTGTAAGTTTACATTTTTTAATCCTGCGCCTGCACACAGATCTTCTTTGGATGTGCACACGTTTAGCTCCCATAAAAAAAAAGGAACGCCCTTGTTACTTTTCGTGGTTGTTAGTTATCTTTATAATGTAGTAACTCAGCTACTGTTTGGGGAAAGTAACTGTAACTAATTACTTTTGTGTGTTTCCTCCAGGCCTTCTCCGACCTGAGCGGCTCGGTTCACAGCATCGTCCTCACGTCGGGGACGCTGTCGCCCATGGGCTCCTTCTCCTCTGAGCTGGGGGTGAAGTTCTCCATCCAGCTGGAGGCCAATCACGTCATCAACAAGTCCCAGGTCGGTCGCTCGGTCGCTGCTCTGCTGTGTGTGTGTGTGTGTGTGTGTGTGTGTGGTGGCAGCTCAGACAAAGTGTGTTAAGGCTTCAACTAGCTGCTTGTCTTTTAACTGGAGAGAGGAGACGTGATCACATAACAACACCAGTTCTGGCTTCCTGTCCAATTTAGGATTGATTTTAAGATTTTATTGTTTGTTTTTAAGATTTTAAATGGACTAGCGTCACAATATTTATGTGACCTTTTAAGACTTAAAGCACCAGTTAGAGTGATGAGCTTCTTTTAGATCATCCAAGATCCAGATGCAAAAACTAATGTGACCGAGCTCCCAGGCTCTGGAAATAAACTTCCTCCATTGATAAAGACTAAGCTGAAAACATCCAATAATAAGTAATTGGTAAAGACGCACCTCTTCTCAGGTTTGTGTATGTCTGAACTGTTTTAATTCTGTTCTAATTGCATTGTCTGGTTGTCTCAGCGTTCAGACACTTTTACTTTGATGTTTGTATTAGGTTTTGTTTTTTTTCTCAATGGGAACATGACATATACATTTCCTTTCATTTACATTTTTCCCTTTTACAGCTGCACGTAATCTTCACTCTTATATTATTATATTATAGTATAAACATTTTAAAAATATATACAGTTAAGGTCAAAATTATTAGCCCCCTTGGAACTTTTTGATAATTCTCTAAAATAATGCCCAATGTTTGCAATATTCATACAATTTAATTCAGTAAATCATTCATCAATGACATGACCCCTTTTTGGTACACTTTGGAATGTAAAATAAATATTCAAGATTTCTTTATGACAAATCTGGTCAAAATTGAGATGGTCAAAATTATTAGCCCCCATGGGATTTTTTGATTTCAAAACAAATGCACTCAGTTTGAAACCATACCTGAGCAGTCAATTAGGTCTGAAAACACACCTGAGCAATCAATTAGCACTGAACCTTATTTAAGTGACTCCAAGAAGCAGAGTTAGTATCACTTGACCACTTGAATGAAAGGGATACTCTGACATCTTTGTAAGAAGCAATATCACCATGCCAAAAAGCAAAGAAATCAGCCTGGACCTCAGACAGAAGATAGTGGATCTTCATCATCAGGGGGAAGGATATACTGCCATTTCCAAGCGTTTCATGGTGTCTAGAACAGCTGTCCGTTGCATCATTGCAAAATACAAAGAAACAAAGTCTGTTAAAAACAAACCTGGCCGTGGCCGAAAACGCAAGATTTACAAAACTTTGGAGCGCAAAATAATCAGAGATGTCAACAAGAATCCCCGGACCTCTGCAAAGACGATTGTTGCTGAACTGGCTTCGTCTGGACTTGATGTTTCACGCAAGACTGTTGTGAGGGCCCTTCATTGTGGTGGACTTAAAGGTCATCGACCAAGAAAGACCCCTTTGCTCTCACGGCGGCACGTCAAAGCCCGACTGAACTTTGCCAGAGACAATTTGAAACATGAGGGTCAGTTTTGGAAGTCCGTACTTTGGTCTGATGAAACCAAACTTGAGCTGTTTGGGCATATGGATGCTGCTTTCGTTTGGCGAAGGAAGGGCGAGGCCTTCAACCCTAAAAATACTGTCCCCACAGTGAAGCATGGTGGTGGAAGCATAATGCTGTGGGGCTGTTTTGCTGCTTCAGGCACAGGAAACCTTGTCCGGGTGCATGGGACCATGAAAAAAGAGGATTATGTGGATATTTTGAAGAACAACATCACGACATGTGCTGCCAGTCTAGGGTTAGGTCGGCGCTGGGTCTTCCAACAAGACAATGACCCGAAGCATACATCAAAATTAGTCAAGGACTTTTTGAAAAACACCAAAATCAAGGTTCTGGAGTGGCCCTCTCAGAGCCCTGATCTCAATCCTATTGAGAATCTGTGGAGGGTGCTCAAGGTTCGGGTCCATGCTCGGAGACCAAGTAATTTGCAGGATCTTGAACAATTTGCCAAGGAAGAATGGGCTAAAATCCCTCAGGAGACATGTGCCAACTTGGTTACAAACTACCAGAAGAGGTTGTTGTCAGTTTTGGATCAGAAAGGTTACACTATTGACTATTAGTTGTCAGGGGGCTAATAATTTTGACCATGGCATTTTTTTGTTTTTTTCTTGTTTTGGTTCAGCAAACCAATAAAAATGTTCATTTGACCTTATACAGATGTTGTCTTTGTTCTTGTGGACGCACACAAACTATAAATACTTAAAGCAGATATCAGTGGAATGTTTTTGTTAATATAAGTCCTAAATAGTCCTATTTTCCGTCAGCAATCACTTACATGAAGTATTTCAGCCTAAACACGAGTCTCTCCGTCACTCTGCTCTGCTGTAACCCGAGGAGAAAATTTTCCTTGTGGGATACAAGTGTTATCCAATGAGGAGAGAGAACGGCATGAAGGGCTGTGTGTGCAGCCAAGGGATGCGCGTGAATGTGGTGACGTAGCACGAGGACCAATTGATGCCTGACAAGGGCGGGGGCTGCTAACTCATGGTGCGTTCAAAGAAACTCGTACTTTGTGTTTTTCCTTCCTGTGAAGTCATACCAGTTCGATCTGGTACGAGTTCACGGGTCGGAAGTTACGAGTGGCCGTTATAGGGAACTTTCACAGACAACAGGATGGTAAAAACACGAGCTACGGGTTACCTGGAACGCTACCAAGTCGTAGTTGTGACTTGAAGCTGTAACTTACGGTTTCAAAAGCCTGCCTTGAACGCAGCATTAGCCGAAACGGCCGTGAAGCTGATATCTGCTTTAAGGTTATGGCCCATGTCATTGTAAGGATGAGGATTTTATTTTATTTCATGAGGGGGCTAATAATTTTGACCTTAACTGTATATGATAAGATAAGATAAAATAACAATAAATAGGAAATAGAAACAATTATATTACATCAATTTAGAGAAAGTGAACGAGAAGAAAATAAATATAATAAAAACTAAATTAATTAATTAAAAAATGAATAAAAAAGTATTAACAAAGCCATTACAGGTTTCCATTGTTTAATAAAGTCAGGTTTTTGACACCTTAAAGGGACAACGAGGAGTTTCTCCATCGGCAGAACGAAAAATTCTGCAACAATAAAAGAGTCTCATATTAATGTGGATGAATCTACATTACCCACACTTGTTAATGGGCCCATTTTCGATAAATATATCGTTTTGTCTCCATCGTCATTTTGTTATTATTAGTGGTGGTGGAAATGCTGGTCGAGCCGACCAGCGTTTCTTTACTTTCGGTTTCATGAGAATAACGCCGCCGAATCACCGTTTATGGTCGGAACTACAACGGTATGTGATCGTCTTCCAACCTCTGACTTTAATTCTTGATGAATGAAAACATAAGTCCGTCTTGCGCCGGTCAAAGAATTTCACGGTGTGCGGAGGCTCATGGTAAATGTAGTAGGAAACACTTCGCTTTCCAAAACTGTCCCTTTAATGAATATGTGATTTGCTCCATTAGGTAAATGTCCCATATACGTTATATGTAGACTGTGACTGTATATTTTATTTTACTTTAAAGGGACAACGAGGAGTTTTGGAAAAGCGAAGTGTTTTCCCACTACATTTATGAGCCTCCGCGCACCGTGAAATTCTTTGACCGGCGCAAGACAGACTCATGTTTTCATTCATCAAGAATTAAAGTCAGAGGTTGGAAGACGATCACATACCGTCGTAGTTCCGACCATAAACGGTGATTTTAGCGGCGTTATTCTCATGACTCGCCACAAAACCGAAAGTAAAGAAACGCTGGTCGGCTCGACCAGCATTTCCACCACCACTAATAATAACAAAATAACGATAGAGACAAAACGATATATTTATAGAAAATGGAGCCATTAACAAGTGTGGGTAACGTAGATTCATCCACATTAACGTGAGACTTTTTTATAACCAAATAGAAACTCCTCGTTGTCCCTTTAATCTCTTCTTTCCATACCCTCAGGCGTTGCTCCTAATAATGTTA
Organism: Trachurus trachurus; assembly: GCF_905171665.1. Classification (NCBI taxonomy): domain Eukaryota; kingdom Metazoa; phylum Chordata; class Actinopteri; order Carangiformes; family Carangidae; genus Trachurus; species Trachurus trachurus. The sequence goes on from NC_139892.1 coordinate 5,035,494, forward strand.
TTATGGTGTTTCTAATAGCTCTAAATCTGTGTGTGTTGGTGTCGTCCACCTGGTCGTCAGGTGTGGGTGGGGACAGTCGGTGCAGGACCTCAGGGCAGGAAGCTGTGCGCCACCTTCCAACACGCTGAGACCTTCACCTTCCAGGACGAGGTGGGCGCTCTGCTGCTGCACATCTGCCAGGTGGTGGCCAAGGGCGTGCTCTGCTTTCTACCCTCTTACAAGGTGAACACACACACACACACACACACACACACACACACACACACACACACACACACACACACACACACCACTAAGACACACAACCACTCACTCAGACTGTAATACAACAGGAAACACATCACTGACCTGGAAACTGTGACTGAGTTTTGGTACTTTGAAGGTTTACACAGTTACACGGTTAGAAATCCAACATAACATCCCAGAAACTAGAGTAAAGTAAATAAATAAATACATTTCATATAAGATTTGCTTTTTAGATCCTCCCTCCATCATCTCTCCATATTGTTATCGTCATTACTCTTCATCATTATCATTAGTATAGTATTGTTGTTGATATTGATATTACTATTGTTACGTCACTCTTCTTTTCTTTTTTTTTTTTTTTTCTTTTTTTTCTTTTTTGTCCCCCCTCCCTCCCCCATGTCTATTATTAACTATTTATCTATTTTATTTCCCTTTTACCTAATTGAAGTATTACTATTATTATTATCATTACTGTTACCAACCTGCATAGATATCACAAGTGCGCACACACACACACACACACACACACACACACACACACACACACACACACACACACATACACATAATAACACAAATATTGTTGTTTGTTTCACAATTTGTTCTTGTTATCTTTGTCATATTTCGTTTTTGTCCACTGTACTGTCCAATTTCACAATAAAAAATAAATAAATAAAATAAAACTAACATAACAATTAACAATTTAAACAATTTTCCCTCAAAATAAATTAGAATAAACACTTTACACTCAAGTAAAAACATGGTGAAAAGCTTCTAAATTCACAGAGTAGATGACCCTGGATGCAGCTTACCAGAAAATACAGGTGCATCTCAATAAATTAGAATATCATGGAAAAATTCATTTATTTCAATAGTTCAATTCAAAAAGTGAAACTAATACATGATATCGATCCATTACACACACACACACACTAGAATATTCCATGTCTTTATTGTGTTTAGTTGTAATTATTATGGCTTACATTTAATGAAAACCCCAAATTCAGTATCTCAAACAATTAGAATATTACATCAGACCAATTGAGAAAATGATTGTTAATACAGAATTGTTGGTCTTCTGGAAAATTGTCCATTTATGTGCACTCAATACTTAGTTGGGTCGCCTTTTGATTCAAATACTGCATCAATATAGTAATTGTGTAATACTGTTACTATAAAAATAAAATAAGTGGACAAAATGGGAATGTGTTTTTAAACAGAGAAGGTATGTAAAAGTATAAAAGGGCCTGTGCAGTGTCACACAACAGTTTTAATCCAGTACAACAGTCTTTATTATTGTTTTAATCTTTGATTTGATTTTGTTTTTATTTATTATATGTGAAATGTCCAATACAATCTTTATTGATCAGAGAGGAGTGATGATCACTTCTTTTTATAAAATCTTCAATCAAAACCTCTCAGTTGTGTTGCATTGATCTGGTAGTTGTAGTTTCCCCCTGTCGCCACCGGGAGGCGCTGGAGACCACGAACTGGACGACAAACAGCCTGGTGCTTTTTTTTGTTGTTTGAAGGAATTTGTTTTAACTTGATGCAGAAGTTGTTGTCAGAGCCTCCTCCAACTGGATCCCTGTAGATCCCAGTTAGATCCCAGTAGATCCCAGTAGATCCCGGTGTGGAGTCTCGACCGGTGTCGTCGTCGGCGACAACAGATCGGCTCTGATCAATAGAGGCAGTTGTCAGCTTCTTGTTAAGTGGCGTCGCCCTCACAGAAGTGGATCCTCTTTCAGTTAATGAGAGCACACTCGTAGACACTTTGTCCCCCTTTGTTTGTTATGCGTTTTTGTTCATGAATAATTAACGTGCGCTGCAGCTCACTTGTCACATCGGCTTACAGAGGGAGAAGTGGATTTCATTCATCACAACGCTCCGCTACGTCGGCCTCTGGTCAGCTCACAGAATTTGGGTTAATTAACATACAAACGGTAGGAAACAGCAGAGTGAAGGGTTTAAGGTCGTTAGTAAAATAAATCACTTTATTTCTCTGTATTAATTTTACAATAATGGTTATGGTAGTGGTTTGTTGTCGTTTTTTTTTAAATATTTTTTATAATTTAGAGCTCTTTAAATGAACCATTCTCTTCTTTTTTCCCATCATCACTCTGTGTACTCATCGTGGAAAATAACCCTATTTTTAATTCCCAAAAAAATAAAATAATGATAATTTCCAGTAATTGACAGGAAAAATGGAAAGTGTGTAAAAAATAAATCATATTGTAAAAGCATATGCTGCTTTTTCTTTTTGTTTTTTGACTATATTCCAGATTGTTTCAGATTTATCTTTGGGGTCTTAACCACTATTATAATTTACACCCATTAAACAATGACAGCAGAGACTTTAAATCCATTTTTATTTGGCTTCATGTGACTCAAATAAACCTTTAACTCTGTGGATTATAACGCTGCATGTCTGCTTTTGACTTGCAGCTGTTTAAAATGAAGCATCCTCTACTTCCATCACCAGTTTAACAGATCTTGCTTTATTCTCCTCTTTTTCTTTGAATACTTTTCTGAAAGGTAAAAATTTCATCAGTAATTTAGATGGGAGAAAAAAAAGGAAAGATTTGTGTACGTAATCTGAATTGTTAACACCGACAGCGCAAATTAAGCTGTGAAACTCATGTTGAGTTTATAGCTATTTATCATTTTTGGACTTTTACATGTATTATAAATAAAAACACGGAATAAAAAGAGACAACTACAAGTCGTTAAACTAAAACAATTAACAATAGATATAATATAATATCTTAAAACTGGTGCAGCTCTGGTTTGTGCTGCTTATTATTAGTTTTCCTTTAATGATCCCACAACGTCTCAGATTTGACTCCCGTTAAAAAACTTTTAACTTTCTGCTTTTTGTTATATAAACAATATATTTATGTTTCTGCTTATTGTTTCTACAAAACCATCTTAATATATTATCTGTCAATAATATACAGTATATTATTCCCCTGATAGAGAAACATTACTTAAACTATTTTCTTGCCTTGAATCATAAAAAAAACGTCTTTATGATATTTTATTTTGCCAGTTTGCCCGTGCGGCCGACCAGGTGTGTGAATGTTGTGGTTATTATTATTCTATATAATAAATGATCTATAATCTGTTGTGATGTTCCGCTCTCACATCCTGTATCAGCTGTAGAGAGGCGTGTTGTCATGGATACGCTGCTGCCGCTGTGACGACTCGGTGTCATTTCCCCGGCGGACACATCCGACGTTAAAAACCTCTCCAGCCGTGTTTTGCCCTTGGCAGAAGTAGTTTCTTGCCCTCGGCGTGCGAGCTCGCCTCGCCGCGTGTCTGACTTGTGTTTCATGATGTCACGAGCGCAGTGATCTCTGGTTTGATTTCCTTCCGCCGCCGCCGCTGCTGTCTTTGCTATCCAGTAGCGTTTTACCTTCCTTTCTGTGGGCCGGGCCGCGCCGCGCCGCCAGCCGAGCGGCGAGTGGCGAGCAGCGAGCTGAGGGATGTTTTTTTATTAATGATAGCCGTGTAGGAGTCTTCTGTCTCTCTCTGTGCTGATGCATAAATATTTAATCTGCAGTCAGCTCTTAAAGATGAGGAGATGAGGGGATATGAAGGGCTGGGGTATTAATTGGAGCCCGTGGAGGCCTCGTTGGTGCCGCTGAGTCCCGTCTGCTCTCCGATCTGTGCGTGTGTGTGTGTGTGTGTGTGTGTGTGAGAGGATAGGTCATCTCCAGACATCCCTGTTTCAGTGTGTCTAGGTGATGGCTATCAGCCCCCTCACACACGGCTGCCTGTGTGAGGCGGAGGGAGGGAGGGAGGGAGGGAGGGAGGCCAGCAGACGTGGTGCAGGGTCAGAGAGGCGTCGCTTTAAAACTCCTGTTCACACACACACACACACACACACAGTCAGAGATACAGCAGGACTGAAGCGTCGGCACCTTGGCTGCTTCGTCCTCTAATGTCAAACAGGATCATCAGTGTGTGTGTGTTCTGTAGTTAGTTTTTTATTTTCAAAGTGTCATCCACCAGCTTACAAGACACTTAAAGCCCCAGTATGTAACTTATTTGGCTTTTTATTATCAAAAATCAAATATTCTTTCATAAATACGTATTTCACTGAAGTGGAATCACAGCCACATACAAATGAAAGCTTTCTGGTACCTTAGAATGAGTTGTTACAAGTCGTTACAAATACATAAGTGGGCGACGCACCGAACCGAGGCGGCCATGTTGCATCGCCTTTTTTTACGTTGAGTGGCAGCGTGACCGTAGGTAACCACGGAAACTCAGCGGAGCTGTCGGCTCGGCCTGTTAAAACTGTCACCACTGTGTAGTGTGAGGAAGGACGGAGGCACTGGTGTTGCATTCAGGTGCAGTCAGGCAGACGGCCGTCGACAAACCAACCGGATGTCATTTTACTCCACCAGAGAAAGACGGTAAAACAATACCACATCACCATGACAACACATTGTCATGCCTGTATTGTTTTGCCTCGTGCTGGCGGACCACTTGTTTACATAGACGCTTGTTTATCCTGTTACATGCAGCGTCTGTTGTCTGTCTGACGTCTGCCCCATTTAATCTGAATGCAACATCAAGAATACGTTCAGATATGCAACCGCACCGCTAGATGGGGGGAATTCCTACACATTGTACCTTTAATACTTATCTGGATCTGAAGTTATTTGGGTTAATTATTTTGTTTGCGCTACTGTACCGACTCCGAGCTACAATCTCCTGGAAATTATTTGGTGACAACATGGCATACAAATTCAGAATAATGAAAACAAATGATTAATTGCTAGATTTATTTACATGATACATATCTAATTACTCAAATGTCACAAATTATTTTAATTTTTCTACCAAGAAGTCTGAAAACAGTTGCGAATTTAGAAATTTCCAATGTGTAGGAACCCTTCAGGCCTTTAGGATGAACTTTGCCAGGAGGAATATCTGAGTCTACATTCATCAGACATTAAAAACAAATCCAGACCAGTAAAACTTTACAACAAAGCCTTTACCCGTGGTCATGATATAGTGGAGAGTAAAACCCAAAACAAAACAAAAAGACCAAAAACACGTCTCTTTATGCAGCCGTGGGTTAATTTACATTTTGAGTAAATGCAGAAGGAAACTCAGGGGAGTGTTGTTGGGTATTAGCACACTGCTCAATAATACTTTTCTCTTTTTAAGACATGTGGACACACAAAGTATGTCTGTAATCACACACTCACACACTTCCCTGCACCAGTGCTGTGGTTTTGTAGCACTTCAGCCTCGACATCCCCCCAGTTAATGCCCATTAAAACCACAGCGGGTCCTGCAGTCTGGTCCCAGCCGCCAGAGGAACGGGGCCGGAGCTCCACAGGAGAGACAGAGGGACTGATGCTTTATTAAAAAAACAAAAAAGAAAGAAAAGGAAAAGAAAACTGGGTTTTGCAGAAGTGGCAGCAAAAAAAAGAAAAAGGCAGGGACGACAAGATGCTTTTAAAGGAGATTGAGATAAGGGCCATTAGGTGATGTCGCCTCACTGTCTGTGTGAAGACGCAGCAGCGCTGGCGCCTGAGCTCTGAGCTCTGAGCCGAGCTGAGCTGAGCTGAGCTGAGCGCGTGTCAAATCAAAGTCAGAGCCGACCAACGGCAACCAGCAGCAGCAGCAGCAGCAGCAGCAGCAGCAGCAGCAGCAGCAGCAGCAGCAGCAGCAGCAGCAGCAGCAGCAGCAGCAGCAGCAGCAGCAGCAGCAGCAGCAGCAGCAGCAGCAGCAGCAGCAGCAGCAGCAGCAGCAGCAGCAGCAGCAGCAGCGTCCTCCCTGTCCTCCCTGTCCGACTCTATACTGTTCTCCTATATCTCCTCCCTCCGTCTGTCTGCCTGCCTGCCTGTCTGTCTCTCCGTCCGTCCATCTCTATGTCTGCCTGTCTGTCTGTCCGTCTCTATGTCTGTCCGCCTGTCTGTCTCTGTGTCTGTCTGTCTGTCTGTCTGTCTGTCTGTCTGCCTGTCTGTCTGTCCGTCTCTATGTCTGTCTGCCTGTCTGTCTTTGTGTCTGTCTCTCCGTCTGTCTCTGCGTCTCCGTATCAGATTCCTGGGTCGTCTTCCTGGTGTCTCTGAGCCGAGCTGATGTTTTATTTGGGTTTTTACAGTGGAAACTTGAGGGAACTGCTGCTGCTCTCTGACTCCAACACAAGTCCATGTTTGGACACCTCCCTCCTCCTCTTCCTCCTCCCTCCTTCTCCTCCTCCTCCTCCCAGCAGCCAGTGACTCATCACTAAACGGTCTGATATTAAAATACTGTCTCATCATCGTTACAAACCCGATAGAAAGACTCAAACTGATAATGAATCGATCCTGCTGACGAGTATCTCTCTCTCTGTGTGTGAGATCTTATTTCCTCTGAGCCACAGAGCTCCAGTGTTTCCAGGAACAGATCAGTGTGACTTTGTGGCATGTTCCTTCATTACCTGAACACACACACACACACACACACACATATATATATATATATATATATATATATATATATGTATATGTATACGCACACACACACACACACACACACACACACAATGCTGTTCATGCTGCAACTGTAAATGCTCCCGAGCTCATCCAATCACCAACAGCCACATACACATTATCTGTTTTACTCGTCTCGTGTCCTTTTAGGAAATTACTGAGCTGTCAAAAAATTAAAAGACACATCAAAAGGAACAAATAGATGACGAATTTTAATATTTTATTTTCATTTTTTGTTAAATTCTTGCGTTTTTATGTGAACGGACAGCGTAGAGAAGCAGGAAGTGCAGCGAGTGACAAGAGTAAGAGTCGAACCCTGGACTCACCTGTTCAGGGCTTTTGTCCTACGCACCAACTGATGAGTTGCACCAGTATTTCTAATTTTTATTTTGTGTTATTTCATTATTATATTTCCATTCCAGGTTTTATACTCTTTGTTTTAAGCACTCTGGGACGTTTCTTGTTTTTTTCATTGGCTGTAATATTTCCAGTCTTATTTGCTCAGGTTATAAGAAGATCTTTAGACATGTTTTCTGTTGTTAAACCATATAAACACTCAGTATTTTAAAACTGCGATGGTTTTAATCTGATGATAAATGTGAAATCCTCTCCTGTACGTTTCCAGGACTGTTAGTTTGTGTTGAATCGCTCGGCTCGGTTCAGGAGAATACTCTTTGTCTTTTGTTTAACGCAGAGGTGAATGAAGTCATGTTGGTGATTGTCTTCCTCTCTGGGCAGCAGGCAGCCTTCTCGCCACGTCCTGGTGTCACCATCAGAATGGCGGTGGTGGCGGTAGCGGCTGTGTGTGTGTGTGTGTGTGTGTGTGTGTGTGGAGCAGAGGACGAGGGCAGGAGTGGCGGGCCGGAGGTGGCAGGTGGCTTCTTGCCACCAGTCTTGGCGTGATGGTTGCTGTGATATTTTGGGACTGAATAATTTACGCCGCAACAACACGTCTCCCCTCGCCACGGCGAAATGTGGCTCCCGGCTCCATGTTTCATTAATGCCGTCGCCTCCAAACCCTTCTCCATAATTCAGCAGGCACTAGAGGAGCTGCAATGTGTCGCCACACAGCTCACTGACACCGGGGACATGGGAAGGAGAGAGAGAGGGAGGGAGGCCGGATGCAGAGGAGGTGAAAGATGGGGAGATAGTAAGTGGGTGGAAGAAAGGGAAAGTGTAAAAGTGCGAGAAAGACTACAGTTCACTGCCTCTATCTGGTTGTTTCACCACGCTGTCCCAATTGGCACAGAGATCTGGCCCACTTTACCGCGTCACCAGCAGCAGAGCAGCAGCAGCAGAAGCTGAGCGTTGGACCGGCCGTGCCTAGAAAGGACAATAAATTATTCACACTTTGTTGTGCTGTGTGATGTGCTAAACACTGCTCATTCACATTAATATTGCCTCATAGCTGTGCCGCTGTGAGATAAAGACTTAAAGTGATGGGAAATAAATAGATTCACTTTTTAAACAAAGACAGAACCATAAAGATTCAGATCTTTCAGAGATGATGTGGGCACCGGAAAAGCTTCAAGAAAAACCAGAGTGTTAATATTCTTCAGTCTCAGACATGTTGAGATCTTGTGTTTTAACTTTACTACAAATTATGACCATGAAGTGAGCTGTTATTTTTACTTTTTGATGTACATAATTTATACTTTTTGCTAAAGCTTTTCTCTGTATATTGTTTATCTGGCCTCCAGTGGTGTAAAATGCTGTGGAATGTGGTTTATTCTTGTGTTTCTTTATATAGCTTTTCCCAGGGTGTTACATCGACAGACCTTAAAGAGCCGCCATCTGCTGATTTCATATTTATTTTCCCTTTTGTTTTTAATTCATAGAGGTGTGTAGTGGTAGCTGTAGATTGACATTTTATAGCTCTGTCTGGCAGCTCAACACCAGGACTCGATCAGATGTTGTCCCTCAATTATTCATGGAGCTGCTTGTGTCTGTAAATTTTTGCGTCTGTAATTTCTTTGTTGAGTGTCTAACACTCACATGGTTGAAAGCCTTTGCTGAAGGTGCTAAAGATCCATTTGACTGCACAGTAACACGCTCCGCTACACACCTCCATCCACGCCGTTTCATTTATCACACCAGTCTGGTAAAATATGTAGTGTGAAGCAGCGGCTGCAGGAAGAAAAAAAAAAGAGAAAGCACACGAATCACTGACCACCAGAATTAATATCAATACTAAACCACATGTAAGTTGTTATTTCAGTATTCATGTTGTGTTTTGTGTCCAGTGAGATTTAGATTATGCAGTTTTTCATCCAGATAACAGTGTTTCTAGAAACACAAGCACAGAAACATCAGAACTGGTAGATGTAAAGCAGCGGCCTGGTTGGATGAAGGAAGAACACGTTTATTTTTACATCGTAAAGATGGATGGTTTGAGTTTCTATGTGAAACATCTATGATGAATGGCAGCTTTACCTGGATCAGGGAACTGTGGTCTGGAAACTCTGTAGATAATGTTTGTGTAGGTTCTCAATCGTCCTGGTCATCCTAGTTTTTTAGTGCTGAAGTGAAGATGTTTCACCTCCCATCCTAAAGTTTTCTTCAGTGCTAAAACACAGTTTGGGGAGTCCCAGGAACTGAAGAAGCCTTTCGGACGGGAGGACTCCTGCAGGTCTGTCATGAGGACAGGGTCCATCTGAGTACTCTGCAGCAGGACTTTAAAGCTTATGAGAAGATGTGATGTGGAACAACAGTCTGCTGGATCTGGACCTAAGTGAAGCTTTGAAGGTTCTCAGTCATCCAGGTCATCGTTGCTGCTAAGTGCTTAAGTCAAAGGCAACTGGACTTCTTTTTTGGACTTCTTGGAAATGTATTTTTGTTTTTTTGTTTTTTAACCAAAGAAGCCTTTCAGATGAGCAGGCAAACATCGTCAACAGACAAAAAAGAACTCCTTTGATTTTAGTTTTGTAATTCTATATCAGTGCTAGTCATGGGTTGTCCTTAAAGGTAATAATTGTCAAGGTTTATTGGCAAAATCTGAATATACAGCCTAGGAATATATTTTTACGGTTTTCTTTTATATCTAACAAGGGTCTTGCTTTAGAGAGTGTCGCCATCTTGCACCGCCATGTTTGTACGGCAGCGCAAACGGAAAATATAGCCAATCAGAGAGCACGTTTCAAGAGTTTCGCCTTCATAAATAAACCAACAAAGAAGGAGAATGTTTTGTCCTCGGAGGCCACCGTCACTTTGCCAACGGGAGGGGGGAGCAAACTAGAATCTGAACGCTGGATGTCACGGTTTTACCTCCATTCTACACACTGGACCTTTAATGAAGGTACACTTTGTCCCAGAGCACCTAAAATCAGTAACAACGTCATCAACACCTGAAGGAGATATACTGTACCTTCCGCTGGTGGTGAATTCAGGTGAGATGGACGTTGCTGTACAAACCTCAGCTGGGAACGTTGCTCATTCTCTAGTTCCAGTCTGTGCAGCCCAGGCAGAGCGTAGATATACTGATATCCAGAGCGGATATCATGTTTACATCGTATGTTGGCAGACTGCTGCGCCCTGAGGATGACTATGGTCTTTTGAATGAGCCGTTAGTCATCCAACATTATATACATTATGACAGTTGCATCTCTGGCATCAGGATAATATTCCACCCTGTGGTCGTTAATGAACCCAGACTCGTACTTATTCAGTCTTAACTCGATTTACCTCGGCTTTCAAAGGTATTTTCTCTTATTTTAGGGTTAGGGTTAGTTTTCTGCCAATGTTTATCAGCATTAGATACCTTTAGTACTGTCAATTAAGCTTCTTCAGAGAAACGTTTTGTAGCAGGACTCAGCCTTGGTTCTGTCTGTACTGGCTGTGTTGCCATGGTTTTTATCAGTGAGAGCCTTTTTCCTCCGTGCTCTTCTCCTGGTGGACTCAGCTCCTTTCCAAGTGCAGCCTGGCAGATAATGGCTGTTTTGTTTAGTGGTAGATCTGCCTTAAGTACATAACATGAATTATTCATCTCCTGCTCAAGATTGCACTGAAAAGCAATTGCAGGACAAACAGTTTGCTGAATTCAAGGGGGTCCTTGTCGATGTAACGCTGCATATTTAGTGAATGTGCAATGTTTTATTGATGCAAACGTTCCTGGCCTCACTTGCTTTAGGAGGCACCAACCTGATTAAAATCATTCCCATGCTTCATTTCCCCACCATGATGCCATCACACTGGCATGCAAGAAACTGTCAACGCTCACTAACTGTCTCGTTTCCTTCTGCGGTTTCTCCTGCGCTGCACACAAGCCACAGAATACATTTCTGTTGAGTGGTGTTTGAAGGAACACTCGAGCCCCTCGCTGTTCGTGCAGGTAAACACTCGGTTCACAAGATAACACCTAAGAGCCCCAACTTTGCTTCATTTGACGACCACATCTGTATCTGGCCTGGGCTTTACAGCTTGACACTATTACCCTGTTGAGAAGTTTTCTGTTGACTACAAGAAGAACTTCTACTTGACCCTTCTAACACATTTCCAAGCCAGTGAAGCTGCTCTTTGATTTCGAGGCCATGCTTATTCAAGGATATAATCTGCACAGCACAGACATGAGTGGGGCTATGTTAGAATGAGGGCTTTTAGATCAATGTGCCTCCCCTGAGAGCCGCTGACTTTTTGTACTAACAATAGCACAGCAACAGTGATTTTTATTACAGTGGGGGTTTAAGCACATCAGCTTTCTAAGTGCAAGTAAAGAAAGGAAATCTGTGCTGTTTGAGGACACAGGAGCAAACATGGTCGCCTCTAAATGCTTCCTGCAAGCTTTTTGTTTCAGACTTGTAAAGTGTCTGTTACATGGTACAGTGCCACGCCTTACAGTTACATACTACATGACCTACAGTATTAGGGCCGTTGGTATTTTCACCGTTGAATGGTTGTAGATCTTTCAGGTTCTGCACGTCAGCACATTTAATTTTGATCTAAAGCGATGGATGCTACAGTATGGCACCGAGTCCCAGCTTTAATTTGAGCAGTGGTAGGTAGCACATACCAGCCAAGATTGAGACGCTCAGGAGCAGCTCTGCTTGAATTCTTTGACCCATAGCAAATGCTTTGTATCTTCCCTGCCGACGCTCTCCCAGGTCCTTCCCTGCAGGCACTCTTTAGTTTCTTGCGTGTTGTGGCCTCTTTCTTCCTTCCTTCACTTCCGTCTTCAGCGTTTGGCATGCAGCTCAATTGGGTTGAGATCAGATGCACCTCTTCACCCTGAAAAAGCTCTTTGGCTGCGTTGGCCGTATGTTTAAGGGTCGATGTCCCATTGAACGATGAAATGTCGCCCAATGAGGTTTGATGGTTTGATGCATTTGGTTAAATGTGAGAGCAGTTTTTTTTTTTTTTTTTCATCATCAGGAAATGAAATCATCATTAAATGCCAGTGAGCCAGTAGGGATGTTCGAGCTTGGAATTTTTGCAGATATCCGCTATGCTAAAACTGTCCAACACTTAAAGCAGAACTATGCAGGATTTCGGCTGTAATTATTGTGGCTCAGAGTCACTGTGATGGTTGAGTGACCTATTATGAGGTGAATGGGGTCTAGGCCAATGCGCCCCCCCCCCCCCCCCCCCCTCCCACTGGCTGAAAACCGCACTTGCAAGATCAGTCCTCCGTCTCGGTGTCCCAAATCTCATCAATGGATAGAACTATCGCGAGAAACCGCCTTACGGCAGTACGAGATAAGAACGCAGATGACGTCATGCATGTCATGAATCGTGATTGGTTTGAGTTCGGAAAGTCGGAGGAAACCATGGAAACATGAAATGTTTAGAAGTTCGGCTTGTGGCTAACACGGAGCTAATGCTAACACGGACACACACACACACCATGGATCTTTTATAAGATAATGTAATACATCATGACACACACACACCTTCGCGTTTTGGAACATTTATTCATGTGTGTGTATGTCTGTGTCTTTGTGTCTTTGTCTGTGTGTGGCCGTATTAGCGTTAGCTCCGTATTAGCGTTAGCGCCGTGTTAGCGTTAGCTCCGTGTTAGCATTAGCTAAATGGTAAATGGTAAATGGACTTGCACTTATATAGCGCTTTTCTAGTCTCTTGGACCACTCAAAGCGCTTTACACTGTAGGTCACATTCACCCTTTCACACATTCATACAGCGCTGTAGCGCAGGAATCTAACCATTCACACACATTCATGCCCCGATGGACACATCGGGGGGCAAGTGTGGGTTCAGTGTCTTGCCCAAGGACACTTCGACATGTTGCCAGGAGGAGCCTGGAATCGAACCACCGACCTTCCGGTTAGTGGACGACCCGCTCTACCTCCTGAGCCACAGCCGCCCGTGTTAGCAGGGCTTAGCAAACACCGCTCTCTACCTTCAGCAGTAAACACAAGCACGTGTAGGGAGGGGGTGGAGGAGGTGGTGGCGGCGAGTTTTTTTTTTACGACAGTGACATGTGCCTCCTAGAACTGTGGGGGAGCCCCGGAGAGGGAAAAAAAGAGAAACCAACGAAGGAGCGAGCTATTTCCGGCCGAGTTGCATAGTTCTGCTTTAATTTCCGATTCAGATAACAACTGCTACCCATATGCAGGCTTTTTTTTTTTCTTTTTCTTTTATTATGATGTCCCATTGCATGCATTACACAAATTAACATTGTTTGTTTACACACATAATCCAGGCATTATGTTGGGTCTTCATTATCGACAGAAAAAACCATAACAATGTGGACAGATATTACATTTTAATGCAATATTATCAGACATCCCTAGTTGAAACCACAACAGAACCAGCACCATGTTTGTCACATGAGTTGGTGGTGTCCAGTCATCATGAAATTAGACCTGCCTTTCACTCAAATTCAGAAATGTCAAACTCAAAGTTGCAACATTTACCAGAGATATGTTTCTGGATGAAACTGTGAACTTTGGTACTGGATGAACAAAACTGTTCCTATTTGCTCCAAACGTCCTGGCAATCCGTCCAGCAGCTGCTGAGACCTTTTACTTGAAAATGTGGACGATATCAGGACAAAGTCATCCATCAGTCTACCTCTTCAACAACAAGTTTCAAAAGCAGGGAACCCCAAGTATTAACAACATGACACCTCTTGTGATCAGATGCTGGACAAGCTGAGGGATCGATGGGTCAACACTGGTCTCTGGGAGAAGCTGGAACAGGAGAAGACTGTGATCACCGAGCCCCGCGGAGGTGGAAAGGGCGATTTTGACGAACTGCTTCAGACTTACTACGATGCCATCAAATACAGTGAGGGAAGAGGTAAGACTAAGAAAACAACATCACTGATGTTGTTGGACCAGTGCTCCCAGATGAAACATGAGTTCTGCTTCTGAGTTTACTTGTCTTTTACTGTGTTGTGATTCTCTTGTTGCAGACGGAGCGCTGCTCATAGCTGTATGCAGAGGTAAAGTGAGTGAAGGACTGGACTTCACCGATGACAACGCCAGGGCCGTGGTCACCATCGGGATTCCCTTCCCAAACATCAAAGACCTTCAGGTAAGTGGAACAAACAGTCGACTTCGAGGCCGCGGTGCGTTCGTTTCTGAGCTGCAAGGGAACGCTTTGATTTGTCAGAAAAAGTCGATAATTACTTTTGTAGATTTATAGACTTGGCGATGCTTCTCCGTACATTGCCACCTAGCTGCCATCCAATAACCTGAATGTGAGGTGTTTAATAGAAGTAACAAGTAACAATAGAAGTGACAACTGACTTTCTGCTTGTGAGGTGTTTAGGGAGCATAGATAAATTGCAGCCATTACTGATTCTCTGTATTTAATGGTCATTAAATTGTATCTACCACCAATAGCCTGCATGAGGCGTTCAAGTAACTACTAATAGTACTACTCCTAATAGTTTGAACACTGTTAAATTAAACTAAACTACTACTCGTGGCTTGAATGTGAGGTGTTTAAATAGTTAAACCGCACTTTACATTGAATTGTAGTGACGCCCAATAGGCCACATGAGGTGTTCAGGGAACTGCATCCACTGTAGGGATTTCCTAACTGTATACACATCGATCACATGCTGCCCTGCCCCATCACCACATATTCAAGCCCTATTTATACCATTTGCAATACTCTGGACATGTAAGACATGTTTATCTCATAAATGTTGAAATCAGAAACAGAATTTATTAAAAAATAAGTAAATATTGTGCAGTCGTAAAGGAAAGAGACCTCAAGGACAAATAATATTTGGTGTATCCACTAGTGGAACTAGTTTCAGGTTATCTCCACCTCTGTTTCTGTTGGTCATAAAACATCTGTAATCTGTAATAAAACATACAAACGTAGGTAAAGAAATGACATCATGTCCCTGTGAGCAGATAAACAGCTTCCCCAGAGTCATCATTTCATGACTGTAGGACCTCATAGTGTCTCCTTCCAGTGCTTCATCGATTTTGACCAAGTTCTAACATTTTGGATACGGTACACTACAAATAATGTAACTCACAGATATGGACACGCACACACACACACACACACACACACACACACACACACACACAAACACACAAACCAAATAAGAGCATCCCTTTTTGGTGATCCGTGAAAAAAAATCCCAAAGCGATGTTGCTGCGTCTGCTCCGTCCTTAGCAGATAAAGTTGACCTTTAAGTTTGAGTCTTCCCCCCTCCGCCTCTCACCTCTCCTCCCCTTTACTCCTCCACATCCTCCTGTCAGAGCACGACGAAGCTTTCACTAACCTGTTCTGTCAGTGTCAGTGTAGCCAAAGCTGTCAGCTTCACCTCTGTCAGCTTTCAGGGCATCGCTGCTTCTGGTTTTTACCAGGTTTATTTTTTTTTTTTTTTTTCCAGTTTGTGTGAGCGAGCGCTGCTGTGTAGATGCAGGTCGGCACGAGGTCTTAAAGGGACATTGTGTAACTTCTCCTGTTATCTATTCAGGAAAATCGATTATTTGGTTCAAAAGTCTGTTTTTCTTTAACCAGTAATCCCCCCCATCAACAAACTGAAGTGTTCCTTTCAGCTCTGAATTAGCCGTTCATATCATTCATATCTCCATGGAGCGGGTAAGCTCGGTGCTGGCTGCCATGTGGTGTCGCCATGTTTTTACGTTCAGTGGCAGCGTGACGGTAGGAAACCACGGAAACTCAGCGGAGACACCGGAGCTGTCGGCTCAGGTCGAGGTGGCGTCTGTGAAAAGTCACCGCGGTAACGCAGTGAGGAGGAATGGAGCGTTACACTGATGCTGCATTCACCTGCAGTCGGGCAGACGGCCGTCGCTAACAAACCAGATGTCATTTTAGTCACAGAAGTCCAGAGAAAGCCGGTAAAACGTGGGTCAGGTAAACAATACCACATCGCCATGACAACATATTGTCACGTGTATTGTTTTGCCTCGTGCTGACGGACCACTTGTTTACATAGAGGCTTGTTTATGCCGTTACGTGCAGCGGCTGTTGTCCGTCTGCCGGCTGCCCAATTTCACGTGAATGCAGCATGAAAAATATGATTGAGTTGCTTGTGATATACAACCACAACGCTAAATGGGAGGAATTCCTACACAATGTACCTTTAAAGCTGACTGCAGAGAAAAGTTCCTACCATGTATGGATGGACCATGAGAGACAAAGGAGCCTCACTCTTTTATTAAAAGCCAATAAACAGCATCATGAAAGTGATGCTGCGGTGTAACCCTGCTGCACGAGGCTTGTTAAAGCTGCAGATGAGCAGGACGGAGGAATGTGGAGGCCAGAGCTCGTTAAGGCCGAGCTGGAGCTGACGGAGCATGAAGACGTACACGTGTGTTTGTCTGAGACGTCTCCTGCCACATCGCGTCAACAGCCGTCTCTGCTGTAGGATCAGGTGGGTGATGGCGGAGGTGGTGATGCCTCCATGACACGTTCACTTTAATGTGCCCAAAGCAAAATCTGCCCCACTGGAGGAAAAACAACATCAACATTAACCCTGGGTACCCTGATTCACTTTCATCTGCACCACATTGACTGATTCTTCTAAAGAAAGAAAGAAAGAAGCACATTTCTGTCTGATGTTCAGTAATAGGCAAGGCATTTTTATTTATATACAGTAGCGCATTTCAAGGGGCAACTCAGTGTGCTTTACATAACGACAAAACATTTAACAGTAAGAACTAGAAACGGAAAAAGAACAGCATGAAACAGCATAAAAACATAACATTTTTTAAAATCAAAATAACCCAGAATAGTAAAAAGCAAAGCCAATGCAAATGAATCTCCTTATAGGCCGGTGCATATTCTCATTTGTCCAGGTCATAGTATTAACCTCCTTTGAAAAAGAATCTCCTTATACTGTGAAAATGAAAAAAATAATAATAACAGTTGATCACTTTGATGCAGTTTTACCATTTCAGTCGTCATTTCAGAATTTTCTTCAACATTTGTCTGAATCTTTAGCTATGGGAGAAACGTTAACATTAGCAGTGTCGGAGAAAGACAGGATTTTAGTGTCAGCTTGTGTGTTGGTTGTGTAGAGGAGGAAACGTCTGTGTATAATTCATCCAGAGGTTAAAACATCTTAAACATCTGGATCTTCAGTTAAAAGAAGGACGAGCTGAGCTGACGTTAGCGTTAGTTCGTAGCTTCTGTGGTTGTTGCAGTGAAGCTGATTCATTCAGTGTTTCAGTCCCACAGTGACTGTGGTTGGTTTGACACCTGTAACGTCTGAGATTCAAGTCTCTGTTTCCTTAATTTCCCCGTCATCCTCAGCTTTTCTCGTTTCCTCCTGTTCCTCCTGTCCAGTTGTGTCCTCTTCCTCCTCCTTATCTCGTCTTTCAGTGTCTGAGGCATCTCTCGACCCCAGAGAAGCCCCGAGGGCCTGTGAAGTTCTCTGAGCTAACCCCATTACACCACAGAGAGAGTGGGGACACTGATACTAATGACTGTCAGAGCTCGTAGCAGGTCAGAGCAGCACAGATGCTGCTGCAGCACTCTGTCGCTGAGACATCGGACTCTTCAAGGACACGTACACACACACACACACACACACACACACACACACACACACACACACACACACACACACACACACACACACAAGCACACACTCAGACACTGGCTCATGTGTCAGAATTCCCTCCTTTAGGTTTGATTATACTTTTTCATGATGTGCAGCTTCTGAACAAAAGTTCTTACACAGATCTGTTTTCCTAGAGTTCCTGTACATCACAGTGAATCTCCACTCGTGCATCTTGCCTTTGTATCATTATGGAACGGTCTTGTTGCCGTCCTTATTTTCTAAAGCCGCCGTTATTGCAGTCAACATTGCATTTTTGTTTTCATTCTTATAAAAGTGATATCTTAGCCACGCTTTGAGGGAGCTTCATTTTCTTATTTGGTTCTAGTTTGGATGAAGTAATGAGAATATGGAGGTTTAACTTTTGTTCAAGGTCACTGTGACCTCACCAAACACGTTTTTTGGACATAAATTGCACATTTATTTGGTAATTTTTGCTTACAATGAATATATTTGTCACACACTAATATATCACATCTACTTTTTTCCTGTTGAATAAAATAGAAAGCTTTTATTGTCATTGTACAAGTATAGAGTGCTTCCACTGATCAATAAAGAATAAGAACAATCAATAAAAGTCAATATATACATTTAATATATACGATTAATTGAATTCACACATTGCACATTGTAAAGGAATAAAAACAGGCAGTTTGAGTTTAGGAGTTAAGAGAAAGTGCTTTTTAGTCTATTTGCATACATTTTAGGCATTACAGATTGGTTGACATTATATATAAAATGATTATAAAGTTGATATTAATGTAAAGCTATATAAACTAGATAGAAACAGGTGACCCTGCCTTAGAGTTTCTAACACCAGTCGATGTACAGCTTCTAGTTTTAACACAGCTTTTATTTCTCTTTTAACACATTTTCACCTACATTAAAGCTTCGCGTTAACACTTTAACATATTTACACCACATGTCTGTTGCTAATGGTTACCTAACTGGTCCCTCGTGTGTGTGTGTATATGTGTCGTGTTGCAGCGTTTTCTCTCCCATGCACCGGCGCCGATGTGTTCAGCCCGTTCTCCTAACACAGCACACATGGACGTGGACACGCCACCTCAGTGACTGTGTGCCACACTCCCATGGCAGCGCCCCACTGTGAGGATCGGAGGTGTAAACCCAGCTCCTCTTGATTTAAACTACCGCTGCACTCTGGATACCTGCACGGCCCGCATTCCCAGACACGCATAACTCTTAAACGCCACAGCCTAAGCACATGGCACGGCACATTTTACTGGCCTGTTGTGTTATTGTGGCCGAGATCAAAGTTTGAACTTGAAAAGTCCTCCGCGGTGAAAGCCCTGCAAAAGGTGGGTATTACATTTACGTCGAGGTTTTTTCCAATGGCATGTTTTACAGTGAGCGGTCGTGCCCTGCGTGAGCGAGTCCTACGATAAGTGGCTTTAACTGGCAATAAAAAGACACTTACAACTGATAAGGCATCTCTGGGAGTTTAATGAAGGGCTCAGCCTGCCTCATGCTGCTGCCCTTTATGACACACGACCAGGAGAGCACTTTGATTCCCAGCTCCGTCGGCATGTGAAGGGGATTTTGGAGGAATGCTGAAGAGTTCATGGAGATCGTCAAGACGACGGGATGATGGATGCTGCAGGCACTCGAGACACTGACTGTACATATCATCAGCCACTGGAGGAATGTTACAGCAGCTGATCACTGCATGTCTCCATCAGAAAAAACATCTCAGGCGTCGTCCTTCTTTGTTCCACCCTTTATTTACAGTGTCATGCAAAGGTTTGTTTGTTTGGGACAATTAGATTTTCAGTGGCTTCAGTAGAAAACCTTTGAGATGTAGTGGAACAAGAAGTTGGCAGTGTGACATGACCCCTTTCCCACTGGCCAAAAAAACCTGTTTAAACCCCCAAACAATGAGCTTCTGCAGTGGGAAAGTGTCACTGACCCACATAAAACGACTCTGCAATCGACAATTTAATCGGCTCGGCTCCGATCAGCTTGCAGTGGGAACATTACAACCAGGTCAACCCGCTAATTTACACGACGACGTATCGCAACTCCTTTCCATTTCAGCCACAAACTCCATTAGCCAACCAAAATTACATTGGTCAATTGGTCACAGGAAAAAAAAAAACATTTGAAGCTGTGTCTGTCAAAATTAAGTCAAAATCAATATGACTGAACTGTATATGAAAGGCTACAGGGCTTTTAATTTCAAGGGCCAGATACCGAAAGTCGTGACACTCACTCGCTGTCAGTTTTTTTGTCTATGCGACTTTTTCTGATGTTGCTACAGACGTTTCGAATGTATCCGAACGAATTACGGGTCATTTGATATTTGTTCGAACCTAATTTTTCTAAAAAGTGACAGCCCTAGTAACCGTGCTGGTGCCTTGACGCCATTGTGCACCTTCCAAAGTTCTGCATCGAGCAAACGCATTGCTGTGCAATTCACCACCGGACCAATCACAGCCCTTACAGTCTTCATCGCCTCGACACGTAGGTAGAATTTTTGGGAGGAGCACGTCAGGGGTTCACGGCGCCACAGAGGGCTCCTCGAACGTACGCCGTCAACTTGACGCAGAAGCATGAATCAGGCTGAAGAAGGTCTGGATCTAAACCTCCATCAGGTCCAACATGATCAACCGTCTCCTCAGAGATGGAGATCAGGGTCTGCAGCTCAGTTTGAACCAGTTCCCTGTTCACCACCATGTAGATCAGGTAGGTCCAAGCAGCAGCACACCAGAACTGACCTCAGTCTTCAGACAGCTGACTGGTCGAACTGTGTGTGTGCTTTTGATTGGTTGGAACAAAAACCTGCAGCCACACGGCCCTTTGTGGTCAGGCAGTTTGGACCGGCCTGATCTGGAACTTGTCGTGTGAATTTCAAGGTGGTACTCCACCGCCCTCACATTCATGTTGACTAACAGCTTGACTCTTCTCTGTGTTGGGTTAGTACAAGTCCTTCGATATTTATTAAACAACTGGAAACAGCCGCACAGACTGGCAGCAAAGAGTAAAAACAATTGGAAGTTACTAATTTGCATAATTCACACTGGAGTTCTGTCCATTACTCACACAATGGACAATTTATAATGACTATTCTCATCATTACGTCAATCAAAACATAAAGGTCATCAGGAAATATCAGAACCCTGCTCACCCTCTGACTGAACACTAATGAATATGTAAATTATATGAAACCACAGACACACAAACACGGTTGTGAATGTAGCCTCCATCTGAACTAATCCACGTTGGAAAGGAGTGTGATGCCCTTGTAAGTGTGTATGTATGGTGTGTACACACACACAGACACACACAGTGTCTTGAAGACGAGCCACTCAGCTGTCACCTCAGCCCCATGTGGCAGATGAGGCGCTCAGCAATCTCAGTGACAGACACAAGATGTCCTGGACTGCCAGGGGCGTGCACACTGACACTGATGCACACACACACACACACACACACACACGGCCTGCGTAAAATGTAGCTCAAACAGATTCGCTCAGCTGCGAATCATGCCTACTGGTCAAATCTATGTTTTTAGGGTTGAACAGGTAGCAGTGGAGGCCGAGGCCAAAGCAGGCGACTGATCTCTTGACATTTTAACTAATCCCTTCTAGCTGCTGGTTTCTTGCACATTTGGGAGATTCGCTAGCAGCCAGAATTGGCTTTTTCACATATGCAACCTGTCATGTTAGATTGGGACGGTGACATGGCGCAGGCCGGGGACGTGATGGCTCAAACGCTGAAATGGACTGTGATTGCATTCGGATGACACGGCTGACTCGGGGCTACTGGCCTTTCTGCTCCTGCTGTGGGTCTAGAAGTGGATTCTTTAACTGCTGCGGTGTCTCATGCTTTGGCAAACATCTCGCCACCGATCCAGCCACGTTTCCCCGGAGCCGCTGTGACACGGCCGCGTGAGCCGTGAGTTTAAGCCTCCTGACAAGCCCACGCTCACGTTACGCCGCTGTAGCACCGTTCCCGGGTCAGTCGTTGGGGGGGGGGTTTTATAGGTGTGATTAGTCATAGTCCAAGTTTTTTTTGATGGGGGCGACATTTAGGTTTTCCTGTGACTCTGCTTGTTTGTTTACGCGCGCGGAGGCCCGGGCGACGACAAGCGGCGGTGGCTTTGCGTGCTGCACGTAAAGGGAACAGGCTGTACCTGCCATGGCCCCCCCTCCGTGTTCGGTGGCTCAGGGCGAACACACGGTACCTGTCAGAAGCAGTTAGAGCGGCGTCCTGCAGCCTGCTCTGCATGGCAGCCCGTCAGACGCCAGCTGAACTTTTCACTTGTCAATCCTGAAAGGTTAGCGCTAAAAAATCAGCAATGACAGATGCAAATGGATGGATGCTTTCCTGGCATTTTTGTGCAGGGATGGCTCATGTCGCAGAGACCACCTGGTCTGGTCTGGTCTGGTCTGGTTTAGCCCCCACCACCTCCTCCGTCGGGCCCCCTCTCTTTAGCCCCTTTGTTCACCTTTCAGAACACATCTAGGTAATACCTTAGCACTTAGGGCCCTCAGTCGTATTTGTTTGGGGTCTGGTTTTTGCCCTACATCGCCTCACCCGCTCCGTGTGCCCCCTTCACATCCCATATTAATCCAATTAGTTTCCCATGCACGAAAACACACCGCCTCTCGTGCACATTGATGCCACGCAGAGATGGCAGAGCAGCAGCAGCAGCAGCAGAAACTGTTTCTGGACATGTGATTCAGATCAGTCGGTCGTCGGCATCAGACAAACACTCTGATGAAGCACCAGTGGAGAAAACATCCATATTTTCTTTCACTTCCTTTCCTCATCACTGATTGGCTCTTTCACCTTTAGTTCTTATCATTTCTCTGAGACTTTTCTCCATCCTTCTTTCTTTAAAGAGACCCAGAGGAGTTTGCTTTTGCTTATAAAAGAGTCTCATATTAATGTGGATGAATCTACGTTACCAACTTGTTAATGGGTCCATTTTCGATAAATATATCATTTCCTGGTTTCGGTTTCCCGGACGCTGCCCAGCAGGTCATGGGAATAACGCCGCCGGATCACTAGTTGGCATCGTTTATGGTCAGAACTACGACGGTATCTGATCGTCTTCCAACCTCCGGCTTTCATTCTTGATCAATGAAAACATTCTTGACAAATGTTTTCGCTTTTGTCCGTCTGGCACCGGTCCAAGAATTTCACCGTGTGCGCGGAGGCTCATGGGAAATGTAGTGTGAAAACACTTTGCTTTCCAAAACTCCTCGTTGTCACTGTAAGACGTGGATAATGAGTCCACTTTGACTTGTTGTGGTACATTTTTAATCTTTAATCTTTGCGTCCTTTCAGAAACTCTTCCCTCTTTCATATTTGAAGCACATGAGGATTAAAGAGTTAACTCAGCTCCATGTGTCCCTTGTCTCCAGCTCCAGAGTCCTAGTTCTGGTTAAACCAATGCCTTGTAACTACGTAGTTCCAGGGAGAATGGAGGCTCTCTGCCTTCCACCTAGCGTCTCTTGGCTGAAAACCAACCTTGTAAGATCAGAGCCTCCGACCCGGTGTCCCAGCTCTTGTCTCCATAGCGACACCGCCACACAAACATAACGCGCCCCGTAACCCGTAATCTCTTGTTGATGACAGATTAGACTACACAGATATACACATGGTAACATGGTAGATGATAAATAACCTTATTATTGATTGATTTCTCACCGGCTTCGTTGTTGGAGACAAATGCACATGGAGTCGAAAACGTTTTTTATTTAGCATGAATTCACTCAAACCTGTAAACGGAGCTCACAGGACACTTTTCTGAAATGCTCGCCGACATGATGACGTCTGTGTGGACTGAAAAACCCAGATTTTATTTTCTTTCTATTGATCCAAACCTTTATAATCACCTCATATTTGTGTGTTTTACTTTTTGGGAATCGTACAGAAAAGGGTAGAAATAACTGAAGAGGAAATTTTAACCATTCCTCTCTTTGTTTTAACCATTTCAGTCCTGAACCAAAGAGTTGAATAGAAACAGAAACAGATGGATGGATGTGTATTCTCAAATGAAGATGGATGAATACTTTATTTATCCTCCGGGGAAAATATATTTGCACAGCAGCTCATTAGTAACGAAAAGAATAGAAATTAGTAATTAATAAATAAACAATAATAATTCAGTAAGTCCAGCCACTTGAGAACAGTTTAACATTCCTGTTCATCATCAAATATTTTATTTTAATTCAATTTGATTCAACTGTATATGAGTGTAAATTAAATACCTTTTGTGTTTTAGAAATTTAGCCTTGATATCTTTGACAGAATAATTCAAAACTAATCCGATAATATCAGCATTCATCAGTCATATATCCATAGTGCGAGTTCTTAGATGTAAAATATCTGAAAGAATATTTCTAATTTAATTTAGTTAATGTCGCTGGTCAGTGTTTAACCTCTGACCTCTGCTCTGTGTTTCCAGGTGGAGCTGAAGATGAAGTACAACGACCAGCACTGTCGGTCCAGAGGGCTGCTGCCGGGCCACCGCTGGTACGAGATCCAGGCCTACCGGGCCCTGAACCAGGCGCTGGGGAGGTGAGGCGTCGTCTCTGCAGCTTTCACTCTGTTCTCTCACTTCACTTCAGATTTTAGAGTTTTAACCAGAACAAAGAGATCAGATCACATCAGCCCAGTTCTTAAGACCTTACGCTGGCTCACAGTCGGCTACAGAATAGATTTCAAAGTTCTGCTACTGGTTTACAAGTCACTGAATGGTTTAGGTCCAGAATACATGAATGACATGTTAGTAGAGTATAAACCCAGTAGAGCTCTGAGATCTACTGACTCAGATAGTCAGATAGTGGAGCTCAGAGTTCAAACCAGACATGGTGAAGCAGCATTTAGCTGTTATGCTGCACACAACTGGAACAAACTACCAGCAGAACTGAAATCAGCCCCGACTGTGAGCACTTTTAAATCCAGGTTAAAAGTCATGTGCTCATAGCTGAGCACTTTTTAAGAACTTTAAACTTTATCTATTTTCTTTTATTCTATTTTTTTATTCTTCTTTGCTCCTGTTTTTAACTCTGTGTTTTTTGTTTTTATGCTGTTCTTTTAAAATGTTTTGTCTTTATGTAAAGCACATTGAGTTGCCTTGGTATGAAATGCGCTATATAAATAAAGATGCCTTGCCTTCACACTCTGACCTTTAACCTTCCACCTGTGCAGGTGCATCCGCCACAAGAACGACTGGGGGGCTCTGATCCTGGTGGACGACCGCTACCGGAACAACCCCAACAAATACATCACAGGTACCCAGAGCAGCCACTAGATGGCAGTAGTTCTCCACTGAGACAGCTGCTCCAGTGAGTGTGTGGGTGTGTGTCTGATCTGTGTGTGTGTGTGTGTGTGTGTGACCTCAGGTTTGTCTAAGTGGGTCCGCCAGCTCGTGCAGCACCACGACACCTTCAACAACGCCATGCAGTCACTGGTGGCGTTCTCTCAGGTGCAGAAGAAGTTGGAGGCGTTGGCTGCAGAGAACCAGACTCCTTCCTCCTCCTGCTGCTCCTCCTCTCTGAGCGGTCACCCACCACCGGTCGCCGTGGAGACTCTGGGTCCGGTCCAGGCCTCAGAGCCTCAGACGCCTCTGGTCAAACCACCTGAGCCCCGCGCGGCCTCCGGCTCCTCCACGCTGCAGCCGTTCACTCCAACACAGATGAAACCCGAACTGAATGGAAAAGCAAAAGGTGAAGTGGTTTTAAAAAAAAGAAAAGAAAACAGTTTTAGAGCCTCAAGGTTAAAATGTCTCAAGTGTTTTTCATGGCCTGAAATAAAAAGAAATATTTTTTTAATATTATTGGTTCTTTAAATTGGCCTCATCTATCAATGGGGGCTTTTATTGCGAAGGAGCGGAAGCCTTGAGCTCCTCCTGCTCTGACAGATATGAAGTTTTCAAGTTTTACACCATCATCATCATGTTGTTGTTGTTGTTGTTGTTTTCAACAAATCATAAAAACAAAAGCTTGAAGAAAAACAACTTTATTATGTCCCCGTCTGTTTTTGAAACATTTTATGATAAAGACGATAAAACGTTTTGTCCATTAGCTTCCACTCTGCTACACAGTCCACAACCCTCCTCCTCCTCCTCCTCCTCCCCCCTTTTCTTTTTTCTTTCTTTCCTTTAATGATGAATTATGACATTTTTAAAAACAAGGCGGCGGTGGCGGCGGTGGCGGCGGTGGCGGCGGCGGCGGTCGTCCGTAGGTGCGTGTTGTTTTTGTTTGCAGCGGTACGATGACATCACCGCGGCGACGGGCGGCCGGCGCTGGGGCTGAGATGACGTGTTTGCACATCGTCTTGGTGAGCGCCCATTGTCTGCGGGGGTCACGACAAGGTTGAGCTGTTTGCTCAGTTGAATTCGGTGTGGTGGATAAGTGTGGTAGCAGCCAGCCGACCCCCCCACTGCCCCCTTCCTCCCCCTGTGTGTGTGCGGGGGGGGGGGGCAGGGGGGGGCTGGGATCAGTTGAGTGGCTTGCCTCATTACTGTAAGGTCTTTTGCATGCCTGAGTGGCGTTGGAGCGAGCTGATGAGCAGATGTTGGACTGTTGCTTTTAATTAAATCCTCTTGACCTTTGTTTGGGTTTTATTGAGCGGAAGCCCACATTTAGATATTTCTTCTTATTTAAAAAAAAAAAAAAAAAAACTAAGGCCCTGGTTGTCATGGTGATGGTGATGATGATGATGTGTGAACCTGTGAAGCTTCTTCTGAACAC
This sequence comes from Trachurus trachurus, assembly GCF_905171665.1. Taxonomy (NCBI): domain Eukaryota; kingdom Metazoa; phylum Chordata; class Actinopteri; order Carangiformes; family Carangidae; genus Trachurus; species Trachurus trachurus. The sequence goes on from NC_139892.1 coordinate 5,061,968, forward strand.
TTTAAACTCATTCAGTCAGTAAAAGGTTCAAGTTTGAGGTGGGGGTTTTTTTAAAGGGATAGTTCACCCAAAATTGAAATTTCACTCATCTACTCACCCTCATGTGGACTAAGGGCTGGGAGAAGTTTCAGAGTCCTCCGTGCCTTCTCTGAGTTACAGGGGGTCTCGGCGTAGCAGTGCATGTCCATATAACGGTTGCAAATGGATACCAACTGTCTTCGTAACAAAAAGACACACCAAAAAACATCCAAATCCATGCTGCTCGTATGGAATGTCCGTCTTGTATTGAAGCCCCGAAATGCGAAATTCGTTCGTCCGAACCATGAAGAGGAGCTTCCGCTACAAACAAACTTGAACTATAGACTAATTTAATTTTTTTCAGAACAATTTCGCATTTCGGGGCTTCAATACAAGACAGACATTACATACGAGCAGCATGGAGGTATTTGGATGTTTTTTGGTGTGTCTTTTTGTTACGAACACAGTTGGTATCCATTTGCATCCGTTATATGGACATGCACTGCTACACTGAGACCCCCTGTAACTCAGAGAAGCCACGGATAACTCTGAAACTTCTCCCAGCCCTTAGTCGACATGAGGGTGAGTAGATAATGAGTGAAATTTCAATTTTGGGTGAACTATCCCTTTAACCCTTTTTTAAATGGCAGAAAATCTTGTTTTGGCTTGTCAAACAAGTTCCCACGCGTCCTGGAAAACCTGGAAAAGGGTTGACCAACTTTCCAGTCATAGAAAACACATGGAAAATGAGAAAAAAAGTCAAATGTCCTGGAAAAGCTGGAGTTTTCCTGGTAAATCATCAGCTACCAGAACTCACTTTGACTTCCTCAGTGCTGAGATTGTATTCTTGTTGATGGGTGTTTCCAGTGTTTAAAAACAGAAACAACATGTTTGTGTTGCTCTATGATGAATAAATTTGTCATAATTTCTAATCAGACTGGAAACATCCTGGACAATGATAATAATGCCCTGAATAATGCACACACAGAGAGGACCGCCCCTTTATGCCGTTCTCCCTCCTCATTGGATAAAGGTTGTAGGATACAAGGAAAGTTTTCTCCTCGGCTTACAGCAGAGCAGAGTGACTGACAGACCCGTGTTTCAGACCAAACACTCTATAGAAGTGATTGCTGTCGGAAGATACAACTATTTAAGACTTATATTAACACAAACATTCTGCTTACTTCTGCTTTAACTCCCCAGATTAACACCAACTCTTTTGAGGAATTTACTCTCACATAGTAACGTGTAACACTGGAAATGTAACACTTTTGATTTTGCTGAGTGTGTGAACCGTGACTTTGTGTGTTTCCTTCCTGCAGAGCCTCAGCAGCAGGCGAGGACGTCTCTGCCGTTCTACCACATCTTCACCTCCAGCCCAGTCAGCAGCAGCTTCAGGAAGCCGGTCTTCAGAGAGAAGGAGCCCGGGGAGCAGCCGGCGCCGAAGCTGGAGCCGAAGACGGAGACGGAGACGAAGACGTCCTGTCCTCAACACGAGGACACGGACACGTCCAGGGACATTAAAGCTGAGGCGTCTCCTGTAGCGACGTGTGAAAGTGAAGAGAAACCAGTCAAAGACACAGAGACGGAGAAGAAAGAGGAGGAGGAGGAGGAGGAGGAGGACCAGACCATCTTCTACACTCCAGAACTTTTCGAGGACGAAGATGAAGACGAAGACGAAGGAGGAGGAGGAGGAGGTGAAGTGGAGGACGGAGGGGACGGCGGCCCAGAGACGCATCCCAGAGAGGAGGAGGAGGGGGGGTCAGGACAGACAGAAAGCTGCTGTCTGCTGGCGGAGGAGAAACCAGCCGCCGCTGCTCCAGAGGGAGGAGGACACCAGGAGGAGGAGGAGGAGGAGGAGGAGGAGACGGGAGGAGGAGAGGAGGTACAGGAGGAGCCAGACAACAAACCGAGGAGGAAGACGGTCAGCAGGCTGCGCAGGAGGTCCAGACTCAGAGCCCCCTCCCCCTCCTCCCCCCCTCCTCAGGTGTAAACAGGACTCAGACTCTGTGGTGAGTTCATGTTCCACCACACACACCTGGACGTTTCTGTTTATATGATGTACACACACACACACACACACACACACACTGATTAACACACATACAGTACACACACATTGAGTTACACCTGCCCCCAGGCTACTGCCCCCCCCCCAATAAGACGGATTCTCAGTTACAAACACTGAGAATCATTAAAACACAACAACATCTGTTTCCTCGTCATCAGTTTGTTGAAAACACAGAGATTCATGTTCATAGATTCATATTTCACCTTCACTACAAACACAAATGTGTAAAAAATCTGTTTCTATAAAAATTAAATCAAAAATTTTCTTCAATGTTTTTCTTTGTCGCTGTGATTTTTGTTTTTCACTCGCACAACAGTTCAGCCTTTAAAATCCTTTCAAAGTAAAAGTCTGGACTCAACATATTTCACCCAACTGTATTGATCAGATCAAAGAGAGAGAACTAATAAATGTCAATAAAATGAAATAATATAAAAACAGCAGCTGATCGTAAATTTACAACTTTATTCTTGTAATATTATGACTTTTTTCTCGTAGGAAATGTACGACTTTATTCTCGTAAATTTACGACGAAGCCAAAGTGCTGTACAGGTAAAATAAAAGGTGAAAACGACTGTACAAACATGTGGGACGTAAAGCAAGAAAAGTTTCTCCAGGACTCGACCTGAGTTGAAGACTTTGGCTGATCAATCATCAATCATCATAATCAATTTCAATGATGTGATGTTGTCACTCATCAGACTCTGATCCTCTGTTATCTACTCTTCCTCTTCTTCCTTCTCTTCCATCTTCTTCCTCCTATTCATCCTCTATTTCTTCTTCTTCATCCTCTTATTATTTTTTTCTTCCTCCTCTTCTCCTTTTTCTTTTTCTTCCTCCTCCTCCTCCTTCTTCCTCCTCTTCTCCTTTTTCTTTTTCTCCCTTCTCCTTTTCCTCTTCTTCTATTTTTCTTTTCCCTCCTCCTCCTTCTTTCTCCTCTTCATCCTCCTTTTCTTCTTCTTCCTCCTCTTCTTATTTTTCTTTTTCTTTCTTCTACTTTTCCTCTTCTTCTTCCTCATCCTCTTTTTACTGTTTTTCTTTGCCTTCCTCCTCTTCATCCTCCTTTTCTTCTTCTTCCTCCTTCTCCTCTTTCTCTTCTCCCTTTTCTTCCTCATCATCTCATTATTATTATTCCTCCTCCTCCTCTTCTGGGCGTGTGTGACGGTGTGTAACTGTGTGTGTGTGTGTGTGACAGTGTGTGTGCGTGTCCATCTCGGTGTAATCAGCTCTCTAACGAGCGCAGCATCGTCATCGTGTTCGAGGTGAATCAATCAAGACTAAAAACCCAGAATCATCAAACGAGTCGACGCAGACGGAGAGAGGAATGAGATTAAACCTGATTCGTCTCGTTAGAGCTGCGTCTGATTGGCTCAGACCAGACAAGTGTTTTCCTTTAAAGCCTTTCTTCACTCCTCATCAACCCCTCCTCCTCTTCGTCGTGTGTATATGTAATCATGCATGACGACTCGTTAACATCATCAAAACAGAGCGCGTGGAGAGAGAGGCCGAGCCGTGTGTGTGTTAAAAGCTCTTAATGAGGAGCCACGTCACCGCGGCGACAACGCATCATCTCACTGATTCAGAATGAAACTGTGACTGAGGTCAGTTCAGTTCATTTAAATGAGATCAATAGGATAAATAACTTGTTATAAGCGTCACAAATCACAACGTGTCATAATATTTTATTGTAACAGTCAAAATAAGATATTTCAAGATATTCAAAATCCCAATAACATCATATTGTATCAACCTAAGTATCATGATAATATTATATCACCTCACCGTCGTTTGTCTCTATACTGTAACAAACAGACTTCATGTGGACGTCTCAGTTCACCTAGCTGTGGCGCAATGAATTCTGGGTAAATTGAAACTTGTTTTTTTCCAAAACCAGAAGAAAGAGAGAAAATAATAATAGAGATAAAAGAGAAAAGTATTGATGGGTTTCCATTTTCATCTCCATTAAAGGGATAGTTCACCCAAAATTGAAATTTCACTCATTATCTACTCCCCCTCATGTGGACTAAGGGCTGGGAGAAGTTTCAGAGTCCTCCGTGGCTTCTCTGAGTTACAGGGGGTCTCGGCGTAGCAGTGCATGTCCATATAACGGATGCAAATGGATACCAACTGTCTTCGTCACAAAAAAACACACCAAAAAACATCCAAATACCTCCATGCTGCTCGTATGTAATGTCCCTCTTGTATTGAAGCACTGAAATGCGAAATTGTCCCGAAAAAAATTAAATGACAGAAGACATTACGAATTACGAAGACAGTTGGTATCCATTTGCAACCGTTATATGGACATGCACTGCTACGCCGAGACCCCCTGTAACTCAGAGAAGCCACGGAGGACTCTGAAACTTCTCCCAGCCCTTAGTCCACAGGGTGAGTAGATAATGAGTGCAATTTCAATTTTGGGTGAACTATCCCTTTAACGACGTCACCAGGAACAAAACAAAAGGACCATATGCGTCAGAAGTGAGTGTAACGTTATTTCTCTCCATTTTTGGGCGTGGCACTTCCTGTTCTCACCCAGAATCACATCATGTTCATGTTATTGATCCGATTTATTCATTGAATCCATGTTACTGAACCAGGAGCCTCTGGTTTTAACAGTGAGACAGAAACGGAGGCTCAGCTTCAGCTTCAGTTTTAGCTGCTGCTGCTGCTGCTGAGTCTCTGCAGCAGGAGGCGTGTTCCAATAATCAATAACCACTCGATCTCTGGTTAATCTGAGCGACGGTGGTGACGGAGCAGAGACTCGGGCCAGAGAACCACGGCCTCCAACCGAGATTCATCCGTCTGGAAATCCTTAAGCTGCTTTCTGAGCAGGTCGACTCTCAGACTGGAGGAGAAGCTCCTCCTACAACTACTCCTCCTCTTCTTCCTCCTCTTCCTCCTCTTCTTCCTCCTCTTACTCCTCTTCTTCCTCCTCGTCCTCCTTTTAACTGTAAAACATGAAGCTTTTCTTACAGAGCTGTGTTGTAATGTAAAATATAAAGTATCAGACTGATAATACAACTGATGAAGGTTAGAGACAAAAACCTAATAATCCAGAGAAATATACATGTTTGCAAGTTGAGATGTTTTTAGTTTATATATTTTATATCATGTTGTATAATTAAATAAATATAGGACTGATGATACAGTAGAACAAAGTTTAATGTTGAAATCTTCCACTGACTTTTGACTAAATCTGATCATAAGAGCCGGTGTAGAATGAAGAATAAAAGTTTTATATTAAATTATATGAAAACAACAACATTTAATCAAAGTTTATTTCTGAGCGTCAGTGTGTGTGTGTGTGTGTGTGTGCAGCGAGCGTCTCCAGCGATCATCACTGTGATCTGTCAGATTAAACAGATTAACCCTGAGTGACTCGAACATTCAGGTCCAACTGGAACTTTCCAAACTCTGCTGAACTTTCAGATCCTTCAGTCTCCTCAGAACAAAACACACACACACACACACACACACACACACACACACACACACACAAACAACCTGGTTTTTATTTAATGAACACATCACTGAGAGTTTTGTGATGGTTTAGAGACGACACTTAACTCTTCTCTGTCTTCTCTTTGCTTTTAAATTCATCCATTTTACCGATTCCTTGCAAAGTGCTCTAAAAATATACATATTATTATTATTGCATTATTTTACAGTTTTAAACTGCAAAAACAGCCCTAAATAAGTTTGTTTTGTTGAGTTTTTATTGAATCAGTTTTTGAACCCTTCTGTTGTCCTTCTGGGTCAATCTGTTCCCTTCCTCCATCCTTTCTTCTTTCTTTCCTTTCTCCCTTCCTTCTTTCCACAATCCTTTTTTCCCTTCCTTCCTTCCTTCCCTTTGTCCTTCTTCTTCCTTCCTCTTTTGATCCACTTGACCTGATCTGTTCCCTATCCCTCCATCTTTCTTTCCTTCCCTTTTCCATTCCTTCTTTCCTCCCTTCTTTCCCTTCTTCCTTCCTTCCTTGAACGAATCTGTTCCCTCCCTCCATCTTTCTTTCTTTCCTTTTTCCCTTCCTTCCTTCCCTCCTTCCTTCCCCTTCCTTCGTCCTTACTTCTTCCTACCTTTTTGACCCCATCTGTTCCCTTCCTCCTTCTATCTTTCCTTCCTTTTTCCCCTCGTAGACACCAGCTCTGCTCATTATTAAAAAAAAAATCAAAATAAACTTTAATGTCCCCGGAGGGAAAATTGTCTTGGACAATCAATACTGTACATCCTACACAACAGATTTTAAAACCATACACCATTTCACATACTCACACACACAACCAACAGAGATCACTTACAGACAGTACGACTAAGTTCATGGTTCATACAAAGTAATAAATAATTATTGCACTTTCTATATATTGCATCTTGCCTCAGTATTGCCACAGTCTCTGGGTCTTAATTGCACCATTTTGTATGTGTGTGGACTCCACCATCAGTATCAATTTAAGGGTGCCGAAGGAATAGAATATATAGCTATTAAAAAGAAATGTATATATAAAATAAAATGAACAAACCCTTAACATAATTTTACAGTACACAGATAATAACCAAATACCTAATATAAAACACATATGATCCAGAACTGGATAGCATGTAGAATAAGGTGAAAAGAACAACAAAAAAGAAAAGTTAGAAGGAACACCTGGACCTCAGGTGACTGCTAGTGTTTAGCAGGTTTGTTCATTCATGCACGGTCATATCTCGGTGTTGTGGTCGAGGTTCTGCTGGGACCGGCATCGGTTCAGCTGGTGGACTCAACCAATCTGCCATCATCCTGTGAACCCGACCTCCTCCTCCTCCGCCTCTTTCCACCGTGTGTGTTGCTTTTTGTTGTTGTTGTGGAGCTGTGAATTTGACAGACGCCATATTGTCTGTAAAGCCTCGGAGCCGGCGGAGTCCGTCTGGAGTCTGCAGGGTCCCGGGGCCCGACACGGCCGGCGTGGGGCCCGACACGCTCACAACAACTTTACTGTCGTTTTGACCCGTTAATCTCAATTGGTTATTGATTGATTTCATAAGCCCCTCCCCCCTCCTCCCTCCAACACCTGCCCTCCTCTCGTTATATCTGACCTCCCATTGTTGTTTATGAACCGCGGCGCTCTGCAGCGTGTGTGTGTTACGACATGGCCTGTTGTTGCTGAGATGAGACCGGAGGCTCCTGATACTCTGACCTTTAATAACGTCTTCACGCCTCAGCGCAAATCAAAGACAATTATTTTCATCTCACTGGTTTATTTGAGGCACATAATGAATTTCTGCTCAGTAGCTTCCAGCAGACAAACAGGAAGTGAGTCGGACTTTAATCTGAAATTCAAGTTGTTGTTTTAAATTAAGAGGTTTATCAGCAGCAGGTTAGTTTTTCATCTTCGCTCCCTCTTCTCTGTCCTGAGTTCCTCTTCAACTCTTCAGGTTGTTTCAGGATTCAGACGGAGGCCTGTGATGATTGATTATTATAACGACTGCTTTGTTTTCAGAGCAGACTTTAAACTCTGCTCTTTATTTTTACACATTTACAATTGAAGTTTTACTTTCTTAACTTGGATAAATTTAAACTAAACTCAAACTTAAATCCTGGATGATAATTCGTAAGATATATAACAATAAAGGACAATGAGGACAAGTTTCTCCTCTTAATAGATGTACATTTTAACATATAGGATGTCATTAAAGTCAAGTCACAGTTTATTTATAAAGCAACAACAACCTGAGTCGACCAGAATGATGTACATTTATAAAAAAATTAAAAAAAATACAGTATAGTTAATCATGGACAATATGATAATAAATAAATACAATGCAGGGAATAGTAAGAACTCAATTTAAAACAAATTTAGAATAAAATTCAGCTCTAACATGAACCAGAGTTGCTCGTTAACTTTATTTTTATTAGAATATCAATTACCAACAATGTAAAATTGATAAAATGACACAGTCAATCACTTGTCCAAACCCTCCCATCAGACTCTGTCTCCAACAACTATAGTAAATAACTAACAAGTTCATTTATAAAGGAAATATACAGATCATGTTGCACAGATAATAAAATGTTATATGAAATATAAATAACATTTGAAATGGAAAAATTTGGTCCCGTACAGAAATAGATTACCGGTACTTTTTTTTTTAATAGGTTTTCTTGTGTTTGTATAATGTGATATTTAACATGTATATTGAACTGAAATATTCTGTATTAAAAAAATCTTATATAACAGAGCATTTTAACAACAAAGAACAGAATCAGGTGTGAACAAAATAAAAAGTTCCAAGTCCAAACCTCAACATTAATTTTCCAGCGTTATTCACCTCAGAGATGAGGTGTGTGTGTGTGTGTTGACGTGTCACTGTGGGGTGGAAACGAGCATCTTCGGTTGCCGTGGTGCTTTAAGTGAGTAGCTAATGAAATTGATTTCTTTAAGCCGGTGTAGCCTGATGAGGATTGTTGGACCGGATCATCTGTCTGCTGGAGCAGCTGTCAGAACTTGGCTTGAGTCAGAGGTTTGGAGCCCCCCAGGACAATAAACCCCCGATTTATTTCAGAGGGTCAGAGGAATTAGACACCTAATCTGCCTACGTGGGTTTATAAGTTGACTGATCTTGATATAGACGTCCATTGTTTGGGCTCATCTTAGTGTGCTTACACCATAAGCCGGTTAATGCTATAAGTGTGATTGTGGCAGCAGCCGTTTGTCGACGAGCAGGCCTGATGTCCTTTTTGTCGTTGTGTGTTTACTGTGGTGGGGTCTCTCAGCAGGAGGGGTTGGTGGGGCATTAAAGAGGGGGGCAATTAGCCATTGATGCAACCTTACCCCATTTATGCTGGACCAGATAAGAAACTCTGATCCATTAAACTTCTTATCGTCTTTGTGTCGTATCGTCTCGTTGCATTCCTCCACGTCTTCGAGATCGACGAGAGCTTCTCTGAAAGAATCCATCAGTTCTGTTGGGTTTTTAATGTTCGTACACAGAAGAGCAGGAAATAATTATATTTATTGATTTTTTTTGTGCCATTATCCCCCTTTTTTCCCCAATCAATACAGTTGAACTTGTTTTATTGGGAGTGGAACAGGAAGCTGCGGCGCTGTGCGGCCACAGTAAAAACCAGTCGATAGCTCTGATTGATCCGTTCTGGAGTCACTTCAGGCTAAGATCATTAATTCAGACCTGATTATGTTCTGATCCGTCACTTTCCTCAAACATGTTCGATCGATCAGTCGATCAGTCAGTCAGTCGGACAGACGGGTGGTTGGTATCTCACCAACGATTGGCTGGATTGTCTTCACCCTATATAGATCTCCAGTTAAACATCTAAACGTCTCCTGCTTTGACTGGCATTGAAATATCTCTACAACGATTGGACGGGTCGTCATGGAGCTCGTCCTCCAGCGTTTTCACCTCTCTGATACAACCCATAATAGTGTCTCCAAAAAAAACAGAGGCTTTGGTTGTCATGGTTATCATAATAAACACACCGTCGTCGTCATGGTCATGGTTGATCTCTAACTGGATTTGAAACAGAATTAAAGTCTTTATGGATTTCATGCTCAGATGTTTCTACAGCTATGTGGGTCTAAATGTTGGTGCAGCAAGGAATTATGGGATGGAGAGATAGGGATGTTACACTGATATAAAAACTCAGGGCTTTTAGATACTTGATTGTCTGGAAGATTGTGATTGTGTATCTGCTGCTGTGGCCTCTGACCTGAAGTCGTTTCCAGTCTGAAGGTCCATTAGATCTTCTCAGTCGGATCAGGCAGCTCTTCAGTCTGACAGCTTGATGACTTTGTGGGTCGTCCCATCAAACCCTTTTCTTTTTCAGGACTCTACCTGCTCTCGGCCGCCACATGTTCCTCCGAGCTGCAGACTTCACTTTGCCTTAAATGATGGCGTCTCGTAAATCTGTCCTCAGGAACATTTGCTTCTCGTTTGTGAGCAGCTCTTTTGGTTTGAGTCGGGGGCTTTCGGTCTTTGGATGGTGACCTCTGTGGTTTTTAAACAGCTCTCCTATTAGCCTGGTATGCTATGCAGAAAAAAAAGAAAGTGAGTTATTATCAGACTGAGGCTCTGTACAGTCGTTGAGAAGACTTCACAGGCATCTTCCAGTTTCCATTAGATGGTAAATTACCAGGAGCCTGAAGGTCTCGCTGGGCTGTGAAGGTTGAAGCAGCTCTGACAGGTTGAAGTACCCTCGGCCCAAAGGCACAGGAGGTTCAGACCTGAAACAGTAGAAACAGGGCAGTGTTGATGTGTTGTTAAAGCAGAAGTAAGCGATCGGTCGTTTTGGCTAACTTCTTGTCAGCAGATGGAATTAGCAGTCCCTACGTCACCACATTCACGCGCATCCCTTGGCTGCACACACAGAGAGGACCGCCCCTTTATGCCGTTCTTCTCTCATTGGATGCCGTCGGAATATATAACTATTGAAGACTTATACTTTAAGATACTAGAGACAGAGGAATATGATCCAGACTCAAGTCCACAAGGAGTAACGGACTAATGTGTAAAGTCATGTATTGGAGGAAGTGAAGGACATCAACACCTTCAGTTGTTGGAGGAACCTCTGTGATGGTAAACACCAACACCTGGTTCGTTTGGAGCAGTTGTTCCTAATCAGGGAGCGTTTAAGCCCAAAGATCATTTTGTTTTGACAGATGTAAACACAGCAATCGCCTTCGGATGTGGGATAACCCAGGGTTCTTACAGATCCTTAAAAAGTCTTAAAAGGCATTGCATTCATTAATCTAAAAACAAGGCCTTAATTGGCATTAAAATAAATCAATTTTTCAAAGGTCTTAAAAATGTTAACGTCTATTTGGGGTTTTATGATTATAATTAGTCTCAAATCTCAAAATAATTGGTAACATTCTGACATAGGGAAGTTAGTGGCGGCCGTCACCGCTAAATTTCTCACCGCCACCAGCTCCCAAGTCAGTGGGTTTTTTTAATGCATTTTATGCATTTATTTTGAAAGGAGAGCTAGAAAGAGACACAATCCAACCCAGGGTCGCTATAGCGGGCGTGCTCTACCAAGTGAGCTCATGGCTCAGCGTAGCCTATTTTATTGGAGCTTCTTCGATCGATGCGTCATTAATGCCACCACTGCTTCGGAGTCGGGGCAGACACACATGTTATGATGGAAACGCCATAATTCGAACTAAAATCCCCTGATTCGAACTAAAATATGCTCGCTAGAGCCAGGTTTTGGTAGATTTGAAAGGGATGGAAACAGTTATGTTCAAATTAAGTGTGACGTAGCGCACTTTCACCCCAACTGCTCCCGTGTTTGCAGTTCACTCACAAGGCAACAACATCAGGGTTTCCACTATATGTAACTGATTGTGATGCACAGCAAAATAAAAGCCCCCACACCTTCAGAATAATGTTTTCTTTTCTTTTATATGTTAAAACAATGTAAACCAGGGTTTCCATTACCAGTTACCATTACTTTGCACCCCTTTCCACTACACAGTTACAGCTCGACTTGGTTCAGGTGCTTTTCCATCACAGCTGAGTGAGTTCACTACATAGTTCCTCCTCAGCAGGGCTGTAGACAGGTTTTTTAATTGGTGAGGAGGTCCGGGGGGTGGGGGTATGTGAACATGTGTTCATATAATGTATATATAATTCATATACATAATGTGTTCAAAGTGCTACCTGCCCCACATCAGACCGCCAATAAACAACGTGGACGAGGTTATTATAGGAGGGGGACATGCCAACCTGCAGAAAACTTGCGCGAGTTTGTGAAACCAAAGTTTTACCAGGATTCGAATTTCTTTTAATGCACATTTCCCAGTAATTTGAATCACTTCGGATGGAAACAGAGCAAACGTGTCCTTTGTTTATCATCTCCTCTCCACAACTACACAGCTGTTAAATGATGTCACTTACTCACTCATAACCCCCCCCCATTCATTCATGTATGTATACAGTTGACTCAGATCAGCTGAGCTGGGTCAGGTTTTAATTCTCAGCCCCGTTGAGACCTCTATTCCATGGTTTTTGTTTGGGTAACCTCTTCGTCCTTCTGGGTACGATTTCTGACCAATGAGAGAACAGTTTGTTTACAACTTTGGACCGGTTGGGACTGTTACCATGTAAACACAAGCGACCCAATTTTGTTGTTTTTTGACTCATCTTGCTGCTGCACCTCAGAGGTGGAGTTTTGGATGGTGTTTAATACTGTGCATCCATTGGTTCCAGGTCATAGCGACAAAACCAAACCTCCAGATGTTTAAAGGTTGTTGTGAGGCTGAATTAGACTCCAATAAAGTCTATTAAAGTGGCTGTCTGTTTGGAGAAGGTGGGGCAGATGTGTGGAAACTCCCTCCACTGGGGATCAATCCTTATGCAAATACAGTATCTGAGCAGATCAAACCTGCAGCGTCTCACTCATCTCCTGCTCAGCTGTGATGGATGGCTTCTCCTTTGACACAGAGCAGGTGAAAGGTGGAGGTATTAATAGCTGGCTGCTGCTTGAGCTAACGTGTGAGGGAGGTGGCGCTGAGCTGTTGGTGGTCCGGACCTGTGTAAACACTGTAAGTGTGTGGGGTTGGGGCGGGGGATTTGCTTATGAAAGCAGAACCTCACCCGTGAAAAAGTGCAACCTGTGGGTTTGTTGTTGGTGCAAACACGCTGCAGCTCCTGTCCTGACTCATGTGTGTGTGTGGGACTGGACCCGGTTGCTGCTTGTGTTTTCCTCCCGAACACACCTGAACATCACACCTATTCTCACCGCACACAATCAGCACAAGAATCGAGGAAAATCCCCCGACAGGCTAATGACAGGAAAGTTCTTTGTCCGGGCCTCTTAGTGGGAATCTGCTGGCGATGACAGACAAGAGCATTTAAGAAGAGCGGCTCTTAAAAAAATCAAACAGGACACAGTCAGTGTGGAAACAGAGCTGGGAGCTTGTCCTGACTCATCGCTCTGCTGCTGCTGCTACTGCTGGCACACCTCGCCGTGGGAATGACACTTCTCAGCCCATCTCTGTTTGAACAGCTTAATTCCACTTTCTCTGTTTGGCTGCGTCGTCCATTCAGCGCCGTCTCTGACTCACAGTGAATGCACCGAGAGCTCCCGCCGCTTCAAAAAGCCGTCCGCGAGCGCTGAATACGAGCTCCCGTATGCACACAAACGCACCACAACCGCCACCACCCCCTCCTTCGTTTGAAGTATGAATTAAGACCGTGTTATTGTGGACACAGAGGTGTGGACAGGTAGACAACAATAAAACTGTGTGTGTGTGTGAATGTGTGTGTGTGGGCGGCTGATTTTCACCTGATCACGGTGAGTGAAGCAGCTCCTGATCCCTCTGGATTTACCCGCTCACATCATGTGACATGTCAACACGTGAATTAAAATAATACCGTGGATTCTACAAGTGATCAGTTCCTCTATTGATCTGCACAAGTGTCTGGTTTCTGGAGCAGAGTGGTGTCGCCTCACGGTGACGAGGTTCTGGTTTCAGAGTCGTGCACGTTAGGGATGTGCACGGTTACCCGGGTACTCGAGTACTCGAGTAGCAGATCTGCTACTCGGTTATGAATTTATTACTCGGGTACCCGAGGATTAAAAAAAACGGCACGTCAGAGCGCAATCTAGTGTCGGATCAGACTACATTATCATGCCCTGGTTCGGCTTTTTGTAGTTTCGGATCAAGCAACGTGATTTTCTGCTGTGTAAAAGCGTTTTTGGATCGAGCCTCGGACTTTCAAACCTTTTACAATAATTCTCCCTCCCTCCCTCGGCGACGTACGCCGTCGGGAGGGAGACGACAGGTCTCAAGTCTGGTAGAAAATATACTTTCACTTTACAAACACTCTGAAACCTTCCCTGTTATTTCCTGAAACGATGCGAGGCAGAGAGGACCGAAGGCACCAACATGTGTAGTGTGGACTAATAAATAAGCACCGCTAATGATTTAAAAAAGAAAAAAAAAAAAGTTTTCTCCTCCGTGGCAGCCGCGGCATAAATGCGCTGCACTCAGCGCTCAGAGCGCATGCAGCGCATTTATTCCCCGGCATAAAGATGCACATCTGCCTCGTATGTGCATCTTAAACTCCAGTCTCTACTCTTATTATCCACCTGACATTGTGTGTGACGACGCTGTGTGTCAGTAATGTGGACTGTCTGACGGACAGAGCGCATTTATGCACCGGCTGCGCTCTGTCCGTCAGACATGACGTCATTTTATTTTTTATTACAGTACTCGATTACCCGATTAGTACCAGCTTCGGTTACACGATTAGTAAATTAGTCGAAATGCCCATCCCTAGTGCACGTTATCGCTGATTTTAAAGTAGACCTTAACAGGTGTGACAGTGATTGGCTGGTTTGACCCCGCCCTCAACCAATCAGAAGTATTGATTGATCCTCTGGTTTCTGCTTCTCCAACATGACGATAAAGGTCTGATCCCACTTCATCAAATGTAAAATATTTCAATATTTTCACCATTAAAGAAGGATTTCAAGTGGATGAAACATTCAGTCTTGAAATGTGTCACAGCAGTCCAACATTTTACCATATTTTCACTTCTTTTGATCTAAAATTGAACTTAAACCCAGCAGCAGAGGATTATTGAACTGTCTTACAGCTGGTCTGAGATCAGTACGTGATGATGCAGATGATCAAGTATCAAAGTTTTAGTAGAAGTGTGTCCGTTTTTAGGAGAATATTTCTGCTCCGACTCCTTGAACTTTGGTAAAAAGGTTTAGAGATGAGGTTGGATCAGACTTTGAAGACCTTGGTCTCATCTATTAACTTGTGTAGTTCTGATTAATTGATTTCTAAAGGTTAAAAGTTCTGTCCCAGCTACAATCAACAATCAGTTTCTATCAGAAATTCAGTTAGGAAATCGAACAGTGAGATTCAAAGGTTCAGGATCTGATCAATTATTCTGTAGTATTGACGATCAGCCCTGGGTCTTTTATTTTGAAACGTTGACCCCGTCTCCTCTGCAGTAACTGGTCCAGTCTGGCTCAGTTTGTTTTCCAGGCTGCAGACAGTTTGAAGGTGAAGCTGAAGGTGAGCTCGCCTGACGCGTCGCTGCACAGGAAGTGAGATTTACAACCGACGACTTAGGTAAATAAAGATTAGTCAAATAAATTTGACTTTATTCAAAACCTCCAACTCTTCTCGGTCTGATCTCGTCTCATTCTGAGCAATTAACCTTTAACTTTTCACACAGCCGTGATTTCATTGGTCGACCCGAGACGGACGCTGTTACAGGTGTAATATTACTCTGATATTCATGAGTGTCCCATCACCTGTATGTGTGTTTTATTGATGCTCCTGTGATAAGGCCGAGCGCAGGACGCAGGTGTCCAGGTCTAATATGAATCCAGTCACGCACCAGTGTTCACAGCTCGTTCCCAACGCCCCCCTGTTCGTGTCAGAAAACAAAAGCCGCGGGCGTCCCCGCGCGGGACAACACCTCTAAAGCAAACAGGCTGGCCTGCTCTTTACAGCGGCAGCATAAAGCCGGGCCTTTGTCCCCGCTCGTCCTCCGCCCTGGTCCTCTGCTCCACAACAGGTGCCGCTCCAAGTCGCTTTTCTCATTCATTGTGTCTTCAGTTCCAAAGCCGCCGCGGCCTCTTTTTACATTTTCCCTCTAAATGTGCTCAGCAAACCTTTTATTTCCTGTGGTGCAGTGAATGCACCGCTTTGCCAAGTGTGTGTTTACTGTGTGTTTACTGTGTTTATGCTGCTGCCGCTGCTGCCTTTAGGGAACCACACAGGTTTTTCCTGTGAGAAATGACAGGACTGGGGGCAGTGCGTGGCGCAGTGGTTAAAGCGGCCTCCCCATGTAGAGGCTACAGTCCTCAACGCAGGCGTCCCCGGTTCGAATCCCGTGTCGGGCAGACCTTTCCTGCATGTCATTCCCCCTCTCTCTGCCTCCCCCTTTCCTGTCTATCTCACTATGTGCTATCCAATAAAGGCAAAAAGGCCAAAAAATATGCTTTAAAAAAAAAAAAAGAAATGACAGGACTGCAGCACTTCCCCGTCCACGGTGGCCCTCAGGGGTCAAATCACTGCAAAGAAAACACAGGCTGAGACACAAACGTGCTGCAAGTTCAGAAAACAAACGACTTCAACAGTTTTAACAAACAAAACACACTCAGGAAGCTGTCTGCACAACTTCTAAAGTCATGAAGAAGTACAACTAAAGGCCCCAGGCCGGTCCGTTACTTTGAGCTTCTTCAGCTTTTTGTTTCCAGGTTCTCAAGTCTTTATTGTTGAGAGGTTTTACTGACGAGGTCCTCAACGAACTGTGAGGAAAAATGCAATTAAACAAGAAATGTAATTATTATTTCATGTGCATTACGCTTGCTTGTTAGCATGTATCTTATTTTTACTGGATTAGAAATAATAGAATATACTGAGAAGCTGTTTTTGTTTTTATTGAGGATTTTACATGGAAAAGTTGGCGAACCGCTACCACAGAATACTCATAACTGTTATTTATTATCGATTATTGGTATTAAAATATGACGTAGAGATCTTAAACCAAGCTTGTTGAATTGGTTGTTTAGCTCCTCTGTCGATTCACTGACCTGTTATTGATTATCTGAAATAGAAACTATTGATCGTCCCGTTATCGTCCGTCAGACGGTGCTGAATCCGTTCCTCCTGATTTCACAGTCGTCCGTCCTCGTGTGACGTTAAAGCTCGACCGTCCGGTTCAAGGTGGAGTTCACGGCCTGATGCTCTTAACGTCAGCGGAGGTCGCTCAGCCCGGATGTGAGGTTTTTTCCCACAAAGAGACAGATTTCAGAGCAGAGGTTCATCCTGAGGTCAGCTGTAATTAGTCTAAGATTACACGATTAGTGTTTTCTTCCACGGCTTCCTCTTCTTCTTTTTCTTTTTCTTCGTCTTCTCTTTAATCTTCTGAAACTCAGGAGGAACAATTGATATTGACAGGTTTTCTTACGTTGAGAGCAAAATAAGCTCGTACAAGACGGGAGTGTCGCCCCCTGAACACATCACTTGACCCTTCGCTGCCCCCGTGACCTTGAGCGTGGGGTCGTGATGTAACCTTCATTACGTCTCTGGAGCTTCTTGAACAGATGCCACTCGGGTTCCTACGCATCTGAACCCTGGAAACAGAATCAATACGACTCCCTGGATCAATGTTTTTTTTTTTTTTTTTTTTAAATATCTACAGTGTCATGAAAAAGTTTGATCACCCCCCCCCCCCCCCCCCCCCCCCCCCCCCCCCCCCCGGTTCAAAATGTCTGTTAATGTGAACAGTTCATCAAGTGGAAGATGAAACAATCTCCAAAAGACATAAACTTACAGATGACACATTCCCTTTACTACCCCCATTGGAAACTATCACAATGTGTAAATAATAAATATCTTGGTCAAAGTTATCTGAGAGCTCAAGTCTGGGTTTCCCGTTCTTTTGCAGGCTGCTGCTTTGTTTCCCTTTTTCACTCTGAAACTGTAGAAAACTAAAATAATATACTGATATTGATTAAAATATTGAGAGAGTGTTAAGAGTGTTTCATGTTTAACTTTATGATCTTTATTGGAGATCATTTCATCCTCCACTTGATGAACTGTTCACATTAACACACATTTGGACCAGGGGAGGGGGACAAACTTTTGCATGACACTGTAGATATATATTTAAGAAGAAATGTCACAGGTAAGATTGAAAATAAACCTGACTCATGTTCAAACCACGTTCTTGTTTCCCCGGGTCCTGGATGAACCTGGTTCTTTAGCCTGAATCTGGACCAGAACAGCTGGAATGTGTGGAAACTTCAGGAAAGATAAACAAAGCTCTCCTCACCGTGTTTGTTGAGCGTCGGTCCGACTCCACATTTTGGTATTTGAAGTGGGCGTCGACGTCGTTGCCGTGGACACCGGTCCTGACAGGCTGAGACATGATGTCATGATCTGAATTCAGTCAAGGACGTCGTGTGGTGTTGTTGTCAGAAAATGTGTTTTCTCTGCGTCCAAACCCAAAAACGGACCAATGAGACGGTGCGTTCAGGGTACAGAGACGACGTGATGGGAAACCTAGACTCAGAGTGAAGGGGGCAGTTGAAAGGTCAGCAAAGGTCAGGTCACTTCCTCCCACGGCCACAAGAGGTCACCGCCAGGAGGACGAAGACCTGGGGAGTGGGAGTTTGTTGTTTGGACTCAACTTTGTATTGATCATTGTGATTGATCTGATTGTGTCGTCAATCCAAAGACTGAAAGTGTAAAAAAAACAAAAACAAGAACAAACTGAAACTCTGAAGGAGGTCGACAAGGTTTGACCCATTTCACCAGAACCAGGTTTTCTCTGTGTGATAATAATCAAATATCTCAAAGTTATCGATCAGTGTTGAAGTATCAGAGGCCCGGAGCTGTGATCGATGAATCCACTTCCTGTTTTTATTACTTTTACTTTATTACTTCCTGTTGTATTTCACATACAAGTAAACATGTCTCTACATTAATTAAACAACACCAACACACTCACAAACATGCTGCTATTATTTATTAATATTAATTATATGTTCTGTTCTCTTTCCCTAATGATGTTGTTGTCGTCATCACCGTCATCAAATATCCTTGTTCTTGTTGAAGAAGTTTTTAGAAAAAGCATCAATTTAAAAAAGTAAATCAACATATTTTAAACATTTTTCAGTCAACTCCTGAATTATGGATCTAAAAAGTTAAGAATTAAACAACAATAAAGTGAGTTGCAATGATTTATTGTCACATTTAATTCTATTTAAGGAGACAGGAATGTCTTAAACTTTTTCTTGGGGTTTCCTGAGAGTGAAACAGATCTCAGTTAAGATATATTCCTTGATATAAGAGTTATGGGTTATTATTTGATATTTTGATATTCATAATAGACTCAACCGGAGCTGTTTGGTCTCGTTGATTTCAGTTGTTATTGTGGTGTCAATTCTTGTGCTTTTTAAAACACATGTGTTGTTTCATGTCAGTGTGTATATGTGTGTGTTGTTTAGTGTAAATGTGTGTTCTTTTATCATCACCATGTAAATGTGTTTGGACCCCAGCAGCAGTAGAAGAGTGGATCCTCAGGATCTTAATGAACAAGAAACAGAAACATTTCTGTGTTAAAAACCAACTCAGGAGCCGTTTGTGTTCAGTTTGAACTCCTGAGCTTTTCCACTTTGTCACGTTGTGTTTTTCTGGTGTTTGTCTCTCACACGCTGCTGCACTGAACACATGAAAGGCTGCAAAGAGAGAAAAAAAAGAGAAAAGACAACATGTCAGAAACTGCTAAGTGTAATCCCTGTGGCCAAACACCAGTCAGTCATGTAGGTGGTGCAGGCGCAGCAGCAAATATCCGAGCCGGGGCTAAAGCCACGGGCTCATGAGAGAGCAAACAGCATTATTGACAGAAACACAAAGGGAGGTTTAAGGTAGTCTCATCCCAGCTGTGTGAACCTCCAGCCAAACACTCACCCCCTCCACCAATCTGAGGCAGTTTCCTTTATTCTCTCCTTTTGTGGTTTTTAAATCATGACCCAGTTTTTCTTCTTCTTCTTCTTCTTCCTCCTCTAGCGGAGGGGAGGGGGTCGAACGCAGCCCCTCGCTCCCCTGTTGTGCCTGTAATAGCCATGTCTCCAGTTAATAGGCCAGTCTGTATTTTGGTGTGCGTGCATCTGTGTACACTGATCATGGGGCAACCTAATAATCCTTTAGCTGTGACACGAAGGTGTTGCAGACGTGCTGTCTCTGCCTTCGCCCTCCTCCTGCTTGAGGCTTTAAGCCTTGTTGCCCTCCACACGCCGTCCTGCAGGGGAATCAACTCGTCCTGGTTTGTCTTCCTCGCCGCCGTCAGACCGGGGCACTGTTTCCCTTCTCTTCAGCCTGCAGCCTGTTGCTGCTGCTGCTGCTGCTGCTGCTCTGGGCTTCCACCTCAGACTCCCGTCTCCTGCCTCTCAGACTCATTTACAACAAAGTGAGCAGAGACATGAAGGTTCCTCCGTCCTCCACCTCGTCCTGTCACTTCTGTCCACAGTGGTGGACAGTAACAGAGTAAATTTACTTGAGTACTGTACTTAAGTACATATCCGGAGGATTTGTACTTTACTTGAGTATTAGATTTCTTTGGTACTTATTACTCTTACTTGAATACATTTCCAAGACAAATATTTTTACTTTTGCTCGAGTTAATTTCTAGGAAGGCTGAAAAGTACTCGTTACTTTCAGGTCTGCTCTTTTTTTTCTAAAATCCTATTGGACACAAGCTGTGTTTGTCAAAGAAGGAAACCCTAACCCCTAAAAGCAGCACATCAGTGCAGCTGCTTTCAAAGAGTTCATTCTCACAAACAAGAGTTAAAAGCTCCTTAAATTCAGTTAGAAAAAATTATATTATAATAATTCATTGATGTGAAAAATAAGAGATTTACTTTTACTCTTATTTTTACTTAAACTTCAACTTCTTCAAACAACTGTATTAATCCCACCAGGGGCAATTGATTTCAGCAGCTTGCAGATTTAAAAGTAGATTTAAAAGCATGTACTTTTGGATACTTAAGTACCTTTAGAAGCAAGTACTTTTTTACTCTCTTTCTCGAGTAACATGTTGACTGAGCTACTTTTACTTGTAACGGAGTAAATCTTGACAAGTAGTATTTGTACTCTTACTCAAGTACTGGGGTCGAGTACTCTGTCCATCTCTGTCTGTCCAAACAGATCTACTGATACTGGACTGAAGGTCGAGGTCAAAGTGACTTTAGTTGGACCAGTAGGTGTAGATTCAGTTTGTGGTGAAGTAAAGTCGACTTCCCTTTTCTTTTCCACACACAAGACAGCAGGAGTCAACAGAATAAAGTGACTAACTAGTACTAAAGAATGTATTTTAAAAATATATAAAATATTCCCAGGACTCACTCGGCTGTCCTGGGAACGTCTTGGGATCCTCTGGCTGAGCTGGAGGAGCTGTCCAGGGAGAGGGAAGTCTGGACATCACCACTTAGACACCTGGAGGGGGGCAACCGCCATTCGGACATCCCACCAGTCCGACATAGGCCTCTAATTGTCTAGATGGCAACACTTAATTTTCTATCAAACGTCCCTTCATTCCAACAATTCTTGCCTCCTATGGTCGGAATGACGGTATTTTTTTCTTTTTTAAAACATCCTGCCTTTCCGACAATTCCTTTAATAGTGTATTTTTACCACAAAAGATGTTGCACTGGTTGGGCTTAGGCAATGAAGAAAGGAGTTGGGTATTCCTATATCAGCATGTCTTAAAGAAGCGAGTCACCTGTTGAGTAACGCACATTTCCTTATATGGAAAGCCTTGTCGGAATGGTGGGACGTTCGCATGTCGGAATAGCGGTATGTCGGAATGGTGGTATGTCTAAATGGTGGGATGTCGGAGTGGTGGGATGTTGGAATGACAGCATGTATCCGGCCCTGGATAAGCAGAAGATGACAAGATGAAATAAGATAAAACAAAATAAAATGAAGCCATGAAAGAATGTTGAAGATAACAAGATCCTGGAAATTAGCTGCATGGTGGGATCATCAGGCCTGAGGATCCACACCTCACCACCATCGCCACCTCCTCCTGTCTGCAGCGTTCATCCAGTCCAGATCCTCCAGGACTCTTCACACCCTGATCCACGTCTGCATGCTCCACCTGAAGGTCCCGGTCCGTTACAGCTACGACCTCCAGGACAACAAACTGTTTGTTCTCACAAGCAACAAGAATCCCAAATTCTCTTGTATTGCAATTTCTAACTTTATTGTCTGTTGTCTGGAGATTCTGCGTTGTCTCCTTGTTCCTGTACCAATGATGAATAAAGTCATTTTATGTCCGTGTGAAGACGTCAGATTGGTTTGACAGAAAATATCACAAGTCAGAAATCATCGTGTGTATGTGTGAGTACAGGCAGAGGAGATTGAGTCTTCGTTGACATGCGGGAGGCAAACTGATTTCAGAGTCGTTTGACAAGGGTAGGTGTCCGTTTCCCACTGCCGCCAGAAGTCAGTTGTTAATAGGTTTAAACTGTTTTTTTGACCAGTGGGAAAGGGGCAATGGAGAGAGATGGCTCCCCCCACCCCTACAAACTGATGACGTGGTATCACCCACATTTAAACACCAAGACATGTTGAACAGTTTAGATGAGACTAACGAATTATGGCCTTAATCCGTCTCTAACTGGACGACTGACGCCAGGGACACACCGGCCGCACAAGCGATAAGAAGCACGCTCTGTTTAGATACTGACAAATATATAAACGCACACACATATAACATCGCATTTGCATCACAGTGTTTTATTTTGAAAATTAACCAGATTCTCTCGTTGTTTCTCGCAGTTGTTTGTCCGCTGCTTTTTGGCGCCACAGGGGTGTTTTTTTTTTCAGCGGTTGTTTATCCATGTTGTCACCTTAGACCTGGCTCACTGTCATCAGTCCAGCCCACCCATTACCTGGGTGATTGACAGCTGAATGACAATTAACCAATGGGATGTGTTGATTGGCCAGTTCTGTGGGAAAAAAATCCCCTGCTGACCAACACACATCAGGCATTGGCCCGGTGTGTAAAGACATTATTTTCTGTCTGGTTTGACGTCTGCTCGTGGCATCTGAACCAACGGCAGCTCTGAGCTGCTGCTCCAACCATTTACTATTATGGCATCGCTTTGCTCCAGCACGTAAACATTTGGAGATCGAGCGCGGCCCAGACGAGTGTGTTTTGCTCTCGGTGCCACCGAGTGAAGAGAAGAAGCCCTGAGTCATTTATTCTGAACAACGCTAACAGAGGTGACATCAGCAGCGCTGAGCCCCCCGGCCCCCGGGGCTCCCATCGCTCGGCTTTGATTCTCCGGCCCCTCGGTCGACAAAAGGCCTCCGTGAGAAGTCGCAGTCACACACAGTTTGACAGTGTGTGTAATTTATCTGCTTTATATTCACCCAGTCGCCAGCGTCTGAGGTCGTTGGAGCCGTAACGATCTCAACTGTGACATTTAATGTGCCCGCTGGTTTCTCCTCCTCCTCATCATCCTGCTGCTGGGTTTTCACTGGGTCACATTCAGACCTTTATTTCAGCTGTAAGTAAATAGTAAAGTAAAGTCAATTGTAAATTGTTGTATCAGAGCTCGATTTGCATAAAAAGAAAAGTAAACTTGTCTCATCTTGTATACAGCTATGGCTGAAAAATGAAAGATATGAAAATATAAGATTTATTTTTGGTGTTTGAACAAAGAAACCAAGAAAAAACAACAAAAAGAAAGAAAAAGTAGATAAATAAGGCAATAAATCATTAAGTAATTATGCAAAATGAGAATTGATGAGCAAGAGAAACATAAAATAGTGTGTCTCTCAGTGTGTGTGTGTGTGTGTGTGTGTTGGAAGAAGCTGCAGATACTGACGCTGTGTGTTGCACTTAAAGGCCTCACAAGTGAAATACATGTCATAGCCTATTAAAAACACCTGAATCTGGACCATGTACAACATGACTGTGAGATGATGTCGCTGAGACCTGGAGGATCAGGTGTTTGGACCGGACTTGGACCAGAAGTGTGAAGTGGAATCCATGGAAACAGAGGAGGCTTCACTTGGTAACTGTCGTAACTTTAGTCCAGAGATCGTCCAACAACCACAACTGTGTCACGCATAAAGTTTTAATGTGTTGGGACCAAACAACAACATGAAGGTGCTGCTGTTTAAGATCCTGGTAGAAACTGTGATAGTGCATTTAAAGACCCTAGTGGTGGTGAACCTTGATTCTGTTGGGGCCTCACCGTGCGTTCACACCAAACGTAATGGAGGCTGAACACTTCCATTCAAAATAAATGTAAATGACGAGATGACACATGATGTTGTTTCGGGCAATAAGCACGACGCAATGAAGCGTCCATCGCTTCATCGCGTGTGATGCTTGAAGTTGAAGTGACATATTGTGACGCTGTGCCACGACATCCAATCAGCAATTTCTTATCCAACCACGTCACCGAGGTAGTTACGGCAGACGCACATTTCAAAACATGGAAGAGAAGATTTTTTGTGGCTGTGTGCAGTTACTCAGAGCTCTACAACACAACGTCATACTTTTATCGCAATCGCAATAAAAATCATGAACCCAGACACAGTGGCGTTTGGGTTTCAGATCCAAATCAGATGTCAACGATTAACTATTATGTATGTTCACATTTTGATGATCAAAAATGTGACAAATGTGATCAAGCGACGCGATACTCACGTGACGAAAAACATACAGATGATAGCATTTACAAATGTTCTCTGAACGCATCACCCACAATATTTGCAGACACTTAAGTTAATTGTGAGATCCTTCCCTGTGAACCGCTCAGTGTCTTTATGTGATCTTTATAATCGTGTCTTTATAATTGTCATAACCAGTTTGAGGGGCCACCAGGGGCCAGGTTCACCGCTCCTCTGGAGTCCGGTGCAGCTTTTTTCTTTCTTCACTGTTTATTTCCTCAGTCTTTACTCGGTCACACTGAGCTCAGCAGCTTCAACGACCCATTAACTTTCTGAACACGAGTCGAAAACAAACAAACTCACGTTCCAGGTCAAACACGTTCAGTTTTGATGGACATGCTCTTTAATGTCACCAAGGGTGTGAACTCCACCTGACACACACACACAAACCAAACACAGCGACCGTCCAAGACCAACAACACACACAACATGGTGTCATCTGAACGACAACGTCCTCATCAGTTCACACTCAATCACGCAAACACATGCCAAGAAAACAAGGGAGTGGAGCTGAGACCTGTGAAACTTCTCCAACTCTCACCTCTCAGTGTGTTTGAGCACATGTTTGCTTGTCTGCCTCCGTGTGTGTGTGTGTGTGAGTGAGAGTGTGTGTGTTTGCACAGGTCTAGATTAAAGTGCGGTGTTTGCTCTCTCAGCCTGTTTGGCAGCTGCCTCTCGTTCACGTTCGGCCTGAGTGCTCACGGAAAAAAAAAAACGAGCGCTGAGAGGTGAAGTGGGAGGACGCATTAATTAGCCTCGCAGTCAGAGCCCAGGGCACAGAGACGTTACAGACGTTAATGACGACGAGCTGAACGGGACACTGAGTAAACATCTGGAACAAGCTCCCGAAGCTGCAAGTCGTTTTAAACCACACGCTGTAAATAAAGATGGACGTTGCCTCTTTAGCTGTGTCTCAGTGTGAATCCATGAACATATTATTCCATAGTTGAGGGTTGGAAGTGTCCATTGTTCCACACTCAAGTTTTTGACAGTTATGATTGAACCACCCAGGTTCTTACAGTCTGTGTTTTGACTTGTCAGTGTGAACGCACTTGGGGCGTTTTCACACCTGAAAGTCCGAACCAAGGCTTTGTTATTTTGTTATTTTGTTATTTGGTCCGGTTGGTTTTGGTTTCACACTGCAAATGGAAGACAAACCTACTGGATGCGTCATCTCCTACATGTAGCCTACTTATGCGGCTCATTTTGTTTTGGTTACACTGCATTGTTGGGCTTCTGACGTTACTTCCTGTTTACAGAATCGAACGAGCCACCTTTTTCCCGTTGTAATACTTTTCCGAGTTGTGATACTACTCCCGCGGCTCATTTTGTCATATAGAACGTCTCTTATTTTGTTTTGTTTACGCTGCTAGGCTAGTTTTGTTTTGCTGAGTCAGCTGGTTAGCATGACATAACTTCCTGTAGCGTAAATTGCGAGCAGAAGAAGAAAAAAACTTACGGTCATTGATACGAAGGTCTGAACCATACAAAAAGTTGTTTTCACACTGCAAAAGGTCCGAACCTATAGTCTAAGCGTGGAAGTATTCGATTTGAGACACAACATTTGACTCCGCCCAAAGGAACCAAAGACCACGTCAGAGCATTGATCCAAACTGAGTGACCTAGCCTAATTTATTTGCAATATCCTTACAATAGGATGCACAGATGGTATGTGCTGCACTGTAGAAACTTGTTGTGGGGTCATCCCTATGTTCCCACAGCCCTATGTTACCTCAGCCCTATGTTCCCTCATTTCTAACTTTTGTCGTCACTGAAAATTAGGCCCTATGTTCCCTCAGCCCTATGTTCCCTCATTTCTAACTTTTGTTGTCACTGAAAATTAGGCCCTATGTTCCCTCAGCCCTATGTTCCCTCATTTCTAACTTTTGTTGTCACTGAAAATTAGGCCCTATTCCCACAGCCCTTTGGTCCCACCATTGGCTGGGTTTAGGCAATGAAGAAAGGAGTTGGTTAAGTTTAGTAAAAAGACCAGGTAGAGGCTAGACAGGCCAGATAGACAGAGTCCAGATAGGTAGAGAGAGTCCAGAGGGAACATAGGGCTGAGGGAACATAGGCACGCTCCCGTTGTTGTCACAGTTAAATTAACGAAACATTGTCAAAGTTTTAATAGGCTATGTTAAAACAGTTATGTTGTTTGGGAAATAAACAAAGAAATTAGGTTATTGTGGTAAAGAAGCTTCAAGGCTAAGTTTTGCTACTGCTACATAGCTAGCTAACGTTAGCTTTAGTAGCTTTTCAATCACCAGCAGCATGTTTTGTTTCTATTTCCGTCACATTTATTAACAGCGCCTTTGATGTTTGATGTTTTGTTAAGCCATTCATTGTCTCCGACCTTTAACGCTCCTCAAAAACTTTATTGATCTCTGATAACATGACCTTGATGTCTTGTCTTCTTCTTCCTGTAACAGCTCTTCCAGCCTACAGAGGGCTATGGCTTCATCTACAACATACAAAACAAAAGGAAAAGATGTGGAACTTCAATTACAAAGTCTGTGAAATGAATGAAGGACACATTTAGAAAAAATACGTTTTAAGATGCAGAAAGTGACTGGGACAAAGGTCAAGGTCAGGTTTGTTTATATAGCACCTTATTAACAACCTCGATTGACCCAGGTGCTTTACATAATATGAAGAGTTCATTTGCAAAAGCAGATAAGTGCCATTTTGAAAAAAATGAGCTGAGGCTTTGTAATTCTTTGCATAGTGTTGTTTTGAATACAACTTTATTTTTTAGAGATATGTCTGTGAGTTATCTGCTTTTGCAAATGAACTCTTAAAATACTATGATACATTAAAAAAGACAGAGATAAATACAAATACATTCAGCACAAAAAAACAAGTTTTGTCTCCCACAAGGAGAAAGAATGTGTTTTAAGAGAAGATTTAAAAATCTCAGACAAATGGATACTGTATGTTGTCAGTTGTTCCAACCACTGCAAACGCCCAATCACCTCTGGTTTTTAGAGTTGGTGATTTAGGCATATGTGTTGATAATCTGCTCTAAAGTCTTCATATTATAGGATATTTTGGTGGCACAAGAGGAAAACTCACCTGGTGTGATATATTTGTTAATCCAGTTATTAAATTCAATGGGTTTCTTATCAAACATGCTCATCTTAAAAGGGATGTCAGCCAATCAGATCTTGAATGTTGACACCAGATCAGCCTGATAGATCCACTCAAAACACGACAAAATAAAGAACTAATTCAGAAAGTAGTTGTGGAAACTGGAGGTCGTGACTGAGCTGCTGTCTTCCTGTCTGCCTCACATACAGTGCAGGGAACATGTGCCTGCTGCAGACACAGTGTCTTGTTAATTTCCTGATTGTGTAATTATATCAGGATGTTGTTTGGTGCTATCAGAGATGTTGCGAGTCATTGTTTGGGCTGTCTGTGTTTCTGTCAGATGAGGGCCGCAGATAGCGCAGCAGCTTGGCTCCACGCTCGTCTCTCTCGATATCTGAGCAATCAGACAGAGGCAGTTCCTACACTTTGACTTCCTCACACGACAACACGCCCTTTTTATCCAACCAGCTGCTGCTGCGTTGTTTTTCAAACGAGTCTGAAGAGTCAAAAAGGAGCAGCAGCAGCAGCATCGGCCCGGGCCTCAAACCTCAGGAGAAGGTGTGTTGTTTGCAGGGTGAGCGGATGTTTTCCCCCGGCAGACAGAGGGCAGAGATCCTATCCACAGCCCCATTAACGGTAATTGTGCTTGTTTAGAGTTCATTTGACGAAGAGTGGGCCCCGTAGGAAGAAAGGGCGATAGAAGGGGAGGTGTCATCCTCTCACATGAGACATGAGGCTCTGGGGCCGGGAGGAGGAGAGGAGGTGCAAATGAGTTTAGTCCAGGAGGAGAAAGGAGGCTGTGAGATGGATGAGATAAGCTCTGCTGCTGCTGCTGCTGCTGCCCACCCTTCCTGCCCCTGGTGATGATAATCGCTCAGCTTGTTTTGCCTCCACTGCCTCATGATAGAAGCCAAGAGCTACATGACAAGACACTAAACAAACACTTGAGGTGATAAAGGACAGACAGCCGGTTCACACAAAGTGAGAGCGGTCATGCTCTAGAAACTGCAGCTCCACTGGAGACATGAAATGAAGGGTTGGGGCTTCTTTTTTTTTTTTATCTGAATCCTCTCATAACTGTTCTGGCGATCGCACAGCGCTCTGATAATCCTGTTTAATCTGAAGTGTATAGAAAAACACCAGAGATGCTGCTGCTGTGTTTACTGAGCCCGCTGTGTTTTCCTGTCCCAGTCAAGAGGGCCAGGACAGAGGGGAGGAGGAGGAGGAGGAGGAGGAGGAGGAGGGAGGGGTTCAGTTTGAGTGGATTCTTGACCTCGTTATGAGCTGTCACGAACGTTAGGACGGAGTTCAAACAGGCTGATTTTAGCCCAGTTCATACTGATACATGAGAGTCACAGCACCGCTCCTCCAGGTCTTCTTCTCCTCCTTCTTGCTCTTTCTAATCATTATGTTGTTGCTGTTTGTGTTAATATACACTAGGGTTTTAACAATAAACCCATGGACACGACCGTTGTGAGTAATTCATGGCCTCCCTATGTTTTTATCATTTTTTTATTCATTTCAACCAGGGCAACGAGTATTGTTACTGACAGAAACAGACAACTTGCCTGTCATTCTCTTCACTTTGTCTCATGAAACTTTCCTTTGTCTTGTTTCTAAAGTCAAACCAGGCCTGTGAAAACATCAGAGTGGGGTGAGAACGTCCTGTACTGATTCATTAAGGGGCAGTACGTTTTATTTTGTAATAGTAGGTAGGCCTAACCTGTCTGGCAGCTAATACAGTTTGTGGGCGGCTACTGTTGCTCTGACATGGACTAAACCATTTTTTAAGAGAAGGAGGGAGGTCAAATAAAACGTAACCTACTTGTGTCTTCAGGGATAAAGTGTTAAGTGTGTTTTATCATTCCTGTTTGTACAGAGTGCGTTTATGCTGTAGTCGTGCAGGTGGAACGGCGTCATTGAAGCCTAGATATATATTGTGTACATTTTGGTTTTTCAGATGAACATTGATCCTCGTCATTCTCACACATCAGCTTCTCTCTCTTTTTTTTTTTTTTTCAGCGTATCCTTTGCTCCAGAAGTGGAATAATCTTGCGACCTTACTGTAACCTACACCTCGTCACTTGAGCTGTCGGTGCTCTCTCAGGTCAACGTGTCCTTCAGTCTGATGTCGGTTCCTGTGACATCTGTTAATCGCGCTCTGAGACCAACACAACCGCAGCTCACACAAACAAGCCTGACACACACACACACACACACACACACACACACACACACACACACACACACACACACACACACACACACACACACACACACACACACACACACATGTTGGCATATGTCCTCTAATTGTTTCCTGTCAGAATCCTTCCTGGACCTGTTTTGGAGCACATTATGCAGCTTCCAATCCAGCGTAATGGGATCACCCTTTAAATACCCTTTCGAACAGCTACGCTAACAGGATGTGGGACCTGTTCTTCAGCCGCCGCTGCGATCAAACCTGGCTGCGCTGCGTTAAGTAGACACCTGATTTGATGGTGCGGCTTCAGCAGCAGATCGTCACAGCCTGAGCTCAGAGGGGATGAGCCTCAAATCACCTGCTAAGACTCTTTGGAGTCGGAGCTGAGGACCTAAATCCCCAAGTTTACCTTTCTTACCTGTGCTTAGTCTTCTTACTGTACACTCACTTCGCAGGACACCGGCCAGGGTTGTGTCCTGGAACGGCCGGCTGATAATCCAACACCTGCTGTAAGGACACCTGCCGTCCTTTACTGACACTCGATTGAAGAGCAAGCTCTGATTTTTGTTTTTTTCTTTGTTTTGTTTTTTACACCTCATATATTTGACCTGAGAGCTGAGGAATTAGGAAATGAAGATATTTATTTTTGAGCATTAGCAAGTATCATGATTGTCATGCGGTGGCATAGCTGGGAGATGTGTCACCTCGTTGACCTGTTTAACTGATCCACTCTCTGATCTCATTCTGGACTCCAGGAAAACTAAAGACCTCTCTCAGGTCAATCCGGAGCCTCTGGTGTCATGTGGCTGAATTTCACAGCAACACTTCCATGTTTATATAATGAAAGTAAAATAAAATAAAATAGAAAATCTGGTAAAGTCTCTGTTCAGTCTCTTATTAAAACAGACCTGTATTGGGGTTGTTTGCAAACGTATTTTTTGTCCACATGGTCTGCAGGCATTATATTAAAAACTTAGATTTGATGGAGTCCTACACAGTTAAGTAGCCTAATAAAATAATAATTGAATGTAATTTTGTAAGGCTTACCACAGGCAGAACTGAGATCAGCCCCAACTGTAAGCAAATCCAGGTTAAAAACATTTCTCTTTTCACGTGCTTATAGCTGAGCTCTTTTAAGAACTTTAAACTTTATCTATTTTCTTTTCTTTTACTTTTATTTGCTCTTGCTTTTAGCTCTGTTTTTAGTGTTTGTTTTTATTCTGTTTTATGCTTCTCTTTTTTTTTATATTTAAATGTTTTGTCTTGGTATGAAATGCGCTAAATAAAGATGCCTTGCCTTGCCTTACCTTGCCTTGCCTTGCCTTGCCTTGCCTTGCCTTAGGCTACTGAGGCCGGAATATTCACCGGGCCCAAAAAGTAAAAATAAAAATAAATTTGAAAAACAAACAAACAAATAAATAAATAAAAATCACTTATTTATTTACATAACATAATTGTAATGTTCAATGAACAGTCATAGTTCTCAGTTTGTGAACTTTAATGAGAGTCGAGACGGGAACATACACAGATCTGAAATCGCCGCTGCTTCCGTAAACACTACTAGCTACTGCGCATGCTCACACTGCAGTCCCTGTAGCCTACAATCACAGATCACTACGCAGCCTTAACTAGTCCCATTTATCACTGGACATTACAATAATAAAACAAATCAATTGATCACGTGTGTTTAAATGTGAATTAATTAATGCAAAGTTATTTTATTTTGAAGTAATAATAAAAAAAAATTCTGATTCTGACGTCACATCAGGTGGTCACGTCAGGTCAGGTCAGGTGACCGTAGAAAAGACGCGGCAAAGCGGAGTGGTTGTTTCCGGAAGAAGCTTCTTCCAACACTGTGATAAAACAAAAAAACAAAACAACAAACAATAAAAAAAACAAAAAAACCGTTGAAACCGAAAGTAAACGGAGCGGAGACGCAAGTAACTTAAAAAAACAAACAAACTTTAACCTCGGGGGAAAAAAAGAAGAAACAAGTAATTATTTACAGTTTTCAAGATGGCGGTTCGCGGAGTTTCTTGTCCGTTGCTAGGTAGCCAGCTCTACAGTTCATCCAGACGAGCCGTCTTCACAGAGTCTGGACTCCATGTCGGATGTTTTTTGGCCTGAATACGCGCATTTCTTTTTGTCCGCCACCACTGTGAAGATGTTTCTGTACCGGGACCAGAACCAGGACGAGCTGAAGTCGTAAAACCAAGCCCGGATGTGGAGACTGGACCAAGTTAAAGGCCAGATGAGGTAGGATGAATTCTAATCCTAATCCTGATTTGTTCTTGTTTCCATAGTGTTCAGTTAATGGAAGCTTTTTGATGTTTTGTTTGTTTGTTTTTTAATGATGGCAATGGCAGTATAGTTGGTGTGAGTGTGTTGGAGCTGGGACTGTGTGTTTTGTGTAGCCTATGTAGCCTAATTCAGCTTCACTGTAGGCTAATGTGATATAATATATGTAAACAATCCTGTTGTCCTGATGTGGGGTGAATCATGTAGGCTACTATACATTATGGAGACTGGGGATGGTTGTCACTTGTAACTTGGGTTACAGTTGTAACACTTATAACTTCTCTATTATGAATCACCTGATCCACTCTGTATGTGTTCAGTTGAGTCTTTTTTCCATATGTGAGGAAGTTTTAGAAGGAAAAAACTAACTTTGATGTAGGAAAGTATTTTTTTTAAAACTTCATTTAGCCTGATACTTATAGCTACTTATACATCACGATTATGAGATCATCTTTCATGCAAGTTGTCGGTGCTAATGTTGTGGTTGTTAGCTGTAAGGTAAGTTAGTTCATGGCTATAAGAGTCTGGGTTAGTTGTAACAATGTAAAATGTTAAAACCTAACAACTCAAACTGCATTAATGTTTTCTTTCAATTTCAGTGGCCTAGGTCTTGAAAGACTTAAAGTATTTGAAGTGTTGAATAAAAAGCTTTCTGTATCAAGTTTTCATCATAATACATATTTATTAATATTGCATCTCACTCCTTGTGTTTGAGACTAAAACCATGCATTTTCTGTTTGTGTTGCAGAGTTAACAGCTACATCATTTAACATCACACACACGTAGGCTAACTAGTTTTTTTTAAATCACATTTTGAACACACTTGGCTTAAAATAGATCCAAGATCCAGACAGAAATGTCAAATATGTTACAACCATCCCGGGTCTCCCGTATGTACAGGTGTTGTTTGTGATAATATCCTGTTGGTCAGTGTAAATCCTGTACAAGCTACAGGTGCGTCCACCTTCAACCTACAACTGTGTGTGTATGTGTGGAGTGACCTTTCTTTTAAGCAGGGTCAGGTTTTAAGTTGTGTTGTTACAATCTCAGCTCCTCCAAACGTCTCGTTCGTGCAAACAACATGAAACTGACTGAGGCCGAAGCCTGTTTTTTGTTTTTTCTGTCTAAAAGGAGCTAAAGCAGATGAGTGAGTCCACCACCGCCACACAGTAAACACTTTGTGCAGCTTTTAGTGATATAAACTGCAGGCAGATGTGATCCAGGCAGCAGGAGTATGTAGGTCTGTGGACCAGACACTACATGGCCCAGTGGCCTGATAAATAAATGAATGCCACTTATATGAGGACGTTGAATAAACAGAATTACAGCCTGAACCCGGTGGAGGTTGTGAACCGTGTGTGTGTCACGCGTAGGTGATGTTCTCTTGTAATTGCCAAAGGATTGAAGGAGTCAATGAGCTGCAGCAGCGATGTGTGTGTTGTTTGATCCAATCAGCGGCTCTATACCTGCCAGCGTGCAAACTGACGAACTTAGCTGTCTTATGCCTCTCACCCAGCCTTTCTTTAGGTACTTAATCACCTTCAGGAGGATTGCGTCCTCCTTGGGGACTAACCTGCCCGTCGACAGCATGTGATCCCTGGTAAAACCGTACTTATCGAACTAAAGACTTGATCCGGACCAGGCCGACAGCTAAAGATGAAGCTCTAAGGAGCCAGTGATTACAGACTTAGTGGAGGACAAACATCTTAGGAGGGGATCTGTGTGTGACCACCCTGCTCTCTCTGGGTGGGAAGTCCACCTTTACTTGGCCTGACTGAACTGTGGACAAACTGTCTCTTCTTACTGTCCTCTCTCTCTTTCTCTGGCAAATCTGCAATACACATGCTTCTTTTTCCCCCTCAATATACAAATATATATATAATATACAAATAGTGTGCTTTTTCTAATCCTTATGGTGTCTAGTAAATTAATTTTGATCATCCCTGCTTAAATTACTGTCCCGTTTATGTTTTTTTGAACATCTTTTGTGGCCATCCTGGATTTCCGACTGTGAAAAATGAAAACTTAAACGCTATATAAACATACTACAGAGACAACTGACCCCATTTTCTTTTTGTCTTGGCAAGAGGAATTGGTAGAGATGGAGATTGCCATGATTAAATCACGTATGGTAGGGTACATAAAAACTAAAATAAACACACACAAAAAAAATGTTATTTTTGGTTGTAAAAACATAAAAGTTAAAAACAATATCAATGGGGTGCATGGGGGAGGTGTTTATCTGAGTTTTTATGTACCATCATGGCAATCTCCATCTCTATGAGCTATATGAGTTTTCATTTTTCACAGCCGGAAATGTACATCTTTCCTTTCCTTCTAGATTAGGATAAGAGGATGAAAATGAAGCTTCTTCTAAGTTTAAAAAAAAGAGGAGAAAAAAAGGGCTTATTTATAATTGTTTACAATATGCTGTACGCTCCCGTACACCCCCTATCTGTGCAATAGTTTTCTTCTGCATTACAACTACCAACACTATATATATTTTTATCTATTCCTGTAAATAACTGGACTCTTGAAACAATTTGGTACATAACTATACAGAATGTCCTCACTCGTTGTTTTTTTTATATTGTTTTATATTTCTATATTTGCATATTTTTCTACTTTTATACCTTGAATGCTACAAATGCTACAAGAACCAATTTCCCCATGTGTGGGATAAATACATTTCTAGTCAGACTCAGAACTTACTTTTCTATATTGCTCTTCTATGCCCTTATATGTTTTATATTGTCTGCACTAGTGGATATTTGAATTTCTTTTGAGGATCAGTAAAGTATCTCCTAAGTCTAAGTTTCCTGGACATGAAAATGTCTTCAAACCATTTCCCCAGTTCCTTAGTTGTACTGAATTGATGTCAGAAACCTCAGATATACAGTAGGTTTGTCATATCACAGCAAATAATACGAAAAAAGTGCATACCACTGGTGTGATAGAGCGAATAATACGACACAGACTCTTTAGCGGTGAGTGTGAAATGATGTGCAACCTTTATTCTTTAGATGATATCCACCAGCGCATGAACCGTCCAGTGAAGCCAGAGACAGACGCTCCTCCTCTGGTTGGAGCCGGTGACACATTTCAGCCAGTAGAGGGCGTCGGTGCTCCAAGACGACCCTGTCTGTCCTGTCCGTGCTGCCTCCAGGCCTCATTGTCTCAGTGTAAACCAGCTCCTCCACGTCTCCACTGCAGCCTGTTTGTACAGCGTCTGCACTGATGTCATGCTCCCTCCTCCTCCTCCTCCTCTTCTTCTTTTCTTGTTCCCAGGAGCAGAGGGTGAGTCACACTAAATGCTCCAGTTCATTTTCCTCCTCTCCTCCGTTCAATCAGCTGGTGTGAGGAGGCAGCGGCTTATTAAAGAACCGTCAACACCAGAGCTTTAAAAAAAAATTAAATAAAGAGAAGAAGCAAATCAGAGAAACCTCTCAGGTCTGGTGTGAGTGTGTTAAAGGGATAGTTCACCCAAAATTGAAATTTCACTCATCATCTACTCCCCCTCATGTGGACTAAGGGCTGGGAGAAGTTTCAGAGTTATCCGTGGCTTCTCTGAGTTACAGGGGGTCTCGGCGTAGCAGTGCATGTCCATATAACGGTTGCAAATGGATACCAACTGTCTTCGTAACAAAAAGACACACCAAAAAACATCCAAATACCTCCATGCTGCTGGTATGTAATGTCCGTCTTGTATTGAAGCCCCAAAATGCGAAATTGTCCCGAGAAAAATTAAATAAATCTATATTTCAAGCTTGTTTGTAGCGGAAGCTCCTCTTCCCGGTTCGTCAAATTTGGACGAATCGGGAAGAGGACGGACCCTGGTTCGTCCAAATTGGAGCTTCCGCTGCAAGCTTGAAATATAGACTTATTTAATTTTTTCCGGGACAGTTTCGCATTTCGGGGCTTCAATACAAGACGGACATTACATACGAGCAGAATGGAGGTATTTGGATGTTTTTTGGTGTGTCTTTTTGTTAGGAAGACAGTCGGTATCCATTTGCAACCGTTATATTGACATGCACTGCTGCGCCGAGACCCCCTGTAACTCAGAGAAGCCACGGAGGACTCTGAAACTGAAATTTCAATTTTGGGTGAACTATCCCTTTAACCAGAGGCATGCACTTTGAATAAACCCACTAAGCCGTGATGAATCTGGTCGGGGTGGGGAGGGGAGGGGGGGTCTTTGTCTCATGGTGCTTTGCCTAGAAAGCCCAGACATCAAATAGGCTCCAGCCAGAGGTGAAAGAGGAGCTGAGCGGGTTAAAGGAAATAATTAGGGTGCGTTGACGCAGCCAGAGCTGGCTCAGCTGATGAGCAGGCAGCCGCGTTGTTGTTGTCGTCGTTATCGTTGTTGTATGAGAAACATTTTGCTTCTTGCTAATTATCTAACACACACAAGTGAAGTAATTTATTTATTTTTGTTTCCAGTTTCCCCTCATTAGCTCGTAGCACGTTGGGCTGAAGGCAGAGGAGGAAGCGAGGAGAAGGAGTCAGTGGGCTAATTTAAGCCACAGTCACATCAGCGCTTCCCAGTCATGCATCAGATAAACTACATGTACATTTGGTACGGAAAGTATTGACAGCACCTTCAACTTTTCACCATTTGTTATGTTGCAGCTTTATGAATGAATCAATATTTATTTTCGTGTCATGCCACCAATAAGACACATTTACTGACAAATCAAGAACTATAGGCAACTGCAGAGACTGCTTGATGAAAAACTGCCTCCTACGGGAACGCACATCAGTGCTTTTGCATGAATTTCCCTCTAAAATAACTCTGTCTGGTAACATTCTGTTATTATCTCATAGCATGGTGAATGTGCAGGTCACAACTTGTCCACCAGAGCGTTTTGGAGTTGTTGGATTGTGTATTTGATGAGTTTGATGAGGGAAACCAAGAAATCCCATGAGCCTCCGTAGCGTAGCTCTCAGCAGCTCACGGCTCTGCTCCGCCGTTCTAAAAATAGCTTGCACCGACAACTAAAGGTAACGAACCTACTGCTATGACTATAGGGATTATGGCAATGGGCCAATTTGCCAAAATGTTGAATTATCCCTTTAAGATTACTTTCAGTACTCATCTGTGTGTCGCTCTCTGTCTCATTGCCCAGGCCTTTTCAAGAAATAAAGAAAAAGCTAAAATTTTCAACTGAAAAAGATGTTTTAGCTTCTCAGCATCGTCCAACCACACAACTTTGTTATCTGGATCTACCTCACTGTCCTCGTAGAAAGGACAGTGTAACACAAAATGCATTTCAGTTCAGTAGTACAAATTCTATCGTCTTCTGCCTGTCTCCATATGAGCTTTATGTTAAAATCAATAAAAATCATTGTTGTCCTCATCAATCTCCACTCACCATCCCATCATAACAGCACTAGCCCAGAATTTTAGAAAAAATTGCAAAAATGTCTACAATTCTGGGTTAGTGCTGTCATGATGGGATGGTGAGTGGAGATTGATGAGGACAACAATGATTTTTATTGATTTTAACATAAAGATGCAACATTACAAATGGTGTGTGTGTGTGTGTGAGAGAGCAGATACAATACAGTCGTAGAAGCTGCTTAAGTTTCTCATTTGTTAATAGTTTATCTGTACGCGTAACATAAAACAGAAGGCAGTGGAAGTGCCCTAAACACATAAAAACAACTTTATTTACACCGCAATGCAGGTTTTTTTGTTCTTATTAGGCAAAGCCAAGGCAGTTTTATCTGTATAGCCCATTTTTACAAACAGTTTGTCTCAAAGGTCTTTACACAGCATCATAACAACATCCTCTGCCCTTAGACCCTCACATCTAAGGAGGAACTCCCAAGATTACACATGTTTACAAGAATAAAGTGTCATTTTTTTTTTTTTTGCCTCCAAAGGAGCTGTTGTTTGCAGAAGAGGAGAAAGAGGCTGTAACAGGCCACACAGTCAATAAAAGGATCTGTTAACGATGTTTCCCTCCAGTCCATAAAAAGAGCAGCCAAACACACACAGAGAGAGAGGAAGAAGCTCAGCCAGATAGTAGAGAGGTC
Organism: Trachurus trachurus; assembly: GCF_905171665.1. Classification (NCBI taxonomy): domain Eukaryota; kingdom Metazoa; phylum Chordata; class Actinopteri; order Carangiformes; family Carangidae; genus Trachurus; species Trachurus trachurus. Next base: position 5,099,905 of record NC_139892.1, read on the forward strand.
AGGAAGAACCTCAGTGTCCAAAGCCACAGCTCTTTAATCTGGTGAGATTACACTCTTTTCCTTCGGTGTTATTACACATAATGTTTCCGTTGTGCTGAAAAGCTACAGCTACAGAAGAAATCTTCATATATCTTCATTTTTAGGAGTCGGAACAGGCCAATCTGTCCGGTGGGACGATCAGTGAATCTGACATCATTAAAAGCTACTTAAGTGGAAACAGTGAGGGGAATATTGTAAGTTAAGGGAAGTGTGTTTTGCTTTCACTGGTGCTGCAGCAGCACGTTTCCAGTAGCTTGAACGATTACTCCATAAGTAGGTCAGGGTCAAAGGTCGCTGTTACTTGTATGGAATAAGCTGCAGAGACACTATGAGGCATCAGTGAGACAGACGGGGTCGGTTCAGTCTGCATACTGATTATGCACCTTCTTGTCATCTCTTCCCAAAGTGTGAAACCGTTCGTTAGATCAGAGAAACTTTGAATTACGATGAATAGAAATATTATCAGATTAGATTTCTTTTTATTTACTAAGGTCAGGTTTAGTAAGAACCAGTGAATCTGTGGACCTGTAACTGCAGAGTTACGGTTATAGATCAATAACTTTTACTATTCAAAGTGATTTGTGTGAGTTTGACTCTTCATCAGCTGAAGGTTTCTTCGATAGTAAACATATTGGCATTGGCAGTTTATTGATGGTTTTGGTTCATTGATAACATAATGCATCTTAAAATGTGTCTTTCTACTGACTGAATATAATGTTTGACTTTGGTGCTAGTTGTTTGTGTTGTAGTATTTAAAGGTCCAGTGCGTAATAATTAACAAAGTTTTTTGTTAAAATCTGAATATACTACCCATAAATATATTTGTATAAGTGTATAATCGCTATAAAATAGAATTTGTGTGGTTTCCGTAGCCTTATAATTCTTCTTTTATATCTACATATAGCAAGGGTCTTGCTGTAGAGAGTGTCGCCATTTTGCGCCGCCATGTTGAGCACGTTTCAAGAGTTTCACGTTCATAAATAAACCAGCAAAGAAGAAGGAGGAGGAGGAAACAGCAGACATATGGTAAAATGGTCTAGATCTTCACCTCATCGCTCCTGAAATACTCCCAGTCGTTTCAGTCCTGGTTAGCTAGTTGTTTTGTCCTCGGAGGCCACCGTCACTTTGCCAACGGGAGGGGAGAATAAACCAGAATCTGAACGCTGGATGTGACGGTTTTACCTCCATTTTACAGACTGGACCTTTAAGACCTTTGGTTTCTGTGATGCAATTCACTAAGTTCCAGATAATTCAAATAGTTGTACTAAAGTATCTGCTTGTGTTAAACCATGTGAACAACTTGGTGTCACCAGTGTCGACAGTGGGAGGAGACTTCAGCAGGTTCTGTGCTGTGTTCTTCTGTTCAATCCAAACTTTGTTTACATTTACATACATACTATGAGGAGGAATAATGTAAATATCAAGACACATGATTATTATGAGGACTGGGACTGAACACAGTCTGGTAACGTTGTGTTATTATCTCATAGCGTGGTGAATGTGCAGGTCACAACTTGTCCACCAGAGCGTTTTGGAGTTGTTGGATTGTGAATTTGATGAGTTTGATGAGGGAAACCAAGAAATCCCATGAGCCTCCGTAGCGTAGCTCTGAGCAGCTCACGGCTCTGCTCCGCCATTCTAAAAATAGCTTGCACCGACAATTAAAGATAACAAACCTACTGCTATGGCAATGGGCCAATTTGCCAAAATGTTTAACTATCCCTTTAAATTAAAATGTTAGTGTCACTTTTACCTGTTTCTATTAAAACATGAAGTACAACAGTTGGCTATTTGCAGAGCAGCTTGATCGCTGCAGATCTTTGTGTCTAAATTATTTAATTAGATTGGTTTTTTGGTTTTTGTTGTTTTATGATTCTCACACTTGTGGTAATTAAACATGTGAGACGGTTGTTGTCGTTGTTACAGAGCCTCATGAAACGCAGCACACACCCACACAGACACACACACACACAGAGTCATAAAATGCTGTGGTAGATGCTCACAGCCATGCTTGAGCAGTTTTTGGCAGGTAAACAGGGTGAAATGTAAGAATGATTGAGAGAGAAGAAGAGAAATTTCCCTTCATTTCTGATTTCACAAGCGTTTTATGAACCATTTGAGAATATTTTTCTTTTTTTATCCAAAATCTGCTACTAATTTACGAGCTGGGCTCAGCAGAGTCAGTCGGAGAGGAGAGGAGAGGAGAGGAGTGTGGCATCATTTGTTTTTGCAGAGTTTATTTGTTGCTGTGTTTCTTCCTCCTCGTCATCACGCTCAGTTTGATTTAGACTTTAATGCTAAAAGGTTTGAAGCTTTTGAAACATTAAAAAGTCCAGAGTGTTTGTTTGTCTCTGTCGACTTCCTACGTCACCACAGAGGAATGTGTCCAGTGTTATAAATAAGTAAATAATCTGTCCCCCCCTTTTCTTTCTTTCCCGAAAATGTAATCCAGGAATTTATCGTAATGATTATTCCTTTTTTTTCTTTCTTTCTTTTTTTTTTTTACAGATGCTTTTATCCGAAGCCACTCGGAGAAGCAGGAATCCTGTTTTATACAAGAGATTTAGCTCTTGGTTTATTCTGCTGCCAACCAGCTGCATGTTTGATCAGAGGACACAAACACAGTTTTAATGTGTTTGAACCCAGAGCAGTGAGCGTCCCCTGCTCCCACCGTCCTCTGGGCTCCTGAACACAACACAACACGACCAACCAACCACCACCTGAAACACCTGAAACACCTGAGCTTGCTCTTGTTCTTGTTCTTGTGGCACATGGATGGTGCAGTAAACCCCACCCCACCGCTGCCTCTGCCTCTCCGTGTCCTTTCCGTGGCAGATCCCTCTGCATGTGGATCAAATCAGAATTATCCGCTAATTGACTATTTACAGGGCTCGAGAAAAGCCCTAATGGACTTGATATTAAATCCCCCTTCGGATATTTAAAGTGTCTTTTTGGAGCGACTTGCCGAAAAAAGCAGGCCTCTTTTCTTTTTCGTTTTTTACAAGATGGCCAAGTTAAGCCCCTCGGTGTGTCGGAGTGGGCCGGCCCAAGCCCGAGCGGCTGTTAGATGGGATTATGGGACGACAGTAAGGAAGGGCAGTGCGATGCAGGGGAGAGAGGAATGGCCAGACCCCCCCACCCCCACCCCCCTCAATGACTTCCAGATGGGACGGCGAGGCCGAGTTCCCTCCATGGAGACACTTGGTTAACTTGTGCTCCATAAGGGGCTTAAAGTTGGCTTCTTTATAATGAGAGTGACTGGAGTTTTATGTGGAAAGTTAGATAACATAAATTTCAATATGCCTGCTCTGCCCTTTAAAGGACTATTAATGCTTTTGACCAAAAAAACTGGACTATTAAACTGAAGTCGGGGATCTCTGGTGTAAACTAAACTTGTCTTACTTTGCTTTTAATGTCAAACTATCTGACGTTAAACTGGTTGGGTTGGGTTAGAACATTTTAACATTGCAAAATTACTATTTCATGTACAGGCACAGTTTCATATCAACTATTTATATTGGAGGTCATATCAAACTTTGAGCAGATATCGTATCGTCCATGTTTATATCTGAATTCTAATTCTTTATTCTAACAAACACTTTAACAACATGACCTCTGTATAACACTCTGTGTGGAGGGTGTCGTGTCGGTGCTTGTTCACGTCCAAAATAAATGAGTTATGAGACCCTTAACATTATTTTGTAATTGCACACAGTCATGTTGCACTCATTAACACAGACTGTATCACTTAAATGATCCATGCCCTGGGATTTTCTCTTTATATACCACAAATATCCAACAACAAACACACTCTGAGGGAAATATAATTCCACCTAATGAACTTTTATTTATTTTTTTCAAATCTTTCGCAGCGTGAGACTCAGGATGTGTCTCACTTAACAGCATTTAACCCAAAAACCACAGTCCCACATCATCATCATGCGAGACTTGGGATGCGAACCCGGGGTCTCCTGGTATTAAATTCCTGCGCTTTGTACACGCACCATACGCCATATGCCCTGACCATCTCCCTTTAACTTATTTGCGGTACCAGAGCGAAAAGCGTAGAAAAAAAAATGTGAGTGAAGATAATCCAGGCAGAAGTTATATTTCCCCTCCCTGTCTTATAGCAGTATATGGACATAATTTCCAGCAGACAGGGGTTTCCATACCAGTGGTTTTTTTTGCATGTTTTATCCCATTTACTGCAGATCACATAGTCCTTCTGTTCCAACTAACCAGTTTTTGCAAAACATGCCTGTGTGTTTTGGATGGTTGGTGGATGAACTCTGTCTGGTATTTTAGGCAGCCACTGGTAAATGTGAATGCATTATCTGGAAGTTTAACAATAAATCTGACAGAAGCGAACGCAGACTCCATGTTTACTGCGATGGATTACAACAACCTGGACCAGTTTCAAGAGTCTTCTTGATGAGGGGTTACTTTTGCAACGAAAACATCAGCGTTGGTTTAAAAAATACTCAGCAAAAAGAAAGAAAGAAAGGCAGAGCGTTGGTGATTTGTAGTTGTGGAGATTTGTAGCTGCTTTGGCCTCTTTCAGCAAAATCGGGTCAGAAAAAGAAAGAAAAAAAACGTCGCAGAGAGTAGTCGTGCTCTGACAGCTAAATGAATGTCTGATCGCTGCTATCAGGCAAGTTATAGCTCAGCATTTCAAGATTAGCTGCCTGATGATTTGTTGATTTGAGTGGTAGCTCTCCACGAAGAGAGCCTCCCTTGAACTGAACTGCATCAACAGCTGAGACAGAGATAGAGAAAGAGGTGCTGACATGAACCAGGACCGAGCCATCAGCATAACTCATGATCTAATAAGAGCTCTGTGCGAGGAAGAGGAAGCGGTGCCCCCGTGAGCCTGACGGCGCTCGGCCCTCGTCCCCACACATTCCTCTCAGCAACTTTGCTTCACCACTTTTAATCGCAACTTTCACTCGTCGTCTAGCGTGTTGTTGTCTTTTATCATTTATAAGACACATCTTATATGAAAACATGGACCTCAGACCTTTAGAGCAAAAAACCAGCAGGGAAGTTGTGAACACTTTGCTCTGCCTTTATTATATGTATGGATTAATCTTTACTGTTTATGTGTTTATTATCTTTAGTAATTGTTTGAGTTATGTACATCAGTGTAAAAAGAAAAGAAAAGATGGATGTAGCGGACTCTGGAGTTGGCTGCTCCACAGTCGCCATCTTGGCAGTGTCTGACTCCGCCCCCTAACTTTCAGCTAATCCAAATATGGGTAAAGAGGAGGGGCATTTGTTGAGCAGATGATTTATATTTATCTTTCTCCCAACGAGGCCACACCCTCAACTATACATAACTTTAAGACTTAAAGATTCCCCGAGGAGTTTGCTTATGGTTATAAAAGAGTCTCATATTAATGTGGATGAATCCTCGTTACCACTTGTTAATGGGTCCATTTTCGGTAGATATATCGTTTTGTCTTTATAGTTATTTTGTTATTATTATTTAGTGGTCGACTCGCCCAGCTTTTCCTAGTTTTGGTTTCCTGGACGCTGCCCGGCGGGTTATGGGAATAACGCCGCCGGATAGCTAGTTGGCATCGTTTATGGTCGGAACTACGACGGTATCTGATCGTCTTCAACCTCAGACTTTCATTCTTGATCAGTGAAAACATTCTTGGCAAATGTTTTCGCTTTTGTCCGTCTTGCGCTGGTCCAAGAATTCCACCGTTCACTCGGAGGCTCATGGGAAATGTAGTGTGAAAACACTTCCCTTACCTCATAGTCCCTTTAATAAAATGTAAATAGGTGAGTTATATGGATAATTGTCAGCTGTTTCTGTACCAGGCTGTAAACATGTTTTTTCTGCTCTAAAGGCTGGAGGTTTTAACATGGGAGTCCATTGGGACTGACTCACAGGAATTCAAATGTCAGTTTTCCAATATCTGTACTTATTACTGAGGTTAGGCATTGTTTACGCTACAGGTTAGGCTTGATCAATATTGAACAATATTGTGATATTTCCCCACATAGTAGATATTTTTTCTTCATGTTGCTCTCTGTACATTGATAATATCTTAAATCATGATGGTGATAACGTTTATGTAAAAGGTTTAGGGAAAGGAACACAACTCAAACCTAACATTAGATTGAATGTAAATACTGGGCTTCACAATGATCCAGTATGAACAGTATGGACACTGCTGAGCTGCTGCTTGTTCTTTTTGCACAGTTCACACATGATGTAACAGTGAAGAAGCTGCCAAACAACTGGTCTGAATTAGAAACGCTGTAATTTGACTAAAAACCTCAGGTATCGGGGAGTTTCTTAAAATATCGTTCAGTGGTAACCAACGTCCGGTCTCGGATTAAATGTAGCAAACAACTAGAGAGACATGAAAATGTTTATTTATCAGGTGTGCAAAAATGTCACTTCATTCAAAAACGTTATATTGAATTTAATAACAACGAAATAAAGGAACAATGCGCAAATACATGAGGGGGGGTCACCAACACAACCTTACAGATAATCTCTCTCCTTGTCGATGCAGCTCTTCAGACTGTATGTACGTGAAGCCACTGAGAGCCTCGTCCTCTCTCAGCTCCTCTGCCTGCTCAGGCTGTTTTGTATTTGCAGTCTTAAGAATTTTTTCCAACTAAGTCATTTGGGAGTGGGATTTGTGTGCAGCTCTCTTTTCCGGTACTCACCATGGCTTAACAGCAGTTCTTTAAGCTCCCATCTGGTTCTGCCTGAGAGTTCTTTGCTGTCCTTTTTAACTAGAATATTGTTTGGAGTCAGGAGTTTGGAGCCAAGCTCTGACAACCAACCACAGCAGATCGGCCCAGGCTTTGACTCACAACATGGAGCGCAGGCAACACGCAACCATCACGGGACAGGAGAGGACCTGCACACGAAAAACAGCTCTCATGATGGCTGGCTGGCTGGATTTGTGCTGCACCAAGCTTCAGGACAGAAAACACCGTCTGACGTAGCTCACACATTCTTAGTATGTGCACAGTGATGTGGAATTAATCTCAGTTATTATCAGATATCATCAGTCTCACTTTGCACTTTACCTTAAACATGATGGAGTAGTAAATCTTATTTTGGCACATGTGAATAATGGGGGTTCATAGGCCCATAGAGGAGGCTGTGTGACGACTGTTGGATGTCTCCTCACAGCTGAACATGTCTCAAGGCCGGAAATGTGCTGTATATTTTTCTTATTATCATCAACAAATGCAATGCAAAGACGCCAACCAACAATGACATGATCCTTCCCTTCTGTGAGGCTGCTGTAATCAGTCCTGCTGCATACACTGTCAAGCTGCATCTGTAGTCAGGCTGTTAATGGATAATGATGTGATTGCAGTAGGGCTGAATGATGGATAAAAAAAAATAAAAAAAAATACTGGCATGAATCATAATGTCAGCTTTAATGTCATTTTTGTTTTTCATTTCCCTGAAAATGTAAAAATGATGTGATTTTTGTTGGGTCCGTACCAAACAAGCTTGTTATATTTTACATCTGGAGAATATGATTTGTAGGCTAGGGCATGAGGCCATACTGCAAATTTCAAAAAATTATAGTTTGATTAATTCTTCAGCCCTAGAATGACTTTAGGAAGTGACAGTGTAGTCTTCTGCCACAATGAAAAGTGTGCATTCGATTTATGTTGCCATGCGTGTGAATTTCATTAATCAACTCCAAACAGTCCCCAACAAATACGATTTCTAGTCCTTTTTTTGAGTAACGTCTCCTACAAACTATTGTTCTCAGCTGTTTGTGGAAAGCAATGAACCTTTATTTTGACAGAAAGTGTTGAGAGATGGACTGAAACATTGTGGCTCTCGTCTTTCTATTGTCTTTGTTGAGAAGAACAATACAGAATATGGCAGCCTCATGGGTTGATTTTGTTCGCTGATTTTGTTCGCTGCATGAAGAGGTAAGTCTGTTTTTCTTGGAGGGCTCATGTATCTAAGTATAGCCCCCCTAAAAAAAGGGAACAGTATCTGATCATTTTCCCCCTGATCTCTTTCAAAAGTTGATCCTTGTTGTTGCCTCAGGTTTCCAAGCCAAGACTATTGGGAAACGTCCTGTTACAAGTTATTGGCACACAAGCTAAACGCTCCCTCTGACAGACCTATGCTTAGTATCCAAGTGTGAGAAAACCACTGCACTGTATCTGATCATGGGTTTATAGGACGTATTCAACACAGGAGGAACTGAGCCATCGTTGACCAGACACAGTCCTGTACGTCAGAGAAGGTTCATGGAAGTAAATGCCGTTGGAGTGCAATTTGGCCTTGATTATGACTGTAGTTCGTTACCAGCCCGCACCGGAGCAGAAACCTTGATTCACTTCAGACTCGCAGATCGGACAGAACTGGTTTCTCCAGTGGTCCACATTAGCTGTCAGTCCAGTGAGTCCCAGCACCGCTCAGCCCCACTTGGTACTGATAGGACGGATCCCGGATGGATATAGTGCCTTGTGTCGGGGGATAGGCTGAGAAATCTCTGTGAGGCCGGAGCGGTGAGCCGGGCTTCTTGTGGTACAGGGATGGATGGCCCGACCTCTCTCTGGATCCCGGGACGGTTGGCGAACACGATGAAGATGAGGAGGACGGAGGAGCTATGACGGGAAGACCGCGCTGCACCGAAGCAGAGTTGTAGACGCCCAAGTCGGCCTGAGACCTCGACACGATGGAGGACGTGGGATGTGGTACCACAGGCGTGACCCCGGCGGCGTTGGTGAAGTGAGCTGTGAAGGGCTGGTACGGGACGCCCTCCACGCTGTAGCGAGGGTACGGCTGCATCGTAGCCCACATGTTGCAATTAATGGATGGGGAGTTGGTCAGGTCGTCTCCGTCCCCCGCCCCAGATCCAGACTCTGTCTCCATGCTACCATACATGCAGGCCTCTCTAGAGCTGATGGCCTCGGTGCAGTAAGGGTGAGACAGCAGGGACGACTCATAGGACGGAGCCGAGCGGAAGTAATGCTCCTCTGAGCCTGCAGACGAGGTCTCCAGGTATGGACGCTTACATCCCAGCTCCAGGTGTCGTGCGTTATCTGCAGAGAGACAAGGTTACTTTACTTATTACTTCAAAAGAAGAATAACAGGGAGTGGACAGTGGCTGAGAACATACCTCTGTGTTTGAAGCAGTGGTACAGAAGACTGGGGTCTCTGCTCTGGGGGAAGTGGTTGGAGATCGGATCCTGGGGGTCCGAGTTAGACAAAGGGACCCCGGTCTCGTACTGATAAGATGACAGGACTTGGGGGTGCCCTGTTAGGACTCCTGCTCCGAGCTTCCCTGCAAGGTGACCGTGTGAGGACAGGAGCCTTTGACGGACCATGTTCTTCGAGATCACAGGATATTCTTTCCTATAAAACCAGTTGAAGGAGTAGAGAAGAAACAGAAGCTTGTGAGATAATGTTTCTGTAGGACCAGTTGGACTTTCCTGGTTTCTGTCGGGTGTTAACGTACCCCTGTAGTCTGGAAACGCGCAGATCTCCTTCTTCACTACCTCGAAATCCTTTGGCAAATGGGTTGTTTTCTATTTTCAGCTGAGTGATCTGTGGAGAATGCATTTGGTACACCACAGGGGAAGGTACATGTTGTCAACCTCAAGCTCCATGTCCAAAAAACAAAAATCATATTATGATCATTTTGGAAGATATTGCAATATTAGTAATGATTCCAGTTGGAGTGATTAATGTCCAGGCTTGTACCCAACAACCCCTGACTCGTTTGGCATTTATTGGACATTGTGCAATTTGGGTATTGCACTTGGCCATATTGCAATTAATTTTGGAGCTCTAGTGGACAGGAAGGTTGGGGTTCAGCTCTTAGACCATGTCTTTGACACTATAGTTCATACAGCTGGAGCTGTCAATGTTACGGTTAGGTGTTGTGCCAGTAAGCACACAGCAAAAGAACAAGCAGCCATTATTAAAAGAGTGTGTTAGATAAACGTTACAACAGCTGCATTAACAGGCTCACGTTTTTGTTTCATTTCGCTTTCATCTGGAACCTGGAACAACCTCAAACTCTCCAACAACAACTGTTACTAGATGGTTTCCTGTTTGTAAAACTACGACTTCTTCTGCGTCGCTGATCGTTGCTGTACCTTGTGGTTTTGGTACGAGGTGACGGAGATGAAGGCCGTCTCATGGAACACGTGGGTGCAGTAGGCAGTGTTCTTGGATCCAAAGGCGTTGTTCTCGTCGGCTTTGACAATGTGTAGTCTGGGCTGGTACTTGTGCATAGAGTTCAGGATGATCTGCAGAGGTCAGATAATAAACAGTGTTACGTTGATTTAATAGATAACTCAAAGGAAATCTTTCAAATGTGTTCAAGTATTTGACTTCACATGAATCCACACTGGTCTTTATTCTTTTGCTAAAATGTGCTACCTACTCAAAAAATCAATCAATCAACATGGCCTCCATCTCCAAGATGGCTGACATTTCTCTAGAGTATTACCCACTTTCCATTGTCACATTGTCAAATCATATATTTTGACAACACAAAAAGAAAAACTTGGTCAGTTAATATTTTCTTTACAAATTAAAGGTCCTGCAGAAATATATTTGATATTTAATTGGCATTTACAGTTGTAGATCAGAAAACACCTACAATTGCATTGAACTCTGGGGGACATCTTGGAAAATGGCAGAATAATGGGATTTTTCAAATTTATAGTCTCAAATGGATAAACATGTATCCATACTTTGAATTAATTTAATATTATTAATATGCTGCACTGAGCCTCTGATATGAGTTAGTGACACTGTTGAATGAGCAGATTTTCCTGGTGTTATATGACATGATGATGGTGTCACATGAGGTGAGAGGCTGCTTGGTGCTAAAAGTCATGAAAACCGAGCTGCACCCTAATAACAACTTTCTTCTCTTTCTCCCACTCACATGGAAAACACAGCTGCTGCCAATAAAACTAATAGTGGATAAAAGTTAATCTTGCCCATTGCCCATGGTTAGCTAATGAGCACGCAGTGACAATAGACCACATTATTGTCAATGCAGGCTAACTGGCACACCTACATCTACCAGTAATTACTTGTATTAGTTGCAGCTGTGTCTCTGAGGCTGTGGGAGGTCTGTTATCTACAACACTATTTCTTACATTTGACAGTTCATCGGCTGCTGTACACTGATTTTTACAGTTTTTGCAGCCAGTTTACATTGAATAAACTTGTATTTTTTAATGTTTACCAACAGAAAATAATACTTCTTTAACTTTCACTGCTACTAACAAACATGAGTAAAAACAATTTATCAAACTTGACCATTGTAAGAGCTCTCTTCATTCTTTTAAGCCTAGGCAGCTGCAACACAGAGACTGAGCACATCTGTCTAACATCTGATCATAATCATTATTAAACATAAGCTAGAGCAGTGTGATTAAGAATAGATTTAACATGGTGTTTGTATTTGAACATTTCAGTATCACATCATTTTATTATTCCTTTTAATTTATTTGTTGTTTTATGTTTCTGAGTGAGGGACTGTCTTTACTTTCCGCACCATCAACAGCTCAATGTTGTTTTTCCATCTCAGCCGCTTTACAGCCATTGTATCTTTATTTTCACATCAGTTACATGGATATGTGAAGATTTCACACAAATAAAATGATATTTTTTGACGATCTGAGGACCTATACAGATCAGATACAGGGTCAATCCATATCTCTTGTAGAAGATATTCCTTCTTGGACCTTACATACAATCAATTGTGCGATCATAAACTGCTTTTACTTCCCTGTATCGTCAGTTATTGCTTACATTCAGATGGGTATCTGACTTAATAGCACACTGCTTCTTTTACTCTAAACATATTCAACCATGCGTGTAAGCAGAACTCAATACTGCTGTGAACTGTAAACTATTATTCCCCCTTCATGCATCGGGGCTGTGAGAGCCCACAACGCTTTGCTGTGGGAGTTTTTATAGACGCTATATTTCCAGTGCACCTCCCTCATTGTATCATAAAATGTGTAACGACTCTTTAATGAGTGTGTTTACATCCTTTTCTTGAGATAATGGTGTTAGACACGTAGTTGCTTGATCAGGTGAATCATCTGTTTGAGCGCGCTCAGCCTCTTACATCCGCCCTCTCCGCTGAATTCCTCGTTGAAGTTGAGCCTTTTCAAGTGCAAACTCGTTAGCATCAATTAGCTCAGTGGAGTGTTTGCCTGCGTCTTTCATCATCTCCGGCAACACACTTGTTGACGTGTTGTGTATCGGCGGCGGTAGCAGGTAGCATGTGTTGAGCGCGCTCAGTGTTTACGGTTGTTTGGGTGGCTCGCAGGTCGCTCCGCCGCTCAGCGCAGCCCGGCCGTGCAGCGCTGTGCCCAGTGGAGCGTTAGCAACAGAACGGCGGGGTCATCACTAGTCCAGCTCTGTCAGGGCCGATCAGCGTCAAAGCCCTGCACCTCGGCTCCCCTCCTCCTCATTTGCCAGACGCTCTCTTGAGGAGCCTTCTCCTCCAGGGGGCTCCCAACGAGAGGCAAAGGTTGAGGAGGGCACGGGGGGAGCAGGAGCTAGGCTCAGGTTGAACGGCCTCGCGCTCACGTGCTCCTGTTGCCGAGGCAGAGCCGGAGACAAGAGATAAGCCATTGGTCGGTTCACCGCAGGCTCTCCGTTGACCTTTGTGTGCTCTGCTGTCTGGCTGCCGTCTGAGGGTGATACTGGAGACTCTTGGGTGACTGTCTGAACTGAACGCACTTATCAGGGAGGGAAGCCTTCTTTAAGATCGCCGACCAGCTAAAGGCATCTGCTGCTTTCATCTGCCGTGATATAGAAACATCCAGACAGCAGGAGCCCTGACTGATGTATGCTTCCTCTTGAAAGCACAATAACTATTATTTTATTACCATACCGGCACATAATGAGCAGACAAAGAACGCCAGTGTTGGACTATTCTGCAAAAAAAATAGATCCTTCCCAGCACTCCCTGTGCACCATGGGTAATGATTATAGTTAAGGAGAATAGCTGTGGTTCAGGTCTGGCTGGGGTTAGGTAACACTAAACTATGATGGGATGTCTCTTGCATGCATGTTGAATATCCTGCACACCCATCCTCACCTCCTCACCCCTACAGATTCATATCAAGATCATTTTAGCTGTCGTTGTGATTTCACTCGTACTGCTCGTTTTTTATTTTTATTTTCACTGGAAATAAGATAAAATAAAAAATGATAATGATGTGATTTTTGACGTCTAGTCTGGGGAGTCTCTGCAGCAGCAGAACCAGCTACTGCGATTTGGATATTGGCCATTTCAATTTCAATTTCTAAAATTGTGCGCTGGTTATTGATCAGTATCAGTGACTCCTGTGTGTGTGTCTCCTGACTGTTATCCATAATCCATCATTTATTTCAAACCAGAACAACATATTAACATACAACAGACGCACAATTAGAACAAAGCAAACAACCGTGCAACCAACAGGAACAAGAACTACCAAACCAAACAACTGGCTACAACAGTAGGAAATCTCTCCCAGGTTACTGACATCTGTTTGCCATCAGTAAACAGCAGATAGTTTGTAGTAGTACTGATGTGATTGGTGCATTTACAGAGGGAGAACACTTTATACATAGAGGTCTCTGTTGAACACACTCATTAGCACACAGGCCTGCAGTTAGAAGAAAAGCACCATAACAGGAGTTTTACAAGTCAGAGAAAATGAACCTGTTGATTTGCTCTGAACTCTCCCTCTGTAGGTCAAACAAAGACTGAGAACCGTGCTTAAAGGTATAGTATGTAGGAATTCCCCCCATCTAGCGGTGCGGTTGCATATCTGAACGTATTCTTGATGTTGCATTCACGTGAAATCGGGCAGACGTCAGACAGACAACAGACGCTGCATGTAACAGGATAAACAAGCCTCTATGTAAACAAGTGGTCCGCCAGCACGAGGCAAAACAATACAGGCATGACAATATGTTGTCATGGTGATGTGGTATTGTTTACCTGACCCATGTTTTACCGTCTTTCTCTCGTGGAGTAAAATGACATCCGGTTGGTTTGCCGACGGCCGTCTGCCTGACTGCACCTGAATGCAACACCAGTGCCTCCGTCCTTCCTCACACTACACAGTGGTGACAGTTTTAACAGGCCGAGCCGACAGCTCCGCTGAGTTTCCGTGGTTACCTACGGTCACGCTGCCACTCAATGTAAAAAATGGCGATGCAACATGGCCGCCTCGGTTCGGTGCGTCGCCCACTTATGTATTTGTAACGACTTGTAACAACTCATTCTAAGGTACGAGAAAGCTTTCATTTGTATGTGGGTGTGATTCCACTTCAGTGAAATACGTATTTATGAAAGACATATTTGATTGTTGCTAATAAAAAGCCAAATAAGTTACACACTGGGGCTTTAAAATTAGTCATTTACAACAGAGTGTGTAAATGAACATAATTCGTCCTGGATGTGAGTCCCACTCCCTCCGTCCCCCCTTCCCATTCCCCTTCCCCTTTGAGGAGCTCTGGCCCTCCACACACCTCCTGGTCTGGGCGTCATCTGGGCTCTGCTTGGCCTCTAACTGGCTCTGTTCTCATTACGAGCCCTTATCACTGGCCAGGCACTCAACTCAAGCTGACAGCAGGCCCCACCACTGATCTGAGAGGTTATGAACCTAATGAGCCCGCCCATTGATGGGATGGCTTCAGACAAGTTATCCCAGAGTCCCCCTGGGGAGCGCTGCCACAGTCACACTCTTCACCTCCCTCTGCCTCACTCTCTCTCTCCTTCTCTTTCCCTCCATTCTCTACTATGCACTCCCTCACTTTCTTCCTCCTCCTTGCAGAAATCTGCCGGCATGATTTCTGTTATTTATTAATTTATTTATATTTGACATCAGCTGTGTTTTTCACACACACATGGTTGTTTTTCATCGACTCGTGAAATCTCATATTTATTGGGAGTTAAGAGGAAATACAAAAGGCCTTTCACCCTCAGAGACCTGATTATAAATATTGATAAAGTCGACGGGTTTATTCACTTTATAATATCAGTAAGATCTTCCACAGTTGGAGCTGTTGATCTGCACATTCATCCCTTTCTCACGGACACAACATCTACCACCTCAAGGAATTTCCGACTGGATTTGAGGACGAATCAGTCAGATATTGGTGGTCCAAGGTCACAGTGAACTCAGAAAACACTGAACTCAAGATTTCACCCAACAATCACAACAGATTTCTCTGTATTTTGGAGGCAGTTTTAACTCTTTAACTACATTTTATGCACAATTCCTGATCTTGAACATATCTTCAGTCATTATTCTGACAGGTTCATATTGCACTGTATTTAAAGACTGTTCCTTTTTGCACTGGTATTGTATATTTTTTATTGTTTTAGACACTGTAGGATATATTTTATTATGTATTTCTGTCTTATTCTTAGTCATTGTTCCTCTTTGTGTTTTATTTTCTATGCACATTTCCTTTTGTAGCAACCTTGCATAAAAATGTCCTTCAGGATGAATAAAGTTCAATCTAATCTAATCTTTTAGCCACCAGTCTAGTTGCTAAAGTCTGAAACATGGCAGTAGTTGTCAACATTGTCACTGTAAAGGTTCACTGAGTTGGAGCTAGAGTCATTCTCATATTCATTTAGGTTTATTCAGCACCACATTTTTAACTATTAAACAGTAAAATATTTATTGAGATGAACGTAGAATATAAAGTTCAGGGTCTGTGTTGATAATACTCACGTGTCCAAACGGGTCCAGGTGGTTGTTGGTGAGCTTGAGTTTCTGGAACGATATGAGTTGCCTCATCCAGTGAGCTCCTGTAGCAGGAGAGTCTGGGTGCACGTAGAGTCTACCAGGCATGGCCGGCTCTGCCTTCCCAGCCACCATCCTGAAACACAGAGAGAGAGAGACACATGTGCAGCAAACTGATTTGTGTTTGTAACCGTTTATATATGTCGCTGCCTTCCAGAGCCAGTGGCATGCAGTTTTTCAGGGTCTCCTTTTCCAGGATTAGAGCTCCCCTGCTCCCATGCCCTTCACGGTATTAAATCCCTCTCAGACTGGAGGGCGTGGCCTCGGCTAAAACATCGTTACTAATTACACTTCTCCAAGGTGTTGGTGAGGAACACCAGAGCCCAGCAGAACTGCAGGCCATGCCACAAGGCCAGAAACAAGTGGCTGTAAAAACCCCTGCTCTCAGTCTGCTGCAGACTTTACAGAAACGTCTCAGCTTTTCCTGGCACTATTTTTTTTTATTTTTAATTTTCATCCCATAGAAGTTGTACTGTTGTTGTGCTGCAGATACAGGTCCAGTTGCAGACATGAAGCTCTCCTCTGCTGTGACTGGTTGTGACAGGTGTGCTCCAGCCTCTCCGTCCTTTTTGGGATTACATTTAAATCCTGTGCATCTTTGATAAACACAGGGAACTATGGCCATAGAAGTGCATCTTATTTACTGAAGCGTCATGTGACACTCCGTCATGGAAGCAGAACATCGGTTCATCACGCTCTCAGGCCCTATATCTGGTGACCTTACAGCTCAGGGATTTACCTGCCACAGTGACACACAGCGTACACTCAAACAATGATCCCTTCTGGTGCCACGTCGTTAGGCCAGAGCCCGTCTCACTTGGAGTCTAAACTTCCTGACTTAAGTTTCCCTGCAAACGGACTCAACGTGAACCAGGGACTTTAACCCTTCAGAGTCTGTGGCATTTTCTTCTGCATTTCCCTCGTATCCTTGTGTATTGTTATTAATGCTTGTAAAACCTCAGCCTCAAGTAACAGAATAGTCATTCTGTAGTGGTGTCATATGATGTAGAAAAAGAAAGGAAAGTAAAAATCGAACAATAAACTTCACTTATATCTTTGTTGGAAACACACAGAATATTCTTTTTAGACTCTATATAACTGTTCTTTGAGGTCTTGGGGATTAGTGGAAAAAGAATAAGGGCTCTAATTATGATTTAAAAAAAATCGTATTTACATTATTTACAAAATAGCCCCACTCGCCTGAAAACAGTCTGCAATAAGAACTACATCACAGTCCTGACCTTTCCATTGGCAGCATTTACTTTTTTGTCTTGTTTCCTGCAGTGCACAAACTTTCTCCTTCCATATGAGGCCCATGTCTTGGTCTTAGTAAAGGCTGAAGTGTCCCGCTTTCAATAAAAAAAAGAATTACCTAGCTATCATTTGGCGTTCCGGAGATAGACGGTAAAGAGATCCACAGCAGTTTCCCACTTTTCCCACAATCATCTTTTTACTAACAGTAACTTCCCTTCCATCCTCTACCAGGTGTTCAAACCCTAAACCAAATCTACACCATGGCTTTTCCATAACATAAACCCAACTGTAGATAGTGAGAACTTTGAACTCACCACTTGTTGTCACAGAACTTGTAGCGGTGGTCGTCGGCCGGGACGATGTCGATCAGCAGGATGTACTTGGTCTTCGGGTTCATCCCGTTCACTTTGACCTTGTAGCTGGGAAACATCCTCCTGTGGAAGGATCGAGTTTTTATATTGATTAGCTTGACAAAAAGTTCTTATCCACAAACAGTAGTTTTTGTGTGTCTTTTTCCCACTGATACCAATAACTGATAACATTTATAATACTTTATCTACACACCTGAGATTAAGAAAGACTAAGATGTAGTGAGTAAAGATGAATTTAACATTATAGCTCTGCCTCTGACTTAACTGAATAATATAACCGACATCACTGCTGTGATCACAACAAAGATAAGAGCAGTTCAAAAATCAACATTTATTGTTTCAGATCAACTCAAGTGGCAAATGGACTCAAAATGGACGCAAATGGACGCAAAAAATGTCATTATCGGACTTATCTGTGTATTTTGGCCGATGATTATCAGCCAATATCGGGCTGTTTATTATCTGTACCGATAGTTATCATGCATCCCTAGTTATGTCAAACCTACCCAACCTATAACCCAGCAGTTCAGTTTGTTAAAATAACGTGCAAGCCAACCAGACTGCCAGCATTCAGAGCTGGAGGTTTTATGGTTTTATTGTTTTTGGCCTGTCCTGTTCCTTTCTCACGGATGTGATAGCTCTCAAACATGGACTCCAGGATGAGCTGATTAGATCTTTGGAGGTCAAACATCAAGGTCGGGGTGACCTCAAACTCTTTAGACAGCCAATAGAGCATAGCAATGAGTAAAATCTAACGGAAATGATGATGAATACATTTAATATAATTTGGGATCATCAGGGATAAAAACTGAAACTATTGTCAAGTTTAGTGTGTAACGGGCGTCTGCTGGTATCAAAGATCTGCACCGATTATCTTCTTAAGACGGGATCCTGTGGGCCGGTAAAGACAGTTGTGCGTGTAGGATAAGTGTAGCATCGTCACGGATAGTGCAGACGCAGATCCGATTAGCTCACTGACTGATGCTCTTAAGAGGCCGGGGGATGAGCGAGGGCCCGTACAGATCAAGGGACTGAGACACGAGTAGGGTGAGAAGCTGGCTTCTCTGAAACCTGAAATGCCCTTTACCTGATAACTCCACTAAGCACATTACAGAACCGGACCCAGCTGCCAGAGCTTCTCTTGCTGTTGTCCTCGCTGTCAAAACAACACTTCACATTACTGGCTCGGTAACAACTCGACTTCCTGCAGGTATTTTACCCTGGAGGGATTAGGGCTGGGTATAATACTGATTTACTGAATCTATTCGATTGACAAGGTCCCGATTCGATGCAATATTGATTAATTTAGAGATATTTTAGATTTAACACCAATTTTACTTGGTCATGAAAGAGATTTTCACAGAACTACAAAGATGGAACTCTAACCTGGTGCGTTACTGAAAATATTAATGTTTACATTGGAAATCGACCCAAAAGCAGTTACGTTAATGCACAGGAAACAGTGCAACTCTTCAGTACAGTCATGGGTGATAACTCAAGTACTGCAATCAATATGCACATTTCAGCATGTGAACAGAGACAACCAAACTCTGCTCTGTGATCTCGTCCAGTTAGTCCGCAATTTGCGCAATCACACTAGACTAACCAACAGTAAATGGCATACTTAAAAAGATTGACCTACAGATTTTATGAATCGATATCGGATCTTTCAAATATAGAGCGAGGGGTGGAACCTTGTACAAGTTAGCTAGGACTTGATTCCCTCCTTGCACAGCGTTATACGCATTTATTTGTGCTAAACAAATGAACCTGAACCTGAACCTGGATTGGAAAATTGATTTTTTAAAACCCAGACCTGGGGATGTAACGATTACCTACTTGTTTTCATGATTAATCATAGTATTAAACGCCACAGTAAATTAATCAAAGATTCCTCAATACCGTCACTTTCCAAAAAAGAGTAAGAGCCAGAGTAAAGGTAAATGCACCGTAACTGGGTTAAATGATATTAATATTAATTTACCTAATGTAACATTGAATATAGGAATTCAGATGTGTGTGTGTCGTTTGGAACTGTGTAGTGGTATTATGGTTTTGGCTTTCAGTGAAACATGACAAGTTAAACAGCATTAACTTAACGTTACATTAATTAATGCAGAATAATCCTGATAATTATTATTTCTCTGACAATAATCACACCAAGAAAATCCATAATCGTGACCTCCCTTCCCTGCAGAGGACTGAAACCATCTCATACCCCAAACCATCCAAAGTGCAGGAACAACAACACAATAAACCACCAGCCAGACTGAATAACTTGAGAGGGCACCAGTAGCATCCATGTAGGATTTTAGATCGTATTGATCTCATTGTGATGTCTCTAATGCTAGTAAATTTACCCCAGTCTTGTTCTTCAAAGGAACTGCACAATCCTGTTTTCAAGGCTGTGCTGCTCTCATGTCTTTTATCTTCTAAATGCCGGGAGACTAAAAGACAGAATATGCCAATGTAACAGCGGCGGCAGCAGCCATAAAACTGACCTCTGCTCTTTCATCCCCATCTGCACTGAAGGAAATTTCACAAAGGGCTCTGCGCCTCCTTATAAAGCCCTAAGTGGTTTTTAATGGCGCCCCGGATTGAGCAACAGTTTAGACTCGTCGCTGCTCCAGAGGGCTTTCGGTCAAAAAGGCCTGCAGTTTATCCACGGGGCGCTGCCCATGGCAACGTGTTCAAACAATGGAGCACACAGCCTCGCATGCTCTCTGGGACGGTGGCGTCACATCAAACCCCCCCCCAACCCCACCAATCCTTCTATCTCCATAGGTTTTGTTTGGTTCAGATGCCGCTCTTCAAAGGCTCACGATGCTGGACACCATCTGATCATGTTACTGTAAATACTCCCTCACAGAAGACAGACAGAGAGAGAGAGAGAGAGAGAGAGAGAGGAGAGGGATTGAGGGCAGGTAATTCAAATCGCTCTCTTAGGCTTCAAATCCAATCATTAGGAGAGATCAGTCCCGGTATCATCCTCACTGAGAGATGGGTTAATCCCAGAGGAACATTCAAAACAGACCTCTGCTCCTCTCACACCGTTCAGACTCAGCAGATGGAGGCCTGTGTCAACACATGTGGCCCTGGCATTCCTATAATGGGACTGTGACAACCTCTCTGCTGCTGCTGCTGCTGCTGCTGCTGCTGCTGCTGCTGCTGCTCACTCCTCCACACTGAGGAACTGAGGAAGCACATCTAACAGAGTCCAACACCAAGTCTCTGAGCACAGACAGGACTCTCCAGGTCTTGGTGTGGTTCTGACAGAAGCAGGGAGAGATGGGCGACACCAGTGGTCTGGTTTTATTCTGAAAATCCTAAATATGAGTCAAAATTCTGCTCTTTCTTCAACTTTTTGATGCTTCTTTTTAAAGATTTGTCTTAAAAACCACAAACATCCCTTTTTATTTAAGTTAATACATCGTAATGTGTCACTCTACTCTACTACAAGCTGCACACCTTTGGCCCTTTCCCACTAGTGCTACTTGATGTGACTCATTTTTTTGTTTTGCTTTTTTGTTTTTCCACTAAGACCTAGTATCTGGTACTCTTAGTATCACCTTTTCTGAAGTTCAAAGCGAGCCAAGCTGAGACGTGAGCATGGCGTCCAACACGAGGATCAAACCTGCTATTTTTTAAAAACACACCGGCAACAGCGCCCACTGATCTGTACTGAGACTGTTGTTCTTTCATGCGAGTTAAATGACTGCTGTGTAGAAAACCACACCGTGGTCCGACGATGCAGACAAGACAAGTGTGTTTGGAGCTGATGAGTGGATCGAAAACAGAGAGCGAGACGATGCGACCGTAGCCGCCATGTTATGACGACCTCAAGAACTATGAAGAACTCGGCTGTAATGGAAAAGGACCTAAACCAAGTCGAGTATCTACATCGCATGTTGCAGCCCTTCTGACATCCCACCAGTCCGACATAGGCCTCTAATTGTCTAAATGGCAACACTTCATTTTCTATCAAACGTCCCATCATTCAAACAATTCCTGCCTCCTATACTCGGAATGACGGTATTTTTTTCTTTTTTTAAACATTGTGCCTTTCTGACAATTCATTTAATAGCGTATTTTTCCCCCAAAAGATTTTGCACTGGTTGGGTTTAGGCAATGATGAAAGGAGTTGGTTAAGTTTAGTAAAAAGAGCAGGTAGAGGCTAGACAGGCCAGATAGATAGAGAGAGTCCAGATAAGTAGGAGGGAGTCACCTGTTGAGTAACGCACATTTCCTTAGACTGAAAGCCTTGTCGGAATGGTGGGACGATGGTATGTCGGAATGGCGGTATGTCGGAATGGTGGGATGTTGGAATGACAGCATGTAACCTCTTCATACTGATCAGAGGTGGTTTGACCAGTATAAGAATTAAACACCAAACAAAAACAAAACACAACTTGATCCCACTCCTGTTCCAGTCAGCACCGGGTCCAGACCTGAACCACATGGAGCTGCAACTGGACCTAAAGTGAAAGTAAAGGCGAGTGCGTTCAGCAGCTGGATGAGTCAGACATTTAGATTAAATTCAGTCCGACGAGCAAAGATATAATGTAATATTATATACACACACACATATAAACGCATGTGGCGGTGTGGCTGAGTGAGTTAGTTTAAGGGGAGCATGAGAAATGGAAGGTGGAGAGTGTGTGTATGATATCAGTGTCAGGGTGTGTGTGTGTTTCTGTGCCAGCTGTTTCTCTTAACGTTCCCACATGTTTAGGCCCTGCAGTGATCCATTCCCTCTCTGGGAATCTCCAGTACCACAGTGAGATCAAAAGGAGCGTCAGAGTGTATGGGGTTTGGGGGGGGGGGGGGGGTTGGATGATGAAGCGCTACGACCCAGCAGACTGGGCCTATTGTGGGCGCCGGATTCCTCTTATCAAGGGTCCACGGCTGCTGCTGCTGCTGCCGCCGCCGCCGTGGTCTTGACGGGCTGTATACAGAGGGAGAGCGTGAGGGAAGAGCAGCGGCGGCTCTTTGAAGAGGGAGGATTACGCCTGGACAATGACACTCACAATAACAAGTCGTCCAGACTCGGCTCCGGCTCGGAGGTGCAGCCTGGGAGCGGGCCGAGCCGGGCTGCTGGTTGGTGTTGGGGGAGATGTGGGATCCCCAGGGTGACAGCCTGCTGGGTCTGCATCTGTATCTGCTCCCCTGCCACCTCTGCACTGACCGACACCGCCCCCTCCCAACCCCACATGTTACCACACCGGACCCCAGACTGTTCTTCTTTTTTAACATCAAACACTTTATTAACTTTTTTTTTTCTTTCTACATGTTGAAGAAGGAGACTGCCAGTTTCCCCGTCTGCTTTAATCAGGCTGCTGCAAATTATATAAATACCTTATCAATTTAAAATGTAATATGAGTCAAAGTTCTGCTCTTTCTTCAACTTTTTGATGGTTCTTTTTAAAAATGTGTCTTAAAAACCACAAACATCCACTTTTATTGAAGTTAATACATCATAATGTGTCACTCTACTCTACTACAAGCTAATTAGAGCTGCACACCTTTGGCCCTTTCCCACTAGTGCTACTTGATGTGACTCATTTTTTTGTTTTGCTTTTTTGTTTTTCCACTAAGACCAAGTATCTGGTACTTTTCTTAGTATCACCTTTTCTGAAGTTCAAAGCGAGCCGAGCCGATAGTTCATCACTGGAAGAGACGTGAGCGTGGCGTCCGACACGAGGATCAAACCTGCTATTTTTAAAAACACGCCGGCAACAGCGCCCACTGATCTGTACTGAGACTTGTTCTTTCATGCGAGTTAAATGACTGCTGTGTAGAAAACCACACCGTGGTCCGACGATGCAGACAAGACAAGTGTGTTTGGAGCTGATGAGTGGATCAAAAACAGAGAGCGAGACGGAGTCCCCTGCCACCTCTGCACTGACCGACAACCCCCCCCCCAACCCCACATGTTACCACACTGGACCCCAGACTGTTCTTCTTTTTAACATCAAACATTTTATTAACTTTTTTTTTTCTCTACATGTTGAAGAAGGAGACTGCCAGTTTAACGTCTGCAACGTAAATATAATCAGGCTGCCACAAATTATATAAATACTGTACCTTATGAATTTCAAATATTATTGACCCACCAGGCTTTATTGATACTGTCCTCTGCACACCAGCAGATCTCATGACGAGGGAAGTTGCTATCTAGGGATGTAACGATGACCGGTATTACGGTCAATCTCTGTAATCACATTATCTCAATGGATAATTATCGGGATATGTAATAACAGCCTCACCCAAGTCTCCTGATGCAGACTGAGTGCGCATAACGTAGCTTGTGACGTAGAAATCTAGACCGAAAGTAAGGCGGATAGAAAAAAGAAAAGTCATGGGCGTATTTTGGATTGGACAAGACGCAGAGGGACAGCTGGCTGAAGACACCTGTCCTGTCCGCAGAGCAGCTGGAAGAAAGTTGCTGCCGGGCAGCCTTTGTTGTTTTGAGACAGCATTTTTTCCTGAATCCAAACTTCATTTAATTAATTTCTCTCACATGATATGGCAGAGCCTACTCCCATTGTTAACTAATATGAGGAGCTGTGATTTTTCAATTAGTTTCAAAGGTAGTTTAAGTTTTAATTTAAACTCGCACTGAAGGAACGTTTACTGATAAATAACCTTGATAATTCGGTCACTATAATCGAGATGTCAAATTTTATCATTACATCCCTAGTACATACTATTACTGATCACCTATGAGTAGGCCAAGTTGATTTATTGCCGTACAAATAATTGGAATTAAGGATTTAATTGTCTCTTTCTGATCATTTTATGCCACTTTGATAGTATATAAGCCTGAACATAGTTTAATAATACACCTGATGAAGAAGATGCTCATCGAATATTAGAAATGAAGCTCCTCCAGAACAGTTTGTGGCTCCACTCATTTGTCATTAAACCATAGAAGAATAGAAGAAGATGGGGGCGCAACATGATGATTAAAAGAGGAAAACAGTGGTAAACAATGAGGAATCAATGAAGGAGATATGATTTTTCTGTTGGTTTCATCCAGCTGTTTTTATACAGATGAATGGAAACCATTTTAACCATTACGCAAAAAATAATGGCAATCAGGCAATTAAAAAGTAATTGTGACAGTTCTACCTAGATCAGCCAGTACCAATCTTATTTGGCTGCATTGCAGGAAAATGATCAATATGATTATCTTGATTATAGGCAGCCAATGGAGGGAGGCTAAAATATGAGAAATGTGATCTCATGTTCTCACAGCTGCATTGCCTTTCTTTATATACAGTATATCTTTTGGGCTTTAAATGCCTTTTATTGTGACAGGACTGCAGCTGCATTTTCAATGATGATGATATTAAAAGTTGAATAAATTCATGGTCATGGACAGTATTGACCACATGCTGATTGTTTTTTTTTAAGGTGCTAGCTGACTGGAAGCATTCATTCCCATCTAACCATCACAGACTTTTAATTAAAATCCGCCAGTAGCCTAATGATCGGTGGCTCGGTCAACTGGGACATCTCTACTCCATAACGTGCAACACAAACTATTGTGTCAGCAGTGACTCAACTTTACCGTTTTATGTAGTTTTACAGCTTTAGATGTAAAGACTTGAGAACCGTCTTTAATTCAGTTAAATATTTTAAACTATTTGACTGTGATTAAACCTATTCTTTCTTTGATGTCTTTTATTATGGAGAGGAAACGTCTGTGTTTAAGGACTTGTCTGTCATCGTCTGTGGTTTTCAGTTCATCATGTGATGTTTATTTACAATAACCCTGATAACACTTAACATTGTGACAAGGATATGAAACGTCCACTTTACCTCCACTCTCTCAGCTCCCTGTACAACCCACACAACCATCACTTCACTTGGTTTTCACACTCCCCCCTTCCTCCCCCACCCCTCCATCCCTCCTCGTGACCTTTGACCCCTTCAGTTCCACCCACACAGAGCAGCGCAACAGTCGCTCAAACTCATCCTCCCAGACATCCTGCATCACCTTCCACCTTCCTGGTTGGTTTACAGTCTGGGCCTGAGACTGTAACTGCAGCCGTCATTTGTACCGGTCATGTGTACGGGCTGACTGCCAGGACATTGAATGCAACACCTCCACATTGTTAGTAACAGCTGTGCATTGGAACGTGCTGCAGGAATCAGATAGTTATCGGACTGAGGTTAAATAAAGATAGGAACGTTTAGATAAATGTTCTATAGGCCGCAAAGAGTTCTTCTAATTATAAAAAACTGCATAAAACTTGTTGATGAGGGATTGCGAACAAAGAAAAGTGTTTAATTTGAAAGCATCGTGGGCCGGAGAGGTCAGCAACAACAGAGCAGCACCTCTTCATTATAAATGTGTCTCTGATGTAGAAAAAAAAACACAAAGCCATGAGTTAGAAACATTTACACATGTCGCTGACGCCGCTCGGCTGATGGATGAAACCAGAGGTTGTATTCAGTTTCTCACTGATAAAGGAGACAGAGTGTGGACGGCCCACACTGCCTGACACTGATCCATCACGTCCAGGCAGCTCAGCTCAGCTCGGCTCGGCAGCTGCTGCTCTCGCCGCTCGCCGCTGTTTCATGGACAAAATGTCTCTGAGCCACTTACAGGATGTGACATATCTGAGCTGAAGCTAAACACATCAAGGTGAAGAGTCTTCAACATGAGAGTCGTCGACAGCTATTGGACAGATCGCTGTGACATCTTCATACAGCTTCACGGCTTCTTTTTAGATTTTTTTTGTTAACCAATCAGGCTCCGTTATAGCCTCTTGATTGTTGGGATGTACCTAGGATTCGGTTTCAAATTTTGGGGCTTTTATGGGGTTTGGTTTCTGCCAAACCTTAGAACATCAACTGAACCCTACACTCGTCAACGTAACGACGCTGCCAAGGATCACGCGAACGATATTCTGCCTCCCTGAATGACTATTAAAAGCACTCTCAGCACAGCCAGCATCACTGTCATTACCACAAACTAAAAATAAAGTCTGATAGCTTGATGCTAACAGATAATGGAAAACATCATAGACAGGCTAACGGAAATGATCAACGCTATCGTGGTCATTTTAAACCAACGAAAAGCTGTTTCAAAGGCTCAGCAGGTAGATCACAGATAAACACGACTGTCAGGTAGGTCTATTTTTTTAAAAAACGCTGCATAAACCAATAGGTCTATCTATCGATTCAAGCTACCCTATCAAAAAATAATGATATTCTACCTCTGTATATCAAATAATTGTTTTCTTCTCAATGTACAAAAAGTGTAATGAAATTTATTTCAGAGGGTAGCATATTTTGATAGTCCAATAACTTCCTATCGAATGACAGCATATTTAGACATACCATTTTAACATTTAATAACAATTCATTCAACAACAACACTTCAACCACAACAACAACCGATACGAGCCGCAACACAGGGTTTCAAAAAAATATGAGCGTGGAAATGAAACTTGGAAAATCCACTAAGCACTTCACAAACCACAAAGTAGCAGTTCTCGACAAGTACTGTAGCAGAAATCGAAAGAACACCGCCTACTGTAGCTACAACTACACTTGTGTTTTGGCATTTTGAGAGCAGAGGCAACGCTGCTCCGATGTCTGAAATGCAAAAAAGTGCCATACAGTAGTATTCTGTGCAATGTGCCAGTCATTTAAGTAGCTTAATGGTCCCATGAAAAACAATGACAATGTCCGGGCAACAGAGGACGTTTGGCCACCCTAGAGTAGGATTCAGTACAAACCTATTAGCAAAAGTTAGCATGCTAACATTTGGTTAACATTATGGCAGCTGTAATCAGTGTGTTTTCATTACCACTGAGGACACGTTGTGATGCTAGCATTAGCAGTAGCAATAGCATTCAGTTCCGGCCGGGTCACAAAACTATACCACCAGCCTCCGCTGTACTTTGCATTTAGTGCTTATTAGCAAATAATTTGCATGCAGACTTATAGCATTTACACAACAGTTTTCAAAGTTAGCATCCTATAACTGTGTTTTTAGCCCACTTTTAAATTTGTTAGCGTACATGTTTTGTTGTTGTTTTTTTTGCTTCGTCTGTGCAGGAATTTTCCCTTTTTATTAAATTTTTGGATTGGATTGGATTGAATCAATAATTAAGTATTTTTTTAATAGGTTGACTTCTGTTATTTTAATTATAAGTTTTTCTGTTAAACAATGAAGCTAATAGTATTTAGCAACATCTGAGAAAACCCAACGTTAATAGATAATGATAATTGGGGGCATTTCCTCGTCTGATCAGTGATTAATATTAATATTTGACATCTTATTGGACAGTCAGTGTTAATGCATTGACTGTCCAATAGTCAAAACCGCTCTGATTTAACACCGTGTTGCGCTGTGTGTTTTTTTACGGGGTGGCCGCTACAACGTGCTCTCTCTGCCATAACAGATGTCAACATTACCAAATATCTGCTGGCATGATAACAAGCCTGAGTAGCTCCACATGCACTATTCATAGCACACGTGAATAATTCAGGTCCGGTTTTGATATGGTTTATTACAGAGAGCTGGTTGTGTGCAGGATGAAGCCAGTGTTTGTGACCTTCAGCAGCAGCAGCAGCGGCTCAGCCTCGGACGGAGCGAGCAGCGAGCAGCGAGCGGAGGTGAAGGCAGACAGGTTCCCAGCACAGCTGCACATTCAGCTCCACCACTGCACAGCCCTTCAAAGGGCTTTAAGGATTGAGAGCCCACTTTATCAGCTGGACAAGGGAAAGCCCATCTCTCACAGTTATGCAGCATTAAAGAAAAAATGTGGTGACCTTTTACATTTTTTTACTGGAAAGAAAAAAAGAAAAAGGAAGAAAAAAAACCCATCCCATGAGGAACGAGAGGCGGAGGTCGGTTTGAGAGTGTACTCATTCTCTGGTTAATGTCCAGAGGCCTCACTATCTAATCCTCGGGTCACATTAAATCCAACAAGCCCAGCAGTCATTTGTGTTTTCAATTACCGCTGCAGGAACGTCGTGTCTCTTCCTGAAAAGTTATAACGGCTATATGTTACTATTAGCTGTCTAAACAGATGGTCACGGACAGAGAGAGAGGGACGCTGCTCGTTTTTGCATAATGAACTCGTTTTATCACTTTCACTGTAGTTTTTTTTTGTGTGTGTGTGTGTCTGTGTGTCGTGTGGAACATGAACCATGTTTAACACCATCCGTGACAACATCTAACAAAAACACAAGTTTCCTGTTTTCTCTCAGGGAAAAAAAACTCAAACATCATTTGTAATTGATAAAGTTTTTTTTTTTTTTTTTCCTGTACGGTCTGGGTTGTTTCAGGGACGATTGCTGCTGCATGTCCTCGTCCCCCTGATCAAACCAACCAACACCCTCATCACTCATCCCCATTTACATCTGTTTTTGTCATGTTTAAATAATTGATACATAAATAAATATTAGTTTAAATGTTATTTAGACAAACGTTGAACTCAATCCAATTTTAAAGAGGAAAAGAGAAGTGAATGACCTCATTAGTAAGTTACCGTATGTTAAGTAAAATGTGAAAGTATGCACTACTTAAATTACCTTGTACTTTCACTTCATCCACTGTGTTTATCTAATTTTGATTTTCTATAGATGAAAAACCCTGACAACACATATTTAGAAATACTCCCATTATATGGAAATAAATGAATGGAAATATTCAATAATAATGTAGAATATAAAATTATAGACTGTAGCCTATTTTTCCTCATTTTTTAACTTTTGTATTGGGTAAAAAAAATGTTATACACGTCTTGTATTTGTAACAGATACATTTTTTACAGTGTGGTGTTTTTACTTCAGTAGAAGGTCTCACCACTGAAGCTCAGTTTTAATAATGGACTTACACACATCATTTGAAAAGCTTTTTAAAAATGTTTTTAGATTGGGAAGTAAAAAATGAAGATGACAAGTGTTTAAATGTTTGTTGTTTGATTGACAGATGAGCAGCTTTACTCACCTGCCTGCTTTGGTAATGATCATCTCGGTGCCGGCCTCGTGGAACTTCTTCCACAGCTCCCGCTCGTGAAGAACCACCTTGATGTTCTCGATGCTCTGAGGAGGAGAAACAGACGGACGGACGGACGTCAACGTGTTAAACCACCACTGACTCCAGTTAAAGTCAAGTATCTGCTTCTAAAACACACTAGTAACGAGCTAGAGCTACCACTGTTCATGCTTTTTGTTACATTTTAACAAACGATTGATTGGTTTATTTGTAATTTAAAAAAATCCCACTGAGCAGTCACTGTGTTTAATATCATTCTAAATATACAGTATAATAGTGCAGATTTGTGTGTGTGTGTGTGTGTACCTGGTCAGGCTCACTGGAGCTGGGAAGGGCGGAAGCGGTGGATAGGCCCATCCGTGAGCGGTCTGCTGGACGGAGATCTGTCTCCACGCCGGCCTGGACCCGGCTCAGACATTCATCCGTCACAGCTGAAGCCTTCTCCTGCAGCATCCTTCTCTGCAGGATTAGACAGAATACTCAGCTGTCAGACGCATCAGGCCGGGACGGGAGGGCAGTGACAGCACCGAGACAGCGCAGATACAACACAGACTCTCCACTAAAGATTATACACGTTAGAGCCATCCCATAGAAAACGAACCACCGGCCGCATGAACACGTACTGTATAGAAAACCAAACTAAATTGTTTAAGTATACAAATTACACATCAATCTACATTCATTTAAATTTTTACTGAGAATTAGACAAGATTTTTAAATTATGCAATTCATGCATTATGCAATTATTTGCATTAAAATGTATCATGATGGGGTTTTTTTCCATATCAGAAATATTCTGATTATTTTTCCTTTGTAATAATTAGTCAATTTAATAATCCATCACGTCTCATCCCTGCAGCTTTAACTCATTTAAATGCTCAATAATATTTCAATTACAACATTAATACATTTTAATTATAAACAAATGTAACTTTTTGGATATTAACACTCTTAAAAAATATGTACAGTATATATTATTCAATTTTTTTTTTCAGTGCACACAACAGATAGAGCCACCACACCTTCTGATTTGTATTAATATTAATATGTCAGAATAAAAGGTTGATGTTGCCATGTTGGCTTTTAAATGTAAATTAGAATATCTAGTATTTAATTGAAACCTCTACACAATGTTGGCCACAGAAGCTTTTCAGTTTGTTTTGCATTAATTCAAACTGTCAAACTTTAAAATGCATTAAATATATTTTTCCTGCTGTTTTTCACCACAGGACGACGACGACGGCGGTGAGGAGCAGGTGTTGAACCGACCGGTCGTCACCAGGCACCACCGCCGCTGCTGTTGTTGGTGAGAAACTGCAGCAAAGTCGCTCAGACGTGGAAAATACGTGACGTTACCTCGACCCGCAGGACGAGGGTCAGTTACCAGGAGCCTCATGTGTAAGTGAGAGGCTCATTATGGGATTGTAAACATGACAGAACGGTTCAGCATCCGGCTAACGACCGGGGCAACCAAACCAAATCACCAATAACACACTGAAATGTCCTGCAATAGAAAAATACATATATATGTAGCTTCATGCAAACTCTTATACACGCTCTTCATTTCCTCCCATGATGCAATGGGGCAAACATCTCACTGATCCAACATTTTTCTATCTTTTTTTTTTTTTTTTTACTCCTTAACAAATTCTGTCTCTGAAGAAGCAGCCATGAATTAATCTTCCATCCAATCCCATCCAATCCAATATATTGATTATCATTATGAACTAACCAATGACGTCGTCTGCTCTGAACACATGTGGCTCATATAAATATATAATAAATAAATATATAATATATAAATATAAAGCAGGTCCGTGCAGGCTCACAGCTCAGCCACACACAGCTGCAGTCAACATGCAGCTCAGACGGAGTCAAGTATGAAAACATGACGGGAATTAAAAGCAGTCGCAAACGAGATGGGATGGATTTTTTTTTTTTTTTTTTTTTTTTCAATTTGAAGCCGTAGAGAAAACAGACAAAACAAAAACCCAACAACAAC
Source organism: Trachurus trachurus (assembly GCF_905171665.1). Lineage (NCBI taxonomy): Eukaryota > Metazoa > Chordata > Actinopteri > Carangiformes > Carangidae > Trachurus > Trachurus trachurus. The sequence goes on from NC_139892.1 coordinate 5,131,391, forward strand.
ACCAACAACAAGGTGACGGGAGGATAAACGTGTCTCTGTCTCTGTGTTGACGGTCATGTGCTCGCCCTCCTCGTCTCTCACACCTACAGAGCTGCTGCACATCGTCTCTCACACCGACGCCTCGTACGCCACACTCACTCTTTACTCACTCTGGAGACACATTAACTAACAAATATGTCAGCTCCAAACATATTCATTTTATTATTACATTAAATATTCCCCCCACAGCAGCAGCATTTATAGCAGCTCTTTTAAAAAACTCATCCTCCTCCTCGCAGATCGTCTTCCAGCTACTGTGAGATCTCATCTCATCTCATCGCTGGCTCCACTAAAAATTTTATAGCGTTCTCTCTCTCTGTATTATCTTAACAACCGATCTCATGAACGCACACACGGAAGAAAAACACAACCTGTAGCCTGTCGGTGTGAAACCTGTTGCTGTCCTGGTCCTGTGCTGCTGCTGCTGCTGCTCAGGGTCGGAGGCAGGAGAAAGGCCTGTAAACACAGAGAGTGGCCGCTCTCCCAGCCATGAAAGTCCAGTGTAAACTGATGGAGACGTCTGTGAGAGCTCATAAAGATAAGGCCTTGACGGAGTGGACCTGCCTTTCACTGCTCGCTGTCCTTGTCCCTGTTCCTGTTCCTGTTGGACATTCAATCTGAAAACTATTCTGCTCGCTCGAACACTCCCCTCCCACGCCGTCTGTGGCACCGTGACGCCTGTCAACACTCCCAACAGAGTAAATAAATAAAAACAAAGTCCTGGCAGCGGCCGAACGTGTCAGACTCTTGTTTAGAGCAGAGAGGCCGGTGTTTGTACCGTTACTTTAAATTAATCTGCCTGTAAAACATCACGACCCACTTTAAGAAGAAGGAGAAGGAGAAGGAGAAGGAGTGACTAACAGCAGTATATTTCCTATACACATCTGGACAGAGTGGAAAAACACAAGGAGCTCAGCTGATCCTGCTGCTACAAGCTGCTTTTCTTATTTCTTATTCCTTATTCCCCCTGTTGTTGTTGGTTGTTGGTTGTTGGTGCAGGTCACATGGTCGACCACCGTCAGCATGCATCAACCTCTGCACTCATCATCTCATTATGCAAATCCTAAAAGAAGAGGGGGCCTGCAGCAGGAAGTGGTGCAGCTTTATAAATATAAATATATATGTATTAATTCTAGGGGCCCATGCAGCGCCCAGTGGGGCCCACAAAAAGACCCCAGTCGTCTAATCTTTGTATGACTGAATTATTCTGCACAAGACCCTGACTAATACTCATAGTAATGCTGCATTAACATCAAAACAAAGTAGCCTAGGCTAAATAAAAAATGATAATACGTAGTCTAAGAAAAAAGTGGAAAAGTCAGGGGCCCACTTTGGTATTCTTTCAGGGGGCCCAGAATTCCTAGCAATGGCACTGTGTATATATATTTATATAATAAATAAAAACCAAATAAAGCAGAAGCTGTTCATGAGAGGAGCAGGTTTCACTGTGACAGCTACAGCTCACACGTTTCAATCTGCCGCCATTTTCTATCTGCAGCTGTGATGATGATGATGATGCACGCGAGGCCTGAGCAGCGTCACGATGTTAAGACGTAAATAAAGCACGTTTCAATTTTTGCAGCGTCTCTTAATTTGACAGAGTTTAATTCCGCCTCAGTGCGACAAACACAACAAACCAAACAGACCCGAACATGAATAATAATAATATAAGATCCAATATATGAAACACATTCAACTCGAGGCCTCGCGTTTAAAACAACTACTAACTTATATTTTTTCTTCCTTTTTCTTCAATTTCAAAATAAAACACAATATGGTCACAGCTCCAGAAACTCCCACAGTGACTTTAACTCGTGTCAGAGGCGGATTTTTAATCCCGCTGCTCATTTAGAGAGAAAAAAAAAAGAATAGCATGTGACTCGCCAGGGTTTTGGCTCAGTTAAAATCTAAAATAAAAAAATAAAATCTTATTTTTCTTATTACAAAGATTGAAAGTAAACATTTTTAAATCATTTACATTTTTTAAAATCATATTTCGTCTGCTGAGGTTCGTATTCATACGCAATTAAATGAAGGTAACACTCAATGAATGAAAATAATTCGTTTGGAGAAAAAAAAACAGTTGTAGCTAATAATCTGTTGTCATTGTAAATTGTTCTACAAGTTAAAAACACAATCAATCCTATAAATTACAACTGTATATTAGATATTATACTACACAATATATTTTTCCATCGGCCTGTTTGGTGCTGCTGTTATGTAATTAACGTAAATAAATAAATAAGCAGTGTTGAACCTTTCTCTCCTCGCGCTGTCACAATAAAAGCCTCCACACCTTCACACACCGTTTCCTGAGCTCGCGCGCCTGCCTGACACAGACGGAGCAATGTGTGTGTGTGTGTGTGTGTGTGTGTGTGTGTGTGTGTGTGTGTGTGTGTGTGTGTGTGTGTGTGTGTGTGTGTGTGTGTGTGTGTGTGTGCGTGTAAACAAACAAGCAGATAATCATTAACACCTCAGCCTATAGACACCACGTCTTCTTCTCCTACCTCACGCGGGCAGCTATCATCTGCTTAAATCCATCCCCGCGCGCCGCAGCAGCAGCAGCTCAGTCTCCGGCTCGTGCACAGCGGGGTGTCCTGTGTGTGTCCTCCCCCACCACCTGTCCTCTGTCCTCTGTCCTACCGCGGTGCTTCTTCCTTTAAAACACGCTGCTGCTGGAGGAGCGGGACTCTGGAGGTGTGTGTGTCTCTCTGTGTGTGTGTGTGAGTGTGTGTGTGTCCGCTGGGAAGTGTCGGTGTGTCGGTCGGTGCCGCTGCCTCGCGCCTTTCAGCTGCTCCAGCACCGAGCTGCTGCTGCTGCTGCTGCTGCGCCTGCGTTATGAGGAGGAGGAGGGGGGAGGGCGACTCAGTGGGGGGATTTTTCTTGGATTCGCACACACACTCTCACACACACTGCTACACACACACTGCTACACACACACTCATGGGTGCAGATCCCGGGGGGGAGGACATGTCCCCCCCAATAAAAATTACCCCAAATTATTCAAAATTGAATAAATGTATTTTCAGACTTCACATTCTTCACATTTTAGATTCACATCTAAAAAGAAATGATTGAAATGTTGGAACAAATAACGTTTGACAAATGTATTTCTGCCTCCACATCCCATCATGGTCTCCAACACTAGATGCAAATGGGGGCTTCATATTTTGATATTCATCCATATCAATTAAAGGGACAACGAGGAGTTTGTATTTGGTTTTTAAAAAGTCTCACATTATGTGGATGAATTGTTAATGGCTCCATTTTCGATAAATATATTGTTTTGTCTCTATCGTTATTTTGTTATTTTAATTAATGGTGGAAATGCTGGGCGAGCCGACCAGCGTTTCCTTACTTTTGGTTTCGCGGACGCTGCCCGGCGGGTCAGGATAATAACGCAGCCGAATCGCCGTTTATGATCGGAACTACGACGGTATGTGATTGTCTTCGAACCTCCGACTTTCATTGTTGATGAATGAAAACATTCTGGGCAAGACGTCCGTCTTGCGCCGGTCCAAAACTCCTTGTTGTCCTTTTAAACATGTATAATGTTCCATACACTGGGAGAAAAGGAAGATGGTGAGAAGAATTGGGGATCTTGGACGCGAAAGATAAGAACGTGAGTAGAGATTAGCGACATCGCAACAACAAGCAAGCGAGTGAATAATTATGTACATTCACTGGGCGAATATTTTGAAAATAAAATATATATTTCTCGCTAGAAATATAATCAAAGGACATTTTTATCCAGAAACTACCTCAAAATATTGATTTTTCCACTAAAAATTATGGAAATATTTGCTATGTTTTTTTGTTCTTGCGTGACTTGGACGCAAAAAAATAGTCAGAAAAAATGTAACAGTCTTACAATTTAAGAGCCGTTATTGTAAACCCTCTGTTTTTGCACTTTGGACCAACGTAGCCAGTTATATGAGACTGGGTTGGGCGTAGTATGCAGAACTGAATCATCAATGGTTTGGGATTTTTGGATTCATTAACAGTTAGTGGTTCCCCCTCTTGCCTGGGGCCTCCAGAGTGTCTAGAAACGCCCCTGCACACACTCTCTCTCACACACATACACACACACACACACACACTCTGCTATACACAGTGGACGTGTGAAGGCAGCTATAGGTACAGCCCAAACCAATAATCAATAACCTATATAATTGATAACATTTCCACTTTCTATAGCTACAATAATAACCTTAGAATAACCTCAGCGGCATGGATCCCTCTCCACCGCTGACTGACAGAAACACTGACTCTGGACCAGCCTAGGAAAAACCATCAGTTATATTTTAATTAAAGGAATTAAAAGGAAAAAAAACAATAATAATCTTAATATCTCAGCAGGAATTATCCTTAAATATAATAAAAGCAGATTAAAATGACAACTTCAACAACGTGCGTAAAGACGCAGCGTCTCCACCGGAGCCTCCGACTGGAACACGGCTGGAAAACTTTCCTGCAGGCCGCGGCCGCCACACACACACACACACACACACACACACACACACACACACACACACACACACACACACACACACACACACACACACACTGAGCTTTAACGGAGCTTCCACCGTGTTGAACCGACACTTTAATAACATTTCACTGTTATCACGGCTATAACGACTCTGCGTTAATTATTGGACTTTATTTCATCCGAGTCTGACCACAGAGCAGCTCATCATCATCGGTCTGGATCGCAGGAATAATAATAATAATATTAATATTAATAATAATGAGTTTAAAAGTAAAAAAAAAAAAAAATCAATAAAAACAATAAAGTTGTTATTGCCCCGGCTCCGTCCTCTGCTGCTCCATCACGGCCTCAATGGAGCGATGTTCAGGGAACTCTTTACACTCACATACAGGCACGTTCAGTGTGTGTGTGTGTGTGTGTGTGTGTGTGTGTGTGTGTGTGTGTGTGTGTGTGTGTGGATGAGTGAGTGACGTTCTCAGGTGAAATATGCGCTCTGTGGTTTTTGGTTTTTGGCGCTAAATGAAGCGTGAGTTCAGCAGCAGCAGCGCGGGAATAAATAAATCAGGTGCCAGCGGCTGGTGACACGAGCCAATCAACGGCCGCCGTTTGTCATCATACGGCCGTGTGTGTGTGTGTGTGTGTGTGTGTGTGTGTGTGTGTGTGTGTGTGTGTGTGTGTGTGTGTGTGTGTGTGTGTGTGTGTCGTGCTGACAGCCAGGACTTTCTCCACTTGTTGATGCTTCAACACCAGCTCCACTATTTATCTTCTTATTTATTTCACTCACGTTGCCCGTTAGTTAATTGATCTATTTGCTGCGTTTACAACAACAGTAGCAGCAGCCGCCACATTTCACACATTTCACACATTTCACTGTGATGTGGCTGCGTGTATCTCAGTTAACGCCCTTATTCCGTCACAGCCAATTAGACAGTCGGTCCAATTAGCTCCAACACGTCATCCTGCAGCAGCTGCACGCGCTCATTTACAGTCTGTAGAGTGCAGCACCAGGGAGAATTAAAAACCTCTTGTTGCTCCTGCTCTACTGCAGCTGCTGCTATTATTATATTATTATAAGTCCTATATAGACTCACATGCATGTTACTGCCTGTTGCACAACAAACCTGCAGCCACACACACAAACACAAACAGACACACACACACAAGCTTTTTGTTTTCACTAATTTCAAATTAAATATCTGTATTTGTCACTTTGAACTTTGTCTGGCAGCAAAAACTCCACAGGGAGAAAAAAATGAATAGTTTTAAAGACTTATCAGCCTCACTCTGTATCCCTGTGAGTGTATGGTGTGTGTGTGTGTGTGTGTGAGTCGGTGTGTGTGTGTGTGTGTGTGTGTGAGTCGGTGTGTGTGTGTGTGTGTGTGAGTCAGTGTGTGTGTATGTGAGTCAGTGTGTGTGTGTGTGTGTGAGTCAGTGTGTGTGTATGTGTGTGTGTGTGTGTGTGTTCTTACCTCCTGTTGGCTGTGACCTCTGAGCTCTGCTGCTCCGGAGCTGCTGCAATCAAATACTGACCCTGTGTTTTTATATACTATATATATATATATACTGTATGTAGCAGCAGCAGCAGCAGCGGCTCTGGGTGGAGGAGGGAATCGAACCTCCACACACTCCCACCGTCACGTGGTCGCAGCAGGAGGAGGGTTTTTTTTAGCAGTAGGCAGTCGGACACCAGGCCACTCCGGTCTGAGCTGGTTAAACTAACTTTACACTTTTTAATGTTGATCTGAGATTAAAAGAGCAAAAAGAATCTGGAAGTTTTTATCTCATAATATGAAACACCTTATTTACTTATGTGTGTTTTATTAATTAAAATATAATGCTGGTTTACTACATTGTATTAAAAATAATGTTTTATTCATTCCTGTATAGTTTTTAGTTAAAATTTTAAGTGAACAACTTTCTTTTTGACCAGTAAAAAGAAAAGTAAATCTCCCTTCAGAATAAATCTTTTATTTTATTTTTCTCTTATGCTTCTTTATGATCATAGAAGATTAAGACATTTTTTAAATGTGACAGTTTGTGTAAAATACAAATTTAATTTCTCTTCAACATGAACCATACATGAATGAAATCTCTAGACAAAATAACACGTGTTAATGTGAGTTTAATGTTGATATTTCAGCCTGATTAATGATGATAAAGTGTAAAGTGCAGCAGTGTGTGTGTGTGTGTGTGGATGTTTGTGCGTGTTGTTGTGTCGTGCAGAGTTGAGATCTGGGTCGTGTTGCAGCTTCAGGCGTCGGAGCCGTTTCCAAACTGTGAATCTGCAGTTTTGCGTCAGTGAAAACAACAAAATCTGCAGCTCGTCTGAACGACTCTGATGACTCTTGTGTTTGTTGTGTGTTTTTCTTCTAGTTCTGGTCAGTAACGTTGGTTTCTCTCACCGGTGTCTCGCTGCCCTCCTCCTCCTCCTCCTCCTCCGTCTCTCCGACACCTCTCTGTCTGTCAGGATGAAGAAGTGGTTTCATCTTCAAACTGCTCTGATTTCAGCTCATCTGAGGCCAAGCTGCTGCTGCTGTGTGTGTGTGTGTGTGTGTGTGTGTGTGTGTGTGTGTGTGTGTGTGTGTGTGTGTGTGTGTGTGTGTGTGTGTGTGTGTGTGTGTGTGTGTGTGTGTGGCAAAACATGTTCTAGTGTAATTGGCAGTGGGGGGGGGGTGTTGAGGTCTGGTTAACGCTCGCCACCACGTCGTCTCTCTGTTCTTCACGTCCTTGTTTTCTCCTCCAGTCAAAATGGCGGAGGCTCTTTTTCTTCTTATTAGCTCAGTACAGTGTCGGTCGCACCCCCACCTCCCCTTCACCCCCCCCCCCCCCCCCTCTCCCATATTCACCCCTACTCCCCACACTCCACCAACACCTCCCACCTCCACATGGCTTCACTTCTAATCACCGATTGGTCATTCCCACTCCTCCTGTGGCCAATCAATGCAGAGACCTGAAGTGTCGGCGAGACGTCACAGACGAGGTGGAGATTTTGTCGAGCCTCCCCCTCACTCTCACCACCAACCCTCACCCCCCCCCCCCCCCCCCCCTCCCCTCTCAGGCCTCCTCTGTGTTATGGCTCATGGCCGACCGACCTCCAGTCTCTTTACGGCAGCGTCTTATGATGGATTTGTTCTGAAACGCTCTCCGAGTGTCTGGATTAAATATCAGATTGATCATCTCACAGTCTTTGAGTTCAGCTCCTGTTGTCCTCCTGGGTCGAGGAAGGAAGGAAGGAAAGACAAAGGGAAAGAAGGAAGGAAGGAAGGACAAAGGAAACGATGGGAGGAAAGAAGGAAGGAAAGATAGATGGAGGGAGGGAACAGATTGGGTCAAAAAGGAAGGAAGAAAGAAGGACGAAGGGAAGGAAGGAAGGGAGGGAGGCAGAAAGGATTGTGGAAAGAAGGAAGGGAAAAGGGAAGGAAAGAAAGATGGAGGGAGGGAGGGAACAGACCAGGTCAACTGGATCAAAAGAGGAAGGAAGAAGAAGTAAGGACGAAGGGAAGGAAAGAAGGAAGGGAAAAAGGATTGTGGAAAGAAGGAAGGATGGAGGAAGTGAACAGAAGGACAACAGGAGGGTTAAAGATGGACAACCTCCAGTATAGTTTCAGTCTGAACGCGGTTTTGACTTCACATCAAGGTCTCGTCATCATCATCATCGTCGTCATGGTCGTCGCCAGCGTAGTAGAGCAGATGAAGGTGTTTTTTTACTACGGTGGATACGTTTCTGAGGCATTATGGGACTTAGGTTGATTGAGTGTGAACACGTTGCACCATCGGAGGCTTTATGAGGTGATAAGACCTCCGTGTTGTGTTTACTGCCTGTTTGGCTGCTAAACAACTGAATAATTGAAGAACAGTTCACACAGTTTGATTCCTTCTCGTTGTCTTGCCAGTGGACTCAACAGCAGGCTCATATTTGATAATACGGTTGAATGCAAAAACTCCGGTTGTAAATGTTGGTGTGGTGCGACCGACATGGTTGATTTCTACTGCAGCAGTAGGGCACATAATAATATATTTGTAGAAATAAAACAAATCTGAAAACTTGATTAGGCTAACTATCAAATGGGCTCAACATAGGAACATTCAAATAAAATAGCTTTGTAGTAATCGCCCCAAATATATAAAAAAAAATCTAATGAAAACAAAATAATAATCAGTCAATAAAAGCTGATTTTCAGTGGCAACATATTTACATTTTCTCTTTCGGGTAAAAAGCAGGACGTTGTTGGGGGCAGGATATTCACATTGAAACCTTCTGAGGATTAAAACATGGTCAAAATAAATGAACAGTTTCAAACCTGAGTTTATTTATGAAGTTTCTTTTCTTTTTCTTAGTCGCTGAAATAAAATCTGTAGTGATGGCTAGATGTTGTGGTAGATGCTAAACTAGCATGACTGTAGCCTTCAATCTGTACTGAGAGGTGTTATATATTAAGTTAAATGTGTTTCTAAAGTTAATACATCTAAAATATCTAAATGCATGGTAGTCTTGGGTTTTCAGTTTCACACAGTAAAAAAAAAACAACACAAACTTTTTATCTGGAAACCAGAAAAACAGCTTTTACCAGCTGCTAGCTATAGCGAGCTAATTAGGCTAACGTTAGCGACATGAGTTTCTTCTAAAAATGATCGAGGATCTTAGATCTCCACTGTTATGACCTCATAGCTACAGGATGATGATGTCATGGAGCCTTTAACTGAACCTAAGGGATAGAAAAGATTATTATTAACTGATGGAGTTGCCATGGAGACGCATCTGTGCGTCGCGCTGCCACGTCGCACGCAGCCTCGACGGCTACGACAACAGTTTCGTCCATATGGGCTTCACCAGGGAGGTAGAGTGGGTCGTCCAATAACTGGAGGGTTGGTGGTTCGAATCCTTTTGTTTTGTTTTGTTTATTTAATTTTTTTTCTTTATTGTGCAAGATGAGTGACTAACGGACAACACATGACACGGGGCAATAGAGACAAGAACGGCAACAGAACCAGACAATAATCCAACAAGACAATAACATGAACAAAAACTGAATAATAATAATACTCATGATAATCATAATGACAATAATAATAATCCTGTAAATAGTTTTTGTCATAATACTCTGTGTGTGTGTCTTTGTTGGCGGTTTGAATCCATCCCAGTCGCTGTCGTTGTGTCCTTACCCACCGCGCCTCGTGGTCGGAGAGGTCGTTTGGCGTCGCTACGTTGGCAGCCGTCAACCGCCCCAGGGTCCAGACGTAGCTTACCACCGCCGGTGTGAATGTGGTATGAATGAATAATGGTTTCTGTAAAAGCGCTTTGGGTGCCATGAAACAGAGCTACTATAGCCTATAAACGTCAGCCAGGCCGTTATTAAAGAGCCTGACTGGACCCAGACTGAAGGAGAAGATGTCGTGTGGTGCTTCCCGCTTCCCGTACAGTCGATGTAATTGGACGTTCCGGCTGCGTCTTGGGTTTGAAGTGGAAGAGGCCTGGGCGTCAGTTCTGTTGTTGGTCTGAGTCGGTCTGGGCTCCGTGCTGTTGTGTTGTCATGTTGTTTTCGAGCTGCGCGGTTGCACCAGGATCCAGCCCTTAATCCCCTGTGGCCAATTAAAGGAAGAGCAGCGGTTTGTTTCCACGAAGGCCGAGGTCGACTCCACAGATTCTCTCTATACATTTCTACACAGACGCCTCCGGTGGCCGACATGTGGAACTGTCACGTTACAGCTGATTAATTAATTAATACTGCTGATTGTTTTTTATTCTCACACGATGAAGATGTTTTTCCTTCATCTGGACCTGTCGCTGTCCCACATCACGAGACGAGACTTCAGTCTGTTGGTTGGAAATGGACCTTAGAGACTTCAGTCCTCACACAAATCACAACTTCATTCAGTCTTTCCAGAAAAACGCTGAGTTTTTTGTGATTGTTGCAGCAAAAAAACTCAATTATGCATCAAGTTTTCCTTAAAAAAAAAAAAAAAGTGACGGATATTTATGAAATTTTAAGCCATGAAATTGCAGGAATTTGCAAAAGCTGTGGGAACTCGAAAAAAAATATGCAATCCTGTTCTCACTTTTGTATCTTTTGGACACACACACACACACACACACACACACACACACACACACACACACACACACACACACACACACACACACACACACACACACACACACACCTCTCTGTCTCATTCTGTATCAACCTTTTTCATAAATTTACATTTTGTTGTCCAGTGTTGATTTCCGCCTGCGTCCCAACACGCTGCAGCTGCACAGAGTGAAAGATCATTTGCCTCCTTTACTTCCCTGAGAGACGTCTGAACCTGCTTTGTTTGGATGTTTTACATTTATTTTCATTGATAAATGAGACTGATTTGTCTTTTTCATCACAGGTTTTGTTTGCTCTAAGCTCTATCTTCTTGTGCGAGGCAACGAGGCGATAACGTTTCCCATCGCGTTCCGAAGGCAGCAGGAGGAGAAAATGGCAGCTCCCTCCTGTGTGACGTAAACATGCAACGTTTTTCAACTTTGTCTGAAGATAACATTTATTTTTATTTTTTTGCAACAGAAATCGTGCAAGCCGCATGTTTCACAGATTTTGCACAATGAAGTGCAGCGTCTTTGAAAAAATGCGACAATAGTGTGTGCAGCCGTTGAGTGATATGAAAAACAAATATATTTAAATTATTTAGTTGTGTTGGAATTGGAAAAACAAAAAAATGGAAATGATAATGACGAGATTTTTTATTTTTTTTGTCTTGTATACAAGTTTCTTTTAATACGCAGAGTTGTTTCTGTCATACTGCCAATTAGGGCTTCACAATTAATCCACTTCTAATCAACGTTGCAATATGTCTGATCTGCAACATCAAAATTAGAGGAGCTGCAGTTTTTGTAGTTATTTTCTTGCTGCTAAAGAGAAACTTAAGTGCAAAAAATACAATAACAACTGAACTTGCAACACAAAATGCACCAAAATTTAAATCTCCTGTGATTTAGATACTGGACTTGATCATATTTTTTGTTTTATTTTATTTTATGTTGTGTGTTTTATCTTGACAGAGACAGAGCACACAGCTCTGTTGTCCCTGACACAAAACAACCATAACGAGACTTCACAACATTGAACAACATTTGGCAAATACTTTCAAATGATTAAAGACACGACAGCAACAATAATCTAACATAAATAAGACACGATAATAACAACAACAAGATATAGTTTATGGGAACATGATCTCATCTTGGATTTAGAGTGAGTCCCAGCAAACATTGATGTTTAAATGATACAGTGTAGATTATATGTATGTGTTGTAGTTTATCACAGGAGAAACTATAGGAATATTTTCATCCCAATGTCAAGTCAAAAAGAAAAAGAAAGTCTGGTGAATTATTAAATAATTCAGTGCAGTTTGTTTTTCTCTTTGTGCAAAAAAGTGACACTTAAATCACAATAGACAAATCGGTAACACTTTACTTGACGCCTATCTCTCGGGTATAACTATCATTATAAACACTCACTAATTATCATAAGACTTTATAACAATAAGCATAAGACATCATAGAGCATTTTATAATGGTTTATAAGGTCTTAGTATTATAATAGAGTTATAATGCTCTATAATGTGTTATGCTTATTGTTATAAAGTCTTATGTGATTTATGAGAGTTTTATAATAGTAGGTATACACGTTTATAAGCCAATTACAACACATTATAACTCTATTAATAATGCATTATAAATGTGGGCATTGTCAGTGAGTTACTAACAGTTATAACGTATTATAATACCTGACCTTATAAGTCATGATAAAATGCTTCATAGTGTGTTATGATTATTGTTGTAAAGCATTATGATCATTTATGAGTGTTTATACAGTAATTATAGTTATACAGTGTTACTGTATTATACCTCACTAAGTATGGTTATAATGCGTTATAGAGATAGGCGTCAAGTAAAGTGTTACCGAAAAATCAAACACAACATATTCTCACAAGCACACACTGCCAACACATCCTCAGGTCACACACAGTGATGTTGAATCAGTTAAAATGTACATCACCAAACATTGATATCATACGTGGATAAACATGGAGTTTATAATAAATACGTTTATAATCCGGTCTTCCTGGTGTCTGAGGAGAGCGGGTTAATTTCTTTGGTGGGATTTGGACTCATGACTTTGAGGGTCGTTGTCATGTGAGCTGAGATCTCCTCCTCCTCCTGTGGCCCTGAACACATCACCATATAGGACACTGATCAACCACATGAAGGTAACTCTTTTTATTTTATTATTATTAATTAATTAATTAATTATACAGCTTCGGTTTTTCAGAGGCAGATTGTAGAATGAGGATTAAGTCTAACTCAGGTTTTACTTTTTAACCATAATTACACTGTTTTTTTTTTTTTAAACTCACAAATTGTTTGACATTTTCTTACATTTGATGATGAAGAAGCAGCTTCAGCTCCATGTTTTTGTTTTGTTTTGTCTTTTCTCCTCCATGTGTTGACGTGCATACAGTATGTGTAGTGTACACTGCAAAAACTCAAATATCTTTCCAAGAATTGTCTTATTTCTAGTCAAAACAAATCTCATTTTACTAAAAAATAAGACTCGTCACATAAAAAGTAGCTTGTTTTTAGACACTTTTTACTTCTTTCAAGCAGATTTTCACTTGAAATAATTAGAAAAATCTGATAGTGGAGCAAATTTTTCTTCCTTATTACAAGTACAAAAAACTTGCTTTCACTGGCAGATTTTTCTACTTATTTCAAGTGAAAATGATCTAAAAACAAGTTCATCTTTAGGTGACGAGTCTTATTTTAAGTGGAAAGAGATTAGTTTTGACTAGAAATTAGACATTTTGACAAGAAATAAGACAAATATTCTTGGAAAGATTTGGAGTTTTGCAGTGTATTGTAGTGTAGTGTAGTGGAGATGCAGCTACAACATCCCCGTGCATGTTTCTGTTTAATGTCTGGATGAATTATGATGAATCTGAAGCTGCAGCAGCAGATTGTGTGTTTTCTGTTGAAGTGGTGTAAAAGCAGAAAGCCTATAAAAGCTCTGTTGTTTATCTGACTCTCTCTTTCTCTCTCTGTTTCTCAGCTCCAGCCCATAATCTCTGGCGTCTCTCCTCAAACGGGTTCCTCCGGTGCTTGTATTTAAACAGTGTCATGCCCTTTGTTTTCCAGAGGTAAGTCGCCCCGGTTGCTCTTTGAAGTGGGCGCCATGTTTGCACTGCGAGCATTTAATTTGGAGCGCAGCCTGATGATATTAGTGTCAGGGTCAATTGCTGGTTTCAGCCGGTCGGGGCTTTAGAAGAAGCGGCTTGGCCCGGGGTCGTAGGTACGTAGAGGCGTCATGTGCTGCTCGGTTCAAGATCTGGTCAAACCCATCGTCTTAGTTACACAGTGAGTCCAGCTCCTCTGATCCCTGAGCATGTGACGGGGTCATGGGACCGGGTCACTCTGACGCTGGAAGTCCTCGCTGGGACCCAGTGGTGGACAGTAACGGAGTAAATTTACTTGAGTACTGTACTTTACTTGAGTATTGGATTTCTTTGGTACTTATTACTCTTACTTGAATACATTTCCAAGACAAATATTTTTACTTTTACTCGAGTTAATTTCTAGCCAGGCTGAAAAGTACTTGTTACTTTCAGGTCTGCTCTTTTTTTCTTTTCTTTTTTTGGTAACACTTTACTTGAATAGGTATTCATAAGATTGACATAAAACTGTCATAACCATGACATAACAGCTGTCATAAACATCAGTGAATACTTATGACAGCTGTCGTTAAGTATCATTCGGTAAGTTATGTCACTTTTGATGCAAAGTTGACATTATTTGAGATGTCCTTGTTATGAGAACTTGACATAATTTTTAAAGTTTGGGAATTAGGTCTGCTACGACAGTTTAAATTGTCTTTATGTCAAGTTGTCAGAACAAAAACATCTCAAATAATGTCAACTTTGCATTAAAAGTGACATAACTTACCCAATGACACTTAACGACAGCTGTCATCATTGATGTTTATGACAGCTGTTATGTCATGGTTATGACAGTGTTATGTCAATCTTATGAACATGTATTCAAGTAAAGTGTTACCCTTTTTTTTTCTAAAATCCTATTGGACACAAGCTGTGTTTGTCACATCAGTGCAGCTGGTTTCAAAGAGTTCATTCTCACAAACAAGAGTTAAAAGCTCCTTAAATTCATTTAGAAAAAACTATAGTCATTCATTGATGTGAAAAAAAAAGAAATGTACTCTTACTCTTACTTTTACTTAAAGTAAATTTAAAAGCATGTACTTTTGGATACTTAAGTACCTTTAAAAGCAAGTACTTTTTTACTCTTACTGGAGTAACATGTGGACTGAGCTACTTTTACTTGTAACCGAGTAAATTTTGACCAGTAGTATTTGTACTCTTACTCAAGTACTGGGGTGGAGTACTCTGTCCGTCTCTGCTGGGACCTCCCATGACGGAGCCTCTCTCTGAAATCCTCTGGTCCTCCTTCCTCCTCCGGATCACAGTCCCACTCCGACCGCTGCCACTGCAGAAATGTTTTCACCATGTGCACAGAATGTGGAAGTGATGCATTCAGACCCCCCCCCCCCCCTCGGCCCCCAACCAACCACCACCACCCCCTCCACTCCCGCCGGCTTTCATGTGGTTTCTAATAGCAGATGTAGATCAGAGATGCCTGGCTCCCATTGGCCTCTAATAGAGCCAGTTATAAATCTCCAAGCACCTTAGGTTTTCTACTTAAGTCTGGATTTCTCCTTAGTTAAGGAAAAAAAAAAAAAAAACTTTAAGGCATTTTACAGCAGTGGAAGAGATTTTACAGCGGTTAAGGCCAAAACATTGTTTTCTCATGCACTGATCAAGAAAAGTCGAAAGAAATGGTGGAAAATCCACATAAGGTTTTTATTTTACTTCATTTTGTCTCTTTCGTCGGTAGATTTCTCCTAAATTCAACAAAAGTTAGTCTGACCCATGTCATGTCAGGTATCACTATAAAGCTAAACTGTAATTTCCTTTGTATCAGCAACAGATCAAAGTATGATTGACAATAACAATCTGTGGAGTTTCACAGTCCAAGTCTTTAAAGGCCGTTTTCTCAGAAAGAGTTTTTCAGACTCAGACTCTGAGCTAGAAATCTCCACTCCAGCAGCACTTACAGTACAGACACCAAACCTTCCAGTTTGATCCCTTTCTATATTCTGAAGGTTTTTACAGAGGGGATTGTTGATATATCATTCACAGCCTCATTTATACAACATTTTATTACTTACTTATTATTACTTTTTTTTTAGGGCTGGTGACAGTATTTTCTCATTTACAGAGTGATAAAAAGAGATATCGCTGTAAAAACTTCTGACTCTAATATGTCAACAAAATAAAACAAGAATTTTGAAAGTAGCTTCATTCATTTTTTAGAAATATATGCAAATTAGCACATATTTAATTAGATATTGCCTCATTTACATATTTAAACATAAAATTTGACAAAACTTGTAATACAAAAAATATTTGTCTTCATGTGAGTGATAAAGTTGGGAAGTTTCATGGTGATATCTGTTAGTTTGAAATGTGTTAATCCAGGTTTAGAATTAAGACACGTTTATTTATCCAATAAAATGAGTTTAATCAATAGGAACAAGAGTGCAAATAAAAATGAAGTCAATAAATGTGTATAAATAACTAACCTGCTGCTGTCAGGACGTAGTAAATTAGTTTTAACTAATCGTACTCTTGATGTTGCAGTGTTGATGGTCCATCTTTGTTTCTGTTGCTGTCATGTGTAACACTCTGCTGTTCTGCTACAAAACGTTTCCTTTGTCAACTGGTGTCTTTAAAAAAACCTCCAGTGGTTTGACTCTTGTCTCTCTGTTTCGGTCGCTCCGTCTCACATATGCAGCTTTTCTGAAAGTTAAACCTCATCAAATAGCAGTTTAACATGAACTCCAGCTCACAGTTTAAACTGGAGTTTAAACATTTGATGCAACATTTTAATCAGTGAACTCCAAAGAAAAGTTTAAAATTTGATTGTTTACCTCATTTGGATTCTATTTTTATACAGTTATTTATTATATTTTATCTCTATTTTCATGCTAGATACTAGCTGCTGCTGCTACGAGATTGCTGCTGAACAAAATTTTGTTGTAACTCATTGTACAATCACATTAAAGTTTCTTAAACGCTGCACTCGTTTAGTTTGTGCAACAGAATTAGATTATTTTAAACCAGGATTGAATCTGGTTTAAAAGTTAAACCTTGTTGGTTCGATCTGGTCTCAGTTCAACAACTACAGCTCATCTTCATCCTCTCAGATGATGAAGAGCATAAAAACAACAACGGTTTCATTTCATTTCATTTGCATTTGCTTTTTCCTTGATGGACTTGGAAGAATATAATAGACAATTTCGACTTAATGTTTGGACTCCAGGAAGAATAGGTATGCTTATGTGCTGGTGCTAATGGAGATCCAATAAATGAAATGGTGAAGAAGTCTCTGCTCTCTGGTCTTCATGTCACTGTGACGTCAGAGCGTCACGACGACTCACAGCTGATCAATAGACATGAAATACTTCACCAATAATCAATCAACTATACAAAGATGCTGATACTCCTGTGTGTTTCTGCTTTTACTTTGAAAACCCTTGTTTTGACCATCTAACTGACTTTAAGGGATTCTTTAAGTTCCAGGTTAAGATGAGGATTTCTCTGAAGCTGAAGTGAAGATGTTGTTGAACCTTTAAGGAGAGGACTTCAGAGTCTCCATCAGCTGTCAACAGGTCAGCTGTCAACTCAGCTCTGTTCTCTTTTTTTCTTCTCAACAGCTTTATTTAAAAGGAGTTGACATAGATACAAATAGTACAGGGAACAGTATACAAGAAAAATACAGAGAACATGTGCCAGGGGTGATGTTCATTATTGTTTTAAAAGCCTTTTCATTTGCTGTTTTGCTTATTAGCTTAAAGTAAACTTACATTTCTTTGTGAAAAACATCAAAGCAATGGGTTTTCTTAGAAAATTTACTTTTATGAATACGAAATTTTGCAAGAAATAAAAACAGGTTTATTATAAAAAGTAGCATTTTCCTTTCTTAGGGTGATTATGGAAACCAAAAACAAACATTTTCCCAAAGTAAAATAACATCTATAGTGAGAGAGTCAATGATAAATCTGCTAAGGTCTGCCCATAGAGCAAAGCCAGAACAAATGAACAACTGTTTCTGGATGTAAGATACAGAAAGACCAGTTAATAGTAATGTCCTTTTTCAAATTTTGCATATAATGATTAGCTGGATAGAAACTGTGTATGATTGTGTAAGAAACCTCCTGAACCTTATTTGTGATTGAAAACTTCAATGTTTTTTCCAGCCTCATCTCTGTTTTCATTCAGACCTTCTGGCTTCCTGTCTGAGGCCTTGTGGTGTTCCTCAAACTCCCCCTGTCGTCGGACCCTCGACACTGACTCAGTTCCGTCTCATCTAACTAAAATGGGACTCGGTTGTTGTTTTTTTTTATTGTTATTGGGACCAGTTTGTGTCCCCGTCCCAGCGCCGGGTCTGAATCGGACCTGAGCCGGACTCTAGCCGGCGTTCGTCTCCCTGCACTTCACCTCCATCTCTGCTTTTATGAGGTGAGAGTGAGTCTGCAGCAGCCGTCCAAACCTCTGTTCACATGCAGGAGAGAGAGGATTCCCACGCTGATGATGAGGTGTGTGTGACTCTGTGTGTGTGTGTTCATATTTACAGGAAGTACAAATACAACAATGTTTTTTTTTAAAAGTCCTGCTGGAAAAATCCCACAAAATGTAGTTTGAGTGTGTGTTTACAGAAACTACAAATACAACATCATAACAGATCATAATAAGTCCAGCATGAAAAAAAACTCCCACAAAAAGTTTTTTAAAAAGTATCGGATCCAGATCCACAAATCTTGTTTTGTTTTTTAGTTTCTGGAGTTTTTTTCTTTCTATATTTGATTATTGGTCAGATCTGAGTTTGAGAGAAACATCCCTGAGTTTGACAGAGCTGAGAGATGAACCTGAACACATCATGCATTCAACAGCCAGAGCTGGTCGTGTGTTCACAAACAGAAGATAATTAACATGGAGTCACATTTAAAGTCCGACACTGCCTCCAGTTTTATCTCTGGTTTTGTTCTCCACCACGCAGCATTTCCTTAAATCCACATGGGAACAGAATGTAAAAGTCGACCATGAATCCATCAGTAATTTCAGCTCTTATTAAATCAAACATTTATAATTCATGAATTTAACACAACCACTGAAAAACTCTCTGAAAAAGCTGGTTTTATTTTTTATTTTTAAAGGGGGGGAAAAAAAAGGGAATAAGTTGGTTTCCTCTTCAAATTCCATTTCCTGTTTTCTTCCAGCTTCTCCTCCTATTAGCTAAATTGATTGGCGTAGTCAACCAATTAGAGAGCTCGGTTGATCCCAGGGCCAAAGTCAGGACGGTTTAGTCTTTAATTTATTTAAATAAACTCTTTATTGAATGAGAATTTCATGCTGCCTTTGTCTGATCACTGTCAAAGTCACTTCCTGTCGTCAGAACTTTGAACAACTTTATATAGTTGGACTTTTTTATTTAAGGAGGATCAGACTGGAGCCTCTGTAGAAATTCACAGAAATGCAGTCAGGCAGGATGTCATTTTACTCCACCAGAGAAAGACGGTAAAACGTTCATTCATTCATTTTCTACACCGCTTATCCTGCACTAGGGTCACGGGTGAGCTGGAGCCTATCTCAGCTGACTTTGGGCGAGAGGCGGGGTACATCCTGGACAGGTCGCCAGTCTATCGCAGACGGTAAAACGTGGGTCAGGTAAACAATACCACATCACCATGACAACATATTGTCAGGCCTGTATTGTTTTGCCTCGTGCTGGCGGACCACTTGTTTACATAGACGCTTGTTTATTACATGCAGCGTCTGTTGTCTGTCTGACGTCTGCCCCATTTCACCTGAATGCAACATCAAGAATACGTTCCGATATGCAACCGCACCGCTAGATGGGGGGAATTCCTGCAGTTATCGAATCAAGACTGGCTTCACTCCTGGTCCTGGTCCTGGTCCTGGTCCTGGTCCTGGTCCTGGTCCTGGTCCTGGTCCTGGTCCTGGTCCTGGTCCTGACAGATTAGAATCAGTAGACTGTGTGGCCGCTCCGTCATAAACAGAGTCTTTGTCATCAGTCAAACTGCAGCCTGAGAACAACACACGTCTGAGGAACCGGCCCACAGTTTATCTAAGCAGGCGTGGGTGTATTCTACATGTGTCTGAGCCGGGACAAGTGTTTGAGGGCTGGGATGGGGGGCCGGGGGGCCAGGGGGGGGGGTTGTATGTTTTTAGAAGAACATCTCGACTGGGCCGGGTCTTCGTTCATCTTGACAGAGACTGTTAGTCTTCGCTAATCTCCAGTGTTGATCTGGGTGTTGGAGGCCAGGACTCTTAGTGTCACCAGAGAAACTCATTCCTCAGGGTCAGACCCCCCCCACCCACCCACATTCTTCTTCTCCTTCTTCTTCTTCTTCTTCCTTTTCTTCTTCTTCTCTGGCCTCTTTAAAGGGATAGTTCAACATTTTGTCAAATTGGTCCATTGCCATAATCCCTATAGTTTTAGCAGTAGGTTAGTAGGTTCATTACCTTTAATTGTCGGTGCAAGCTATTTTTAGAACGGCGGAGCAGAGCGGTGAGCTGCTCAGAGCTACGCTACGGAGGCTCATGGGATTTCTTGGTTTCCCTCATCAAACTCATCAAATACACAATCCAACAACTCCAAAACGCTCTGGTGGACAAGCTGCACATTCACCACGCTATGAGATAATAACACAACGTTACCAGACAGAGTTGTTTTAGAGGGAAATACAGAGACTGCTTGATGAAAAACTGGATTTGGATTGTGTATTTGATGAGTTTGATGAGAGGAACCAAGAAATCCCATTAGCCTCCGTAGCGTAGCTCGGAGCAGCTCACGGCTCTGCTCCGCCGTTCTAAAAATAGCTTGCACCGACAATTAAAGGTAACAAACCTACTGCTATGACTATAGGGATCATGGCAATGGGCCAATTTGCTACAATGTTGAACTATCCCTTTAAAGCCGTCCTCCTGCAGGACTGTGTCGTTGTTTAACAGTCCTCTTCTGCAGAGGCCTGGACGAGCAGCAGACTCACGCTGTGTTTGGGATCCGGCCGTTTGATGTCGGACAGTTTCCTTCAGCTGGAATGGGAGACAAGATGGAGGCCGACCCTCTTCTTATTCTTCTTCTTCGGCCACTTCATTAAGCCGCCCGGCGCTTGTTTTGTTTGGCTTTACTCTGATTTACGTCTTTTTTCCTGTTCGAACTCCTTTGGGTTTGTAATTTGTCTGTGGAGCAGCAGGTCCTACAGGAGGATGTACCATGACACACACACACACACACACACACACACACACACACACACACACACACACACACACACACACACACACCCAGGAGCGCTGTTATAACCAACCGATTAGGTTTAGCGTTAGGCTGTTGATTACTTGGTGATATCAGATTGTGCTAACGGAGGGAGTGCGTGCAAGGAGGCTCTTCAGCCCCAGCACCTCGGCTGAAGGAGACAGGATGAATGTGGACCAATGGCTCCTCTCCGGCTCGGTGACATCACTCTGCAGGCAGGTCAGGGTTTTGTTAGGATTCATAAAGATGGTCAGTGTGGTCGGAGGCCGCTCAGCGCTCAGAGTGAGTTCAGGATCACACACACACCACTCTGTGTTAGATCACATGACTCCTCTCCTCCAACCAGCACCCACCTCACCTGTGTCTTTTCGTCTTGTGTCAGCTTTCCGCTACCATCTATGGTGTTAGGGTCAGATTTGACCTGAGTCTTCAATCAGCTGTAAAACACACTAAAACAATTATTTATCATCCCATTAGTTTCTCGTCTCTTGGTTACGTTGTTAGGCTCCTTATCCATGAAAAGGTTGGTTTTACACTTATGATTTCAGTCTTATCGTTATAACCGGGTCAAAGTTGACCCTAACACCACAAATGTCATAATTTTAACCAGAGCATTTCAGAATTTTTGGTTTTATTTTGTTTAAATAGAGGTTCCTGATAAAGTCAAAAAGCCTTGATGCTATAAACAGATCTATGTGGTACTTTTATGCATTTAAAACCTGGAAACGGGTCAGTGGTGACCCAGACACCAGAGAAGGGTTAATAACCACAGGGTCAAGCTGTTGCAGCAGAGTGCAAAAACATACAACACATTAAAATAAATCAAGATAAAACACTAAACATTACAACATGATGATACAACGTTCGTCAGTAAAAGATGATGATGGTGTGTTTACTATATGTTAACCTATAGGCCTGGTTTGTTTATTAATGAAGCTGCTGCAGGAATAAAACTGACTCCAACTCAGTTTGTCTCAGCTCATTCTTTATTTGATTTGTTTTATTTTTAATCTTTTATCTGTTTTCCAGGTTTAATCTGCGTCTGTCAAACACAAGACAGACAGACAAACAAACAGCGTCATCATCACACAACAACAACAAGGTAAAGTAACGTCTGTTATTCTTCTGCTCAAAGAAAAACTTTATTAGTGCAAGTTCAAACCTGAGTGATAAGAAGTGCTGTGTTTTGTCAACATATCATCAAATTTGTATAAATATGAAGTTTTAAATTAGTTAACTAATGATAAAAACACAAACAACTGCCTCTAACACTAAGTTATTTTTAATTTACACCGTGTTCTGTTGATTTAATGAGTGCAGTGTCTAATAACATGATCTCTTTGTTACATATACAATTTATTATAATGTATTTAATGCGCTGAAAAATGTCCAGTCTGCAGATTCATAGAACACACACACAAACACACACTTTCTGTAGATTTTCTTCTTTTTAAAATGCAAATTAATCACAGAATATTTGATAATATCATCAATGAGACTAGAAGAGTGAGTAAGGCTGCCACCTAGTGGTCGTTACTACGGTGGAGATGTGACTGGTGCTGCAGAGAGTTCTGGGTAATCTGTAGTGTGTGTGTGTGTGTGTGTGTGTGTGTGTGTGTGTGTGTGTGTGTGTGTGTGTGTGTGTGTGTGTGTGTGTGTGTGTGTGTGTGTGTGTGTGTGTGTGTGTGTTTCACCTGCATTAGACCTGAGCAACATGTAACTGATAGAAAAGCTGCTGTGTTTATCAGATCTGACTGATCTGTGGTCAGAAACATTTACAACATGTCACAATGCATTCTGGGAAATAATAACCCAATCACTGTTGACCTCGTGTTGCAAAAAGCAAAAACACAGAATAAATCAGTTATTAAATATATATATATGTAGGTCCTGATCTAAACATAAAGTTAACTAAACTATACAAATTATATTATGTTATGTTATGTTATATTATTGTATATTAATTATGTTATGTTATTGTATATTATGTTATGTTATATTATATTATTGTATATTATGCTATGTTATATTATATTATGTTATTGTATATTATGTTATGTTATATTATTGTATATTATGTTATGTTATATTATTGTATATTATGTTTTGTTATGTTATTTTATATTATTGTATATTATGTTATGTTATATTATTGTATATTATGTTATGTTATGTTATGCTATATTATATTATTGTAACATAACATGACATATTATTGTAACATAACATGACATGACATGACATGACATGACATGACATGACATGACATGACATGACATGACATGACATAACATAATATAACATAACATATTGATGTCTTTATTGTTCCAAGGGGATATTTTTTCTCACAGTTGGTCAATGTAAAGTTCACCACCAGTTCATATCCGGAGTACAACAACACTTTCACTTTCAGGCCTCATGCAGGTGTCAGTTGTTTATTTTAGTTTCTCACCTTTGATGTGAACTTTCTGAAGGTGTGAAGTTGTTGTGTGAAGTTGTGAAGTTTGAAATGAAGATGATGAAGATGAAGAACAGCGACTCTGTGACTCCGTCTGGTTCTGCTGCAGGAAGTGAAACAGAGAGGAGCGACTTTCTGTCTCTGTTTCTCTCTCTCCTCATTCTCCTCAGCAGTGTCCAGGAGGGGGCGACGGGCCTACACGCTGCTGTGCTGCTGCAGCTACAGACCCTACAGACCCCCCCCAAAAGAACAAGAGGGACACACACACACACACACACACACACACACACACACACACAGTCAGACATGTACACACAGTGTGACTTGTTGCATGTGAACGCACCAGAAGCTGAATGAGACAGTTCACAACCAACAACAGACAGGAACGTTTACGTGTTACTCACATGACACATGATGACATCATCACATGACATCATCATATAATGAGTGTGACTTTCTTTAATATTTACTCCTTTATTTTAGTTCAGTTTGTTTTAGTTTAGTCTTCAGCTCTGGCTCCTGTGATTGGTCGACACTCGCACCAATCGGATCATTTTTATTGGTCTGTTATGAACATCTCGATTTTAATACATGGTCTTCTATGTGTGTGTGTGTGTGTGTTACTGGCTTGTAGAAGTGTTGCACTCTCCTCCACCTCCTCCCCCCTGCTGCCTCTTAATGAAGGAGAATGGAGGCCTGTGATTGGCCGCCTCCCTCCCTGCACCTGAGCTGCAGCTTCCAATGAGCTTCCTGCTCCGTCAGACCTCGGCCTCTGGAGACTCACACAGGTTTCTGAGCTGCAACACACACACACACACTGATACACACACACACACACACACTGATACACACACACACACACACACACACACACACACTGATACACACTGGGCCCCCCCACACACACAGTGTCCACTCAGCTCACTCTTCAGTGTTTACTCAGCAGCTGGGACGTGTCTAACGTCTGGACTCATAGTTTTACTTTATTAGACTCAAACACAATAAAACATCTTTGTGTCCTTTAATACAAAACATTAACACATTAAAACCTCTGATACATAATTATTAATTCAAAATAACAACAACTATTAAACCTACAGAATAGTAAAGTCAAATATTCATCAATAATCTTATAAGACATGGAGCAAAAATATTAATGTTAGTGTTTTATTATAGGCCTATAGAAATACTCAACATGTTTGTGTTGATATGAGAGGAACTGGCCTGTTAGTGTTTTATTATTATGGGCTTGTCTAGCTTATTAAATGTATTTTAATCTTTAATAGTAGCTATATTGTTTTTAAACGCTGATTTTAACAGTGTAAAGTTGCACCGAATGGAAACAGTGCAGGTGAATAAAAATATGAATATGAATAATAAATATTAAAGAAGAAACTCTATTTAAATTCTACTGTTTCTTCTCATGTTTTAATTATAACAAACTCTTTTGTTTACAAGCCGTCGGTGTCTCCGGTCAGACCCGGATCGGAGCCCGTGTTGTTTGTCCGCGTGAGTGTCGGTGAGAAGAAGAAAAAAGTCGCGCGCGCAGCTCCTCCTGTGGCCCCCGCGCGCTGATCATTTAACAGAGTTGTGAATAATCTCGGCCTTTTTCCCCCACGCCGTCAGCAGCCATTAGTGCTGATCCACGGGGCCTCCACGGGAGCCTATTGATCACTCATAGACTGATTGATTTAGACAAATACTTTTCTCTCCGTTAATTGAAGATAACAGAAGGGGGGCAACAGCGGCAGCAGCAGAGAATGAGAGTTTTGTGATTATCGCTGCAGAAAGAAAAGAAAATGAAGAAGAAGGGGAGGAGGGAGGGAGGGGGGGGGGAGAAAGAGAGAGAGAGAGGGAGGGAGGGGAGAGAGGCTCTAATTAGGAAGCGAGGCGGTGTGGAGGCTGTGGCCGGCAGGCAGGCGACAGGCGCCGGGTCCTGGACAAAAGGCTGTCTGCTGCCCTGCTCTCCCCCCTGCTTAACCCTTTAAACCGAGACACACACACACACACAAGTCTGTCACACACACACACACAATGCTGCTGCTGATGCATCACAAACACACACATTTACACTGTAAATAAAACAGGAAATATTAAATAATCCACACAGCAAATCGACAAAAATCTCAATTTAAATAGAACTATAGAAAAAGCATTTCCTAATGGGAAATGCGTTTGAATGCCGAAAGCCATTGCTGATGAAATGCTAAACAAACTAACCTCTCAACCACAGAGAAGATGAAACATTTTGAGTTTTATATACCATGATGAATCAAACACACACTGTCCGATGCAGCGGTAGTTTGAATAGTTTAAACAAGGAGCAAGTTATCAGAAGTTGTTGGGGCAAGATTTGAACCTGCTTTAACCACTTGACTAGAGTTGCATTCCGTGAGAAAAAGAGTAAAATAAAATTAAAATTTGTATGTTCAAAGCCACTGCAGCCTGTTCAGTCCGGCCTGCTGCTGTGATCGCGAGTCTGAATCCCTGCAGCAGCAGCAGGATGTGTGAAACTCTTCCTATAAATACTGACATTACTCGACTCTTTCTAAAAATACCTCCGCGCCACACAATAGTCCTGACGGAAACACTGATTGACGGTGACCGAGGAGCCGCTCAGAATAGACACACACACCCCTACACACATACTATACACAATTAATAAACACACACACAGCTGCCCACAAACTGCAAACACAACATTAAACACACTTATTAAATTACCCCCCTGCACCGCTTTAAAATAAGAAAATATTTAATATCCACAAACTGCTCCATCTGATTTTAATGTATCTCCAATAATGTGAATTAAACTCAATCATGTTTTTGTTAAAGTTAAAGTGTCCGACAGAGGGCGCTGCTGCCCCACCTCTCTCTCTATGTGTGTGTGTGTGTGTGAGAGAGAGAGTAAAAACCCCATAGATGACTTCATAAAGAAAAAGCTCTATAAATTCCTCCAGCTGCTTTGCTTCGCAGTAATGAGATGATTATAATATGATATAATATAATACAATATAATAACAATGGGAATTGTCATAATCACAAGTAAAAACACTGATTAGAATAAAACGTTTCAGCACAACGATTTTTTATTGAAATTGTGAGACAATCAAAAATAAAACAAAAAAAAACAAAAAACAAAAAACAAAAAAAATACCCGGACAACCAGCATAAACATGTCGTCTTTAAATATATTTATGAATAGATATGAACGATGCGCAAGAAGAAAGAGGAGGAAGAGGAATTGCTTTAAACGTCTCCAGGCTGGAGTGAAGTTGAACCTGAGGTGTGTTTGTTTCAGTCTGATCCTCTGTGTGTGTGTGTGTGTGTGTGTGTGTGTGTGTGTGTGTGTGTGTGTGTGTGTGTGTGTGTGTGTGTGTGTGTGTGTGTGTGTGTGTGTGTGTGTGTGTGTGTGTGTGTGTGTGTGTGTGTAAATGTGTGTGTGTGTGTTAATAACCGGTGGGTGCAGACTAAAACATGGCACACACGTTTTTCTTTCTCCTAAAAAAAAAAAAAAAAAAAAAAAAAAAAAACATCAGCGATGCTTCATTTTTTTTTTTTTTTTTTTTTTTTTTTACAATTGAGTCAAACCAACAGCGCTAAACAAGAGCTTCTTTTAATTTACAGTATATGGTCATGTAAAAGGAGAAGAAGAGGAAGGTAGAAGTAGAAGAAAAAATAAAAGCAACAAGTTAAATTCGAAATATATACACGCTAATATACAGCCTTGAATAAATTAATACCAATTGCATATTCTTGGATCTTTAGCTTTATTTACAGATTTTTTTTATTTTTAATTACATAAATATTTTCAGAAACTTTTTTTTTTGTTATTTTTTTTCTTTTCTTTCCTGGCATGAAATGATACGTGGTTCTTTGTCTCTGTCTCTGTTGCAGCTTCCGTCCCTTTTCATCATCATCAGGCCTGGAAACAGACGAGGAATCAAAACAACAAGAAAACAAAAAAAAAAAGTGTTTTTGATTTTTTTTTTTGATGTTTTTTGTTTTTAAGGTGGGGGGATATCCTGTCCGTCTGTCCGTCTGTCTCTGATGGTCAGTGTTCTCGTCCTTCAACTGAAGTGGAGTTTGTTTTTTTAAATAATAAAGATTATTTTAGTGTTTTTTATTATTATTATATTTGACGTTTTAGATCCGGTGGGGGAGTTAAATGCTCCAGGAGTTCAGCTGCTCCCTCTCTGACAGGAAACCTTCAACACTTGTGAGTTTTTTTTAATTTTATTTAAAAAAAAAAAAAAAAAAAGGTTAAATTTAATTAAAAGGACTAAAATTTCACTGGATCTGCAGCGTTTTGTTCCACAGTGACGTCATCAGTCTCCGTGTCTCTGTCTCTGTCATGTGCTGTACAGGACTTCTGCACGTTATCGTCCTCTGGTCTCCAAGCCAACGCTTCCTCGTCCTCGTTGCCGTGGTGACGTGACGTATAGTCCCGGTCACTTTGGAGAGTCTGCGGACGGAGACGCGTCCCTCTGTCCCTCCAGGCCGCTCACCAGTCTCTGGATGCTCTGCAGCTCGTTCACCGAGTCCTTCATGGACGATGCCGCCGCCGTCGTCTTGGGGGAGGCGTCCTCCCTCCTCTTGTGGTTGCTGTGGTGATCCGGCGCCGGGCTCGACTCCCTGCTGCCCGGTTTGGACGACTCTGAGCCGCCGCAGCCTCCGCCGCCACTGAGGCCGGCGGCAGCAGCAGCGGCGGCGGCGGCGGCGGCGGCGCTGAGCAGGCTGGAGCTCTGAGGCAGCGACACCGGCAGCTGGTAGGGGTTGAAGCGCAGCCGCGGCCGCGACGAGCTGAGGAAGGGGTTCCTGGAGAGGGGGCTGGAGCTGCTGGTGGCGGGGAGCGCCGAGGCCGAGGCCGCCGCCGCCGCCGCCGCCATGTAGGTGTACGGGTACGGGAAGAGGCCGCCGAACGGAGGCATGGGGATGCCCTGCAGCGGGAGGAGAGAGGAGAGACAGGAGGTCAGCACTGTGTGGGGTCAGAACATCCCATAATAAGGTCAAAGCACAACCACAACAACAACAAATATTTAACTTGCATCCGTTTAAATTCTGGGTAACACTTTACTTGAATAGGTATTCATAAGATTGACATAACAGCTGTCATAAACATCAATGAATACTTATGACAGCTGTCGTTAAGTATCATTCGGTAAGTTATGTCACTTTTAATGCAAAGTTGACATTGTTTGAGATGTTTTTGTTCTTACAACTTGACATAAAGACAATTTAAACTGTCATAGCAGACCTAATTGCCAAACTTTAAAAATTATGTCAAGTTCTCATAACAAGGACATCTCAAACAATGTCAACTTTGCATCAAAAGTGACATAACTTACCGAATGACACTTAACGACAGCTGTCATAAGTATTCACTGATGTTTATGACAGCTGCAATGTCATGGTTATGACAGTTTTATGTCAATCTTATGGATACCTATTCAAGTAAAGTGTTACCAAATTCTGTTTACATTTGATTTAAATGTTATAAACTGCAGCTTCAACCTGCTGCTCTCTTATTGGCTGGTTGTCGGAGCCCAAAGGAGGAACATCCCATAATATAAGGTCAAAACACACAGGTGTGAGCGTGCACGAGAGATTTAACCACAAAAGAAACTCTCAAACATTTCACTCATTCTCTTCCTGTTTGATATAGTTTGGGGCCGTGGACTCGCTGTTTTGCTAAGGAACCAGATCCAGGGCGAGAGAGACAGGCCTTTCCTTCAAAATAAAAGCACCAAGCTAATAAAATGCGGTGAAACTTTTTAATTTAAGGAATATAATAAGTTTTATGTTGGTGAACACTTTTACTTTGGTGAATTTGGTGATTTCCGTCTCCGCTAAAAGACGGGAACCAGAATGCAGACAAAATTCAGAGTAAACAGACACCAGGCTCTTCTCCTCTCTGAAGAGCCTGGTGACGCGAGGCTAGTTTGATAAGAACTCGTGCTGCTCTCTGATTGGCCGACGGGCCTTACCTGCGAGGCGAGCATGTGCTGCGACAGGTGGAAGGGGAAGGGGCTGGCGGCTCCTCCGGCGCCCTGGCCCGACAGGCCGCCGTTCTCCAGGCCGCCGCCGGCCCCCGACACGGACGCCAGCAGGTGGCCCATGCCCATGGCGGAGAAGGCGCCCGGCGCCATGGCGAACTGTCCCGGGTGGAAGAGCAGCGGCGAGCCGGCGTTGAGCGGGTTGAAGAACTGCTGGCCGTGCAGGCCGGACAGCGCCAGACTCTGTAAGTGTCCCGGGCTGAAGTGGGAGGGGCTCTCGGTCTGCACCATGAGGGGCGAGAAGGCTTCCTTGGTGGCGCTGATGCCCCCGCCGCCGCCGCTGGCCTCCGGGTCCTTCGCCAGCGCGTCCGTGGCGTCCTTCCTGTGCCGGCTCTCCGCCTTGTCCTTCTCTAGGTTCCTTATACTGAATATGGAGTCCTGGTCCTTCTTCTCCGTGACAACGCCGCCGCCGCCGCCGCTGGGCCGGTGGTCGCCACGGTCGCCACGGTCGCCACGGTCCCGGACGCGGTCCTCGCACCTGGAGCTGTAGGGGGACACGGGCTCGGGGCCGGGGCTGTTGGACGCCGTGCAGCGCTCGTCCTGCTGCTCCAGCTCCTGCTCGCTGTCGGTGCACGTCTTCTCGTCTGCAGCGCAACAACAACAACACAACGTCAAACCACCGACACACACAGAGCTGAACACAAACACACACTCACACAAAACATGAACAAAACCAACCCCATCCGTAACCATGGAGACAACATTCTCTCTCTTTCTATAGATATGTACTGTATACAGTATATACCGTAAATTCACTAACACATATTGGGGGGGGGGGCATTTTGGGGATGTCCCCCCCCCAGTGTATATGGTAATTACGGCCTTGACTTTGACTTAGTTCTATTGATGAGTTTGATGGATTAAAAGACGTAAAACATTGTTAGATTTAAATGTAGTTTTCACATATGATCAAAATCCAGATAATAAATAATAATAATAATAATAATAATAATAATAATAATAATAATAATAATAATAATAATAATGATAATGATAATAAATAATGAGCTTGAACTAAATAAATCCAGGTCAGTGTCTGATTCTCATGGTGTGAAACACAACAAACCCTCTGTTATTATAATAATAATAATGTTTATAAAACAGGTTGTGGGTTAATATTTAAATTTAAAATGCAATTAAAATGAGTTAAACAGGCTAATTAAAGAAAATACATAATAAACACATTATTACACTGTAGTTTCAAATAATAACTCATAATTTCAATGATTCTAAAAACTATAATCCTGTTATAATCCTGACCCCCCCTCCTCTCATATTCTCATATTCGGGTCACAGACAGTATAGTGGAATCGAACCGGCTCACCTCTGCTGGCCCTGCTGAACCGGAGCGGACTGGTTCCGGCGCCCAGCGGGGAGTGGACCGGGTCTCTGCCGGTCGGAGCTTCGCTGGAGGAGGCGTCCGAGTCCGCGGCCTCCCGGTCCGCTTTGCACTGGTCCTCATACATCCGCAGCGACGGCATGGTCAGCTGCTTCCTGCACGGACACAACAACAACAACAACTATTAGTACTATTATTATTTATAACAATAATAATTTGTGACGTCATAATGTTGCAGAAATATAAAACAATCGTTTTTTTTACAGGTGTGATGCGTTCACTGTCTCGCACCTCTTCTCCCGCCTCCCGTTGCCCGTGTCTCTGAAGCCTTTTGCGAACGGGTTGTTGTCGATCTTCAGCTGCGTGATCTGTTAACACAAAAACACACACAGACACACACTTAGAACCAGAACCAGAACCAGGATCCAGATCCAGATCCAGATCCAGGAATATTTTCTTTCTTTTTGTCTTTGTTTTTGTCGCACATTTGGCTTCAAACAAACACAGTGTCGTGCGGACCAGGGGCCACCTGGGGCCTCGGATTTGCATTATTATTATTATTATTATTATGATTATGAATAATAAAAAGCGCACTGATGGCTCCCCCCGCTCCCACCCCATTGGCCCCCGGAGAGACATTTCTGCCACGGCATCTTTTCTCTTCTCCCTCCGCGGGGCCACGCGGGCCTCGGAGGGGCCCTGAACGCACCGCGGAGCAGATGACGGAGTCTGTCAATAATTAATAACGCGGTTTGGTTTGGATCATCACTTATTGCTGTATCTATCTATCCATCTATCTATCTACTGTATCTGTGCACCAGCAGCGGACCCTCCGTGCAGCCTGTTCGAGCGCCTGGGGGCCCCCCGCAGAAGAAGCATGAGCGGGGTCAGCGGCCCTTTAAAAGCCCTGTAATCGATTGTGACTCTTTGCCATAAACTTTTACAACAAAACCCCCCTTCCCCCTCCTCCCCCCTCCTCACCCACCTGAACACAAACTGCAGTTTAACCCCAGTTTATGATAATGACATTAAACACACATGCACGAACCTCCTGCTCCTCCTGCTGCTGTACATTAGCCTATCATAGAATTATTATTATAATATTATTATTATCAGTCAGATATCCTGTTAAATCCAAACTACGGAGGCCGCGAAAAAAGGGAGACCAACATCAGCGCCGCGTTTATCCGCCTAATTTATCCACTTCTAGTGAAGGTAACAGCTCATTGGTCGCAGATAAAACACCCATTATACACACACACACCAAACACACCAGAAGCTGCACATTTGAATTCAAACACATACAAATACAAATCCAGGCAAAACAGCAATTTAAAAAAAAAATCAAGTAGCCTACGCCGGGGGAAAGAAAAAAAAACCAAGTAGGCCGGGGGGAGACCTCTGCAGGGAAATTAGGCGACCTAAAAAAAATCAGATTAAGTCTCCAGGGTTTGGTGGTGGTGGTGGTGTGTGAGGGGGGAGGGGAGGAGGAGGAGGAGGCATGCAGAAGAACATTTATTTTGAAAGTACGGCAGCAGCAGCAGCCGTGCCGTGCCGTGCCGTGCCGGGTCACCCACCTTGTCGTTCTGGTAGGCCGTCACCGCCACGAACTCGGTCTCCGGGAACACGTAGGTCCTGAAGGTGCTGTACGGCAGCTTCAGGATGTCGTTGGCCCGGACTATGTGGAACCGGGGCTGGTACTTGTGCATGGAGTTCAGGATAGTCTGCATGCACGACGACACACACACAACACAACACACACACACACACACACACACACCCAACAAACACACACAGAAACACAAAAACACGGTTTTAGTAAAACGTTACATTACGTTACGTGACTATTGAACGTTTCTCTGCACGGTAACACTGACAGTGACGCTGCTGCTGCTGCTGCCGGAACAAAACCAGGCCACACGTGTTGTCACCTGGACACACAACCACAACATTATAAATAATATTAATATTATTAATAATATTAAAATTAAAATAAATCATTTTAATCCAGATTCTATAGCAACACCTGCACGTTCACACTCCATGTTATTTCAGCCTGAGGCTGACACAAAATATATAACAGAAAATCTACAGCCTACATTATATATTTTTAAAGTGACATCAATAGGCTATATAAATAAATATACACATATATTAAAATAGGGCAGAATTCAAGCGTGAATTAAACGCTATGAATACATATGTTAATTCAGATAAAAATCCAATTTACCTTCTACACCAGAATAAACATGTAGCCTAAATTCACATTAGTGTTGTTTTCTGTGACAATTAATCAGACTGACATTACTTATAGTATAAATGTTGGGTTTGTTACTCTGACTTTACCACATATGTTATTATATTTTTCTTTAATTCTACTTTTTTTTTTTTTTCAATAATGTAAAATAAAGCACAACAAACTAAAAAACACATGTTAAATAATGTTGAGATAGATATTTTAAATAAAACGAAACACAGTGCCGCTTCCACACCCAATACTGAATATTAACACAGACACTATACTATATTGTACTATATACTATACTATACTATACTATAGGCTACTATAGAGTACAGTGTGTTTGGTTGCAGCGGGTGTGAGACGCGTCGTGACCCGGTTTGATGATGATTCAACTTTAATCCTCCCTCCAGCAAACACTCCGCTCACTGCTGTTTGTTTTTATTATTTTATTTGTTTCTAATATTGAAATAAATGAATAGAATAAATAATAAACAACAGGAAAGGAAGAGGAGGAAGAGGAGGAGGGCAGTCTGCAGCCTTCCTCCTCCTCCTCCTCCTCCTCCTCCTCCTCCTCCTCCTCCTGCTGCTGCTGCTCCCCGGTCCCGGCTGCAGGGAGCAGGGAGCAGGGAGCAGGGAGCAGGGCCTGGATGTTTGGGTGCAGGCTGATAATATTCTGGAGAGCAACACGGAAACATAAGCTGTGTGTGTGTGTTAATATATGTGTGTGTGAACGTGTGTGTGTGTCAGTGACGGGAGGGAAGTCAAGTGGCGACAAAGTGTCAACAGCTCTGGACGTGGAGACGAGCAGCAGCAGCAGCAGCAGCAGCGTTTACTCATCTAACCGCAGAGGTGTTTATGGTCTGTTGGACCATCTCATCACTGATAATAACATCATCAACATCATTTCATATTTGAATATCTGTAAATCATCTGATCCGATCAAACAAAAACACTCACACAAGTAGAAGTGCCGTTACTCACAAATCCGTGCTTGTCGGAGATGTTGTTGGTCAGTTTGAGTTTGTGGAAAGCAACAGGCTTGGCCATCCACTGCTCCCCGGTGGCCGGGCTGTCCGGGTGGATGTACATCCTCTTGGGCATCTCCGGATCGGCCTTCCCGGCCACCATCCAGCGGGAGTTGTGGAACTTGTAGCGGCAGTCGTCCGCCGCCACGATGTCCATCAGCAGGATGTACTTGGCCTTCTTGTCCAGGCCGTTGATCCGCACTTTGAACGGAGGGAACATCCTCCTGCACGGACACACACACAGAGTAGGTGATTCAACCACTACACAACACAACACTACACTACACAACACAACATACAGACATACGGACAGACCGTGAATGCAACACTTGAACAACTCTGACAAAAGAGGCATTGAAGGCGCAGCGACAACACCACGACGCTCTGACAAGTGGAAATATTGTAATTGTCAGATATTATTCTGCAGCGCTGCTCGCAATTAGGAGACAGAGCAATGCTGAAAACCCACAGTGTGTGTGTCTGTGTGCGTGTATTACGTGTGTATGTGTGTTGTCCGAGCCTGCACTACAAAGCTGAGTAGTATATTTATGACCACAGCACTTCACGTTCCTGCTTTTTGAAGTGACAGCCTGTTTATAAAAGCCAGAAGCCGCTGCTCCACACACACACACACACACACACATATATACTAGCTACACACGCACAGACACACACCAGATAAAACCTCAGGTCCACTGTCCAGTTGATGTTTTTTTTTTTTTTTTTTTTTTGGGACCAAATATCCCAAAAATGTTTTCCTTCCTTTGATCAGGCCGGAAATCTGAGTCAGATATTTCACAATAAACTGAATCCGAGTGTATTTATTCTGAGGTGAACTCCACTCTCTGTGTTTTGTGTTATGTTGTGTTGTGTTGTGTTAATGTGTAGCCTATGTGTGTCTCTTTTTTTTTTTTTTTTTTTTTTTTGATATATATATAATTCAAGCTAAAGTCCACAGTGTCCTTGGAGCCGTGGAGCCGTGGAGGGCCTCGGCTCGGCTCGGCGAAGGAAAACGCGTTTTTCTGCGGCTCTAAACTTGTGAACTGCGGCTCCGCTCCACAGCCGCGGCACCGGAGGAGGAAAAAAACATCAAAAACAAACAAAAAAAAAAGACCCCCAAAAACAAAAAAACAAAAATATTCTCTGCTGCTCCTTAATTCTCTTACCTTCCGGACTTGGTTATAACCATCTCCGTGCCGAGTTTGTGAAACTGGTCCCACAGATCCTTGGCTTCCAGTGTGACTTTGGGGTCGTCGTCCACCTCCTCCTCCGGCTCCAGGCTCTTCATGCTGCGGAGGTGAGCCGCCTGATGGTGGCTGAGGGCCGGGTGGAGCCCAGCAGCAGCAGCAGCCTCCGCCGCGTTGGCCACGGCCAGGCTGTGGTCCGGGAGCGGCTTGGTGAGCGCCCCGGGAGGCAGGCTGAGCGCCGGGAAGAAGGACGGCTGCGCGGCCGCTAGGAAGGCGGACATGGGGAAGTCGGTCGGCCGGTGTGCGTGGAAAGGGTGATAAGCCATTGCAGTCCCTGTGAAAACTGGATCTCTCATCGGTGCATCCACAAAAACCAAGTGAGAATAATAATAATAATAGTAGTAGTAGTGGAAATTCTTCTTCTTAGTGGTTGTATTTCCCTCCCCAGTGTATAATAGGTCCGCGCTTTTAGAGGAGCAGAGAGGAGACCGTGCCGTGCCGCGCCACAGCCTCTGAGATCAGCGTGAAGAAAAACAGAAAAGAGCCCCGCGCTGGAGGAGGAAGAGGAGGAGGAGGAGGAGGAGGTCGGTGTGTCTCCCCTCGGCTCCTCGGCTCGACTCCCTTCAGACTGCGGACGGAGAGACGGACGGAGGGAGATCCCGGTGGTGCTGCTGCTGCCTCAGTCTGAGCGCTGTGAGCTGTTTGTGTGCTTCAGCTTCAGCTTCAGTTCAGTTCAGTTCAGTTCAGTCATCCAACCCACAGTCAGCACCGACTGGAGAGATGTGGCCCCGCGCGCTGCAGATCTGTGACTATCTCACATGTCCTTCCTGCCTCCATCCCCAGCACTAATGAACCAAGCCCCTTTGATTGCTGATTTTACGCTTTCTGGACCAATTGTGGGCCCCTATAGGCGTGGTTCTGACAGCTCCCTCCGCTCCGCTCCGGACAGCCAGACTCTGGGAGAGGAAAGGGGGAGGAGGAGAGGAGAGGAGAGGGGAGGGAGAGGGAGAGAGAGAGAGAGGGAGGGGGGACAAGAAGGTGTCGGAAGCATTAGCAGTAAGAAAACATGTCAACAGAATAAAATATTAACCAATGACAGGAAAGATCGGGAAATCCCACCCCCACCACTTCCAAGCCAAACAGCGGGTCAGCCCTCAGCTCTTGGCCGGTGGAGGCTTCACCTCTCTCGGCTTGCGATTGTTACAATGTCGCCTCCGGAGCAGCAGCAGCAGCAGCCAACCTGCCTGTCTGTCTGTCTGTCTGTCTGTCTGTGTGTCTGTCCGCGGTGTGAAGCCTCACCTCGGTGGAGAGGAGCGGCTCCAGCACCGGCCTCTCTCACACACACACACATATATACACACACACATATACACTAACACACTCTTTGCCCGCGGCTCGTCGCGCTCACACACTCTGACACTTTACTAATTATTACAAACTTATGCGCTGTTTTGACGCGTTCAGCCTGGATGTACATGGGGCTCACACACACACACACACATACACACACACATACACACACACATATAACTACACATTTACACACTCTACCCGGGCTGTGTTAGCTGCTCAGTCCGGCCCCGCAGGTTCTCGCTCCAGACGTTTATCTGAGCTTTGCCCCGATCGAGCATCGAGCTGACGGGAGGCGGCAGCGGCGGAGGAGGAGGAGGAAGAGGAGGAAGGAGGAGAAGAAAAAGAAGAAGCGACGGCTGGAAAAAACAAACCAGATGCAGCGAAGAGGAAGAAGAAGAAAAAGAAGAAGAGGAGAAGCAGATGAATGATGATGAATGAGAGCGGGAGGAAGCCGGAGCAGCAGCAGCGGCAGCAGCAGCAGCGGTGGTGGTGAGTCTCCGTCTCCAACTTGTTCTGTTTGGCTCCAGATGAACTTTACTTTATTTTTTATTTAATTTCTAATCAAAATGAGCGGATTGTGTTGTTGCTGTTGTTGTTGTTTATTATCGTTTATTGTGCACTTCGCTACACTTCGTGTGTGTTTGCAAATTGCACCTCACTCTCTCTCTTGTCCGAGCATGAGTTCAGGCTGTTGATCTCCGACAGGTTGGAGTAAGTCAGCCCGGACACGGAGCGGGGGTAATAGGGTAGTTAGGGGTAGTTGTGTGGTGGTGGTGGTGGGGGGGTCAGTCAGTCCGCTCTCCTCCTGATTATAACTCGGACTCGGTTTTCCGCGGCGCCACAATAAGAACAAGCTGCTGCTCTTTGTGTTTCCCCTCAAGCCTCCACCGCTTCTCGGTCAAGACTCTGTCAGATGGGAGATGTATTTCTTTTTCTTTATAGGCTATATAGGCTAAAGAGAAACAAAATTATATATATATATATATATATATCTGTTGTGTTGGTGTGTGTTGTGTGTGAACAGCTGCTCAGATAAAAACTGAAACAAAAACTCTTCATCCTGACACCGTCACAGTCAAACTGCGCATTTCCGATTAACCCTCTAAATAAAAACTCTGCGGCTGAATTCCGCTGACAGAGACAGACTGCTGCAGCTCCCGGCTCCCACCGGCCCTGAACGCATCCTCCTCCCTCCCTCAGCTCATCTCAGCTCTAACTGATTCAGACATAAAATACAAACTCTCTAATAATTAATTAACTCTTTCTGCTGCTGCAAGAAGACTTAGAAGACGAAAAAAGAAAAGAAAAGAAAAAGGTGCACATTTGTGCGTAACGCGTTGTTGTGTGATTTCAGAGCGTCAACATGTTTGAACATCACTGTGTCACTGTCACACACTTGTTGCTCGATGATGGAGCATCTTCAGTAAAAAAAGACCGAGACCTGGAGGTCCAGACACCGGAGCATCGACCTCCTCCTCTTCTTCATCCTCCTCCTCCTCCTCCTCTCTTTGTCCAGGTGCCGAGACCAGAACATGAGAGTGTAAAAACTCATCCAGAACTTGTTCTCCGCACAGAGACTCACACCGCGCTGCACATCTACATCCGTCCTAACGCGCTCGGACAGCTGACGTGTTGGGGATGAAGCTGCACCAGAGATTTATTATGAAATGACAGAGACGGAGCTTCATGCGCCGTGGGAGCGGAGAGGAGGAAGAGGAGGAGAAGGCGCTTTACATGGAGGAGAAGAAGTAAAAAAAAATAAAAATAAAAATAAAAAAAAGAGAGAGAGAGAGAAAAGATTAGCAACATATGGAGGTGGATAACTGTTTTTCTTCTCCGGGTAATTGTATCAATAATGCTTTGGTGCAAATGACTCCCCATTTATTTGTTCTGTGCCCTCAGCGGCTCCATTACGCGCGATTTAAAAGTCATTAGGTGGAAGGAAGGAGAAGGAGGGGGGCACTAGTACTCTGACTGATCATCACACACTTTGTGTTACAGACAGTCAGTCAACCCGCTCGGAGTAGGGGGGAGAAAAAAAACAAAACAAAACCCGCCAAAATAAAAATAAACGAATCAAAAAAACAGCTTATCCAGAAGTGGAGGCCTTGAACTTCCGCTCTACGTCACAGGCTGATAACGTAGAGGTGGAAGAGTCAGTGATGAAGAGGAAGAGGAGGAAGACACAGGTGCAGACGTGACGTGGAGCCGCGCAACAAACTAAACAAAACATAAAACTAAACACAACCATGAACCGTCTCTTGTCGCTCTACTTTCCGCAGCGCAGGGACACTTCACTTTTCACCGCATCCATCCACCGCTATAATTGAGTATTGTTTCTTTCTTTCTTCCTCCGCTCCGCATTGTTCCTTTCTTCTTCCTCCTTCTCATCGCTCCATCTCCTCCTCCTCCTCCTCCTCCTCCTCCCATCTCCCTGCATCATCTCTCTCTCTCTCTCTCTTCTATATTTAGCGGCCAGTCTGAGGCCTTGGCGCCAGACCGTTTAAGACCTGTCAAAGTCCCTCATATTTCCCCTTGTCACATGGAAACCCGGCGACCAGCGGCCCTCTCCTCCTCCTCCTCCTCCTCCTCCTCTTCTCTTTCTCTTTTCCTCCTCCTTCTCCTGCAGCAGCATCACCCTCCTCCTCCTCCTCCTCCTCCTCCTCCTCTTTCATCTCCTCCACTTCCCCCAGTCCTTCTCCTCTTCTCTCAACTCTGCTAAATTAAACATATCAATTCTCACTTGTAGGAAAAGCAAAAATGTTTCCTCAACTCCTCTCCAACACACACACACACAGACACACACACTGTCCTGACAAACTCAATCATAAACTACAACAGGTGGAGGTGACACCAGGTGGGGGCGCTAGAGGGACCAGCTGTCACATCCCCACACACACAAATACACACATACACACACAGATACTACAAATACAACTTATTTTAAATGACAGTGGAGTTGGACTCTTTGACCCGCGCGGTAAAATAACTCATTTAATCAATAATAAAAGTCCAGAACCGGATGTGACGTATTGACCCAAATATAAACCTGACGTGTTTTTATTTTATTTTTTACTTATAATATGAATCAACATTAATAATAATAATAAAAATTCCTTAATAAATAATAATGTTAATGATATAAACACTGATCTGTTGTCTGTTGCTGTCGTGGTGCGTTCAAGGCCGCTCGGTGCTCACAGGTGTGTGTGTGTGTGTGTGTGTGTGTTTAGGCCTAGCAGTAGCCTATAGCCTATATGTATGTGTGTAGACATGTGTGTGTGTTAACAGCAGGTGTGATAGTCAGAAATATAATTTTTTCGGCATCAAAAATATTGATTAGAAGTAAAAACAAGTTCGATTCTTCATTGTTATTTCATGTTTCTGTCTCTTCCGGAACGCACGTGGCCTTAATAGTAGGTGAAATATTTAGGTGATGAACTGAAAATGAAAATTGTAATAAAGATTTCCAAAAAGAAAGTCGGTGTAAAAGCAGATTATCAGTTTTTAAATGAACAACAACAGTTTTATATTTTCTTCTTCATCCAGATTTTTATTTGTTTTTTTTTATCCGGAGAAAAAAAAAGAAAGAAAAGAAAATAACGTCGGCCTGAATTTAATCTGTATGATTTTCTCCGTTTAATTATAAAGTTGTGTTTTTATGTGGAGGAGAGTTCTTCACGTACATGACGGACCGTGTGTGTGTGTGTGTGTGTGTGTGTGTGTGTGTGTGTGTGTGTGTGTGTTTTACAGATGGAGCTACCTGCTGCAGGCCGCGGGAAGAGGAGGACACACAACACAACACAACACAATGTACACAACACGGAGGAGAAACAACAACAACAAACGGCTCCAGAGTAAAAAAACAAAAACAAAAACCACTCTTAAAAAGCTTACAACATTAAAAAGTTTTATTTTTATTTGATTATTCTCGAAACACCAGTTTGATCAATAATCAATACCAAAACAATTTGTATTCCACATCTCTAAATGCGATCAAATCTGGTTCATTAAATCATTTCCAGATGTTAAAAAAACTGATAAAACATCTGCAGATGTGACGTCACGTGATAAATATAGCTACGGTGTCACAGCTCGCCTCGTTCCTAATCAATCAATCAATCAATTAATTGAAGTAGAGCCCGGCCTGACGTCACCGGGGTGAACCCGTCAGATGACGTCGCTCACCGTGAATTAACGTGAGCGCATTAAAACGAGGTCGAAGTTTGTCCCTCGTCCTGCTCCGTCCAGGTGAAGCTGTGTGTGGAGGGAGACAAACTGAAAACTGATAGAAATATAGATCATATATAGATTCGATATGGCGGATTGATTCAGGAAAAGAAAAACAATCAATCAATCAATCGAACGAACACGTGTCTCTTTTCTCCTGATGATTCAGACTGAAGCTGTAAAATTCAACAATAACTCAGGACCCAAAATGGCCTCCAGTCCGTGTCTCTGTGTGTGTGAATGACATCGTTGTGATTCTAATTGATTATTATCATGTTATTGATCTGACTCTGTTTAATTCCGTGTTTAATCTGTCAGGTGGAGGTGACGTCATCTCACTGTTTGTCTCCGTCCTCAGGTCTGAGACGCTGCTGCAGGAAACATGGCGGCTTCTTCATCCAGGTGACACACACACA
Organism: Trachurus trachurus; assembly: GCF_905171665.1. Classification (NCBI taxonomy): domain Eukaryota; kingdom Metazoa; phylum Chordata; class Actinopteri; order Carangiformes; family Carangidae; genus Trachurus; species Trachurus trachurus. The sequence goes on from NC_139892.1 coordinate 5,172,687, forward strand.
CACACACACACACACACACACACACACACACACACACACACACACTGAACGGCTGTTGGATTTAATGTTTGTTTTAATAAATACATGTTCATCTCACTTCAATGTGTTTTATCCACCTTAAAGTTTTTTTTTGTTTTTTTTACATCTCAGATAGATAGATAGATAGATAGATAGATAGATAGATAGATAGATAGATAGATAGATAGATAGATAGATAGATAGATAGAATGTCTAAAATATATCCATGATAAGAAAAATAAACAATAGAAATCAAGATAATGATGTAGCTGAACTTTATTTTGAAGGTTCAGTCTGAATATTAACTCTGATGAGTTCATCAGTTTCAGAATAAAAGCTCGGTGTTGTTTACTGATAGATGAGTCACAGCTGCTGCTTTAAATGATAAAACATACTCAACAAATGGAATAAAAAGAAATGTCAGGATCTGTGATGATGATAATAATAATAAACCACAAAAATAATAATAATTGTGTAACTGAGCTTTATTCTGAATATTAACTGTAGTTTCTAATGCATTTAATGGTTAAAGCTTCATCAGTTTCAGAATAAAAGCTCAGTGCCACAGCAGCAGCTTTAAAAGATGAAACATACTCAACAAGTGTAATAAAAATAAAAGTCAGGATCTGTGATAATAAGAATAATAATAAACAACAAAAATCAAATAATGATGTAACTGAGCTTTATTCTGAAGGTTCATTTTGTTGATTTTAATGGTTAAAGCTTAATCAGTTTCAGAATAAAAGCTCAGTGCTCCAGCAAAAGACAAAAAATTCATTCAAGAAATAAAAAAAATAAGTCAGGATGTGTGATAATAGAATAATAAATAACTAAAACCAGATGTTTGAAGCTGCAACAGCGGCAACGAGACTTTCAGAGTAAAAGTTAATTCTTGTTTAACCATGCCCCCCTCCACCCACACCCCCCTTTAAATCCACAACTCAATCAATCACAGTAGCTATTGATGTATTGAGTGTAACAAAGCTAAGCTGCTATGCTAACACCCTTATATGGTAAAGTGAATGGAGCCTGTGCTAAACCGTTAGCATCATAATGTATGAATCATATGGACTCTTGCTACCGGAGCTAATGCTAATGCTAATGCTAATGTTTGGTCAAGTTTATCTCAGGACGAGTCGACTGATAGACACGTTTGTATTTGTGTCGTTGACTCAGAGTCCAGTTTGTAAAGTTTTGGATATCAGGAAATTTCAAAATAAGAGTCTGAATCTTGACTTTCAGCTTTAAATCCTGATTGTTGCAAACTCACATGTTATTTTTTATAATTTCTGTCAGTGCTGACGTTTACAGCAGCTCATACAACCGGCTCATAATATAGTGAACATATAAGGAGCTAAATATCAAATATGAGCCTGAAGAGACATTAATGTGAGACGTTAAGCTTGTTTTAAACTTTAAACTTACCCTTTAACATTATTAGCCTACTGTCTCATGTTATTATCAGTGTGTATATAATCAGTGTTCATAAAAGCAGCTACACAATAATAACTCATTTCACTTTATTGTCTCTGATGATCATATGTTTGTCTTTTCTGTTGTTGAGATCAAACTTTGTCAAATGTTTTGTTGGAATCAAATAAAAGAAAAAGTTCAAACTACAACCTGCGTTTTCTTCTTCTTTTTTTTCTTTAATTAACTTTAAATAAACATGTTTTTATTTTTACTTTTTCACTCTGCATTCCGTTGCAGCTTTATTTTGAAATCCAGTATTCATCAGTATCAACAGTATATATATATATATATATTTGTGTGGATGTTTTCTATTATTTTTAATTGAACGACTTTAAGCTGATGATGAATTTACAGCATCAAACCAATAATCCACTGCTAATTAAGTTTCATTTGAATTCCTCCAGGAGAAAATCTCCTCCACTCTCTCTGGTTTCTTTTCCTCCTCTGAACAAAAAAGCCCAAAGTCGCCAATAAAACCTCATTTAACTGCCTGTTAAAAATCTGCTGCTAATTAGAGGCGAGAGCTGCCGGTCAGCGAACACACACACACACACACACACACAGTTTCATTTCCTCCATGTTTATTAGCTCTTTATTTGCATGAACACAGGAAAAAAAAGAAAAGTATTTTACAGATCAAATCTTACAGTGAACGACTCACTCACTCACTCACTCACTCAGACACAAAGGATTGTGGGATACGTCTTCTCTGCATGTGAGCCGCTACACAACATATTCAACATTTTTATTAGTTTTTCAGATCCAAGAAAAATAAAACTACAGATTTCTTTTGGTCAAAAAGCAGCACAGTGTTTTTTATTTTATTGATTATTATTAATCTTAGTTTTATTGACCACTGGATTTCATAGAATCAGCTCCATTTCAATACATTGAGCTTAAAAACAAATGTCGAGGCGCTCGGCAACGGTGTCGTTGTCGTCTCATTTACTGCGTCTGTTGTCAAATGTGATTATGTTGGAAATCAAAGGCATGAAAGGAGCAAATTTAATCAAAAACATTTAGTCAGAGGCCACGAGAGCAACACACACACACACACACACACACACACATACACACACATATATGGAAGAATGATGGAGGGAGGGAGGGAGGGGTCAGGAAACATCGTCTGCGTTTATGACTGAACATAACGAGGTGAGGAGCAGGGTCAGGATGATATTAAAAATCTAATATTGAAACCACACACACACACACACACACACACACACTGGTGATGACGAGAGCTTCCAGTTTGGTTCAACATGCAGCTGATCTGACTCCACATAGATTCATGTTCAGTTGGATTAGTTTGGAATGAATTTTGGCTTCAAAATGGTCAAATTCAAAATCAGAGGAATCTTTAAAGGGATAGTTCAACATTTTGGCAAATTGTTTCCATTGCCATAATCCCTATAGTCATAGCAGTAGGTTTGTTACCTTTAATTGTCGGTGTAAGCTATTTTTAGAACGAGATAATAACAGAACGTTACCAGACAGAGTTGTTTTAGAGGGAAATACAAAGACTGCTTGATGAAAAACTGTCCCTGAAGGCAACGCGCATCAGCGGTTTCGCGTGAATTTCCCTCTAAAACAACTCTGTCTGGTAACGTTGTGTTATTATATCATAGTGTGGTGAATGTGCAGGTCACAACTTGTCCACCAGAGCGTTGTGGAGTTGTTGGATTGTGTATTTGATGAGTTTGATGAGGGAAACCAAGAAATCCCATGAGCCTCCGTAGCGTAGCTCTGAGCAGCTCACGGCTCTGCTCCGCCATTCTAAAAATAGCTTGCACCGACAATTAAAGGTAATGAACCTACTGCTATGACTATAGGGATTATGGCAATGGGCCAATTTGCCAAAATGTTGGACTATCCCTTTAATAATAATAATAATAAAAAAAAAAGAAGAAAGAAGAAATGGAAGAAAAAGAAAAAACAACTAAAACATCCAACCTAAGAAAAAACAAAACAAAAGGTTAACACTGTTTGTCTCTGAGTCGGTGCGACGCTGGCTGGAGCTGGTTTAGGGGAAGTTGGTGGGGAAGAGGCTGAGCGGCTGCCCCTCGTTGGTGGGCAGCGGCGAGCGATATCCCTCGAAGTTGCGTGGGATGGAGCCGCTGGTGGAGCCGGAGCTGTTGCTAAGGGTCTCGATGCTGCCCTCCCTCTGCAGCTCTGAGGGGCGAGAGACACAGAGACACAGAGAGAGAGAAAGAGAGAGAGAGAGAGAGAGAGAGAGACGTTAGACCTGTGTGACCTTTGACCCCCCATCAGGTCTGTAGCATGAAGACCTGAATCTGTTTCCACTGACTGACGTCTCCTTCTGTTTGGACTCATCTGGGTTAAAAAAAGAGCAGGGAAGCTTTTCAAAATAAGAGTCTGTACAGCACTGCAAAAAACCTCAAAATCTTACCAAGAATGTTTGTCTTATTTTTTAGTCAAAATGTCTCATTTCTAGTCAAAACAAATCTCATTATACCTAAAATAAGACTCATCACATAAAAAGTAGCTTGTTTTTAGACACTTTTTACTTCTTTCAAGCCTCTTTTTACTTGAAATAAGTAGAAAAATCTGATAGTGGAGCAAGTTTTTCTTTCTTATTATAAACACACAAAAAACTTGCTTTCACTGGCAGATTTTTCTACTTATTTCAAGTGAAAATCTGCTTGAAAGAAGTAAAACGTGTCTAAAAACAAGCTACTTTTTATGTGATGGGTCTTATGTTAGGTATAATGAGATTTGTTTTGACTAGAAATTAGACATTTTGACAAGAATAAGACAAATATTCTTGGAAAGATGTTGAGTTTTTGCAGTGAGGAGAGACAAAGACTAATTGAGAAAACAAAGACGTCACATTAAAAGAGAAAAACTGAAAAGTTTTAAACCAAAGTTAAGATTAAAAAGCATGACCAAAGCACCATATGTTTTACGTCTTTTCAAAATAAAAGAGTCAGAAGATGTGTAAATCCATGTCTAATAATGTAACTGATGGTTCATCCATAATCAATAACCTTTGATCTGCATCAATTTAAAGTTGAATGATAACAACGTTGTTTTGAGCTGTAGATAAACCTGTCATCAATAACCTGTCGATTAGTCTAATAAATAAATGATCAGAACAGCATCAATTAGATTCAACGCACTGATCAATAGAAACACAACAATAAACATCCCATAATGCTCTGGGTGTGACTTGAAGCGTGGGTAAGTGACTGTAAAACATCTTCATCATCCTCCTCAAAACAACAATCAGTTCATCGTTCGTAGCGACCGTTGCCGTGTCAACAGCAGCAACACAGCAACAGTCTTTGTTCTGTCGTTCACTCTCCTGTTTCTGTTCATTTATATTTTTCTATGAGACATAAATATCACAAACACAAGCAGCTGTTCCTAATAAACACAAAGACACCAGCTTTTAACTTCAGTTTAAAATCATACAGGCTTCAGCACATAAATGTATAAAAGTCTTCTCTTGTGTACATTATTCATTTTGAAATAAACTCATCTCAATATAAAGCAATAAAATACATTTATTTATTCATTTATTTGTTAATTTGTGTCTAAATATAAGATATCTAATCTAATTTATTCCATTATTTCTTAGATTATTTTATATTGAGGCGACATAGTGAGTTACTGTATGTTTGTGAAAAACCTCATTCTTTGGGAACAGGAAGTAGCTACATCACCGCCTCCAAATAACAGTAGAAGAAGAGTCCATATTATATATAGGCTAGAGAAACGACATCACTGAGTCGTCTTGCACGCTCTTTCTTCGATTAATTGATTTGTATTTGTGTTTGTGATTAGATTATTATACTGAGGCGACAGAGTGAGGAAAACCTCATTCTTTGGGCACAGGAAGTAGCTACATCACCGCCTCCAAATAACAGTAGAAGAAGAAGAAAAAGAGTTAATATTATATTATTTCCTGCTCCGTTCCAGAGAAACGACATCACCTGAGTCGTCTCACACGCTCTTTCTTTGATTGATTGATTTGTATTTGTGTCTATGAATGAGTGGGCGGTGTTTAAAATAAAATTAACTAACACCAGGTATGAACACTAACAGCTCCTCCTCCTCCACTGAGCCTGTTGCCCCCCCCACTTGCCCCTGCTGCAGTGTTATTGTCACTGTGAGCCGCCGACTAAAGCCCGACAGGCCTTTTCTAGTGCTGCCTAATCCACCTCATTGTGTGACGACTACACAGCCATTCAACAAGTCTTAACCTCTCACCCCCCCCTCACCCTCTCCCCCTCCCCTCACACACACACACACACACACACACACACACACACACACACACACACACACACACACACACACACACACACACACACACACACACACACACACACACACACACACACACACACACACACACACAGACAGACAGACACACACACACACCCCGCCCCTCTACAGCCCTGATCTCTTCCTCTGGGGCTGATGTCTCTGTGTAAACTAATATGGTTGTGATGTGTAGATAAAGTTTCTGCGACACCTGAGCTGAAGCTGCTGCGGACGTTTTTTTTTATTTTATTGAATATTAATCAGCTCAGATTCAATAATAAAAATATAAAACCGGTTTACAAGTCGTCTCCAGATGTTGGACCTGCAGCTCGACCTCCTCAGGACCTCTGGGTTCTGGGATCTGGACTCCTAAACCTAATCCTAAACCCTGATTTCAAAATAAAAGCCCTAGAGGAAATCCAGCGCCGGAGAATGTGAAGAATCTGAGACACATCTAACGACACGGTGACGAGTTCAAAGCTCGTCAGCCAATCGGACACAGAGGGAGCGGTCAGAGTCGGGTCGGGTCGGCCCCTCGGCTGTGAACAGGCCTTAATCCTCTTATACTCACACACACACACACACACACACACACACATGTACAGACACACACACACACTTTCATTTTCATACAAACACACAGGCTGACTCTGCTCTCACACGCAGAGAAAAACAAACAAACACGTCGACTTTCACGTCGACTGATTCAGAGGAATTATTAGTTGTTGTTTTTTTGTTTTTTTACAGTGTGTGAACGAGGAGACGATTCAGTTACAGATATTTATTAATATTTTATATGAGATACGTCAAATAAATGTGATAGTATTCTCATGTCACTGTCTTTATAAACACGTCCTGTTATTTTGACCTTTGACTCTCAGTCTCAGTCTAAACGTCTCTCATGTTTTTTTTTATTATTTTTTATTCCCAACACAGCCACGAGGCCTTCGAGGGTTTCTGGACAATGTTATCACTGTTTTTGGTTCATGTACAATAAAGCTATATTTGAATAAAGCCAACAAAGATATTGATTGAACAAATAATAAACTGTCAAATTAATTTGTGAATTACACTTGATAATGTTGATTAAATATTTTGATCAAAGGGTTGTGTAGGTTCGATTCCCAGCTCCTCTGGTTTATAAGTGCTGTTACATGTGATATAAAGTAAAAATTTACAACAAGCAGCAGATTTGTCCTTTAATTAAACACTGTAAAAAATGACTCTAAGGTTCATTTACAACAAATAAAAACATGTTTGATTGTGATGAACTATTTTAACTTATTTAAAGATGATCACATTCAACAGATCAACAGAATATTTACTGAAGAATTCAGATGATAAATTTCACTAATAAACTTATTGATACACAAAGTTCTACACTGATATTTGGTTATTGAGTTACTGATGAAGTGATATTGATCTAAAATAGAATAAAACCTAAAGCAACAAACAACTTGTTTGTATTTTCTAGTAAAAAAAAAGTTTGTTTTCTTTTTTACTTTGTATTTATTTATGGATTGAATTATTTATTTCTGTGTTTATTTATTTATACTGCTGTAATTTTGTGAACCTGCCCTTCAAAATAAAAGTCATGAACCTCATATTGTTGTTTTTATATTATTACATTAATACATGTTGTTATCACTGACAGAGATGAAGGAGAACTGACCTCCATTCTGTCGGTATGTGTGTGTGTGCGTGTGTGTGTGTGTGTGTTTCTACTCAGGATGCATTCAGGCGCAGCGCTGAGCGTAGGTCACCTGTGTTTTGGCTGAGAGCCCGTTGCACAATCGGCACAGTTACACAAGTGAGGCGGAGAAAATGGACGTGAGGCGTAGAAACCGTGTTAGTGCTGCGACTGCACACCTGACACACACACACACACACCTGACATACAGACACACACACAGATGCCGATCTGGTCGACTGACGTGTGAGACGACGACTGTGAAATACGACTGAAACGCTGTCTCTCTGTGAACGCACTTCTGTGAGTCTGACTGGAGCTGTAACCGTGACCATATTATGGGATGTGATGAGTCAGCACTGTCTTCTGAGGAAGAGTGTGAAAATCTAGAAAGAGAAAGTCGAGATTTATTGACCTATTTCTTTAATTAATTTAATTCGACGACTGTTTATACAGTTCCCTCTTCTGATTGGCTGACAGGATCTGGATCATTAGGAAAATACTTGTACAGGTCCTCGTCTCTAATGTTTCTATATATTCTATTTTCCTGATGTTTAATGATTGGGGTCGTTAATAAAGTAAAAAACAACAATTGTTGATCTGCTGGAGACTGTGGACGGTTGTGACATCACAAAGTGACAGGAAGTCCTGACGGCTGGTTGTAAGGCTCAGTTTCTGAATACAGGCTGTGTGCATTTCTCTGTTGACTGAGGCTTTGATACTTTCACGGTATTAATATAGAACCTAGAGCTGCTTTATAATCACACTACACATGGACATCTACCTTTATACTGTATGGAGCCTTAACACAAACATCTACCTTTATACTGTATGGAGCTTTAACACAAACATCTACCTTTATACTGTATGGAGCTTTAACACAAACATATACCTTTATACTGTATGGAGCTTTAACACAAACATATACCTTTATACTGTATGGAGCTTTAACACAAATGTCTACCTTTATACCGTATGGAGCTTTAACACAAACATCTACCTTTATACCGTATGGAGCTTTAACACAAACGTCTACCTTTATACCGTATGGAGCTTTAACACAAACGTCTACCTTTATACCGTATGGAGCTTTAACACAAACATCTACCTTTATACCGTATGGAGCTTTAACACAAACATCTACCTTTATACCGTATGGAGCTTTAACACAAACATCTACCTTTATACCGTATGGAGCTTTAACACAAACGTCTACCTTTATACCGTATGGAGCTTTAACACAAATGTCTACCTTTATACTGTATGGAGCTTTAACACAAACATCTACCTTTATACCGTATGGAGCTTTAATACAAACATCTACCTTTATACCGTATGGAGCTTTAACACAAACATCTACCTTTATACTGTATGGAGCTTTAACACAAACATCTACCTTTATATGAAGGAGCTTTAGCACCTGTCACCTGGAGCTGAGGTTGTTTCTACTTGTGGTGATAATGGTGATGAAATGACGTTTTAATCCAGAGTGATGATGTTTCACTCTGACGATCACATCTGAAATATTTGGTTCTACTGTGAAGTTATGACTGAATATCTCGACTTCAGCTGCACGAATGATATATACAGTATATACACACACATATATATATATATAAAAACCCAGCATTAACAGTGAGGCGTTCCAGATGTTGTGCAGATGAGAGCACAGTGTCAGCGTCAGCAAGTGAGACGTCGCTCTGCACAATCCTTAGAAAGCTGTCCAGTTGGACGACTGAGTCCACATTAGAGGGAAAGCTCATTAACATCCACCGGAGATCATCCTGATGGACTGTGAAAAGCCAGGCTTAACACACCCTGCTGCGTAAAGGCCAGCGCACAGCACCACAGCTGGCGACACACACACACACACACACACACACACACACACACACACACACACACACACACACACACACACACACACACACACACACACACACACACACACACACACACACACACACACGAGAATAGGTGGCATGTGCAGGGTTCAACTGGAGCCACGTGATTGGACGCTGAAACTTCACTTCATCGCTTCTGTTTCTGTTTCTGTTTCTGTTTTGGTTCGTACACGGGAACATTCAGCCGCCGCTCGTTCTCCAGTCTCGCTCCATCATCACGTCCCGACTCCCCGTCACCTCCCGGCCAATCAGGAGGCTCCGTCACTAACCTCCTGTTTGACCTGAGCCTGAGCGGCTCCTCCCATGAATCCTGCCTCTCAGCAGCTTGTGTGATTAGGGAACAAATGAAAAGAAAGTCAGTGATTGATGAGGCTCGCTCGGCTCTTTGAGCGCCGACTCTCTCTGCGTCTCCTCTGGCCGTACATCCTGAGCCACGCCGCCGCCGCCGGCCCCGCCTCCCTCAGCGGCCTCCTCATTAGAGGGTGTTAGAGAAGGTGCCAACAACGGGCCGGGGAACTCCTGACACCCGACGACGGCCGCTTTGAATTAGGCCTCTAATGAAAACCTAGTGGTGACCGAGGCTGCACCGACACACTGAGCTGAACGCTGCTGCAACAACACACACACACACACACACACACCGGTCTGTACAATCAATGACACACATGTACAACCAACTACAAGTTAAAGCACCTGAGATCATGCACAGGCAAAGAAAAACCATCATTTACTACTAGAATTACAACCTGAGAGTCGTGTCCCTCCGCCAACCAGCCTCTCTGCAGGAAACAGTCCCAGTACTCGACTTTTCACTGCAAAAACTCAACATCTTACCAAGACTATTTGTCTTATTTCTAGTCAAAACAAATCTCATTCTACTTAAAATAAGACTCATCACATAAAAAGTAGCTTGTTTTTAGACACTTTTTACTTCTTTCAAGCCTCTTTTTACTTGAAATAAGTAGGAAAATCTGACAAGCACAAAAAACTTGCTTTCGCTGGCAGATTTTTCTACTTGTTGCAAGTGAAAATTAGTTTGAAACAAGTGAAAATGTCTAAAAACAAGTGAATGTTTAGGTGATGAGTCTCATTTAAAGCTTCAGTTGGTAACAATTATTCAGTCATATTTGCTGGAACTGTCACTATATTCTGATAGTTGGACATTAAATGGGTAATTTAGGGCAAAATCCAACTCCTCTGGCTCCACCTACAGCCTGTAATCGTATTTGCCAGAATCCACCGCGACCGACGATTCTCCTCCAATCAGGTAGAGGGAGCAGGAGGAGCGGCCAATCGCAGCTCGTACACGTCGTAGTAAGCTGACGAAAGTAAAGGTAAAGTCCGCGATTTGGTCAGAAATTTCAAGACGATACACCTTCAGCTCCCTCTTTTCACTTCTGTCAACCCCCCTCCCCCTGTGTTGGGTGAGAGAGAGGCGAGATCGTTATGGAGTCTCCGGTTGCTATGGATACGGTACGTCTTCTGTGGGTGCGTTTATGGCTAATTTGCGGAGTTTACTTTCACTTTCGTCAACTTACCAACTGTAGCTTTAAAGTGGAAAGAGATTAGTTTTGACTAGAAATGAGACATTTTGACAAGAAATACGACAAATATTCTTTGATTAGATTTCGAGTTTTTGCAGTGTAGAATTACAACCCCGAGAGTTGTATCCCTCCGCCAACCAGCCTCTCTGCAGGAAACCGTCCTAGTCTCTGCACCACCAAATTATAACCAGAGGAGTTTCTGCAGAATATTATGATGTCACAATGAGGTCGACCTCATTGAGGCGGTTTACTCTGGAGTCCAACTTCACCTTTGTGCCAAGCGATTGAAGTTTCCTCACACTCACGACGCCCAAACTGTGATTTGTGAGGTCACAACAACCTCAACTTTTCACTGCAAAAACTCAAATATCTTACCAAGAATATTTGTCTTATTTCTAGTCAAAATGTCATTTCAAGTCAAAACAAATCTAATTTTATTTAAAACAAGACTCATCACATAAAAAGTAGCTTGTTTTTAGACACTTTTTACTTCTTTCAAGCTGATTTTCACTTGAAATAAGTAGAAAAATTCTGATAGTGATCAAGTTTTTCTTTCTTATTACAAGCACAAAAAAACTTGCTTTCACTGGCAGGTTTTTCTACTTGTTTCAAGTGAAAATTAGTTTGAAACATGTGAAAATGTCTAAAAACAAGTGAGTGTTTAGGTGATGAGTCTCATTTAAAGTGGAAAGAGATTAGTTTTGACTAGAAATGAGACATTTTGACAAGAAATAAGACAAATATTCTTGGAAAGATTTTGAGTTTTTGCAGTGTTGGCCTTTAATCACCAAACTCTAATCAGCCGGTGCAGTTCCCTCCGGTCGCTACTGAGATATCGTCTTGAGGAGAACGGGTTCCTCGCTAAACTCCTCAGACTTTGAGTTTACATCAAGAAGCATCAGATCAATCAACCTCTCTTCTTCTTCTCTTCCTCTTTGTCTCCTCCTTCCCCTTTGTCTTCTCCTCCTCTTTGTCTCCTCTCTGTCTGAAGCCGACGCTGCTCCTGTCGTCTGCCGTGATGCAGAGTGAGCTTTGTTTTTCTTTCCTACACGGATCAACAAAGAGCTGCGGGGCTCAGATAAGCATTTTAGAAAAGACGGAGCATCAACAGTAAGCACATTCAAACAGTCCTGCGTGTGTCAGCACTTCACTGCCTCACCTGAACACACACACACACACACACACGCACACACGCACACGCACGCACACGCACGCGCGGTTTGACGGGCTCTGACAGACATGTTGGGACTCATGGTTTGGGACAGGACGGCTGGTCTCAGCTGGAAGAGGCTGCTGGTGTTGGTGTCTGCTGACGACGCTGATGGACGGGGACGACGTCAGGAGGCTGTCGCTCGCCATTACATCACACAGCTGACCCCCCAACACACACACACAGACACACACACACACACACACACACACACACACACACACACACACACACACACACACACACACACACACACACACTGAGGTCCAGGCCGGTTAAAGCTGCTGTCGAACACGAGGAGAGCTCCGTCTGAGTCGGCTCGATTCAGAGAGAAGAGAAGGTTCATTCAGTTTGTTCTGCTCCTTCTATACATACAATACAACACATCGTCTTCAGCCTCTAGAAAGAATAAATGTCTTTAATCTACGTCTTCAGAAACTAAATTTGACACTGGCAGGTTTGGATTAAAGTAAATACCGTACTTTCCGGACTATAGAGCGGACCTGAGTATAAGCGGCACCAGCTAAATTTTAAAAGAAAATACATATATAGGCCGCACTTGAATATAAGTGGCAGGTTTTCATGTTGTAACATGAGATATTTACACAGAAAGACAGTATAGGGAACTGTGCAAGTCTGATCACTTTTCCGCTGTTTTGGTTACGTTCCTCTCCTCCATGTGCATTTGTTTACAACGAAGCCGACGAAAAATCAATAAATGGAGCGGTGGATAAGGTTACATAACATATACGATGTTACGGTGTGTGTGTTTGTGTAGTCTTAACCGTCATGAACAAAAGGTTACGGGTTACGGGCGGCTAAAAAAGTTTAAAAAAGACGACATTTTAGGGAATTGGCTAAAATGAACAACAGTCACTACGACCACATGTTGTTGAGATTCAACATTTGAAAACCTCCTTATGGACAGTGTCGGTTCGGATCGCGACCCCTCTGGTAACGGTTTCAATCAGCTGTAACTCCCTAACGAGACACTGGACACTAATAAAACCTGGTGCTTCATGTTTATATTAATTTATTCTAATAGAGAAAATCATCAAACCTGACTACAGACCGAAGACGTTCCAATAAAATCGCACCTGGCAACCCATTGGAAAAGAAATCGCCAAAAACTCAGAGCAGCTTCTCTGGAACGGATCTAGAAGACGTTGTTTGAAGGTCCAGGTTGTTCTGCACGTTTGGACGGTTTGACAACACAACATCAGGTCTGTGGTGACCTTCTTGGTTTTAAATTTCTAAGATATTTAGTCTGAGTCCAGGAGAAACCTCATGAGAATCTTCCTTCTCAATAAAAGGGGTTAACCTATGGAACACTTTACCCACTCACCTGAAACTGGAGACTGACACAAACTCATTTAACAGAGGATTAAAAGCAAAACAACAATGCTCACATGTATAAATATGGACGTTTTCATTGTTACTATTTTTACTGTTAGGATCATGATTTCTGTTTGCTCAATCTCCTCTCGTTGATCTTGTGCTCTGTATTTTTTAGTATGCTACTGTCATGATGTAGTGTCATGCACTTGGTTTTATCTCATACTGTTGATAATATGTTCTGTATTTTTAGATTAGCCGCCTATGGACTGGTGTTGAAAATTAGCAAAGCATCTGGTCTGTCCACTGGAACAGTCTCAATGTATTTGTGATGTCCATATCAAATAAATAAATAAACATAACATAACATAACATAACATAACATAACATAACATAACATAACATCAGGCCACAGACCAGACCCAGGTAACGTCTCTGGAACAGACGCTGTTTTTCTGAAGATGCTAAAAGTGGCCTGATGTTTCTGTCATGGTTGAATCACACATCGCACACACACACCAGACACACAAACATTAACTCGCTGCTATGTTGGGTCTCTGCTATGTTTGTTTGTTTCCTCAGGAACAAGTGTGAAACCAGAGCGGCGGCAAATGAAAGCAAACTCGTGTAGATGAACACGACTCCATTAAGCAACAACAGCAGCAGTGCACTGTGGGTACTCGTGTACAGGTTAACCCTGAGAGACACACACACAAACACAAACACACAAACACAGACACACAAACAGTCAGCAAAGGGTCAAAAGGGAAAAAGTTCATTCCTTTGACAGGCCGATGAGTGGGAGAGAAAGAGCGACGTCCATTACGTATGGATTCTTTATGTCCAGTATAAAGCTGCTCGTCTCTGAACGGAGCTGTTGTTGTTGTTGAGTCTGAATCGGCATCCGGCTCTTAACCTGGGCTTTGACCTTTTCACAAACACAATTTCCTTTATCTGCTTTCATGTGAGGCACTTAATACTTGATTTGACCGGGTTAGACGCGGGTCAGCAGAGCACAAGTGGAGGGCTTTTATTTTGAAGAGCCAACACACCGGTGTCGTCGCAGCACATTGATGCTGCATCACGTCCGTACTGTCAGTGATAGACAACAAAATGCACAATCATAAAGACATGAGGTCATCATAAAGGTCACAACCCCCCCCCCAGTCAACAACACACAGGAAACAGAAACCTCCAAATGAAAGGTCTGGACTTCAAAACTGATTGATGCTGAACAGAAATTATACTTTTTTCCTCGTCGACACAATAAAATACAAAATAACAAAGTAGAATTTTATCATTTTTTGCAAATTTATTTAAAAAAAAATGAAAAACTGACTCTCATCTATAAACATATTCAGACCCTCTCGTCATTTGCTGCTTCCTGATTGGTGTAGTTACAGTGGAGACTCAACAGGATGTCCAAGCAATGTTCTGTAGACCTTCACAATATAACGTTGATTGTGAAAAAAATAATATATTATATAATTAATTCTATTTTTATTGGATGTACTGTATAAGATGTATCTACATTTGAAAAATATTAAAAATCCAAAAGATTTTTTTGATGTTGTTTTTATTTTTACTCTGATTGATGCACTTTTATTTATTTAGATCGTCATAATAACTGAGAGTTAACTAGTGTTTTACCAAGGATGTAAATTCATAAAACATATTACATTTTACCAATTTATCTCCTTTACCTTAAGTGAATATAAATAACTGCAGGGATTGAAGATATAAAACTGTAGAGGAGACAGGGATTAAGGTCTCTGGATAAATCTGATGAATCATAATGACTTTGTTTTGAAACAAGACAATCGTCAGAAAACTCAGGTCTGTGATCCACTTCAACTCAACAAACCACCACCGGCCTGGCCATGGTAACCAAGGTCCAAATGAAAATGATTATTGTATGATTTCATTCACTGCTACAAAATAATACTAATAATAACCTTTTTCATAATGAATCACGATACATAATAAACAATCTCCATGTAACAGACCTCCATGTCAGAAAAGTCAAGTTTCTGGAGTCTTTTTTAACTCCTTTATTCCATCTTTTCTTATCTTATTGTATCTCATTTTATTTGTTTATATCATGTATAACATCCTTTTATTTATTTCTAACTGCATTCTGCACTTTAACTTGAGTCCTCCTGGTCTCAGTTTGTTGTTGTATTGCCTGTGTTGCTGTATCATTCTTATGATTTTATGGCATTTATGACACACTCTTGTGTTTTTAAACGTGTTGTATAAATAAAGTTATCATTATTATTATTATTTTGTGACAACTAAAGTCAAGATTCAGATTTACCACAGGACACAAACGCATCACCTCAAAACAACTTCACTAACACGCCAACAAACATGCAACATCTTCACGTCACCTCCTCCTGTGAAGAAGCTTTGAATATTCAGACGTTTTTTACTGAAGCATCGAAGCTCAAACAGCTGTAATGTCTTCTCACACACACACACACACACACACACACACACACACACACACACACACACACACACACACACACACACACACACACACTGGTTGTTGACAGGAAGCTCCAGTGTTGTGGGAAGCCGCCTGGCTCGGCTCGGCTCGGCTCAGCTGCATCTCCACTATGTGTCCCATCACTTATTCATGGCTCCATATTTTATTGATACACACACTGGAATGCTGGGTCATGTCAGGAGAGAAAGTGTGTGTGTGTCTGTGTGTGTGTGTGTGAGTAATATATGTGTATACATGAGAGTCGGTGTGACAGGGTGTGAGCAGGACGTGTGTATACATGAGTGTGTGAGCTCTCAAACACACATTATCTGTGTGAGGTGTGACTGATGCACATGTGTGTGAAGACAAACACTGTGTAAGTGTGTAAGTGTGTGTGTGTGTGTGTGTGTGTGTGTGTGTGTGTGTGTGTGTGTGTGTGTGTGTATTACAGACACATCATATATGTTCCAGTCCATCTATGGTGTTGCATAAATAATGATTAATGATCCACATTAACTTCTTTTCCCTCATATAAGAAGCAGAAGTGAATCAATGTGTCGGACGTCACAACAAGTTCTGACTAATCTACAACAAATGGGCCAGATCGCTCAAAAAAAGACATGGCCGCCATAACCGTCAATCACAACACCTCACCGAGGGGGCGGGGCTTAGAGGAACCCTCTCTGGAGCTAAGACGAGTTTAGAAATGAGTTGTGAAAAGTCACCGCGGTAACGCAGTGAGGAGGAATGGAGCGTTACACTGATGCTGCATTCACCTAGCCTGGTTGGCACGACTTTCCAATGTTGATACCAGGGGTCGCGTTAACCGGATATTTTCCGTCATTGACCGTTTTTTTAAAACGGTGACGGAAAGATTTTGAGGCCATCCGTCATTTTGACAGATTGCAATTCACAGCCATGGCTGTCTGGCCATGTGCATTTGTTTACAATGAAGCCAGAGGATAATCAATAAATGGAGCAGTGGATAACGATATAAAACATATACAATGTCACAAAGTCACTACGGTGAGAATTAGATTAAAAAATAAAAAAAAAACCTCACAGCTGGCTGGTGCGCTCAGTAGAAAACGCTGTAGTACCTCCTCCAGGCCTGTGTGGAGCGTGTGTGGAGCTGTAGCGCTGCCACACATAAACACTAACAACAGAGAAGAAGACAGAAAGCTTCCCCGCAGTATTCAAACTCCTTCAAGTGGATTAAATGTTGACTGGGAGTCGTGTCAGTGCAAATATGACGGTCGATAATGATTTAACGGGCGAGATTTAGCTGCAGTGTCCGAGGGACCGGCAGTAGTCAGCTGTTAAGTTACGTAGCTGTAGCTACATAGCGGTGTGTCTCGGTACAGGTAGAGCGGTGGGGGTAGGACATTCGCCGCGCACAACTCTTCTAAAGGTAACGTTAAGCCTTCTTTTAATGTATTTTGCCCGCCGTGGCATTGTTTATAACACTTAAAGCTGAGTGGGTCTTGTCCTGTCTGAATTTGTGCTGCGTCTGGCTGTGTGGTCTATAGCTTCAGTTGTTTCAGTGATGCGCAATGGCTGCGTGCGTGCGTAAAAGAGAAATGAGAGGCACAGAGAGAGAGAGAGAGCTAACGCCAGTGCACTATGCGGTGCCTATGTGAAAACGTGCTCCTTTGGATGTTTTGGTATAACACATGGGTTAGCATGTTGATTGTTGACAGAAAACTGATGTCATCTAACGTTGTATTTAGATGTTGAGTGGCAGAAAGTGACCCCGCATTCACTGACTGACCCACGGTTAGATGTGCTCTGACGCCGACTCTGCTCCGGAGCATTCTCTGTTCAATTTGTTTGGACTTGATATGAATTAAACATGAATTAAAATTGAATGCTATTGAATATGGCATTATTATCATTTAAAAAAAATTAAAGTGACCGGTAAAAATAGATTATGACGGATTTTTTATGACCCCGTCAGTCAAAATGACCGGCGACGAAAAAGTCTAGCGCAACCTCTGGTTGATACTCAGCATTGGGTCTGGCCAAGACGTTAAGAGAATCCATTTCTCAAAGCGCATCCTTCAAACCTGGTTTACCCGCCCCCCTCAAATGCCTCAGTCTGCTATTGGTCGAAGCCAGAATAGGCGGTGTCGAAGCTTAAACCAATCACACCGCTCTTGTCCGCTGCTCCATGCTGCTGTTTACAATGAGGTTCCGGTCGCTGCTCTACTGCAACACGCCTCTACCCAGAGCCGTTGGAGAGGCTCGACGTTGATTGGCTCTCGAAAAAGAGGGTGGAGTTCCCGAAAATTCGGGAGACAGAAATCCAGTTAATAGCACGGTTGGCCAGACTAGAAGTCAGCAGCGCTTTTGCGAGGCGTGACGTCACTAGTGTGGGCGCGACCAGGCTAGCATTCACCTGCAGTCGGGCAGACAGTGGGTCAGATAAACAATACCACATCGCCATGGCAACATATTGTCATGTGTATTGTTTTGCCTCGTGCTGACGGACCACTTGTTTACATAGACGCTTGTTTATGCCGTTAACGTGCAGCGGCTGTCGTCCGTCTGCCGTCTGCCCAATTTCATGTGAATGCAGCATGAAAAATACCATACAACCGCAACGCTAGATGGGAGTAATTCCTACACAATGTACCTTTAACTATAAACAAAAACTGATCAACACGTTGATTTTCTATTGATCCACCAACAGTAAATCGCTGCTGCTGATATTAACCCTTTATTGGTCACTGGTTTAAATATGGAAATTCAACATTTCAATCCTGGACCATGATTGGAGCAAGTTTTTTCTTTTAATGTTTTCACTATAAATTAAGGTCAGTGATGTAACCAAATACAATTCTTCACCATTTACCTAATATTCAAAATGTGTACCTATATAAAGCGGCTTTTTTAAAACATAAAAATGTGATGTATGAAAAAAAAAGCTAAAATATTTATTCTAAACTTCAGAACTTGGCTTTAACTTCAATAATTTCTCACAAATCAGTTCCCGTGCTGTTGTTAAATTGGCTGTGAGGTCATTTTAACTCAGCCTCCTGATTGGCGCGGCCCTATCTGTCAATCAAATGCTGGGATCGTCGTGGAGACGCAGCCTCCACAGGATGAAACATATCTATCTGGTGCAAAAACACCTGAAAACAACCTGCTGCACCTGCGCGCGCACACACACACTTGTGCTGCACTGACATATTTTCCAGCCTGACGATGGAGTGTGTGATCTCTCTCTCTCTCTCTCCTGTCGTGACTCCGCTCGTCTTTGTTCGGCTTCTCGTCGCTTGCGGCCTTTTTTTTTTTTTTTTTCTCCTTTGTTGTTGCCGTGGCAGCGCCGCTTCACTCTCACACACACACACACACACACACATACACACACGGATGTTTTCACACTGAAGAGTCCGAACTGGGTCACATGACACATCACAGCCACTCTGATGTCTGAGGGCAAAAAAGTTTTTATACCTTTTCTGAATAGACGGGTTCATAAAAGACAGACACACACACGCACACGCACACACACACACACGCACACGCACACGCACACGCACACACGCACACGCACACACACACACACACACGAAGTCCCATTGGATCAGTGCAGTCCAAAGTAAAGTAAAGTAACTGGTGTTTGATGATGAGTGGACAGGGACGGCGCTCCGAGGTCGCTCAGGTCAGGAGGCGTCTGCCAGGAGGTCAAAGGTCAGGTCAGATCTCACCATGTTCAAGGAGGCACTGAACGTGTCACGTGACCTCACGGACGTAAACAACCTGGAGCCTGGAGGTCAGAGGTCACCACAGGTCGTCTGAGGCTCTAACGTCTTTATTTCCAGTCTCTGTCTGTCTGATCTGGGACCTGATCCTTAATGTTCAATAGTCAATATAATATTTCAGGGTGTAAACAGGAAGCTTGAAGTTAATTTAAATACCTTTTTCAAGACCTTATCAATATTTTCTAATACCTCACCGCCACTTTAAGCTGTAACCATTTACTTAAAGCCCCAGTGTGTAACTTATTTGGCTTTTTATTATCAAAAATCAAATATGTCTTTCATAAATACGTATTTCACTGAAGTGGAATCACACCTGCATACAAATGAAAGCTTTCTGGTACCTTAGAATGAGTTGTTACAAGTCGTTACAAATACATAAGTGGGCGACGCACCGAACCGAGGCGGCCATGTTGCATCGACATTTTTTACGTTCAGTGGCAGCGTGACCGTAGGTAACCATAGAAACTCACCAGAGCAGTCGGCTCGGGGAGAAAGTTTTCCAGACAGCGCCTGTTAAAACTGTCACCACTGTGTAGTGTGAGGAAGGACGGAGGCACTGATGTTGCATTCAGGTGCAGTCAGACACCTGAATGACGCCGTCGGCAAACCAACCGGATGTCATTTTACTCCACCAGAGAAAGACGGTAAAACGTGGGTCAGGTAAACAATACCACATCACCATGACAACATATTGTCACACCTGTATTGTTTTGCCTCGTACTGGCGGACCACCTGTTTACATAGAGGCTTGTTTATCCTGTCACATGCAGCGTCTGTTGTCTGTCTGACGTCTGCCCCATTTCACATGAATGCAACATCAAGAATACGTTCAGATATGCAACCGCACCGCTAGATGGGGGGAATTCCTACACATTATACCTTACCATACTTATTAATTATGGGAGGATTATGCATTTCCTGAATTGTTACAGTCCTGTGAGTATTTCAGTTTTTGTTATTTGTATCAGTGCTGTTCCTACATTTCACAGTGCTAGACTACAGTTTAGGCGAAAATAGTGGAAAAATAGTTGTTGAGACAGATTGACCTTTGACCATCTGACCATTATATTTTTTTAGATAGGCCCAAAACTAGGTCTAAATGAAAGCTGGGATTGTACACTTTAAAATGCTAAAACAAACATAACCCTCATAATATATGAGTAAAGGTCTGAAAATGAGCACAAAACAGGATATGCCCCCTGCGTTTAGAGGCCTATTTATTGCAGGGGGTGGATAACTTTATGTGCTGAACTGTCATAAAGCTACCACTTAGGATGGGTTATCATACCAAAATATCATCTATGGACACATGTTACTAGATTTTGCCACCTTGAGTGGTACCAAAAAGTCAAATTTTGGCCTTTTTTCCCATTGACTAACTGTTGTATGGACCAAAAATGTGACCTGACGCTGTGTGTTTGTAGACTTCTGTATCATTTTGCACACTGCTCTGTTGTTATTTGTTCTTGTGTGTCTTTTTATAAAATGAAAATGTAATAAAGATATTGTTAAAAAGGCCGAAACAACAACAAGTGTTTTGGAACTGGAGGTGATGGAGGCGATGGAGGAGCAGGCTGGGTGAAGCAGCTTCGCCCTCGGCCTCACGTCCATCTCTGCTTCTGTGTCTCCGACCTCGTTGTTGTGTCATCGACCAAAAAACAGGAGCGAAGCTTTAAAAAGTGCTTCCCACCACTCTCTCTCTCTCTCTCTCTCTCTCTCTCTCGCCCTAATTCTCTCTCACTCTGTTCTCGCTCGTCCTCCTTTTCTGTGAACCCTTACAGCCCTGTGTGTGTGTGTGTGTGTGTGTGTCTCCCTTGAGCGAGCTGTTAAGTGCAGTCTCCAAAAAAACTCCACAAAAGCCCATTTGCAGTCAGCTAGAGCGACATACACACACACACACACAACACACAACACACACAGAAGTACAGAGTGACACTAACGCGCACAGACACAATTTCATTCACACACCCGGATCCTCACACATGTAAACACACACACCCTTACACTTCGCACACATGCACACTTTTCACACTTCCCTCTGGGCAAAACGAGGCAGAGTGGCAGAAGAAGCGAGGACGAGATAAATGATACAATGATATCCAGGCCTGAGATGTCAGAGGAGCTGAGAGAGGAGGAGGAGGAGGAGGAGGAGGAGGAGGAGGAGGAGGAGGAGGAGGAGGAGGAGGAGGAGAGGATGAAGAGAGGATAAGGATGAAGAGAGGAGGATGAAGAGGAGGAGGAGGGGCGAGCACTGGCAGCTCTGAATACAGGAATTATTCTTCATCGTCTCACACTGTCGCCGCACATTAAGCTCAAACTCTCAGTGGCAACACGGGGAGAGAGAGAGAGAGAGAGAGAGAGAGAGGGGTGGAGGGGCTGAAGGGCAGATATAATGACCACACTCTGCCTCCTCTCTCTCAGACTCTCAGCCTTCACTCCTCTACTCTCTCTATCTCTCTCTCTCTCTCTGTCACGACAGAGCTGAGGAGCTTTCAGGGAGAGAGTGCACTCATTTGCTCTCTCTCTCTCTCTCTCTCTCTCTCTCTCTCTCCCTCTCTCTCTGGTGGAGGCGAGGGGACGACGCGGCCCCGTGGGCATCTCACAAAATGATTAACTAATAGTTTTGAGATAGTAGTCGAGTATCTAAAGGGTGTGCATGCATGTGTGTGTGTGTGTGTGTGTGTGTGGTCCTCAGTCTGCGCATTAGAGCCGTTACTGAGCTCATAGTCACAATTATGCTGTGTACAATGTACATGCAGCTGTACATGCAGCAGGCAGCGAGGGGCCGAGCTCACGCCTGTTGGAGCAACAACAACAACAACAGGCGTCGGTATTTATTCATCATTCATGTTCCATCCCATCCTCCAGAACCGACCACGACCGGACGACTTGGACTCGGACTCGGACTCAGGACTCGAGACTAGTGTTGTTCAGAGGAGGGTAGAGTAGCCAAAAATTGTACTCAAGTAAGAGTATAGTTACTTTAGAATAATTTAACTCAAGTAAAAGTAAAAAGTAGCCATTCAAATATTTACTTGAGTAAGAGTAGAAAGTACTTGGTGAAAAAGCTACTCAAGTACTGAGTAACTGCTGAGTAACCTCTGATTTGTTTGTTTAATGATCAGCGCGTAAATGTAAATACACAAAAATATAATAGCAATGAAAAAATTCTGATATTGCCAAAGAACAACATTTAACAACTAGGAAAATGGCCTAAATTACATTTTTTACAAAGTAGCCTAACATAAATTAAGACAAATTCACAATAACTTAGATAGGCCTATCTATATGAACTGTCTGAGACTAATGCCAGAAACCCAGGTGTTTAAACCCAGAGTGAGTGGTCCTATGATTGGTTTCTAGTGAAACCAAAGTCACATGACCACACCCCCGAGACTCGAGTCACATGACCACACCCCCGAAACTGGAGGGGTGGTCATGTGACTAGGAGTCACATGTCTCCAGGTGTGTATGGGGTTTAAACTTCCTGGGGAGGAAGAAGAATAAGACGACCTGGATGACTGAGAACCTTCACCAAAGACGGTTTATATTGAATATCTTTGCCTTGACGGACATTATCCACGACATACCAGGGCTGACGTCATCCTAATCATTTACTAGCCGCAGTTTCTCAAATTTGAGGCGGAGTGGCCATCCTGTTTACCGCAGAGATTTTGTGTGCGGTCATGTGACTGTCTGGCTCTGTCTGATTGGTTAAACGAAGGCAAACGTCGCGAGTGGCTACATCTGATTGGTTACACGCAGTCATGTGACAGGGGCTCGGTAGTATCTCCATTAAAAAAGAAACAATTTGCACATTGGATCGATAAGAAAAAGTAGCGAGTAGCGACCGGAATGTAGCTCAATGTAACGTAGTAAAAGTACCGCTTCTTCTGAAAAAATATACTCAAGTAAAAGTAACAAGTATGCTGTATTGAAACTACTCTTAGAAGTACAATTTATCCAAAAAGTTTCTCAAGTAAATGTAACGGAGTAAATGTAGCGCGTTACTACCCACCTCTGGTGTTGTTTTTGTCTGCCTGTTTTAATGTCAGTCTTAGTCTTTGTGTCAAACTGTCAGCTGACTTTTGTATAGTCAAGTTTCAGTCGACTAACAGTCTGAGCATTTTAGTTTATTTTAGTCAGAATAACCCATGACTGTTTACGACTAGTTTTTGTCAATGATTTTAATCTCTTTCTAGTGATGTAATTCTATTTAACCCAGTCAATATAGTATAATTACCTAGTATAATATAGACAAAACCAAATGTTTCTTTTAGTCAAACCCATTTCACAATTCAAACATGGTTATCTTATCATTAAATTATTGGTACCTTATAGACTCAAGAAAACATCCATCCAGACATGGAAGATGCTGCTCAACATGTTTATTTTCAGTTCCCACACACTAGATTTAGCAGAAACCCACTTTACATTCTCTCTCTCGATATTTCGTCATAATTTCCTAGTAGCTCACCAAAGGATCAATGAATCATACGTAAATTGGAAAACTTGATTAATGTGTATTCTACAAGAGAAACACACATTTCAGGACGGCTGACTTGTATCATCAGAACAGACATGTCCTGGGATTTTCAGCCTCCTTTCTTATTTAATGGAGGAGAGACAACACCTGACAGTCAGGATGCCAGCTATCAGGATGATAGAGGCTATATAAACAGACTATGTTCATGAAGAGTGGGAAACACAATGTTGTTTCACGTTTTTGTAAAGAATGAAAGAATGAATGTTACAAAACATGAGTGGCTCTCAGACATTTTCATTTTGTAAAACTGGCTCTCAGAGGAAAAATGGTTGGAGACCACTGCAGTAAACAAAGATCACACACCTGACGTGAAACATAAAACTCTGTTCTCACCTGTTTACGTTTACGTTTATTTTATTATATTATTATTTCTTCTCCACTTTGACCAGCGTTTTCAGGAATAATCGTTAACAGTGACCTAAAACTGAGTTTTTCGTGTGAATGTATGATTAAAACACGTCAAAATAGATCTGTTTTTTTCAGATACTCGGCTCCATGTGAACATGGTGTCAGCCGGCGTCCATGTTTGTGACCCGTGTTGTCAGTGAATCAATCGTGTCGAGACACCGGAGCATCGTCCTGACTGCTCCACCTCTCATGTAAAAATGAATTTCGTTCCAGGTCAGTTCAGTTCAGACGACACTAAACATCATCATTGGTTTTGATAAATCGTTGACAGATAACGTTCGATCACGAGCTCCGATCGTCACGGTCACCAGCTCTGAACCAGACTGAGGTGTGACACAGACATCCATCACAACAACACAACAAAACACACAACGCAGACGATGACAGCAGATTGTTGGTAGAAGATCGGAAGATAAAGAACGTAGGAGGAAAAACACGAGCGATGAATTCTTCAAAAGCGTCTCATGACACCTTCTAATCAGCTCAGACACATGGTTGGTCACCAGAGACGCATCAGCCCAGATAAAGCAGCTGCAGGTGGAACAGCATGTCAAGTGAATGTGGTGCAACCAGTTGTTCTGGTCCTGTTGTTTCTGCAGCAGCTGCAGCTGGAGTTCAGGAGGCAACAGATCTGACAATGGTTTAAAACATGTTGTTCTGACTGCACTGCTTTATATTAAATGTTATATATTATAGAATAACATTGGGTGACTTCATCCGGTTCTAATGGGCAGAGCTAACCGCTAACGCTCTAAGCAGACAGGAAACAATCACTTCCTGTTGATGATGATGCTGATTCAGATCACTTCACTCCTGTAGGTCCATCTCATTCAGATGAACTGGAGCTCTATCTAATCCCTAAATGTCTCAACCTGCCTCAGAACATGAACTCATCACTGACAAAAACAGGACTGTGATGATGCCACAGTGGTCACAGCGCTACCATGAAGACATGGTGCTGACAACAAGTCAGGTGGCCTCTTCTCTTTTTTTCTCTGTTGACTTTGGAATCAGAGGAAAATAGTGATGGAGCTGCTGAGGCAAGGCAAGGCGCATTTCATACCAAGGCAACTCAATGTGCTTTACATAAAGACAAAACATTAAAAAAAGAAGCATAAAACAGAATAAAAACAAACAAAACACTAAAAACAGAGTTAAAAGCAAGAGCAAATAAAAGTAAAATAAAAGAAAATAGATAAAGTTTTAAGTTCTTAAAAGAACTCAGCTATAAGCACGTGAAAAGAGAAATGTTTTTAACCTGGATTTAAAAGTGCTGAGAGCCATGTGTTGCGCAGTAGTTTTAACCTAAAAACTCAATATGATACTATATGATACTACATGGTATGATACAATAAGAAAAGGTAGGATACAATACGTTATGATATGTTACAGTACAATAAGGTTAGATACAATATGATAAGGTAAAATATGTTATGATGTAATTAGATACGATACAATACCGTAAAACACAATACAATATAATTACCATACAATATGATAATATAAGACAAGATAGGATAACGACAAATTAGATGCGATGCAATACGATGCGATGCAATGCGATACGATGCAATGCGATACGATGCAATGCCATGCAATGCAATGCGATACGATGCAATGCCATGCAATGCAATGCGATACAATGCAATGCAATGCGATACGATGCGAAGTGATACGATGCCATGCAATGCAATGCGATACAATGCAATGCAATGCGATACGATGCAATGCGATACGATGCAAAGTGATACGATGCAATGCAATGCAATGCGATACAATGCAATGCAATGCGATACGATGCAAAGTGATACGATGCAATGCCATGCGATACGATGCGATACGATGTGATGCAATGCAATGGGATGCAACGCGAAGTGATACGATGCAATGCAATGCAATGCAATGTGATACGATGCGATATGATGCGATACGATACGATACGATGTGATGGGATGCAATGCGAAGCGATACGATACGACACAATGAAATATGATACGATACGATGTGATGCGATGCGCCCTTTATTTGTACTGAATGTGCCCGACAAAGTAAAGACCACAGGCAGTACGACAGCATTACAATAAAAATAGTGATCATCAATAAAAACTGTACTAGTTACATTATTGTCATGAACTCTGGACTTTGATGAAGCTGTTTGTTTCTGCAAGAGGCCACATACGATGTAATGCATGAAGACAAGTCTTCATTTTCTCCCTTTTGTGAAAACATTTCACATTTTATAACTGTAGCTTCTTCTTCTTCTTCTTCTTCTTTGTAGAAAAGTCTATAAATACTCCTAAGAGTGTTGTTTTGTTTGTTATCATTGACTCTTTCACATCACGGACACGTGACAGGAAGTTTCACACCAACGATGCTCCATGTCATTACTCATTATCTCTGTGACGACGTTGTAACCGTGACGACTGTGAGTGGATATTAGAGAGTCGGCCGCCGGTCTGACACCACACACACTGTTGTTGTTATATGGTTGTTGTTAATGTGAGCGGTTCGTGTGTGTGTGTGTGTTGTTAGACGTCTGTAATGACTGATAGAAGAAGAAGAAGGACCTCCAAGCCTCTACACCCCCCTCCCCCCTCCTCCCCCCTCCCTCCCTGTGTGCTTGTTGCTCTTGTGATAGGTATCAGTGAACTAAAACAAGGCTGAATGGCGCAGAGAGCGGGCGGTGGGCGGAGGGATAATAGTGCGGCTTTGTGTGAATTGAATATGCAGCCAATTCAAATACAGGATGTATTGTAGCAGCATTAAATCACACAGCTGTCTGAACAGGCGTGCACTCCAGTTTCCATGTTTCCTTAATGGACCAATTAATGAGGTTTTCTATGGAATGATTTATATAATAGCAAAAGTTAAAGAGGCTATTCATGTTTCATTTCCATATAGAAAAACGACATTTATGGATTGTTTACGTGGCTCCGGGCTCCAGATCAGACACTTAACAACAGGAGTGTATTGACACCATAATCGCGCGATGATACAAAACGCACACTTGATCAGTGCATTTCCACAACTATATCAACTCCAGCTTTTAAAGTAAAGGTGTAAACATAGTCCTTTCAGCTGTGACTGCGACACAGTGGACGTACAGAAAGATTAATGTTGATCAGCAGCACATCCAGATAATAAAATCAACACTGGTTTAAATGAGCAGTCGGAGCTGGACGACTGTTTTTGGGTCTTTGAGTTTTCTTTCTTTCTTTTTTTTTTATCCTGCATGTAGTCGTAGACTGATGTTAATTCCAATTAAAGCTGCTGCCAACATAAAGTCTGTGATTTAAGTGTGTGCTCCATGAAAATATGAAAATTCAAAATGCTGAGATTTTTTTGCTGTATGACTGAGACGGACCAACGGTTCCCGCACATGATGGAGCTCTGACACCGTCAGCAACAGTGCAAATTAATCCAGGTTAGGAGTCCTTACTTGTTACTTTGGTGGAATAATACGGTGGCCCTGAGGGCTCAAAATGCTGTAGTTTAAGATATTACATGGTATATTATTGATAATATACACAGTTAGCTTAGCATTAGTCTTTTAGCCTAGTCCGTCACATTATTGTTTTCCTAGAAACACTTCCTCTGTTGTGTTGTGAGTTTTTGCAGCTTAGCTGTTTTCTGAATTTGTGCCTTTGTGTCTTTGCATGTGTTTTCTTAAAGGGATAGTTCAACAACAACTTGCATGAGTTAAATTCTTGCAAAACAGGTGATGCACGTTGCCTTCAGGGACAGTTTTTCATCAAGCAGTCTCTGCATTTCCCTCTAAAATAACTCTGTCTGGTAACATAGCGTGGTGAATGTGCAGGTCACAACTTGTCCACCAGAGCGTTTTGGATTTGTTGGATTGTGAATTTGATGAGTTTGATGAGGGAAACCAAGAAATCCCATGAGCCTCCGTAGCGTAGCTCTGAGCAGCTCACGGCTCTGCTCCGCTGTTCTAAAAATAGCTTGCACCGACAATTAAAGGTAACAAACCTACTGCTATGACTATAGGGGTTATGGAAATGGGCCAATTTGCCAAAATGTTGAACTATCCCTTTAAGCTGCAGTGACTAGAATAATAAAACTTGAAACTGTCTTGAGTTTGTGTTAAAACAAAGACTCAAAACACCCAGAGACGTCAGGACAGGGAGCAGCAGCTAAAGGCCTCAGCTCCGTATTGGGGAATCATGATTGTTGATTGTTCTTGATCACTGACTCACATGCACTTGTTTCATCTGAAGTTCAGTTGTTGGTTCAACCTGCAGCAGCATTAAACTAAAGCCATAAACCTGTTCCACCACCTCTCAGACTGGGGCCCAGCCAGGTCGCATATCCACTCACATAAATTATTAATCATTTGTACAAAATGTAACAGTCATAACTGCTGTGTGATGGCAAAGACGTGTGACCTTGACCTTTTGACCACCACAGTCTTAATCAGTCCATCTCTGAGTCCAAGTCAACGTTTGTTTCAAGTAAGAGGAAGTTCCCTTTGAGAAGTCTTGGAGATTTCAGTCCATGTTTGACTGCTGGTGAATGTTTTGACTAAATTCTTCCACTGCGTTACAGAGACAGACATGAAAACAACATGACCGCCAGTGCAGAGGCGGGTGTGTATCGTATGTGCTCCGAGTTTGTGTGCACAGGTTTCTACAGACAAGCCCAAAAAACCTGGACACTTACAAGAAAAAATACAGAGAACTAATGAGTACAGTAGATGAACCAATTACAGCCCACAGAGACTCATGACTGAGGCAAATGAGTAACAGTAATGAGTGATGTATTGCATTTTTCCAGGCAGCAGCAGCAACGGCGGCCCGACAGCACTCAGATGCACGCTGCAGATTACAGGCTCTTAGCCGTTTGCCAGTGGCATTAAAACAATAAAACATTACATTTGATAGGTTATTGTAATACACAGAGCACATTCATCATCACAACGGGAACACAGCACCGGGTTCAAATGAAGAAATGGCAGCTATTAAAGCTCAACGCTGCCCAGTGTGATACTGATTAGTAAATGGGGATAAAGGGAGTAGATAAGTAATGCCGCGCTGTCTCTTTAAAGGGATAGTTTAACATTTTGGCAAATTGGCCCATCGCCATAATGCCTATAGTCGTAGCAGTAGGTTTGTTACCTTTAATTGTTGGTGCAAGCTATTTTTAGAACGGCGGAGCAGAGCGGCGAGCTGCTCAGAGCTACGCTACGGAGGCTCATGGGATTTCTTGGTTTCCCTCATCAAACTCATCAAATACACAATCCAACAACTCCACAACGCTCTGGTGGACAAGTTGTGACCTGCACATTTACCACGCTGAGATAATAACACAACGTTACCAGACAGAGTTGTTTTAGAGGGAAATACAGAGACTGCTTGATGAAAAACTGTCCCTGAAGGCAACGCACATCAGCGGTTTTGCATTAATTTACCTCTAAAACAACTCAGCATTAGTCTTTTAGCCTGGTCCGTCACATTATTGTGTCCCTAGAAACACGGTTTTTGCAGCTTTGTTGTTTTCTGAATTTGTAGCGTTGTGTCTTTGGATGTGCTTTCTTAAAGGGTTAGTTCAACAACAACAACTTGCATGAGGTAAATTCTTGCAAAACTGCTAATGCACGTTCCTGTTGGAGACAGTTTTTCATCAAGCAGTCTCTGTATTTCCCTCTGTATTTCCCTCTAAAAACGTCTGGTAACGTTGTGTTATTATCTCATAGCGTGGTGAATGTGCAGGTCACAACTTGTCCACCAGAGTGTTTTGGAGCTGTTGGATTGTGTATTTGATGAGTTTGATGAGGGAAACCAAGAAATCCCATGAGCCTCCGTAGCGTAGCTCTGAGCAGCTCACGGCTCTGCTCCGCCGTTCTAAAAATAGCTTGCACCGACAATTAAAGGTAACGAACATACTGCTATGACTATAGGGATTATGGCAATGGGCCAGTTTGCCAAAATGTTGAACTATCCCTTTAAGAGAGTTTGAGGCCGGCCGAAGGCTAAAACCGACATGTGTTCTCACACACACACACACACACACAGGAGGTTATGTGTCAGAGAGGAAACCCTCAATCTACGCTGAGAAATTACATCAACAGATATTTCCTATGTCAAACTTTCTTTATCTTTTATACATTTAGCGAACACACACACAAACACACACACACAGACACAAACACACACACGCTCAGAGCAGCATATGGCCACAGAGCTAATGTTTTCTCTGAAGTGATAACATCAGTACAAGCACAGTGGAACCGGACCAAAGCACACATACAGCGTGTCACCGGGCCAGGAGCCGACGGTCCGAGAGGCTCCAACAGCAGAACCAGCAATTAACTGAGTCAGGATGAGAGTTCAGCATCACACACACACACACACACACACACACACACACACACACACACACACACACACACACACACACACACACACACACACACACACACACACACACACACACACACACACACACACAGGAACATATGTAATGGGTGGTTATTATAAAACGTTTGCATTCAGAGTAAAGACACACACACTACGCACTCCTGCAGGCTGCACAAACACATGTATGAAACTGCTGGAGTTAAAGGGATAGTTCACCCAAAATTGAAATTTCACTCATTATCTACTCACCCTCATGTGGACTAAGGGCTGGGAGAAGTTTCAGAGTCCTCCGTGGCTTCTCTGAGTTACAGGGGGTCTCGGCGTAGCAGTGCATGTCCATATAACGGTTGCAAATGGATACCAACTGTCTTCGTAACAAAAAGACACACCAAAAAACATCCAAAAACCTCCACGCTGCTCGTATGTAATGTCCGTCTTGTATTGAAGCCCCGAAATGCGAAATTGTCCCGAAAAAAATGTAATAAGTCTATATTTCAAGCTTGTTTGTAGCGGAAGCTCCTCTTCCTGGTTCGTCAAATTTGGACGAACCAGGGTCCGTCCTCTTCCCAGTTCGTCCAAATTTGACGAACCGGGAAGAGGAGCTTCGAGAAGCTTCCGCCACAAAACAAGCTTGAAAAATAGACTTATTTAATTTTTTTCGGAACAATTTCGCATTTCGGGGCTTCAATACAAGACGGACATTACATACGAGCAGCATGGAGGTATTTGGATGTTTTTTGGTGTGTCTTTTTGTTACGAGGACAGTTGGGATCCATTTGCAACCGTTATATTGACATGCACTGCTACGCCAAGACCCCCTGTAACTCAGAGAAGCCACGGAGGACTCTGAAACTTCTCCCACCCCTTAGTCCACATGAGGGGGAGTAGATAATGAGTAATGAGAAATTCAATTTTGGGTGAACTATCCCTTTAATAAAAACCAACATATGCATCCACACACACACACACACAGGAAATAACCTCAGCTCCATGGTGCTGATAAGACCGCCCTAAATATTAGTGTTGAGTCAGGTGTTGAGAGAACCAGCTGAGCTCAGACAGACTCTCTGTTATTATTATTATTATTAGAGTTATTATTATTATTATTATTATTATTATTATTAGCGTTATTACTCCCAGTTTCTTTGAGCTGCGATCCAACAAACAAGAGCTGGTTGAGAGCCAGTGGGAGTGGGTGGTCCTCTGCAGCCCTCACCTCATCAATCAGCACACACACAGGCTGCAGCTCGGTATCGTGTAGTACAAACAGAGAACAGTTGGCACCGTGAGGACTTTTAGCCTGAGTCAGTGTGACTGTGATGATGCTGCTGCTGCTGATTCAAACATACAAAGATAAACATGGGATAGAAATTATTGAGGAATGCTCGACTTGATTTTCTGTTAAAAAGCCACAAAATAACCAAGAAAATCAAACAAGGAAAAGATGGAAGAAGAAAAAAGGCGAAATTCTAAGAAGCGTTATCGTTATTATTATTATTATGATTATTATTAGTTAAATCTGATACGATGCCTGTTGCACTGATGAATCTGATCTGGATCAATAGAGTTGAAAGGAAACAAAAATAAACACATGAGGAAACTGGTTTGTATTCTGTGAGTTCCTCTCTACAGATTGAAAAACTGATGAAAAATTGGATTTAATTTATTTTTCTACATGAAGTCGAAAGTTTAAAAAGTCTGATTTAGTTTATTGGTTTTTATATATTTGTGGATTTAGGAACCAAAAACCATCTCAGTGTAGTTTTCCATCTCCTCTCTCTCTCAGCTTCTTTCTGCAGCTCTAGGAACAACAGGTCGGTATCAGCCAATCAGAAGAGAGGAGGAGGCTCTGAGCCTCTCTTCTGATTGGCTGACTGCTTCCTAAAGTGATCCAATAAAAATAGAGCAGATTTCAGAATAAAACACTCAGAGAAACTAAATCCTTCAAAGTTGTTGTTGTTGAATGGTGGGTCCAGGTGGTGAGGGGGCGGGGCTTTGTTGTGACATCACAAAGTGACAGGAAGTCCTGACGGCTGGTTTTAAGGCTCAGTTTCTGAATACAGGCTGTGTGCATTTCTCTGTGGACTGAGGCTTTGATACTTTCACAGTATTAATATAGAAGCTAGAGCTGCTTTATAATCACACTACACATGGACATCTACCTTTATACTGTATGGAGCTTTAACACAAACATCTACCTTTATACTGTATGGAGCTTTAACACAAACATCTACCTTTATACTGTATGGAGCTTTAACACAAACATCTACCTTTATCACATCATCATCGTTCATGTTTCTTTGATAAGACTTAGAAATATTTTAATATATAGTTGGATTTAAACATGTAACTGACACTGAGCTTGAACACAACATCTAAATCCAAATGCCTCCATAATAATCATAAATATGCGTGAAGGATGTAAACCACCATGTAAATTGACGTTTGCTGCTATGAACTCTGGGAAATTTTGCACCTGAAGCATCAGTGCTCATCCACTCTTCCCCTTGTCTCCTCATCCCTTCGTCCACTCGTCCCCTTGTCTCCTCATCCCTTCATCCACTCGTCCCCTTGTCTCCTCATCCCTTCATCCCCTTGTCTCTTCATCCCTTCATCCCCTTGTCTCCTCATCCCTTCATCCCCTTGTCTTCTCATCCCTTCATCCCCTTGTCTCCTCATCCCTTCATCTCCTTGTCTCCTCATCCCGTCATCTCCTTGTCTTCTCATCCCTTCATCCACTTGTCCCCTTGTCTCCTCATCCCTTCATCCACTTGTCTCCTCATCCCTTCATCCACTCGTCCCCTTGTCTCCTCATCCCTTCAATCCACTCATCCCCTTGTCTCCTCATCCCTTCATCCACTCGTCCCCTTGTCTCCTCATCCACTCGTCCCCTTGTCTCCTTGTCCCCTCGTCTCCTCATCCCTTCATCCACTCGTCCCCTTGTCTCCTCATCCATTCATCCACTCTTCCCCTTGTCTCCTTGTCTCCTCATCCCTTCATCCACTCTTCCCCTTGTCTCCTTGTCTCCTCATCCCTTCGCCCACTCTCCATATGGCTTCAATGGAATTTATGTTGTTCAGGCACCAATAAGACAAATCTAGTTAGTGACATTATATCATTGGGGGCAAATCTAATTTCAGCCATAGTGTGTTTTAGTCGTCAGTGACTCTCTCTCTCTCTCTCTCTCTCTCTCTCTCTCTCTCTCTCTCTCTCTCTCTCTCTCTCTCTCTCTCTCTCTCTCTCTCTCTCTCTCTCTCTCTCGCTCTCTCCATCCGTCCATCTTCCTGTGTGAGTGTCACCTGCCCTCCGAGCTGGCGACGCCGGGTCTCGGCCTTAGCGTGAGAGCCCCATTACCCTGACTGGAGGCTTTGTTTCCCCTGTGAGTCTGTGTGTGTCTGTGTGTGTGCGTTCATGTGTGTGTGTGTGTGTTGCTGGAGGAGAATGTCAGATACACAGTGATTTGTTACATCAGCAGCATTCCAGCTCCGAGTGTGTGAGGAGGAGACACATGAGGGGGAGGTGTGTGTGTATATAATATGTGTGTGTGTGTGTGTGTGTGTGTGTGTTGTTTGTTGTTGTGTTTCCGTCCACATCGAGTTGTTGACAAATTGTTTATGTGAATGAAAAAAAACTGTGATAAACAGCAGCAGAGAGAAAGTAAACAACAGCAGAGATGAAGTGTGTGTATGTGAAACTTCAGGACAGTTTGTAGAGGAAACACTCAAACACATATGAGGATACACACTATTGACACACACTCTGTACACACACATACAGTCTCTGTGGGGTTGAGGGGGCGGAGCCTCCCAGAATGCTCTGGGGCGATGTGGTTATGGTCATAAGTTAAATGGCGTTGTAAATCATCACAGTGTCAGTGTGTGTCTGTTCCTCTGCAGCCTCCAGCTCCTCTTCAGTAATAATACATTCATATATAAATATACAGTACTGTGCAAAAGTATTAGGCAGCAGTGAAAAAGTGCTGTAAAGGTAGAATACTTTCAAAAATATGAATGAAGGGTGGTCGCACCAATAACAATTTAATTTAGATTTCTCTAAATTCGTCTAGCTTTCTGGTACCTTAGAATGAGTTGTTACAAGTCATTACAAATACATAAGTGGGCGACGCACCAAACCGAGGCGGCCATGTTAAATGCCAAATAAAATGAATTATTCAGAAAAATAAATTCTCAAAACATTGTGATATTATTAAATATGAGCTTCAGCTTAGTGAGGAACAGAAACATAAATGATAATGTGACCAAAATACCATAATATTATGTCATAATATATTATAAAACCAAACCTGAAACAGGTTTATAGTGTGAACTTGAACCTGTTCTTCACTTTGTTTCTAGTTCACAGTTTAAATAAAGTTTCAGTTTGTGTGAGAGAGAGAAATGAAAAAACAGTCTGTTTGAGCTCATCTGAGTGTTGAAACTTCTCCTGCTGCAGTTTGACAGAGAAACAGATGAGGTAGATGTGTGTATAGGTGAGTTAAGTGTGTGTGTGTGTGTGTGTGTGTGTGTGTGTGTGTGTGTGTGTGTGTGTGTGTGTGTGTGTGTGTCTGTTCAGCCACTGAGCAAGTTACCATCTGCTTCTGCCCATCTCCGTCTCACGCCAAGACTCACACTCTCGCTCCCGCAGCCTTTAAACGCACCTCATGCAGCTCCGCTCGCAGCAGGAGCCCTTCAAGTGCACATATATTAACGTGGAAATCCCAGTTAGCTCAAGTAATTAGCTCACAACAATAAACAACAACAACAAAAACCCTGCAGACTCTGGCCCCCGGTGGCCGTGTGTTGGAATCGAACGTGGACGTGACGACATGTGAACTGCCGCCTTGTTCCAGGAGAAAGTCGGAGGGAAATTAGATCCTGGCGAGTCGGCGGCGGCCAAGGAAACGTTTTTAACATTATTGGTAAAAATCCTCGTGTGTCGAAGAACCACAAAGAAAAAAAAACCAGTGAATGAATGAATGAATGAAAAGCCTGGTGCTGCACATTCCTGTGAGCTGATCATGGTGCGTTCAGGTGAATCTCACTGTAGCAGCCAACACATATACAGAAGATACATAAATACACATGTTCCCAGTCTGATGACATTAACTGACCTAAAACCAACAAACGTCAGTCTGTCGATCAACATCCGAGACTTTAGTCCAGGAGAAGGAGAATGAACCGGTCTCTGGTCTCTGCAGGATCAATACCATCAATATATCGGGACTGATTTTAACTGTTTGTGGCCCAGTCAAATATAAATGAACCTGAATGAACTCAGGTGAACCTGCCGTCTGGATATGAAGCTCTTAAAGGGATAGTTCAACATTTTGGAAAATTGTCCCATTGCCATAATCCCTATAGTCATAGCAGTAGGTTCGTTACCTTTAATTGTCGGTGCAAGCTATTTTTAGAACGGCGGAGCAGAGCCGTGAGCTGCTCAGAGCTACGCTACGGAGGCTCATGGGATTTCTTGGTTTCCCTCATCAAACTCATCAAATACACAATCCAACAACTCCACAACGCTCTGGTGGACAAGTTGTGACCTGCACATTCACCACACTATGAGATAATAACACAATGTTACCAGACTCATATCAGAGCTCCGACTTTCCAACTTGACGTCACGACAACATCAAAACATGGCGGCCCTCGTCTTAAACGGTTAGAATTTAGATTCATTTATTTGTTGAGGTTTTAATGCATATTTTTGTGTATTATTGCAGTAGCCTATATGAAATACGTTTATATTAAGCTGTGATTGTTGTATGGTGTGAAATTGTGGTTCCTCGTATGTGACGGAAATAAGGTTTAACTGTTATCAAGGCTGTAACATTATATGTGCACTCATCTGCAGCGTCTCCTCTCCTCCAAAATAAACATCATTTACTGCTGCATTGATTTTTCCTATTCAGCTATGAGCCACAATATGTCAAACTTCCTTCAGGTATCCATGTTTTTTTTCTCCCGAGTTCCTGCAGCGTGAACGCAATGATGTCGGAAGTCGGAAATTTTCGAGTTGGGATTTCCGACCTCCGAGTTGTTATGAACGCAGCATCAGTCCTGGACCATCAGATCTCAGCTCCTATTGGTCGGACGGAGGCGTCTCAGTCCATCACTCTCCCCTCAGCACCCAGTGTGTGTGTGTGTGTGTCAGGGGTGTATTTTGATGTAATGTGATCAGTAATGAATTTTGTGTTGCATTAGGGTCGGAGGAGGGGGGGTCGGGGGGGTCGGGATGCGAGATGATGGAGGGAACAAGAACGAGAACAAGAGGAGACTGACTGCGAGTGTCCGGGAGACTCCAACATGTAATCTAATGAAGAGACACGGGTGAGGGGGGGGGATGAGAAGAGAGAGAGAGAGAGAGAGAGAGAGAGAGAGAGAGAGAGAGAGCTACAAATAAGGTTAAAGGGATAGTTCACCCAAAATTGAAATTTCACTCATTATCTACTCACCCTCATGTGGACTAAGGGCTGGGAGAAGTTTCAGAGTCCTCCGTGGCTTCTCTGAGTTACAGGGGGTCTCGGCGTAGCAGTGCATGTCCATATAACGGTTGCAAATGGATACCAACTGTCTTCGTAACAAAAAGACACGCACCAAAAAACTGTCTGTCTTGTATTGAAACCCTGAAATGCGAAATTGTCCCGAAAAAAATTAAATTAGTCTATATTTCAAGCTTGTTTTGTAGCGGAAGCTTCTCTTGCCAGTTTGTCTAAATTTGACGAACCGGGAAGAGGAGCTTCGAGAAGCTTCCGCTACAAACAAGCTTGAAATATAGACTAATTTAATTTTTTTCGGAACAATTTCGCATTCCGGGGCTTCAATACAAGATGGACATTACATACAAGCAGCATGGAGGTATTTGGATGTTTTTTGGTGTGTCTTTTTTTTACGAAGACAGTTGGTATCCATTTGCAGCCGTTATACGGACATGCACTGCTACGCCGAGACCCCCTGTAACTCAGAGAAGCCACGGAGGACTCTGAAACTTCTCCCAGCCCTTAGTCCACATGAGGGGGAGGAGATAATGAGTGAAATTTCAATTTTGGGTGAACTATCCCTTTAAACCCTAACATGGGGTGGTGGGGGGCTGTGGATGGTTTGAGATGGGGGGGGGGGGTGCGTTGTCGATGCTAAATCCATTAAGGCCTTGTGCCCCCCCCCCCCCCACTTCCCCAACCCCAACATCCCCAGACCTAACCCCTACACACACACACACACACACACACACACACACACACACACACACACACACACACACACACACACACACACACACACACACACACACACACACATTTAAATCAAAGGAACTCTTGTTCACTTAAGGAGGGGGGGGTAGAGAGAGAGAAAGCTCTGGCGCTTCCTAAATGAGTTAACCATTCGACTGTCAGGGCCAACGGCATGTCTGCTGCACACACACACACACACACACACACACCTTTGCTTCCCTTTGAGGCTTCCTGCCTGTGTGTGTGTGTGTGTGTGTGTGTGTGTGTGTGTGTGTAGATATTCCAAAACCAAACGCACACACACACAGACAACTTGAACATCCTTCCACCAGTGACCTCATCCATCACTGCAGCTCCAGCTGGCAGCAGTGCATGCTGGGTAACGTAGTAGTGAGGAAGTCAAGCTAAATTCGATGTACTCGATGTGCATGCATGCGTGCGTATGCTGCAATCTCGTCGGCTTTTCATGCTGCATGGTGAAAATGACCTAAATAGTCGTCAAAAGACTTCATATAATCGTCAAAATGCCACCTGAATCAAACAAACAAAACGTGGCGGATGAGGAAATGGAAGAAATTAGGAGATCACTGTGGTTTATGAGTTAAGAGTTAAGAAACGTCTCCAAACAACAGCCCAAACTCATCGAACTGATGAACGAGGTGAAGAACCACAAAACAATCATCAAGGAAAAAGATACAAAAAGCCACGATATGGAAAAAAGAATAGAAATCTAGAACGATACACGGAAATGGAAGACCTGGTCATCTCTGGACTGGAAACAAAGCACCAAACATACGCCAGAGCGGCGGCGGCGGCCACAAACACAGCTACATTCCTTCTATTTATTGACTTTATTCATTTCAACACATTTAAAAGAATCAGATCTAAAGTTCATTAAACTACAGATATTCTCTAGGTTAAGACTCTTCCTCTTCCTCATCCTCATCCTCAACATCAAACCCTCTGTCTCTTCTGCCAGTTCTCCCAGCATGCATTGCGTCCAGGAGGAGGGGACATGTGACCTTGGCAACAACAACAACAAAAATACACAAAAATGAAACCAGTGGTGTAGTCTATGCGATACTCAGTG
Source organism: Trachurus trachurus (assembly GCF_905171665.1). Classification (NCBI taxonomy): domain Eukaryota; kingdom Metazoa; phylum Chordata; class Actinopteri; order Carangiformes; family Carangidae; genus Trachurus; species Trachurus trachurus. The sequence continues at coordinate 5,212,058 of NC_139892.1, forward strand.
TACCCAGTACAACAAAACTATCTAACTAAAGTATCAATGGTTCTCAAAGTGGGAGGGCTGACAGGGTTCAAGGGGGTCCCCAACTTTTTCTTGAAATTTTACCACTTCTTCTTTTAAATTTTTTTTTTCCCCTCAGAAATGTTATCACTTTTTTAATTATTGTTTGCCTTTTTTTTCATGTTACCACTTTTCCTAGAATTCTTTTGAGAAATTTTACCAGTACCTTATCAATTTTTCATTTTTTTTTACCTTTTTTTTCAAGAAATTTTACCCTTTTTGTATTATTGTTTGCCCCTTTTTTTGAGAGAAATTTTGCCACATTTTTCTATAATTTTTTTGAGAAATTTTACCACATTTTTCTAGAAATGTTTCAACTTTTTGGGAGAAATTGTACCACTTTTTTCCAGAAATTTCTCTATAATCTTTCAAAAATGTATGCCTAGTTTAAACATATATTGATTATTTGTGTATTTCTGGTGTTTGCTTCAAAATTTTGTTCAATGGGGGTCCGTGGTCTAATTTGTGTCAGTTTTGGGGTCCTCGATGTAAAAGAGTTTGAGAACCACCAGTGATGCAAGTATGAACAGTTTACCCACCTAAAAAGCAGTTTACCCACCACAAAAGATGTGACTACACCACTGAGATCCAGAGGTTACGCGTGTGTGTGTGTCTGTGTGTCTCTGACCTGTAGCGGACCCGACGATGTCCCTGGACGGGGACTCAGACATGGCGTCGGCCAGTCTCTCCCTCAGCCCCTCGTCGCTGGCGTCCGCTGAGCCCAGGTTGTGGCGCGGGATGCCGAAGCTCTCGGGCCAACTGCCGCAAACCTCCAGCAGGGTGACGCCACGCCCGTCAAACGGCCCTGCACACACACACACACACACACACAAAGAGAGACAGTGTAAATATTCATGTCACATCAGAGACAGTTTGTGTTCAGGTGAATGAACGCTGGTTTAAAGGGATAGTTCAACATTTTGGCAAATTGGCCCATTGCCATAATCCCTATAGTCATAGCAGTAGGTTTGTTACCTTTAATTGTCGGTGCAAGCTGTTTTTAGAACGGCGGAGCAGAGCCGTGAGCTGCTCAGAGCTACGCTACGGAGGCTAATGGGATTTCTTGGTTTCCCTCATCAAACTCATCAAATACACAATCCAACAACTCCACAACGCTCTGGTGGACAAGTTGTGACCTGCACATTCACCACGCTATGAGATAATAACAGAACGTTACCAGACAGAGTTGTTTTAGAGGGAAATACATGCAAAACCGCTGATGCGTGTTGCCTTCAGGGACAGTTTTTCAGCAAGCAGTCTCTGCATTTCCCTCTAAAACAACTTCGTCTGGTCTGCTCCACCGTTGCAAAAATAGCTTGCACTGACAATTGAAGGTAACAAACCTACTGCTAACACTATAGGGATTATGGTGATGGGCCAATTTGCCAAAATGTTGAACTATCCCTTTAAAGCTGCTGCAGGAAACAGTTTTTCCTCTGATGATGGATTTATCTGTGCAACACTGTCAGTAGGTGAAGTGACTCGTGTCTTATCAGTGACCTCTGGCTCAGGTGAGGCACTGATGAACTGCTCTGATAACAACAACAACAATAAACAGCAACATGAATTCTGAAATAAAACACATTAAATATATTTAACGGCTCAAATTTAAAGCAACAACAAATATAAAAAGGTGAGAAAGTGAAGAAACAAACAGGTAAATGTGCAGATCTGATTCTCTCTCAACGCTTCTGATCTGTATCATTCAGTTTTTCTGCAGCTTTGCATCACAAAACACATCATTTATTACACACATATATATAAATATATAAACATTTGCATATAAATGAATGTAAAGCTGTGATGTGTCAGTCTAAGTGTGTCTCAGGTCAGTCAGACGTTTCTCCTCCTGCTCAACACCAATGAATTTCCTCCTCCACACTTGTTCCAGTGGAGTCCAGCAGATCAGCTGCTGCACAGTCACACACAAACACACACACACACACACACACACAGGGCAACAAACAGCTCGTAAGCACAACACAATCTTCATGCCTGTCAAACCAAATCCACACAGAGCTGCACTGCATCTTAATCTCTTCTCCTCTGTCTGCCATAATTTCTGCAATCAGGGAGATCTTGTGCCGTGGAGCCAGAGAGTCTACAACCTGCCTCTCTCTCTGTGTGTGTGTGTGTGTGTGTGTGTGTGTGTGTGTGTGTGTGTGTGTGTGTGTGTGTGTGTGTGTGTGTGTGTGTGTGTGTGTGTGATAAGCTGGCCAGGCAGGCATGCAGACACTAAAACAACTGGTTTATTCTATTAGTGAGTTCATTTGACTCAGTGAGTGAGCCTGCAGCAGCCAGAGGTGATAAAGGCCCAAGAAGAGGAAGAAGAAGAGGAGGAGGAGGAGGAAGGTGAAGGTGAAGTGTTGCTGTGCAATAAAAAACAACAGCATCATCATCATCATCATCATCATCATCAGCTTCCTCCTGCAGCAGGAACCAGCTGAGACAGACGAGGTCACGAGTGTTTATCACCACGGAGACTGAAAAGGCGTCAAAGCTGCTGATCAAAGTGATGGAGACGGTTTCCTTCACAAATCTGATCAACTCTAACACACACACACACACACACTTGTTTTTTATCCCGCGTGTCACTTTTGTGTGACTTTTTGATGCAGGTTGTAGATTTAAACAGTTTGACGACGCTCCGTCTCTTCAGACTCTTTTTTTTTCTCACTCTGGGAGTTAAAACTTAACTTCACTTGTTTTTTTCTTTTTACAGTGTTGTGTGTTTTCGTGTTTTGTTGCATATTGTTGCACAGTTTTATCTGTTTCTTTTAATCTGCAGCCGTGACTGCACACCGAGTTTCCCACATGGGACAATAAAATATCTGCATCTGGATCTGGATCTGAGTCTAAACTCACTCTGATGAGTCCTGGTCACTGAAAAAGTCTCAGTCTGGAAACAAACACAGTCACTACAAAATACTAACAACAACCAGCATTACACACATATACACGCATACATTACATGTTCTCTTTTAGGTTTGAAGGCTTTGTTTCATATAAATCAGTATTTTATCATTAAAAAACATTGTAGCACTTCATGGAATAAATATATATTGTAACTAGAATGAATCAATAACAGCGTTTTGCTTCAATTATAGTAAACGTAGTGATTTAGTTCTCACAAAAAATAAATTTTACTGTAAATATGTGCAGAATTAAAGCTGCTTTGCAGGCGATTTTGGACAAATTTAGGCAATTCTGAGCAACAACAGACGAAATACTGTTCATTTTCAATATTGTTTCATATTTTATTTTACGTATCGTCAATATTTTTGATATGAAATTGGGTAAACTTCAATCTGGCTGCAGCAGAAATGCACAATGTTCTTAGTTTTGTTTTTATCATTCTGTCTTGATTGTGTTTTTAACTGTTTTGAACAAACGGTGAACTAGTAACGGAGAAAAGAGTTCATGAATTTCGGTGACTGTGGTCACTCAATAACGTACGGAGGTTTTAATCCACAGAAGAGAAATGAAGTTCAGCAGCTTCAGATTTCTTTATACTTCCAGTAGCTAGGCTAACAGTTTCCCTCTGTTCCCACTCTTTGTGCTAAGCTAAGCTAAGCTAAGCTAACTAGGTCCCATTTCCCATCTCAGTGCTGGAGCCACTGGTCGTGTTTGACTTGCAGTTTTTTTTCAATCGCTAACAAGCATTTCTTTTCATTGCTTTCACACAAAATGCTTATAACAGGATTAATGAGTTCAAATACCAACAATTATTTTCGGTCGTTAAATTATGCACCAAATGTTTTATGACTGAGAAGTGGACGTTTGTGATGTGTATGGTTTGTTTGTAATTTGGTTTTGTTCTGTATAACACTTTGAGGTCGACATATTAGATATAACTACATGTATAAAAACAAGTGGATGTGTATGTAAGAAAATTGTATAAATATATTGTTTAAAAAAAAAAAACTAGTACGTTTTATAACTCTGCTCACGTCTGAGTTTGCAGAACAAATCCGTAAACTCCTGGTTTTTATCCACAAAGACCCCGGAGAGGAAACAGGAAACATGGACAGGACAAGTGGAAACATGGACGGAGGAGGACAAGTCTCTGTCTCTGTCTCTGTGTCACTTTGACAAATAAACTGAAACACTATAAATCTGCCGTTTGTTCATTAAACTAAAAAAAAAAAAAAAAAAAGATGCTGCAGAAAATGATGTTTCATTGTCACATCAGGTTGTTTCCACAGCAACCGTGTCCTCCCTGTCTCGTCTCCACGGTCTCGGTCAAATAAAAGCACAAACAGAACATGCTTAAATCACACACACACACACACACACACACACACACACACACACACACACACACACACACTGGAGCTGTGTGAAGAGTTCTGTAAAGGTCCTGAGTATTTAAGGTGGACATGTGGACCTTAGTTTCACTGAGCCGTCCTGTCCTGTTGGTCTTTAAACACACATAGAGACAGTGTGTAGGACGTAACAACATCACATCACCTCTACGACACAACACACAGCGTTATCACACACACACACACACACACACACACACACACACACACACACACACACACACACACACACACACACCAGGCGCTTTGATAGAAGGCTGCTGGCACTGAAGGGGAGTCCTTTGAAAAATCAATCCAACACACACACACACTGTTTCTGAAGTTATCAGGAAGCTCAGTCATTGTGAGTGTGTGTGTGTGTGTGTGTGTGTGTGTGTGTGTGTGTGTGTGTGTGTGTGTGTGTTATCTCAGCAGGGAGCAGGAGGCCCGTGCAGCCTCTCGCCCCGGCATTAACACCTGTCACTGGCCTGAAGCAGAGCTGAGACTGGCCAGGCCTCAGGGCGCACACACACACACACACACACACACACACACACACACACACACACACACACACACACACACACACACTACACACACACACACACACTACACACACAGTAGTCCTCTCCCTGATAGCCGGTCAGCCCGGCAGATCAAAGGTTCTGACTGCAGTGGCTTTTCTAGATGATAAGAGTTTGGCAGAGAGCAGGAAGAGCTGCAGTCCCCCCCCCCCCCCCCCCCCCCCCACACACACACACACCCATCGACACCCTCCGACCCCGACACCGACACCAAGAGGAATCTGATCCAGAACCAGAATCTGAGAGAAACCAGCTGAGTGTCTCTGCTGCTCCTGTACAGCAGACCTCTACATCTCTGTCTTGTGTCTGTGAACATGAAGCAGCTGAAGCTCTGTGTATGTGTGTGTATGAATGAATGAATGAATACTTTATTTCAAACATGTGAATAACATATTACACTTGAAGCACTAGGCGATAAAAACCTTGTATGTATGTGTGTATGTGTGCGTATGTTTATAAAACGGAAAGGTGAAATCCGGCGATCTGATTGGTTGTTAACCGTGGTATAATGAGCATATACCACAGCTACTATTCTAAAGCCTTATCACAGCGCAGGCTATCACTCCGCCTCAGGCGCGTATGACTGGTATGAATGGAAGTTGTTGTCATGTATCCATGACAACGTATTGTTGCAGTCGGTAGCCAAAGACAGTCGCAGTGTTTTTACGACGTTAACAAACAGACTAAAGTAGTTTAATTGACATGTTTAAGGTGAACTTTCACCTCCGGGGAGGCTTAACAATGGTAGAGGGGACTGAGCAGTGACTTTCACCTGAAAAAAAAGCGGAGGAAAAGACGAGATGCAGAGCTACTTGGAGCTAACGTCTGCACAGGTGGGACTATTTTATTGGATAATATGTATTTCAGGTTGAATAAAAACTACATGAAATAGATTGCGTATTCCTCTTTCATATTGTCATTAAGGGGGTCGTGCCGAAGAACGCCCCTTAGCCGTGGTATAATGAGCATATGCAGTATATCACAGACTGGAGTGATATATTGCTTTATGTATGTAGGCTATGTGTTTATGTGTGTATGTATGTATGTATGTATGTATGTATGTATGTATGTATGTGTGTGTTCAGTGCAGCTGGGCGACAGGAGCAACATCTGCAGCTGTCAGACTCAACTGCAGCTTCACATGTTGAAGCTTCAGGTTATTTTCACAACAGGTTTAGTGTGTTGGAGCTTAGAAACAGCAACTAGACTCTGAGCACAGGAAGTATTTATTTATCTATTTTTATCATATTATTGTAGCTAAGTATCCAGGTTTTTAAACTCTTTGTATCTTTGTTTTAAACTCAGTTTATTCTGGTCATTTTGTGTTTAAGGTGAGATCTGTGTGTTTATTGGTGGAGCTTTGAGCTACGGAGACTTGATCATGATTTCATGGTTTCTGGTTTATTATGTTTGTATGATGAAGTGTTGTGTGTGTGAATGGACAACTAACTGCAGGACAATCCTACCTACAGGTACGAATAAAGTCACCTGAACCTGAACCTACACCTGAGCCAATCAGAGGACAGAACACCTCATTCTGAGTTTTAGAAGGAATAAATGAATGACTTTTATTATTGTGTCATTCATACTTCTGTATGTCCAGTCGGCATGGGCTCATAAGACACCAAGAAAACACAGAAATAAGAAAACAAACAGGGGTTCAAAACCATTTTCCAAAATAAAAGAAAAGGAGAACAATGCCAAGGTTCAAAGGAAACCATTGGAAATGAATTAAACAAATTTTCCTGTCTTCTTTTCCAGGCTTTAGAGATAAAACTAGCTTCTTAAACCCACTGAAATTAAACCACCACTCCAGCTTCTGCTCATCAGAGCACCAGAATATTTATATAGCACCTCTCTCAAATCATCAAACCTTGTACAATATAAAAGGAAATGAGACTCATTTCTACTTCATCTGACTCACACATTTCACACATTCTGTTCTCCTCAGGGATATCTGTAAATCGACCAACCTCACTGTCCAGAGGAAGAACACCAGATCTCAGCTGTGTGACTACAGAGTCAGAAGCTGCATTTTTAACCATCCGACACATTTCTGAGGGTCATTTAAAATATATCCTGCAGCTGCATGTTGCTGTCATCTCGTCCACACAGCTGCACAACCTCACATACTGCACATGCTTTACTGTATACACTGCAACATGCTTGTTTCTGACCCACACTCTGTACGCATCGTGCACGCGCATCAAGTAAATCCTGACGTATCAGGGCAGAAAGTGAGCGTTTTTATCTGATCTGGTCACCGTTCACGACTGGACTGGACTGGAATGGACGTGCTGCTTTTTATTCTCATCGGTCTAAACCGCTGGGAATGTGAGGATGTGTTGTCGGCAGCAGGAGGAGGAGGAGGAGGAGGAGGAGGAGGAGGAGGAGGAGGAGGAGGAGGATTGAAAACACACCCTGGATTGTTGTTTTTCCCTCCATCATGTTAAAACCCGGCTGGATTAAAAGCCACTCTCCACCCAGCTGTTAGCCCCCACATACTGGCCCTACTTATCCTGCAGCAGCGCTACTTTCCTTAAAGATTTAATCACACTGCAGCCGGCTGTGTGTGTGCGTGTGTGTGTGTGTGTGTGTGTATACCTTTACAACAGGAGCTTAGGACGGCACAGTTGGACATGACATCACACTTGCACATCACAATCGGCCTCACTAACACAATGTGGATTCATGCTCCGAGTTTATTCACTAGAATAAAATATAAACATATATATATATAAACATAAATATGTAAATAATTAACCATATAAACACACACACACATATATATATGTGTGTTTATATGGTTATTTATTTACATATTTATGTTTATAAATTATAATTATTTACAAGTTTAAATATTCACATCTGCATCTTGAAATCAGTTTTAGTGACCTCCATTTCTCCTCTTAAGCCGCTTTCCCACTAAAATGAGCGGGTCTACGCGGGTTCTTTAAACGCGGTCGATCTGCTAACAACTGCTTGGATGTATATTATCTAATTTGTGAATTAATTCTTTGTAACAAGGGGTAGACAATATAAGTTCGCTTCTTTCTGCCTCCTTTCATTCAAGAGTTACAGTATTGTCATTTTTTTTAATGAGTTTTATTTTTTGTTTTTATGCTCGATAAATGAATGAAATAAATGAATAAACTAAACTAAACTAAACTGGCATTTGGCTCCTTTCCCATTGACCAAAACGAGCCGCTGGCAAGCTGCGTGGCCTCTGCTTCCACCACTGTGTGTCTGGTGTCATAAGTGGGACAGAATTCAGGGAAGTGAACAATGGAAAATCCTACATATATTCTGGCCCAAGACCATCTCAAACAATAAACTTCTCAACATTACCCAACAAGGTAACATGCACAACATAATCACTAGGCGAAGATGGTCATGGATTGGCCATGTCCTCAGAATGGACACCAACGCTACCCCAAGAGTCGCTCTACATTGGACCCCAGGCTATAGGGAGGCCTAAAACGACATGGCGTAGGACTATAGAGAAGGAACTAGAACAGCACCACCAGAGCTGGGGAACCATCGAGGAGATGGCCAAAGACAGACAGAAGTGGAGGGACTTTGTTGCTGCCCTATGTGCCAGCCGGCGTAATGAGGATAAGTTAAGTAAGAACAATGGAAGCAACATGGAAGCCAGTCAGGCGGTGGTCAGGGTTCTTTCTTGTTATGCACTTTTTTCTTGCCAGAGCTGCAACATGTTGATCAAATATTATTAGTAGTAGTATGTTTTTATTATTCGTACTGTTTTTTTTAATGTATTACTGCACTATGCTGTGGCTAGTGACATGTCGATGTCTTGTGTTTGTAATGCTTGCTGCAAATCCAATTTCCCTCGGGATATAAATAAAAAACTGAACTGAACTGAAATCCCAGTGTCGAATGCGAGCAGAGCTTTGTTTTGGTACGTGATATGAGACTCTACTGGCGTGATGTTATAATGTTGCGTCAAGTAACGCTCAACATCGTCACGTAAATTAGCGGGTTGACCCGGGTCTGGCGTTACCACTGCAAGCCGATCGGAGCCGAGCCTTTCCCACTGCCACCAAAAGCCGATTGTTAGCGGGTTTAAACAAGTTTTTTGGCCGGTGGGAAATGGAGTATATATATGTATTTACCTCAGTCTCACTCCTTCTGGCCTCTGATTGGTTCGTTTAGTGACATGTGGCCTAAAGACAGGAAGTATTAAACAGTGAATCCAGATCAGTTCAGATCAAACCGTCATGTTTTCGACTTCTTCAGTAAAAACTGAAGAAACAAACTAAAACATTTTAAAATAAAAGATTTTTTCTCTTCAGGTTTTATTGGTTGTTACTAAACCTAACCCAATTATCAGATTTTATTGATGTTTACTCATGCACACAAACACACACACACACAGACACACACACACACAGACACACACACACACACACACACACACACACACACACACACACACACACACACACACACACACACACACACACACACACACACACACACACACACACACACACACACACACACACACACACACACACACACAAATAAAAACCCTTTCTAACGACCAGGAGGGATCCAACAAACGAGTTGAAATGAGTAAATTATAACAAGTTTGTGTGGTTGATTGAGTTTGTTCAATCTGATTTAGCACTAAAATGTTAATTTCAGTCTGTAAACATGTCCTCGCTTAGCATGGGAGTCCAACACACACACACGCACACACACACACATGCAGGTGTATCATGTATAATGTTGTGAGGCCTCATGCCGCTGTTTCTCAGTTACCTGTGCAGCCGAGACGCTAATGCCTGGTTAGCGCTAATTCAATTAGGCTTTAGTGCAGCGGGGCTGATCAAGCTAATTCCTTTATGGTGGGAGCTGTGTAACATGTAATGGTGCGTGTGTGTGTGTAAGTGTGTGTAAATGTGTATAAATGTGTGTGTGTGTGAGTCCAATGCTGGGAAAACAGGAACAGTCTGTTACTGACAAACAGATCGTAAATCAGCTGGCGGCGCAGGTGGGAATTACACCAAGTTCCTTAGTTTGTTAGGGAAACACCTCAAACAGGTTCATGATGGGAAATACAGTAGAAGAACCTTAAAGGGATAGTTCAACATTTTGGCAAATTGTCCCATTGCCATAATCCCTGTAGGTTCGTTACCTTTATTTGTCGGTGCAAGTTGTTTTTAGAACGGCGGAGCAGAGCCGTGAGCTGCTCAGAGCTACACTACGGAGGCTCATGGGATTTCTTGGTTTCCCTCATCAAACTCATCAAATACACAATCCAACAACTCCACAACGCTCTGGTGGACAAGTAGTCCAGTCATTTTAGGCCAAAAAAGGGGTCAACGTTAAACAAATTGCAACAGAAGCAAACTCAACTGATTTTGTATCCTCAGCATGTCCTGAGTGTGGGAAAAAAAGCCCCGAATAATCCCATTAGGGGAAAGTTTAGAAAAACACCCAAACATATCCCATTTATACGCATTTACATTTTTTTTTTCACGTGAATAGGGTAAAATTTTTAACCTTTAGATATCTCCATGAAAATTACTGAGTTTATTACTTACATTAAGACAAACAAAAAATGTATTACAAGTTTTTTGAAATTCTTTGTTAACATGAGCAAATTTGCATAAATCTGCATACATTTGCGTAAATTGCACCGTTTTGACGGCACATGTATATATGAAGTTGCTGTGGTGGTACCAGCTTGAAAATTGGAATGAGTTGACTCCATCGGTCAACCGACAAGTTGACCACTTTAAATTTCAAGATGACTGCAATTTTTCAAGACAGCCACATCCTTAGTAGAGCAGGTATGACATGCTCCGTCTCTATTAATGCTCATGGGCCTAAATTGGTTCCATTCCTTAAGTTTTTTAACTGTAATATGTTAACAAGATTGAACAAGACATTTTCACCTGCTCTACCCAATGTTTAGATCAGGTGCTGTATATATGCAAATTAGCCATACGTAATTGGATTATGCACTGTTGGCTCATGTCATACCTGCTCTACTAAGGATGTGGCTGTCTTGAAAAATCAACCAAAACCCGGCCATAGCAGCGTATTTCAGTTTGTGTGAATCAGGATTTTACAGTCATCTTGCAATTTAAAGTGGTCAACTTGTCGGTTGACCGATGGAGTCAACTCACTCCAATTTCCATGCCGGTACCACCACAGCAACTTCATATATACATGTGCCGTCAAAACGGTGCAATTTATGCAGATTTATGCAGATTTATGCAAATTTGCTCATGTTAACAAATAATTTCAAAAAACTTGTAATACATTTTTTGTTTGTCTTAATGTAAGTAATCAACTCAGTAATTTTCATGGAGATATCTAAAGGTTAAAAATTTTACCCTATTCATGTGAAAAAAATGTTTTATATGCGTATAAATGGGATATGTTTGGGTGTTTTTCTAAACTTTCCCCTAATGGGATTCTTCGGGGCTTTTTTTCCCACACTCAGGACATGCTGAGGATACAAAATCAGTTGAGTTTGCTTCTGTTGCAATTTGTTTAACCTTTTCTCATAAAATGACTGGACTAAAGTTGTGAGCTGCACATTCACCACGCTATGAGATAATAACACAACGTTACCAGACAGAGTTGTTTTAGAGGGAAATATAGAGACTGCTTGATGAAAAACTGTCCCTGAAGGCAACGTGCATCAGCGGTTTTGCATGAATTTACCTCTAAAACAACTCTGTCTGGTAACGTTGTGTTATTATCTCATAGCGTGGTGAATGTGCAGCTCACAACTTGTCCACCAGAGCGTTGTGGAGTTGTTGGATTGTGTATTTGATGAGTTTGATGATGGAAACCAAGAAATCCCATGAGCCTCCGTAGCGTAGCTCTGAGCAGCTCACGGCTCTGCTCCGCCGTTCTAAAAATAGCTTGCACCGACAATTAAAGGTAACGAACCTACTGCTATGACTATAGGGATTATGACAATGGGCCAATTTGACAAAATGTTGAACTATCCCTTTAAAGAAATAAATAATACTGCCATATTCCCATACATATGCACAAGTGATAGTTGCATCGACCTGAATGAGGCTGCTCCTACTGACAGGAAGTGTAAACCACGGTGTCGTCCCGCGGCTGCTGCCTGGTAGTGCAGCAGCAGCATCATCATCATCATCATCATCATGTTGTTAGAGAGGATCTCTGATGGAGGTAAAACGCGATGCATTATTGAAACACTTATATAATATTTGCTGCTGTAAAGGAGACGATGGGTTTGGAGTGAGGAAGAGGCCGTGCCAGGTCGCGTCAGTCTGACACTTTGTTGTGCGTCTATAATCCAGCGTGTTGTTAAAGCACAGTAACATTCATTCATTCACAATGGGACCATTCACCTCGTATGGATAAATCCACTGGAAACACACTTTTAATAGACCTTCACGTAGATATACACACACACACACACATCTGTGACTACGCTGTGAACCCGTACTGACATCCCTCCAGGCTGTGTGTGTGTCTGTGTGTGTGTGTGTGTCAGAGAGACGCAGAGTGAAAAAGAGTGTCTCTGATATCCTGGGGGAAACACTGAGAGTGCTAGCTATCTTGTGGAGTAGGTTTGTGGTGCAGGGTTAGTGTTAATGGAGATGTAAGCTCACAGGATTAGCGCCCATAGGTGTGTGTGTATGTGTGTGCGTGTGAGTGTGTGTGTGTTCTGACAGGCAGAGCCTTTCTTTCATTACATTAAGGCCAATGCTTCTAAATCATTTACTCCCTTTGCAGTCTCAGTGGTGTCAGCTAAGTGTTAGTAATCCCCATCAATACCAGGGTCTGCCTCAAGGCACTTTACTCACTACCACACGCACACTCACACACACACACACACACACACATGTACGTACACACTCACACACACACCGAAACATATGGCTTTCTGATATGAAGACGCATTAACCTGTGTTAATTGCAGAGAAGTCTGCAGACTCCACCAACACACACACACACACACTGATTTAATGTCTACTAAGCTAATTCGACTCATGTCAAATTAGACAGCAGCTCACTATCTGGATTAACACTGAGACAGCACTATGTCATCGCACACGCACACACACACACACACACACACACACACACACACACACACACACACACACACACACACACACACACACACACACACACACACACACACACACACACACACACACACACAGAGAGAGAGAAAGCCTGACCTTTGTTTCCATGTTCAAACCCTCGAACATTAAAGCTCCTAAAGCTCCATACAGTATAAATGTAGATGTTTGTGTTAAAACTGAGCCTTAAAACCAGCCGTCAGGACTTCCTGTCATTTTTATGATGTCACAACTAAGCCCCGCCCCCTCACCACCTGGACCCACCATCCATCCAACAACAACTTTGAAGGATTTGGTTTCTCTGAGTGTTTTATTCTGAAATTTGCTCTATTTTTATTGGATCACTTTAGAAAACAGTCAGCCAATCAGAAAGCCTCCTCCTCACTTCTGATGGCTGACACCGACCTGCTCCAGAGAGCAGATAGAAAAAAGCTTACCAAACACTCATATTTCATAAATGTTCCCACATCCACTGGTATCTTTCAGGTCCTACAATGGATTAACCGTTACTTGTTTATAAATACATATTATATCTATCTATTCAAAGGCCACTAGACTGATGACGTCATCGTGATGTCATCGGGGTTATCTCAGCTTGAGCTTGAAGGCTGTGATTTTACAACAGAAAGCCTCTTTATCCACACACACTGTATGTGGAGATACTTCAGGCTGCAGCAGTTTCAGGCCCTTTTAGTTCCAGTTTAGATAATAAAGATAAAGTCCGGCTCCCTGTAGCAGGTCCAGGTCGTATCCACCAGAATCAGCGTTGGACACTTTCGTAACACAGACGGATCGGTTTCCAGTGACGTGTCAAAGAATCACACGCAGAATCGCTCTGAATCCATTTATGTGTGACGTGTCCTCAGATCGTCCTGCGTTGGCTCGACACAAACAACAAAAACTGGATTTAATCAAAGTGAACAGCAGCTGAGGTGGTGAGTATCGATGTGTTATAAAACTACACAACTTATATACATGTACTGTACCACAACATACTGTGATGGAGCGATGCTTGTGCCATATGTTCGCATGCCACCGACCTGAGAGCTGATGGCACGGCACCATGTTTGCACACAGATCAGGTAAACACACACACACACACACACACACGGTCGACATGTGCGTGTGCATGAGTCTTCTAGGCACTCACACACACAATAACAACACGTGAACTCTTAGAGTCACAGATTTTTTCTATCCGCAACGCTGCACATGTGCAAACACACTCAGACACACACACACGTCATCTGAAACACTTAATACAAGACAGCAAATCACAGGGTGATGGGATCGTTTAGTTTGCATTCAACACACAAACACTCACACCATTTGCTGCACGTCAGTGAACACACACACACACACACACACACACACACACACCTACACACACACACACACACACACACACACACACACACACACACACACACACACACACACACACACACACACACACACACACACACACACACACACACACACACACACACACACACACACACACACACTTGTTTCTGCTGATTGATGGAATAAAAATGTTACTGTATTTTTGAAGGAGCTGAAAACATCGGATGAATCAGTGCACAAGATGAAACTTTAAAAAATGTATGTATGAAAAAGATTAAAAATGATAAATGGGTTTTAAACGGGTCTGTCAGCAGAGGTCAAGCTTCAAATCTGCCTCCATGTTACTGATATTTAAACCTTTCACTGGATCCTAGCTGGTTAGTCATTAAAACGTGGGGATGTGCAGCAGGTTTTTATAGGAGTTGATAGAGACTGCTGGAGGGGAGTGGATATGAGGGGGGGTTCACACCTAAAGGTTCGTTATCTGATTCCAATCAACACAAGGATGATACATTGTTGTAAATTTTCAGTTGGTCCGGTTTGCATTCACAAAGGTCGAACTCAAACGGTCCAAAAATCATAAACAAAAGTCACATGGCCACAAATGTCTTTCGGTTGTTGGTCAGCGAGTAGTTCAAGCGAGTAGACAACAACGTCCTCGCAATTACGTCATGGAGCATTGTCGGCTTTTTTCATGTTGGTGCCGATCTAGACTGAATATCAGTATAGACTTTAACGCACCGCGCATATGAACGACTGGTGAGACTGCAGCCATGAAATAATGTGTTAACACATTTAGCTTAAGACGCTCTGCAATCAGACGGTCAGGTCATAGAAGACGACAGGCAGTAGTGAGCATAACACAACTTTTTTTTTCTTTAGTATAGCGTAGGCTACACGCAGGACCAGTGGACAATAATACGTTCATAATCACAAATGCGGATGGGGTTCACACCAGAAATAAACTAGGGATGGGCAGTGATTTTTGAATATTCGAATAGTCGTTCAATAAAAAAAAATCGAATGGTTTGAAACAGCGTCTTGCCTGAAATTCGAAAAATAATTGATAACCAAGACCAGAGAGCGGTTGTTTGGCGTTCACACCGACCCAAACGAGCCGCACCCAGGTGGAAAACGCTCCGGGGTTTGGTTCAACTGGACTGAACAATAAACTGGTGTGAACACATCCTACGGTAACTTTCTGTGGGTGTGGCCTCTCTGAGTGACAAGTAAATCAGCATATGTTTGCATCACACTCCTCTTTGAACTTTTTTTTTTTTACCGTGGGTTGTTAGGGGGCGGAGTCAGCAGCAGCTTCACCACAGAACAACAGTTGTATAAAACGAATCTCCTTGTTGTTTACAACTACTTCCAGGTAGAAAACCAGCATCAGAACAATAGTGACGGACGAGAGTTTCATTTTTCATGTCACTATATCACCGTTTAGACTAATCTGACGTTTGTAAAGTTTATAAAACCAATGATTGGACAAACATTACTATTTATGTGTGCACATTTTTGTAATTAGTCATGGTTATCGTAGATTAGCCAGGCTAACGGTTAGCTACCTGTTTAAGTTTAATAACTCAGTGACTCAATAAACGGTCCATGAAATTTTTTTTTTCTCCAGCGGATATCTGAGTTACAACATGACTGAGCTAACTGGAGTAGTTTCATGTCTTGTCCGACAACGGGAGGGTTTTAACAGCTGACGTCCTGATGTTAGCTTAGCTACTGCCATTAGCTTAGTTACCGCCGTTAGCTGTCCCTGTCAGCTGAGCCACTGATGCTTTCTAGACACTGTGATTCCCCAAAACTGAATAAATACAACACATAGCAACACAAAACACACACACAAAAATACTAATGTTTCTTCAATCATTTCAGATTTGTCTAAACGGTGATAGGCCGTGAAAAATATGATATATATAGCTAAACTCTTGTTCATTACTACTGTTCTCATTCAAATGACATGCTGGTTTTCTACCCAGAAGTAGTTGTAAACAACAAGGAGATTCAGTCTATAGAGAGACGTGTTTCTTCAAGATGAAGCTCAGGACGGACGGTGATGTCCGACTCCTGACGTTCCCGTCTCAGATGATGTTTGTGTTGTGTGTCGGAGAGCGACGCTGCACATTCACACGGCAGCGAAGGAGGAAACTCAATCTGTGGATAGGAAACAGCTGACTCTGATCAGAGTTCCTCACAGCTCTGCAGAACCCAGAACCAGCAGCAGGCCGCCTCGGTCCTGGTCCTGGTCCTGGTGTCGTTTCTGAAGGTCACGCCGCACTAATGAATGTCACAGGAAAGGAGGGGCGTGGAGGTGTAAAGAGAAGGGAAATTACAGTTGCCTTGGAGAAGCCCCCCTACCCCTCCCCTCCTCCCCTCTCCTAGTGGTGGTGGTGGTTTCCAGCGGGCATTAATAACGAGCTGAAGGAGTCACTGATTAGAGGGAGCTCGTATATTTAACGCTGAGCAGATCCAGGAGAGGGTGTGTTTGCTGACAAATGAGCAGCCAAGCGCGGCCTGTACGCAACGCATGACCTCCGTGGCACATGTATGATCCTCATGAGTCGGTGCAACACTTCAGAGCTGCCAACGACCTCAGAGCCGCCACGCCGCCACCTTTCTGACCGGTCCTGACCCCACGCTTTAAAAACTCACATGTGCATTAATCAATCAATCAAGGTCTGGTTTAGGTTTAACGCACCATTTGGCCAATTTCTCTGCCACCTCGCAATTGAAACAATATGAAAAAGACGACGTCATGATGAAATCAGCAAAGGAAATCATAAGGAATTGACCTTTTCCTGGTTTGTCAGTGTTTCAGGAACTCAAATATCAGACTCCTCAGTGACATTTACAGTCAGTGTTTGACAGAGATGGTGTCTGTGATAACTGCTAACCCAGACACCGAGAAGGGTTTTTATCAGACAGACGCCTCCACCTCCCCAAAACAAACAGACACGATGAGTAAAACCAGGAGAAAACTCTGTTTCACTTTAAACATCAAAGATTCACAGAGGGCTGCTGCGATGTCTCACATTTACACCGATAACTTCAGGTCCAGATGCCCCAACGAGTAAAAACTGGTTGAAATCTGAACAAAATGCAACTTCCAACTGGATAAAAGTCGAGTTTGAGCCGGCACCAGGCGACAGAATCAGACTAACTGATGGATTAACTGGGGAAAATGTAGGAATATAACTCAATACATTTCATATACTCTACATGGGAACACATATCTCCCACAGTGAATCTGCCCGGTGACGACTCATGTTCATCCAGCCGTCGGCAGCGTCAGGTCGACGCCCACCGAGCCGAACTCCACAAGATCAAAGTGATTCCATTTCATTCCAATAAATAGATTTTGGTCAAACTTTTCCTCCTCTGAACTGTTGAGCTATTTCCAAAGTAGCATGTGATCCAATAAGGTAACAGCTCCGGCTCTTCTGTGCCATCACCCTGTCGGATCAAAGAGGTGAAGAAAATTCCTGCAGTAATCCCAGACGAGCCGCTGACTCTGCTGCCACTGAGCGGCCGCTGTTAACGTCTAATTCACAGATTTATTCATTAGAATAAATGTGTGTGAAAGGTCATTTTATAGACCTTGGAAAGGTTATAGTCAAGTGGTTCATTAGGTTGTGTTGAGCTACATGGTTGCGCAGCTTTCGGGAATATTTCAGTTCAAAATCTGTTTTTTTCTGGAGACTTTTATCTTTAAAACTCTATATTTACTTATTTTTTTGTGTTTTATTTTGAAGGGCTGATCCATGAGAAGATCTAAAAAACCATCTCAGTGTAGTTTCCCATCTCCTCTCTCAGCTTCTCTCTGGAGCTCTAGTAACAACAGGTCATGTCAGCCAATCAGAAGAGAGGAGGCCTCTCTTCTGATTGGCTTCCTCTCTTCTGATTGGCTGACTGTTTTCTGAAGTGATCCAATAAAAACATAGCAGATTTCAGAATAAAACACTCAGAGAAACCAAATCCTTCAAAGTTGTTGTTGGATGGATGGTGGGTCCAGGTGTTGAGGGGGCGGGGCTTTGTTGTGACATCACAAAGTGACAGGAAGTCCTGACGGCTGGTTTTAAGGCTCAGTTTCTGAATACAGGCTGTGTGCATTTCTCTGTGGACTGAGGCTTTGATACTTTCACAGTATTAATATAGAACCTAGAGCTGCTTTATAATCACACTACACATGGACATCTACCTTTATACTGTATGGAGCTTTAATACAAACATCTACCTTTATACTGTATGGAGCTTTAACACAAACATCTACCTTTATACTGTATGGAGCTTTAACACAAACATCTACCTTTATACTGTATGGAGCTTTAATACAAACATCTACCTTTATACTGTATGGAGCTTTAACACAAACATCTACCTTTATACCGTATGGAGCTTTAACACAAACATCTACCTTTATACCGTATGGAGCTTTAACACAAACATCTACCTTTATACCGTATGGAGCTTTAATACAAACATCTACCTTTATACCGTATGGAGCTTTAACACAAACATCTACCTTTATATGTCATGGAGCTTTAAAGATAAACAGCTGCTGCTTGATGTTTGTTTTGGATTCCCATCTGTCGATGATATGACATCATAGCAGGAACCATATCGGCGGTGTGAACATAATCCGTTTGTAAAACTGTTATTTGAAATGTTTAATACTTTTCTAAAACTATAACTGGGATAAACAAACAGCCTGAGCCAACGTCATCATCATCATCGCAGAAGAACCAGAACCAGTACAAAGCATCTTTCATCTGGTCCGAAGGAGTGTGTGTGTGTGTGTGGGGGGGGGGCGACGGGGACGTGGCACCCACACAAGTTAAAAACTCCCTTCTGGGCGCAAGACATTGTTTTCCATCAAACCAAAACAAAGACCGGGGAGTGTACGCTTTACGGTGCGAGCATGGCCGGCTAATTGATTTCAGGCCGGATCGTATTGCCGTGTAATGGAGCAGGCTAACGTGATGATGAAGCTGGGATGGTCATGGTGATGACTTTCACAGGGACTCCGGCCTCATTTGTTTGTTTGACAGGCTGCAGGGGTGTGTGTGCGCGCATGTGTGTGTGTGTGTTTCTCCATTTGGCATAAAGGATATGGATTAAGCTATAGAGGTGACAGATGATATGTTTACAGGAGAATGTTTGCTTTCTGCACGATATTCAATTACAGGGTTTCAGTGTGTTGCCGCCTGTGTGGAGGGAGTGTGTATACACCGCGTCATCCCAGTGTGTTACAGACTGTGTGTGTGTGTGTGTGTGTGTGTGTGTGTGTGTGTGTGTGTGTGTGTGTGAAGGGGTCACAGGCCTTTATCAATCACACAGGGTTTGCTCACTTCCTTCCTCGCTGTCTGTCTCTCGCCTCGCATCAATCTAACACACACACACACACACACACACACACAGAGAGGACAGATTTTTGTCTGGGAAGTGGTCCAATCCAAATCTAAACTGGTGCTGTCCTCTGTTTACTGGAGTTGCGACACAGCACAAATAAATACTTTAGTGTTATTTACCAAACAGACCCACTCATATACAGTGCTGCCCCCCCCACCGTGTCCCCGTCCTCGTCCTCGTCCTCCACCCAACCCAACCCAACCCAACCCAACCCAACCCCCCGTCCCTAGTAACAGCCAGGACTGAGGTTAGTGCAGGGAGGTTGGTGTTTGCACAGGAGCTGGTAGCGTCATGTGATGTCACAAGAACCTGTGATGTCAGACAGCGTTAGGGGGAGGAGGAAGGAGGGGGGCGGGGCTTATCGATGAAGACCCAGGTGAGGTGATGAAACAGGATCCAGGAAGTTTTTTTGGGGCAGATCTGAGTCTGCGACTGGAGGATTTACAGATGTGGTGATGATCATTGGAGCGGTGACGATGCGTTCAAGTTCACGGCAGAAGTCGGTTAAGTCATGTTGCAGGTGAGGATTTAATGGGACGTTCACACTGAAACCGCCGAGAGCTTCTACGGACGCTCTGGTCTCTGGCATCGCGCCGCCTGCAAGCAACGTCCAAGCGTCCGAAGGGGCGGGGCTTTCAAACTGTGCTGCAGATCCATGTGTCCGTCTAGGCTGACCAGCCTTGCAATTTACAAGGATGACCATATACTATCATTCATGTGTCGCTATGTCTTACTCATTATACTCTGTATATGAACAAAGAGACATCATATAGCTCCGGGAAATCGGAGACCGCAATTATGAGCGTTTCCTTTCAATTTCTTTTAATTCCTCCTGCCAGGGAATCCCGTTCTGCGACACTGCTCATTTGCATAAAGTTGAGCTTCTTTCAACTTCAAATTGATGCTCGCATCACAACACTCGCTGCTGCTGAGGCACCGAGACGCCTTTCGACGCAAGCATCCATTGAAAATACGCAGCTGCTGGACACTTCTGGTGTGAATGCACAGTAACGGATAAATTAAATGAATCAATCTGAATAATTAAATCTCTACGTGGACGACACCAATCTCTATGTCTGAAGGTGTCATTTCCTTGGCCACAAACGATCCAACAGGTGAGTCTTTCACATGGTCCACGAACACATCCCAAGATTCAATGCATACAAGCAGCTGAGAGTGTTGCGTTTGAGGAACCGTTAAGAAGTGACACACAGTGTTAAACCTCCGTAAACCAGACCATCACATGACCATTACAAGTTCAGGGGCCATGCCCACACAGTGAACTTCCACTTCAGCTTCCAGGGCCCCATCATCATAATCATCATCATCATCAAAGACGTTTCAGAAACCAAGACGCTCCACTACGAGTCAGTTTCCTGTCTCTGTGTCCTGTGGTTTTCTCCATGACTCCGCCCCCTTTAGGAGACTAGCTGACCATGACTCCGCCCCCTTTAGGGGCCAACAGACCATGACCCCGCCCCCTTTAGGAGACAGCATACCGACCAGCAGACCGTGACTCCGCCCCTTTAGGAGACCAGCAGACCATGACTCCGCGCCTTTTAGGAGACCAGCAGTCCATGACTCCGCCCCCTTTAGGAGACCAGCAGCAGCAGCAGCAGCAGGTCTTGAGTCTATTGACCCCAATGGGAGAAGTGAACGTGAGCTCAGATTATGGTCGATTTTTGGCTCCAGAGTCACTTAAGTAAATATTGGACACATTTTTCGCAAGACACATCTCTTCTCAACATTTAGACATGAAAATGGACAAATGTCTGTCCATTCCCCTTGGCAACGTCAACTAACGTTCCCGAACGGCCGCTCTAACGAATGTTCTTAATGTTAAATATGACGGTTAGCTGTGTAAATATTGAATGGTATCATAGGAAAATATAAATATCTCACTTTCCTCTACTGAGAACTTTTATAAGTGCACACACATGTTTACAACACGAGGTGGAGGGACGTGACCACGCCCACTTCAGGAGACAGGAAGTGAAGCTGTAACTTTTCATATCATTGGTGCAGCTTTGAAGTGAGACATCTTGTCATCACTCAGGAGCTGAACAGACGATCTTCTTCATCGCCACCACCTGCTACCTGCAGCCTGAAGTCACCACCAGCTCTGTTGAGAAGCTGAAGCTGATTGGTCGGACTGTGGCTGACTCCTCCCACCTCCCGTGGAGTGACGGCTCCCCTGTGGCAGGAGGTGCTGCGGTCCATCAGAACCAAAACCACAAGAACACAAGCTTCCTTTCCCGGCTTCATCAACAAAACCAGACACACACACACACACACACACACACACCCCTCCCTCGCTGCTCCTGACTTCCTGTCAACTTACTGTATCTGTTGTTCTGCACCGACTCACTAGATTTAGACCAGAGTTCATCCTCCGAGGTGTCGTGCTGCTGCTGCCGCTGCCGCCGCCTGATGAATGTTGTTCCGTGCTTGGCTTCCTCTCTGGGGGGTAAACGAAGAGGATTCCCAGCACCAAAGCCACAACCACCCCCTCATCCACCAACATCCCCTGTGTTCCTGGAAATCCTCTACAATCCCATTTGATCTTAACGCCCTGCCTCGCCTAATGTGTCCCTAAGCTGGCCTTATCACACCACAGAGAGGACGGACGGGACGGGACGGGTGGACAGATGCTCCACTAGTTACCACCAGGTCCTGTTTTATTTTTTATTTTTTTTGCTTCTTCACCTCAGACAGACAACTCCATCCTGGAGGGGAGGAAGAGGAGGTGGAGACAGACAGAGAGACGGAGGAGGAGATGGAGAGCATAATGAAACTCCCTCCTCTTCATTGTAAGCGAATAAATCCTCCATTATCGTGTGTCTCTCTTGGGTCTAAAAGCAAGCATCTTACAGGGAATTAATCGTATTGGACGCAGCGAGGGGGCATGTAGTGGTGGTGGAGGAGGTGGAGGAGGGAATTTCATTTCCTCATCAAGTTTGGGGAAAATTGTATTGGAAGCCGAGCGGCCACCTGGGAACTCTCCCTCTCTCTCTCTCTATCTTTGTTTTTCAGCTCCGACCCCACAGAGTGTTCAAAAAACAAAACAAAACCAAAACAAAATGTTCACGTCCTTCGTTTTTCCTCCCGTTCACGGCGCTGTGTCTGAGTCGGCGGCGACTGGAGTGAGAACAAACACGTCAGGCTGCATGAGCACGGACCTGAGTCGAGCTGGAATAGTCTATACTTCCACACACACCAAAAAAAAAAAAGTGTGTGTGTTAGTTAGTGCATGTGTGTGTGTGTGTCCAGCTCGTGGCCAACCAAGCCTCCTTAGGCCTCTAAACAAGCACCATAAATTCACCCTCCACTTACCTGCAGTAAAAATGTCAGGAGCCAGGCTTTTATTAGGCCACACACACACACACACACACACACACACACTGAGCTCGCTTAGAAGTCACTAAACACACACCGTCACTTTCCTAAACACACACACACACAGACACACACACACACACACACACACACTGGAGCCTTTTGACTGTGTGTCTCTCCGAGCTCAGCTCCACATTGATATCGACAGGATGAGCAGCGGCTCCATCCTAACCACGTTAGTCTGATTGATGCTGTCACAGCCACTCTGTCACACACTCACACACACACACGATATAATGACAATATAATGTAGCGTAGCAACAAACTGACACATCTAATGTCAGAAAGAGAAAATCACTTCACCAGACGCTCTCAGGTTACACTTGATGACTATTTAAGCAATATATCATGACAGGTGGTATATATAGTATATATATGTATATTGCTTTTATAAAACGGTTACCAATAATGACAATATGAAAGAGGAATAAGCAATCAATTTCATGTAGTTTTTCTCTTTTTTTTTGTTTTTAGTATGTTTTTTACCTGAACTTTGTATTATAAGTATTTTAAACTATTTATTGCACTCTCCGCAGTTTCTTTCTTTCTATTTTCTTGGTATGTTTGCCATTGTTACTGTTGTAGTGTATGTATTGTGTATGTATGTATTGCATGTATAAAGCAGTTGTTACGGCACCACTTGCCCAAGACAAATTTCCCTTGGTGGGACAAATAAAGCTCATTTGATTTGACTTGATTATTCAACCAGAAATACATATTATCTAATAAAATAGCCTCACTGTGGAAAAAATAGTCCCACCTCTGCAGACTTTAGCTCCGAGTTAGCTCTGCATCTGGTCTTTTCCTCTGCTTTTTTCCAGGTGAAAGTCACTGCTCAGTCCCCTCTACCATTGTTAACCCTCCCCGGAGGTGAAAGTTCACCTTAAACATGTCAATTCAACTACTTTAGTCTGTTTGTTAACGTCTGTCTGCAACAGTCATGGATTCATGACAACAACTTCCATTCATACCAGTCATACGTGCCTGATGCGGAGTGACAGTCTACGCTGTGATAAGGCTTTAGAATAGTAGCCGTGGTATATGCTCATTATAGGTTAACAACCAATCAGATTGCCGGGTTTCACCTTTCCATTTTATAAATAGATAAAAACCTTTTAATGATATATAATGTAAATTATTTCATGCTTAATTGAAATAATAAGGGTTGCTTTTGTTGTTGTGTTTATTTATTGTTGGTTTCAGTTCAGAATTTTATGTAATTTATTGTTCAGACTGAGAAATAAAGTAAAGAGTTTTAACATCTGACTGGAACTGGAACTGGATACTCAACTGTTTCTTTCTCCAAACAGATTTTCACTCAGATCCAGAAAAGTCGGGGTTTTATTTTTTTGTTTTGTTTTTCTTTTATCGCCGTGGCAACCAGGTAACAGTGACTCACCTGTCAATCAAAATGCAGAGAGAGAGAGAGAGAGGAAACTGAAAACGCTGAGGTGAGACCAACAGTGGCACTTAGTGTGTGTGTGTGTGCGTGTGTGTGTGTGAGAGAGAGTCCTTGTGAAGATGTAACCTGCCAAAGCACAAAAGGTTAAAGGATTGTAAGTGTGTATGTTCCCCCTCCTCCTCAACACACACACACACACTGACATGAAAGCAAGCTGTGTGTGTGCGTGTGTGTGTGTGTGCGACACATCTGGGAGTGTAATCAGTGGGCTTCTTTCAAGAGCTGCCAAAGCAAACAGGCCAATAAGGAATCCACTTTACAGACCATCGATCTCCACTGGCCACAGCCAACACAAACACACACACACACACACACACACACACACACACACACACACACACACACACACACACACACACACACACACACACACACACACACACACACACACACACACACACACACACACACACAGACACACACACACACACACACACACACACACACACACACACACACAGTTGGATGAGTAGTCACACACACACAGACATACAGTCATAGAAGAATGGCTAGATTCATATACAGCACAATACACACACCTACACTGAGTCTCATAGAGACGATGAAGAAATCCTTTACATGAAACACACACACACACCCTCGCTCCATTTATTCCATGATCACAGATTGTCCTTTTGTTTTTTAAAGAACTAAATTGCTTAAAATAAATTTCTCTGGTGTTTTTGGGATTTTCCAAAATAAAAAATGAGGTCATCGTGTGATGAGTTCAGTTTTTCAGTAAAACAAAAAGACAATGACAAATATCATCCTTTAAAAAAACAAAACAAGCTTTAATATCTGTATATTTACATGTTTAAAGGGATAGTTCAACATTTTGGCAAATTGGCCCATTGCCATAATCCCTAGTCATAGCAGTAGGTTCGTTACCTTTAATTGTCGGTGCAAGCTATTTTTAGAACGGCGGAGCAGAGCCGCGAGCTGCTCAGAGCTACGCTACGGAGGCTCATGGGATTTCTTGGTTTCCCTCATCAAACTCATCAAATACACAATCCAACAACTCCACAACGCTCTGGTGGACAAGTTGTGACCTGCACATTCACCACGCTATGAGATAATAACACAACGTTACCAGTCAGAGTTGTTTTAGAGGGAAATGCAGAGACTGCTTGATGAAAAACTGTCTCTGAAGGCAACGTGCATCAGTGGTTTTGCATGAATTTCCCTCTAAAACAACTCTGTCTGGTAACGTTGTGTTATTATCTCATAGCGTGGTGAATGTGCAGGTCACAACTTGTCCACCAGAGCGTTGTGGAGTTGTTGGATTGTGTATTTGATGAGTTTGATGAGGGAAACCAAGAAAGCAGCTCACGGCTCTGCTCCGCTGTTCTAAAAATAGCTTGCACCGACAATTAAAGGTAACAAACCTACTGCTATGATTATAGGGATTATGGCAATGGGCCAGTTTGCCAAAAATGTTGAACCATCCCTTTAACCTGAACCTGCTTTTAGTTTAGTTTAGTTTTAAATATTCATGAATAAAATCTGATAAATTCCCAGATGGACGACGATAAAACCTCAAACCAAACCAAACACTGGGTCGCTTCTCCATCACAATTAGTATTCTTTTGTGGAAACTAATGTTCAGATTTCCCGTTTGTCTTCCCTCTGACCAGACGACAGGAAAACACAGAGAGAGAGAAAACAAATCAACAATGGAAATATTGTTGTGAGGAGTGGCGGTGGTTCACAGCAGCAGCAGCAGCAGCAGCAGCGTCGCACCGAGGAGCCGTCAGTGTCCAAAACACTTCCAGATGATCCGCAGACAACACGGCTGAGACGTCATGCATTTACTTTGGGCCACAGTGGTGAACAACAATAAATCCTGGAGGGGCGAGCACGCACACACACACATGCACATGCACACACACAAAGTGAGTGAGTGTGTTGTTTCATGTGCATGTGTAGCGATCTGGAAAAGGAAACTAGATAGATTGAGCTGATAGGAAACTGCATATACTTGAAAGCCAAGATATAATGCAACCCACCAACAGGTTGTTTTCACAGTGCGTGTATATGCACACACACACACACACACACTGCTCACTGATGCATGCACACACACACACACACACACACACACACACACACACACACACACACACACACACACACACACACACACACACACACACACACACACACACACACACACAATGCAGGAGACAGCCTCCATTGAGAAACCAACGAGCTGTGCCTCTCCTGAGACCGGAGCACACGTACAGTACAGAACAGAGCAGGCACAGGCATGAAACACACACACATACACACATGCACACAACAAATACGCAACAGGCGCACACACACACACACACACACACACACACACACACTCAGCAGTCCTATCAGCGGCAGCATCAGAGTGAGAGGCAGTGGCTGTGACAGAGCTGTGAAACTGCTGCAAACACCAGGAGCCGTGTGTATGTGTGTGTGTGTGTGTGTGTGTGTGTGTGTGTGTGTGTGTGTGTGTGTGTGTGTGTGTGTGTGTGGATAAAGTTTAACTGATCGACTATAATCAATCTGATCAATACCACAGGTCACTGCTCTGTTTAAACTCTTCTATCGTTGTCATTTGTTCTTAAATCAGTCAGTTTAGATCAACAAACATTTATTGATCCGTTAGTGTTGGTTCTATTTCAGTTATTACTAAAGGGATAGTTCAACATTTTTGGCATTGCCATAATCCCTATAGTCATAGCAGTAGGTTCGTTACCTTTAATTGTCGGTGCAAGCTATTTTTAGAACGGCGGAGCAGAGCCGTGAGCTGCTCAGAGGTAAATACAGAGACTGCTAGATGAAAAACTGTCCCTGAAGGCAACGCGGATCAGTGGTTTTGCATGAATTTCCCTCTAAAACAACTCTGTCTGGTAGGGTTGTGTTATTATCTCATAGCGTGGTGAATGTGCAGGTCACAACTTGTCCACCAGAGCATTGTGGAGTTGTTGGATTGTGTATTTGATGAGTTTGATGAGGGAAACAATTCCATGAGCCTCCGTAGCGTAGCTCTGAGCAGCTCACGGCTCTGTTCCGCCGTTCTAAAAGTAGTTTGCACCAACAATTAAAGGTAACAAACCTACTGCTATGACTATAGGGATTATGGCAATGGGCCAATTTGCCAAAATGTTGAACTATCCCTTTAAGATTGATAAAGTTATATTATGGTCTGTCACCACATTTATGTGACTGCTGTCGATTCTTTTTTTACATCAGTCTCTTGTTGCTAAGTTGCATCATCAATGACAAAAAAACTAAACTGATGATGAAACCATGACGACCAACAGCATCACCTGCTCCTCCACCTGCATGAACGATGACGTCACTCTGCAGGCGGCCATGTTCCTCGTCTCTACAACCAAACATCTGCACCCAGGTGCATGATGGGAGTTTAACAGGTCCTCCCAACCTCTGATTATTGATCACTGATCAGCTCCACTTCTGCACAGACGCTCCACTCTCATGATGCAGCTTTTAAACTGTGTGTGTGTGTGTGTGTATTTGTGTGTGTGTGTGTGTCTGGAGAACACATGTAAAATGTTGTTGTTGTGTCGTATGAATGAAAAAAAAAACCCAGAAAAGCACATGTGCTTCCGTTTTTCTCTGCAGCTCCGGCTCTGCAGGGTCGCCGGCCTCAAACAGGCTGCGAATGTCGACAAATTTCTGCTGGTCTGGGTTTGGATCCACTCACCAGCCACCGTTGTCTGGCTCCAATGTTTCTACGTCTGAGAGAGTTTTAACTTCCTGATGTGAAGACGACGAGCGGAGTTACGACTCTGTAATGGGCTAATATGAAGGAATCATATTTAATATACTGGAAATTAGAAGAAGAAGGAGGAGGAGGAGGTTTGGTTTACGGCATGAGTCGAACTTTTTAAAGGGGAATTGCCGGTTTTTTTTTACAATCTGGACCTTATTTGTAGCATAAAATACGATCATTTACTCACCCAGATAACTTTGGTATCATTACGAGTCGTTCCAGCGAAATTAGCTCCAGCCGAGAGCCGCGTATATCCGTATAATGGAGTCTACAGGGCAGCAGAATGCAGCCTCTAAATAACACATTATCTGCAGAGAAAATCCTTCATTTCACCAATATTTAGTTATGATACGCTAGTGCTATTCCCCTCTGAGTCCGGGGTTAGCTGTTATCAACATCTTAGCCCTAGCTAAGCACTAGCTTAGCACTAGCGTGTCTGTAGGTTGACCTACTGACCTCTGACCTGGATGATGTCATCTCCGACCGCTGCCCGGCTCATTCTGATAATAATCATTCCGCTTCGGCATTCGGGTTCATTTCTATCTCAACTAGCCGGAGCTTTAGTGAGTCCAGGTTGCAGAGAGGAAGCCTGTGGAAGCTGAACTTCATCCAGCTGCTCATTTTGTTCTGACAAGTCAGAAACACGCAGAAACGAACCGTAGCATTAGCGGTAGCAACAAGCAGTGCCTTTACGCACTAGCACTAGCTTAGCACTAGCCTATCAGAACTAAATATTGGTGAAATAAACAAGTTTCTCTGCAGATAATGTGTTATTTAGAGGCTGCATTCTGCTGCCCTGTAGACTCCATTATACGGATATACGCGGCTCTCGGCTGGAGATAATTTCATCAGAACGACTTGTAATGACACCAAAGTTATCTGGGTGAGGAAATGATCGTATTTTATGCTAGAAATAAGGTCCAGATTGTAAAAACGGCAATTCCCCTTTAAAAAGTTTGACTCATGCGGTAAACCAAACCTCCTCCTCCTCCTTCTTCTTCTAATTTCCAGTATATTAAATATGATTCCTTCATATTAGCCCATTACAGAGTCGTAACTCCGCTCGTCGTCTTCACATCAGGAAGTTAAAACTCTCTCAGACGTAGAAACATTGGAGCCAGACGAGCGGCGGCTGGTGAGTGGATCCAAACCCAGACCAGCAGAAATTTGTCGACATTCGCAAACATACGCGGCTCTCGGCTGGAGCTAATTTGGTCGGAACGACTTGTAACGACACCAAAGTTATCTGGGTGAGTAAATGATCGTATTTTATGCTAGAAATAAGGTCCAGATTGTAAAAAACAAAAACAGCAATTATCCTTTAAAGATGCGTTCAAGTGACAAAAAAGTTCAGACAAAGAAATCAGGAGGAGTGATGATGTCACTTCCTGTCAGAGAGAGGTGGACGGAGTGAGAGAGAGAGAGGAGAAGAGATGAAAAAGGCCAGCAGGGTGAGGTAACCATGTACAGATGGACCTGTGTGTGTTTGTGTGCGCGTGTGTGTGCGTGTGTGTGTGTGTGTGTGTGTGTGTGTGTGCGTGTGTGTGTGTGTGTGCAGCTGCAGGAAGGATCCTGCTGAGAAAGAGCAGGACGTCCTGTCATCCACTGTGGCCGCAACGTCAAGACACACTCACGCACACACACACACACACACTTCAAAGGGTGTGTGGCCGGTGCCGTTCCAGAGCTGTGGTGGTGTGGGGAGACAAACAACAACAGCAACACACACACACACACAGAGACACACAGAGAGAGAGACACACACAGACAGACACACAAAGTCGAATATACACACAGTCAGTCGCCTCAAACGCGATTGTGACTCACACAGTAACACACACACAGACACACACACATATATACAGTATAATCAGTCACATTCATACATGCAAACACGCAGACACGCACGCGCACTCTCACACGCACACACACACACAGCCCACATAATGGGCCATTTCAGCACCGAGACCACAGCTAATACAGTAAATGACAGGGGAGGGCTGGGACCGGGCCAAGCTAAATGTGACACTGATTTTCTCTAGTGTGCATGTGTGTGTGTCTGCGTGCATGTGTGTGCATGTGTGATTGTGTGTGTATGTGTGTGTGCATGTGTGTGTTTACCGCCCTGACACCAGGACTCTGCAGGCTGGGGCCCAGATGCCGGCGTGCATGGCCCCCGTGTTGTTTGGTTCACCGTCCTGACCCACTATGGCACCCACACACAGGGACATGCACACACACACACACACACACACATACAGACACACACACACACACACACACACACAGATGCAGCACTGTCCTTAAACAACATGGCTGTGGCGTTGGAAACTCCAACCAAAGTGTCAGCAGAAGCATCAAAGCAGCGTAATGAGAGAGCAGAGAAAAACCAGTCAACAAGGAGACTCACACCAGCGCACAACTACAGTCCACTGCAGTGTGTGTGTGTCTGTGTGTGTATCAGTGTGTGTATAAGCTGCACGACACCAGTATGTTTGGGTGGTAATGACGGGGTGAGGATGTTGGATAATCTGTCCTTTGTGTTCTAACACAGCCCTTCACTTTTTTTCCCCTTTTTTTCTCCACATGTTGTTCAGTTGCAGCCTGATGCTAAACTTATGATACAGCTGTGTTTAAAAACAGAGGCAATAGACGCCCAAACCATACCCAAATGTGATATTAAAGTTATAGTATGTGGGAATTCCCCCCATCATATCTGAACGTATTCTTGATGTTGCATTCACGTGAAATCGGGCAGACGTCAGACAGACAACAGACGCTGCATGTAACAGGATAAACAAGCGTCTATGTAAACAAGTGGTCCGTCAGCACGAGGCAAAACAATACAGGCGTGACAATATGTTGTCATGGTGATGTGGTATTGATTTACCGTCTTTCTCTGGTGGAGTAAAATGACATCCGGTTGGTTTGCCGACGGCCGTCTGTCTGACTGCACCTGAATGCAACACCAGTGCCTCCGTCCTTCCTCACACTACACAGTGGTGACAGTTTTAACAGGCCGAGCCCGCACAGCTCCGCTGAGTTTCCGTGGTTACCTACGGTCACGCTGCCACTCGACGTAAAAAATGGCGACGCAACATGGCCGCCTCGGTTCGGTGCGTCGCCCACTTATGTATTTGTAACGACTTGTAACAACTCATTCTAAGGTACCAGAAAGCTTTCATAGGTATGCGGGTGTGATTCCACTTCAGTGAAATACGTATTTATGAAAGACATATTTGATTTTTGCTAATAAAAAGCCAAATAAGTTACATACTGGGGCTTTAATAGTGCCATCATTATGAATATTATATGTGTCTTGCTGTTAAATAAATAAAAAAAAGGATAAAATAGAAACTCAAGTGTCTGTGTTTCTTTGTCTTTAGGGGCAAAACAGAACAAACAGGATCAATACGGTCCAGTGTTTAACATTTAGTTATAGGACGGACATTTTGTACCTGACCAACTGCAGATGAATGAATAAAACAACAGCGTCTTTAAAACTCATGTTTGGTCACATTAAAAACCATAGATCAAAGATTCATGAGGAGAACCAACTCTGAATAAAGCAACAGCACTGGGAACAGCAGAGGATCTAGAATAGGACCCTGAGGAACACCACACTATGATAAAAATCAGCCAAACTATCAGAAATGTTTAAATGCACGGTGGTGAACACACAACACACACACACATACACACACACACACACACGCACACACACACACTCCTCTCTACTACAACTGCAGCTCTGTCCAGACTGATGCAAAGTCTTATTTTTAAAACTCGTCTCTTCTTCTTCCTCCTCCGTTCACACGACTGCAACGTTTCAGACCTGAGGAGGTTCTGGTTTTATGTCGTCACTGGACTGATGATGTCGATGCCCACAGTCGCTCCTGATTGGCTCTGATCAAAACGACATGATAATGAATCAAAGAGTCGAGAGTGCTTCTACTTCCTGTTAACACCGGCCGAATAGAAATTAAATTAATTACTAGTAGGAGTCACGTAGGCGGAGCTTCAACACACACATCAACATCCTCCTACATTCAGCCTGTGTGAGTCTCCAACAGTCTCAAGTTTCCAGAGTTTTCAAAATAAAACACAACGCCAGAGTTTTCAAAATAAAACAGGTCCAGCAGAGCTAGAACATCCTGGATCCTGAGCCCAGACCACTCAGTCCTGGTCTCATCTGGTTTCTCCTGCTGCAGGTCCTCTCCCTGTCGGGTTGGGTCCAGAGAGAGTCTGGAGTCCCAAAGAGGCTTTAAGGAGGATTTCCACCTTAACTCTTTAGGATTTCCACCTTAACTCAGCTCCATGTGTCCCTTAGCTCCAGCTCCAGAGTCCTAGTGCTGGTTAAATCAATGATTTATCTTTTGTATCAATAGTTGAAATATTTGATATCAAGTTGCAGAGTTCAGTTTTTCCCGTCCAGTTTGCAGCTGCTGTGAACTGTCACTTTGACTGTGGAGTAAAAAAAAACTAATTGATCTCTTTTTAATTTAATTTTTTATCTAATAATCAATCTTCATCTTAATTTGATGGATTGAGTTTTTATATAAAAACGGGTGAGTATCATTTCTGTATTCATCCAGTTCAGAATCTTTACCCACAGATGTCTAATTATTTTTAATTAAATAAAAGATACTAAAATAACATTATACAATAGAATAGAAACACAGATAGTGTGTGTGTACTATATATTCAGACATACGTGTGTGTGTGTGTGTGCGTGTGTGCCATCTCTCTCCATGTATATGTGTGTGTGTATTTAGCCCCAGTGCCCATAAATCAAATCTCCTGCCGTGCATGTGCCTCAACCCCTGCTGTGCAAATTTGTCCAATTAGTCACGGCCCCCGGGGAGTGTGAGCGCGCAAAAACTCACACTCACACACACATCCACACACACTCACTCAAACACACACACGGGCCCCCAGAATCCAGTGTGAAATGGGGTTCGGCCACAGTGTGAGGATTAAGCAACAATAAAATGCATTTCATGGCCGTGGTGCTTTATAGGAGCGGCCAAAACACAGCAGCCCCCCCCCCCCCACACACACACACACACACACACACACACTTTAATCTGAGCCTCCTCCACCCAGACACACACACACACACACACACTGACACACTATAAATCCACACCCTGGGACAAAGAGAGAGCTTGAATCAATCAACACCGTCCACACGAACTCTGGACTGAATGAAGTTGTACTCCTCTGGCAGCTCATCGTCATGACGACACCAGCTCTAAGCCAACCCGTGTCTTCATCACCATCATCATCATCATCACACTGACACGGGACGGGAAATTAAATCTAAATCTTAAAAAAAAAACTACAGCAACATTAACCAAAGTAAAAACCAAACTTTGGACACATAAACAGACGACGCTGTGAGCACCGGGAGTCCCTGAAGGCATCACGCCAAGTTTAGTAGATTCAGTCGTAGTAAAGACGTTCACGAAGAATTTGAGTTTTGAACTGTTTGTTTGTTTATTTTTGGTGGAAAAAGTGATAATTTATACCTCAAAGCTTCATTATTGAAAATGAATCAATACACTTATAAAAAAAAAAGATTCTCTTTTTAAAATGATGAACTAAAGAGTGTTTGATGTTTTTGTCTGATAAATGACTTAATCTATTAATTAATCAATTAAAACTGCATTCATTTGATTCGTTTATTAATAGATCCATCAATAGACAGGAAATAAATGCAGTTTTAATTGATTAATTAATAGATTAAGCCATTTATCAATCACAACACAACTTATTAGTTTCACTTTCAACTCTCACTCATCTAATGAATTAAACTCATTTACAGTCGCTGAGCTTCAACTCACACATTCACCTTTTATCTCCTGCTCGCTTGTTGCCCCCCCCCCCCCCCCCTCTGAGGTCATCATATGATTGCATTTTGTGTGTGTGTGTGTGTTGATGTGTGTGCAGACAGTAGTCCTGTAGTGCCGACCAGGGTTAAGGCTCTTATACGGAGGATGATCCAGGATCGCCAGGGGGGTTTAACTCACCCCTCCAACACACAGGGTGTTACTGGGCGGGAGGGGGGCCAAGCAGAGGTGTGAAAGGGACAACAACCAAAATCTCTCCCCCCTCTCTCTCTCTCTCTTTATCTGTCTATCCATCTCTGAAGAACAGGTGGAAGGAAAAGTGCAACTGAATCACGAAAGTAAAAGTGAAGGAAACGATCAGAGGAAGAGTGAACGAGAGGGAGAGGAAGTGAAACTGGAAGTAAAGGAAGAAGCGAGTCAATGTCATAGAAAAAAGACAAATAAGTGAAGGATGGAAAGAAAAAGAAGTGAACAGGAGGGAGGGAGGAAGGAGGACCGGATGAAATGTAGAAATTAAGAAAATGAGGAATAAAGGAGAGAATAAATGAGGAGGGAAGAGGAGGAAGGACGGAGAGGAAAGATGAAACGATGTGAATCTGCTTCTGTTTGTGGACGAACACGTGGTTTCCTGTGTGTGTGTGTGTGTGTGTGTGTGTGTGTGTGTGTGTGTGTGTGTGTGTGTGTGTGCGTGCGTATATGTTTGTGATGTGACGGCTCCAGCGGGGGCGTGATCAGAGGTAAATCGGCCTAAACCTGGTGCTAATGTCTTGGTGGGGGTGTGGGACAGATTAATAAGGATCCGCTCCAAAAGGCTTTAGCCGGCTCCGCTAAGATTCTTAACCCTGCTAACCCCCCCCAGCCCCCCCCCCCCCCCCCCCCCCCCACGGCGCCTCTGGGAATCCAAAATGTCCCTGAATGTCGACTCGCAAGAGTTTAACTTTCCACGGCACCAATCAATCAATGGGAGCCTGCCTCCGGGGCTTCTGGGAGTTTGTTTGAGCCGTGAACGCAGCTCAGTCTGGCGATACATCAGCTCTGGTACACGTCGGTCTGGTGGCGGGGGAGTTCACTTCCTGTTTCCTACCTGGCTGGTTCAGGTTCATTCAAGACAGAAACATCGACTACAGTCAGATTCATCTTTGTTGTTGGTGAAGCAGCAAAAAGCCACTGTAAATTATTTTTTATAAATGTAAAGTGTTGGTTCTGATCCTCAGGCCTCAAGCTGATTTAACTCGTTAGCTGCTAGCGAGCAGTGTTGGGCACGTTACTTCAAAAAAGGAATTAAAGTAACTGATAAAAATGATAAAAGTAAATAATTACAAGAAAAGTAACTATTGCGTTACTTTTTTATAAAATGCTCAAATTGGTCAAATGACTTGGATTTCCCTCCCTACCATCCTGTTTATCTGGAACTAACCAACTCACTCAGCATTCCTCCACACAGACGACGCGCTGTATCACTCCGCCTATCAGCTGTTTGGATCAGAGGCGGAGTGATACAGCGCGTCGTGGAGGAATACTGAGGTTGGTTAGTTCCAGATAAACAGCTTTTTTCCCGACTATTTGAACTGAAACAAATGTGTATATGAGGTCCCACACTTAAATGGGTGTATTATTTTATGATGGGACTTCTTGAGTCAAGTAACGGCGCATTTTCTTGTCATAACGGCGTTGTAACCGGGGAAACAGTAACTTTTTTGATTACTGTTACTGAAAAAAGTAGTGCCGTTATTTTAAACTCCCAAGGCCTCAATTTGTACTTATTTTGTTGCCTTTGCATGTATGTAAACTGTGTTTTTGTGCCTTCTTTGCCCTTACAGACCGACTTGTTTATTCTGCATCTGAAGCAAGACAAATTCTTTGTACAACAAGATTTTGGGCAATAAAATCTGTTTCTGTTTCTGATTCTGAAGTTTGGAGGAAACACTTAACACACAGATCTGCTCAGTATGATGATGATGATGGTTACTTCTGTCTAGATGGCGGTTTGTGTCGCCACATCCTGGTTTCACTTTTACTCTGTTCAACACCAAGATTCACAGTGAGAAAATAAATGTCATGGAACTTCTCTTTTTCAGTTTCACTACAAAATCTCAAGATCTGTGACGTGACAGAAATTGAGATGAATATCCGACGGACGGACCGAAGCATTCGATCTGGTCCATTCGCGTCTGTTTGATACTGATAAAGAGTCAGAACAGAGCTCAGACACAAAATCCTGTCCGTTCAACTCGAAACAGTCCAATTCGTGTCCCGTTTCCAAAAAATAAATAATAAAAAAACATCTAATTTTAGTGTTTAGCCCCTGAGCAGCACCTGAACAAATGTGGCCGGAGCAGAGAGAGGAAGGTGCTGCAGCTGAGTCACATTAGGTTTCTGCTCACTAATGATGGAAGATCATCAATCTGCAAAACCACAGAATGAAAACCAACAGCACTTTAAGGTCGCGCTCATCGCCCGCCGTGACTCATGGTCTATGACTGTACTGTGCTTCAATGGTGCCATTATGATTTAATGTGTCTGCATTCACCACGCTACATTTACACTGGAGCATTTTCATAACAGGCTCAGAAAGAAAGGACAAAACATCAAGATCAAAAAAAGTGCGTGTGGATGTTTAGCTGTTTTATGTTTTTTGGGTTTTTTTACTTGTTACTGGAAATACTGAAAGAAACTTACTCATTTTGAGGTTTCACTTTCAAGTCTAGAGAAGATAAATCAGCAAAAAACTGTGATTCTGTCGGTAAAATTTGACTTTAATTGTAAGAAACGTGTTGTTTTAGCAATGCGACTTCACCTTTACGCCGACGATGCAGTTGAATTTTTTACAGAAAATCTTCAACTTTCAGTGATAGAAATGAACAATGTTGATAGAGAATGAACAAGTGCCCGCTGTTTTATCATAATTACACAAAGTCATGGAGATATGTGGACGTGAGAGGCTGTTTGTTAGGTATTTAACAGATTTTAGTCCCATCTCGCCTGATTTTCCCACATACGGTTGTTTTGACCTACGTGTTTATCTGTCTTTTTAAATCTCGTCTCCCCATGTGCCGATCTGAGATTCATTAAAGTTCCATCTAATCCCATTTTCATGTTAAGGACCTGTCACTGGATAAGTGCAATTTGGTGTAATTTGGTTGCGTCCTGCGTGTTGTAATCGCGCTCCGAGCCTCGGGGCTCATCAGCGACCGGCCCGGGATTGAGACAC
This sequence comes from Trachurus trachurus, assembly GCF_905171665.1. Classification (NCBI taxonomy): domain Eukaryota; kingdom Metazoa; phylum Chordata; class Actinopteri; order Carangiformes; family Carangidae; genus Trachurus; species Trachurus trachurus. The sequence continues at coordinate 5,249,575 of NC_139892.1, forward strand.
AAATCTGGATCATTACTGATTCACAACAACAGCTTGCTGCCCTCGCCCCCCGGTAAGGAGTGATAATCTTTGTTTTTGGCTTCACGCTGCTGTTTGCTCTGTGGCCGCACTAAGGCTTTAACGAATAAAACGGCCCAAAACACCCCAAACTTTGGAAGCACAACTGTGAAATGATTCAGCATGTTTGAGATTATCTCGTACTGTGCAAATGAAAACTAGTCGCACTGAGCGCCTTAAGAAAAAGTTGATTATTCTCTGCAGTCACAGCCCTGCTGCTGATACAATTAAAAACCAAGTGTTAAACAGTTATCTGCTGTCTGATAAGATCATATCTTCTGATATTGACCCCAAAAAAAAAACCCTCAGTCCGTCCCTGAAGAAGAGACTCAGCAGATGCAGGACTGGCTGCTCATTATTTTCAAATCCAATTATTATCCATTCAGTTACCAATCCTCAAAATATGTTTGTCTCTATTTGCCAAATATTCATAGTTAAGTCACATTTTTACAGTTATCACAGCCTCATGTGTCTGTGCTGCAGCCGAACCGCTTTGAACAAACCCAGCTTCATGTGAACAGTAGTAAATAAACACAAAAACACACCGTACGACATGTTGACATCCAGGTGACGACAACCTTCTTCCTCTGCTTCTACACTTGTGTTTTTCCTCCCTCCCTCTGTTTTGATGCTGATTCATTGCATCGGTCTGTTGAAGCTTTAAGGATGCCCCCCCCCCACACACACACACACACCCACACCCCACACCCTCCTCCCTCTCTCTGCTGATATAGGACTGGTTGATGTGGCTTATATGTTTTGGTTGCCCCCTAATGAGGGATCAAAGCGCTGAGGTCCCGACCTCGTGAGGAGGCGCTGGGAGAGAGGAGCTTTAAATCTCTGCACATCCCATAAACTCCCACTCCCTGCTCTCACGTACACACACACACCAGAAACTATTTTTCATTATGAGTGTGTCTGGTCGGTGAGCCTGTGTAAAGGGTCAACAGCTGCGGTCGAGGTTAGTCCACTGTAAATTACTGCAATTACAGTGATACAGAGTTACACAGGTTCTGACCACTGAGAAACTAATATTAACATTAACATTTATATTAACTTAAACTTTAAAACTAACATTGAACTGTCTATTTAACATCTGTTCAATAGTGATCCTGGAGTCCTGCAGCATTTTATTAAAGAACCTGTTCCTAAATATAAAACTGATGGTTCAGGTTATTTATTTATTTTAAGTATATTTTTTTTTGGCTTTTTCGCCTTTATTTGATAGTTCATAGTGAGATAGACAGGAAAGGGGGAGGCAGAGAGAGGGGGAATGACATGCAGGAAAGGTCTGCCCGACGCGGGATTCAAACCGGGCACGCCTGCGTTGAGGATTGCAGCCTCTACATGGGGCTGCCGCTTTAACCACTGCGCCACGCACCGCCCCATAGTTCAGGTTATTTAACATTAGTGTGTCACCTGCAGTAGATGCAAACAAGTGCACCTCAGCCCTGACACATGATAGTGCATCCTGTAGTTCATGATATATGTGGCTCATGAACTTTAGTTACACAATGAACGGCAGAAATTCAAATGAACATGTCGATTTAAACTGATTTGAGCTTCTTCCTGTTTTTTTAAATGGCTAAAAGTTGGTAGTTTTTTTTTTTTTTTTGTGGACGACTTTGTTACAACAGCAGCAGAAACTGCAGAATCTGTTGTGTTTGTGTTTCTTACTCAGTCCGATTGGAACTCACCATGTTGTCAGAGCAGATTCCGGATTTCTTGACGTTTGCTTTAGAAACTACTGAATCTGTCAGTTTAAAAAGAGTACGACACATGTATCGCCCAGTTTGTCTGATTAGTATTGATCGGTATTGATCAGTATTGATCAGTTTGTTGTTTTACATGCAGGTTTTTTACATCTGTTTTGATGCAGACTGATTTTTAGTCAGTGTCATGTGTGATTATTTCTCCAGCTGTCGCCTGTGGAAAACTGAATCACTGGTGTCCTTCTCCAGGATGTGCATGTTGAATATTGCTATATATAGTTATACATGTGTTAATTGAACAGAAATATTGATATTGGCAATATATTGATATTAGAAACGGTCCAAAGCTGCAGATTCTGATGAAGAGACTCAATCAGAGATAAACTAAAGGTCATGAAGTGTAACTCAGATTTCTGTTCCTGAGTGTCGTCCTGCAGCTGTCTGGGTGTTGTGTGTTGGTGTTGTGTTGTGTGTTGCGTGTGTTGGTGTGGCAGACACACACACATCAGGCCTCACATATTACAGGATCCTCCCTGCAGGACGGAGATCGATGCGTTTAGAGCGCAGACACAGACGCCGTGTTGTGAAGAGACTGTCAGGCCGCTGACAACACAACGACGGGTAAACACACACACACAGAGGCCACTCACACACCTTAATGTATGCACTCACACACACACCTTTGACATGCAGACACATCAGCTGGCTGCAGCCGCGCGGGGCAGCAGGAGGTGTAATATTTCAGTAATGTGATGGAGTTTGATCCGGGGTGTCCAGTGTCCCATAGAGCTGCTGTTTTATTAGCACAAAGAGCACTCAGGGGCTCTCCAGTTCGCTCGCTCTCTAACGCACACACGGACACACAACCGTACAAACACACTACGGTGTGTACAGTCCAATAACCACAGGACTTTACAGAGCGAACGTGTTCCACCGGAGCAGCAGCGCCTCAATCGGAGATCGGCATCGAGAGCCGACGCCACCAGCTACTATCTATCTGTCAGAGCCACATCCTGTCAGGACCCATCAGACCACATCAAGCTTCCTGTCGCAGCTTTAACCCAGACACTCGAACGCATCTGCAACACGGAGGAGATCTGAGCCGCTTTGAACCCGAGGACCAACGGTTTCAAAAAAAAAAAAAGGAAAAAAAAGGGAAAAGAAAAGAAGCCGAGTGTCCCTGAAAGTCACATTCACACAGGATGAGTCTGCATCACAAGGCCATGTTTGGGGCCCCCCAGGGAAGAAGGAGGGGGCCCCTGATGGCCCCTCAAATCGACACAACGACCAGCTACAATCCCACCTTAAACCTGACATAGTTACATTTTACAGTTCACGACCACTGTCCCTGAACACACCACAGTGGAGCCGCTGCTGGTGTCTATCACCTACCAGTCTGTAGATACGTGAGGCGTTTATGGAACATCTGTAAATAGCCACGCTGCCAATAGTCAGCATGTGAGGCGTTTACGGGAAATCTATCAATTTTAGCAGCCGTGAAAAAGTTTGCACGTGAGGCGTTCAAGTGACATCCCTGAATTTTAGCATTTACCTAAAATCTGTATGTGAGACGTTTAGGGTACATCTGTAAATAGTCACATCTGCCAGTTTTCTGCATGTGAGGCATTCAACGGACATCTGTAAATTTCAGTAATAACTGATAATGTGCATGTGAGGCATTTAGGAAAACCTGTAAATTGTAGTATGTATCAATAGTCTGCATGTGAGGCGTTATATTAATTTTAACATTTGTCAAAAAGTTGTAGCCTATGTGAAGCATTCAAGGGACATCTGTGAATTTACGTAGCCTATCAATTGATAATGTGAATTTGAGGCATTCAGGGGACATCTGTAAATAGTCATGTCTGCTAATAGTTTGCATGTGAGGTGTTTAAGGGACATCTATACATTTTAGCATCTGTGAAAAAGTTTGCATGTGAGGCATTTAGGGAACATCTGTGAATTTGAGCATTTACCTATAGTCCCTAGATGATGTGTTTAGGGGAAAACTGTAAATAGTCATGTCTGCCAATAGTTTGCATTTGAGGCGTTTAAGGCAAATCGAAAAGTTTGCATTTGAGGCATTTAGGGAAACCCTGTAAACTGCAGCATATATCAATAGTTTGCATGTGAGGCGTTCAAGGGACATCTGTGAATTTTAGCATTTATCTATAGTCCCTACTGTATGCGAGGCGTTTAGGGGAAACCTGTAAATCGTCACGTCTGCCAAAAGACAAATTATTTTAAAATTTGTGAAAGTATGATCAGCGTGTTGCTGTGCCAGAGTCGGAGGTTCAGTCGGAGGTTGTGATGTGATGTGATGCCAGCCAGCGGCCACGTCAGAAACTTCTTTTTTTTTCCACCCAGAGTGAAAAGATCTCAGTTATTGAGTAGCCTAAATAACTCGCCCCCCTTTAACTTGATTTAGTTATTTGCCGCCACATTTCACGGACGTCGTTCTTGAACCACTTGAACTTGTTGTTGTGCTCATGTTCTTTGCATTAAAAACAATCAGAAAAAAAGGGAAGATGTTTACAGGGACAGACAGACGAGACATGCTGCCAATACTGGCTTGTAAAAAAAAGAAAAAAAAAGAAAAACTGTGACGCCGGCCAAAACGGATGTTTCCTGCAGTTGATATGAAAAATGTGAGGAGATAATTTGCCTCCTCAGTTCCTATGAAACAACAGAGAGCGGCTGAATTGGCTTTAATAAGAGGTGAAAACAGCTGATTAGTGCGGTCGACTGCAGAGGAGAAACATTTTATACTCATTTCATTTAAAACATTCTGCAGCTAATTGCATCTGATGGTTCGAACAGCATCGACTCCTGCTGAAAGCACTGATACTGGATCTACTCCCCTCACCCCCCACCACCCAGTTCAGTCCAGACCTGACCGGTCCCCTGGCTGCATCCAGAACAAAAAAAGAAAAAGAAAAAAGTCAATGTGAAATTTGACCAACTTCATTGGAGTATTTTTATTTTCCAATATCGATAATATAAGCTTACTGCATGCGCTCTTTACAAAGCAGCAGCACCAGGGGAGCCGCGGTATCGACAGAGAGGTGGGCGTGGGGGGTGGGGGGGTCTGGATAATGCACAGACTGTGACTGCAGAGTGGATCATATTAACACATCTCATTGATGTGGCTTTTAACAGATATCATATTCATACAGAGCATGATGTGTGGAAACGGTCCACATGAACCGGTGATGTAGCGGCCCAGTCCCATCTTGTGATCACATAATAGACTAACGACATTATGAAATCATCGTATTATGTGAATCATCCTCATAAGACTTGCATTTGCTTTTCACTGACACCCATACAGAGAGCAGCCCCCACCCCCTCCCCACCCCGGTCCAACTGGCACCGGGCCTTTCCTGGGAAGCAAAACAAACCGCCGCCGCTTCACCTCCGACAAGCTCACTTTGATTTCTTGTTTGGTTTTTTTTTCCTACACTTTACGAGCGACAACATCTGCACCTTCCAGCTGTAAATAAATATATTTCTTTTAAAAAGACATAAACTGCTCCAGATTCGCTCTGTGCAAATTGTTTCAAGTGCCGCCGCTTTTCATCTTGTGATCATGTATGACATGAAATTAATGCATGATATCAGTCATCATAAGACTTGCATTTGCGGACACACGTGTTAGACGACTATTAACAGGCGTGGTGGTGGTGTGTGTGTGTGTGTCTGTTGCTGCTACAAACACCAACAACTCGGCCCAAACAACATTTAGATGACACAGCTGCACTAAGATACTAAAACAAGAACTGTCCCATCATAACCTTCTTGATGTTTGGAGTCTGGTCTCAAAATATAATTAAACGGGAATACTCTCTCTATAGACAGAATCTCCTTGTTGTTTACAACTACTTCCGGGTAGAAAACCAGCATGTCATTTGAATGAGAACAGTAGTAACAAACGAGAGTTTAGCTATAGGCTATATCATATTTTTCACGCCCTATCACCGTTTAGACAAATCTGAAATGATTGAAGAAACATTACTATTTCTCGCTGTGTTTTGTGTTGCTATGTGTTGTATTTATTCAGTTTGGGGGAATCACGGTGTCTAGAAAGCATCAGTGGCTCAGCTGACAGGGACGGCTAACGGTAGCTAAGCTAACGGCGGAAGCTAAGCTAACAGCAGTAGCTAAGCTAACACCAGGACGTCAGCTGTTAAAACCCTCCCGTTGTCGGACCCGACATGAAACTACTCCAGTTAGCTCAGTCATGTTGTAACTCAGATATCCACTGGAAAAAATATTTTTTCATGGACCGTTTATTGAGTCACTGAGTTATTAAAGTTAAACAGGTAACGGTTAGCCCAGCTAATCTATGATAACCATGACTAATTACAAAAATGTGCACACATAAATAGTAATGTTTGTCCAATCATTGGTTTTATAAACTTAACAAACATCAGATTAGTCTAAACAGTGATATAGTGACATGAAAAATGAGATTTATGTAGGCTAGCAAAACTCCCGTCCGTCACTATTGTTCTCACGCTGGTTTTCTACCTGGAAGTAGTTCAACAAGGCGATTCGTTCTATAATCACAAACACAATAGTTACTCTAGATTGGATTTATTTTATTTATATGCTGGGAAAGAATATCACAGAGTAATCTCTGATCACTCTCCACTAGTGATGCTTATTAAACATGGACAAACCACAGTACGGAGGAAGTGTTGGAGATTTAGCACTACCTTCTGACCTAGAATAGCCTACATACAGTACATTTTATCATCACCAACATTGAGCCCTTCTTAGAGTTAAATAAATACTGTGCTTCCTCATCAATTATTTGGGACTCCCTGAAAGCTTTTATAAGAAGTCTAACTATTTCATATACATCTAGGAAACGTAAAAAAGAATGGGTCTAAACTAAGCTCCTTAGAATTAGCTATCTCCACTTTGGATAAAACACAAACTCCCATGAGAGAACCAACTGATGAAATTAGTTGGTGTGGGATCCTGTGTCTCTCTCGTCTCCGTCTCCGTCCTCGGAGCTCGTCTGTCCTCATGTTTTGAAAAAAAAGCTCATGATGATTGTGTTTGTGCGTCGCACGCTGTGTCCTGCACGCTGATGTCCTGCATGCTGAATCTTCTGAAGGAGCCGAGTGTGTGAACGAGTGTGTGAATTTACACTAAATCAATGTCCAGGCTTCTTATCAACACACACACTATGAAGGAAAAGTCCACAAATAAAACAAGATAAAAAAAAATCATCTTGTGCCAAATATAATTCAGCTGAAGTGACAGTGAAATATGCGTGAGCGGCGGTGAAGCGACGGGGGGGGGGGGGGGGGGGGGGGGGGGGGGGGGGGGGGGGGGGTGACCTGACCTTGACCTTGGCTCCGCCCCCTCTCTGTACATTAGTGTACACAAGTCTCCTATTAGTATCATGCACAGTGAAGGAAACACATGACGTCTTAATTATATTCTGCATCGATACAAAGTCGAGGAAGCTACCCCCCCCCCGCTTCTCTGTTGGGTCGTTTGGTTTGTTTCAATACGACAGGATGTAAATGACTGATCACGGTGAATCTGAATCATACTTATAACAACGTTTGATGATTAAAACTAACTCCAACACTGCAAAAACTCGAAATCTTTCCAAGAATATTTGTCTTATTTCTAGTCAAAACTAATCTCTTTCCACTTAAAATAAGACTCATCACCTAAAAATTCACTTGTTTTTAGATCATTTTCACTTGTTTCAAACTAATTTTCACTTGAAATAAGTAGAAAAATCTGATAGTGAAAGCAGGTTTTTTGTGTTTGTAATTGTAGTAAGAAAGAAAAACTTGCTCCACTATCAGATTTTTCTACTTATTTCAAGTGAAAATCTGCTTGAAAGAAGTAAAAAGTGTCTAAAAACAAGCTACTTTTTACGTGATGAGTCTTATTTTAAGTAGAATGAGATTAGTTTTGACTAGAAATGACATTTTGACTAAAAATAAGACAAATATTCCTGGTAAGATTTTGAGTTTTTGCAGTGAAGCCGGTCAACGTATGAAGGAGCTCACACACAGGAACCACAGGAGAACACATATACATATACAATAATATATACACAAACTCAAACATTATGTACTTTGGGACGTGAAAACAGTCGGCCACTTTGCCCTGACTCCGTGACATCGCAGCCGAAATACAAAATAATAATTATTGTCTGAGTAGATTTGTCACGTTGTTTTAATTAAAACGAGTAAAAAAAAACGTCCAATGAGGTCGTCGTCTGTCGTCATGTGACACAACAACAACAACAACAGAGTCGATCACTGAGGAACTGAACTGAACCGAACCAAAGGGCTTTTATTTTGAAGGAGTTTATCTACACGTCAATATTAGCCTGTTACTGTGGGTGGGGTTAATGTTGTCATGTTTTTTATTTTGGCTGTGTGTGTGTGTGTGTGTGTGTGTGTGTGTGTGTGTGTGTGTGTGTGTGTGTGTGTGTGTGTGTGTGTGTGTGTGTGTGTGTGTGTGTGTGTGTGTGTGTGTGTGTGTTGGGGGGGTTGAGGGGGGGGGGGGGGGGCAATAATCTGCTGAACGCTGAGAATCTCCAGCGATGACATGAGACATGAACTGGCAGCGATACACCACACAGCCCCGACTAAAACACACACACACACTCGCTGCTGATGGATTGGTCCGTGTCTATAGGGTCACACACACACACACACTAAAACACACACCCCCGGCTGGAGGAGAATCTGCCCCAGTTCACCTCCGCTGGCCTTTGGGCTGGACTGTGATAGGAGGATTGAGCCAGAGTGGGGGGGTAATGAATGAGTGTGTATTATTTGTGAGTATGTGTGTGTGTTTTAGTGTGTGTGTGTGTGTGTGTGTGTGTGTGTCGGTGCCAGGGGAACATGTGTTATTAATCTATCAGGCTCGACCGTCATGCAGCGGGAGGAGGGGGCAATGGGGGGGGTCCGGTTCCACAGCTCTCTAACCCAGTCTAACTGTCAGGACGACTGGCATGTGTGGCAGCTACCTGACCCCCCCTCCAATACACACACACACACACACATAAACACACACAAACACACACACCCAAACTGACAAGCCTCCCCAGCGCTCGACACTTTAGACTGATTGGGCAGCAACTGCAACAGCTGGCTGGGGATTAAGTCGTAGCCAGATTCAGTGTGTGTGTGTGTGTTGCTGTGTGCGTGTGTGTGTGTGTGTGTGTGTTGCTGCGAAGGGACTGGCCCGGTCCCTCTGGCACCTGTCGCCCTGAACCCAATCCCTGCTGCTGCTGCGGCGTCCTAAGCTTCGGCGGATGAGCAGAGCCCGGTTCTCCACTGGGACCCTGCACTCCTCCTGGGTGATGATGATGATGATGGTGATGATGATGGTGATGATGATGATGGTGAGTTCAGCGGGGCAGCGGGGGCAACTGGGGGACAACCGGGGGGGGGTGGGGGGGGGGGGGGGCAGGTGACAGGGCAATACTTAAAGGGATAGTTCACCCAAAATTGAAATTTCTTTACTCACCCTCATGTGGACTAAGGGCTGGGAGAAGTTTCAGAGTCCTCCGTGGCTTCTCTGAGTTACAGGGGGTCTCGGCGTAGCAGTGCATGTCCATATAACGGTTGCAAATGGATACCAACTGTCTTCGTAACAAAAAGACACACCAAAAAACATCCAAATACCTCCATGCTGCTCGTATGTAGCTTCCGCTACAAACAAGCTTTAAATATAGACTTATTTAATTTTTTTCGGGACAATTTCTCATGTCGGGGCTTCAATACAAGACGGACATTACATACGAGCAGCATGGAGGTATCTGGATGTTTTTTGGTGTGTCTTAATTTTTAAGAAGACAGTTGGTATCCATTTGCAATCCATTATTGACATGCACTGCTACACCGAGACCCCCTGTAACTCAGAGAAGCCACGGAGGACTTCAATTTTGGGTGAACTATCCCTTTAACTGTTATCAAGGCTATAACATTGCATACTGTATATATACAGTATGTATATATATATGTGCACATGGTACTTTTATTTTATTTTATTCTTTTTTATTTTTTTTTATTTAACCTTTATTTAACCAGGCGAAATCAATTAAGAACATGTTCTTATTTACAATGATGGCCTGACATCTTAACAAAAACATTCTTGTTTTGCTATGCCACTGATGCTACATGTAACGTGCATAAGATGTCTCACAATGTAAAATGTTCTACTGTCAAACACCAGAAATTAAAACTTGAATTACAAAAAAAAAAAACAGTGGGGCAGGAATGAGTTGGGTGATGATGATGATGATGATGGTGAGTTCAGTGGGGCAGCGGGGGCACGGTGGGGGCAACTGGGGGACAACCAGGGGGGCAGGAATGAGTGTGCACTCAGGGGGGGAGGAGGGGGGACAGATGTGTAGACAACGTGCTGCACTGAGAGAGAGCAGCTAATGAGACAAAACCAAAACAAACACAAACATGTAAAGTCACAAAGAAGCGACACCTCACTCACTCATCAACACCGTCGCCATCGACCCCCCCACCCTCACCCTGCCCCCCCCCTCCCTGGGGAGAACAGGGTGGGGGCAAAACAGCTTGTGTGGATCAGTGTGCTATTACTGCTGCTTATGACACATGAGGGTGAAAAGGGTCTGACAATGTTACACGCTCATCTGCAAAACAGCGGCGTGAACGGAACGCACGCACGGAAAAATATTGGCACAAGGGGCACGCACACACACACACACACACACACAGACACTCACACACACACACTGGTCAGAGGCTTATACTCTGGTGAGAGAGGGCAGGACTCAGCTCTCAGCACCCTGCTGCCACTCGGGTGATGACTCTATTTCCTGCAGACACACACACACACACACTGAACACACACACACACACACAGCTACTGCACTGGAACAGTGTCGAACAGTGTGTGACGTGTTGATTTTGACGTTTAATGTAAAAATAAAAGCTCAATTTAACCAGATTAATGTTGAATTTCTTTTCAAAATAAAAGCACGTCCACTCACTTTTTTTTACAAAATAATAAAGTTTATCACCTAAATTTAAAACATCTTTATTTGTCTTGTTTAAACATTTTTTTATTCATTTCAAAAGTTTTTATTTTTATTTTATAATGTTTTAATGTTCAGGTTATCAATGAACTCCTGCTGTGACATCACAGATGTGGGCGTGGCCTCTCTGATCTTTAATGAACTGCTTTTAACTCTCCTCGGTAACACTTTACAATTATTAAGCATTCATTAACTGTTTACATGTATTACTTAGGATTAGGAAACACATTAATTAATGTAGCCTATTAGATAGCAGTTAATTAATGTTTACTACTCAAAGTTAGTTAATAAATTATTAAATAATAATAAAAGTCGAATAATGTAATTAGTTATCATTATGTATGCATTACTCAGCATTAATTAACACATTCGTTTCAATATTAATGCTTAATAAAGTACTAACTGAGGTTCATTAAGGGAGCCTTGTTGTGAAGTGTTTCCCTCTCCTTCCAGCTGCAGCAGCGACCACAGCTGGACGTCTCACATGATGTTTTCACCGTGTTTGGTGGTCGTTACAACCGAGCTCACAGACATGTTTATTATGGGGTGTGTGTGCGTGTGCATGTGTATGTGTATGTGTGTGTAGATGTACAGAGACTCTAGATCACATACGACTTCATTACAGTGAATGACAGGTTTCACTTCAGACAGGAAAACACAGCGCTGCCTTCTAATTAAAACTACATATATATACATACACTGTGTATATTTATCTATATGTTTTGCACAAATTGAAACTGAATAGTTAATGTCTTTGTTATGTGAAATGTCTGGGACCAATAAAGTATTTCTTTTCTTACTTTTATTATCTGTACCTCCTTCTAATAGATTAATATTAAGAGAAATGCGTTGAAATGACGTCATGAAAGTGTTAACACTTGTTTGTTGCGCCTTGTGTGGATTTCTTTTCCTTTTTTTTGTGAAGAACTTTTTTTATTGAAGCACAGCGGATACAGCAACACCTTTATCTGCGCAGCTGCACCTGACCACGTCTCCATAGTGGAGGCTTTAGCTTTATTAACCCGTGCAGTAGACAACTCAAGGAACACTACAGTATATCGTGAAAATAAATCAACCGTTTCCTAGTACTATAAGATCACGAGGTGGTATAGCCATCTTTGCACTAGAAGTTTTTTTTTGGCAGCTGTGAGGCCGCTCAGCAATAGTTTATGCTGTTTCTCACTTATATGTATTTGAGAATCATCATTAAGGAGAAGTAAAATTGGATTGCATGTTATGACGGTACTGTTTTGTATTGAACCTCTACAGGAAACAAACACAGGAGCTGTTTTTATTTTATTTTATTTTATATGAGAGAGCGTTTCCATCACACTGTTGGTTTGGAACGAGGATTGTGTGAGGATCTAAATATAAGAGGAGATGTAACATTTATAAAGCGAGCTGCTGCTACTGCTGCTGGAGCCTGATGATGAAGAGCGGCCGATTTTAATGTTTCTGACTTTTACGTCTCATGAAAATTTGTGGGATTATGGCGGATTACACAACAACAACAGGACACGGCGTCTATTTTTAGTGGAGGTGCAGTTTGTGCTTTTGTGTTTTACATGTGCCGCCCTGTGAGCTTTACTCATGTTTGGCCTTTCACTGCTGCTGCTGCTGCTGCTGCTATTGGCTGGTTTAATCCACTGTGTATGAATATGTGTGTGTGTCAGTGTGTGTGTGTGTGTGTTATGTCGGGTCTTTTCTGGCCCTGGGCAGCTCAGTGTGATGGAAAGCAGATCCAGGCTCTGCTTCTTCTCACCCAGCGCTCACAACATCCTCAAACCAGAAACACACACACACACACAGGTAAGCAGGAAAACACAATACAACACACACACACACATATATAAATGCACACACACACACACACACACACACACACACACACACACACACACACACACACATTAGCGTCTCCACTCTGTCAGGCTCTGAGACCAGGTTTAGATTGTGTTACACCACAGAGGAGGAAAACACACTTTTAACACAACGTCTGGCTGCGGCGTCCAGAGGAATAGTCATTAAGTGAAAAAGGATAACTCAGGAAAGATAAAACATTCCCACGTCTGACACACTCACACACACACACACACACACACACACACACTCACACACAGTCACTCACACACTCACACGCAGGAGGAATTTCATCAGAGCTGCAGGAGCGCCGGGTGAAGCTGTAAAAGAAAAACAGCGGCTCTGCTCTGGACACACTGGTACAATAATATCAGAGCACGGCTGTAAATGTCACAAGTTCAATTTTCACTGAGTAAAGAACATGGAGGGGGAGGGGGTGAGGGGGGGGGTCGTCTCTTTACTGTAACATGTCAGAGCAGCAGAGCCATGAATTAACACTTTGGTTTTTAAGTGTCTCTGGGAGAAAAATGAGGATTTAAGGACATTTATTTATCTTAATCTGATTATCTTCACGTGGAATCTGGAAGATTTTTTCCTTAAAATGTTCAAGGTTCAACCTGAACATCGTTGATCTGGGATATTATCTCCAAGACAAATCCAAACTGAGCCTATTTCCAAATACAAATAGAAAAAAAATGAATTAAATGTCTTTTCTATTGTGTTTTATCGTTTTGGAGAATTGTCCGTGACAATTAGATGAAAATTGGAATAATAAAAATGTAAAAAAACATGTGTATGAAAGCTCATTCTTGATCAACTTTCTTTTTTGCAACAAAATCTGAATCTAAGAAGAAAAAAATCCAGTTCAGACAGAAACTCAGTTCAAAGTTTGAGTCGCTGTGTTTAAAGCTGAAGCTGTAAATCAAGTCTGGATGTTTATTAAAGTCTAAAAAGCTGAAAACAGCTGAAACGTGACATTCAACTTTATTTTTTCCAACAAAAAACCAAATCTACCGAAGAAAAACACCCAGTTCAGACAGAAACTCAGTTCAAAGTTTGAGTCTCTGTGTTTAAAGCTGAAGCTGTAAATCAAGTCTGGATGTTTATTAAAGTCTAAAAAGCTGAAACGTGACGTTCAGCTTTCGGTTGGTTCGATGAGCCACATGACGCCGTGAAGCCGTTCGACTGTATATAAATAAAAAATGTAAAATAAATCTATTAACAGGAAGCTTTTTGTGAAATTCTAGTAAAAGTGTAACTAAGACGTTTTTTTCTCCCCCCCTCCTCCTCGTCTTCGTCACGTTCAGCAGACACGGTGGTTTTCCTTCAGCTGCGGCCATCAACAGCAGCCGGGGAGAATGTGATGAATTCGCCTTATCAGGACTTCAAAGTCGGGCATTTTCCAGCGTTTAAAGGAAGAGTGTGAGAGAAAGGCAGCCGGGGCTTTTCTGGCCCAAGTGTTGCTGCGATGCCTCGGCTTGATATGAGCAGCGCAGGTCTCGCTAGCCGCCGCTCGGCCCTGAGAGTTCACCACTTTAAGGAAATGATTTACTCATCCAAATCCTCCCTCTTGTTTGATCCCGTGGGGAGCTGGAGCAGGAGTGGGGGGGGATGCTAGGTTACCAAAGTGTGTTTTTGCCATCCTTTCCCTTCCCCTCCCTTTTTTTCTTCTCTTCTCTTCTCTTCTTCCTCCCGCTCCTCTTGCTGAGGTCGGCCATTTTGTAATTTACGGCCGTCACAGGGTCCGCCGGCGGCTACGAACAGTATGGGATTATACGAAATGCTTCTCTGACGGCGTATTTCATGAGCGAGATCAAACGACGGCTAAGTGATTTCTTTTTTTCTGGGGGCCATAACTTTTAGTGCAACTCCTCTCCGCGGCCTTGGAGGGGATGACTTTGCAAGACCTCGAGCTGAAGTATTCATTGCACGTCTGAAGCAGAGTTTCAAAGGAGAGGAGGGAGGGAGAGCCCCAGTAGCTTCACCCGGCCCGAGCCAAACTCCTTCTCATGCAAAGTGCACTAAACATACCAGACCTGATTCTCCTCAGATAGAGAAATCGAGCAGGCATTTCCACCTCATCTGTCAAAAAGGCAATCTCCACTCCTCCACACACACACACGCACACACACATGCAGAAATACAATTTCTAGATGTGTGCGTTGCTAAATCCACACAGAGGAGAGGTGGGAAAGAGTCCAATCAGAACAAGAGGAAGAAGAAAGAAGAAAGAAAGAGAAAGAGAGAGAGAGAGGAGGAGGATTACTGAGCAGAGTGTGATCTCTTCTCACACAGAAAATGAATCTGCAGCTGTGACAGGAGCCGAGGAAAGAAAACTAAAGTGTACGAAGGATAAAAAGAGTCGGTTTGAACAGAAACAACCTGGTTATAAATCAAAACACTGGGCAAACTCTAAAACTTTAAAATCACCACTAAGTTGTGAAATGTTAGTGAGTAAAGCTCTTCCTCTGGTGACCATGAACCTCTGCAAGGTGAAGGATGTTTCAGTCTGGACCAAACACGTCGGCAGAGAAGCCAAACTACTGGGAACATGAATAACTGAAATGTCTGGTTCTTCCTCTGGAGACGACAGACGTCCACATCACAAGTCAAGGCCCCGACACGTCACTGGATGTAATAAAACCTTCTGACCTGAGGAGAAGTCGTGGAAACAACTCTGTTTACACGACGCACAACGCTCGCGGGTGAAAACTACTAAATATTTTATGGGATGTGCCTTTCGTTTAGATGGCGACGGCTTAAAATTGCAAAAAAGAGAAAACCACCATCCACAGTGAAAATCTTAAAAACGCTCCGCCGTCACGTTCCCGTCTACACGCAAAAGTCTTCTCCGATCAGCTCACGTTGCATACGCATTGACGCCACAGGCGCCAGTCCAGGAAAATAACAACAAACATGTCGGATTATTTCCATCCGTCGGACCTTGGAGTCGTCCCAGCAGCTCTAATGAAGATGCACCTCCTTGTCTGTCCAGACAGAATTATCCGTTTTTGTTCCCTTCGCCATGTTTTGTTTTTGATTTTCCATTTCAGATTGTCTCCGTGTAAACAGCCTCAGTTTCATCCAGTGGAGACCATGAATGTGAGTTTGTACCAAACACGTCTGCAGAGAAGCCGAACTACTGGGAACATGTATACATAAATAACTGATTCATCCTCTGGAGACAACAAACGTCCACATCACAGGTCAAAGCCTCGACCTCAGCTTCTTCCCCGAGAACGAGACACACAAAATGACTCGGTCGCTGCTCTAGACCGTGAACCACCAATGTACGTACTTTATCTGTTGCACTGTTACTTTATTCTTAGCCTATTAATTCATTTATTTTTCCTGTTGGCCAGTCTTGCTATGTATATTTGTTTATGACACTGAGGCCACTGGCAATTTTGTTGTTTTATTTTCGACTAATTTGAGGGAAAGTCAGTGGGATCCATCCAGTGGAGACCATGAATGTGATTATTTTTAATCCTAATCCATGAAACGGTTTGTGTCTTGTTCATTTACCGCTAAAATATTTCAGCTTCTGATCCATTAAACCAAAACAACCGACTCCTCCTGTTCTGATTGGCTGCTCTGAATCCTGTTCAGACAGATCTATGTCTTTCTTCCTGTTCTGGTAATCAACCACAGTTATCTTTGGAGCCGCGGCCCCCGAGGCTGGAAACCTCCGACCTGTCAGCGATCGGGAGTTCGATCCTCGGGGGAACATGAATGTTTAATATCTCTGGAGCCTCTGCAGCGTCGGTGTGGCTCCGACAGGTAAGAGAGCGACCTGCAGACAGCAGCTCCGCCGGCGTCTGGACAACACACAACACACACACACACACAGGGCACAGCCAACATGTGCACTCATGCAAAACAAATACAGATGAAAATGCCGGCCAACACACACACACACACACACACAAACAGCCAAACGAGGGTGATGAGAAACTCCAGTAGCAGTTTGGCTGAGCTGGTGTCAGCGCTGAGCAAACAGAGGCCAGTTGTTGACGCGGCAGATATATGAGTGTTATTCTTCCTCTCTGTGCATGTGTGTGTGTGTGTGTGTATTCCTGCTGGGACTCCCCTTGACTAAACCAAGCCTCCTACACCTTCACTTCCTCAGAACTGCGTCGCTCTCTCCCTCCGTCCTGAAGGATTGATGGGCAGCCTGACTTCCCCCTCGTCCTCCCTGACTTTCTCACGGAAAAAAAAAAAAAAAAAAAAAAAAACGAGGGAAGAAGGAAAGAAGAGGAAGAATGAAGAAAGAAGCCGAGTCGGTCGGGCCATCATTCATCCCTCTTCACCTTGGGAGTGAGGAGGGGAAAGAGAGAAAAAAAAGAAAAAAGAAAGCCCTGAAATACTGGCAGTGACAGAGGGAGCAATAAAGCTGTACGGAGCGGCGCAACACGCAGCCGCGCTCCTGCTGCGGGATGACATCAGCAGCCAGGGATTCACCTGGTGACCCACCAGGCCTGAGTTAGTGTTTAATACACTTATCAGCTGCTCACACACACACACACACACGTGGACAGCAGCTTTTCAGCTTCCTAGGCTCCTGAGGTCACAGAGGTCACATCTCTAAACGTTCAATAGTTTTCATAGAAAGACAAAAAAGATACTGATGAAAGTTGAAGGGTTGAAAACAAACCTTTATCTATCCTTTGTCTATTCATCCTTTATCCCTCTCTTGCTGATTTTAAACGTATGGTGTCTGACTTTTGTAAACTTGTCGTCCCTGTGAATGAGGGAAACCTCTGTGACCAACGAGTTAAAATAAATTGTTAAATAAAATATCAGACTGAAGTCTGTCCGACTGTTTTCTTGTGTTTCACAGACCAAACAAGTGACGAACGAGGACAAACACAAACATATCGAATACTTGGAAACTTAAACTAAGTATTTTGAGTGTGTTGTGCGTCAAAACGCGGTGTACTGTAAAAACCCGGAGCGTGGGGCGATGGACACTTCACTTCACGCGTAATCTCCACCTCGCATTGAACAGGTGGCGCACACAAGCAAAAAAAATAAAAATAAAGGAGAGTGTTTTATCATTTTGGAGAATTTTCCGTGACAATTAGATGAAAATTGGAATAATAAAAAAGATGTGTATGAAAGCTCATTCTTGATCAACTTTCTTTTGCAACAAAAAACTGAATCTACCGAAGGAAAAAACCCAGTTCAGACAGAAACTGTGTCGCTGTGTTTAAAGCTGAAGCCGTAAATCAGTCTGGATGTTTATTAAAGTCTAAAAAGCTGAAAAAGACGAGTAAGTAAGGCGTTCATTATCGCTGATTTCAAAACAAACAGAACAAGCAGGTAGATGTGTTGACGGGCGATAATAGCAGTCCGACAAAAAGAAAACATTGGCAACCGTTGCAATCGTTAGTGCACAACAACAGTATTCGATGTGAGACGACACTAACTGTCAAATTCACAGAAGTAAGAACACAGATAGTAAACTACATGACAGTGATGGAAGTATTTGAATTGAGACACAGTCTCACAGTCAAAGTGAGTGGAGCTCAGATCGCTGAGGTTGAACATGCAGGAGGAATTCAACTACCAACCACCTCCACATCTGGGTGAGTCAGCACGATGTCACTCATAACAAACATTTAAAAGTTTAAAAGTCTACTTTCAGTCAGACGAACATAACGTCATGTAAACGTTCTGACCAACAGGTTTATTCTCCGTAAACTCCTTTTACACTCGACAATAAACATGTTAACAGCTGCACACATCAGCTTCACCTCCACTGATCTGCAGCCTAGAAATAAGTTTCAACAACACTCAGAGGAGGAAATTACAAATGAAAAACCCACTCACACCTTCTGGTTTTGGTGTGAAACGTGTGCATGTGGTGACTTTGTGCTGGTGTTTTGTATTTTGTGTGAACTGTTCCTTTAATGTTTTAACCAGCGTTATGAGAGAGAGAGAGAGAGAGAGAGAGAGCACTGACCTGTGAGGATTCATCAGACGACAGCAGACGGGAAACATGGAAGAAACAAGAGAGAGAGCAGACTGGTTAGAAACACACACAGTAACACAACAGTAACACAGTAACACTAACACAAGCAGAGTGTACTACACAAATCACAGTGTAATTAGTGCTGCACTCCAGGTGGTGACAGTCGCTCTGTGGGGAGCCACAGCAGCCACTGTGTGTGTGTGTGTGTGTGTGTGTGTGTCTAGTGTCAGAGACCTCTTTAGCACCTCGTCACCTTTGACCTAACGGGGCGTTCACGCTGTGAGTAACATCACCGTTACCTTGTATCAACACACACAAAGTCGACTGTGAATCAACGACGTGATGTTTTTTTAATAATTTACACTGACATCAGAACGTTAAAGATGGATATTCAGAGTATACGATGTCAGGATGTGCTGTGATTGGACGGAGTATTCATGTTCCGGGGCTGGATATTAAGATTTAGATAATATAGGCTACTCATAACAACTTTATTTATTTAGGTGCATAAAAATAAACAGATAAAAGAGAAAAGCTTAGTAAAAAATAGATTTAAAAAAAAAGAGTAGAAAAAGGGCAGGAATAGAAAACATGTCATACATCAACATTATAAATGAGAGTCTGACAGGAAGTGGAGAGAGGCACTAAAACATTTAAAACAAGTTCATGAGTCACAGTGTCAATAGATGTGAGACAGTCGAGTTATTTTTAAAGTGGACGATTCGCCATAAAACTGAATATTGTGATGTTTCCCAAACATAATGCAACATGTGTGATTATAGAACGAATCACCTTGTTGTTTACAACTACTTCCGGGTAGAAAACCAGCATGAGAACAATAGTGACGGACGAGAGTTTTGCTATACAAATCTCATTTTTCACGTCACTATATCACCGTTTAGACTAATCTGATGTTTGTAAAGTTTATAAAACCAATGATTGGACAAACATTAACATTAGGCTACTATTTCTGTGTGCACATTTTTGTAATTAGTCATGGTTATCGTAGATTAGCCGGGCTAACGGTTAGCTACCTGTTTAACTTTAATAACTGAGTGACTCAATAAACGGTCCATGAAAAAAATATTTTTTCCAGTGGATATCTTAGTTACAACATGACTGAGCTAACTGGAGTAGTTTCATGTCGTGTCCGACAACGGGAGGGTTTTAACAGCTGACGTCCTGATGTTAGCTTAGCTACTGCCATTAGCTTAGCTACCGCCGTTAGCTTAGCTGTCCCTGTCAGCTGAGCCACTGATGCTTTCTAGACACTGTGATTCCCTCAAACTTAATAAATAGAACACATAGCAACACAAAACACACACACAGAAATAGTAATGTTTCTTCAATCATTTCAGATTTGTCTAAACGGTGATAGGGCGTGAAAAATATGATATATATATAGCTAAACTCTCGTTCGTTACTACTGTTCTCATTCAAACTACGTGCTGGTTTTCTACCCGGAAGTAGTTGTAAACCACAAGGAGATTCGGTCTATTGCATATCATATCATATTCTTTGTGTTTATTATTTGGCTCTTTATTCCTTTAATGCTCCAACACTGGAAACGTCTCCATCCTGGGACGAATAAAGGGATATTTTATTTCATCTTATCTGTGATGACATCATGTATTATTGTGATATCTGGATGTTGCCACCCGGCTCGACCCACAGCGGCTGCAGAGTGGAACCAGGTGCATGTGTTCAGTTACAGGTAACGTAACGTATGACGATGGTGTGTTGACTGTGTGTTTCTGTGTGTGGGAGTTTCATTGCTCACTGGGCGGCTGCTACACTAAAAAACCTGAAACATTATAGCTCTGCTGAAACATTTATATGGAGTTTGATGATCTGATTAAGTGGACAGGAAGTGGCTCATTATAGACACCAATGTTTTATCTAAAACTTGAGAACATTAAATATACGTATGTAGGGCTACATTTTTCCAAAAAATGGCGATTTAAACGCTTTATTTCTAATTTTTTTTAAATGAGCTGAGGGCTGTTTATTGTTCATTACATTGTACTTTGTCATTTAATTTAATTTTTTTCTTCTACATTATTATCAGAGTGTTTTTTTTGTCATTTTCCTTTGTATATGTATATGTATATGTATATGTAGACTATCTATCTATCTATCTATCTATCTATCTATCTATCTATCTATCTATCTATCTATCTATCTATATGTGACTGTGTGACTTATTTTATTGTCTGTTATTGTTGTACTTTAAAGTGTATTGAGACCATGTATGGTGATTTTGCACTTTAAATAATAAACTGATTGATTGAATTGATTGTGTATGTATACATATATGTAATGTATGTATATAAATAAGAAAGTAAACTGTATTTCTGTGATTGGAAGCATCATATTGTTTTTTTCAACAAGAAGCTGATCATCATGATTGACAGAAGCAGTGTTATTATGAATATTCAAACGTATAAACCCAGTTTCACTGGCTCTGTAATGTTCATTTAATCAGCTGTAGCTCACTCACTCTCACGTGTTAACCCCTGTAAAGTCCTTCAGACGGGACTTGAACCCACGCACCGGTGTTTCCTGACTCCTTTTACATTTAGCAGCTTTAGTTTTCAGAGGTGTCAACTCTACAGGCCGGGTTTTTTTTTTTTTTCAATGTGCTGAGGATATTAAAGGAAAAAGAAAAGAGAGAAGAAAAAAAGAAAGAGTCCCAGTTGTGCCATTGTGTGCAAAGAAGGAAACATGTCTTCCAGTGGTGAGAGGGTGAGAGTTTCCTTCCAGAGCAGCCAGACCACCTAGCACTGGGAGCCTGGTGACAAGAGCTTTGATTATTATGCCTGCACTCGCTGCCAGGGCTAAATTTAAGTGTTCCCATAAAGTCCAGAAGAAATAAGACTTGGGAATGGCCTGGCCTGTGTCTGTGTGAGAGAGGGGAGAACTCTGACTGACTGAGTGTGTGTGTGTCTGTGTGTGTGAGAGAGAGAGTGTGTGTTTAGGGTCTCTTCTGGTCAGCGTTGTTGCATAGTCCGAGGGATAATAATAGGATGTGCTACAGCTAACTGAGACTAAAGCCGGACTTCCCACGTCTCCCACTCGCTGGTGGCACTTGTGTTATTCTCTAAACACCCGCTGGACCCAAAACCAACTCTCCCTCCCCCCTCCTCCTCCCCCTCTACCCCTCCTTCTCCCATCTCACATCTCACATCTTCATCTCAGCGCCTCCTCCCCCGAGCATTAAGAAAACTGTAAGAAAGAGCAAGACACTTTGGGGCAACCCCGACGAACGTTCTCCCAAGGAAATGTGGATTCCTTGTTTATCTTTGATTAAAAATAACTTTGGGAAGAGGCCGATCAATACTTTCCCTGCGACCAGAGAGAGAGAAAAGAACGAGGGGGTGGGAGAGAGAAAAGAGGAGAGAAAAAAGAGGAGGAGGAGACGCGAGAGCGGAAGGGAAGAGAGAAAAAAGCGTGAGAAATTTGACGACATTTAGAAATGTGTGTGTCTGTGTGTGTGACGCTTCGCTCGGAGTCATTCCCATGGCCTCGTACAGTAGCTGTGACACTGCTACCGACTGCTCTGATGTTTCAGCGCTGACAAAGTGGACAACACACACACACACACAGAGACACACACAGGCCCTGGAGGAGACGCTGGGAGCCCTGTGTGTGTGTGCTATATATAAATCTATATAAAGGCCTTTTCGGAGGAGCGGGAGCACCGAGAGGTCAGCACTCCTCCTCCTCTCCTCCTCTTTGCTCCTGCTTTCCTTGGCTCCCACCTCTCATTTCAAAGGATCTGCTTATGGTTTCTGTCAGAGATGCACGTCCATTTTTCACCCCATTAACAACTATCATTACCAGCCCAACTGGAGGCTATAATTGGGCCAGCCATGGAAAGAGTTGTCAAAACACAATTAAATTCCAAACTATGGTGAGAGAGAACAGAGAGAAAGTGGCTGGACGGCCATAACATCATATTGCCGGCTCTCCTTGCCCAAAAATAGGAAAGAAAAACACCAAAACCATTATTTGACATTGGAAGGTTTTGAAAGGGGATTATATAGACGGGTGATCTGAGCTGCCCAAACGATAGGGCTACTGAAAACATAACAAATAATCACTCTCGGTGTCAGAGATGAAGAATGGGCACATTAAAAGCCTGATCCGAGGATAAAAAAGCCAAAGATCTTGTGAGAGCCTCCGACGCAGGAAAACGTTTTTTAAATACAGAGGGCCGTGACTGCAAAGTGGCTTCAGAGACAAATGATTACAGCACTATAAAGATACCCATGATGAATACACTGCTTATTCTGTGTGTCAGGAAGGAGCAGCAGCTGCTTGTAAAGAGCTCCATCAAGGCCTTCATGGGGGCTGTGACAGGGAGGAGGGGGGTGGAGGGGCTGACATATCAAACTGTTTAACTTGTGATAAAGAGCTGCTGAAGGTTCATCAACTCTGTGTTTCCCTGCATGTGACAAAACATGGTTATTATGGGGTCTACAGGTGCGTTTTAACCTGACAGCAAGTTTATATTTACTGGAATTGGTGTAAAATAAGGCTTCCTAAGAAAGAAGGCCAAAATATGGATGGTTGTGTTAAAGGGATAGTTCAACATTTTGGCAAATTGGCCCATTGCCATAATCCCTATAATCATAGCAGTAGGTTCGTTACCTTTAATTGTCGGTGCAAGCTATTTTTAGAACGGCGGAGCAGAGCCGTGAGCTGCTCAGAGCTACGCTACAGAGGCTCATGGGATTTCTTGGTTTCCCTCATCAAACTCATCAAATACACAATCCAACAACTCCACAACGCTCTGGTGGACAAGTTGTGACCTGCACATTCACCACGCTGTGAGATAATAACACAACGTTACCACACAGAGTTGTTTTAGAGGGAAATTCATGCAAAACCACTGATGCGTGTTCCCGTCGGAGGCAGTTTTTCATCAAGCAGTCTCTGCATTTCCCTCTAAAACAACTCTGTCTGGTAACGTTCTGTTATTATCTCATAGCGTGGTGAATGTGCAGGTCACAACTTGTCCACCAGAGCGTTGTGGAGTTGTTGGATTGTGTATTTGATGAGTTTGATGAGGGAAACCAAGAAATCCCATGAGCCTCCATAGCGTAGCTCTGAGCAGCTCACGGCTCTGCTCCGCCGTTCTAAAAATAGCTTGCACCGACAATTAAAGGTAACGAACCTACTGCTATGACTATAGGGATTATGGCAATGGGCCAGTTTGACTAAATGTTGAACTATCCCTTTAAAGCACCATACAATATAAAGTTAGATGTTTGTGTTAAAGCTCAGAAACTGAGCCTTAAAACCAGCCGTGACATCACAAAGTGACAGGAAGCCCTGTCACTTTGTGATGTCACAACAAAGCCCCGCCCCCTCACCACCATCCAAGAACTACTTTGCAGGATTTGGTTTCTCTGAGTGTTTTATTCTGAAATCTGGTCTATTTTTTATTGGAAAACTTTAGAAAACAGTCAGCCAATCAGAAGAGAGACGTTCAAAAAGGTTCAACTCTTCAAAATAAAACAGGAAGTGTCAGACACGGAGGCCTTTAAGTCCTGTAGGTATAAAAGTTGTGTTTGTCTCATGTGTCATGTGGGTATTTCCATGAACCCTGAGCTGCAGCTCTGTTGTGGTTTGTATTGTTAGGATCTAATTTAGATGTGATGATGGAGGGGAAACAAGTCTAGGTGGTATTTTAATGCTGTACTGTGTGGAGGTTTAATGTTTCTATTAAAACTCCACACAGTGTAAAGGCAGAAGCAGCTACACTGAGTTGTTAGTTAGGTCTTCTCATGGATCAACAGTGTGTGAGCTATCTGGACCTTGATCTTTGTAGTTTGACAAAAATAATCCTGATGAACTTTGATCAGCGTCTGACCGTCAGCAGAGCTCCTGGACACTGTTTGTTTGGTCACATGACGGCGACGACCGAGTCAATGAACAAACTTGATAAGGCCTCGACACTCCATGATGAGATGATGGCACCAATTTCCCATTATAGAAAATAAACCACATAACTCTCGTCAGCCAACCGCTCCTTAAAGTCAAAGTGAAATTCTATTTTGTGGATATGAACCAAATTCACGGTGAGTCTGAGCCAGAAACTGTAATTTCAAGGCAGCCGCTGTAATAAAAACTATCTCTCACAAGACTTTTGGTCCTGTCTGTTGACACTGATGCAGCCAAACTGAGCTCCTGGAGGAAACACTGGGAAACCTCTGCTTTTCTTTAAATGTTCATCTGAATAAATAATACGGCCTCAAAACAATTATATGCTGTGACATTAAGTTAAACATGCAACTCAAAACTAATTAGTGCACACAAGAGTTTATTCTATTCCACCACTAATGCCATGAATTATTTTTCTCCCCGTCTGGTATGAAGTGAGTTTTAAAATCAGCTCCACATGCTGCAGCACCGCCGCTCCTACGCTAAGTCAGGTTGCGTGTACACGTTTGTGTTTGTGACACCATTGTTACACTCACTTACATTAGAAGAGTGTCAACTTACATGTTGTGATGTGACCGAGTCTGTTTTTTTTTTAGTTGCTTTCAATCAAAGTGGGAAGTGAAGGCACATAAATACATCGTAGCTGCTGCTGCTGCTGCTGCAGCCGTGAACATCAGGACATGTCTGTGATTGTGGCTTCAGCCCTTAATCAAAACACATCATGTCTTGTGGCTGCGCTGGGCGAGCTCTGTGGGCTACTGTCAGCCCCGCCACCGACTGAGCCGCTCATCTCCCTCCTCTGCTCCCACTTTACTTCTTTCTTTCTTTCTTTCTTTCTTTCTTTCTTTCTTTCTTTCTTTCTTTCTTTCTTTCTTTCTTTCTTACCCCCCCCGTCCTGACGACTGCACATCTAAGAGCTCCAGAAAAGATGCTTGTTAATTTGAGAGGAAACCTGACATTACCGCTGGTGTTCCTCTATAAATATAAATGTGGTGCAAACATGTCAACATGACATCAAGTCGAAACTGTGCTAGTTACAGACGGAAACACCCACTGTACAACAACAGAGAGCAAACACTGTAAAAACGCAAAATCTTTCCAAGAATGTTTGTCTTATTTCTTGTCAAAATGTCTAATTTCTAGTCACAACTAATCTCTTTCCACTTAAAATAAGACTCATCACCTAAAAATTAACTTGTTTTTAGATCATTTTCACTTGTTTCAAACTAATTTTCACTTGAAATAAGTAGAAAAATCTGCCAGTGAAAGGAAGTTTTTTGTGCTTGTAATAAGAAAGAAAAACTTGCCCCACTATCAGATTTTTCTACTTATTTCAAGTGAAAATATGCTTGAAATAAGTAAAAAGTGTCTAAAAACAAGCTGCTTTTTATGTGATGAGTCTTATTTTTAGTATAATTAGATTTGTTTTGACTAGAAATTACATTTTGACTAGAAATAAGACAAATATTCATGGTAAGATTTTGAGTTTTTGCAGTGAAGGCCCCAGGACCGACCGACCGATCTCTCCTACGTCGCCGCCGTTGCTGCCGCCGCCGCTGCTGGGCCGGCTTCCACTAAATCACACGGCTCTAACGGTGTGTGTGTCGGCTGACATGAAGCAGAGGAGGCCGGGCGGCGGAGGGGAGTAGCAGGCCTCTCTACCTCTGTAATCTGGCCTGATTTATAGAGGCTAGCCCTGCTCTCCCCTTCCACCTCCACACTGACACACTGGGCCTCCTCCACTGGAGACAGCCTGGCGTCCACAAACACACACACACACACACACACACACACACACACACACACACACACACTCTCACACACACACTTTGACACAGAAACAGCTCTGCATGAACATACCCGGGCAGGATTGTCTCAGTTGCACAGTTAGTGCATGCAACCAAACCACATGGGCCTGTTGCTTAACCAAATGAACACCAGACACAGAGACAAAAGGTATTTAAATGTCTGTGAGCTGTCAGAGCGGAGCACAACATCCAGGGCCAGACTCAAACCCAGACGACGTAGGACACCGTTTATTAACCCAACACTCTTTGTATTTGCACATACGACTAAAAGAAGTAGAAGTAAAGTAATCTCATTACAGTAAACCACAGCAGGAATATGTCTATGACTGAGTAGTAAGGTTACACACCATTGATTGTTGCTCTTTCAAAAATATTTTGGCGCCAACTTAGAACTTCTGTCCCAAGATTAGCTTTAGCAGCTATTTGATAAAAAAAAAAAAAAAAGCATAGCAGCAAACCTTAGCTACTTCCTGTAGAGGAAAAGTCATCAGTGTTTTTCCCTGTCGGAGCGAGGTGACGGGTTAATGACGTTGAGTTTGAGTTATCAGAGTTGGTAACAAGTCGGAAAAGCAACGCTTCAGTTAGCTATAGTTGTTGTTAGCATTGTTAGCTAACACAAGCCGATTCTAACACACTACATGAAAGTTTGCAAAGCGACATAAGAACGTCAGTTGATAAGTTGTAAAATACTAGTCAGTATGACTGATGTAATGACACCAAAAACAACAAACAAAGTTTGAATTCACGGTTGATGCGCGGAGCGGCCATCTTGGATTGGGAACTCAGGGTTAACTGGGGGAGGCAGGATTTGTTTAAAAGGGAACTGTGCAGGATTTATCCCGTGGCTATGCTACATTTTTACCTTAATTAAAAAGGATGATGATGGTTAACTACATGGCTCTCTGCCTTCACCTGGCTCACGGCTGAAAACCAACCTTGCAACATCAGTGTAGTGATAGTAACATCAGTAGCACAAAACGCGCTCCGTAACCGGCGATCTTTTGTTTATGATGGTTAGGACTACACAAATATACACGTCATAACATCGTATATATGTTATATAACATTATCCACCGCTCCATTTATTGATTTCTCACCGGATTCATTGTAAACATGCACATGGAGGAGAGGAGGGTTAGAGACACAGCGGAAATGCGACCGGACTTGCATAGTACCCCTTTAAAACCAACATATTCACTTTTTTTTTTAAGAAAATAGTGTTTTTCCATTCAGCTATCAGTAAGGAAAAGTCTGTGTGTTTGGGGTGATCACAGTGTAGCTATATGTCTCTGTGTGCAGCTGCCTGAGAAGCTACAGCTCCCAGTATCTTTGACCAATCAAGTCTATTAGGACTGGCCCTATTTTGTCCTAACAAATTGGGAGGACATAGTAGGGCCGGGCCTCTCAGATTTGATTGATCAAAGATACTGGGAGCTGATTGTTTTCAATATCCTGCCTTCCCCCTGGCTTTAATGAAGTTCCTCTGAGTTTCTGAGTCAAAATTCAAAGTGGGATCCTGGAAAATCCAACTTGTGAGTTCTTATTGAACACATCATGAACGTTGAATTCAGCTGTTTAAAACACTATATCCCAGAAAGCGATGTCATCCACATAGATAGTGGGTTTAGACTCAGGTAGGCGTGGTCATAATGAACCAATGATAAACCACCTGGTTGATGTTCCAGTTGGTTAAAGTGTCGGCTGCTGATACAATCTGGTCTCCTACATTTCCGACTCTGTGCTACTTCCTGTTTATTCGACCTCCTGTTGGGAGGTGGTTTTTACAGCACAACTCGGACCAGACATGTTAATGTTTAACATGAGCGTCACCAAACAACTTCCCCTCATTTGGTTTCTTTCTTTTTTTCCCCCTCCGAAGAGCTCTGATTGGTGGAAACGCTTCAGTCAGAGTGTTTACACTGAGCTGTCAGAGCCAAAGTCCCAAAGCTCCACAAAGTTTAGCAATAAAGGATAAAAGTTAAGACACGATATTCACACGCATTAGACCTACAGACTACAACATCTTCACATATGTGTGTGTGTGTGAGACTACATGTGTGTATACTATGAATCACAGTGTATGGACAGGTGTTTACAGTGAGGCTGGGTTATCTGTCTCCATTACAGCGCCGCGTCTCAGCCTCCCAGGGCCATTATCTACTCAGACGTGCCTAAACACAAACACCCAGAGACAGGAAGCCCCACACGCTAAAGGCTAGACCCTTCACACGAGGCCGAGGCGTGAGCACGTAATGCGCCTTTCTGGGGGTCCGGAGGGACGGAGGGGTGGGGGTGAAGTCTTGACGCAATCCAACACCCAAACACACCAGGAACCCAGATAATAAAAAAAATAAAAAGCTCCATTTCCGTCGCCCACTCCTTCTCTTTGATCGGCGCTGACTTCAACACACAAATGTTCACCATGACGTTGACTCACACTCTGTAGTTGTGACTAATATCGACTGTTGTTGCTGCTGTCGTTGTTGTTGGGGAGACGCCACCTGGGCAAAGGTCGCCCCCAACAGTCCTCGGTACAGTAGTGAGAAGACGACGCTGTGACGAAGCGGCGGTGACATCGCCTCTCTGCAAACAGTAACGTCATGTGGCGCACACGTGTGGCCCGGGAATACCTTAGTGATCTGACACTGTTTACACGTTCGTATTCAGCCATTAGTCATAGACGACACTCTGGAAGTTCCCTCCTGATCACAGCGAATAAAGAGAATAAAAAACACATTCAGAAACCAAAAGCGTCAAGTGATTTCAATAATTATTCCAGCATTGAGAAGAAGAAGAGGAGAAGGAGGAGGAGGAGGAGGATGAGACCTTCCTGCTTTCAATCAAAGCCCCCTCTCTGTGATTCAACAGCCCTGACGCTGCACGGCCTCACATTTATAACGTGTTTTACAGAGATGACAAATTCACATGGTCATAAAGTGTGAGAGGAGAGGAGCCGTGCGTGTGCAGCCTGTCAGCCGAATGAGCAATTTTCACTTTCACGCACTGGTTTCGAACAAGAAAACTGCTTTTCATTTTACAAGCATCCATGTGACCGCTGGGCTACACAAGTGAAGAATTATATCTTGTTTTTCTATGTTTTTTTGCACCCCGGGTGTTGCAAATGGAATTTAGAGCGAAACAAAAAAAAAAGATGTGCATTTATTCCGGAAACACTTCAAGGGTTGGATATTAAAGGGCTCTTTGTGTTGGCGCTGTCAAGAAACGTGCTGTTTTTTAACACAGACTAAACAGGCGTATACGAGCTTCGACCGTGAACGTGGTTAATGTGCTTTGCGAGTTGTGTGATAGCATTTATTCAGAGGGACGGATGTTAGCGATGAAGCACTCGAGGCTGCTCTCGTTCTCGGCGCTCGAGGCCTGGCTTGGTGCTTCACATGTTTCCCGTCTCGAACGAGCCCCACGTGCAGGAGGGAGCGCGTACTGTAACACTTTACTTGACGCCTATCCCTATAACGCATTATATAAACACTCATAAATGATCATAATGCTTTATAACAATAATCATAACTTACTATAAAGCATTTTATCATGACTTATAAGATCAGGTATTATAATACGTTATAATTGTTAGTAATTCGCTGACAATGCCCACATTTATAATGCATTATTAATATAGTTATAATGTGTTATAATTGACTTATAAACGTGTATAACTATCATAATAAACTCTCATAAATTATCATAATGTGTTATGCTTATTGTTAGAAAGCCTTATGGTAATTTACAAGTGTTTATAATGATAGTTATTCACGTTTATAAGACAATTATAACACATTATAACCATATTTATAATGCATTATCGATGTGGGCATTGTCAGCGACAATTATACGAACAATTATAACCTATTATAATACCTGACCCTATAAGTCAAGATAAAATGCTTTATAGTGTGTTATGCTTATTGTTATAAAGCATTATGATCATTTATGAATGTTTATAACTATAGTTATACAGTGTTATAACTCATTATAAGTATGGTTATAATGCGTTATAGAGATAGGCGTCAAGTAAAGTGTTACCGCGTGCACTGTACGTCCAACAATCATTGAATCATGAAGTGTCTTTTTAAAAAAAAGCTTTTCATGCTTTCAATATCTGTGTCCAGGACTGTTGCTGCAGCTCCGTCCTGTCAGATCTCAGCAGGTTCTGACGTTAACCGACTGTGACGTTTATCCAGTTTCTCAAAGAGAGAAAAAATGTTGGCACAAAAACGTCCAAAAATGTATCGACTCTCACCTCCGATACTGTCTGGGGGCCGTTTCCATCCAAAAACATCACTATCATCTTTCATTGTTTGAGCCCCCGCCTGTGTGGTAACGACGTGGATGTGTAAACATTATGGTAACCCCCACCTCCAACTACCCCTCCACCCCCCCAGGCCAGGTACTGTCTGGTCTGGTCTACGAGCTGGTACCACCAGTCTCCTACTGCCTTTTAATTACGAGTGAAGGGGGGGGGGGGGGGGGGGGACTGTTTTTAATGAAAACGGGGCACATCATAAAAACAGATTTGACCAGGTTCATCCACAGTTCAGGCTCAAGGACAGTAAACACAGCAGATAATATGGACCGTACCACTCACAAGCGCAAACACACCAGATAAGATTAGATCACCCAAAAGTGCAGCACAGAATAGAGAGAGGGAGAGCATCAAACAGACAGGAGTAAACATGTAACTCAGAAAAACTAAAAAACTATATTCTGAAGTTCTCTGATCTGTCCTGGAGAAGGTTAGACCTGAGAGGACGAAGGAGTGGATGAATAAATGGATAAATGGATGGATGGATGATACGTTCCTCCACATGAGGAAGTGAAACTCCAGCAGCAAGGGACAAACATGTTGAATACAGAGAGAGATGGAAAAATATCAGAGGAATAGGAGCAGATTATAAAACAGGAAATAACACAAAAAAAGGAAAGACCTGCAAAAAATAAAAAAGAGTTGAGAATGATGAATGACGCAGTTGTTGATGAAGATGGTGATTATCTCCACCACCACCATCCAAACACCACACGAAACCGTTCAATTCATCATCTGAGAAAGCAGAAGTAAGCGATCCGGTCGTTTTGGCTAATGCTGCGTTCCAGGCAGGCTTTTGAAACCGTAAATTACAGCTTCAAGTCACAACTTACGACTTTGTAGCGTTCCAGGCAACCCACTCGTGTTTTTCTGACCTGTTTTACCTGTGAAAGTCACTATAACGGCCACTCGTAACTTCCGACCCGTGAACTCGTACCAGATCGAACTGGTACCACTTCACAGGTCGGAAAAACACGAGTTACCAGTTGCCTTCAACGCAGCATAACTTCTTGCCGATGGAGTTAGCAGCCCCCGCCCTCGTCATGGATCTATTGGTCCTCGTCCCTATGTCACCACATTCACGGCGTTCCTTGGCTGCACACACAGCCCTGCATGCCGTTCTCTCTCCTCATTGGATAAAAACTGTAGGATACGATAAATGTTTTCTCTTCGGCTCAGAGCAGAGCAGAGGGACTGACAGACCCGTGTTTCGGTCCAAACACTCTATGTAAGTGATTGCTGTCGGAAGATATAACTATTTAAGACTTATATTAACACAAAAATATCACTTACTTCTGCTTTAACATTAGTGTAATAACTCATCTATCAGACGGTGTAGCCCAAACTTTATGCAAAATTCTATTTTCGAGTAAATCCGTGGTGAAAGTGTGGTATTTTTTTCGGCATTGGATAATGCAGGCGCACGAAATATGCGTCACGTTGCCCACGATTCACCAGCCACTGATATTGGATCCGTCATCCGTCAATCAAACGTCAGAGACAACACACACACACGGAGCTCGGTCTCGCCCCAATCTTTGAATATCCCGCCCGCTCGATAACGACCGATCAAATTCGTTTTCCTTACTCAGGTAAACTTGTGCCGCAACTCGTGAAAACTCTGCACTACAAACTGGACAAACGGCCATTTCTGTACACCTTTAAAGTTCAATGGAGGAGACAGGACTTTTCCTGAGGTTTCAGTCTCTTGAATCATTTGTTTGAAAGATTTCTGAGAAACTGAAGAAACTTCTTTATCTGATTCTGAAAGGCCGAGGTGTCTTCATAAAGCTCCAGGAAGAGCTACGATAAGGAACGCTGAAGCTTTCTTCTCATCGTTGGTCATCCGTCTGTTGACAAATCAATAAAGGCAGGACCAGACGACAAATCTCCAAAAGACGGTTGGGGTGATGATACTCGTAGTGTTGTCAGTCTCCCAACCAAGACACGGCGAGAAGAGACACCACTGTGATGGTTGAATCTGACATGATGACCATCGTTAAAGGGATAGTTCACCCAAAATTGAAATTTCACTCATTATCTCCTCCCCCTCATGTGGACTAAGGGCTGGGAGAAGTTTCAGAGTCCTCCGTGGCTTCTCTGAGTTACAGGGGGTCTCGGCGTAGCAGTGCATGTCCATATAACGGTTGCAAATGGATGCCACTTTTCTTCGTAACAAAAAGACACACCAAAAAACATCCATATACCTCCATGCTGCTTGTATGTAATGTCCGTCTTGTATTGAAGCCCGGAAATGTGAAATTGTTCCGAAAAAAATTAAATAAGTCTATATTTCAAGCTTGTTTGTAGCGGAAGCTCCTCTTCCCGGTTCATCCAATTCTGACGAACCGGGAAGAGGAGCTTCGAGAAGCTTCCGCTACAAAACAAGCTTGAAATATAGTCTTATTTAATTTTTTCCGGGACAATTTCGCATTTCGGGGCTTCAATACAAGACGGACATTACATAGGAGCAGCATGGAGGTATTTGGATGTTTTTTGGTGTGTCTTTTTGTTACGAAGACAGTTGGTATCCATTTGCAACCGTTATATGGACATGCACTGCTACGCCGAGACCCCCTGTAACTCAGAGAAGCCACGGAGGACTCTGAAACTTCTCCCATGCAGCCCTTAGTCCACATGAGGGGGAGTAGATAATGAGTGAAATTTCAATTTTGGGTGAACTATCCCTTTAAAGACAAAGAAACCATCATGTAGTCTGAACTGTCTGGGCCTTAGAGGAGAGGAGTGTATTTCTCATGTGTAGACTACACTTGGACTTCTCAAGGAGATGAAGATGAAGATGGATGGAGGGAAGACGGATGGAGAGACGGGGGCTGAGCAGAGTTCAGCCACCGACTAATTTTAACGTCCATCGATCCTCCTCATCCCTCTCTTCTGTTGGCTCTCGGAGAAGAACGGGCCATTTCGGATCGGTGGGAAGTTGCCCAGAAGCCCCTGACCTGGAGCAGGATGGGGGCCACAGTGCGTGTGTCCAGTGGGGGTCGTGGGTTGGGGTTGGGGGGTTGGGGGGGTTGGGGGGGAGAAGGCAGCAGCATCCTGGCAGGACATGAGGGACTCGGTTCCCAGCAGCGCTCGCCGTTCTCCTCCTGCTCCGGCTCCATGAGTCTCTCCCTGCTGGGTCAACGCTGCTGCCTTCCCTTCCCTTCCTCCGGGGGATTCCCACTTTTTCCCAAGGCTGTGCCCAGCTCGCTCCGACTCCCGCTCCCTGCCAAATGACCCCGAGTTCGGCCACTCGCTTCCCTTATCTGTCCTTTCCCAGGGCTGTGGTACTCCGTCCACGTCCCCCTCGTCTCTGTCCGTCACCCTCCCTGTCGTCTGATGCTCCAGAGAGTCGCTGCGTCGTCTCCGGCATCGGCTTAACGACGGCCTGAAATTAACAGCACGGTATGCTGCGACACAGTGTGTGTGTGTGTGTGACTGAGCGCACAAATAAACACACAAGTTACACACTGAGAGTAACACACTTTTTTAAAAACTCATGAAGTTTCTTTTTTTTATACAGTTTCTATAAAAATAACAACACATCAACGTTGTTTTTCATCTCGATCCTGGAGGAATATTGGACTAAAATTAAACGCCTGTGAACATTTTTTTGCCTTTGACCTTCGTATCTGTGACATCATCATGTGACATCATCAGTGTTTACACTTCTACACTTGTACAGGTGAAATCAAACGACATGACAGTCGGCCGTCATCTCAGCTGATCCCAGCAGAGTCGGACGCAGCATTAAACAACAACAACAACAACTGTGCATTTTGAAGGATTAGCAGGAAGTTGTGATGCGCGGGGCGTTAACTCGTAACCGGCGAAGGTCCTGCGGGGTTAAACGTGGGTCGGGTCGCGGCGGGTCATTGAAGATGAAGTAGTTCACACAAAAAAAATCATGAAAGCGCCAAAGAACAGCGGCCACAACAAACCGAGAAGAATCAATGAGGAGTGAAGATGGAGGAGGAGGTGAGGACAGTTCTCAGGCTCCTGCTTCAGATTGAATAAACGCCGTATTCAGCGACGTATCTAACGTGTATATAAAAGCAGCGAGCGCTGAACCTCCAGATCCTCTGACTGCACTTTGACCTGCATCTAACTCATTTCAAGACAACGTACTGTTGTTGTGGTTTTTAGATCTTGTTCTTCAGTGTGATTCGTGTTGTTTTGTTTTGCTTGGTGCCAGGTGAACAATAAAGGTTTATTCTACTCAACTCAACTTTATTTATAGAGCACTTCTCTTCTCTATCCATCTATCGTTGTATCTATCTATCTATCTATCTATCTATCTATCTATCTATCTATCTATCTATCTATCTATCTATCTATCTATCTATCTATCTATCTATCTGTCTGTCTATCGTTGCTATGGACCTCTAGATTGTGTCCTTAATAAAGTCTTATTATTATTATTATTATTATCTGTCTGTCTGTCTGTCTATCTATCTATCTATCCGTCTATCTATCTGTCTATCTGTCTGTCTATCTATCTATCTATCTATCTATCTATCTATCTATCTATCTATCTATCTATCTATCTATCTATCCATCTATCCATCTATCTATCTATCTATCCATCTATCCATCTATCCATCTATCCATCTATCTATCTATCCATCTATCTATCTATCCATCTAGAAGTGAAGGGTCGTGACAGTGGCACGGTGCTAAGATGGTTGCGTTCCCATGCAGCCTTGTGTTTACCCTGGGCTATTTCTGCACATACACACACACACACAGTCTGCCCTATCGTACCCCCTCCTCCTAATTTCTCATCATCCCTCCCCTCCCACCCTCTGCTCTCACCCCCCCCCCCCCCCCTCCTTCTTCTCTTTCCCCTCTCTGGAGTGCGGGTCAGGGTTATGTGAACGGCCAGGGAGGAGGGCTGAGAAACGGAGGAGAGAGGAGTGTGAAAGAGGAGAGAGATGTTGTGGGGTCATCACTGAGTCATCATATTCCCTGGTAAAGGCTGGGCGCACGGTCACCATGTGTGTGTGTGTGTGTGTGTGTGTTCATATGTCTGAGTGGGTGGAGAACTTTGCACATTCCACTGTAAGTAAGTGTATTTATATGTGAGTGTGTGTGTGTGTGTGTGTGTGTGTGTGTGTGTGTGTGTGTGTGTGTGTGTGTGTGTGTGTGTGTGTGTGTGTGTGTGTGTGTGTGTGTGTGGGCACAAGTGTGTGTGTGTTTTTAGTCGGTGTATCCGGTGTGTGAGTCAAATAAAAACAGCGCCATGTGACCTCCTCTCTCACCTGCAGCCTCTTCCTCCTCCTCCTCCTCCTCCTCCTCCTCTTCCTCAGCTTCATCAACACAAACAGAAATAAAACCAGAGTTTAAATCCACCTGTTGTCAGGTTTTATAAGATTAAAATATGTCAAAGTATGTTTTTGTATTGCTACATGTATGTGTTATTGTTGTACAGTATATAGACTCTTAATGTGAATTGGGAACTACTTTTGGTGTGTAAATTCGCACCATTACTGACCTCAGCCTTTTTAAATCAAAGCTAAAGACACACTTTTTTAGATGAGCATTTAACTCTGACTAGGAAAGTCCTGCTCTTAGGTGTACTTATTTTGACTGTTTTTATTTTACTGTATGCACCTTTAGAGGGCCTTTAACACCCGTGGCATTTTCTTGTGTTTTTATGTATTATTTTATTGCTTTGATGTAAAGCACTCTGGGTACCGTCTGGCTATTGTAAAGTGCTATACAAATAAAACTTGATTGATTGATTTGATTTGAGTAAAACTGTGTTTTGTTGGTATATTGTTTGTATGTTCTTGACTTGCCTTAGGACAACGGATGTGAATTAGCATCTATGCTAACTCCGGCATATTTATATTGATGCTCTGGCTTGACATGTTGATTAATGTGCTATGTCCTAATCAAATAAATACATAAATAAATAAAATATGTTGTTTTTGTTGAGTTTTGTTTTAAATATGTTAATAATCAGCATCATGTGTGGAAACTTTTTCAGACTCTGCAGTTTTTTTTTTATCCAGAAAATTTACGAGAAACTAATTTGATGACTGTGTTTATTTCTGTTCTAGTCACACAATGTGATTTTAATTATTGTGTATTTGTTGTCTGTCGTGTGTGTGTGTGTGTGTGTGTGTGTGTGTGGATGTGCATGTGCACACTTTACAGATTCAACTTTCAATAAACAAGATTTTCATGTGATTTTTAGTCAAACCTCGGCTCTAAATGTTTTTATTTGTTTCTCTCGGTTTGTGTTTTACAGTGTGCAGACTTTTGTGTAACTCCAACTACACAAACAAACAGTCGTCTCTTGGTCTGAGTGTCGACATCCTGCAGCGGCTTAAATACGACACTCAGAGGGACGTCAGATAAAGTTTATGATGAAGAAGAAGTTTTTATATTTACAATATAAAATTGAAACCCCTTGATGCACTTTATCATCCTGCTCTTCTTTTTATTACTGGAGATCTGAACCATCACTGTGTTCTTTATAATGAGGTTGGATGGCCGTCCTTAAGCGTATGAGGGAACAACACTGCATGGTTTTTATTTACAAAGCCTTACTTGAAATGTTACCTGTTTATCTTACCAGCTTAATCTCACTTAGAGTTTGTAACTTGCACACTCGTTTGCAGGACACCTTGGTTTGACAAATTCCCAGTATCAGGACAGAATTAGGGAAGACCCTCCAAAAGTGGAATAACCTACAAAGCTGTCTAACTGGATCATCTCATTTCTTTAGATATAGCTTCAAAAACTTACTATCAACTGTTCTACAGCCTGTACTGTATGTAAGTGTTGATTACACTGCAAAAACTCTACATCTTTCCAAGAATATTTGTCTTATTTCTTGTCAAAATGTCTTATTTCTAGTCAAAACTAATCTCTTTCCACTTAAAATAAGCTGAAATAAGCTAAAAATGAACTTGTTTTTAGATCAAATAAATAAGTAGAAAAATCTGCCAGTGAAAGCAAGTTTTTGTGCTTGTAATAAGGAAGAAAAACTTGCTCCACTATCAGATTTTTCTACTTATTTCAAGTGAAAATCTGCTTGAAAGAAGTAAAACGTGTCTAAAAACAAGCTGCTTTTAATGTGATGAGTCTTATTTTGAGTAAAATGAGATTTGTTTTGACTAGAAATAAGACAAATATTCTTGGTAAGATATTGAGTTTTTGCAGTGTATGATTTTGATTGTATTTATATTTTATAAGTGTGTTTTTGTAATCGGGGCGTCATTGAAAAAGAGAGCTCGCCCTCAATTGACCTTCCCTGAATAAATAAAGGTGAAAAAATAAAAATAAAAAAACAAACAGGAAGCTTCAGTCACATGACGCTGGTTGTTTACGTTATAATGACGTCATTTTAAGAGACAACTGTTGAAACATCTTTTTACTGCTGCGCTCCCATCGCCCCATCACACCCCTGTCCTCTCTCTCTCTCTGTCTCTCTTTCATCTCTCCTCCTCCTCCTCCTCCTCCGCGCCGGCCCAGATATCTGTGTGGCCTGGCTTCTCCTCTCAGTAACAGTAACTCAACCCATAAACAAACGGCCGTACATGCTGTAATCACAAACCCCAAACTGCCTGACATTAAAAGGGCCACGTTTCATCCTACAGAGAAGAAAAGAGAGAGAGAGAGAGAAAGGGGGGAGGAAATAAAGACAGAAAGAGAGAGATGGAGCATCCCCCTCCTCCTCCTCCTAACAGATGCAGTGTGTTGTGTAGTATCAGTCTGTTAAAGTGCGACGGCGGAGGAGAGACAGATAGCGACGGAGGAGCGGCGGCCGTATCTTTGAGGAGTTCCACATTGCCCCGCGCTGATCAAAGTGGCTCTGCAGCCTTTGTGGCTAATTGTGGGGATTATCTGTAAGTGCTTGGAAAAGACCAGCCTGGTTTTATGGGAGTGAGTCTCACACAAACACACACACACACACACACACAGACACACACAGAGAGAGAGAGAGAGAGAGAGAGAGAGAGAGAGAGAGAGAGAGACAGAGGCTGTACAGTACATATGCTGCAGAGAAAACACTCCACTGACCTCCGGACGGATCAGTCAGAGTTTTTCATGTGGAGGGAGAGAGAAAGAGGACGGGACGGAGTGAAATA
Organism: Trachurus trachurus; assembly: GCF_905171665.1. Classification (NCBI taxonomy): domain Eukaryota; kingdom Metazoa; phylum Chordata; class Actinopteri; order Carangiformes; family Carangidae; genus Trachurus; species Trachurus trachurus. Next base: position 5,288,419 of record NC_139892.1, read on the forward strand.
CAGAAGAAGGAGAGGAGGAGAAGAGATGCACACACACAGACACACACAGACACACACACACGTACAGGGGCAGACACATCCTGTCGTGTTGATCCAATTTCAAGGACAGTGGCGAGACGGGGAAGGTTCGGACTGGAGTGCCAAACGACTTGTCAGTGTCAGTTGTAAAGCTGCCTCCCCGAAAGCCACTTCCCGCTGCTGACACACACACACACATGTACACACACACACACACACACACACACACACACACACACACATGTACACACACATACACACACACATGTACACACAATCTCTGGTCAGCTGAGTGGATCCTAAGTGAGGTCAGGAGTAGTTTGGAAACACGCACACAGCCTCACAAAGAGACTTTCTTTCTAGGGTTTATGACTCTTCTCTATAGTTTGCCTGACCACAAACACACACTCTCTCTCTCACACACACACACACACGTACATTTACAGTTAGGGCAGAGGCACAAAGAAAAAAAAAAAAAGCCTTGCATAAAGCTGATATAGCGGATATGGTTTAGTGAGGGGGAGCAGGGTGTATGGTCGGCGTCAGGTCCAAGCAATTATCCAAGTGTCCAAACCTCTTTCAGGCAGCCACAGCGGAGCCAGACAGAGCTCTCACACACACTCACACTGACAGACACACACACACACACACACAAAGACACCAACACAACTCTCTACTCACAACCTAGGGATTTGCCCAACATAATTCCACTTCTATTCACCATGAGAGGTTTTTACAAGGCTCGGTCCAGAGCGCTGCGAGCTCAGAGCGGACTACCAGATGGCCCTTGGCCTCCAGTCTGTGTAAAGCTCAAGTGCTTCTTGATTTTGGGACGGATTCTGACTGACTGACTGACTGACTGAGTGAGTGAGTGGCCTGTCCCCCCCCCACGGAGACCTGTTTTCCAATAAGACGAGCAGCAAGAGGAAGAGGAGACAATGGCGAGCTGGCTAATCTAGTCTTTATGCGGCCTTTGTGTGTCGGCGTGCTCAGGTAGAGGCAGCGTGTCAGAGGTTAAGCTGGGAGACTCAGACTTGCACACACAAGTTAATTAAAGTTTGTGTAAGGGGGTGAGAGTGTCTCTGAGGAGGTTTGCCAGCGTCCCCCCCCCCACCCCCCCGACAGAGGAATGCCGTCGACTTCAAAGTTGGCCGACTGCCGCCGACATGTTTCCAGGAGGAGCATGAGACACAGCGACCGACCAGCACTGGACCGTCTCTGTCTCTGTCTCTGTCTCTGAGAGAAGACTGGAGACACTTTACAATAAGGATCCCTTAATTAACCTTATAGTACATTATTGAGCATTAATATATATACAGCTCTGGAAAAAATAAAGAGACCACTTCAAAATGACCAGTTCCCCTGGTTTTACTCTTCATAGCTATGTGTTTGAGTAAAATGAACACTTTTGTTTCATTCTATAACCTACTGACAAAAATTTCTCCCAAGTTGGAAATAAAAATATTGTTATTTAGAGCATTTATTTATTTGCAGAAAATGGCAACAGGTCAAAATAACAAAAAGAACATTCTGGTGTTTTCAGACCTTGTATAATAATGCAAAGAAAATAAGTTCATATTCATTTTAAAACAACACAACACTACTTTTTAAACTTAGGAAGAGTTTAGAAATCAACATTGGTGGAATAATCCCAACTTTTAATCGCAATCTTTAATCTTTCTTCCTCATTAAATCTGGTTTGGTTCAGGTGAGCAGCTCAGTAGAGTGAGGTGCTTGTGTTGGAGTTCAACAGACACTGGAATCGATGGCTGCCATAGCAACATGTAGAGAAGATGATGTATTAACAACATCTTGGAGTTGTTCTTGATTAATTAATTAATTAATGTGTTAATTAATGCTGATAATGCATACATAGTGACAACTAATTACATTATTCAACTTTTATTATTACTTAATAATTTATTAACTAACTTTGAGTAGTAAACATTAATTAACTGCTTACTAATAGGCTACATGAATTAATGTGTTTCCTAATCCTAAGTAATACATAATAATGATTGTTAATATATCTGTAAACAGTTAATTAATGCTTAATAATGTACTAACTAACGTTAATTAAGGGACCCTTATTGTAAAGACTGAGCTGGGACAGGTGGAGCAGGGGGTTTAAATACACAGCGAAACCAGGATGAAAACATCTTGAACAGAAACTAATCTGGTTCTTCTGTTTTTACTGTGGGGGGGGGGGGGGGGCGTCAAGTGCCCTGTTTGTAAATGATTAGTGAAAGAAAAACAAACTTCAGATAATTAAAGGTGGCAGATAATTAGCTGCTGTAAGTGTTTGCACAACGCTGCAGCAGGTGGTCGGTCCGTCGAGAGCTGCAGCGGCGACTCAACGTCCACTTGGCAGGCAGACGGCTACAGGATGGACAGCAGTTAAAGGGACAGTTCAACATTTAGTCAGATCCTCCTCTCACCATAATAACCCCTATAGTCACAGCAGTAGGTTCATCACCTTTAATCATCGGTGCATGTTGTTTTGAGATCAGCGGGGCAGAGGCGTGAGCTGCTCAGTGAACACAATGGAGGTGAACGGTGCAGGTCCCCTGTCCCTCATCAAACTCATCAAATACACAATCCAACAACTCCACAACGCTCTAGTGGACAAGTTGTGACCTGCACATTCACCACGCTATGAGATAATAACACAACGTTACCAGACAGAGTTGTTTTAGAGGTAAATGCAGCCGGAACTACATTCCAGACACGACTGCTGGGCGGAGGGATTTCAAAAGAGAAAGTATTTCAGAGTATTTGCCTCATGTGTCGTAATGACCCAGTCGTTTCTTTTCCTAGTGCAAATAAATAAAACTAAACTAAAACTAAATGTTAAATATATATATAGACGTTATTATCTCATAGCGTGGTGAATGTTCAGGTCACAACTTGTCCACCAGAGCGTTGTGGAGTTGTTGGAATGTGTATTTGATGAGTTTGATGAGGGACAAGGGACTAAAAGTTGGACTATCCTTTTAACAGGACAGGTGTGGACAGATGTTGGCTGTGAATCCAGATGTTTTGGTTTTTTCTAAATCCTGAACTCTTCCTTTAAACTGTTTAAACGGTCGATGACCTGAGCTGCAGGTAAACACAGATAAAAACATTCAGACGCTCAGTGAGACTGAACGAAGCTGCAGCCAGAAGCTGAGATATTTATATCTTCTCTGTAAAGATGTGATCACCTATTTCCTGCAGCAGAACAACCAATAAAAAGTTTTCCGGTATCAAACTCCTTCTTTTTCTTTCTCTCTTTTCTCTCTTTTTTTTTTTTTTTTTACATTTTTGCCCATTATATCATGTAAACTGAAGTTTCTAACGTTGCAGGATGTTTTCACCTGTTCACAGGCTTCAGTGCCACTTTCACTATTTTACATCAACACAGTGAGTTCCAGTTTTAAAAAAAAAAACTAGGTTGGATCACTTTAAAAGCAACGGTGAAAAAAAAAAACCCTGAACAAAAGAGTGAATGAAGAAACAGACAGCAGACGTGTAGAAGAGGAAGAGGATAACCTCGGGAGGAATATAAAAAGAGAGTAGTCTGGAGAAAGGGATGAAGAGGAAGGAAGGAGGAAGAGGAGGAGAGAAGATGAGCAGACAGTGTCCTTTATGTATCGGCTGAGTGTCTCCCAGGGCTTTTGTAATGCTTTACACAGACCCACTTTCCAAGGTCGCCGCGCGGCTGCCTGTCCAGCTGTTTTCATATTCAGGTTCGGCCTCGTTTCTCTCCCCACTGTGCCGTTTGTTTTTATCTGTGACTGTGGGGCAGATTATTACCGGGGGCAACAGATTAACCACAGAAAAAGACAACAAAAAAGACAAAATAAATGAGGGCCTGCCAAGATTTTTAATCCTGATTAGTACGGAGGGGGGGGAAGGGTGGGAGAGGTGGTGGAGGTAGAGACACAAAACACAAAACCTCATCTGTAAACTGAGGGAAAAAAAGACACATAAATGAAAGGCAGAGGCCTGAAGACGCAGCGCTAACAGAACACCAGAGCATCCTACAGGGTTACAACGTCACATGTCCAGGCCGTGATCCACCAGCCAGACTTCACACGCCGTCAAAACCAGAGGCCGGTTTTGCATTTCCGGTGGAATTGTACGTTTACGTTTCCATGGTTTTCAGTCGTTGTCATACAGTAGTTGCGGTAAATGCATGGATCTATTAACGCTGGCTTTTAACACGGATGTCAACTTGTGTGTTATCCATTGTTAAAAGCTGGTGTGATGATCCATGCGTTTTACAGATTTTCATTGAAAAAAAAAAAAAAGTCCATGCATTTACCGCGACTACCGAAACCATGGAAACGTAAACATAAAATTCCACCGGAAGCGCAAAACCGGCTTACGTTTTTGACGTTCGGAAAAAGGTGGATACAGAAAATCACAACTTTCCTTCCCCAAAGAAGATGAAAACTGTCGGTCAGACTCGGCGCATGTTTGTAAAGTCGATCGGTTTGTATTTGACAACGCACAACACGTGGGCTCCACTGAGCAGTCAATAGGAGCGTTTCTACTGCAGGAACTTCCCCTGAAGGGCCGTCTACAAAGGGCCGAAATGAGTCAAAATGAGAGAAAATAAGTCATAAAAGGGGACATATCATGGGAATATCACTTTCTGAAGGCTCTTTAATATATTATCTGGGTGTTTGTTTTGCCTTCCGGCCCCCAAAATGTGAGAATTTATAAAATAATCTGTAATATTCAGGCTCCTGAGGTTGAAATCCATATGGTTTTACCAGCTGTCTCCTCAGTTGTCTGACAATGATGTCACTAGGATTCAATTTGCATAACCCCACCCCTACCTGGTACCAGTAGAAGGGGCGGGGCAAGCAGTGGTTCATTTGCATTTAAAGGGACAGGCACTGAAAGCAGCCGTTCTGAACAGGGCTGTTTTGAGAGGATGAAAAGAGCTGTGATGTTTGATGTTTTTGGGGGATTTTGACTGAAGCCTGTCACAAACATGTCTTTAAGACACCTGGGAACTAATTCAATTTGTATTCTTGGAAAGATTTTGAGTTTTTGCAGTGTGCACCCATCGACTGCAGCCAGTCAGAGCAGGTCTGGCCCCATGCAGTGGTGCATTCTGGGTCATCAAAGGTGTCTGAGAATAAATCCACATTTCATTTCCATCCCATAGGTGATTTATAGTATGTAGGAATTCCCCCCATCTCGCGGTGCGGTTGCATATCTGAACGTATTCTTGATGTTGCATTCATGTGAAATGGGGCAGACGTCAGACAGACAACAGACGCTGCATGTAACAGGATAAACAAGCGTCTATGTAAACAAGTGGTCTGACAATATGTTGTCATGGTGATGTGGTATTGTTTTACCGTCTTTCTCTGGTGGAGTAAAATGACATCCGGTTGGTTTGCCGACGGCCGTCTGCCTGACTGCACCTGAATGCAACACCAGTGCCTCCGTCCTTCCTCACACTACACAGTGGTGACAGTTTTAACAGGCCGAGCCGACAGCTCCGCTGAGTTTCCGTGGTTACCTACGGTCACGCTGCCACTCAACGTAAAAAATGGCGATGCAACATGGCTGCCTCGGTTCGGTGCGTCGCCCACTTATGTGTCTGTAACGACTTGTAACAACTCATTCTAAGGTACCAGAAAGCTTTCATTTGTATGCGGCTGTGATTCCACTTCAGTGAGATACGTATTTATGAAAGACATATTTGATTGTTGCTAATAAAAAGCCAAATAAGTTACACACTGGGGCTTTAAACGTATTAAAACTGGTTAAACTGGTTAAACTCTGTCTCCGTGGTGATGAGTTCCTGTCTCTCAGACGGAGGCAGCTCCTGGTCGTGTCCTGCAGATAGATCTGCCTGTGCTGTCAGGATGTCATGTACATGTGGCATAGATAACACAGGAATGGCCCCGCCGTGACCCCCCCCCAACTGCCCCCAACTGCCCCCCACACAGACACACACACACACCCAACCATCTGCTTCGACTGGGCCACGGCAGCCGCTCGACGACTCGCCTGCCTCCACGGTTACTGACCCATTCCGCACGCCAAAAATAAGACAGATGCCCCTGATACCCCAAACTGCCCCCTGCTCCCCCCCACTCCGCCCCCGCCAGGAGCATTTCAGCACCTCGCCCTCTCCAGACGCCGCCACCGCCACCACCATCTTCCTCCTCCTCCTCGCCCACTGCTAACCTAGCTAGCTACACACACACACACAGGTTGTGGTTGTGTAAACATGTGCACACACACACACAAACACACACAAACACACACAAACACACACACACACACACACACACGAGCGCCCTGACGACCATCAAACACCGCGGCTGCTGCGTTCATAAAAGCACATGTCACACACACGCCAAGCAGAATGAAAGACCTTCAAACAGATAGAGACGTACACTCACACACACGCCCACTGGAGCATGCAGCCACACACACACACACACACACACACACACACACACACACACACACACACACACACACACACACACACACACACACACACACACACACACACACACACACACACACACACACACACACACACACACACACACACACACACGCAGGAGGCCGTGGTCCATCCTCTGACCGTTGGGTGACCTGAAGCCCAGCAGCTGCTCGCCGTTTGATGTTTCACTCTGAGGATCACGTTTCATTTCCAGACTCTTCGGCCAATCAGAGGAGAGAACACAGACAGACAGAGGGAGGCACTTCTTCTTCTTCTTCTTCTTCTTCTCCTTCCTCCTCCTCTCTTCGCCCGCCGCCACAGTGTCACCATCGCCCGGCGACGGCCCCGACCTCGACATGATCACATCGACCATCAAACCGCCGCGTTGATGGAAACCAGCGCCGCCGCCAGAGAGCGGCCGCTTCATAACGTCAACACGCATCCACACATTAAAGGAGTCGACTGACAATGGCACATTAGTGTGTGTGTGTGTGTGTGTGTGTGTGTGTGTGTGTGTGTGTGTGTGTGTGTGTGTGTGTGTGTGTGTGTGTGTGTGTGTGTGTGTGTGTGTGTGTGTGTGTGTGTGCAACAGATGGAGACAGGCTGGACCTTAGACCCTCTGGCCTGACGACATGAAGTCATCACATGACAGCAAAGTTGAAAAGTGCCTTCAGACACACACACACACACACACACACACACACGGCCTTGTGTTAAATCATGACACTGAAGCGAACATGAGCGTCTGACACCACACGACAGATTCCTGCATCTTCTCCTCTTTATCTGACTTTATTTCATTTCAGCAGTCGACGAACTTCGGATTTAGTTTTTTAACCTCATTGTTTTTATTTGTGATCAAATATAAATTATATAAATAAGGAAAAAGAAAACACAACCGCACAACAACCTGGTGAAATTCTTCTCGAGTTATTCTTTTTTGGTAGTTTTCTTTCTTTCTGCCTTTAGTGTCAAACGTATCTCATCTAGTGTCAGTGTTGTGTTGTGTATCTGACTTGTATTATTAAAGATATGCATGTGTGCGACCATGACAACAGCTGCTCTGTTCACTTCCTTATGATGAAAACCTTTAAATGAACTGTTATTAAACATTGTTAATGTCCATGTGTCTGCAGGAGCTCAGAGGAGTCAGGTCCAGTCAGGACAGTAGAAATTAATATTACTGTAAACTCTCCAGTAGAAGCGCTGGCTTTTATTTACTTGTCTTATACCGTGTCTTATTCTGTATTGTAATTTTATTGTGAAACTGCTGCTAATATTCTGTTTTCTTTTATATTTATGCAGGTAACAATGCCATGCAGCGCTGCATGGCATTGTTACCTGTTTTCTTATTTTTTACTGCTATAACTGCTGCTAGTACTCTGTCCTCTCTTATATTTATGCAGGTTGTTATCTGCTTTCTTATTGTTGTAACTGCTGCTATTACTATGTTTTTTCTTATAGGCTACTTACGCAGGTAGCTTCCTACTGTTATCTTTTTGTATGGTATGTCTGTCCATCTTTAAATGTGAGGACTACGGATGGAAATTAGCTTTGAGCTAAATCCGGTAAAATTACATGACGTGATGTGCGCATCACTAATTGTTCATTAATGTGCATTGTCCTCCTCAAATAAACAATAACATGAAAAAATGAAATGAAACTGACCCGTCTTCTATCAGAGACAGGCGTCTATATGGGACAGGCTTTTATTTAATCTAGAACAAAGAGTAAACTCCTCCACTGGTTCTGTTGTTCCTGTTTGACAGAGTCAGAACAGAAGGAAAGAGTCGGATCCAGAGCAGCATCGTAGTTTAACCAGCTCCATTCAACTTCTAATCAATAAATGTGACTGTATACAGGCTCCGCCTCTTTTCTTGGCTCAGTCTGAGTTCTCAACGGGCCGAGCAACACGACCGGACGCTCCGGGTTCAGGCTGAAAACATTTAATAACTCAGGTTGGGTCGGACCACAGGCTTCCTTTATTTATTTTTTTGCTACATTTGGGCTGAGTATTAAAGGCCCCATGCTGTGCACTTTTCTCTGGGTTTATTTACCTGCTGATATCCCTAACAAAATGTATCATTGGTTTTGAGTACCTGTGATCTGCTTAATATCGTTTCTACTGCCCCTTTCTGTTGCCTCTTTCTGGAGTTCTAACAGGCACAGGTCATTTGGCCAATCAGAAGAGAGAATGAGAACCTCTCCTCTGATTGGCTGACTGTTTTAGAGTGGCATGTGGTCGGGCCAATCACAGGCAAGTAACTGAAACCTAAGCTGCATTCATACAAATTGAAAAAAAACAACTGGTCACGGTGGGCGGAGTTACCTTGTGTGTGACATCACAGAAAGGAGGAAGTGCTATCTGCTCGTCTTAAATAGAATGTTCCTACAAATGGGCGGTGTGTGTCTCTCCGTTTATGACCAATTTGATGCATGGGGCAGTATATACGTGGCCCAGAGACCTCCCCAAGCACGAAAAAATAACCAAAATCACATTTTTCATGCCATGGGGCCTTTAACGCTCATGAGTCCGGCTGCATCAGGTCTGAGCTTCACCACCCACCGGTCGGACCGGATCGGGTCCGTTGAGAACTGTAGCAGGAATGAAGCAGCTTAGAAAGGGCTCAAACAGGCGATCGTGGGAGGTTTTGTTCATTCACAAGAACTTGTTGAAATAGAAACAGACCCGACTTCTAACTGAGACTCTGAGGCTTTGATTTATTTCACTGCCCCCGACCGAAGGTTTTCGCGGTCGACCAATAGTCGTCATTTTATGGCGAATAGTGTCACGACTTCCTGTATCTGGCCCTTCAAATTAAAAGCCCTATAGCTTTTCATATACAATTCAGTCATATTGATTTTGACAAGACACGGCTCCAAATGTTTGTTTTTTTTTCCCTGCGACCAATCGACCAATGGAATTTTAGTTGGCTAATGATTTATTGGTCGACTATTTGGGAGCAGCCCTAATGTACTCAAACCTGGAGCCAGACCCGGTCCAGTACCGGAGACCTGAGTCTGGTTGAGACCCTGAGGCTTTTATTGGAGGATTTACGGTAAATAAAATATTTGAAGCAGAGAGCAGAAGTTGTTGTAATTTCAAAGACAACCAACACAGTGGTTTCATGTGATTTGTCTGCACTGAGTTTTAGGTTTTTTTCACCTGTTGGAAGCGATTAACGGAGCGAAACGTCTGAAGATGCTGAACGCAGCACCTGAGAGTGAAAACACAGAGCTGGTCCTCGTGTCCTCCGTCCTCCTCCGTCCGTCCTCTTAGTGTGTGGCCACTCAGGAGTGAGAGGATGAGGAGCGACGGCCGCAGGCTGAAGGACAGCTTTAGTCGGTTCACTCAGACTGAACATGTGAAGAGGGGCTGGAATAAGCATCTTTACCAGGAATTCAACAATAAGGAGGCTTCGGCGCCATGCGTGGCTGCTGCTCGCCCCCCCCCTCACCCAACACATCAACACACACACACACACACACACACTCACACGTCGACGCAGTGTACTTGAGAGGCCGTCACAAACACAGAGAATGCACACACACTCTTAAACACATTCCACAATCACATAACAAGAACTGATCCTGACCCTTTTTCTTTCTGTTCTGTTTCTGAACGGTTGCGTACAGCGCGGTGCGACGTATCCCCCTCCCACCCCCCCTTTTCCTGTTAGAAAGCGGGATAATCACTCTTTGTTTTTGGCGAGAAGGAGCTGAGCAGTGGGTCTGACATGTATAAGCCTATTAGCTCCTTTAGGCTGCAGCCAGCGCCGCGGTACAGGACGGATTTCTACACACTGACTGGAGCCGTTGTGTCACAGACGTCGGGTCTGGACGTCGGGTCTGGACGTCGGGTCTGGATCATAGACTGTAAAAAATATGGACGCAGCATCCGTGACGTCACCCATTGGTTTTGGGGAGTCGTTTATGTGACTCAAATATGGCGGCCTGAACAGCGCCATGTTGGATTGGCCGGCCGAGAACCCGCCCACTGGCCTCGAAGCAGCTGTCCACGGAGCTGCTCGGACCTGTCACTTAACGTTTCCGCGCCCTAATTGGCCAGAGTTTTAACCTAATAACAGTAAAACGGTAGAGTTTTAAAAAATCACCCACCTCAGAGTGTGTGCGGGGGTAGAAACTATCGATTGAGACAAAAAAACGTGATGACACCAGGCTTTGATCATGTTTATTGAGGATGTAAAGTCGGCGATTTTAACATGGGGGTCTATGGAGAGTTGCTCCCTTCTGGCACCAGCCCCCAGAGGAAGCCGAGGGGATTGCAGTTTTTTTTTTTTAAGTATATTTTTTCGGCTTTTTGCCTTTATTTGATAGTGATGACAGTAGAGACAGACAGGAAATGGGGAGGCAGAGAGAGGGGGAATGACACGCAGGAAAGGTCTGCCCGACGCGGGATTCGAACCGGGGACGCCTGCGGCGAGGACTGTAGCCTCTACATGGGGCGGCCGCTCTACCCACTGCGCCACGCACCGCCCCGGGGATTGCAGTTTTTTGAACGCGGAAGTGAGCTTCACTTCTCAGACCGACAACTGCCCCCTTGGTCTGTACGCCGGGTCTGGCATTTAGGGAACATCTGAAATCAGCGCCAATGTAACGGAGGTCCGCGGGTATAGTCACAGTCATGACTCACCCATAAAGGACTTGCTAACCCACTTGCCAAGTGGTCGTTGACCTCTTGGCGAAACGGTTAGCATCGTCACCCGCGGTCACAGAACAACATCAGTCACACCAATATAACACCTGATTATACACAAATATAAATGTCTCTCTTCAGCGTATGAGCTTGTTTATCATTAACATCAACAAATACAAGATTTTCTAACCAAACACAACTTTATTTTTTATCATTTTATCTTGTAGAGAAACTCCCACACAGTTTTATTCTCACTTGAAACATTTATTAAGCAAAACATTTTGATGTCTTGAGAAACGTCTGTGACTGAAGCGTCTGGTTAATAAATGTTTCAAGTGAGAATAAAACTGTGTGGGAGTTTCTCTACAAGATAAAATGATAAAAAAAAACAAGTTATCTGTTGTTAGAAAATCTTGTGTTTCTACAAGTCTGATGCTGCTCTCCTCCTCTGACACGCCTTTCTGAAAACCGGTGTGCAAAACTTTTCCACTTAAGATTATACTTCTATCTAAAAAAAAAAGAGTCTTAATTTCAGTTAATTAGTTAATTTTCGTCTCAGTTTTCATTTAAAATGAGATATTTTTATTAAAATGTGTCAATTAAAGCATTAAAAAGCCCAACATATATAATATTAATGTCACACAGAGACTGTAAACTGAAGAAACTCAAGACTCAACCATTTTCTTTCATGCAAGCTGAAACTTTTTGATCCGTTGTCCAGGTTCTTTGACTTCCCTTCGAACATCAACCTCATCAAACCTTCAGGACCAATAATAATATCTAGATCCACACACACACACTCAGTCAATAGTCATGAAGCTCTGAGGTTCAGCAGCCGACAGACTCACTTCCTGTTGTACCAGCTCCGATCAATCAGTGAACTTCTGGATCAATATAAGACAGTGAAATCTGAAATATTCTCACTGTGTGTGAGCACAAGAAGCCTGAACACACACACACACACACACACACACAGACACTATTAACCTGACACACACGTTGCCTTGATAGTCTGTGACCTGGTCCTTTGGCCTGGCTTACCCTTCTCAACACCCCCATAAACATGACAAGGCCCTGGGATCAAAGCTGTCTGGGCCATCAGCCCCTCTACACACACACACACACACACTTACACACACACACAGAGACGCTGCTTTGACTCAGAGAAGCTTCTGTGTCTTTAACCGTCATCGGTCTGATTGGAGCCGCTGGTCCAGGAGTGTTTCCTGGTCACACGGGCCTGCAGGCCGGGCCGGCAGCTCGCCACCGAGGAGACGGCCGCTGAAGATTAACGTCTTTGTCCCTGTTTCTCTGTTTCTGCTCCTGCTTCCACTCTGAAACCCAACAGGGAGAGGAATTGTCTCGTTTTCACGGCTCTGCATAAAAGCTGAAGGTCCCTCGGGCCAGTCAGTCAGTCGAAGAAGAAGAAGAAGAAGAAGAAGAAGAAGAAGAAGAAGAAGAAGAAGAAGAAGAAGAAGAAGAAGAAGAAGAAGAAGAAGAAGAAGAAGAAAAAAGAAGAAAGAAACGTGACATTTCTATAATTTGGCGGAAGAAGAGACGGAGAAAGAGAAGCCGAGGATGATTTTTTCTTTTACTGGGTCAATAGAGGCACAGGAGGCTGTAAATCTGAGACCAGCTCTGTGGTTCTGCACAGAGAGTAAAGTAAAGATACACAGATACACAGTCTGCATGTTCAGGAATATACAGCCGCATCACACACCTGGTTTTATAATGTCTGTTCATGTGAACAGTTCATCAAGTGGAAGATGAAATGATCCCCGAAAGACATAAAGGTACAGATGACACATTCACTTTACATTTGAAACTATATTATTTTGATTTTATTTCCATCTTCTCCATGTTCAAACTGACAGAAAAGGAAACGGGCCCTCAGCAAAGGTCAGGTCTTGCATTTCACCGTATATCTATGAAGCACACGCGCGCCTCAGTGTGTCGTATCGATCGCTGCATGATCAATGTGTCTATCGGTCATGTTTTCCCGGTGTGAGCTGAGCGGAGGAGGCAGAACCAACAGCAGCAGCAGCAGCAGCAGTGGAGCAGGTTTGAGGCTGAACGCATGCAGCTCCTCCTGTGAAAGCCATTAGCCTCCACGACAACCGTCCTGCAGCCTCGCGTGCAAAAGCTGCGTGTGTGTGTGTTTGTTTGAGTGCGCGTGAGAGTGCTTTTACAGCCCCTGCTTACCAGTGAACCAGCTCAGCTGTACGACTGTGTTTGCCATAAGACCTGAGAGCTTGACCCGCCGCTGACCTTCAACTTCTCAACTCCGTTCCCTCTCTCCACCTCGAGGAAACACACTTTTTTTTTTTTGCTGCACATGCCCGCAAACAAATTAAAACGTCAGGAGGATAACATCAAAGCCCCCCCCCCCCCACCCACCACACCCCCAGCCATGGAGTGTGAGAGCTGCTCTGTGTCGCATTTACAGGAAAGTCTGAAATCGTTGACAGAGCAGACGAGCTGTGAGGTCAGAGGAGTCAGAAGATCTAATGAAGACGTTACACTGAGGAGGCTGCCGGGGAAATTCATCAATGAAACAGTGAATTAAAAAAATGTAATCGACTTGACCTAGAGCCCGAGGTAGACCGGGTCTGACTGGGTTTAATTGATTCATCCATAGACTGTATGGTGATTAAAGACGGGCATGAGCTGCTGCACTGTCTCCATCTTGGCAGCACCTGACTCCGCCCCCTAATTCCCAGCTTATCCAAAAATGGGCGGGGCCTGTGTGGAGCAGGTTTGTGGCAATCAACCTGCAATGTCACTCAAAGAGGCCACACCCTCACCTTCGTCCAAACAATAAAATATAAACAGTTGAGTTCAAAGCTGTTTCTGTACCAGAGGGTAAACAGGACTCACTCTAGTGGCCAGGAGAGGAACTGCAGCTGCAACTGGCTCTCAAACACAACGACTGGGCTTTAAAGAGGTCAGAAACCAAACAAACATCTGGAGGATGAAAGGTAAAGCTGCTGCACAACTTCCTGGTCTCTTTGAAGGCTGGATTTACCTTTAAATGAAGTAGTTTAGATGTTCTATCTAGACCGTCTGACTGCTGCTTCTGGTCCTGTTAGACGATGTGTTGTGATGTAAATGTTCCCAGATCTCAGCGATACTTAAATTAATACAAAACATCATAGAATAGAAGCTCAGATCTATAATAACAGGTTGTTATTCAAAGCTTCTGTAGATGCACCTACAACAATAGCAAACAAAATGTGGATAATTCACCATTGTTTCAACTTCCAGATTCCAGAAATGGACAAAAGACTTGAGCACAACAGCACGAGTCTAAAATGAAGGCGGTGCATGTTTTACAGTGAGTACACACTGGAGCACGCACTCTCTGAGGCTGTGGACAGGTCCAGCAACACCTCCGAGACTGTGATCCCACCTCCTCCTCCAGCGCCATGCCGCCTGGGTAAAGGGTGAGAAAGGAGGAGGGAGAGATGCTATGGAGCTAAGTGCCTAGGTGTTAGCTCTCTGCCTCAAGACATAAAGTCGCACTCTGGGAGTCTGGGACTCCAACTCCCCAAGTGCTTCTGACACAAAACGAACGCCTCGGTCTCAGAATGCCACCCCACATTTAGAGGGAAAAAGGTCAGCCATCGCTGTCCGCGGCTCCGCGTTCACGGACAATATTCAATCCTGACACACAGAGGCCTGAGAGTCTGTTCTGTCCTCTGAGTCCCGGTCGGAGCCGAGGAGTCGTCCTCCTCCTCTTGTTCTGGCTCTTTCACCTTCGACCCAACATGGATTCTGTTGCCAAATCAGTGCGGAGTCCACGAACGCACCACCACGTTTTCATTCTAAAAGACAAAATCTTTAACTCTGCAGTTTTCAGACAAAGACAAGGAGTTGCAACTCTGCAGCGAAAGTGTTGTGCTTTGAAATTAAAACGTAAAGTTCCTGGTCTGGTCTGCTGGTTTGGTT
Organism: Trachurus trachurus; assembly: GCF_905171665.1. Classification (NCBI taxonomy): domain Eukaryota; kingdom Metazoa; phylum Chordata; class Actinopteri; order Carangiformes; family Carangidae; genus Trachurus; species Trachurus trachurus. The sequence continues at coordinate 5,303,505 of NC_139892.1, forward strand.
TGTCTTCTGAAGACATGACAAGGAAAAAAATGTCCTAAAGTACTTCCTGCAGAGCCGGCGGTCATAGACGATTTCTGGTCATCTATGAGACCTGTGTCAGTTCACCAAAAAGTTACCCGCCTGTTGCTTTTGTAAAAACAACTAGCTTTAATAACATCCTTGAAACAGATTCTGTCTTCGTCTCTTCCATGTTCATGATCCATTAAGATCCTCTTCATGTTGACATGCGACTTCCTCCTCAATCTAAAAGGCCACTCCACTGTTTTATCTCAAATCTGAGTCTGGAGAACAACAAGTTTCAAACTGCCAAACTAATCTTTTGCTTTAGATTTAGTCTGTTTCCGTGCTGAGCCCCAGACAGTCTTGCATGTACACGAACTGTCAGGTTTACTATTTTTTCTGATTACCTTGTATTCATGTACATCTATACATACACACACCTAAACCCTGTAGATGTTTATTATAGATTTTTCTTCATCTATAATAGTTTCTTTCTTCATCTAAAATTGTCTGTGTTACCCTGAGTGATCCTCACAGTGTTGCTCAGTGTACCTTATTATGATTTTTCGGCAACCCTTTACTTTACAGGCCATTAATTATGTGATAATGTCAAGAAATAACAATTCATTGCGTAGTTATGTCAAGAAAGCCTAGAAAAAACGGCCAATTTCAAAATAATGTCATGTTTTTAATAAAGACAATAGATTACACATACTTTTCATGCTTTGAATTTTTTGGAAAAGGTCAGAATTTTTCACCACCGAGTCCTTGCAATTGTCAATTACAATCGTTATTTCTTGACGATATTTCTCAACATTACTATGAAATTGACCGTTATTTCTAGACATTATGACGCAATTAATTGTTATTTCTTGACAATTTCTTGAAATTATCACATTATTAACAGCCTGCAAATGAAAGGGTTCTTGTATGTTTATTTAATGACGGCTTCTTCTGAATGTCTACTGTTTTGCATGATGAAGAATTAAAATAAATACCCCTGCAGGTTGAACAGTGTGAAGGATTTCCTCTTTACATAAACTCAACAGTACAAATCCCACTGATCTGCATTCGAGGAACCTCATGCTACTACTGGTTTTCAGAGTGTTGAACCTTTCTAACTGTTGTGTGTCTGTGAGTCTCCGAGCATCAGCAGCCGTCGGTCGGTTCTGCCACATCTTTGGACCAGGACTTACTCGCTGGCTATAGATCTGGATTTCTGAGACTTAGAGCACATTATCCAAGTTTCACACCACATCAATGGCTTCTTGTTTGGGAGCCTTGCTCAACAGCCACCACTCACAATCCTGAACCCCCTCCACCCCTCCACCCCCCCTCTGTTAATGCTGTGGCTGGGTCCATTAGCTCAGTGGTGTAAAAGCTGCAGATTAGCGCAGGATCACAGTCACAGGGTGAGCCAGAGCCAGGCAACATACACACCTTATCCCACAGCGCCCACTGAGCTAGTTAGGGTGGCCCTCGTGATAATCAACACAGTCTTAGCTGTTGCTAACACACACACACACACACACACGCTCACACACACACGCTGCAGACTTCATGGTGCTGTAAATCTGGCCAGCAGGCCATGGAGGGCCAGCAGGGAGTTAATGGCTGCCTCATAAAACCCTGAGGAGGGAGGTCAGGACTGCAGCCGAGATGCCTGATGCCCTAAATGAGAAGCATGTGGGGGGAGTGGGGGAGTCGCTGAAGGGGTGACGGAGCTCCCACACCTCCAACCGGGGGTTAGGGTGACACATTACATTCAGGTTATAATGGGAATGACCCATGAAACAAGTTGACACAAGCAGGAGCAGCGATCGCTGAGGGTGAAACCTGATGAGCTTTTAATCAGTCTCTGAAAAAGTACACGTTTCCTAGGAGACGACGCACAGGTGACCAATCGTAGACAGGTAACAGGTGGAAACTATAAAAACTAAGACTTTTACTTTTGAAAAAACAAAACACGTCACAGAGCTTCAACATCGACCTGTCAGAGATCAGACGACCGGTCACATGACTCATCATTGGCCTGAAGCACTGAGCTGGTTAATAACAGTTAGCCTAGGAGCTAGCTGGTTAGCCTGTTAGCATTGATGTAAGTAGAAAAGTAGTATTTGTTTGTTCATTTTCTATTAAAATGTAAATAAATCTCTGATTCAACAATTCATGAATCAAATTATAAAACAATAATATTTTTGATAAAGTTCTATAAACAACAAAGTAAAGTTAAGTAAAGTTAAAGGGACTACCAGGAGTTTTGGAAAGCAAAGTATTTTCACACTACATTTCCCAATGCGCCTCCGCGCGCACGGTGAAATTCTTGGACCGGCGCAAGACGGACGAAAGCAAAAACATTTGCCAAAAATGTTTTTATTGATCAAGGATGAAAGTCTGAGGTTGGAAGACGATCAGATACCGTCGTAGTTCCGACCAAAAACGGCGAATCGGCGGCGTTATTCCCATGACCTGCCGGGCAGGAAATGCTGGGCGAGTCGACCACTAAATAATAATATTAAAATAACTATAAAGACAAAACGATATATTTATCTAAAATGGACCCATTAACAAGTGGTAACGTAGATTCATCCACATTAATATGAGACTCTTTTAGAACCAAAAAAAACATCCTCGATGTCCCTTTAAGTTAAAGGGACAACAAGGAGTTTCTATTTGGTTATAAAAAAGTCTCACGTTAATGTGGATGAATCTCCGCTACCCACACTTGTTAATGGGCCCATTTTCGATAAATATATCGTTCTGTCTCTATCGTTATTTTGTTATTATTAGTGGTGGCGGAAGTGCTGGTCGAGCCGACCAGCGTTTCCTTCGTTGCGAATCATGAGAATAACGCAGCCGCATCGCCGTTTATGGTCGGAACTACGGTGGTATGTGAACCTCTTTGAACCTCTGACTTTAATTATTGATGAATGAAAACATGAGTCCGTCTTGCGCCCGGTCAAAGAAATGTACGGTGCGCGCGGAGGCTCATAAATGTAGTGTGAAAACGCTTCGCTTTTCCAAAACTCCTCGTTGTCCCTTTAAGTTAAGTTAAGTTACATTACTTTAAGTTAACGTAACGTAATGTAACTTAAGTTACAGCTATGAAACTCATGTTGCACAGATAATTTTCTTTTACATATTTAAACTGTGAATAACAAACAATAACACAGATTGTTGTTATTAAAAGGTTGTTTCTGGGGTTTTAATAACAAATGGAATCAACTCCACTTCCTGTTTCAGTTTCTGTTTATTTCCTGAATATTTTTGGCTGATAACAAACAAAAAAATAAAGCATGACTCATCTGAATTGATGACAACATGACGTGTTCAGTGTCAGTGTCAGTGTTTGGATATAGGAGCCAGTTGCAGCTCTGTAGGAGGCCTCTCTCTCTCTCTCTCTGGGCCTTATCAGCCGAGGGCCTCGCTGCTCTGACACCAGCCTCTGTCCTACACAGTCCTTCAGTTCAAAGACAACACTGCATGGGAGATCAAAGCACGGCCAATCTGGTATGCACACAAACACGCGCTTCACACTAACACACAGCACACATGATAACACGTCCATAATCTCAGTCGCACGCTCGCAAACACACATCCAAACACACTGGCTCCGACCACACATGCCCCTGGCATTGATCAAAGGGAGGAATGTGATAGATAGAGAGGAGATAAGGGAGGGAGGGAGGGAAGGAGGGAAGGTGGTTGTCTCACTTCAGTAATCAGGCTGCTGTGTATGGTAAGAGCTGCAGATAAGAGCAGGACACACAGTCCCAGTTTACAGAGATCTAACAACATTCCTCTCTGGCCTGGAAAACTATACATCCAGCTCCGTTACACACAGACACACACACACACACACACACACACACACACACACACACACACACAAAGAAACACACAAACGCACAACGCTTCACTTGTGCTCCTAAATTAAAGGCGACGCTCATCACGAAGACTTTCCCTCCTCATGGTGTCGGTACCTGGACCATGTGGAGCCGGATCCAACCAGGAACTGTTGAAAGCACTTTGTTGTGTGTCGTTTAACCAGTTTACACCAGTGTATCCTGTGGACTCGAACCACAGACCTGCCGATCACTTGACTCCACTTCAATTAAAACTGCATCACAATAATAAAAGTCCAGAGTCTTTACACAGCTGATACATCTACAGTTACTGCAGCATCATTACATCACAGAGAGAGGATGTAGTGAAGCTTTGAAAAATAGACTAGATACATTCTGGTCAAATATGCTTTATAATTACAAAGCAAGGTTATGACTTTTGCGGACTGGGAAATTTTTATTTATCTATTTATTTTATTAGGTCTATATTATTATTTTGAGGTAATGTTTGGGATTATTTTTGGATTACTTCGTTATATGTATTGAAGTGATATTATGTATGGATTATTGAAGTTTTTAACAGTATATTTGTGTTTTATGTATTAGTCTGATTAGCAGAATGTAATATATGTAAATCCAGCATCAGTAATCGCACTGACGCCGGCGCAAATCGCGCAAGATTTGGACGGACCAGGAAGAGGAGCTTCAAGAAGCTTCCGCTACAAAACAAGCTTGAAATATAGACTTATTTAATTTTTTTCAGAACAATTTCGCATTTCGGAGCTTCAATACAAGAGGGACATTACATACAAGCAGCATGGAGGTATTTGAATGTTTTTGGTGTGTCTTTTTGTTACGAAGACAGTTGGTATGCATTTGCAACCGCTATATGGACATGCACTGCTACGCCGAGACCCCCTGTAACTCAGAGAAGCCACGGAGGACTCTGAAACTTCTCCCAGTCCTTAGTCCACATGAGGGTGGGTAGATAATGAGTGCAATTTCAATTTTGGGTGAACTATCCCTTTAAGAAGGTTTTGTGAATCTGGCCCCTGGACTCAGCAGACCACCTCTGGGGTGTGGTGGAGCAGTTAGAGCCGTCAGAGAAGCTGTGATCTTCTCTCTGAACCACACGCGTCATAACGAAGGAAACCTCCCTGTAAACGGACTCTGTGTGTGTGTGTGTGTGTGTGTGTTTACTCCACAGCAGCGAGTGCAGGCGCAGGTTACAGAGGTAGCAACCCAACACAGTGGACTCACATCAGAAAACACTGGTGATCAGGACTCGCAGAGCAAAAATAACATGTGTGGTCAGAGAGCAGAAGGCGACTGTGGGCTGCCAGAGGCCCTGATTACACAGTGGTCTTGTGCACCGAGCTTTTAACTGGCAGATTGTGTGTTTCTCTGCTGCTTTGGTGTTGGATTTCACAAAGATGAAGATTAAAACCACATGAAAAAAACAATATTTCCAAGATTACAACCAACCGGCCGACCGACCGACCAACCAACCGACCGGTCAGAGGAATAAAAGAAAAGAGAAAAAAGAGAGAGAGGCGTTCACGACTTCTAAGAATAAAAGTTTTGGACGTGACGTTCGGAGTATCCCGCCATCGAAGCGTCTTCTCAGAATTCAGATCTGGATCTCTCAACACTGACTTCACTGTTGCAGAGATTTAATTCAAAATCTGTGACTTCCTTTTGCTCTCTGAACCGACAGGAAGTGGCTCGACGTTTCCTCTCGTGACGACGACCTCAGAGTGGGACAAAACTCTTTATTATTAAATCTGTGTCCAAAAAAAGACTCGCTCCTGTTTTGTGTTGAACTGTAATCATCATAAACTAAACACAGAGATGTTCCCTGTGTCTTCTAAAGGTTCATATAGAAGTTTAACATGTCTATGAATCTACATTTTACATTTGACTGTCGCTGTCAGGGACAATAAAAGCTTTGACTCCAGAGACGTCTTGAGTCACTTAACCTGACAGGAAATGGACAGACGGACGTTTAAATGATGCCTTCATGAATATTTCATTGAGACGAGTGAAGAGGAGGAAAAAAAAACCCAACTGGACAGCTGTTTAAACAAGCTGCAAAGACACGACTCAGCATCTTCTCACTCTGATAATCAATCAATCGCCTGATCAGAGCTGCTATAGGGATTAACTCTAACATTACTACTGTGGACACATGCAGATGAGTACTCAGCTGAGCAGCTTGGATACAAATATATACTGTATATCAAATATAACAATCTGTCCTTCTTACTGAATCAATACTTTATTATTTTTATCATAACAACCATTATTTTCATGGATCAGCTGCCTCACACAGAGTTTAGAAGTGGATTTCTCGGTTTTGAACGTGACTTTCAGAGTATTGTTTCAGGATTTCTCAAGACTGACTTAATGGTTGGAAAGATTAAAACCGAAGATATGTCTCATCATTCCCTTGAAACGACTGATGGCGTCAGAGCTGCTTGGTGCAGCCAGCCTGTATTGTTATTTATTATCATTATTAATGCCAGTATTTATGATTTACTATTAGGGTTGCAAAGGGGTGGAAAATTTCCAGTAAATTCCCGGTAAATTTCCAGAAACTTTCCATGGGAAGTTAAAGCTGGGGAATTTTGGAAATATTCCAAATTGGAAACTTTCCATGGGAATAATGGGGATTTATGGGAATTATTGGGAATTTATGGGAATTAACTGGAAATTATGAGTACTTTAAACAAACTATATCCAAACATAAATGTAAATATTTTGTTTTGTCATAAGCATACATCCATGCAAAATAATACAATTAAAAACATGACATTTCAACAGATTTAGTTGTGAGTAGAACTTTAACATGAATGTTGAGTAAAATCTTACTCAACCTTCAATTTTGTAAATTTCGGATTTATTCTTGTTTATTCCCATATATTCCCGTTAATTCCCACGGAAAGTTTCCAACTTTGAAAATTCCAGGAATTTTGCAACCCTATTTACTATTATTTATTGAAGTATCGTCAATAGAAATATTTATTATTGTACTGTAGCACTTTATGTTGAAGGTTTTAATGTGTGGGGCTGTCTGTATGTGGCGTCTCGTTGCTTTTGGTGTAATGACAAATAGAAGGACTTTGACCAATTTTACAGCTCAGTTACAGTTTGATGAGATAAAAAAACACAAACATTTTAAACTAGGTACTAATCTTTCTCTCTAACTCGTCAGACCTCAGATCTCAGATCAGCCCACGGTCTCTGTGACGAATCTCCTTCCTCGTCTTTATCTAACGAAGCCTCGTTAGGACGCAGACGGGTTTAGACATGACTCGACTCTGATTGGTTTTTCTCCTCTGATGGACACGGTGTTTGGTCTATCGGATTTTCAAAATAAAAGACAATTAAAGAGTCCTTCAGAGAACTGAAATGTGTAATATTTGCCTTTAAAGAGAAAAGGTGTTTGCGTTCTTGCTCACGGTCCAAAAAACTCTCTTTCCAGGTGCGTAGGCCAACAACCATTTACAACAGGAGGAAAGAGCTCGCACACTGATCAAAAATGGGAATGTCCACCAGAGAGATTGAAGACAGACTGAAGATGGCTGTGTAGGCCGAAACGTTTTTGTCTTAGTTGTTTTTGTTTCTTTATTTATATTTTATCACCATGGTTGCACTTTTTTGATTCTTTTTGATGGACCATTAAATGTTTTCCTGCATCCGTCAATCTCACTGGTGGACATTCCCGTTTTTGATCAGTGTGCGAGCTTTTTCCTCCTGTTGTCTTCAATATTTGCCTTTTAAATACAAAATAATCTGCTTTGTTTTTATTTACCTTTCACCACCTCTGAGGTTGATCTCAGAGATTATTTTAGGGATGTTTCATGATTCTAGCTGAACAAACGTCTTTGTCTCTTTTCACTCTGACAGGAAATGAACATGTGATTCATTTATACACAGGATCTGAAGCTGCGTTTCCTTCTCTTTAAACTCTTCTAGATTATTTTTCACCTTTTGATACACAAGACCACACAAAGAGTCATAATACGGGACGCACACAACCTAAGTGTCCTTACACCCCCCCTCCAATTTTCTCCATCTAACTCCCTCCTCCTCCTCCTCCTCCTCCTATATTCCCTGTCCGTGGGAGCCTGAACTTATCGCCCATCTGCCCTGGCTCCTGGTACACAGACTGCTTTCATTCCTAACGAGGGCCTGATGAATTTTCTTAAAGGCGGCGATGGGCCAAATTGGAGCTGATATGTCCCATCCGGCGGGGTGGACGGGGTGGACGGGGCCATAAGACAGAGCCTTGTCCTGCTGCCATGTGACGGCCAAACAAGGCCAAAGTGAAAGAACTTATTACCACTGTCTGGTCAGTTTACTGTGTATTAGGGGGGTTGCTTATTCCATTACCAAGCACGTGTGTGTGTGTGTGTGTGTGTGTGTGTGTGTGTGTGTGTGTGTGTGTGTGTGTGTGTGTGTGTGTGTGTGTTTGTGTGTGTGTGTGTGTGCAGTTAGATTAAGGGGGAGGGAGGAGGGGGGGTGAGGATGATATAACCCCTGAGGAGAGAACTTCACTGTACACACTGCAATCTGTGAGGGACAGTTGTCGTTGTCGCCACCAAGAGACAATGGATGTATTGTGCTGTGTGTGCATGCATGTGTGTGTATCTGGAAGCCACAGACACACACACACACACACACACACACACACACACACACACACACACACACACACACACACACACACACACACACACACACACACACACGGGGTGTGCCAAAAAATCGATTCACATAAGAATCGCAATTCTCATTTAATACAATTCAGAATTGATATAAAATCTCCCAAAATCGATTTTAAAAAATGAAAAATGAAACAACTCTGCTGCTGTCGGCCTCCGTTTCCTTAGAATTTAAAAAGCAGCATGTTTAACTGCACTGTTGTTTTTATTAAAGAGGCACTTTTAATTTTGTTACTTAAACAATATGTGACATTGCTTTTATGCAACAGTTTCAACAATTCCATCTAAGCATGAATGTTTAAAACTCAATACATGTGAAAAAGACACTTTAGTCATTCTGTCTGTCAAAGCAGACTGGAGTAGATCATGAGGATGCTTTGCACCGATAGACTGAAGCAGAAATCACTAGGAATCAAATCGTTTTGAATTGAACCGTAGCCCCAAAAATCTGAATCGAATTGAATCGTGAGATAGTAAAATATTCCCACCCCCTAATACACAGTGTGATAGGTAATCATGTTTAACTCGGGTCTTTCTTGTGTGTGCAGTTGTGTGTCTATGGCCGGTGCGTGTGTGTGCAACAATGCAGTCAGGGTGCAATCATGTAAGCATGCTCAGTCTGGTGAAAGTAAATCTAGTCCGAGCATGTGTAATTGTATGTTTTTTTATAATTCAACAAATCATGTCCAATCCTCCTGCAATTATGTAAATGTACTTATTTTGTTATCTATCGATCCTCTGTCTTTTTGGACTTTTTATGTTAATTGTTGTATTGTTTTGGGGACTACGGATGTATTTTAGCATTGGTGCTGAATCTGGTGTATTTACAGTGAGTACTCGCTGTCCATTAATATGCACTGTCCCGAGTAAATAACCAAATAAAGTAACTAAAAAGTATAAATCTCTGCGTGGCTGCAGGCTGCAGAGCGAAGACATGAGGACATGTGACTGTGGAAGGTGATGGAAACAGGGCATCAGATGAGCTAACTGGATGGGCTGTTCTGACACACACACACACACACACACACACAGTTTGAAGAGGGTAAGAGAGGGGGGCATGACGCGTCAAGCTGGAGCCATGACTCAGTTATGTGTGTGTGTGTGTGTGTGTGTGTTGTGTGAGGGAGTTGATCCCATTGTGTGTGTCAACAAGCCGTCCCATTCAGCGCCTGTGTGGCTAAACTCTGTTAATGAGCGTTGCCTCTGGCTGGGCCGAGCTAGCACAGCTAAACCCTCCAAAGGCTGGGGGTTGGGGGGTTGGGGGGGGGGGGGGGGGGGGCATGGTGAGGAGGACGGGGAGGTAGGGAGAGTGTGTGAACAACAGAGATAAACAGAGAGAGAGAGAAGGAAAGAGTGAGTCAGGATGCGACCTCATCAAACGGTGACAAACTGCAGCTTCGCAAGAATGTGAATGTTTTCAAAAACCAAAACCAGAAGGAATAGAAGAAGACGACGACGACGGCGGAGAAAAACTGGAGTTTCCATGGTAACGCTGCCGCGTCAGAGCGGAAAATCCTCCTGGATGAAATTTTTCTTTTAAAAAAAGTCCAAGATGAGATAAGGTTTCTGTGTAACATCATGACGTATTAAAACCCCACCACAGAGCGGATCAGACCCCCTGCTGTTAGTTACTGTCCTCACACTCTAAAAAGAGTCCGTAGTGTTCGTGTCCAATGAGCCTAACACTGTGTGAGAGGTCAGAGGTCAGAGGTCAGACTGGTTGGAGCTCAGAGAAACGCAACAGTGACTCAAAAAAACCCAACTCTTGTTACACCCAAGAACATCTGTGGACCACAACAGAAGATACAGATACAGAAGAACAACAGGAAAGTGAAGCAGCAGGTCAAACATGAGCCTCGATTTCTGCTGCGACGTTCAGGATGTGGTGTAAACATCACGAGAACCTGGATTCATCCTGACTTGGTTCAAGCTGCTGCTCCTGGTGGTGGTGGTGGTGGTGGAGAATAAACCTGAACTCTCCAGGTCTGGTGTCTCCTCCTCTGTGTCTCTAACCCTCCTCTCCTCCATGTGCATTTGTTTCCAACAACGAAGCCGGTGAGAAATCAATCCATGGAGCGGTGGGTAAGGTTATTTATCATCTACCATGTTACCATGTGTAGCTATATCTGTGTCGTCTTATCTGTCATCAACAAGAGATTACGGGTTACGGGGCGCGTTACGTTTGTGTGGCGGTGTCGCCATGGATACAAGAGCTGGAACACCGGGTCAAAGGCTCTGATCTTACAAGGTTAGGTTTCAGCCAAGAGACGCTAGGTGGAAGGCAGAGAGCCTCCATTCTCCCTGGAACTAGGTACAAGTCATTGGTTTCAATGGTTCTCAAAGTGAGGTCTTTCAGAGGGTTCAAGGGGGTCCCCAACTTTTTCTTTCTTTATGTTTTGAGAATTTTTTACCACTTTTTCTAGATTTTTCTTTAAAATTTTCTTTGAGAAATTTTACCAATTTCTTCTAGATTTTTTAAAAAAACTTTTTAGAAATCTTACCAATGTTCTATTCCTTACAAATTCTCACAAAAAAAGTTTTTAAAAAGATTCTAGAAAAACTAGAACCTTTTTAAAAAGTTTTATTTTTTATCACTTTTTTCTAAAAAAAAAGTCTTTTTGGCCCTAATTTGAACATATACAGTATATACAGTACAAAATAGTAATGTTCTTCATTCTCTAAACAAATATTTGTGTGGCGGTGCCGCAGAGACGAGAGCTGGGACACCGGGTCGGAGGCTCTGATCTTACGAGGTTGGTTTTCAGCCAAGAGACGCTAGGTGGAAGGTAGAGAGCCTCCATTCTCCATGGAACTAGTTACAAGGCATTGATTTAACCAGAACTAGGACTCTGGAGCTGGAGACAAGGGACACATGGCAGGATAATACTAGAGGTCACAAAGCTCTGATCATCTCAAACCGGTTCTTTGAACATGACGATGAGTTCACTGGACTCAAACGTCCTCCAGAATCTCCAGGTCTCCATTAGTAGGAGATTTTGCACATCTGCAGCAGCTGTTTGATGCTCTTGTGTCTTTATGGACCAAAACCTCTGAGGAACATCTCCAGCTCCTCGATGAATCTATGACACCAAGAATGAAGGCAGCTAACAGTCCAAACAGCACCAGATCAGATTGAGGATCTTCTTCTCTACTTGGTCCCTGACTAATGAACTAAATAAACCAAACCTGAGAAGTGATTCATCTCCACCACGATGAGCAGCTTCTACCACCACAGCTGAAGACTGAGGTAACGACTGCACACACTCCAACAAAAACCCACTCACAAAGCTGAAACAGCAGAGGAATTAAGCAGTTTGATAAAGTGCACTGAGAGATATAGTCCAACGCTATCACCAAACATAATGTTGATCCTGGAAACAACTGTGGAAAAACCCTGGATTACGTTCAACACCACTGGGTTTTTTTTTTCTTTTTTTTCGTATTATTTTTAGGACAGTTATTATTGTAATTTCCGCAAATGATGACTACAGTGTGGTTTAAAGGAGCCATTTGTAACGTAGCCAGTGTTAGAGACTCAGTCTGGACGCCGCAGTGACTCGGCCAGTGGTGGATCTAGCTGGTTAGCGTGCTCAAACCTGAGAGCAGAGAGTGGTTCACTGATCCTAACAGGTTTTAACTTTAACCGTATTTGACAAGTTATTGTATCTGTAAATATATTTACACTTTTCAGGGTTATTTAGATTCAGTTTGAGTTTTATCTACACTTGCTCCTGTATCAAAGGTCAATTATAAACCAAGCAAACAACCGAGGATTCACCTTAAGATGGTGCGATCTTAAAGAGATTATAGGTTTTGTTTATATTGTGTTAAAGAAGGTCAGTGAAGGTAGCTTTAATGATCTGTGGGACAGGATGTGATATTCAGTTTACGCTCTGGTGGACAAATAATCATGTAACATTACGACACATGAAGCAAATACTCAAAACTACTTTGCGCTTTTGAAATCCCTCCGCCCAGCAGCCGTGTCTGGAATGTAGTTCCGGCTACGCATTTGCCTCTAAAACAACTCTTGTCTCGTAATGTTACATGATTATTTCCTATGTGCAGGTCACAACCTGTCCACCAGAGCGTTGTGGAGTTGTTGTATTGTGTATTTGATGAGTTTGATGAGGGAAAGACGGAAGTACCTTGCAGCTCGCGTCTCTGCCCTGCCAATCTAAAAACAGCTTGCACCGACAATTAAAGGTAATTGACCTACTCCTAAAACTATAGGGATATGGCAATAGGCGAATTTGCCAAAATGGTGAAATATCCCTTTAACAACACTGTTTAAAGCAGAAGTGAGTGATATATTTGTGTTAATATAAGTCTTAAATAGTTATATCTTCCGACAGCAATCACTTACATAGAGTGTTTGGTCTGAAACACGGGTCTGTCAGTCACTCTGCTCTGCTCTGAGCCGAAGAGAAAACATTTATCGTATCCTACAGTTTTTATCCAATGAGGAGAGAGAACGGCATGCAGGGCTGTGTGTGCAGCCAAGGAACGCCGTGAATGTGGTGACGTAGCGACGAGGACTGTTATGGTGCGTTCAAGGAAACTCGTATTTTTCCGACCGTGAAGTGGTACCAGTTCGATCTGGTACGAGTTCACGGGTCGGAAGTTACGAGTGGCCGTTATAGTGACTTTCACCGGTAAAACAGGTCGGAAAAACACGAGTGGGTTGCCTGGAACGCTACAAAGTCGTAAGTTGTGACTTGAAGCTGTAATTTACGATTTCAAAAGCCTGCCTGGAACGCAGCATTAGCGAAAACGACCGGATCACTCACTTCTGCTTTAATGCCAATCTGTTCCTTTAGGTTTTGTGCTATTTAGCTTTTTAATCCAGTTGATTATCAGGATGTAATGAGATCAGATCTTAAAACAGGATAATAACTGGTTTCCTGGGGTTTTTATCAATATGAAAATTGAATTAGAGCATAAACCCCTTGAGATGCACGCGTCCTCCAACACAGAACAAACATTTAGCAAAGATTAAAACATTATAATTATATTTTACTAAGAGTCGACCACAGAACTCTGTTCTACCAGCTGTAAACTTGTTTGTTTCTTTAATTAGTGTCTTTACTGTCTATGTTGTTGCTGCATCATTGTTTTACTGCGGTTTAATACGACTGTTTGTGATTTATTTGCACCTCGAGGACAATAAAGATAATTCAACCTTCAAACTCACAGACTTCATAAAGAGACTTTATAAGTTGTGCAATGCAAATGAAAGGGATTGTGAAAAAAAACCTCCACTGGTGTAAAAGTGAGAGTGTGAAGGAAAAAAACAAAGGGCTGAAGTCCAGGTGAGGCCGGTGGGTCGGAGCAGGAGGAGGGAAGATGGGAGCTGGGGGTGAGAAAAGGAGGGCATGTCATCCTCCATCAGCACAACAACCTCTCTCTCTCTCTCTCTTTCCCTTTTTTTTCTGTTCAACACTTTTTTTTCCACCACCAGCAAGCTATTTCCAACCCACATCAGCGTGCGTGCATGTGTGTGTGTGTGTGTGTGTGTGTGAGAGAGCGTGTGCTGGAGGTGAGGCTTGGGGCCGAGGCCATTAAAGCTCTGTTAAAACACTTCTGACGCTGTTGGCTGATGCTGAAGCAAAAAGGAGAGTGAAAAGAGAGAGAGAGGGAGAGGGGGGAAGTGAGACAGTGAGGGAGGGAGGACACACTCAGTGGCTATCTGAGCCGGCCCAGCAGTGCGCTGGCAGCCTGTCAATACTATGAGCACAGAGGTGCGAGATGAGTCAACAACCTAATTCTAACATCAAACTTTCATGGGCATCGGAGGGGAAGAGTAGGATGGAGAGAAGTGGCGAGAGAGGAGAGAGGAGAGAGGAGAGAGGGAGAGAGGTTTGATGTTAACGCTTCCTCCATCACCTGACCTTCACTCCTCTGAAACCTTTTATAAACCCTTTAAAACCCTGCCCTCTTTTACACGCTCTCACACACATACATAGTGTACGGCGCCGCCACGCACACCGGGGTTGCACTTTTAAAGTTCTGACCTGCGGCTGAATTACATTTGGAGCGTTTTAGCAAGATATAATAGTGACCCTCTCTCTCTCTTGCAGCCCCCCCCCCCCCCCTCCCCCCACCCCCCACCAACACTTTGCAGAAGCTCTCTCGCCCAGACGGAGAGAGTGCCAGCGGCTTTATTTATTAAATATGGCCTGAGAGAAGAAGCAACACGGGTGAGCTGAGAATCCATTTTAAGGTGCTGGCGCTGGTGGTGGTGGTGATGGTGGTGTTGGGGGGGGGGGGGGTAGGTCGGCTTTTAATGGCTCTCTGACACGGTGGGACGGGCGGCGGCTCGGCGGACGCTTGGATGGGACACCTCCTGAGTGGTGAATGGTGTTTGTCCAAAGCTTGTTGTCCTGTATGGAAGTGTAGCTATGGAAAAGTGTCGTGGTCACAAGGCCACGGTGGGGGGGTGGAGGGGGGTGTGAGAGTGGAGGGGTGGGGCAGGGAGGTTAAGATGGTAAAGACAAGGAGGAAGCAGTGTCAGAGCAATTAGCGAGGAGGTGAAGCTCAGGGCAGATCAGACGTCCTCACCATGACAACACTAACATCACAGTCCTGATTTCATCTGTTGGGAAAGGCACTAGTTTTTTTTCTTTTGCAGGTGTTTGATTGTAGAGTAGAAATCTTGACCCGTGGAAAAGTCGGAAGATCACTGATGTTATGTTATAAGGTTTTATTTTGGAAGAACCAACCAACCCTTGAAGAACCTTGTAGGTGTCTGTGGTTCGGTTGGGTTAAATACTGCAGACAATCAAGGACTTCAGAGTATTTAATCATCTTTTTAAAGAACTGATTGATCAATGGGGTTTAGATTTGCTAAACTGAAGCAGCAGAGTTGGAGACATCCTGACGTTTATCTCCACGTTGCAGCTCCATCTTCTTCTGGATTTCATGTTTTATTTTGAAAGAACCAACCGACCCTGGAAGAACCTTGTAGGTGCCTGTGGTCCAGTTGGGTTAAATACTGCAGACAATCAAAGAGTTCAGTGTATTTAATCAGCCTTTTAATGAACTGATCGAAGGGGTTTAGATTTGCTAAACTGAAGTAGTAAAGCTGGAGACATCCTGACGTTTATCTCCACGTTGCAGCTCCATCTTCTTCTGGATTTTACACTTTGTTAGCTCCTCTTCTTGTGGAGTCGTGGGTCCATTTTCTCAGCTCTGACACAGATAATCCAAGAACTGGCTGATGTGAAGTGTTACTCGTACTATTAGTGATATTATACCCTGCAAATAGCAACACCGATGTCAGATTAACTCTTTCACCTCCGGTGTGAAGAGTCTTGGTCCGACTTGCACGCGAGCTAATGATGTATATGTATATGAGCCGTGATGCATTGGGAGCAGGAGAGCTGTCAGAGCTGGAGACGGTAAACAGTGATGGCATCTCACACTGACACATGCAGCGATGCAGCATTGTCAGTCTGATGCTCATGGCGTCTGCTGACAGCTCGGCTGCTACTGGTGCTGCTGCTGGTGACTGCTCTGTGCGCTGCGGCCACTGGATGGACCGGAGGGTGGGTGGTGGGTGGGTGGATGGGTGGGTGGATGGATGGATGGATGGATGGGGGGTTGGGGATGGAGCTGCAGCAGTGGTGTGGAGGCGTGTAATGGTGAGAGGGTTGATTATGATTATGTAGCGTGGCAGGGTGTGGATGGACAGGGAGAAGGCAGCAGAGAACCACCGGCACTTTACTGACCTACTGAGACTGGCTGTGAGGAGCCTCATGAGACAATGGAGGGAGGAGGGATGACAGCAGTTCACTGATCCTCCCTCCCTCCAACAAAGAGTGAGCTACAGAAACCTCCTCTATCTGCAGAAACTTACAGAAACCTTGTCTACCTTCACAAACCTCTTCTACCCACAGAAGCCTCTTCTACTTTCAGCAACCTCCGGTACCTACAGATACTTACAGAAACCTTGTCTACCTTCACAAACCTCCTCTACCTCCAGAAACCTCTTCTACCTCCAGAGACCTCTTCTACCTTCAGAAACCTCTTCTACCTACAGAAACCTCTTCTACATCCAGAAACCTCTTCTACCTTCAGAAACCTCTTCTACATCCAGAAACCTCTTATACCTTCAGAAACCTCTTCTACCTTCAGAGACCTCTTCTGCTTTCAGAAACCTCCTCTACCTTCACAAACCTCTTCTACTTTCAGAAACCTCTTCTATCTACAGAAACCTCTTCTACCTTTAGAAACCTCCTCTATCTACACAAATCTCCTCTACCTTCACTTTCTCTTTGCTGGATTTGGGTTCAAGAACCTCCTGAAACCAACTTTTGCGACCAGATCTGACACAACGAGGACACAACAGGAAGTCACCCCCTCGTCAAAGCGTCAAACTGAAGAGGGCAGGATTGTGTCAGAGGCCAGATCCTGGATCATCTGTAGAGATGTCATCACCTGTATCCCATTCAATCTGGGTGTGGGTGTGGCCTTTATAGGAAGATGTTGTTTTTTTGGTCTTTTGTCACAACAGTAATTGTTTCTTGATGAGAACGGACGTCTTCAAGTTACAAAGAAATGTTGGATTTAAGGGTCTTCACAGCAGAAAACTGATAAACTATTGTCATATTCATAACTGAGGTTTAATTTCTACCTTCTCACTTTGACTTGAGACAGCAATGGGCGGACACACCACCGGACAAAGGTGGACAAGACAGAGATACCAAGACAAACTCAAAACAAGCAGCTGTTCCTGTTGCTGCCAAGTCAAAGTCACGGTATCAAGAGATTCACTTCAACAACATGAAACCACATACATTCATTTGGATCCATGTCTTTCGGATCTGAACACACCAGTACTGCAAAGGTCTGGACTGAGAGTCTAAGGGAGACTCCCAGTGTGAAATCAGAACAATGTGCTTCATGCAAACTGTGTGTTTCCAGAATAAAATCCAATGTTTCCTACATAAATAAGATTTAAAACGATTGCAGTGCTGAATGAGAAGGCTGAATGAACTGTGTTGACTTGTTAATCAACAGTAATTAAAGCCTCCTGACTGTAATCACACCTTTCCCCACTTCGTTTCTCCTTTGTCTCCCTCAGATCTACTTTCTTGACACCGCTGCTCTCTCCCTCCATAAAAAGATGAGACTGCATAAAAAATACAATAACTTAAATAACCAATGAGGTACATTAATCACACACCACACATACTATATGTACATGCCAAATTGTGATAATACAAAGAAAAAGAGCTGAGGTTAAGTGGTGAATTCAATTATTCATGTCCACATAAAAAATGTCTCTCCGAGCCCCATTTCATTGTTGCCGCTCTAGAGTGGGGTTACACTGAGCCAGTGCCAGTCGCTCTCATCCACTATTTATATGATGATTCTTGAACGCAGCTTGTGATTGTTTTCATTATGGTTTCGGTCATTTCACACGTCCGAACATTGCACTGCGGAGAGAACTCAACAAACGAGAATTACTGGTTTAAATTTATGTCCTAGAAGCTGTTTTACACTTTGTTTGTTTTGGGTAATTATATATATCTGTGCAGAAACACAATCTGGAGCAATAAATCCATCCAATTAGAAGAAGTTAAGTACAAGCTACCAGTCACTTCTATCCACATCTCTGCAGACATCCTGTGGGCCCCTTGAAAACGACACCTATTCTGTTCAGTTGAGTCGTGTCTAATTCTGATTTACGGCACTCAAGCTCTTCCAACTTCTCCAAAAACCGAGCTCGCACAATTAAGTCACCACAACACTGTCAAAAGCGTCACGTTGCCAAGCGGAGGAACACGCCCTGGGCGATAAATCACATTCTCTGTGGTTGCAAATGTGCGGGAAAGAGCTGACAGCCAGCTCCATCTTGAATCTGTGAAAAAGTCCCTCCCCCCTTTTCTCTTTGAAGGGTCCGACTGTAAAACATCTCATCAGGCCTCGGCGGGTTGGGGTTTTTGGCAAATGAGAACAACGGCAAGTTAAAACAAACAAGTTGGGAGGGTTTCTCCAAATGTTGTCTGACAGCCGCGTGATGG
This sequence comes from Trachurus trachurus, assembly GCF_905171665.1. Classification (NCBI taxonomy): domain Eukaryota; kingdom Metazoa; phylum Chordata; class Actinopteri; order Carangiformes; family Carangidae; genus Trachurus; species Trachurus trachurus. Next base: position 5,322,105 of record NC_139892.1, read on the forward strand.
GCAGGGTGGGAGAGCGAAGGGGAGGGGAGGAGGAAGAGGGGGGAGGACTGAGGAAGACAGGGAGGGACAACATGGGAGGAAAGGCCGGGAGTGTTGACAGAGGATGGGGGTGGCTGGAAGGGAGGGAGAGAAATGGAAGAGAAAGTGTGAGGTGGAGAGATGAGGAGATGGAGGGATTAAGAGAGGACATGGATGAAATAGTAAACAGGAGTGGAGGTATCGGGGGGTGCGTTTGATTTTGGAGGACGACTCTGAGACTATTTTTGGACAGAGGAAGTTGACAGATGATATTTTATGGCTTTAACTCAATATTCTGAGTCCTACAAATGGACTTATGGTCTGGAGGCCAATGCTACCTGAGGTTGGGTCAATCACCATAATTAATGTGTCTTGTATCGTATTTCCACTGGTTTAGGGATAAAAACGCCTAAAAAAACTTGAACTCCACTGAGAGACATTTGTTGCATAATCTCTCTGCATCTGCATTCTCGTTGCACGCTCTAAGATACACAGTTTGAATCCAGACTGCTCAGTCCTCCCACACCTTCTCCAGAGTTGGAACCACTGGTATCACGTCCAAAACGTTTAACATCCCCGAGCTGACGATCGGAGAGACGACCACTTCACACAGCAAGTGCAAGAATTCCTGCGAAGGTCCAAGAGTCTGTGACATTACTCCCGTTTGAATGATTCAATGTGTCTCGGCTCTGTCTATGACGGCAGCGTTTTCAGCAGGCGTTGGGATGAATGTGGCCATCTGGAAGAGCTATAAACAACTGTTCCTTCAGATGTGGTCGGACGACACTTCTCTTGAACCATTAGTTCCAGCATCCAACGGCCTCAAGTCTCATTTTACAAATGACTATCGGTCCCGCAAACTTGAAATTATCGGATCTAAAATCTGAAATGCATCTGCCTTTCCCCTACATCACCACCAAAACCTCCAACGGCTCCATAACCCCGGTACACCCAGCCTGACCTCACTCACTCCTCCAGCCTCAGCTACACTCCCAGTCTGCAAGCCCACAATCCTTCCCCCCAATTAACACATGACACAATAACGACACAATAACAACACAATGCATGTTGCTTTCACTGACAACTTCCCCAGTCTTTAAAAAAAAAAAAAGCAACCTATTGTTGATTTAGAGTGGAAAGAGAAACGGTCGTTTGACAGAACGAGCTATAGGCTTCGTGTAAAAAAAAAAAACCCAACCAGTCACTTCTGCTTCTCGGCGCTGCCCTCAAACATCACATCCTGTCACGTCATTGGTGGACGCTGCTGGTTTTCTCTCATTTGTGTTACACCATCAAGTGCTGTTGTAATTAGGTTATGCTAAAGGGTAAACAAAAAGGAGGCTGGGGAGGGAGGGAGGGAGGGAGGGGGGTAAAAAAACACAAAAAACAAAAACGCAACGCCTGGGCTGGAGAGTGACACATTTCCATCGCGCCGAAGCTGCTGCCGTTTGTCGACTCATTGGCCTAAAATGCCGAGTGACCCTGATGTGGGGTCAGTTTTGTTCTGGGCCCTGCTGTCCTCCTGGGTCAATGCTACACTGTCCTGGGGAGAGGCCAGCGCTTGCATGAATAAGTAAAGACCGTTGGGGGACCAAAGTCCGTTGGCTGACGTTTCCACCCCACTGAGTTTTAACACATTAGGAAGCCCCACTGCCAGTAATGAGCCAGAGACAGAGGGATGGGGATGAAGTGGGGGGAGGAGGGGAGGAGGGGAGGGGGGGTTAGAGAGAGTGTACTCACATCCTCAGAGCATAACTCCCTGAGCACACTCCACTGTGTCGCTCTCAACCTGTTATTGTTGTGCAAATGTTACTCACATGTCATGAGACAAAAAATAAGAAAGACGAGCTCGGCGCTGATTGGTTTTTTCCATAAAGTGGCGACGGACGGACACGTTGTTTTGCTTTCACTTGTAATTACGGAGCCAAAGTTGAGTGAGCGTAATGTAATGAGCTTTAGAATAACGGAACGCAACATCAGCCGTTTACATCGGTTCCCTATTAGCGTCACTTTCACTCTGCAATTCTGTCCGTTACCGTGGGGCAAGGAAAACTCAAGGGTCGACTTACTGCACAAAGGAGAGCGCCGTCGGCGGCCATTGTCTGACCAGAAGAGACAGAGAGACAGAGAGAAATGGAGAGAGAGAGAGAGAGGGAAGCACTTTGGTTTTCCATGATCGGCCTAAGGAACTTTATACCAGAAACAGCTGGGTACAAAGAAAAGAAGAAGTTGGGTTTGGGTCTTCATAGAAAGATCTAGTAAAGATGGACCCATGTCCCTGGTTGTCCTGATGTCCAATTCCATCAATCAATCAATCAATCAATCATCAACACCAAAACCTGCCAATCCAACAACTCAACAATGACTAACAATCTTGTATCCACAGCTCTGAGATCAGGGTTTGGGGGTCAAGCTGTAGTTTCCTCCCTCAGAGACACATCTTTGAAACACCTGTGATTATATCGTGTTACAACGAACAATAAAAAACAACATGCGCCCCCCTTGTGGTTGTGACTGGTCAAACTTTTCTAAGACGTAGCCTCACCTAAACATCACCGCTGGAAAACTTTTCATGAGGAGGAGGAGGAAGCTGATTGCACCGTCTAAACAACTCCCTTGCCCAAGACAAATTTCCCCTGGTGGGACAAATAAAGTTTATTTTGATTTTGATTTTGATTAGAAACAAACTGTAATGAACTATAGTTGTAGTCACTGGTTTGTATGAATCACTGCTGTGACTGAAACCTGACGATTTTTAAAAACCTCCTCACGTTGTCGTCAGAGTGTGACGCTGCCGATCGGCGCCACAGATCAGAAAATACTGGTGAGAAACTGCTGCATGATCTCTGTTGTCGTGGAGGTTTGAAGACTCGTTGGATTATTCATCACGTTCATATCTAATTACAGAAAAGACCCGGCAGCAGCAGCAGCAGCAGCAGCAGCAGCTCTGACCTGCTGCAGCAAAAAAAAAACTTTACATAGACAGTGAAGCTGTAATTAAAAAAGAGGTTTCAGGTCGTTTCAATTCACTGGCTGCTTTCAGAGGATTCATCAGGCTCTGACCAAGGGAGTTCATACTGTAACCAAGGTTGTGTGTGTTGTTATTCAGAGAAAGAATGTGTGTATGTGTGTGTATGTGTGTTTGTGTGTGTGTGTGTGTGTGTGTGGGTTTTCTCCTCATCTCAGCCCCAGTGCCCCTGTGCCCTGGCCTCTCTTCCTCCCCCACTGTGTGCGAGTTTATTCACAGGAAATGCAGGGGAGCCTCACGGTGGCTGGGCTGATGCGAAGCGACGTGGCGTCTCCAGTGAGCCGGGAACTTAGCATGTCAGGCAGGTCAGCACCGGGCAAGCAGACAGTCGATAAAATATTCAATACAGCACTCCCAGTTCATGGATCTAATACCTCAGAAAAAAAAGCCCCCCCTTCCTCTCCTCCTCCTCTTCCTCTTCTCCTCTTCTCCTCTTCTCTTCCAAAATCTGAAGAAAAAAAAACTCATCATCTCTCCTCTCTGAGCTCCTGTCTACTCTTCACACCGGCGAGCTGGATGGGGGTTTATCAAACCTCTTGTCGATGACGATCTGAATCCGGTGGCGGAGCTGGAGTGGATTCATCTTCGCGGGATGTCTTATGGATTTCCACACCCTTCCTTCCCTCCCTCCCTCCCTCCCTCCCTCTCGTTTTCGAGCGAAAGTTTAAAAGTGCATCGTGACCTTTTCCAGCGACGGCCTTCGGAGCCGAGTCGAGTATTTGCTGTTTTTCCTTAAATTTTATTCCCGGAAAAGAAAAACTCTCTTTTCTTTTTTACTTTCATGCTTCTACTTTTTATTTCCTGTGCCCTCCCATCCTTCCTGAGCCCTGAGGGCGAGGAGGAGGAGGAGGAGGAGGAGAAGAAGACGGAGAAGAAAAAAAAAACATACGGCAGAGTTTGACAGTGTGGCGCGGTCGGTGCCGGCCCAGGAATGTCTTGTGTCACTTTAGCGCAATGGGCGCTAATCCCAATTAGCATCACTCAGCTGCACTGAGGGAGCATCACATCCACTCAGCCTCTGCCGAGACAGGCGCCCTCCGCGGACTGGGCGGATGCGCTCAAACACCAGCTGCTATCGGCCTGTTTTGCTGATTAACCCAGACACTAAGATGTCGTTGCTGTGTCTTTTGACTCCCAAGCCGCCGCCACCGCCGCCGCTGCTGCTGCTGCTGCTGCTTCTCCGGCTCCCGCTCCCTTTGTTGTCTTCGGGTAGCTTCCGTCTACTTACATTTTTAACAAGCATCTCCTCTGTCTCCATCTCTTTTATTGTGTCGTCTGAGTGTGCGGTATTTTATTACTTACACTGCATAGATTGGTTGAGTACACTGGATCAGTGTTACCCACTCAAACGGTTTTCCTTTCTCCCCCTGAATAATTAATGGAAATGGATGGTTAAGGACAAAGGCAGTGAAGACTCCATTAAGGGGGTGAAATGTTGAGAGGTGCTGACTTCATCATTGGAGTTGTTAGCGCCAGGAGCTACTGATCCACTTCAGACAATATTATTATTCCATGACAGACGGACGTCGTGGACTAGGAGCGCCGTCTCTAACCCCCGACCGGCGCTGCTGCTGCTGCTGCTGCTGCTGCTGCACAGAAACACGCGCTCATTGGACACCTGCATGAGGTTTAGAGCAACACTGTTTTAGACCAACAAGGTAAATGTGGCTGTGAGAGGGAACATGGCTTTTATGGAGCACAATCTGGAGCTAAGCTAAAGTGATAAAAATAGCTGGATCTGGTTGTGAAGGGTTTTGTTTTTGCTTTTCCAGAGTCACGTCATAATACATCCCAGAGTTTCAGGGCCCAGCAGCAGCTTTCAGATACCTATAAATAAATGCTTTCCTGAGCTTTCTCTCTCTCCAACTCTCTCTGCGCAGACACACTCATGCAGGGGCTGGAGCCGAGTAAATAGCCCCCTCCTGATGAAAAACATTCAAACGCTGCTACCGACACAGGGAACAGGGGGCGAGGGGGTGGAGAGGGTGTGTGGGGGGGGTGGGAGTGGATGGTGGATGGTGGATGGGATGCCGGTGGTGGTGGAGCTTTTAAAATGGACTCAATCGCCTGTTTTCCCCCCAGCACCATTTTCACAGAGAGAGGGAGAGGAGCCCTGGGCGCTCTCTCTGAGGGTTTCTGGACTTATTTGCAGACAGAGAGGAGCTGAGTCTCTCCGCGAGCACTGCATGTTCCAGAAGGAGACGACTTTAACCCCCCCCCCCCCCACAGTCCTACTGCTGCAGCCAGAGAAAGGTCAGAAGACAATGTTTTATGAACCAACACCACTATAAAAAAAACCCACAGCAGTAAAAAGTCCAACACTGTCCAACGACATCACCGATATAAAATCAAACATCGTCGATATAACGTCAGATCGGATGAGTTCATCCAGCGGGAACGAGATGTTCCCCAAACTCACGACTTCACAAACTTGGACATTTCTAAACTAAACCTAAAACTAAAGAAGCTCTGACTCCTCTCACATCATTGTTAGAATTAAACGGGGTGACAGATGCAACACATCCTGCAACCGTCGTATTCAATCAAAGGCGGCGGCGACGTCTCGTACACGAAATAAGGAAAATAAAAAAAAAATAAAAAAATTGTCTGAAGTGTTTTCATGTGACCTCACCTGAGCAGAGACTTTTTCTTTTTAAGATTTATTTCATGGTACTACCTCATTGTAAATTTGCACCACAAGTTACTGAATAGTACATAGTATAATAGTATTCTTTAGCTTATTGTTCAGAAAATGTGCCGTTTTGAAAAAAAAAAAAAAAAAAAAACCTGGGCCGGGAGCTCTGTGAAACCAGACTCATGCTGCTGCTGGTTTCTGTTTGACTAAAATCCATGTGACCTTCACCTCTCACTCTGTGTGTGTGTGTGTGTGTGTGTGTGTGTGTGTGTGCAGGGATGTGACTCTGAACAGGCCGAGGTCACAGGTCAAGACTGAGGAGACGATTTGGATCTGATAACATGAAGTGATTCTTTCTCTCTGAATCCCAAATAAAACTGAAGGTAACGCTTTATATTAAAGTCCTTGTAATAAGCGTTAGTTAATGGTAATTAGGCCCTTATAAGTGATTACAAGATGCTTATTAACATTATTATGCGTTTATAAGACTATATATGTATTAATAGCAGACTATGAGCGATTTATAATAAACTTAGTTAACTGTTTGTTGATGCTTAAGAACATTAATAAAATCCTCGAGTATCTTATAATTGTTCATAATAAAATTACAAACACATATATTGACTCAACTAACCCAACCATTATGTCTTTGTTATGCCTTTATTAATCTTTTAATGTTTGATTTATTAACATTAACATATACTTTATTGCTCATCTATTACAAGTTAACTATGCACTTGTTTACAGTTAACTGTGCTTTTTGCAGGTCTTATAAACATATAATAATGTTAATAAAAATCTTGTAATCACGTATAAGGGCCTTATTACCATTAACTAACGCTTATTACAAGGACCTTAATATAAAACCTTACCAAACTAAATGTCCACTTCATTTTTTATTATTTTTTTGAGGTGTAGGGGGGGGGGGGTTGCCGGTGAAAATTGTCTAGTTAGAAATGACGCAGAACAACAAACACACCAAAAACCAAACCTAGAAGGTATTTTGCAAAAAAAAAAGAGAAAAAGAAAGAAAAACTACAATTACACACAAGACAGATACTCAATGACAAGAAGAGAGGAGAGGAGGGGAGAGGAGAGGAGGGGAGGGGGGGTTTGTAATCCAATGCCGGCGGTCTTGGACGTCAGGAGCAGTCAGGAGGGGTGGGGGTTGGAGTGGTGGGGGGGGTGAGCTGCCGCTGACTTGAGGAATGCTGTCGGTTCAGAGTTGTAAACGGAGTTGGCCTTCACCAACAATGGGGCATATTTTGCGAGATGCTGGGAGTGGATAGCAGGCGTCCGCCGTGACAAAGGGCCACTTCTCCGACTCCGTGAGAAAGGCGTGTTAGCTCCGCTCTTTGATACAGGACACTGTTTCTCCAAACCGCCATTCATTACCATCTATATAACAGACGACTCAATGGACATTGCGCATTAGGCATAACTCGGCCCTCCTACACGCTCTGCATTATGGGGAACGCCTGAGAGAGAGAAGGAGAGCCGGCTCCTCCAAACACTCCTAGGTGTCTCGTAAAAAAAAAAGAGCTTGGAGTGAAACACAGAGCTCTGCACCACAGGGAGAGAAAAAACCAAAAAAGAAAAAAAATGCTGCTGCAGTTTTGTGTCTTTTCCTGCTTCAGTTTGAGTCAGTAGAGGAGACATGAGCTGTCCTGAAGCCCAGGGCTTTGGCAGAGCATCGCAAGAATAACATGGCAGAGGCATCCACATTTGTTTCCACTTATGCTACATGATCTTTAAGAGCCTAATTTGAACAAATCCCTCGCTTTGACCGCACACTGTACTTTCTGAGGGCTCTTAACATATGTACTCTGGGTGTTAATGTCATGCTTAAAGTAAACAGCGCCAATGGTCAGGGCTCTGGGTAGAGCACACCGTTTCTATTTCTGGCCTCAACCACCTCTAGTCTTTTATTAACACAGCAGAAAAAAAGAAAAAAAACCAAATGAAGCAGCAGCAACAAAGAGCCGGACCCTGTTATTTATGAGCCACCGGAACGTTTCTGCAGCTCCGACTCTGAAAACTCTTTCACCACCGTCCCCAACACTCGGCTGGATTAAAGGACGAGTGAAAAGCTGCCTAAGAGGAGGGGGGGCATTAAAATACCACCTAGACTTGTTTCCCCTCCATCATCACATCTAAATTAGATCCTAACAATACAAACCACAACAGAGCTGCAGCTCAGGGTTCATGGAAATACCCACATGACACATGAGGCAAACACAACTTTTATACCTACAGGACTTAAAGGCCTCCGTGTCTGACACTTCCTGTTTTATTTTGAAGAGTTAAACCTGTTTAAACGTCTTTCTTCTGATTGGCTGACTGTTTTCTAAACTGATCCAATAAAAAATAGAGGAGATTTCAGAATAAAACACTCAGAGAAACCAAATCCTGCAAAGCTGTTGTTGGATGGTGGGTCCAGGTGGTGAGGGGGCGGGGCTTAGTTGTGACATCACAAAGTAACAGGAAGGCGGCTGGTTTTAAGGCTCAGTTTCTGAGCTTTAATATAAACATCTACCTTTATACTGTATGGAGCTTTAACACAAACATCCTTTTATATATATATAGATCTAATATGATTATATTATATTATAATTTTGCATGTAAATGGTGGAAGCCAATGACCAGAGAGACAGAAATCTCTCTAAAAAGATTTGAGCTTCCTTTCAACATCACAGGATACTAAATACATTTTCATGTTTTCTTTTAGTCAAAAGTCAAAACTAGGACTTTCTCAATCAAAATACTGAGTTAAAAAATCAATAAATGATGAGATTTAATATCTTTATCATGTCTTGGTCTGTTTTTTCTTCCAGCACTGAGCCTCTATAGAAAACTTTAGTTTAGTGTTTGACTGTGGCTGAATATTGAACCTGACTTTTACGTAATCTGAGGCCTTTGACGGACAGAAAGACAGAAAACTGGAGGAGGCGTCACATGTTTAATGGTGTTCAGAAATGGCCGTTTGTCCAGTTTGTCGCTCCGAGTTGTCACGAGTTTACCCGAGTAAGGAAAACAAATTTGATTGGTCGTTATCGAGCGGGCGGGATATTCAAAGCTTGGGGCGAGACCGAGCTCCGTGTGTGTGTCTGTGTCTGTCTCAGACGTTTGACAGATGACGGATCCAATATCAGTGGCTGATGAATCGTGACGTATAATCTGTGCGCCTGCATTACCTAACGTGAAAAAAAATACCACACTTTCATCCTGGATTTACTCAAAAATAGAATTTTGCACAACGTTTGGCCTACATCGTCTGATAGATGAGTTATTACACTAATTTTATGACCCAGAGTGGAATGTTATGAGCACTAACTACCTTGTGCCACTGCAAACGTGTGTTATGGCCTTACAAATGTATATTTATTAATGTGAATTGAACGTGTCTTTGGTTTGGTGCCATCGCAAATGTGTGTATTGTCTTACAAATGTATATTTATTAACTCATTGAGTGCCATTGACGTCTATGGACGTCAATCAAAATCCAACGCTTGAGTGCCATTGACGTCCATAGACGTCAAATGCACTTTTCTGCGGCTGGTAAATGGGGACGCTCTCGCGCACACTGTGAGTAATTTTGGGGCTTCTGGGATGTGTAGAACGAAGAAGACTGTAGATCAGAGCAAGAAGTGAAGAAGAAGGAGAAGACGAGCGCGATCGGTACAGGGATAAAAAAGTCGGAAAAAGTTTCTATTTCTAGAGAAAAACGACGTGCAGAGCCTGGAACAAGTGTAACGTGGAGCTGCAGGAAGCTTAGCCACTGATGCTATTAGCATAGCTCCAGCATGAAGTGATCAGAGGAGGCAGGAAAAGTAAACTGATCTAGATGATCAGCACCAAAATGCCGAAGCGGAGGCGGATCGCGGAGTCAGTTTCACCAGTTGCTGTAAACCGACGTGACGGCGAACCGAGAGATCAGCGCGGTGAGTCGCTGCCGCGGCCGCGTCCAGCAGAGAGGCTGAAGACGCCATGACGTCTCCCTCCCTCCTTCAGAGACGAGGGGAAGCAGCAGGAGGAGAAGGAGGAGAGGAGAGGGGAGGGAGAGGAGAGGGGAGGGGGGCGTAGGAGAGGCAGCAACTGCTCGTACTTGTTGTATTTTAGTTGTTGTTGTTGTTGTTGTTTTTTGTTTAGTCTTTTTTTTTTTTTTGGGGGGGGGGGTGAAAAAAACATGTGAAATGAAATTTTCAGATGTCTTACATATTTTTGAAGCCAAAATTAAAACGGATAAATCACTATTTTTCTTGAGAGACTCTCTTTCACAAAAATGCATTTTTCTCAGCTTTCTAGAAAAAAAGTGGTCTTTTTGGTGCAACCAGGCTCTATTCAACTTAAGATATATCAAGAATGGAACAAGGTACAAACAAATGGTTTTTCCCTAGTTAAATAGAGAGTCTCCTCTTTCCTTTGAGCTGTTTGGTGTTTTCAGAGTCATAGTACAAAATACTCTCTGGGTCTTGACATATTACTCAGAATGCCCCAAAACGCTGGCACCTGGCACTGACCATTTTATAAAAGGTCTGGCACTCAATGAGTTAATATCTCTTTGGTATTTTATCTCATTGTTGCTTTTTTTTTAAGGTTGCCTTTTATCATCAGGCAGAGGGACTGGCGATGAAAACTAGCTTTTTTAGCTAACTCGGGTGCATTTACATTTGTTTTTTACAATGTTTTATTAATGTACATTGTCCCTTGTCAGATAAATTAAACTGAAACTAAACTGAAACTGAAACTCAGGTGAGAGAAGAAGAACATGAGGAAACCTGAGTGTAAAGCCTGAAGGAGTCGTCTGAGGACAGACCGACCGAGGCCCGGGGTGAAGAAGCAGAAACCCTCTAACTCAGCTCAGTGTTGGAGCTCTGCCTCCAGCAGCAGCAGCAGCAGCAGCAGCAGCAGCAGCAGCAGCAGCTCTGCCCCCCCCCCGCCCCAGCAGCAGCAGCAGCCAGCACCGTGTCACAAGGAAGGAGAGCGAGGGTGAGAAAAAGGAGAAGGGAAGGGAAAGGTGCTGGTGAAATGTTAATGTCTTGTCCTGTTCAATACCCGTATCTTTGGTCAGGGGGACGGCAGCCCAATCCCCCCCCCCCCCATCACCACCTGCCTCCCCCCCTCCCCTCCCTCTCCTGTGATGCAGGACTGTGACTCCGTGAGGCAGAGGGAGGCGCTGCTGCGTATCCACACTCCCTCCCACACGCAGACAACATAAACATTTCATGTTTGGTTAGTAGCCATGCATGAGGAATCCCCCCCCCCCCCCCCCCCCTCACCCTACCCTGTCGGCTGCTTGGTGTGTCTTGTTTATATTGCCTTCTTGTTGCAGGTCGAGCATCCTCTCGCCTCCCTCCTACACTGCAAAAACTCAAAATCTTACCAGGAATATTTGTCTCATTTCCAGTCAAAATGTCTCATTTCTAGTCAAAACTAATCTCATTTTACTTATAATAAGACTCATCACATTAAAATGTAGCTTGTTTTTAGACACTTTTTACTTCTTTCAAGCTGATTTTTACTTGACATAAGTAGAAAAATCTGATCGTTTTTCTTTCTTATTACAAGCACAAAAAAACTTGCTTTCACTGGCAGATTTTTCTACTTATTTCAAGTGAAAATATGTTTGAAACAAGTGAAAATGATCTAAAAACAAGTTAATTTTTAGGTGATGAGTCTTATGTTAGGTGGAAAGAGTTTAGTTTTGACTAGAAATGAGACATTTTGACAAGAAATAAGACAAATATTCATGGAAAGATTTTGAGTTTTTGCAGTGTACAACCTGACCTCCGTCTACCTGAAGTTTCTGAGACGCTGCCTCTCACACGAGGAGGGGAGGAGGGATCTGTGAGGTTATTATTGTGTGTCTGGTCTGGAGTGGAGGTCACCCAAAGTTACAGGAAGAGATCCTGACTGAGGAACAGCCATGTGTGTGTGTGTGTGTGTGTGTGTGTGTGGGGGGGGGGGGGTCTGCTGTGTCTGGCAGATGACAGATCTGTGAAGCCCCCCCCCCCCCCCCCCCCCCCCCCCCTGCAGAAGAAGCAGCAGCGGTGGTGTTGTGGTGGTCACGTCTTCAGAACACTTACAGTCTTTATCCCACTCCTCCTCCTCTTCCTCCTCCTCCTCTTCGTCCTGGGGGGCTCGGCCTGCTGATCGCTACACAGGAGGCTATTCAGCAGCTGAGCCCCCCCCACCCCCAACCCCCCCCTTCACTTCACACCCCACTGACCCACACCCACACACACACACACACACACACACACAGAAACAACCGACTGTCCCCTTTTCTTCTGGAGGAGCTGAACTCCGTCCTGTAAACATGATGGTGGAGGGGTGTGTGTGTGTGTGTGTGTGTGGGGGGGGGGGGGGGGGGGGGGGTCACTTTGACACCTCATCACACTGTGGTATCACACGCTCTTTTAACCCTCCGCCCCCCCCTCGGCCTCGCCCACCTCCAACCAGAAGAAGAAGAAGCCTGGTACAGTAAACACACACACACACACACAAACAGGCTTTAACACTTCAATCAGATTCTCCTCCCATGCACAGACCCCCCCCCCCCCCCCACTTAAAGCAGACATGGAGCTGGTGAATCACAGACAGTACAATGTGTGTTTTCACTCCCTGACCCCTCCAGCCCACACGCCGGCCGGACTCTAACACTCTTAACTCTTGGACAGTTGTGTTGTGTTGTACTGTGTGTGTTGTGTTGTGTTGTGGTGGTGGGCTGAAGGGGTTGTGTTGTTGGGGGGGGCAGCCTGGGGCAGAGGCAGGGGACAAGGGGCGGGGGGGTAACAGACAGAAAAAGGGCAGCAGTCGTCAACAGAAGTCAGTTGTTCTCAGAGCGCTGGTGATTGCATTTGATTAAAATAATGACAGGGTGTCGGGGAGAATAGAGAGGGAGGGGTGTGTGTGTGTGTGTGTGTGTGTGTGTGTGTGTGTGGGGGGGGGGGGGTAGAGAGACATAGAGGGGGCACTGTGTTGGTCAATGAGACACTCACCTGCATCACCACCAGGAGACGTGAGGACGGACGGCGACATGGAAGAGACAGAAAGACACGATGAGTCAGAAATAAAAACTGAGAATAAACGAGAATAAAAGAGAAAGAGGAGAGATAAACAACAACAAAAAGAATAAATGTGTAAACAACAACATTTTTGCAGATTGTGTGTGTTTTTATAAAATCTGTCGAGTTGATATTTTATTTTTTGAGGTGGAAAGTAGTAAATTTACGACTTTTATTCTCGTAATGTTATGACTTTTTTCTTGTACGACTTTATTCTCGTAATCAAATCAAATGAACTTTATTTGTCCCGCAAGGAAAATTTGTCATGGGCAAGTGGTGCTGGAAGAAACAACTGCCCTGTACATACAATACATACATACACACCAGAACATACAACAGTAACGATGGCAAACATACACCAAAAAAAAGAGAAAGAAAGAAAGTGCCTGTGAGTGCAATAAATAGGTTAAAATACTTATAATACAAAGTTCAGATAAAAACATACTAAAAATTAAAAAGCGAGGTAATGTTATGACTTTATTCTTGTAAATTTATGAATGTATTCTCGAAGTCTGTGTTTGTTTTATTTCTCAATGTGGCCCTAATACTCCGTCGTACTTCAGTTTCCTGTGTGTTTGATAAATCCTGTAACTGGTTTATAAAACACTGAAGAGTTCAGACCCCAAACACACAGACACATACACACACACACACCTGCATGGGACGTGTTAACTCAGGTGAAGCAGCTCCTCTCTGTCACCTGCTGAACACCTGAGACTTATTATTATATTCAAACCAGACTTTACAACTCCTTTTTATTCCTGCACCGTGTTGGTTTTGCAGTTTTTTTTTATTTTGTTGTTCGTCTTTTCAAATTGTTCTATTTTAATCATCATTTTTATTCCCTTTTATCCATCGATCATTTCTATCTGTTCTTTTTATTTATTCATGTCTTACTTATTTATTGTTTAAATGAATTGCACTGATCTACAAGCGGTGGCCGTGTGAAACACAATTTTGATTTTATGTGACGCATAAACAAATAAATTCTGTCTATCTGTCAGTTTTTCATATCTCCTTTTGACCCTCCACATTGTTTCTGTGTTGTAATTGTGTCGTTATTTTAATGTAAGCATCTTTGAGCACCTGTAAAAGCGCGTTATAAATAAAATGTATTATCATCTATCTATCTATCTATCTATCTATCTATCTATCTATCTATCTATCTATCTATCTATCTATCTATCTATCTATCTATCTATCTATCTATCTTTTATTACTATTCTTTATTCAAGGCCTTAAAAGTGATCCATAGAAAAATAATAAAATAATAAAGTTGAGAAAAAAAGACAGAAATCTACAATAAATAAAATCTTCACAAGACTTATCAATAAAGTTTTTAGATGTTGTTTTACGTCATGTTTGTGTTTTATTTTTTCTGCATTTATTTCCATGTTTCTGCAAAACATTTGAAACCATCTCGAGTCTGACTGACGCTCCATAAATAAAGCTGCAGGAAGTGTTTGTGTTGTGAAGCAGCAGCAGCCGACAGTCGTCTGACTGATGCACAAATATGTCGCTTCATCACACACACACAGACACACACACAGAGACAGACACACGCGCGGTGCTGTGGGTTTAGATAAGTGGACGGACTCGGCTGAGTTCGGGTCACGGTGCCGCTGTAAAGAAAACATGGCCGTCACGGTTTGGAGCAGAGAGACAAAGAGGACAGGGTGTGAACAGCAGACGGCCGCGTCACAGCCAATCAGCACGCAGCACGGAGACGCACGCCAACACGCAACAAGAAGAAGCAGAAGAAGAAGAAGAAGAATCAATCAAGTTTATTTAATAACAACCCAAGCTGACCAAAGTGCTGTACAGTTAAAAATGCATAAAGCAGAACAAAAGCAGCAACCGACAAAAGATCGAGGAAATACAACGTGATGTAAAAGCTAGGGTTGCAAAATTCCGGGAACTTTCAAAGTTGGAAACTTTCCATGGGAATTAACGGGAATATATGGGGATTTATGGGGATAAATCCGAAATTTACAAAATTGAAGGTTGGCCCTTAACGGGGAACTTAAATATAGTTAGGAAAAATATATTGTAGCATAATCTTGGCTGAAACAACCAGATTTAAGTATACTGTTACACTTGCTTACTGCAGGGCTGTTGAGGAGTAGTTTCTTTCCCAACATTCATGTTTTAGTTGTTCAGTAAAAGAATTGATTGTTCATACAAGAACTAAAACTTGATAAAGTTCTACTCGCAAATAAATCTGTTGAAATGTCATCTTTTTTAATTGTATTGCATGGATGTCTGCTTATGACAAAACAAAATATAATAAATTCCCAATAATTCCCATAAATTCCCATAATTTCCATGGAAAGTTTCTGGAAATTTCTGTCAAAACTGGTATAAACTAGATTTTTGGCGGGTGGTGACGTCAATGTGTTGCAAAACTTCATGATTTTGAGTTGTCAGAGCTCAAACAAATGATTACAAATGATTAAAACGCAGATTTCATTTGGACCTAACCAACTCATGTATCCCTCCACCCAGGAGGCCGATTAGGTCCAAATAAAAACAGCGTTTTTCCTGCACTTTGAAGGGCTGGAAAAAATTATATTATAGCGAACAATGGAACTGTGGGTTTTTTTTTTTTCAGGTAAAACCTCTTTTAGGCCGTGAAAATAGGCCGTTTCTTTGGGTCTGTTCACAACACTGTATGTTGTAAATCTCTGGGCAGGGCTATGGGCTGGCGTTGCTAACGGGAGGAGTGCAGAGAGTCTTCTACTGCAATTAAAGTACTTAGGGGCTATTTGTAGATCATACAACCCCACTTTAAAAAAAATGCTACTATCCCTTTAATCAGAATTAACAAGTAATGTCAATGAATTAGACACATTTAAGTAGCCTAATATGAGCTCAATCTATTGAAGTGGAATCAAAATCTGGGTTTACAGTGTAAAAGCTAAAGAAAAAAGGTGAGTTTTCAGTCTGGATTTAAAAGATTCGATGGAGGGGGCAAGTCTGACCGAGAGGGGGATGCTGTTCCTGACACAGTCTTTTCCCTCCTCATTACACTGGATGCGGAACGACTCCGAAACGGGTCCGCTACGGAACGGCTGCGTACTCTGACTCCGTCAACTCACACCGGTTCCGTCCGTGATGTTGATTGTTGCGGCTCCGCCGCACAGCGCGAACACGTGATCTCGCGATAAAGCGGGTTGTAGTTTCCATAAAGTGAACCATAAAATCAAAAACAATTAATTTAATCCAGAGGAGTAGTAGAGAAACAACTTGGTGCTGACCTGACTTGATTTTACAATCACTATCTCCTTGTCCATGGTGTAAACTGGGTGAAATTATGTCTGAAAACCTCCGAGCTGCTGACTTCAGGCCGGTCACTGCCCATTACAACGTTTTCAAGGTGTAAAGCAGGAAATATGCTCCGCTGTAAACATGGTGTATTTTATTTTGAAAATTAACCGGGTGTTTTATTTTGTAATTTGCCCACGATTTCCTGTCATACACGACCTGCTCTGTGCTGCTTGATGCGCCGTGCTCCGGCGTCCGGCAAAAATAGAAGCTCTGCGTATCTTTTGCGAGGGCTGCCGGATGCCGGTGCCGTTCCGGACCCACGACGCAGCGGACCCGGAGTCGGTGGACGCTGCCACGGTGATTATAATTAATGCGTATCGGCTCCGCCGCCGTACCGGAGCCGTTTCGGAGTCGTTCCGCATCCAGTGTATTTCTCTCAGCTGTACTTCGACCCGCGGCGCCGTTAAACAGCCTCGGCTTTTTAGATGCACGCTGAAGCCGCAGAGAATGAGAGAAGAGAAGAGAGAGGATAGAGGCTTTTTACAAGTGTAGACAACAGTGTCTGTAAAAAGCAGCTCAGGGTCGGAGCGGGAGAAAGAGAAAGTGTGTGTGCGTTAGTGTGTTATAGTGTGCGTTAGTGTGTGTATGTGTGTTGAGGCTATGGAGAATATGATGGCCGGTAGGGATGTCAGGAGCCTCTGAAAGGAGGATGTCTAAGCCGGGCTCAGACTCTCATCTCCTCACACGGCCGCGCCCTTTCCCAGCATCCCTCTCTCTGTTTATCCCTTACACCTTAACAGGAAGTTCACCCTGGCCCTGGAGCAACCCCCCCCCCCCCCCCTCACCCTCCTCCCAAACACTGCCAGAGCTCCGGTTCACACAAAAGCAGAGGCAGCGAGTTGTGTATGTTGTGCATTAAGAGTCTCACATACACATATATGAATGAACGTTCAGTACAAATATTCTCATCGTGTTTATTCAGATTCCTGGGTTTTCACTCGTATGATTGTGGTTTTTAAATTTAAAAAAAAACCCTCCTCAAACAAACAAACAGGAATAAAACAACAAATGAAACAATAGCAGGAAGTTTCTTTGTATGAAAACTGAGCTGGAGTCGAGTTGTTGTTGCATCACTGGGGTTAAAAACGAAAAAAGAAAAAGAAAAACCACATCGTCCCTGTGACGAGACGTTTATTCATCCCTCAGTGGGGATTTCAGTTTTACAAGCTGGAGGACCGAGGCAGAGGAAAAAGTCGAGACAGATAAAACTGAAGGGAAATATATAAATGAAAACACAAAGCAAACACAACAGACATGATAAACACTGCACTTATGGATAAAAGCTGTGATGTAAACACAGACAATCAGCAGCGGCTGCAGGTTTTAATCCAGCCAGACTGTTACTCATCCATTCTACTAAACTATCTGCTTTTAACCCTTTGATGCACAACATGGGTCTAAAGTGACCCGAGTGAGTTTTTTTGTGCTATATCTTTGCGAAAAATGTATTTCATCATATAGAATTCCAGGTATTCCTCAATTAACTTGTTTTTGATCATAATACATCCTTATTTTATTTTTTACTTTTTCACTTTTTTAATAAAAACACATTTTGTATCACTACCCCTCTAATGCGCAACATGGGTCTAAAATGACCCACATTCATTTCCAATGTGATTTCATGCTGAGTGATAGTTTCTTTGCTGTAACTTTTGAAATCTATCTATTTTATGATTGAATGTTCCAAGTATTATTTAATATAGGCTATTGTTTTTTATTAGTGGGGTCATTATTTCCATTACTCATTTCTTACTTGTGAACAAAAATGAACAAAAATGTCTCAGTGAGTGGACCAGTTGAAAAAACAAGTATAGCAAGAATACTTTAATTTTAGCATTCCCTCACTATCTATACCAACAACAGACCATTGTTTCCTTGATTACAATAATGACTAGTCATTACTTGTCCTTTTTCCCCATTAATAGCTCTGTTGACATATTCTACTGTGGTCAACAGCTAGCCATAGTTTATTCTATCTGAGTAGGCTATTTCAATGTTATATCTTTGAAATCACTGCACAGTATTTATCATTTTCTTCAGTAAATATTATTTTTTTAGCACATATAATCATATTTACTTGTTTTACAATTATTCCAATTTACCTAAAGAAACATTTGATGACTCATTAAAGATAACTGTGCATAATTGATAAGGTTTTAGTTACCTTGAATAAGTAGCTACATTACTTGTCATAAAGGGAAATACCTTAATATTAGCAAGTTAGCTAACTGTTAACATGATGACATGTTCTAGCTGGTGACAACAATAGAATAATATTCTATTGTAGACACCAGCTAGAACATGTCAACAGCTACCTAGCTAGCTAGCTGGTGACATGTTCTACTGTAGTTAACTAATACAGTAGAATGTAGAAATGTCAACAGCTAGCTAGCTAACTGGTCCACTCTCTGAGACTTTTTGTCTATTTGTTCATAAAATAAGAAAGTAAAAATGGAAATAACACCCTGTACTAATTAAAAACAAGATATTCAAATGATACTTGGAGGATTCAATCATAAAATATATTGATTTTAAAAGATACCACAAAGAAACACTCACCCAGCATGAATTCACATGGAAAATGAATGCGGGTCATTTTAGACCCATGTTGCGCATTAGAGGGGGTGTGCATATGTTGTGCATCAAAGGGTTAAACAACTTTAAAAACACTTTTTTCCACAAATGCTCAGACACTGACCTGGTGACCGATCCATGTGACCAGTGTGTACGGCGGCTAACAGCTAGCAGCTAACCACTAACAGCTAAGCTAACCACTAACAGCTAACAACTAACAGCTAAGCTAACAGCTAACCACTAAAAGCTAACAGCTAACAGCTCAACTAACAGCTAACCACTCAGCTAAAAGCTAACCACTAACAGCTAACAACTAGGCTAACAACAGCTCAGTGTCCCAACAGAAAGACATGTGCTAAAGTTGGTTTAAAATAAAAAAGGAAATCACGTATAATTATGTAACATTACGACATGAAGCAAATACTCTGAACTAGCCTACTTTCTCTTTTGAAATCCCTCCACCCGGCAGCAGCCGTGTAGTTCCGGCTGCAATTCCCTCAAAAACAACTCTGTCTGGTAACGTTGTGTTATTATCTCATAGCGTGGTGAATGTGCAGGTCACAACTTGTCCACCAGAGCGTTGTGGAGTTGTTGGATTGTGTATTTGATGAGTTTGATGAGGAAAACCAAGAAATCCCATGAGCCTCCGTAGCGTAGCTCTGAGCAGCTCACGGCTCTGCCCCGCTGATCTCAAAACAACATGCACCGATTATTAAAGTTAATGAACCTACTGCTATGACTATAGGGATTATGGTGAGAGGAGAATCTGACTAAATGTTGAACTATCCCTTTAACTGTAACCTTTTTTACCAGCTATAGTCCCAGTGTGTGAGAGCGGCGAGCAGCGAGTGGCGAGCAGGCGGGCTGGAGGTCCTCGTCAGGTCCCGTCTCACCCTCAGTGTCCAAATATTTACTGTCCAGCCTGAGAGTCCAGAGCGAAGCTGCCGTCCGTCTATTAACACTTGGCTGAGATCACTCACATTGTGCAACGTGACGGATTACGAGCGTGAACGACTAGAGTTACCGGCGGGCGCCGCTTCAGGGCCTTCCACCCACCAGCCAATCGAGTGGCAGGAAATTACCCCCCCCCCCCCAAACCCTCAAACCCCCCTCTCTTTCCTGAGATACAGTTATGGATAAGAGCCAGAAAAAGAAGAAGTGCTTCTGCAGAACATTTTGATGTCACAGTGACGCTGACTTTTGATATTTTCGGCTGTGATGAATATAAAACCTTTAGGCCATTTTGATCCTAAACTGAACTGAATTTAAAGCCGAAGTCAAATTGATATATTTAAAATAAAAAGCTGAATCCTCTTTGCATCATTTCTCCTGACAGCGTTCACATATAGAAACATATAAAATACATATTAAATATATTCCCGTCTAATATTAAACCAACATCTGGATGTGGAGACAGCTTTGTGACAAACAGCTGGTCCGGTGGAGTGTGATGTAAAATCTTCATGTGCAGATCTGGAGTCAGATTTATTTCCCCCTTGTTTGGGGGGGGGAGAAAAAAAAAAAAGAAAAACTCACTCTCACTTATAATATTATATTTTTTTATAATGTGCCGTCGTTCCGTCCAATGAAAACACTTTTATTTGAAACGCTTGACCTGTTTTATGTCTCACACGTTTGGCCCATTAACAGAAACATATACCATAACTCAGATTACACTCTTATTGTGTGTTTTCCTGCAGCGTAACTACACATGTTTCCAGGAGCAGCTCATTTATAAAACTTTTACTTGTTTTTTTGTTTTATTTATTATTCGTCAAATGTTGGAAATGATTATCCAGACCCCGGGGACCCGTCCTGCTCTTCCTGCTCTGAACCCTGAGAGCGTAGAAACATAAAAGCCGGTCGTGTTGAGTGCGTGAAGGCCGAGGCCGAGGCCGAGCCGAGCCTCTTGAGGCGGAGACAGAGTGGAGGACAGTGTTTGGACGCGGCTGGAGTGTTTTCCTGGCCGCGGCTCGGTCCAGACTCCTCTGTGTCCTTCTTCGTAAGGGAAAACAAAAACATTCGGAGCGTATACGGCTCACAGCTAGAGAGCAACATCTCTTATTTGTTATCACTTATGCTCCGAGCGCCGGTTTACATTCTCCTGAGTGTGTCCACTGGCGCGCTCGTCCGGAAACGTGTCCCCCCCTCTCCTCCTGATTTAGATTTGGAGAGCAATAAAACTTGCTGAGCTGTTGCCTTGGACAAATAAACTGACCCAAGTGTTGATGTAGAGACGTCCGAGGGAGAAAAAAAAGAGAGAGGGAGAGAGAGGGGGAAGGATAGGTGCTGGTCTCCCGCTCCTTCCTGTGAAAGTTTCCGGCGAGCCAGTAAACATGGCAGCGTCTGTCTCCTGTGGGAGCGCGGGGAGGGAAACGTGTTTGTGTGAGCGCCGCGCTGTCAAGTGGATCTGTGTGTTTATGGATGTTTGTGTGTCTGTGTGTGGCGATGTAGCGCTTGTTGTTGTTGTTGGTGCATGCATGCATACTTCTGGGTCTGGGGGTATATATGTGTGTGTGTGTGTGTGTGGAGGTCAACAGTTCCTCTCTCTCTCTCTCTCTCTCTGTGTGTGTGTGTGTGTGTGAGGGAGTTGTGCAGGAGCCAAGTGCCCAGCTGCTCATAGGTGTCTGTTTACAGGCTGATTCACAGAGCAAACAGGGAAGACACACACAAACACACACACACATACACATAGAGGCCTTGCATCACTCGACAAAAATTCTCACACAACATATACTGGTATATATATATATATATATATATTAGGGTTGCACGGTATACCGGTACTAGATTGGTACCGGGGTACTAACGCATTTAAAACGGTACCATACTGCGCTCAGATGGGACCGGTACTTTCATTCTGCGCCGCCAGCAGCGGTGACGTCGCCGCGTGAAGTCGCCGCATTGTAATTTGAGCCGCGAGGAGCGAGAGAGCGAGTCACAAACGAAGCAAGGTGCTTTTTATCATTACCGTTACAGCGCCACCTGTCCATGTGCCTGTGTTTGTGTGTGTATCTGTGTGTGTGTGTGTGTGTGTGTGCGCCGCGCGCGAGAGAGAGACGGCCGCCACAGCCTCGTTAATAAGTTTTGTTTTTACCGCGGATCACCACTGGCTGCATGCTCTCTCTGTCTCTCTCTCTCTCTCTCTCTGTCTCTCTGTCTCTCTCTCTCTCTCTCTCTCTCTCTCTCTGTCTCTCTGTCTCTCTCTGTCTCTCTCTCTCTCTGTCTCTCTCTCTCTCTGTCTCTCTGTCTCTCTGTCTCTCTCCCTCTCTCTCTCTCTCTCTCTCTCTCTCTCTCTGTCTCTCTCTCTCTCTCTGTCTCTCTCTCTCTCTGTGAGTGAGTGAGCACGGCGAAGCAGCGCTACGCAGAGATGAATTAACGGAACGATATTGCGTTGATGGGGGTGGGGGGAACAGAATCAATTTGGTCTACATATGGGAAACAATAGGTGTATGTTTGAGTAACATGAACATTTGTGTTTCATTCTATAAACTACTGATAACAATTTCTCCCAAAAATTACAACTGGTCAAAATAACAAAAAAAGATGCAGTGTTTTCAGACCTCAAATAATGCAAAGAAAACAAGTTGATGTTCATTTTTAAACAGACATTTTTTAATTTAGGAAGAGTTCAGATTAATATAGATGGAATGTTAATCCTGCAGCAGCAGTAACTGTTTACTGATTTCCTGTTTTATGGTCCAAAATGTTCTATTAAAATAAAGCCAATAATGACATTTTTTGTGTTCTCTTTTTATGTGGAAAAGTATCGAAAAGTATCGAAAAACATGTTGGTACCGATACCGGTACCAAAATGTTGGTATCGTGACAACACTAGTCTACATATGGGAAACAATAGGTGTATGTTTGAGTAACATGAACATTTGTGTTTCATTCTATAAACTACTGATAACAATTTCTCCCAAAAATTACAACTGATCAAAATAACAAAAAAAGATGCAGTGTTTTCAGACCTCAAATAATGCAAAGAAAACAAGTTGATGTTCATTTTTAAACAGACATTTTTTAATTTAGGAAGAGTTCAGATTAATATAGATGGAATGTTAATCCTGCAGCAGCAGTAACTGTTTACTGATTTCCTGTTTTATGGTCCAAAATTTTTCTATTAAAATAAAGCCAATAATGACATTTTTTGTGTTCTCTTTTTATGTGGAAAAGTACCGAAAAGTATCGAAAAGTATCGAAAAACATGTTGGTACCGATACCGGTACCAAAATGTTGGTATCGTGACAACACTAATATATATATATATATATACGGTCCGTGCATGTGTCTACTCAGCTCTGTGAGTTTGAAGCTTGTTGTAGGGAAACACAGTGAGGATTCACAGGATTCACCTGTACTGTATGTATCCCTCCGCAGCTCACACTAGTTCCACTCACAGGAACAGGAATTAATGAATTCAGTCACACAAGAATGAGACGGGATGACTCATAAACACTTCAACGACACTGCACTGCAAAAACTCAAATATCTTACCAAGAATATTTGTCTTATTTCTAGTCAAAACAAATCTCATTTTACTTAAAATAAGACTCATCAAATAAAAAGTAGCTTGTTTTTAGACACTTTTTACTTCTTTCAAGCAGATTTTCACTTGAAATAAGTAGAAAATCTGATAGTGGAGTTTTTCTTTCTTATTACAAGCACAAAAAACTTGCTTTCACTGGCAGATTTTTCTACTTATTTCAAGAGAAAATTTGTTTGAAACAAGTGACATTGATCTAAAACAAGTTAATTTTTAGGTGATGAGTCTTAAAGTAAAGTAAATAATAGAGTTGAGTAAAGTAAATAGTAATGTGTAAAGTAAAGTAAATAATAAAGTAAATCATAATGTAAAAAGTAAAGTTAATAATAAAGTAAAGTAAATGTAAAAGTAAAGTTAAGTTCTACCATTACAACATTAAACATTTTTATTTCCTCTTTTTCTTTGTGGTTAAAGTTATTTCTTACTGTTCTGCTGTTTGTGCGTCAGATCAACGTTACTTCAGTTTTTCTACGTGTTGTGTAAATTATTGACATGATGATGTTAAGTATGTCAGTTGACGGCGTCCTGTCACAGAATGAAACGTTTTATTAATGACAATGCGACATGAACATGAGATCAGATGTACGTGAACGTCGCAGACAGAGACGACGACACGTGGCGTCCTGTCCTGTCGTGTGTTTAAAACAGTGTGAACTCTGAGGGCAGGTAACCTCCGTCCCCGTGTGTGTGACATAACATTTAACCCGGCCGGCGATGATGAAACTGCTGCGTAACGAGGTTAGAGCAGATAACGAGCCGTGAGTGAGAGGCTCCTTCTTCACATGAGCACACACCGCCCTCTCTTTTTGTGTTTTAACTTAATATACTGTGATTTCCGTGTGGGAGGGAGGACGTGGGCGTGATCCCAAGTGAGCAGTTAAACGTTAATTAGAGTTGTGTCTCCCTCGTTCTCTCTCTCTGCCAACACCAGACCTCATGATTCCCATCTACGTGTTCAATTAGAGCGTTGGGTCTAAACGATGATTTGTGTTGTGCTGCATGTTGAAAAAAAATGATCAAGTACAGAACGTCGGTAATCGAGCCGGAGCGAACGCCGTCCTGTCAGAGGGATTTAATTTGAAGTGGCTTCACGGTGCTTGTGACATTTTACAATTTTAATGTGATTAAAATTTACTGATATGTTAAACAGTATATGACATAAACGCAGCGTAATAAACTCACAGTGTAATAATGTCATATAGACTTTAATGCATTAGATTAGAGTCAGAGCTGCTTCGTTATGTCGCTGTTAAATCTCTGTTTGTTTTTTTAAATGGAAGTTGTGAACCGTTGTGAACTGGTAACAGCTGTTTGCTCCACAGCGTCATCTCCACTGTTTCATCTGTAAACTCAGTATTTATTATAACAATCAACCTGGTAATGTTTGGCACTTTTGACTATTTTAAATTCAAAAAAATATATATATAATCTTTTATACATTTTTCTCTTTTATTGTAAACTTGTGTCTTTTGTCATGTTTTTTATTTGATTGTTCTATGAAGCACTTAAAGTAGAGTAGAGTAGAGTAGAGTAGAGTATAGTAGGGTGCAGTAGAGTAGGGTAGAGTAGAGTAGAGTAGGGTAGGGTACAGTAGAGTAGGGTAGAATAGAGTAGAGTAGAGTAGGGTAGGGTAGAGAAAAGTAGAGACAAGTTGAGTTGAGTTAAGTAGAGTAGGGTTAAGTAGAGAAAAGTAGAGTAGAGAAGAGTAGAGTAGAGAAGTGTAAAGTAGGGTAGAGCAGAGTTAAGTAGCGTAAAGTAGAGTAGACTAAAGTAGGGTAGAGTAGAATAGAGTTAAGTAGTGTAAAGTAGTAGTGTAAGTAAAGAAAAGTAGCGTAAAGGAAAGGAAGGTAGGGTAGAGTTGCGTAGCGTAAAGTGAAGTAGCGTAAAGGAAAGGAAAGGAAAGTAGGATAGAGTTGAGTAGCATAAAGTGAAGTAGCGTAAAGTAAAGGAAAGGAAAGTAGGATAGAGTTGAGTAGCGTAAAGTGAAGTAGCGTAAAGGAAAGGAAAGGAAAGTAGGATAGAGTTAAGTAGCGTAGAGTAGACTAAAGTAGGGTAGAGTAGAATAGAGTTAAGTAGTGTAAAGTAGTAGTGTAAGTAAAGAAAAGTAGCGTAAAGGAAAGGAAGGTAGGGTAGAGTTGCGTAGCGTAAAGTGAAGTAGCGTAAAGGAAAGGAAAGGAAAGTAGGATAGAGTTGAGTAGCGTAAAGTGAAGTAGCGTAAAGTAAAGGAAAGGAAAGGAAAGTAGGATAGAGTTGAGTAGCATAAAGTGAAGTAGCGTAAAGTAAAGGAAAGGAAAGTAGGATAGAGTTGAGTAGCGTAAAGTGAAGTAGCGTAAAGTAAAGTAAAGGAAAGTAGGATAGAGTTGAGTAGCGTAAAGTGAAGTAGCGTAAAGTAAAGGAAAGGAAAGTAGGATAGAGTTGAGTAGCGTAAAGTGAAGTAGCGTAAAGTAAAGGAAAGGAAAGGAAAGTAGGATAGAGTTGAGTAGCATAAAGTGAAGTAGCGTAAAGTAAAGGAAAGGAAAGTAGGATAGAGTTGAGTAGCGTAAAGTGAAGTAGCGTAAAGGAAAGGAAAGGAAAGTAGGATAGAGTTGAGTAGCATAAAGTGAAGTAGCGTAAAGGAAAGGAAAGGAAAGTAGGATAGAGTTGAGTAGCGTAAAGTGAAGTTAAGTGAAGTAGCGTAAAGTAGCATAAAGTCCTTCCATTAATCATCATGTGGGTTAATTAATAAAATCACTGATTCTCTGTCCAATAAAAGACCAATAATAAAATACAGGTCATTGATCCTTCAGCTGCACAGAGTGTGTGTGGTTTCCATGGAGGCGGTGGTGGTGGCGGCCATGTTGATGGGGTAAGTGAGCAGCAGCACGCCAGGTGTTGGGGTGGAGGGGGGAGAGGGAGTGTTGGGGGGGGGTTAGGGGGCGGCGGCTAATTGCAGACGGCTGAGGGTGAATGAACTCTGAGGGCCGAGCTGCTAGTTAAAGGTGAGAGGCTGTCACTGTTACTATGGTAATGTGAAGTGAAGTCTAGATTACACAACAGTTAGAGTAGAAAACACAAGGTGTGTGTCTGTGTCTCCTCTGACACACACTCCTGACCTTTGACCTGTCACACACACACACCATTACCTCACAATTACATCCCATAATGTTTTCACCCTGAAGACGTGTGTGTGATTGTGTGTTTACAGTTTGTATGATCCCCCTCACCCACTTTGTTTCCTTCTCTTCCTTTGTCCTTCCTTCCTCTCATCGTTTCTCTCTCCCTCTTCCTTTCTCTCCTCTGCCTTTCTTTCTTTCTTTCTTTCTTTCTTTCTTTCTTTCCCTATCTCTTTTTCTTTCTTTCCTTTCTTTCTCTCTCTCTCTTTTTCTTTCTTTCCTCTTTCTTTCTTTCTCTCTCTTTTTTTCTTTCTTTCCTGCCTTTCTTTCTTTCTTTCTTTCTTTCTTTCATTCTCCATCTCTTTTTCTTTCTTTCCTCTTTCTTTCTCTCTCTTTTTTCTTTCTTTCATCTGCCTTTCTTTCTTTCTCTATCTCTTTTTCTTTCTTTACTCTTTCTTTCTCTATCACTTTTTCTTTCTTTCTTTATCTCTCTCTTTTTTTCTTTCTTCCCTCTGTCTGTCTTTCTTTCTCTCTTTTTTCTTTCTTTCCTGTCTTTCTTTCTTTCCCTCTCTTTTTTCTTTCTTGCCTCTGTCTTTCTTTCTTTCTTTCTTTCTTTCTTTCTTTCTTTCTTTCTCTATCTCTTTCTTTCCTCTGTCTTTCTTTCTTTCTCTATCTCTTTTTCTTTCTTTCCTCTGTATTTCTTTATTTCTCTCTTTTTTCTCTCTCTCCTGTCTCTCTCTCTTTTTCTTTCACTATCTCCTCTCTCCTCCCTCCCTCTCTCTTTCTCTCCCACTTTCCTCCTCCCTAAACATCATTATCACTTCTATTACAGCTACGTCCTCCTCAGTCACATGACCTGTCAATCACTTCCTGCTACCATGACGATGATGATGGTGTCTGAACCAAACAGTGAGAACAGGGTGGTGTGTGTGTGTGTGTGTGTGTGTGTGTGTGTGTGTGTGTGTGTGTGTGTGTGTGTGTGTGTGTGTGTGTGTGTGTGTGTGTGTTGCACCTCAGGACACTGCTCTGCTCTGAACCTTGGAGGTCATGAGTTGTGACCTTTAGGGAGCAGGTAGGCTAAGATTACTGCACACACACACACACACACACACACACACACACACACACAGTGGAACGACGAGTGATATGTCAGAGAGCGGCAGCACGTGCACACACACACACACACACAGACACACAAACACAGACACACACATGCGGATGGCTTGAGGGGAAATGAAGTGGTCGCCTCTCGATGACCTCGAACAAAAGGCCCATTGAACGCAACACGACCGACTCTCACAGCCGCCGCTCGACTAAAAGTTTCCCTTTGTTCCTGAAGGCAGCTTCTCGCCACCGCCGTCGCCGTCCGTTCACACAGCACATCCTCCTCCACGTCACGCCGCGCCACACCACAACACGCCGCGCCGCCAAGCTGCTTTGCTTTATGACCGAACGCCGAGACGACAACTGGACGACCGGTGTCGGAAAACTAAGACATCCGAGTTTGGCAGCCAAAACCTGCAATCTGTGCCGCTGCCGTTGCTGTGGATCACAACAGTGACGAGCGCGAACGAATACGACGCCGTTAAAACGAACACGTTTCCTGTCAAACGTCTGAGCTGATGATTTCTACATCTGTGAAAACGAACCGCCGGTTATTCTTGGGTTTTTACGTGCTCTTATAAAAAGTCTGAGAGCTGCTGCTGCTGCTGCAGCGGCTCGTGCTCCGACGGAGGAGGAAGTGTCGGGGGTTTGGCCGGAGTTCAACGCCCCAACGACCAACCGCCAACGCCGCCGCAAAGTTCATCGTTTTAATATCGGGCCAAAGGCGAACAGCGGGAGAGAGAGAGAGAGAGAGAGAGAGAGAGAGAGAGAGGCGTTCAGGGACCATCGTGTTCACTGGTCTCTGCAGTTTCCCACTTCAAGGACCAAGTTTCAACTTTTTAAAGGCCTGAAAAGTGAAACAGGAGAAACTCAATACTCTCTACAGGCCGCCATGTGTGTGTGTGTGTGTGTGTGTGCCCGAGCCGCCGCCGCCGTACAGACGTGAAGGGTCATCAATTCTTATTTAAGGCCACTTCATTTCATACGACACCCTCTTATTGCAATAAATGAACTGGTCGCGGGCGTTTCGCAGCAGATGTGGAGGTTGCTGCTGCTGCGTAATTTCCCAGAGGCTCCATTCAAGATAATGGTTTAATGTAACAAGAAGGAGAACACACTGCAAAAACTCAAATATCTTACCAAGAATATTTGTCTTATTTCTAGTCAAAATGTCATTTCTAGTCAAAATAAATCTCATTCTACTTAAAATAAGACTCATCACATTAAAAGTAGCTTGTTTTTAGACACGTTTTACTTTATTCAAGCAGATATTCACTTGAAATAAGTAGAAAAATCTGATAGTGGAGCAAGTTTTTCTTCCTTATTAGTACGAGCACAAAAAACTTGCTTTCACTGGCAGATTTTTCTACTTAAACAAGTGAAAATGATCTAAATACAAGTTCATTTTTAGGTGATGAGTCTTATTTTAAGTGGAAAGAGATTAGTTTAGACTAGAAATGAGACATTTTGACAAGAAACAAGACAAATATTCTTGGAAAGACTTTGAGTTTTTGCAGAACACGGACGATATCAGGAAAATTGAAAAGTGGTGGATAGAAAACAAACAGTGAGGACGAGACGGGAGGTGGTGGAGGTTTGGGGTTGGGGAGGTGGGGGGGTGAAGGAGCTCACGCAAATATCAATAAACACTCCTCTTCCGTCTCGGAAGCTTCCTGCTTTATTTGATTAGGCTGAGGACGGTGGGGGGGAGGGGGGGTTGGGGGGAGTCATGCTCTTTTGCTTTTCTTCCTCCTCTTCCCTTCCTCCGCAATCTCCAGCCTCCCCTTAATGGGAATGGGAAGTTTGGGAAGTGGAGGGGAGGAGGAGAGCGGTGGTGGTGGTGGTGGGGGGGCAGCTCTAGCCTCAGCCTAACCTCCCCCATCTGGACTGGGGAGGGGGCGCCTTGCCAGCCTCCAGGCTATTCCCAACCCTTCCCAGCTGTTGGCTGTTCAGGGGCAGAGGGTTTCTTCACCCCCCCTGCCCCCCCCCCCCCTCCTTAAATGTGTGTTTTCGGTGGGCTTGAGAAAGCATTTTTTCATAAACAATTGCCATATCCTGCACCAGCTGCTGACCCCACGGCTCCCGTCCCCCGAGCAGCAGCAGCAGCAGAGCAGAGCTTCATTTAAGGAGACTTGTGCTGCGTCTCAATTCAAATAGGAACTGTTCACTGTGGTGTTGTGTACTATGGGCACCTTGTACTTCTTAACTTCTGTAGTGCGCGGACTTCAACGGTCTCACACCAGATACTGTTGTTGTGAAGTTGTGCACAACGAACGGTTGACAATGTTTTATTTTGTTGGGCCCAATCCCATTTCTCTTTTTTACCCCTACCCCTTCCCCTACCCCTTGAAACGGAGCTACAAGGGGTAGGGGTAGAAAGTCAACCCCTACGAATTGGGACACCCCTTCAACAATCACATACGTCATCACGTAGTCTCCACTGGCTTTTACGTAAGCAGATGCGGCGAGCTTTTGCCAGAAATCAAATAGCCGTGTACGATGTAACTTAATAAAATAAGATAAAACTTAATGCAGGCTGATCGTTTCATTGTAAAACATTTATTTATTGATGTAAATGTGGTGACTTCTGTATGTACAGAGCCCAGAGGCAGCGCTGCCTGCTCCTCTGTCTGATACACACATGAAGCTTCACTTTTCAGTACATCATACATCGCATTCACCCATTCACACACACATCCACACACTGATGGAATTAATTGAGACACAGCATGAGACTGAGACTGTGTTTGCTGTGATTTGCAGGGGAGGCCGTTAGCTGTTAGCCGTTAGCACGAAGGGAAACACAGTGAACCATCTATTATAGAATATATTGGATTTAATCAAATTCAGCTTCTTCCCACTCCTTTTCAACATACATTTGTTTTTTATTTTGCGTTGTTCTCTTATTTATATTATTTACTGTTTTAATTGTTGTTCTTCTTTTATTCTGTGTTCATTTAAACTTTCATTCAACTTTTCATTCATTGACACCGTGGTAAAAACAGGACGGCGACAGGATGCATTCAGGCACAGCGCTGAGTGTGGGTCACCTGTGTTTTGACAGCAAGTCAGAGCCAAACACAGTCCCTGCAGCTGTGTGTGTGTGTGTGTGTGTGTGTGTGTGTCTGTGTGTGTGTTACATCTGCACAGAATAGAGTGAAACATGAGCTTCACAAGACTCGGAGAAGATAATATAGAAAGACTCAGAGCTTTAAATGTCACATTCACTCCGTCCCCTTCTGAACCACTGACACCGACACTGACAGTGTGTGTCAGTATTGAACGTTGTGTTAAAGGGATAGTTCAACATTTTGGCAAATTGGCTCATTGCCATAATCCCTATAGGTAAATTCATGCTAAACCGCTGATGCGCGTTTTCATCAAGCAGTCTCTGTATTTCCCTCTAAAACAACTCTGTGTGGTAACGTTGTGTTATTATCTCATAGCGTGGTGAATGTGCAGGTCACAACTTGTCCACCAGAGCGTTGTGGAGTTGTTGGATTGTGTATTTGATGAGTTTGATGAGGGAAACCAAAAAATCCCATGAGCCTCCGTAGCGTAGCTCTGAGCAGCTCACGGCTCTGCTCCGCCGTTCTAAAAATAGCTTGCACCGACAATTAAAGGTTAACGAATTTACTGCTACGACTATAGGGATTATGGCAATGGGCCAATTTGCCAAAATGTTGAACTATCCCTTTAAAAGACGTTTTATTTTCCACAAACATCAACTAAATGAGTCAGAAGTCAGATCCTAACCCTCTAATTACGTCTAAAAACTAAACTCCTGCTCCGTCTTGAACAGGAACCTTCTGAGGTGGAAACAAAGAGACGACGTCACCGCCAACAACACACTCTGCCCCTCCCACCGTCCGTCCCCGTGTCCTCGAGACGCCGTCCCAGCGCACGCGTTGGTTGGTGAAAAATGGATTGGATGTGTTGTTGCAGGTGCCAGAGCTGTATGTATGTAGATCATCTGACGGCATGTTTGTGCTGCTGCAAGATGCATGAGGTCGGCCGGGCGCCATGCAACATTCAGCAGGCCGGGGAGGCCGGAGGTGAGGCCGCGCCGCCGGCAGCCAAACACTGTGTGTGTGTGTGTCTGCCTGCGTGTGTGTCACAGCTGGCTGGTGGATCCACACTTTTAGAAACACAACTGGGACGACGCTCACGCAACTCGATGCGAGTCAGAGTCGTGTTCGCATTGTTACACACACAAACACTTACCTTGGCACAGCGGGGCCGCGTCGCCACATACACAGGCTATTTTCTACTCGCTCCGTAAACACACACACACACACACAGATGCGGACACGTCGTACACTCTGCAGCTCTGCATCTGAACTTTCACCTCGAGTGTCCGGCGCTCACACAACCTCACACACAGGATCCACACTCTTTGTACTGGTCGGCCTGAATCGCATGGTAATACTTCATTATGGCAGCTCTGTAATTTGGGGGGAATGAGCACTTCAAACGAACGCAACCCACACAAACACACACACACACACACACACACACACACACACACACACACACACACACACACACACACACACACACACACACACACACACACACACACACACACACACACACACACACACACAGACGGGGGTTACTGTAACCCAGAGTTCTGCTGCATGGGACCAGCATCGTTTTTTGTTTTGTTATTTCTTTTTTTTTTTTGGTTCTGGATTCCCAGAACAGTCCAAAATACACGCGGACGGCAATCAGAGGCGCGCGGCGGAGAGGTTATAATTGTTGGAGCTGATTACAAAGTGGAGGAGCAGTAGCCATGCCAACTGGGGAGACGTGAACTCGGGGGCACGGAGGGGTGTCGGCCCGGTCCTGAGCCTCCCTCCCTCAGCTGGGTGGTCCTCGCTGCCAGAAATGATGCTCGCTTGTTTTGATGTTGCAATAAGACGTTTTTTTTTTGGGTTTTTTTGTACTTGCTGTGTTGTTTTATGGGTGAAACATAAAAAAATAAAAATAAAAAAAAGATTGCTCAGTGCAGCAAATGAGAAGCACATGAAAAATTACACTGTAGGATAATGGAGGTGGCGGCCAGCTGTTTACATCTGTACATGAATCTAACACAAGACGTTAAATAAATTCACATCACGCTCTTTATTTAAACACGTGGAAAACTGCTGCCATGTTTTATTTTGAAGGGTTGACCCGTGATCTAAAGATCTAAAAAACTATCTCAGTGTAGTTTTCCATCTAGTATCAACAGGTCGGTGTCAGCCAATCACAAGAGAGGAGGCCTCTCTGAGCCTCTCTTCTGATTGGCTGACTGTTTGCTAAAGCGATCCAATATAAAAATAGAGCAGATTTCAGAATAGAACACTCAGAGAAACCAAATCCTGCAAAGCTGTTGTTGGAAGGATGGTGGGTCCAGGTGGTGAGGGGGCGGGGCTTTGTTGTGACATCACAAAGTGACAGGAAGTCCTGACGGCTGGTTTTCAGGCTCAGTTTCTGAATACAGGCTGTGTGCATTTCTCTGTGGACTGAGGCTTTGATACTTTCACAGTATTAATATAGAACCTAGAGCTGCTTTATAATCACACTACACATGGACATCTACCTTTATACTGTATGGAGCTTTAATACAAACATCTACCTTTATACTGTATGGAGCTTTAACACAAACATCTACCTTTATACTGTATGGAGCTTTAACACAAACAACTACCTTTATACTGTATGGAGCTTTAACACAAACGTGTAAACATCATATGATCAACACTTTAAGACGCACAAAAGAAAAGCAGGAGAAGAATAAGAAGAACATTTTTTTTCTTTGTCTTTGTGAATATATAATAAAAAATTTAAAATATTCTGCATGAAATAGATGGAAAATTGAATTCCGTTGGGTGTGTGTGTGTGTGTGTGTACATCCCACATCCACTTATTTATTTAGTGTAAACAAAGACCCCACAGACACACACCCCTCCTCCAAACACTCCTTCATCCAAACGCATCAATAATACACAACACACCGTCCCTGGCTCTCATTATGACACACACTGCAGCTCCATGTGTGTGTCTCTGTGTGTGTGTGTGTGTGTGTGTGTGTGTGTGTGTGTGTGTGTGTGTGTGTGTGAGTCCAGACATGTTAAAACCTCCGGCTTCAGGTGAAAGAGGCTGTTTAATGTTTAATATTTGATGGAGGATATTTACAGACGATACGATTGTTTTGTTTTTTTACACACAAACACATTAAAACAAGTTTTTTTCTTAGTTTTCTTTTATAGATGAGATAAATGTGTTGATTTTTTATTGTTGTGAAAGTTGAAATGGAGAAAAAACAGGAGAAAAGTTTCCACCTACAGCTGAGAGTTAACACTGTTACAGTACAAATATATATCGAGTCTATATTCATCTATTCAATAGGCACCATGTTGTTGTCAGACCACCAGATGTGTTCGACAGCTGCAACGTTAAAGGCTGAGAAACTAAAAACACTGATATCAATCTTCCTGTTTCCATGGAGTGTGAGGATGAAGCATCACAAGACGGAGATGATGAAGATATTTACAGGAACCGATTCTCATTTTTTACTGATATAGTAAAGTTTTATATGAATGACAAAGCTTTTAATTTGAAACCTTCAATATTAGAAAATACTGAGCAGGTCGGATTCATGTGTAACTTCAAAGTCTCGACAAAGATCAAAAATAAAAAAATAAAAAAATAAAAATCTTTCAGATTTAATCAAACCAAACTCAAACTTCAGCTGTGAAGACGACGTGTCTTTTATTTTGAAAAGTCGTCTTCACTTCCTCTGACATCACTCATCAGCATCAGGACCAAAACTTCACCTGAAGCTTCGTTCACTAGTTTCCTTTAAAACGTTAAAACTAACACGTCAGTTTGTTGCTGCTGTCCCTCTCACCGATTGGCTGAGGCTGAACGTGAAAGAAAGAGGGGGCGGGGCTTAGGTTGCACAAGCCTATCAGGAGGCAGACGGTGAAAGAAGGAGGAGGGAAACAGAAACAGAAACAGGAGCAGAAGGAAAGGTCTGAACATCCGTCCATCCATCTGGATCATGGGGGAGGGAGGAGCCAATCACAGCTCACCTGGACAGCTCACCGGCCAATCACAGGGCTTCAAACTCAACAAATGAAAGATAATTCTTCCTGGTAACACGAACCAGATGGTCTTCATTGGTCCATGGTGGAAATTTGTGCTCCTGTTGCCTAGCAACCCTAACAACACCTGACTTCCATTCACAAAAAAAGGGTTTTTCCTTGTTTTTCACATCTCTTCTTATCTCACTGAGCTGAAACATAATATTTACATCTATCTAACTGGGGAGCTATGAATCCTGGGATACGTGCTGCTCTCCCTGCACCGGCTCAGATCCTGGTCGTTTCTGTTTAAAATATAGGCTACAGCTGCATCTCAATGAACTACTGTAGAACATTATGGAAAAGTTCATTTCCAGTAGTTCAAGTCAAAAAGCTCCAACCAGGTATCGAGTGCATGTAGATGGACAAACTTTTCAGAAAAGTCCAACATTTCATTATTAAAAATGCTTTTTTTCCAATTGGTCTTTTGTAATATTCACATTTCTGTTTAAACGTCTTCTGATGTCGAATATACAGCTTCATCTTAATTCATTATAATATCATGGAAAAGTCCATTTCCAGTAGTTCAAGTCAAAAAGCCACAACCAAGGATTGAGTTCATATAACATTTCCATATTAAAAATGCTTTTTTTTTTAATTGGTCTTTTATAATATTAAAATGTTTTGGTAACACTTTATAATAAGTAGCTACACACTATTAAACATTAGTTGAGCATTAATAAATACTGAATTCATCATTTATAACACATGAATGTTAGTGCTTATCATTGATAAGCACTTACTGTATTTATAAACTACATACTAATGAGTATTCATGCGTTATAAATGAAGAATTCAGTATTTATTAATGCTTAACTAATGTACTTATTATAAAGTGTTAACAATTTTTTGAGATACTGAATTGCAGGTCTTCATTAAA
Source organism: Trachurus trachurus (assembly GCF_905171665.1). NCBI lineage: Eukaryota > Metazoa > Chordata > Actinopteri > Carangiformes > Carangidae > Trachurus > Trachurus trachurus. Next base: position 5,357,512 of record NC_139892.1, read on the forward strand.
TGTAAAGCCATAATCATTGCAATTAAAAGAATGAAATAATAAAAATAAAAGAAGAAAAAAAAGACATGAAATGTTTCATTCTGTGTGTAATGGATCTATATAATGTATTAGTTTCACTTTTTGAATTGAATTACTGACATAAATAAACTTTTCCATGATATTCTAATTCATTGAGATGCACCTGTACATACTATAAATAAACATGGTTTCTGTGCTGTCGACTATTTACACTGAGATTATAAGAACTGTTGATTATAAGTAGTATTATTATTATTTTATGATTAATAATAGAGGTTATTGATATCGAATGGAGCCGGGCTCTGTATGACATCACAGAGATGAACAGACAGACAAACAGAAAGACAGACGAGTAGAGAGCTGGCCATCTTCCTCTCTTCCTCCTCCTCCTCCTCCTCCTCCTCCTCCTCCTCTCGCCTGTCCTCTTCTCTCTCTCACACCAATGGTAAAACAATGACTGGGTGGTGAAGGGAGGGAGAGAGGGAGGGGGGTGGATGGAGGGATGGATGGATGGATGGATGGAGGGGGGTGAGAATGAAAGGCATGCTCGCGAGGAAATCAAAGCAGAAGAATAAAAACAAAAGAGGTCAATTGAAATGGATCATTTGCAGCGAGGAGCTTCTGCTTTTAGGAAAAACCTGCAAGAGACAGACAGGAAATAAAAAGAAAAGATGTTGGGATTTCAGAATAAAAGGCGTGTGAATGTGTGTGTGTGTGTGTGTGTGTGTGTGTGTGTGTGTGTGTGTGTGTGTGTGTGTGTGTGTGTGTGTGTGTGTGTGTGTGTGTGTGTGTGTGTGTGTGTGTGTGTGCGTGCGTGTGTGTGTGTGTGCATGCAGCTCCAGAGACACAGGGTGAGACATGCAACTCATCTCCAGTGACGAGGGAGTGCGGTGTCGGGGTTAAGAGAAGCTGCAGTGATGCATGATGGGAAATAAAGCTTCTATTGGTTTTTTTAAAGTCGGGAGCAAACTGCTTAACTGGTCGTTTGTCGCTTTTCCTGTTTTCTACAAACTCAACACATAAAAAAAAAATCCAAAAGATCGAAAGGGTTAAAACGCTGCTCGACAAATTATTAATAAAACAAACAAATCTGGTAAAACAGTCCAAAATATCACAGAAAAAGAACAAATGTGAGTTAATTAATCATCGATAGAACATTATGATCAGTGTCTGGATTAATAAACTCATCTATTATGATCATTGTGTGTTTTCATTCATCAGTATCAAATGTTATAACAGTGACAAACCAGTGATTTAGGAGAAGTCAATGATTCATCAGATCATTTATAAAAGTGTCACTAAATGATAAACTTTATTGATACATGTATATATATATTTAACAATCAGGAAATTGAATGTATTAAAGGTGTTCAGAAAAGAACATTGATTTTGAGCCCACTATGGGTCTTAACATCAGTGTAGCTTATCACTCATCTATCAGACGATGGAGCCCAAAATTTGTGAAAAATTCTATTTTAGAGTAAATCCGGGGTGAAAGTGGGGTAGTTTTTTTCACATTGGATAATGCAGACGCACGAATTATGCGTCACGTTGCTCACGGTTCATCAGCCAATGATATTGGATCTGTCACCCGTCAATCAAACGTCTGAGAAAAGCGAGGAGACTCGTCCTCCACCACCGACACAAACTCTCCTCCTCCAGATCCCTTTATAAACGATCTTATGAACCACTGATGATTAATAATGTGCCGTTATTATTAATAAAGTTTTGTTAAAGCAGAAGTAAGCGATATTTTTGTGTTAATATAAGTCTTAAATAGTTCTATCTTCCGACAGCAATCACTTACATAGAGTGTTTGGACTGAAACACGGGTCTGTCAGTCACTCTGCTCTGCTCTGAGCCGAGGAGAAAACTTTTCTCGTATCCTACAAGTTTTATGCAATGAGGAGAGAGAACGGCATGAAGGGCTGTGTGTGCAGCCAAGGGATGCGCGTGAATGTGGTGACGTAGGGACGAGGACCAATAGATCCATGACGAGGGCGGGGGCTGCTAACTCCATCGGCTGACAAGACGTTATGGTGCGTTCAAGGCAGCCCGTAACTCGTGTTTTTCTGACCTGTGAAGTCGTACCAGTTCGATCTGGTACGAGTTCACGGGTCGGAAGTTACGAGTGACCGTTATAGTGACTTTCACAGGTAAAACAGGTCGGAGAAACGCGAGTTGTGGGTTGCCTGGAACGCTACAAAGTCGTAAGTCGTAACTTGAAGCTGTAATTTACGGTTTCAAAAGCCTGCCTGGAACGCAGCATTAGCCAAAACGACCGGATCGCTTACTTCTGCTTTAAATGATCTTGAAGTTGAGTTTGAGTTTGTTTGTGGTGGAACAGGATGAGAAGCTTCTGCTCCGTGTTGATGTTTTCTCTTTACACTGTGAATATTCATCCTGAGCTGTAACAATCACAACCCAACAGAGTGAAACAGAGACAGAAGGTTTAACTCTTCTACTACTTCATCCAGATCCAGACCAGGATCCAGATCCAGACCAGGATCCAGATCCAGATCCAGATCCAGATCCAGATCCAGATCCAGATCCAGATCCAGAATGGAGGATCTGAACCCAAGGAGGCGTCAAAAAATGTCGAGGAGCACGACGATGCAACAAGATGCAACCCTCTCATCTAGTCTGATGGAACTGTAAAGTAACTAACACACACACACACACACATGCAGGAGCAGTTGTGTGTGTGTGTGGTTCATTAGTGTGCGTCTTGGCGTTGTGCGTCTCTGCTGTGTGAGTGTAATGGGTACCGTGTGCTCGCTCAGCTCTTGTTTGCCCATCTTAAGTCAATTAAAAGGAAATAAGGCGGCTCTGACCGGCCCGTGAACCAGCTCCCTCAGCTGAGAGCACGCTGCGCACACACACACACACACACACTAACACACACACAGACACACCAGACACACACACAGGGTAACGCAGGAGGCTGATAATGCTCCACAACTGGCAATCGACCCTGTGCCCTGCTGTGTGAGAAACAATGGCTCTGAGGCTCTCTGAGTGTGTGTGTGTGTGTGTGTGTGTGTGTGTGTGTGTGTGTGTGTGTGTGTGTGTGTGTGTGTGTGTGTGTGTGTGTGTGTGTGTGTGTGTGTGTGTGTGTGTGTGTGTGTGTGTGTAGGTGTGTGTGTGTGTGTGTGTGTGTACTATGGCATGTCTGACAAGGCTTCAGAGGGAAACTGTTAAAGACAACATCAGACACACATTCTCTTTGTTTCTGCAGACGAGAGCCGAGGAACGCACAACTATGTCCTACACACACACACACACACACACACACACACACACACACACACACACACACACACACACACACACACACACACACACACACACACACTTTATTATATAATAAAACTGCAGCCTCCCTCTGGATGACACCATCACCGTCTCCAGCTGTGGAACCTTCCTCCAATAACTGATCAGATATTTGACACAAGTTTATTCTAACAAACTGTTTTTGTGTTTTTAAATTTGTCCAACCAGATCATCGAAGTGACAGAGTTGGACGAGTCGATTATTCTCTGAAGCTTCTGGGTCGAAATAAAAGATAAAATAAATATAATCAAAGATGGAACCCGAGGAACGTTCAGGAGCAGCTGCAGGTTTCTCACTGTTACTCTGAAAACATCTGGAGAGTTTAACGAAGCTCCAAACCAGAGGGAGTCAGTTAACTAACTGTCTATGCATTTCATTTCATATCACATTGTTTCTAGTAGCAGAAAAGAGCGGATAAAATCATTCAAAATGGTATTAAACATACCAATATATTATTTATTAAATCAGAGTTATTGGAACTTAAAGGGATAGTTCACCCAAAATTCAAATTTCACTCATTATCTACTTTCAGAGTCCTCTGTGCCTTCTCTGAGTTACAGCGGGGCTCCGTGCAGCACTGCATGTCCATATGACGGTTGTGAACGGAGCTCACCAAAAAACATCCAAATACCTCCATAGTGCTCGTCTGTAATGTCCGTCTTGTACTGAAGCCCCAACATTTTTTTTTTTCGGAACAATTTCTCATGTTGGGGCTTCAATACAAGAGGGACATTACAGACGAGCACTATGGAGGTATTTGGATGTTTTTGGTGTGTCTTTTTGGACGAAGAAAAGTGACATGCAGTGCTGCACGGAGCCCCGCTGTAACTCAGAGAAGGCACGGAGGACTCTGAAACTTCTCCCAGCCCTTAGTCCACATGAGGGTGAGTAGATAATTAGTGAAATTTAAATTTTGGGTGAACTATCCCTTTAAAGAGATAATATAATTGCAGACACCGTTAGTTAAAGCAATACTTACCGATCTGGCATTTCACTCAGCCCAGCACAAACATTTGAAAATCAACAGCTCCACCTCCCTCACAAGTCCCACCCACCTCTCCCTCCTGCCGCACCTCCACGAGCCCCCTCCCTCCCTGCGGCATGCGTTGGCATGGCAACGGTAAACAGAACGCGAGTGAAACGGGAACAACACAAACAAACACAACACCGGAGTTTTAAACCGTATAAACGGACTCAGTGATGATAACTGATGAGTTTTATAATAAACTGTTGTTAGCCTACTGCTACTGGAGACGCAGGGGAAGTGATTGTTACAGATTACAGTTCTCAACCAGCCGGGCTGGCGACCGGACCAGCGCCACCTGATGCGCTGGTTCAGGGCCAAAATAAATCCAGACCGAGCCGAGTCGAGCCGCGCCGGTCCGGAGTTCAACCGGGTCCGGACCGCTGAGAACTCACAGAGCTAACAGTAGCTTAGCCGTTAGCACAGAGCTAACAGTAGCCTAGCCGTTAGCACAGAGCTAACAGTAGCCTAGCCGTTAGCACAGAGCTAACAGTAGCCTAGCCCCCTAGCCGTTAGCACTGGATGCTTTATAGACACATGTGACTTCCTGTGTTTACGTATCATTCGGGGCTGCTCACTATCAACGTTACAATATCAGACATGAAACTCCATGACCAGCTGCGGCTGCAGTTATTGGTCTTTTAAAAAACGATTTATTTCCAAAAACCTTCTTTCTTGTGTGTTGTGACTCTAGTCTCCTCTGCTCTCTGTGTCCTGCTACTGCTCTGTCAATAAGCGTTCTTCCTGGTCGGGGGGGGGAGAGGAGGAGAGGGGTGCACAAAGTGATTACATATTAAGTAGGTTCGGTCGCTCGTCAAATCTTATTAATCGGACCGAATAATATTATTGGTCAGACTTTTCTCAGAATTATATGAGAATGAAAAAATGATGAGTTTTTAACCCTGTTGGGTTTCTCTTACATTTTAATGTATCATCAGATTATTAATAGCATTTTAACTTAGACAAAGAAATGTGCAAAAGTTCCAGAAAGGTAAGTATTGCTTTAATCTTAAAGCTTCGGCCTACACCTTTAAAGTCAAGGTACATTTGTTTTGTTTTGATTTATACTTTAAATTAATTATTGTTATTTGTTTATTAATTTAAATCATATGTGTACAGTATATAATGTTGTTTATAGATGTGTGTACTTGATTCTACAAGACCGAAATAAACTCACTAAACTAAACTAAAAGCCAAAAACAAAAGTATCGCCTGATAATATTCATAACTTGTTTGTGTTCAAGTCAGAAGATAAAAATCACAGGAGGAGATTTTAGCTGCTTGGATTCACCTTAAAACTAATGTGCACTTCTATTGTCGGAGTAAAACTTGAATAAAGAGAAACTAATTAGAAAATATGCATTGATAATTTGACTGGAAGTTTAATTTTTGAGTTGTTTTGGTCTTGTAAATGATGTTTTGTTGTTTTGTTGATGTAATCACGGGTGTATGTGACTAGAAGTGACAGAAGAGTCTCTGAGTTTAAGTTACAGTCAGACATAAATAAGAACTATATTCTTCTTACTGCTCCTTTACAACCATGAAAAGAGTTCATTTGAATATAATTATAGATTTGTGTATCATCATATTGTATTGCACTGTGCACTTTAATGAAAGGAAGAAATAAAGAATAATGAATAGATATCAATCATGTCACCTCCAATATTTTCATTCTAAACTAGTTAATGTTCGATTTAACTGAATTTGAATGAACTTTATTGTTACTTAGAGTAAAACAACAAAGTTAAATCAGAGCAGCATTGGACATTATTTCCTAAATATATAAATAAAAACTCTAAACTAAAACAGCACCAGTCTTAAAAAACAGAGCTAAAGTAGAAATCCAGTCCAGACTGCACAGGTGCGCTGCCAAAACACCGTTCATATGTGAAGAGGAAACAAAAAAGCTATTTGAACAAATGTTCCGTGTTAACACAAACAGCGTCTGTTGCCCACAATGCCTCGGGAGACTCTGACCAAACACAGCGCAGCGTCGGCCTGTCACTCACTCACTCTGAGCTCCTCTGTTACGACGACTAAACCAATTACACCGAATCCTGCTTCCTGGTAAACACCAATTAAGGAAACGAAGAATGGTGGTTTTTGTGTTTCCAATGAGTTAAAGTTTTCTACGGAGGCTCAGAGCTGGGGGGAAAAAAAACAAGCAGCTGGGAAAAAGTAAATTCAGAGATTTGATTTTCAATTTTGCATTTTTACAACTATTTCAATCTTTTTTTTTCCTTTGTGAATCTCATCATATAGATTTAAGATTTGGAGAAAGTCCTGAGTCAGACCCAGTGTCATCGTTTTAAATGAACTAATTAGGAGTTCAAGTAAGACAGACATAAAAAACCTGGAAAGGAATCTGATTGACTTTTCCTTAATTTATTATTTCTGAGTCCTTGATGCTGTGATTTTTGTATGTAGCTACAGTACAGCTATTATACCCCATAATATGCTTTGCATTCAAGGTAACTGCTTGTAATAGCTCACTATTTCTTGTATGCCTAGGCTGTTATGTTTGTAATGTCTGGATTGCTCTTTTAATTGTTTGTGTGTGAATGCTGTATGTATGTTGTATTTGTTGTTTGTTTCTCAAGGGGTTAATCCTAATAAAGACATTTGAATATATATGGCTTCTATAGTCAATTAATTGTTAAGGTAGATGTTTGTGTTAAAGCTCTATACAGTATAAAGGTAGATGTTTGTGTTAAAGCTCCATACAGTATAAAGGTAGATGTTTGTGTTAAAGCTCTATACAGTATAAAGGTAGATGTTTGTGTTAAAGCTCCATACAGTATAAAGGTAGATGTTTGTGTTAAAGCTCCATACAGTATAAAGGTATTTCAAAGGAGGTTAAATCGAAAGCAACTGGACTTAGTTATTTGTCTAGGAAGACGTTTCACCTCTCATCCAAGAGGCTTCATCAGTTCATGTACGCATCTGACCAGGCTGGGACTGGTCCAACTATCTGGTGTGGAGACTCACTATTTAACCTCCTTTGAAATACTATGACCTGGGCAAATGAGAATATGCACCGGCAGTATAAAGGTAGATGTTTGTGTTAAAGCTCCATACAGTATAAAGGTAGATGTTTGTGTTAAAGCTCCATACAGTATAAAGGTAGATGTTTGTATTAAAGCTCCATACAGTATAAAGGTAGATGTTTGTATTAAAGTTCCATACAGTATAAAGGTAGATGTTTGTGTTAAAGCTCCATACAGTATAAAGGTAGATGTCCATGTGTAGTGTGATTATAAAGCAGCTCAAGGTTCTATATTAATACTGTGAAAGTATCAAAGCCTCAGTCCACAGAGAAATGCACACAGCCTGTATTCAGAAACTGAGCCTTAAAACCAGCAGTCAGGACTTCCTGTCACTTTGTGATGTCACAACTAAGCCCCGCCCCCTCACACCTGGACAACACCATCCATCCAACAACAACAGCTTTGCAGGATTTGGTTTCTCTGAGAGTTTTATTCTGAAATCTGCTCTTTCAAAATAAAACACAGCAGAAAAAGGAGTAGAAAGAGAACGATACGGAGCTTTGAGACGTTCAGGTCGCCATTGACATCAATGAGACTCACTTTCTCCATCCTCTCACTGTGAGCAGCAGCAGCATCATCATAATCACCAGGTCCTAATGCATCCATGACAATCCCTGAGCTGGACTTACAGAGGTGAGAGACCACGTAATCCTCTGTCCTCAAACCCAGCAGCTCCACTTAATCCAGCAAACAGAGCAGCAGGGGTTAAGTCTTCATCACCTGCTCTCACATCCAGAGCATCTCCACTGAAGCTGCTGCTGCTGGACGAAGCGCTGGATTAAAAATGTGGAGCAGCAGCAGCGGTCTGCATCAGGTCGGAGGAAATGAATCACCACGCGCGGCCGCCGAGGCAGAAAATAAAACGGCGGTAAATTTATTAAACAGATGTAAAGTAAGTGAAATAATAATAATATGAGCCTGAAAAATGAATGACTCTCGGATCCTGAGGGGAAACAAAATATTCTACTGTGAATTATCTCCATGCCGTCTGCGTCGCTCAGGCGTCAGGCTGCAGCGGAGCGAAAGGTGTCCGCATTCATTTTTCACTTTCACAAATACGCGATTGAATACTGGAAAAAAAAGAAAAGAAAGAAAAAAACATCTGCTCTAAACATGAGCGTCGAACAAAGAAAAAGACACAACGGACAGGACGACATCAGCTGTTTTTATGTGTTATGTTTGTATTTGTAACTTTATTGTCTTATATTGTAGCTTTTCAGTGTAAACAGAGGTTTATTTTGAAAGGTTTTTTAAAAACTTTGGAGTTTGTGTTTTTACTGTATATATTTAGGTATTTTTTGAGTTTTGCATTGTGAACTAATTAATTTCTCTTTCCTGAGTTCTTAAACAAACGATTTCTAACAAACCAAACGTGTTTCAGTGTTTCATTTGTTCAGTCCACAAATGTGGGCGGCATAAAACAGTCATTTAATCAGTCTATATGAATAATTAATGAGGGGCCGGGGCTTGTTGTTTGGTTGGTTTCAAACCGTCGAACCGACCGAGGCTCCTCAGAGCAAAAACACTGAATCAGACTGAACTCTGGCAAAGATCAAAGAAGAAGTAAAGATGGCGGCCGAGGCCTCGCGCTCGCTCTACGTTGGAAACTCTGTCGCCTAGCAACCCTTGAAGAGACCCCGAGGAGTTTGTATTTGGTTCTAAAAGAGTCTCATATTAATGTGGATGAATCTACGTTACCACTTGTTAATGGCTCCAAATATATCGTTTTGTCTTTATAGTTATTTTGATATTATTATTTAGTTGTCGACTCGCCCAGTGTTTCCTAGTTTCGGTTTCCCAGACGCTGCCCGGCGGGTCATGGGAGTAACGCCGCCGAATCGCCGTTTATGGTCGGAACTACGACGGTATCTGATCGTCTTTGAACCTTACATTTCATTCTTGATCAATTAAAACATTATTGGCAAATGTTTTCGCTTTTGTCCGTCTTTGCATCAGTTTCAAGAAATTCACCGTGCGCGTGCAGAGGCTCATGGGAAATGTAGTGTGAAAACACTTCACTTTCCAACACTCCTCGTTGTCCCTTTAACAACACGTAACTCACATTCAGAAATCCTCCGGCGGTTAGCGGCCGGATCGCTGTCACGACTCGCGTGTAGCAATGAATCATGGGACATGAGGAGGAGCTCAGGCCCCGCCTCCTTTCTGCACCTTTTTGCTGCAAAAACTCAAATCTTACCAAGAATATTTGTCTTATTTCTAGTCAAAATGTCTCATTTCTAGTCAAAACAGATCTAATTCTACTTAAAATAAGACTCATCACATTAAAAATTAACTTGTTTTTAGACACTTTTTACTTCTTTAAAGCATATTTTCACTTGAAATTAGTAGAAAAATCTGATAGTGGAGCAAGTTTTTCTTCTTTGTTTTCACTGGCAGATTTTTCTACTTATTTCAAGTGAAAATTAGTTTGAAACAAGTGAAAATGATCTAAAAACAAGTTCATTTTAGGTGATGAGTCTTATTTTAAGTGAAAAGAGATTCGTTTTGACTAGAAATGAGACATTTTGACAAGAAATAAGACAAATATTCTTGGAAAGATTTTGAGTTTTTGCAGTGCACAAACATCTGCACCATCAGATAAAAGCTCACAACAAGAAGACCTCAGATGGACGGACAAGCAGACGGACGGACGGACGGCCCCTCCCTCGGTGTAAAAACAGAGACGTGATGATGAGGAAGAGGAAGAGGATGAAGATGAAGAAGAGGAGGAGGAGGAGGAGGAGGAGGCGTGTGGATCTCCTCCTGATGAGTTGCATATGCAGCAGCAGCATTGGCACGTCAGCTTCCGTCCGACCATGTGCAGGAGGACGAGCCGCCGTCCTGCTCAGCTCGCTGCGTTCCTGCAGCCGCGTCCTCAGGACATGGCCATATGCCACGGGCCGGGCCGCCGATCAACACGGCTCGGGCCTCGCATGACAGCTCGCCACGCTCGCACACACACACACACACACACACACACACACACATAAACACACAGTCATCCACAAAGCTTCCGACAGATGGGTGAAAAGGTGGAACACGTCATGTGTGAAGTGAACAGAGGGCAGCGGGGTGTTAGCAATTATGGTGAAACAGACTGCAAAGAGACACAGACGTGTGTGTGTGAGTGCAACAGAAACATGCACACAGGCATGAAGGGAAGTACAAGTCGGAGAGACAGAGACGAACCTCGGCCCAGATCTGGACTGATCTGGTTTCACAGATATTGATTATTTATTTTTGCTTATGCTCAGGTCTTTCATTCACTGCAAAAACTCAAATATCTTACCAAGAATATTTGTCTTATTTCTAGTCAAAACTAATCAAATTCTACTCAAAATAAGACTCATCACATAAAAAGTAGCTTGTTTTTAGACACTTTTTACTTCTTTCAAGCTGATTTTTAAGTAGAAAAATCTGATAGTGGAGCAAGTTTTTCTTCCTTATTACAAGCACAAAAAACAGCTTCACCTGGCAGATTTTTCTACTTATTTCAAGTGAAAATTAGTTTGACACAAGTGAAAATGATCTAAGAACAAGTTAAATTTTAGGCGATGAGTCTTATTAAGTGGAAAGAAGTTCGTATTGAGTAAAAATTAGACATTTTGACAAGAAATAACAAATATTCTTGGAAAGATTTCGAGTTTTTGCAGTGTTGAAGTATCTGATGTGTTGAAGATGAAGAGGAGGAGGAAGAGGAGGATGAGGAAGAGGTCGCAGCGTGACAGAAAACATCACACTGATCATTTTATAGATGTTGTGACTGTGTTGAGTCACTTTTTGTTCATTTATTTTCATTTTCAGACAGGAAACGTCAGATTAAAACGATGACGGTTTGGTTTGTGTCTGTGATTCCAGTTTTATGTCCAATAAACTCTTCGGCTCTGAGACTTTATGAGCTTTTTCTGTTTTTTTTTTTTGCTGCTAAGGGAAACAACATCGTCTGACCAGTGATCAGAGATTTCAACCAATGAGCAAATAACTAAAGTTCAAATTAAAATGTTCACTAACAGGTTCATTTTCATATATTTTCACAGTTTCAATAAAATTAGGAACAATAGTTTTTGCTCTGTCAGGTTGAAGCGTTTGACTCTTTCTGCAGTGTCTCCTTTTTAAAAGCTGAGATTTAGACAGAAGCCTACCGGTACTGTAGGTTTCTATCGAGCATGTTGTTTGGTTGCGAGTGGCCATCAATAATAAACCTCCCCCCCTGCAGCAGAAAGCGCCCCTCTTCATCAAGGGGACTGAGGTAGAGAGGACTGACAGCTACAGATTCCTCGGTCTACAGGTGACATCAGATCTTTTAGCAAACACAAAATAACCCGGGCACATGGCAACACAACACGCACCCACCTCAGTAGCACTTGGCACTTTACACTTATTTATTCTTATATTTATTTACTTATAGACATAGATCTCTGGCCTTTTTAGAAAATGTATGTCCTTGTCCTTTTTTTAATCCCAGGCTTGAGCCTTTTTAAAGTGTTTTTCCATTGTGTCTTGTATATCTTTGTGTGTTCTCTTTTGTTTCTCCACCTGACCTGGAACAACCGTACAAAAATTCCTATGTGTGTATGCACAAATGGCAAATAAAGATTTTGACTTGACTTTGAGTATTGGTGTAAATTAAGATAACGCCCCCCCACACCCACATCTCTTTCTTTCTTTCTTTCTTTCTTTTTTTTGTCCTTTACATGTGTTTGTGTTTTTGGTTTTTATTATTATTATTGTTATGTTGTATTATCTTGTGTTGTATGGGAAGGCTGTGAGTTTGTGTTACTTTTCTGATGAGCTTGTCTTGTTGTCGCAAACCGAAAATTAAAAAAAAAAAAGTTTAAAAAAAGTTTTTTAAAAAAGTTTAAAAAAGAAGAAGCTGATTTTTTCTTTTTTTTTAAGTATATTTTTTGGCGTTTTTGCCTTTATTTGACAGCACATAGTGAGATAGACAGGAAAGGGGGAGGCAGAGAGAGGGGGAATGACATGCAGGAAATGTCTGTCCGACGCGGGATTCGAACCGGGGACGCCTGCGTTGAGGACTGTAGCCTCTACATGGGGCGGCCGCCTTAACCACTGCGCCACGCACCGCTCCAAGAAGCTGATTTTTTTTGTAAAATTATCAGAAATACGTTAAACAATAGGTATATTCCTTAAGATTTAATCAATAAAGCAAACCAATTAAAGTCGAGTCTTTTCAGCAGAGATTTCAAAGAAGAACCTCTTTTTCATAATGATATTAATAATTCACATGTTGAACAGTTTGTGACACAAATTTAAACTGAAACACAAAAAAAAACTCTCTGACTCAGAATCTGAAAATAAATAATCTGCAGGTTTTTGTTCTCAGTGATTAATATTTTTGATATTTTTGACTTTTTATCTTCTCATGAGGAATCTTCCCACCAAGGAACTGATCAGAGATCAATCAGCAGATACGGAATCACACTGGATGGATATGAACCAATGGGAGGAGGAGGAGGAGGAGGAGGAGGAGGAGGAGGAGGAAGAGGAAGAGGAGGAGGAGGAGGAGGAGGAGGAGGAGGAAGTGGATGGTGGTGATGGAGCTGCTGCTGCTGCAGAGTGAAAGTGCTGCAGTGATGAGAATAATCCTCTGTCCATGTAACAGAGATAAAGACACACAGAGGTTTTAGCTCCACATGGGAGATTGACCTCATTACTGGCAACAAGCGCACAAACCAACACACACACACACACACACACACACACACACACACACACACACACACACACACACACACACACACACACACACACACACACACACACACACACACACACACACACAAACACACAGGCAGCAGAGATGTAGATAAGTGGCAAAATGTAAAGTGCTTGACCGGTGTTCTTACTGTCAATGAGTCACTGTGTAACAGGAGTGTGTGTGTGCATTTGTGTGTTTGTGTGTACGTGCATTTGTGTGTGTGTGCGTGTGCATGTGTGTGTGTGTAATGAACTGAGAACAGCCCAACCTTGATCAGGAGCTCTGCCCCTCAACTCCCACACACCCACATTCATCAAGAGTGTGTGTTTGATCTCTCAGCCACATCACACGTGCCCTCTGAGGCCGACACACACACATAGAAACACACACACACACACACACACACACACACACACACACACACACACACACACACACACACACACACACACACACACACACACACACACACACAGAGGGATGGGAGCTTCCCACAAAGAACCCATTAGGACTTTTGATTAAATTTGAGTATAGTTCATGTAAAAAGCCACGAGCAGCGCAGCTTCATTCAAGTGTGTGTGCGTTTGTGTGTGTTAGTGTGTGTTTGTGTGCATGTCTGTGTGTGTGTGTGTGTGTGTGTGTGTAAAATGAGTGAGTGTAAAGCCTCCTAACCTTTGTAATATGGATCCTAGCGGCTGCCAGGGGAGGTTAAGGCCTAAAAGGCTCTGTAGCACTTCATAACTCTGACTTAAATGAAACAACTACAAGACAAGCCATTAGTGTCACACACACACACACACACACACACACACACACACACACACACACACACACACACACACACACACACACACACACACACACACACACACACACACACACACACACACACACACACACACACACACACACACACACACACGCGCGCGCACGGTGTCTTTAGAAGTTGGCAAGGCAACCAAGGTCATTAGGTTTATTTCCATTGGCAGAGCAGAGATTCTGGTAGCGGCCAAGATCTGCCCGGCAACACTCAGGTCTGTCAGAAGAAACAAATATGATTACAGAAGAGCGTGTGTGTGTGTGTGTGTGTCTGTGAGTGTCTGTGTGTGTGTCTCTGTGTCTGTTTGTGTGTGTGTGTCTGTGTGTGTACATGCTAACCCTTTAACCTGTAGCATGTGAAGCGCCTGATGTAAATGTATTGAGCTGTGGTGATATAGATTTAATGGCGGTGGATTATCCAGAGTGAGACGCTGACCTTTTAATACAGATCAGTGACAACAACACCTGTGCACTGCATTAACAATACAACACACAAAAAGCTACACAACGCTACACAAAGTATCACATCCATGAGCGCTGACGTCTGCTCCTTCTGACCAGAACTACTTTCTATAGAAAAAGTAGTTCCTGTAAATCTGTAACCAGCTCCACAGACTGAACGAACTCAGCTCCTCTGGTTCAAACCGCTGGAATGAACTGGAACTTTATTTTGAAAAAGCACTGAATCAATCAGGCGACAAACTGATAATTAATAATACGTAATCTGCACTGTTCCATTATTAATCAATGAATCAGCTGCTTTAAAGGTATATTATGTAGGAATTCCCCCCATCTAGCGGTGCCGTTGCATATCTGAACGTATTCTTGATGTTGCATTCAGGTGAAATGGGGCAGACGTCAGACAGACAACAGACGCTGCATGTAACAGGATAAACAAGCGTCTATGTAAACAAGTGGTCCGCCAGCACGAGGCAAAACAATACAGGCTGACAATATGTTGTCATGGTGATGTGGTATTGTTTTACCGTCTTTCTCTGGTGGAGTAAAATGACATCCGGTTGGTTTGCCGACGGCCGTCTGCCTGACTGCACCTGAATGCAACACCAGTGCCTCCGTCCTTCCTCACACTACACAGTGGTGACAGTTTTAACAGGCCGAGCCGACAGCTCCGCTGAGTTTCCGTGGTTACCTACGGTCACGCTGCCACTCAACGTAAAAAATGGCAATGCAACATGGCCGCCTCGGTTCGGTGCGTCGCCCACTTATGTATTTGTAACGACTTGTAACAACTCATTCTAAGGTACGAGAAAGCTTTCATTTGTATGCGGCTGTGATTCGACTTCAGTGAAATACGTATTTATGACATATATGACATATGACATATTTGATTTTTGCTAATAAAAAGCCAAATAATTTACACACTGGGGCTTTAATTCAAGCACAAATAACCAATATTCAGATAAACTTTGAAGATACTCTGTTCAGAACGAGAAATATGACTGATCTTTATTGATACTGTACAAAATATACAACAAGAGTCAAAACAGAAAACAGGCGACTTTGGGAAATCCAGATGAGCTTGTAATGAATTATTTCTTATATTTTATTTTCTAAACTCATAAGATTTAATGTGAGGAAGATGTTTCCTACTGGTCCAAGTGAACAGAGATCTAAATGACTGATTGGTTTTATAAAGAAGCTGATTTATTCCCTCGTTCTGGGAAAGATGTTCTGGTGTGCGTCGTGTTTTGTTTATTTGCAATGTAAGTCTGCATAGGTATAAATGTGGATAGGTATATATATATATATATATATATATATGTCTATATTTGTAATAGTATAAGTTCATAAATTATATTTAAAAAAGTCTGCAGACATTATTTTAATTTATTTTATTCTATTTATTTGTTTTAATACACACATTATCTAATCTGTAAGAGGATTTCTTGACAAAAGGAGACGACATCAACATCAGTTCCCATTTCATTCAGGAGTTGCATTATTTTCTTGCATTGAACTGTTTATATTGACTTTTTTCAATGAATGAAACAAATAAATAAACTAAAGTAATTTATTTTTCTTTATTTTCTTGTGACTTGTTCTTTACCACAGTGATATATCTAAAAGAGTTCAGCGACACTTCAGCTCCTCCAAACTTCACCCTCCGTCTTCATCCATCAGACACTAAATGACTAATCCTGACCATACTGTTTCATTTGTGCAAAGACAGGGTGTGTGTGTGTGTGTGTGTGTGTGTGTGTGTGTGTGTGTGTGTGTGTGTGTGTGTGTGTGTGTGTGTGTGTGTGTGTGTGTGTGATGAGCCCTCACTCTGAACTCTTGCTGCAGCAGCAAACTAACAGGGAGAGAAATGAGCTGCTTCCTGTCTAATTCCTGCGCTACACAAATGTCCAGCAAATATAAATGAGCTAATTGTGGCTTTTTGATGTTGTGCATGTGAGCTATGTGTGTGTGTTGTGCTTGTATGTTATTCTTCTGAGCTCATAAAGCGTTTCTTGCACTCGTTAGCTGGGGTTAGATAAAGGCGAGTAAATCTGAGAGGAGCGAGGGATTAATTATCCTAAACGGAGAAAGATGGTGCGAACGGTAACAATGCACATGTGCAGCAGACACGCAAAACACACATAAACCAGAGAGAGAGAGAGTGTGTGTGTGTGTGTGTTCCCATCACTACATCACACTGTATCAGCTCCACACACACACACGTTAAAGGGATAGTTCAACATTTTGTCAAATTGGCCCATTGCCATAATCCCTATAGTCATAGCAGTAGGTTCGTTACCTTTAATTGTCGGTGCAAGCTATTTTTAGAACGGCGGAGCAGAGCCGCGAGCAGCTCAGAGCTAAGCTACAGAGGCTAATGGTTTATAGGTAAATTCATGCAAAACCACTGATGCGCGTTGCCTTCAGGGACAGTTTTCCATCAAGCAGTCTCTGCATTTCCCTCTAAAACAACTCTGTGTGGTAACGTTGTGTTATTATCTCATAGCGTGGTGAATGTGCAGGTCACAACTTGTCCACCAGAGCGTTGTGGAGTTGTTGGATTGTGTATTTGATGAGTTTGATGAGGGAAACCAAGAAATCCCATGAGCCTCCGTAGCGTAGCTCTGAGCAGCTCACGGCTCTGCTCCGCCGTTCTAAAAATAGCTTGCAGCGACAATTAAAGGTAACAAACCTACTGCTATGACTATAGGGATTATGGCAATGGGACAATTTGGCAAAACGTTGAACTATCCCTTTAACAAACACAAACTGTGGAACAGTGATGCTGCAACAACCGTCCTGCTGAAGACTGGACTTTAGTGTTAGCAGCTTAGCACACACACACACACACACACACACACACAGCAGATGTCCAATCATCCTAATATAACAGCAGGAACAGAACAACACAGTGGCTCAGGCCTCAGATTAAAACTATCTGCAGCCTGGAGGATAAAGGCAGCGCCGCGGCCGCGTAACACGAGCTGGACGAGGTGACACATCACAGCAGGGTCTGATAACCAATCAATAATCAATCAATCAATCAATGCAAGACCTGATCATGGCTGATAAGAGGGAGAAACCAACGCAGATTTTTAAAAAAACAACAACCAATGAAACGTTTTGAAGCTGCAAAAAACAGAGACGATGCAAAGAGGAAAGAATTCAAACGAGTTTAAAGTTCAGTCATGGTGAATGGACGTAGATGAATGATCCTTTCAAAATAAGATGCATCCCTCCAGGTGAGATTATAAATAAACATCAAACCAAGACAACCTGATGAAAAACTGAATTTCTGAACATCTGTGGAACTGCACTTTTTAAAATGTACATTCTATCGACCTCACTACTTTTATCTTGTTATTCATGTTTTAAAGAGTCGTGCAATAAGTTTGTGTTTGTGCATCCTGTGTCTATTTCTTGCAAAGGGTTAATAACGTATCGTTTTAACTTCAAGTTCAGTCACATGATCAGTTATTTACAGTGATGGACAGTAACAAAGTAAATTTACTTGAGTAGGCTTCTGTACTTGAGTACATATCCAGAGGATTTGTACTTTACTTGAGTATTGGATTTCTTTGGTACTTATTACTCTTACTTGAATACATTTCCAAGACGAATATTTTCACTTTTACTTGAGTTAATTTCTAGGAAGGCTGAAAAGTACTTGTTACTTTCAGGTCTGCTCTTTTTTTTTTTTTTTCTAAAATCCTATTGGACACAAGCTGTGTTTGTCACATCAGTGCAGCTGCTTTCAAAGAGTTCATTCTCAGAAACAAGAGTTAAAAGCTCCTTAAATTCATTTAGAAAAAATGATAGTAATTCATTGATGTGAAAAATAAGAAATTTACTCTTACTCTTATTTTTACTTAAAGTAAATTTAAAAGCATGTACTTTTGGATACTTAAGTACCTTTAAAAGCAAGTACTTTTTTACTCTTACTGGAGTAACATGTGGACTGAGCTACTTTTACCTGTAACCGAGTAAATTTTGACCAGTAGTATGGGGCCGAGTACTCTGTCCATCTCTGGTTATTTGATCTTTACAGACTGTGATGTTTAAAGTAAAGTCTCACGATGCCATGACGTCATAGTTTTCCAGTGTGATGTCATAAAGAGGCGACGAGGAGCCGATCAACAAGTTCAACTCTTCAGCTTCTTTAACTCTCACGTGTAACTCGTTGCTATAGGCTACCGTTAGCTTCCTGTTAGCGTGTTTATCGCCCACTCTGAGCTAAAGAGAAACATTATCTCCTCTTCCTCCTCCTTTCTCCTCTTCCTCCTCCTCCTCCTCCTCCTCCTCCTCCTCCTCCTCCTCCTCCTCCTCCTCCTCCTCTTGTTCGGTCCCTGACCTTCTGTGAGGAAGGATCATCCCACCGTCTGGCACAGTTTGCCAAAGAAGCAGGATTTATGAAGGGGAAATTGCAACTGGCAAATGGGCAGGGTGGAAAAAAAAAATGCCCCCCCTCCTTCCCCTCCTTCCCCCCCCTCGGGGCAGAAGAGAACGGATGAAGAGAGAGAGAGAGAGAGAGAGAGAGACAAAGGCAAATATTTGAGAGGGACAGAGGAGGACTAATAGTTGGATGTGACCTCCTGTTGAACCTTCATTGTCTTTGGAGGCAGCAGAGTCTGTGGTGATGAGATGAGAAGGCCTCTTACCCCCCCTCTTACCCCCCTATTACCCCCTCTCCCCCCCCAGCCAACCAATAGGTAATGAGTGGTAATGAGAGACAATGAGTAAGAGACAGAGAGAGGGAGAGAGGGAGAGAGGGAGAGGACGACGACGACGGGGAGGAGGAGGAAGATGCAGATAATGTAAGCCAGACGCAGACAGAGAAATTACAAACAGAGAGGGAGGGAGGGAGAGAGGGAGAGAGAGAGAGAGAGAGAGAGAGAGAGAGAGAGAGAGAGAGAGAGAGAGAGAGAGAGAGCGCGAGAGCGAGAGCAGCAGCTGCAGCAGAAAGTGAAGCTGAGGAGGTGGCGGCTGCAGAGGGAGCATCAGGAGCTGGGTGACGAGAAACACTGTCTGTTTGTGGCCACTGATAATACTTTCCATTCTGGCTGGCTCTATGTGGGGGTCTGCTCTCTCTCCCTCTCTCTCTCTCCCTCTGTGTGTGTGTGTGTGTGTGTGTGTGTGTGTGTGTGTGTGTGTGTGTGTGTGTGTGTGTGTGTGTGTGTGTGTGTGTGTGTGTGTGTGTGTGTGTGTGTGTGTGTGTGTGTGTGTGTGTGTGTGTGTGTGTGCAGGCCCTGTGCGAGCTGCTGCTGCTGCTGATTCCCCTGATTGCAGCCTGGCGCCCTGCTGGCGAGCCCCCGCGCACTGAAATTAAATCCACTCTGCTCCGTTATAAATTATAATGCTTTACAAACAACACCCCCAACGGGGAACCCAGGAGGGAGGAGAGAGAGGAAGAGAAGGAGAGAAAGAGAGAGAGAGAGGATGTTAGAGAGGAAGAGGAGAAGTGAAGGTGTGAGGAAGGAGGGGACAAAACGCAAAACGCTGGAATAAAAAGACAGAGATTTTTGATTCAATCTGGATTTAAACTGAAGGTCAAATGAGTCGGTGGAGGAGGAGGAGGAGGAGGAGGAGGAGGAGGAGGAGGAGGAGTAGGAGGTGAAGGCCTGGGCTAAATGGAGCTGGTGGAGCCTGAGAGGCAGCGAGTGGACGCCGGCGGGGGGACAGGAGGCGTCGTCAGCCGTCAGCTCCAACGTGACGCAGAGATAACGAAGCTCCAAGGAAACGTCAGAGTTACAATCAACTGTTTGTTAAACAACACTTTGTCTCCACCGCTTCATGTGAAGATATGAAACGTTTGTGCTTCATCTTTGAACCTCTGGACCAATAACAACATGATATAATACTGTAAACTTCTTCAGTACAAGTGGTTATAGGTTTAATATGTGTTAGTCAGTGTTATTACTGATGGCTGATTAGTTCATGGACACGAGGAAGGACTTCAATCAATCAATAAAGTTATTTACGGAGATAATTTCACGTCATTATAAACAGAATCATTTCTTTTACTTACTGAGATTTAACTTTAACATGTTCCCGTCGTTTCTTATTTATCATGTCTTTATAAATTAAATGATTCATTGATGATTAATTGATGACTGAAAAAAACAATAATAGAAATGCTCATTAGTTTTGTTCCAAACATTAATGCTGAGACCTTCCTGCTGATCAAACACTGGTTCAGTAACATAAGAACATGTGGTGCAGATTTCACAATAAAACTAACTTTTGATGCAGATTTCAAAATAAAACGTTAACCCTACTACTCACATATATTTTTATAAACTAATCTAATTAATAGATCACAATATATTTCAGTTTGATCCAAGATAATAAAACAACGTCAGTGTTTTTAT
Organism: Trachurus trachurus; assembly: GCF_905171665.1. NCBI lineage: Eukaryota > Metazoa > Chordata > Actinopteri > Carangiformes > Carangidae > Trachurus > Trachurus trachurus. The sequence continues at coordinate 5,378,302 of NC_139892.1, forward strand.
AATCAATCGATCGATCAGACTGTAGTATTGATTCTCTGGCTGTGACAAGCTTTCTGTCTGAGCAGCAGCGTCCTGGTGTCCCAGCCTCCCTGAAGCTCTCACCAGCAGCAGACTGTTGTAGAAACAACCGGCCTATTCTCCGGCCCAGCGGGGGGGCGGGGTCATGTGCGGCCATGGCGACCATCCGCCTGTCAATCAAAACCTCAGAGCTGGACGCCTCCAACAAAACTTTAAGCCTCAGCGCCATTAACGCCTCGGACACAAAGGCCGGAGCAGTGATACGGGATCCAGCTGTCGGCGCCACGCTGCAGCACACACACACACACACACACGCACGCACACACACACACACACACACACACACTCACAGTCCTCACTGTTAATGTGGACGGACAGAGTCACAGGCTGGTTTTGTGAATGTTTTAATTTACTGTCATCACCTGTAACGATTAGAGCTGTTATCCTGTAACCGTGGCGAATAAGTACGTATTTAACCGTCCAATCACAGAGCAAGAATCCAGAGAGTCCAGTCTGAAGCTCGTCACTGTTTTAAAGGAACAACGAGGAGTTTTGGAAAGCGAAGTGTTCTCACACTACATTTACCATGAACCTCCACGCGCACGGTGAAATTCTTGGACCGGCGCAAGAATGTTTTCATTCATCAACAATGAAAGTCGGAAGACGATCAGATACCGTCGTAGTTCCGACCATAAACGGCGATTCGGCTGCGTTATTCTCATGACCGGCCGGGCAGCGTCCGTGAAACCGAAAGTAAGGAAACGCTGGTCGGCTCGCCCAGGATCTCCGCCACCACAAATAATAACAAAATAACGATAGAGACAAAACGATATATTTATCGAAAATGGAGCCATTAACAAGTGGTAACGTAGATTCATCCACATTAATATGAGACTTTTTTATTGCCGCAAATTAGACTTAAATCTCTTTTCAAACCAGCGGCTCTGAATCTTCTCACCACTCTTCTCTTCCATCATCTGCCTCGTAAAGTTTCAGGAAACGTGTAACGGTCGTATAACCTCCTCCTGAATAACTGAATAACGGCCGCCAGTGTTTGTGCGGAACATTGTGATGTCACAGTCAAGTCTGGCCTCTGACCTTTTGGGATATTGAATGCCATCACTTGACCAATTTTCTCCTATTAGATTATTTTATTTATGTTGGACTGTGTGGCCGTAACGAGCCGGAGTGGATTCCTGAGGCGTGGTCAGACATAAAGCTCTCTGACCTCTGACCGGTGGATGTTTGGGGCCAAATCTTTGGAAAAATTCCCTCCAGGCGACGGGAGGGAGAAGAACGACCTGGGAACATGTTTTCTATGATCGATCGGGTTAATCCACAGCTTTTTTAAACGAAGGACGTTTGCTCACGTTTTGCACGTTTTTGCTGATTTTCCTCTCGTCGCTGCGTCGATCAATAAAAAAACCTGGGCTGCAACACGAGCCGACACGAGGCCGCGAGTGCAAACTCAGCTGCAGATCAGATCAGATACAGGAACACATGAGGATGAGGAGGAGCAGCAGGAGCCGAGGTGACAGCACCAGCAAGTCACAGCAGAAAAAAAAGGCCAGTCAGGCAGCAAAGGATCATGGGAAGACGCAAACACGCAGAGACAGACATGTCAACAGAGTGTTTTTCACAGAACGGCACCGATGATGCAGGAGGAGGAGGAGGAGGAGGAAGAAGAAGAGGAGGAGGGGGAGGAGGAGGAGGAGGAGGAAGAAGAAGAGGAGGAGGAGGAGGAGGAGGAGGCTGCAGCAGGAAACTGAAGACGGAGGTTGGTTTGTGTTTTTTGGTTTGAGCTGGGTTGGTTGGTTTGAGTTTGTTTGCATTGGTTTGGTTTGGGTTGGTTGGTTGGTTGATTGGTTGGTTGATTGGTTTGTTTGGGTTCGCTTGGATTGGTTTGGTTTGATTTGATTTGGTTTGGTTTGGTTTGGTTTGGGTTTGTTGGTTTGGATTGGTTTGGTTTGGTTTGGTTGGTTTGGATTGGTTTGGGTTTGTTGGTTTGGATTGGTTTGGTTTGGTTTGGTTTGGTTTGGTTTGGTTTGGTTTGGATTGGTTTGGTTCCTGTTGGTTTGGTTTAGTTTGGTTCCTGTTGGTTTGGGATGGTTAGGTTTGGTTTGGTTTGGTTTGGTTTGGTTTGGTTTGGTTTGGTTTGGTTTGGGTTCGTTTGGATTGGTTTGGTTCCTGTTGGTTTGGGATGGTTAGGTTTGGTTTGGTTTGGTTTGGTTTGGGTTGGTTGGTTGGGTTGGGTTGTTTTGGTTTGATTTGGTTTGGTTAGGTTTGGGTTGTTTGGTTGGTTTGAGTTGGGTTGGATTGCATTGGTTTGGTTTGGTTTGGTTTGGGTTTGTTGGTTTAGATTGGTTTGGTTTGGTTTAGTTTGGTTCCTGTTGGTTTGGGATGGTTAGGTTTGGTTTGGTTTGGTTTGGTTTGGGTTCGTTTGGATTGGTTTGGTTCCTGTTGGTTTGGGATGGTTAGGTTTGGTTTGGTTTGGGTTGGTTGGGTTGGGTTGTTTTGGTTTGATTTGGTTTGGTTAGGTTTGGGTTGTTTGGTTGGTTTGAGTTGGGTTGGATTGCATTGGTTTGGTTTGGTTTGGTTTGGTTTGGTTTGGGTTTGTTGGTTTGGATTGGTTTGGTTCCTGTTGGTTTGGTTTGGTTTGGTTCCTGTTGGTTTGGGATGGTTAGGTTTGGTTTGGTTTGGTTTGGTTTGGTTTGGGTTCGTTTGGATTGGTTTGGTTCCTGTTGGTTTGGGATGGTTAGGTTTGGTTTGCAGTGATTCTAAGCTGTAACTCGAGACTCAGAGTTTAACTGAGGCTGCTGCTGTTTTTATTCTAATACCATTGAATTATTTATTTTGTTAATTAATATATTTTGATCTGATTCTTCTTCTTTCTACTCCTTTAGATTCAACCTTTGAGATCTTGTCTCATTCTTTTCATTGTATTATTTGTCTGTTCCCAATACATTTATGATGGGTCAGTATCGATGTATCTATTTATTTATTGGACATTTATATTTTTTTATAACCATCACTGCGTACAGCTGCAGCTTTTACAAGGACAGTAAAAAGCTTTAGATTCTGATCAACAATTGAAATAAACTCGAATATAAATAAAAATATATCACTGTATATTCTCTATTTGGGATATTTGGGGTATTTTTTGTATATTTGTATATTTGCCAGACAACACTTTCCCTCTGGGTTGAATAAAGTGTTTCTGCGTCCTCCTGGTCAAGCGGACCTCGTTGAGCTTCCTGCTCCGGACGTGTCCCATCTGGGAAGAATTTGAGGTAAAGTTGCAGGATGAGAGAGAGACGTGTGATTAATGTGGAGGTTTCTGAAAACTTTTTTTTTTTTTTGCTAAAATTCAGCGTCTTCAGAATTTGGAAAAACAACATTCATCAGAGTTTCTGTCAGAGCGGAGCTGGAGCTGGAGCTGGAGCCGCTCGGAGCAGCAGCAGCAGCAGCGTTGGCACCGGCCGGCAGACGACATACCATCCAAAATAGTAAGAGTTAAGTGCAGCAGCTGTCCAATCAGCTGGCTGCCCCCCTCCCTCCCATCCAATTACAAAGTGATGGGGGCTTGAGCAAACAAAGCATTACGGGCCGGTTAAGTGCTGCTCTCATGTCCAGGAGTTTGCTGCTGTCGCTTTTCTTTTCTTTTTTTTCCCTCCCGGGGCAAACACTCAACATCTGCAAACACCTGATAGGCCGAGCAGCGGCGGCGGCCTTCAGCCCCCGCGCTGCCCGGGTTAAATTGTTACCACCTTTCTCTAATCCCGACTCTGACAATTAACTGTATGGCCGAGCACTTCAAAGGCGGCGGCGGCCGAAGGGGTTAACCCCGACGCTCCCACAGATTTGTTTTTGATTTTTCCAAGATCCCCAGACACTTTCATCTCTGGCCCTCGCTCCTTCTTCCTCCTTAAATCCCACAGGGCCAAGCCGAGGGCAGGAGGGAGGGGGTGAGGGAGTGAGTGAAGGAGGAAGGGAGGGAGGGAGGGAGGGAGGAAGGGAGGGAGGGGCAGCTAATTTTGGCAAATTCAGTGTGATATTTGAAGGCTAATTTTTCAGTTCCCAAAAGGTTATCAACACAAACACCGGAGCGACACGGAATCAGGCGTAAAATGAGGTGTTAAAGAACAAACAGAGGCCGTTCACCGCTTCACCTTTATCAGCTGAGCTCCACTGTTTAGATCTTTATAATGTTTACAATCTGTCATAACTCTTTAAAGCTCCAGTGTGTAATAATTGTCAAGGTTTATTGTTACAATCTGAATATACTCCCCATGAATATATTTGTATGAGTGTATAATCGCTATAAAATAAAATTTGTTTGGTTTTCGCAGCCTTATAATTCTCCTTTTATACATATAGCAAGGGTCGCCATCTTGCGCCGCCATGTTTGTACGGCAGCCCGGATGGAAAATCCAGCCAATCAGAGAGCACGAAGAAGGAGGAAGGAAAGAAGAAGGAGGAAACAGTAGATATATGGTAAAATGGTTTGCTCCATGCTCCTGAAATAAATAGATTTTTGTCCTCGGAGGCCACCGTCACTTTGCCGACGGGAGAGGTGAGTGCGAGTGCAAACTAGAATCTGAACGCTGGATGTGACGGTTTCCCACAATTTTACACACTGGACCTTTAAAATGAGCAGCTTATACAAGAGTGAAACAACAGTGACAGACGTTTCAGTGTGTTTCTGTAGATGGATCCATAAACTACAATACCCATGAGCCTCCGGTGTCGCTGCTGCTATAGAGAAGAAGCCGGTAGCTGTTAGAGCTCGAGATGTTCAGAAACAAAAGGTTAAAGGAAACTGACCATGAACTCAACCCTGAGTTAATTTAACCCCCGATCCTTCTGACAAAGTGTCGAAGAAACTGAAACATCCTCCAACGGTTTACAGAGGAAGAACAGGAAGAACAGGGTTCCTACAGCGTAAGCCAAGTTACATTTAAGACTTTTTAAGACATTTTTAAAGCCACTTGAAATGAAATTTAAGACCGACTTCACAATAAACACAAATGCAAAAAAAAGTGACTGCTACATGAACGATCTCACTTGGTAGAGCATGGCCGCTGCAGCGACCCTGGGTTGGATTGTGTCTCTTTCCAGCTCTCCTTTCAAAATAAATGCATAAAAAGTTCGGGGGAAAAAAACACTGACTCAGGAGCTGGTGGCGGTGAGAAATTTAGCGGTGACGGCCGCCACTAACTTCTCTATGTCGGAATGTTACCAAATATTTTGATATTTTAGACTAATTACAATCATAAAATACCACTTACAGTACCAAGTGTTAACATATTTAACACTTTTGAAAAAATGATTTAAGACATTTTAATGCCAATTAAGGCCTTGTTTTTAGATTAATGAATGCAATGCCTTTTAAGACTTTTTAAGGAAGAAGTCTCTCCTTTACTCTCCTCACTCGTCTTTTGAGGCGTCCCATGCTGTCCACACCAACATGGACATCTCAACCTTTTCCCACCTCTGAGTCAGTGGTGTGTGTGTGTGTGTGTGTGTGTGTGTGTGTGTGTGTGTGTGTGTGTGTGTGTGTGTGTGTGTGTGTGTGTGTGTGTGTGTGTGTGTGAGGAGCTCGTCCTCCTCCATGCATCCCGCTCCACCTTTATCCCCCAACAGTCTCCCCTGCAGCATCTCAGCAGGAACTGGAGCAAATGCGTTTAAGAATTAAGACTGAGGAATGGCCTGAGGTGTGTGTGCGTGTGTGTGCATATAGTGTATGTGTGTGTGTGTATGTGTAAATGTGTGTGTGTGTTTTCATGGAGTTGTGCTGCTCTTTTGCAGCACGCCAGCTCCTGCCAGCTGCCCCAGGATGTGGCCTGTCACTTCACATAGACACTGACGAGCCACACAAGTGTCAGGAAAGGTGAAGACGGAGATAACACCATCACTGACACACACACACACACACACACACACACACACACACACACACACACACACACACACACACACACACACACACACACACACACACACACACACACACACACACACACACACACACACACACGCTGGGGAGATAGGTGAGGGAGCAGCCGGACAGGACAGTCCTTCTCCTTCTTCCTCTTCTTCACACGATTCAGATCGTCACATGACTCAGCAGAAAGAAAATGTCCGGTCACCTTTTCTCAGAGGTCATCATCACTGCAGATCTGCTTCTCTCTCTCTCTGGGCGATAAAACCACCTGAACGCACCAGATAAACACGCACACACATTCATGCACGTGCACACACACACACACACACACACACACACACACACACATATACGGTATGCACGTGCACGCTCATCTCTCCATTCTCCTCTCAGCCGACTGAACAATGAACCATAGCTGATGTTAAGTGCCATACTATTAGCCACAGCAGCAGCAGCAGAGTGCCCGTGGCTCCGTGAAGCACCGAGAGGCTCCATATGCTGGCCACACACACACACACACACACACACACACACACACACACACACACACACACACACACACACACACACACACACACACACACACACACACACAGTACAGACATGACCTATGGATTTGGAGAGAAGTGATGATAACATGTTATTTCTGTCCAATCACCTGTGAGTGAGACAGGAAGTGCTCTTCTGGATTTTACAGCTCTCTCCTCTCAGCCAATCAGAAAGAGTTCCAGTTCAATATAAAAAGTATAAAAAACGTTATTTTTTTCATCTCCCTGTGTTTCTGTAGTTATTATTATTTATCACAGCTGGTGTCGTCCTCGAAGGAAAATTAAATTCTTATTAATCGAGATCTTTCTGCTGCTGAGTGAAACTGAAGCTGCTTCAGGTTTCAGCCACAGCTAACGACCACTTTCATCACCGAGACGTCTGGGATAGATTTCTCCTGTTGAGTCCATTTCACCTACAAAGACACTTTGTTTATGATCAAATATCAGATACGAGAAGCTTCGAGTTTTCACCTCCACAGGCTGCAACTGGAAAATATTTCTTTTCTTTTTTTTTTACTAAAAAATTCCCTCTGTTTTCAATTGTAATGATGCATTTATACCGTTAATCTAAGGAAACAATGTGGATATCTAAAGTACGGTGGCCCTGAGAGGTCAAGTTAAGAAAACACATGCAGCCAAAACAAAGATAAATCATGACAGAGAACTAACAACACAACACAAGTGTTTCCACAGGACACAATCAGAGGAGGTCATGATGGAACTTTTTTTTTTACAATTTTCTAACATTTATATATATATATATATATTCATACGAGACGTAAACCCGTCAAAATAAAAGCTGAGTAACCGCAGTGACACTACACATCCTCTTACTATATGAACATGATCCACTGCAACTAAAACATTCCCTCTGTTTTCAACTTTAATGATGCATTTATACAGTTAATCAGAGGAAACAATGAGAATATCTCAAGTACGGTGGCCCTGAGGGGTCAAGTTAAGAAAACACATGCAGCCAAACCAAGATGAATCATGACAGAGAACTAACAACACAACACAAGTGTTTCCATGGGGGCACATTATAATACATGTGTCCCCCTGGAAACACACATATTAATATACTATACATAAACATATACAAATTCTTAAAGGTATAATGTATAGGAATTCCCCCCATCTAGCGGTGCGGTTGCATATCTGAACGTATTCTTGATATTGCATTCACGTGAAATGGGGCAGACGTCAGACAGACAACAGACGCTGCATGTAACAGGATAAACAAGCGTCTATGTAAACAAGTGGTCTGACAATATGTTGTCATGGTGATGTTGTATTGTTTACCTGACCCACGTTTTACCGTCTTTCTCCGGTGGAGTAAAATGATTGTGACAATGACAATGTTTCCGTGGTTACCTACGGTCACGCTGGCACTCAACGTAAAAAAATGGCGATGCAACATGGCAGCCTCGGTTCGGTGCGTCGCCCACTTATGTATTTGTAACGACTTGTAACAACTCATTCTAAGGTACCAGAAAGCTTTCATTTGTATGCGGCTGTGATTCCACTTCAGTGAAATACGGATTTATGAAAGACATATTTGATTTTTGATAATAAAAAGCCAAATAAGTTACATACTGGGGCTTTAATAATAACTGTTATTTTGAAAGGACTCCTCACAGGAAGCAGCTGAAGATGAGACGTAAACCCGTCAAAATAAAAGCTGAGCGATACCACACATCCTCTTACTATATGAACATGATCCACTGAAACAATAATCTATGTGTTCATCAAATTACCGACCTCCGTCTATCTACAACATGCAGTGTATGTGCGTCCTGATGTAATTACACACTATGCCTCTTCCCCGGCCCACATACCACTCTGTCCCAATTCCCTGCTGTTTGGAAATCAGGGCTATGCTGGTGACAAGTTACAGTACACATGCCCCAGTTAACCTTTGATGTGAACATGTTCTCTTCTGAGGGAATGATACGGAGGCCAAAACCACGAGGGGCTACAGACCATCCCTGCAAATCGTACGGCTTCAAAGTCCTGTCTCTAATTTGAACCTTTTGTGCCACTTAAAAAGCCCATGGACTAATTTGACTCTGGCATGTAACAACCGTTTGGAGGAATGTTTGTGTGTCCTGTGTGTGTGTGAGTGTGTGACCACAGGCCTACCTGCTTTGATCATGGCACTGGAAGATTATGACAACACACACACGCACACACACACACACACACAGACACACACACACACACACACAAGCAGAGGAGATTAATCAAAACTACATGCAGCACCACGTCTGCATCACTGCTGCAGACACAGACACATGAACTCTGATTTACTCCGAGTGGTTTCACTTCATTCACATCCAGACGACGCAGGGACACGGGGACGGATCAATGGACACATCTCCTATCAATAATAAATGATCCTACAGTGATCAGCAAAGAGGAACTGATCGACTGATAAAGGTAGATGTTTGTATTAAAGCTCCTTCAAAATAAAGGTAGATGTTTGTGTTAAAGCTCCATACAGTATAAAGGTAGATGTCCATGTGTAGTGTGATTATAAAGCAGCTCTAGGTTCTATATTAATACTGTGAAAGTATCAAAGCCTCAGTCCACAGAGAAATGCACACAGCCTGTATTCAGAAAATGAGCCTTAAAACCAGCCGTCAGGACTTCCTGTCACTTTGTGATGTCACAACAAAGCCCCGCCCCCTCACCACCTGGACAACACCATCCATCCAACAACAACAGCTTTGCAGGATTTAGTTTCTCTGAGTGTTTTATTCTGAAATCTGCTCTATTTTTTTATTGGATCACTTTAGAAAACAGTCAGCCAATCAGAAGAGAGGCTCAGAGCCTCCTTCTCTCTTCTGATTGGCTGTCACCGACCTGTTGTTTACTAGAGCTCTAGAGAAAAGCTGAGACAGAGAGGAGATGGAAAACTACACTGAATCAATATTTTCTTGGATCAACACTCAGCTTTAACAGACTCAAATATCAAACATTTATATTGATGTCATATTTTTCTGAGTCAGACGTTTATCTCTTTTATTTACTACATTTTTTCTTCCTTGTCTACAAAACCTGTTGTTTATAAAAATCCACCAGTGGTTCTGTTGGTGAGTCATGTGTTGAAGACGTCTCAATGACTAATTCTTCAGAGTTTGAAAACTTTATGAATGTATCACACGGACTTTACATCTTCATTTACCTTGTTTTTTTATCATTTCACTTCAACTTTTTCTGCAAGAATAAGAAAATCTGCTGCAATCACTCACACAGACAGAGCGATGAGCCTGGTCTCATATCAAAGACCAAGTGAGGATTTCCCTCCCTGCTGCTGCTGCTGCTGCGTCGCCGTCTCCCTCGCTGACAGAGAAGGCGTTTGATTCTAGCCAACCGCAGCCGCGACGGCCATGACATCATCAGCGAGCGGAGCAGCTACCTCTGGGGACCAATGATTAATTAACATGGCTTCGAGCCGGCAGCGCTGCACAGGATGTGATCTAATTGACAGTGGGTAATTATGTAATGGCCTCGCCTTGTAAAAGGAGATGAGCTGGAAGTACTGTAACCTAGAGTGGAAACGCAGAAACACCGTGCATGCTGGGAAAAAAAACAAAAAAACACAGAGAGTAAATGAGGCTGGTTTGTTTTCCTGTCTCTGCCCTCTTACCCTGCTGGTGTAGGGGTGGTTTTCTGGGCGTCGGGGGGGTCGTGGAGGTAGTCATCCCTCTGTGTGTGTGTGTGTGTGTTTGTTTACCCCGGCTGAAATGTCACGAAGCAGCCGCCCCTTTGATCCACCATTAATGTCACCACAATATGTGTCATTATCTGGGAGCCCAGCACCACTTCACATCCCGCGCTCCTCGTCGTAGTCGGAAAAAGAAACGTGACTAAGATGCTGCTCACTTAATATTTTGGACGAGGCAGGGGAGGGGGGGGGGGGGGGGGGGGGGCACGGCATGCCAGCGCAGGCCTGTAATTGGGTTAGTGTGGAGGAAAACAAATCACAAATGCAGTCGCTAGCAACTACGTGGCGCCTATGAACATTTTTACTATTTAGTCATGAAGGAATAAATCTGATAAAGTGAAAAGAAATTTAATCTGGAAAATGAAATTCAACACAATAGGTGCTGACTGGAGGCAGGGAGCTCCTCTTCTACTTCTACTCCTACTTCTTAAAGAGACTAAAGAGCTGCTGCTTCATCAGCAGGATTAAAACTAACACAACACGTGAAGGAATATTACTCACTACAGAGACCTACAAACTACAGTATAAAGGTAGACATTTGTGTTAAAGCTCCTTCAAAATAAAGGTAGATGTTTGCATTAAAGCTCCTTCAAAATAAAGGTAGATGTTTGTGTTAAAGCTCCTTCAAAATAAAGGAAGACGTTTGTGTTAAAGCTCCTTCAAAATAAAGGTAGATGTTTGTGTTAAAGCTCCTTCAAAATAAAGGTAGATGTTCGTGTTAAAGCTCCTTCAAAATAAAGGTAGACATTTCTAGATGTATTAAAGCCTGTGACCTTTAACTCCACACCTGGATGTGGACCTGATCTATTTAGCTGTAATTCTGTAAAGCTGTAACGTTTATTTTCCAGCCCAGACAGTGGCTGATTATCTTCCATATTTCATCTTGTTTTATTACTATTGCTACATGGTGTAATCTAATAAACCTATATACTTCATCCATTACAGCTGCGTGTGTGTGTGTTTTTTGTTTTTTTTGATTTGCAGCTTAATATTTTTATTGCCTTTTGCAGGAATGTTCTGTCCGAACCGCTGCACGTCTCACTTTATCAGTGTGTTCTCCATTTAACGGTATGTTTATCGAGCAGACATGTGTTGCAGCGCAAATTATTCTAATTACATACTCGACAATTATCGCGGCGAACAGCTGTCAGCTGAGAAAATAACATCAATCTGCCTTTATCGTGTTTGTGCACCCCCTCCACTCATTTTTTCTTTTCCTTTTCCTTTTCTTTTCTTTAATGATGTGGATCACATCCTGAAAATACTTTCTGGCCTCCACTACAACAAACATGTAAAGGAAACCTGTGACACTAAAAGAGCGATGTTAAATGATGTGTTGTCTAGTTGTGTTTGTTGTGGTTGTGGCTGTGTCACCGTGAGGAGGAGGAGGAGGAGGAGGAGGAGGAGGAGGAGGAGGAGGAGGAGGAGGAGGGTAAAGTAAAAGTTGCTATTAAGTGCCCACCTGGAATCAGATTAGAAACTCCTTTGATCTTAATCTTGACGCTGAAGGAAATGAAGGAAAAGCTGATCCAGTGTCAGTGGTTTTCTGGGCGCCCTTTGATGTCGAAATGGGATGTAGGCTCGAGCACGAGGAGTGACCTAATGAACGCGACTGTTCCTATTTCCCATGATGTAATTCTCCCTCTCTCTCTCTCTCTCTCTCTCTCTCTGTGTAACATCTCCTTCAGCGGCTTCTGAAAACACGAAATACCTCGACTCGCAGCGAGCGATCGCTGTAACACGCTCGGATATTAAAGGCTGCCGTGTTGTGTTAAGGTCAGGAATTAGTGTCTGAATATGGAACACAGGCCTGAGAGGAAGAGAGAGGGCATAAAAGTGGCTGTGCAGAGGGCTAAAATAACAGTCTCACTGCACCAGTCTCAGCTCCATCTGCTTCTAATTACTCACTATCCTTGAGATGGAGGGGGGAGGGGGGAGGGGGGAGGAAGGGGGGAGTACAACAGGAACTCATGTCAGCACCGGGTTACATGACCAACACAGGCTGGGAAGGAGAAGACGAAGGAGAAGGAGAAGAAGGAGAAACTGGCTTTGGTTTCTGCTACCTGGGAGCTGTGTTTTCATGCATGTCTCTATTTGTGACTGTGTGCACGTGCGTGTGTGCATGTGTGTGTGTGTGTGTTTGCGTACATGCACATGTATTCCAGCATTTCTCCTGCGCTGTTATCACTAATTTAATGCCACAGTGTTTGAGGCGGACTTCAAACGGCCTCTTGCATGCACCACAGACTTTCAATTTGGCCAAGTGAGCAGACACAACAACAGGCAAGGGCCCCCGTGTGTGTGTGTGTGTGTGTGTGTGTGTGTGTGTGTGTGTGTGTGTGTGTGTGTGTGTGGGCGCAGGGTGAATGAATGTCAGAACTGATACATACAATACATAAGCGCTAACATGAGCAGGATGCTAATGACGGAGTGAGTCAGTGATCCAGCACTAGTCCACCAGACCGGCCGCGGCTAACACATGCAGCCGTGACTCACTGATCACAATTCATTTACTTTACTTGTTATTAGCATTAATGCAGCAGCAGCAGCAGTGTGCCTGTGCACTGCCAACGCCGCGGCCCACTTCTTGCTTTAATGCAAGAGCGAGCGAGGAGTGTGGATTACGCTACGCTGGGCTAATGCTAACCAGTTGAGGCACACGGTGCAGCGAGCCGCCGTCTGATTAGCATCATCAGCGCTCTGTCAAAGTGAGCACAGAGAGAGAGGCTGAGGCAGAAAGACCCACATCCAGACACACTGAGGATTATTTCTTATCTAACGACTGTTCAGTGTTTATACTGATTATGAAGTTTGGGATAAGTGTGATTTCCTGGGCAGCAGCTGAACACGCAGCATCCAGACTGTACGGTCAATATTATTATTGTTGTTATTATTATGTCCATGTATAACAACCTGAGGGGATACTGCGTTTACATGCACACAGACAAACCTGGTTATTAATCTCCCTGTTTACATGATTAAAACACCAGTATACCGGTTTCTGAACAACAGCAATTTTGAAATCTGTTCTTGTGGGTTTGGCGCTAGTGCGACTCATTTGTCTTATATTTAGCAACAGAAGAAGGGAGCGACAACACGTCCTCACCTCTGACTGCTGTCACTGCCACCGTGTAGGACCAGGGAGAGGTGGATGAAAACACTGATACACGCCTGCGCAGACACTCGCAGCTGTCAGAAAACGGGGTAAGGCCTTAACTCATTGAGTGCCAACCACGTAATTTCTCGTTTTTCATTCCCATGCGTTGAGTGCCAAAAACGTAATTTTACGTTTTTTGCTTTTTTTTTAAATTATGAAAATAGACACTTTAATACACATTATATGTAAATTTGGGGACTCTACGACGAGGAGAACTGAAATAGATGACGATCAAAGTCACATGACAGCTCATGATCTGGAAGTTTTTATCATAACTGGGCTTCTGCAAACGGAGTTCTGCATGCAGATGCAGCGCAGCTGCTCTGCTCTCACCTGCGCTGCTGCTCCAGCTGCTCGAGCTGCTCGGAGCAGAAACAGGAAGCTCTCAGCCGACAGTCCGCCCGGTCTTCATCTGGAGCAACACCGTGTCCTCCCCAAAGTCCTCCCGCGGTAAAATCTGATGGTCTCTGGGCCAAAGCAGACCGGCATCACCGACCCGTACCACAGACGGACCGCGACCACCGGCGGGACCGGTCTTCCCGAGCCGCGGTGGCCGACTGACCCTCACGTTCCGCGGGGAGAAGCTGTGACACGGCACGGTGCGTCTGTGTTATTGTTGTTTAGTGGCGCCGCCCCCGCTGGTGGTTTTGTGAATAGAACAACAATTGTTGCATATATTTATCTTATACGAGCCCTTTGATCCAGAAATGCGAGTGTGAGAAGAGCGACAGGCACAAACAGCGCACCTTTCATAAAAGACGCTCTATCTCCTTTTCTAGAAAAAAAGGAGGGATTTTGGTGAAACCCAGCCATGTTTAGCTTGACTTTTCTCAGGAACGGAGGCACGTAGAAACAAACGGTTTGTGGCCACTTGAAGCATTAAGATAAACCTTTCAATTGAGCCACAGTATGTGTTGGTGGCAATAATATAGAATACACTGTGGCTCTACAAAAATCGTCAAAAATGGTCTAAATTGCCGGTACACTTGACTAAAACTTTGGAAAGGAGCGCGGCACTCAATGAGTTAAAATGCCACAATTTCCAGTTTTTTTTCTGAGTTCATCTTTATTGTGACTGGTCCCTCACAAAGTGACCGGTCCCTCGCTTTATTCTGTCCCCAAACAGGTCCTTCATATTATTGTGACTGGTCCTTCACTTTATTGTGACTGGTCCCTCATTTTAGTGTGACTGTCCCTCACTTTATCGTGACCGGTCCCTCATTTTATTGTGACTGGTCCTTCACTTTATTGTGACTGGTCCCTTGCTTTATTGTGACTGCTCCTTCGCTTTATTGTGACTGGTCCTTCACTCTATTGTGACTGTCCCTCACTTTATTGTGACCGGTCCCTCACTTTATTGTGACTGGTCCTTCACTTTATCGTGACCAGTCCCTCACTTTATTGTGACTGGTCCTTCACTTTATTGTGACTGCTCCCTCGCTTTATTGTGACTGGTCCCTCGCTTTATTGTGACTGGTCCCTCGCTTTATTGTGACTGGTCCCTTGCTTTATTGTGACTGGTCCCTCGTTTTATTGTGACTGGTCCCTTGCTTTATCGTGTCCCCAGACCGGTCCCTCGCTTTATTGTGACTGGTCCCTTGCTTTATTGTGACTGGTCCTTCGCTTTATTGTGACTGCTCCCTCGCTTTATTGTGACTGGTCCTTCACTCTATTGTGACTGTCCCTCACTTTATTGTGACTGGTCCTTCACTTTATCGTGGCCGGTCCCTCACTTTATCGTGACTGTCCCTCGCTTTATTGTGACTGGTCCCTCGCTTTATTGTGACTGGTCCCTCGCTTTATTGTGACTGGTCCCTTGCTTTATCGTGTCCCCAGACCGGTCCCTCGCTTTATTGTGACTGGTCCCTCGTTTTATTGTGACTGGTCCCTCACTTTATTGTGACCGGTCCCTCACTTTATTGTGACTGGTCCCTCCCTTTATTGTGACCGGTCCCTCACTTTATTGTGACCGGTCCCTCGCTTTATTGTGACCGGTCCCTTGCTTTATTGTGACTGGTCCCTCGCTTTATTGTGACTGGTCCCTCACTTAATTGTGACCGGTCCCTTGCTTTATCGTGTCCCCAGACCGGTCCCTCGCTTTATTGTGACTGGTCCCTCGCTTTATCGTGTCCCCAGACCGGTCCCTCGCTTTATTGTGACTGGTCCCACGCTTTATTGTGTCTGGTTCCTCGCTTTATTGTGACCGGTCCCTCGCTTTATTGTGACCGGTCCCTCGCTTTATTGTGACCTGTCCCTCGCTTTATTGTGACTGGTCCCTCACTTTATTTTGACCGGTCCCTCACTTTATCGTCGATCTCTTAAACTCTTCAACACATATCAAAAAGCTGTGGTGATGGTTTAACTAATAAAGAAGAGCAGCCCGGTCACTGCACGTCACTGAGGCAATATATCTTTGAATCAGACACGGCGCCTGAGCTTTAAGCGAATAAAGTTTGACTCTTTAAAAGTTTGAAATTCCACTTGAACTAAAAAAGAAAAATACAATCTTGGAATTTGATTTGAGGCTCAGCTGCAAAACGAGGTTAAAAAATAAAAACAACAACTTCAGCTCTGTTTAGCGAGAGGCCTAAATCAAGGGTCAAAATATTTCTGGGAAAAATTGGTGCGAAAGACACAAATACACACACACAGAAACACACACACACACACCAATAGAGCAAGTGTAGTGTTGTGGAGAAAATAACACAGAGGGAGGCAGAGACAAATGTCATGTCAATGTACTCTCACCAGTCAATGAGTAACACACACACATAAACACACACATACTCTCACACACACACACTCTCACACCTCTGTCACTGTGACTCACTGTGTGTCTGTTTGTTACGTTTGCGTTACACACACTCATATTCATCCTAACCTAATTTTGATCTTAACCGGAAAAGCACAAATGTCCCCACTGTACAACACTAACAGTGGTCCTCATAAACACACACAACACAACACAACACACACACACATCTGTGACTGTGTATGTGTGTGTGTGAAGATATTTAAGACACAAAACTCATTCTCTTTGCAGAACATCTGTGACATAACGTTTGCTACCTTCAGGTTCATATGAGTCAGAGGATTTTGCTTTGTTTCATTTCTTTTCCCCATTAGCTGCTGCTTTTCTTACTGGATTCGTTAATACATAAGAAAAGAAAACAATATGATATAATAATAATAATCAGGGAGTGTTTAATTGGGCAAACAAAACATTATTTCTATTTGAAAGATGCTGTTTTACAAGTAATTTAAATTC
Source organism: Trachurus trachurus (assembly GCF_905171665.1). Lineage (NCBI taxonomy): Eukaryota > Metazoa > Chordata > Actinopteri > Carangiformes > Carangidae > Trachurus > Trachurus trachurus. Next base: position 5,394,967 of record NC_139892.1, read on the forward strand.
TTCACTCTCATAATACGGGACATCTTCTGTCCAGTGTGTTGTGTTCAAGGACCAAGACAAAGAATCTGAATCTGAATCATCACAACTGATCATGTTTCTCTGATCTGAACAGACATTAAAGGTAGGAGGTAGGAGTTTTGTTCATTGCAGTTTGTAAACAAAACATTGAAACTGGGCCCCTCCTCTCGGGCTAAGCTGTGTAGCCTCCTGCCCCAGACAGCAGCAGTTGTCAGGACAACAAAGGAAAGGAAATACAGTCCGAGTGAAGCGCTGGAGCCGTGGGCCGATAGCCGACCGTCACCAACACCTGGAGCCTCCAGTGTTATGTTGTTATGCCGTTGTGGTGAGCTGGGAAGACGGTGTTAGCTGTGGATGCTAACCGCTACCACTAGCCGAAGTTAGCATCGAGCTAGCTCACTACAACAACTCGAATACTCGTTACCACTTGAGGTTTTAGTTGTCGGTGACGGTCGGGAATCGATCCACGGCTCCAGCGATTCACTCAGACTGTATTTATTTTTCTTTGCGGTCCTGACTGCTGCTGCTGAGAGAGAGAGAGACGTGCTAGCATTCGTTAGCATCAGAGACAGCTAGTGCGGCTAGCAGCCCTGAGCCCTCCTACTCTGCTGCACGTAGCTTCACCTGAGCTCTGTCATTGGCTGGAGAGAAAACACCGACTCTCTCGCTCTCCACCCAGAAACGTCCACATGTAGGCTACAACAAAACAAAGCAAAGGACCTAAATACAGGCAGGGGGAGGAGGGGCTGCAGACACAGTCACCACCACACAGGACTAGAAGCCCATAGGTGACGATTAAGAAGGATTTCATTTGTGTAAGTCTAGCATTTATTTTTGGGCACAAAACTCCAGCCCCAACCTTTAAATTTATCAGAAGTTGTTATTCATGTGAGCGGTGAAAGTTGATGAAAACAAAAACTGCTAATTAACAGAACAGATATTCAAATGGAGGTCAAGTACGTGACGATCATTTCCCACAGTGTTCATGGACATTGAATGCAGCAGCAGCAGGATACAGAGCTGTGACCTCATCACTGCTTCACTGTGGACTGGAGACATTTGTCCCAAACCGTGAAACTGCTCCAAGTTTTACCGACTGTAACATCAGCACAAAGGACTCAAAACACTGCCACAAGGAGTGTGTGTGTGTGTGTTTGTGCGATTGTGTGTGTATGTGTGTAGTGACATTTCCCTAATGTAGCAGTAAATGTGCCCCTCATTAACGGCTCTCTGACAGTGATGTGGGCTGACGAGAGCCGAGATGCCTGGCTCCTGGACTGGTGCCCTGATTGGGCCATTGACACACACACACAGAGACACACACACTTAAACACACACACACAGAGACACACAAAACAACAAAACAAGAAACTGAACTGTGTGTGCGTGTCTCCTGCGGTCAGATACCCTGAGACGGATCCAGACATCGCACATCGTTCTGACTGGTTGGTTTCATTCTGTGATGATTGGTGAATATCAGATCCAAGATGGCGGCTTCTCTCTCTCTCTCCCGACAAAACGGTGTTTTTGTGTTTTTTTGTCCTGTAAGTCGCTGTGTTTCTGCGTGTTTTCGTCACGTCTACCTGTCCTGAAGCGCACATAACTATCCAGAGTTTCTGCTCCATGTCGGCAGAAGTTAAAATATGACAATACTTGCACTACCGTGATTCTTTTGCACTTACTACTGCTGCTATTGTGCCTTCTACCTTATGTTTTACTACTAGTTTAGCTTAGTTTTTATAGGCTCCCAGTTATATATTCATATTTATTCTAGATTGGTATTTTAGATTGCAGATTGTTTTATTGTCTACTGTTTGTTTATTTACTGTCTGCACCAATGGGCCTGAGAGAAACACAATTTCGATTGCCTTTATGTCCCGTAATTGTGGAATTGACAATAAAGCTGACTTTGACTTTGACTTTGATTCAATCTGCAGAATTAAGGGATGAATTAAAATAAAATATAAAATAATGATCAAAACATTTAATCAAATAAGAATATTTAAACAATATTTGTACAAAAAAATCTATATAGATATCAAATACGACCTGTCAGAGTTGTCTTATCGTCACAGAGACTAGAGATGTGTCCGTATATGTTTGCGATTGTGTGTGTGTGTGTGTGTGTGTGTGTGTGTGTGTGTGTGTGTGTGTGTGTGTGTGTGTGTGTGTGTGTGTGTGTGTGTGTGTGTGTGTGTGTGTGTGTGTGTGCGTGTGTGTGTGTGTGAGTTGACAGTATTTGGGTCAAACGAGGGTCTGGGAGCACGGAGACACATCTGTTGCAAAAAAACTGGCTTTTTGGGCTCACACCATTAACACAATGGTGGCTGCGGGACAAAAATGTATCTACAGTTTGTGTGTGTGTATGTGTGTGTATGTGTGTCTTTATGAAGCCATTAGTCATGCTCCATATGTTTTCTAGTGAGGGACAGTGAAAGGGTGGTGTGTGTGTGTGTGTGTGTGTGCGCAATGTGTGTGTGTGTGTGCGATGTGTCAGACTCAATGTCTACTTGGGGTGTGAGGCAGAGCGACCGACTGACCCCACTGACTGGCTTTTTATGCCTCTAAAATATGACTGACATGCACTCACTCACCACACACACACACACACACACACACACACACACACACACACACACACACACACACACACACACACACACACACACACACACACACACACACACACACACACACACACACACACACACACACACACACACACACACACACACACACACACACACACACACACACACACACACACACAGAATAATGGAGGCTGGACTGTGGATGGACAAAGCCCAGAGAGTGAGCAGCCTGTCCACACAAGCAGGGTCACAGGAACAATGTGGTTTGGTCATAAAGAGGTCAGTTTGCCTTATGCCTGCTTCACTGAGGAGGAGGAGGAGGAGGAGGAGGAGGAGGAGGAGGAGGAGGAGGAGGAGGAGGAGGAGGAGGAGGAGGAGGAGGAGGAGGAGGAAGCCCTGACTGTCAGGTCATGATGAAGGTCAGAGCTTCAGCCATCTTTGCCGAACTTCTCAGTTGGGAAACAAACACCAACGCATCCTCCTCCTCCTCCTCCTCCTCCTCCTTCCTCATTGCTCATACGAATACAAAACTGACTGGGTCTCATTCATGAAACGTGAGCAGCACGGATTTGTGTGTAAAACATGTGCAGCGGAAATTTACGTGGATTTCTGCATTCATCAATCTTTTAGTAGCGCTGATCTTTTCGTAGCTACTCACAAAACCTCCACCTGCTCCGGACTGTGTGTAGCGCTTGTGTAAATGTAGGAATCCGCAGAAATATATTGCTTGTCACTGTTATAAATTACAATTTTAATTCGCATTACTCCCTCTCATGTTGAAAATACGCCGATGCCTTTGAAACACATAATTTAAACATGACAAAGGATTAGAAATATTTGGAGAGAGAGACGTTTTAGGGATCGGACACGCACAAACACGTCAAGGCTCCATCTTATGATGACAATAATCTGATATAAAACCGGAAAAACTTTAATTCCATAAATGTGCAGCTGATATGCGATGCAGAGTGTGTGTTGCCACAAGATCGGTGGAGAGCCTCCTCCTCCCGTGGCTGCTGTAGCTCTGGAGTTATGTGTATTTTTTTTATTTTTTCCATGTATATGCAGTGTCTACAGATATTAATATTATATAGATTATTATATGAAACTACACGTTGATTATGTCTGATTATCAGGATTTAAAGAAACAACGAGGAGTTTGTATTTGGTTCTAAAAGAGTCTCACATTTATGTGGATGAATCTACGTTACCACTTGTTAATGGCTCCATTTAGATAATTATATCGTTTTGTCTTTATGGTTATTTTGTTATTATTCATTCATATTCCCATGACCCACCGGGCAGCGTCCGGGAAACCGGAAATAGGAAATGCTGGGCGAGTCGACCACTAAATAATAATAACAAAACAACTGTGAAATGTGAAAAATGGACCCATTAACAAGTGGTAACGTAGATTCATCCACATTAATATGAGACTCTTTGATAACCAAATACAAACTCCTTGTTGTCCCTTTAAATAATATTAATATTATCTGGTAGGACTCATTGATAATTATGAGCGGTGCCTGAAATTACATCGTCAAATTCACTGAGGAAAAACTAGATAAAATACCGATGCAGGACGCAATGAATTATGGGTAATGGTGTCTTATCAACTGGGTGAACCATTGTTTACTTTTATAGGAACGAACCCAGAGAATAAAAAGTTGTTGTAGCAACAGTCGGTTCAAGGAGCTTCCTTCTTCTGGATGCTGTGACCCGATGTTAGGAGAGGTCGCCGACACGGTGAGGACAAAGACACGTCTGTCCTCACAGGAAGAAAAAGTAATAAAAGACCAACTGTGATCAAAACTGAAATATCAAAGCAAAAAACAAACATGAAGAGAAATCCAGACTCTGAAGCTGATTAAAGCCGAATAAAAACCCCAAATCTAATCATCGACATCCAGCACGTCTGATGTTACCGTGGGAGTTTGAGTCCTATGAACTCGTCTTCTCAGGCTGCGCTGTTTTGTGTTTTTGTATTTTTTGAATTTTTATCAAATCATCTTTTTGTGCATGGCTTCTAATGTGTTTAGTGTTTATGTTTTGCTTGTTTGTGACATGCTAGTTTGTTATTGTGTCTTGTGTAATTTTTTTTTTTTGGTGGATGTTGGTGTTGCTGCTTAACGTTGCTTCTGTTTTGTCTGTAGCGGCTGCTGTTTGAGTTGAGTTTATGTCGATAACTAAATCATTTTCTTTTCTTTTAGGGTGACTCTTAACATCAGTCCAGGGACAACAGATGTAGAATAGCCTCTTGGCTAATTCTGGCATGTTTACATTTGTTTAAATGTTTTTATTAATGTGCATTGTCCCTGATTTTTAAACCTTTAAAGGTATAATGTGTAGGAATTCCCCCCATCTAGCGGTGCGGTTGCATATCTGAACGTATTCTTGATGTTGCATTCACCTGAAATGGGGCAGACGTCAGACAGACAACAGACGCTGCATGTAACAGGATAAACAAGCGTCTATGTAAACAAGTGGTCCGCCAGCACGAGGCAAAACAATACAGGCGTTGACAATATGTTGTCATGGTGATGTGGTATTGTTTTGAGAACAAAAACACGCACATCCCAAAAAACGTGAGGCCAGGTGCAGGTCCACAAAGGAGACACAAGTAGAAAAAAGAAGAAGACCGCACACCAGCAATTGCTCCCGTGACAATTTATTGTCAACCACAAGAGAAGTAACGTTTCGGGCTCAGCCCTTCATCAGACATGATGTGGTATTGTTTACCTGACCCACGTTTTACCGTCTTTCTCTGGTGGAGTAAAATGACATCCGGTTGGTTTGCCGACGGCCGTCTGCCTGACTGCACCTGAATGCAACACCAGTGCCTCCGTCCTTCCTCACACTACACAGTGGTGACAGTTTTAACAGGCCGAGCCGACAGCTCCGCTGAGTTTCCGTGGTTACCTACGGTCACGCTGCCACTCAACGTAAAAAATGGCGATGCAACATGGCCGCCTCGGTTCGGTGCGTCGCCCACTTATGTATTTGTAACGACTTGTAACAACTCATTCTAAGGTACCAGAAAGCTTTCATTTGTATGCAGGTGTGATTCCACTTCAGTGAAATACGTATTTATGAAAGACAGATTTGATTTTTGATAATAAAAAGTCAAATAAGTTACATACATTAAATAAATAAATCAAATCACACATTTCCAGCAGGACGACAGAGTGGATCCTGAACGTGACAGGAAGTGGAGATTCACTGCAACAGTTTCCACACACGTTCACTTTTCAAATCCTGATGTGAACTGAGCAGGAAAATGTGTGTGTGTGTGTGTGTAGTTGAGGCCTGTGGCTTCGCTGGAGTGGCTTCAGTTTCTTGTTATAAATATAAAGGGTTAGAGGTGTGGCTGTAAAATGTACTGCGTGTGTGTGTGTGAGTGTATGTGAGTCTGGGTAGCCAGGGGGGTCGGGGTTAATTGGTGTTGCGTGTTAAAAGGTGTTAACAAGGCAGGCGAACACCCAAGGAGCAGTTGCGAGACGATGCACAAATACACACACACACACACGCACATGCAAACACAGTCACATCAGATGGAGTCACACGCACACACACACACACACACACACACACACACACACACACACACACACACACACACACACACACACACACACACACACACACACACACACACACACACACACACACACACACACACACAGGTTCTTCTCCAGTGTTGCTCCCTTTTCCTTACAAACCGATATCAGTCTTTGTCTTGGTCATTATTATTTCATACGAGGCGTCGGAGCCGAAGAAAAAACAAAAAAACCTGCTTCAGCCTGATTCTGCTCATTTATTCATTTATTTATATATTTATATATTTAATTCATTTTTAACAACCTGGTGCTAAAATTATGAGCCAGACTGTCAGTTGTAAACATGCAGTGCGGTCGCGGCCTCAGTTTCCTGCCTCTCTCTCAGACCTGAAACAGCTGAGACACATTATGACTGAAAACTTGTAAAATAAGAAGCAAAGCTGGAATAAATCAGAACGATGCTTTTAAAAAGCATTTGTGTTCTCCTCTTAACCTCTGCTATTGTTGTTGTTGTTGTTACCATCTGGGTTGTAAACAAGAAGATGTTGTTTCCTCTGTCCTCACAAGACTCATCATTATCTACTATTATCTGAAATATTTAAAGAGGCTCAGAGAAACCAAATCCTGCAAAGTTGTTGTTGGATGGATGGTGGGTCCAGGTGGTGAGGGGGCGGGGCTTTGTTGTGACATCACAAAGTGACAGGAAGTCCTGACGGCTGGTTTTAAGGCTCAGTTTCTGAATACAGGCTGTGTGCATTTCTCTGTGGACTGAGGCTTTGATACTTTCACGGTATTAATATAGAACCTAGAGCTGCTTTATAATCACACTACACATGGACATCTACCTTTATACTGTATGGAGCTTTAACACAAACATCTACCTTTATACTGTATGGAGCTTTAGTACAAACATCTACCTTTATACTGTATGGAGCTTTAACACAAACATCTACCTTTATACTGTATGGAGCTTTAAAGACCCCCTCCCATCAAAATCGTGTTTTTCGTGCTTTTCACATGTTCCTGTGGCATTTTTCTTGTGTTAAAGCACATATCAGCAGAAAAGGAAGTGCAAAATTGCATTTCTGAGTTTTTCTGCCTTCAAACTGCTGTGAACCAATGGCAGACGCAAACTGGCAGTTTCAGGGAGACGGGAGCTGACGTGTCACAGCTCCAGGGGAAGGCACTAGTGCTACAAGCTCCCGCCCCGCTCTGCATCTGGCTCAGAGGTGAAAGTCTTGACAGCTCGGTGTAGCTGTCAAGGTATAACAGGTATACCTCACCTGGTAGAGCAGCTTGCACCGTGAGCAAGGACTATGTTCCAGTCTGGGATCGAATCCCAGTGTGGAGTTTTACGCTAAATGCGCTGAATCTGTAATTGTACAATGTCCAGCTGTCAGGGAGCGGGGGGTGGGCTGTGAGGAGGTGGCTGGGCGGGTGCAGAGCAGCGCAGTCTCCACCTACCTTCCAGAGGTGCATTGCTAATGTGCATGGCTAATGAGCTGCTTTTAAAATGACCAAAAAGGGTCGCGGGAGGGGGACTTTAACACAAACATCTACCTTTATAGAACGAATCTCCTTGTTGTTTACAACTACTTCCGGGTAGAAAACCAGCATGAGAACAATAGTGACGGACGAGAGTTTTGCTACATAAATCTCATTTTTCATGTCACTATATCACTGTTAAGACTAATCTGATGTTTGTAAAGTTTATAAAACCAATGATTGGACAAACATTACTATTTATGTGTGCACGTTTTTGTAATTAGTCATGGTTATCATAGATTAGCTGGGCTAACCGTTAGCTACCTGTTTAACTTTAATAACTCAGTGACTCAATAAACTCTCCATGAAAAAATATTTTCTCCAGCGGGTATCTAGTTACAACATGACTGAGCTAACTGGAGTAGTTTCATGTCGTGTCCCACAACGGGAGGGTTTTAACAGCTGACGTCCTGGTGTTAGCTTAGCTGCTGCTGTTAGCTTAGCTACCGCCGTTAGCCTAGCTACCGTTAGCTGTCCCTGTCAGCTGAGCCACTGATGCTTTCTAGACACCGTGATTCCCACAAACTGAATAAATATCACACATAGCAACATAAAGCTGCTTTGCTTGTGCAAACAGAAATATGTTTCTTCAATCATTTCAGATTTGTCTAAACGGTGATAGTGGCGTGAAAAACATGATATATAGGCTAGCTAAACTCTTGTTCATTACTATTGTTCTCATTTAATTTACGTGCTGGTTTTCTACCCGGAAGTAGCTGTAAACAACAAGGAGATTACTGTATGGAGCTTTAATACAAACATCTACCCTTATACTGTATGGAGCTTTAATACAAACATCTACCCTTATACTGTATGGAGCTTTAATATAACAGCACTCCAACACCAGGCTCTTCCTCCTCCTCCTCCTCCTCCTCCTCCTCCTCAGCGTTGGCTAAGTGGCTCGTGGAGCCTCCAGCCTCGGCCGCGAGGATGATGGAAGAAAAAAGAAATCAAGAAAACAATGAGACAGAGGAAGAGAAGGAGATGGTCTCAGCTAAAAGGCCCTCGCTGCCTGAAGGCTCCTCCATACACTCTAATGATTGCCAGCAGCGTGTGTGTGTCTGTGTGTGTGTGTGTGTGTGTGTGTGTGTGTGTGTGTGTGTGTGTGTGTGTGTGTGTGTGTGTGTGTGTGTGTGTGTGTGTGTGTGTGTGTGTGTGTGTGTCTGTGTCTTGACAAAGAGGCTTTAATCAAATGGAAGTGTAAGGAGCAGGAACACTGTTGGGTCACACATGCTTCCTCTTTATTGTGTGTGTGTGTGTGTGTGTGTGTGTGTGTGTGTGTGTGTGTGTGTGTGTGTGTGTGTGTGTGTGTGTGTGTGTGTGTGTGTGTGTGTTTTTTCTCAGTGTCCGATTCAACTCGTCTGTCAAATGCTCCATTGTCACATGTAGGCCACCACACACACACACAGAAACACACAGAAACACACACACACACAAAGACACGACACACTTCAAAAAATCTTGATGCTATAGCACTTACGTAGTGTTTTTCATACACACACACAGACACACACACACAGCTGTAGAGGCGGATTAGCAGCCGCTGCTGACTGGGTGTCTATGGAGGTGACACATCATCACATCAACCTGCCAACATAGTACACTGTAAGGAGAGACGCTGCTCTCACACACACACACACACACACACACACACACACACACACACACACACACACACACACACACACACACACACACACACACACACACACACACACCATCTACACTACAAACAAGCACATTTGCACACGCTTCCTCTCCCTGATACACACACATACACACAAACACAGGTGAACAAGGTGTGAAATCAATCAATCAGGCTTTATTTGTGTAGCACTTTTCATGCCCACGGCAGCTCAAAGTGCTTCACATGATAAAAACAAAGAACACAGGGAACACATACTGGGAGACACACATACATTCACATACACATACGCATTCACACAATAATTTTACAACATTGGATTTTAGAGACATCGAGGAAGCGCTATCTTACACTCAATCATTTGCAATGGGGAAAACACCAGATAAAATGAAGTAAAATAGAAAAAATGAGAAGAAGAGGAAAAAAATATAGATTTTTGGAATGGAGCGTTACACTGATGCTGCATTCACCTGCAGTCGGGCAGACGGCCGTCGCTAACAAACCAGATGTCATTTTAGTCACAGAAGTCCAGAGAAAGCCGGTAAAACGTGGGTCAGGTAAACAATACAACATCGCCATGACAACATATTGTCACGTGTATTGTTTTGCCTCGTGCTGACGGACCACTTGTTTACATAGAGGGTTTTTCAAAGGAGGTTAAATCGAAAGCAACTGGACTTAGTTATTTGTCTAGGAAAATAGAGGGTTGTTTATGCCGTTACGTGCAGCAGCTGTCGTCCGTCTGCCGTCTGCCCAATTTCACGTGAATGCAGCATGAAAAATACAATTGAGTTGCTTGTGATATACAACCACAACGCTAGATGGGAGAAATTCCTACACAATGTACCTTTAAAAACCATTAAAGAGATCTTAAAATCAATCCTGGAGCAGACAGGGAGCCAGTGCAGAGACCTTAAAGTTCTCTGAAATCCAAAAGCTGAAATCCAGAGAAACCACTTGGAGGAAGCGGCTGCATCCACACACACACACACACACACAGACAGGACACGGTTCAAATGAATTGCATGAAAAGTGCATGAAAAAAAGGTGTGAGCACACCCAGGCAGACACACACACACACACACACACACCTAAGTGAGCATGAGTGGAGGCGACAGAGCGTTCACACGGGGTCGAGCTGGTCCTGGATCTGCCAGAGCCAGCAGCTCCAACGCTGCTCTGGATGTGAAGGTGTCAAACTAGTTTGGTTATAGAGCTAATGTGGAGCTGCTAGACGGCTAGGCGCACACCTGGGGCTCACACACACACATACACATACATACACACACACGTACGCATAGGTGCACAAACAGACACACACATATTCACACATGTCGGGGGGAGTGTAAACACGCATGCATAAACATATCACGTAGGCATAAAGATGTCAGACACATGCTGATTCTCTATAAACACACACACACACACACACACACACACACAAACAGACACACACACACGTTCAAGGCTGCACACCCACAATCGCACATGGATATGATGTGTGTGTATTTGTGTGTGTGCTAAGTACAAACATGTAGGCCGAAGTGTAAACACACACATGAAGGAGCAGAATCACGGAAGAGCAAACACTTTGCGTGCACGCTGCACGGAAACACACACACAGACACACACACACCTCGAGTATGTGTGTGTGTGTGTGCAGCAGGAGACATGAATAAATTGTGCAGCCGTGCTCTGCCTCGTACCAGGCCGCTGCTAGTGTGACAAATAAACTTGCTTACACACGGCGCTGCTTCACACAGTGATGAGCTAAATAGGGCATGAAAAGGTGCACGCACACACGCACACACACACACACACACACACAGGGACACGCTCTACATCAGGTGTGTGAGGCGAATGTTAACAGAGACACATGTGGCTCTGATGCCCGGTGGGCTCAGGCCGTGTCCTCTCCGTGCCCTCGGCCCCGGCGCCGCGTCACGCCACCGCTCTCAACTCTCAGCTCGGTGTGGCGCCGCCTACAGGCTGACACCAGGTCGATCCATAAACTTTGTTATGGACCTGGCGACTTTTAAAGGGATAGTTCAACATTTTGGCAAATTGGCCCATTGCCATAATCCCTATAGTCATAGCAGTAGGTTTGTTACCTTTAATTGTCGGTGCAAGCTATTTTTAGAACGGCGGAGCAGAGCCGTGAGCTGCTCAGAGCTACGCTACGGAGGCTAATGGGATTTCTTGGTTTCCCTCATCAAACTCATCAAATACACAATCCAACAACTCCACAACGCTCTGGTGGACAAGTTGTGACCTGCACATTCACCACGCTATGAGATAATAACACAACGTTACCAGAGTTGTTTTAGAGGGAAATACAGAGACTGCTTGATGAAAAACTGACCCTGAAGGCAACGCGCATCAGCGGTTTTGCATGAATATAAATGAGAATTTTGTTCTCAAACATTTTACCTGGATAAATAAAGGTTAAAAAAATATATATTAATAAATAAAAAGAATAAAACTTTACTTAACTACAAACTACAGGGTTGATCTTATGACTGTTAACCCTGCTAATGTTCATGTTTGTTAACCTCTTTGTGAAAAACAATAAAACACATAACAAAAAAGCAACATACAGATGATATAAAGTCTTTATAAATATTATACATTTGTTGATATGGAGCTGTAAAATATAAAATATTTGATTTAAGGCGGAATTACCTGCAAAAAAAGCATCACATTGCACCAGAGCAGAGAAGAATAGTGTCTTTATTCTTTATTGAAGCGCTGCAGCTCCTGTGGTTTGGATGATATTGATAATATTTAATCAACCGTTAACAGCTCTAATTTCATTATCGATCAGCTTTAGGTCTGGATCTGAGGGCGGCCAGGTGGCACAGTGGGTACAACTGCCTCTGGGTTTGATCCCCGGGTCTGGGGCCTTTGCTGCTCTAAACATAACTTTATCTGCAGGTGAAGAACCTTTAACCAAACACACTGACTGATGCATTATGGGAAATGTAGTCTCCAGTGTTTTTGGAGCTTCAGCCGTTACAGAGACTAAAGTTCAGGACTTTGCTGTTTCTCACTGCACCAGGTTCAATCCCCGTCCGCCGCTGCTCAGGACACGAGCGCCGCGCTGCTTCCTGGTTCATGAATGTGTGTGTGTGTGTGTGTGTGTTTGTGTGTCTGTGTGTGTGTGTGACGTCCAGAGAGAGTGAGTGTGTGACTGCTCATTTTATTACATTTCCTCCTCTCTCCCTGCTCTTACCTACGAGGCTTCATATTCCAGGAATCCCATGATGAGCAGTAACAGTTCACAGGCCTCTCCTGAGTGTGTGTGTGTGTGTGTAGATGTGTGTGCGCAGCAGCTATAAGTGTAAAGCCTGAGAGAAAACAAAGCTGCGAGCGAGGTTTTCCTCTCATCTGTTGTGTTTTTCTTCTCTGGTGAATCACACCACAGACACTCCACCTCCTCTTCCTCCGTCCTCTCATCTCCCTCTAAGCTAAATGATCCTTTCATTTCCTGATGACCAACCGAGCCCTTAGGTGTCTGTGCGTGGGTGTGTGTGTGTGTTTACGTGTGTGTGTGTGTGTTTACTCTGTGTGTGTATGTGCTGGGAGTGCGTGAGCTGCTCCGAGGCCACAGTTGCATGTAAAGTTCACAGTTGTGCTGATCCTGTAGCAAAACAAAGCTCTGAAAGAGATGTCTGGCCTGAGCCTCATGAGAGGGTGTGTGTAAGTGTGTGTGTTAAAGTTCAACATTTTAGTCATAGCAGTAGGTTCGTTACCTTTAATTGTCGGTGCAAGCTATTTTTAGAACGGCGGAGCAGAGCCGTGAGCTGCTCAGAGCTACACTACGGAGGCTAATGGGATTTCTTGGTTTCCCTCATCAAACTCATCAAATACACAATCCAACAACTCCACAACGCTCTGGTGGACAAGTTGTGACCTGCACATTCACCACGCTATGAGATAATAACACAACGTTACCAGACAGAGTTGTTTTAGAGGGAAATACAGAGACTGCTTGATGAAAAACTTCTGAAAAGCGGTTTTGCATGAATTTCCCTCTAAAACAACTCTGTCTGGTAACGTTGTGTTATTATCTCATAGCGTGGTGAATGTGCAGGTCACGGCTCTGCTCCGTCGTTCTAAAAATAGCTTGCACCGACAATTAAAGGTAAGGAACTTACTGCTATGACTATAGGGATTATGGCAATGGGCCAGTTTTTGAACTATCCCTTTAAGTGCATATAAGTTAAACGCTTTGCATCACTGCATGTTAAAAAAGTTCTTCTAAAAAAAAAAAAATCTGTTTTGCACACATTCCAGCTTGTGTCCACACCTGCAAACTCACACACACACGCACGCACGCACACACACACACTTATACACATACACTAACACACACACACACAAATCCGTAGAGAGCTGACTCCGGAAGATAGAGAGGAAGTTGTCTAATGGTTGCCAAACGTTTGAGTGGGCCCTGGCTAAACATGTGTTTAAAGCAGACAACATCAGCAATCACCACTTGACCCCTTCACACACACACACACAACCTAACACACAACACACACACACATTAACACACACACACAGAGCTCGAGAGGCCTTCTTCAACCCACACATGCAGCACTCACTTAGTTTTTGACAGTGAAACGCACACACCAGTTATTACTTTATCATCCAGTAGGTGTGTATATGACGCCACATTGTGCGATTTGTGTGTTTGCACACACAGAAACACACACACATACAGCTACACACACACACACGTACACACACACACACACATGCGCCAACAAGATAATATAATCAAGTCAGAGTGCAGCGGCTGCCGACTGCAGAATGCCCACTTCCAGATGTCCTGACGGAGAGAGACGCCACGCTCTTCCACTGGGAATTGGTCAAGGTCCTGAGGCTGCTGCTGCATGTGTGTGTGTAGCACAAACACACACACACACAGACACACACACACACACACAGGAGAGAACAGACGTAGACATAACCATGCAAACAGACACCCTGACACGGCATGAGCAGAAACCGGGCCCAGCTGGAGAATGATTCAAAGGCCAAGGGAGGAAGAGAGAGAGAGAGAGAGAGAGAGAGAGAGAGAGAGAGAGAGAGAGAGAGAGAGAGAGAGAGAGAGAGGGAGGACAAATTGCTTCTGCCTGCATCTGAAGACGTGATGTGCGAACGAGCTGTTAAAAGAAAACAAAGCCGAGTCGTGCCTGCCAGTTCCCACGACTCCCACACCGGCTCCTCCGTCCCTCCTTCCTCCCTCCGTCCATCCATCACTGCACTCGCTCTCTTCCTCGCTCTCGCTCTCTCGCTCTTACAGTAAGTGACCCGACACCTTCTGTGTCCTGGGATCAATTAGCGGTGTGTGGAGGATGAGTCGGCGACGAGGAGGAGGAGGAGGAGGAGGAGGAGGAGGAGGAGGAGGAAGGTGCTGCTGAGGATCAACCATTCATTTGACTCATTTCACTTTAAATACTTAAAATATAAAACACGTGTTCAGACATTCACCATCGTCTAAAGGTTGATTGGTCGTTAAAGCGTCAGTACAGATGTTGAACATGTCAACGTACAGATGTTTGACGTCTGTTTTACTCATTCATGTTCTAAAATATTATTATAATTAAGCTTAATTACTGATTTGTTTGGTTTTATATCATTATCATTTTGATATTTTAGTTTTGCTGCAAGAATTGTTTGCTGTTGTTAACACGTCTGTTCATCTGTCTGCACTGCAAACACTCTTACCAAGAATATTTGTCTTATTTCTAGTCAAGATTTAATTTCTAGTCAAAACTAATCTAATTCTACTCAAAATAAGACGCATCACGTAAAAAGTAGCTTGTTTTTAGACACTTTTTACTTCTTTCAAGCAGATTTTCACTTGAAATAAATAGAAAAATCTGACAGTGGAGCAAGTTTTTCTTTCTTATTACAAACACAAAAAACTTGCTTTCACTGGCAGATTTTTTTACTTATTTCAAGTGAAAATTTGTTTGAAACAAGTGAAAATGATCTAAAAACAAGTAGATTTTTAGGTGATGAGTCTTATTTTAAGTGGAAAGAGATTAGTTTTGGACTAGAAATGAGACATTTTGACAAGAAATAAGACAAATATTCTTGGAAAGATTTTGAGGTTTTTGCAGTGTATATTCATGCTGCTGCTCGTCTTGGCCATAACATGCTTGAAGAAGAGATTGTTAATCTCAATGGATCTGCTCCTGGATAAATAAAGATTAAAAAATAAATAAAAAGGTGATAAGCTGAACGACGTTTTAATTTGTTTTTGTGCCATCGTCGTTTAAATCTTTTCCAGGAGACGATGAACCGATGAAGATCAATGATCTGTGATTTCTTGTGCTGGAATTTCTCTAAAATTCGTTCTGTAGTAAAACTATCATGGTTATAAATTCAGTTTCCTGTTGGAAGTGAAGAGACACGTTGATCAAACATCCTTCATCTTGACTGAAATGTTTCTGTTGTTGATCGTTTTCTTGGAGACGAGTTCAACGAGATGTTGAGATCGATGTCTAAACACCACCATCAATAAACAGCAGTTACAGCGGTTTGACTGGTAGCTGCAGGTGGAGCTCCATCTGTCTGGCTGCTCCGTATACGACGTCACAGCGCCGTGTGGCTTTAAACTCACTTATTGGTTTGTTGTGAAGGCTGCTCAGCTGTCACACACATACACACACACACACACATTTATGCACAGTTTATTTACTCAGAGACATTTTGCTTTGACAGTTGAGTGGAAAATGGCTGAGAGTGAACTGGCAGCAGCGTCTTCACCAGCTCTGCTCTGCTGCACTGTGACCTATTGTAACTGGAGGTGTAATAACTTAAAGATGAGACCTGGTTATTATTAAAACTCAAATCAACTAGTTTGTCCTCCTTCTCATCTTCATTAGGATTATTTTCTATATGAAATATTGACTTTGTCTTTATAAAGATGAATTAATATGAACGACCCTCATTGACACCAGTGTGTCTACAGTTTATTCTAATGACATGAGATCTAGTTTAACTATTGAAAACAGTTGTTTCTTTATATTAATGGTCCCATACAGTGACCTAGAGGTGTGTGTCCATGTATTAGTTCGCAGATTGGATTCATAAGTGAAACACAACCTGAATTTAAAGGTCTCATAATTTTGTCTCTTTGTAGATGTCCATGTGTAGTGTGATTATAAAGCAGCTCTAGGTTCTATATTAATACTGTGAAAGTATCAAAGCCTCAGTCCACAGAGAAAAGCACACAGCCTGTATTCAGAAACTGAGCCTTAAAACCAGCCGTCAGGACTTCCTGTCACTTTGTGATGTCACAACGAAGCCCCGCCCCCTCACCACCTGGATAACACCATCCATCCAACAACAACTTGCAGGATTTGGTTTCTCTGAGTGTTTTATTCTGAAATCTACTCTATTTTTTCTTTTTTATTGGATCACTTTAGAAAACAGTCAGCCAATCAGAAGAGCGACGCAGAGCCTGCTCGGCTAACACACCGGCCTAGAGCTCCAGAGAGAGAAAGTGCAAAAAAAATGGCGTTTCCATTTGAAAAGTTGTTTCCTGTTTAGAAACGATTGACTTTTGATTTGTTTTCGTTCAGTCCAATCATCGTTAACTTCAGCCCGTCACCGTGACGACGTCTCCACTCTGAGATTAAACATGAGTGGCCTTTCAGTGTGTGTGCTTGTGTGTGTGTGTGTGTGGACACTTTCCCCCTCCAATTACCCACCTTCCCTGGCGTTTTTTCCTTTTTTTTTTTTTTTCTTTGCAGCGAGTGCTCTTCAGATATTTCCAAACGCTGCCAAACAGAAAAGTTCACATTGTGACAAAGGAGCTGAGCTCTGCCAGCAGCCGCCCCTTTACTTCCACCGCCTAATGATGGAAAGAATCTCCCTCTCTCCATCACCCCCCCTCCTCTTTTTCAGAGGTTAAGAGTAGACGAATAATCACTCATTTGCGGGGCAAAAAAAAAAAAAAAGAAAAGCGAGGGAGCTGAGTGAGTGTGCTGCATAAACATTTTCCCGGATGTAATTTTCTCTGCCGGTCTTTTGGCTTTTCCCAGTAGGACGGAGCCCAACGCCCAGGAGGAAATCGTTTAGGCTTCATAAGTGCCAAATTGTATCCTGGTTTTCCAGAGTTTTCCTGCCTGTTCTGGCTCAGGGCTTTTCCTGTGGTGAGATTGTGTCATGTGTTGTGTGCGTGTGCATGAATGTGAATGTGTGTGTGGGTACGGATGTAAAAGTGTAAAGTGTGTTCAGGAGGAGGAGGAAGGACGACGATGACGATGACGATTCAGTATCTCAAAAAAAAAAAGCTAAAAACAAATGGACTGGAGGATGACGAAGAGGAAGAGGAAGACGAGGATGAAGATGAAGAAGCAGGAAACAAACAGAGCAAAGAAAATGAAGGAGTGAAATAAGGAAAGAAAAGAAAACGAGTGTGAAATTAATGTGAGAAGTTCCCACTTCCTCAGGCGCCTGTGAATCCACTGAGCTGTGTCTGCACACAACAACACACACACACACACACACACACACAAAGAGCCTGAGAATCTGGGCTCTTCGCTGGCTTGTGTGTCATCAGTGTGTTCCCGCATGGGCGTGTGTGTGTGTGTGTGTGTGTGCATGTATGTTTGTGTGTGTGTGTGCCATGTGTTCCTGATTTGCAGAGAAAGACTTGAGCTGCTTCATTAGGTCATATTTGTTTATCAGACGTCGCACAAAGCAGCTGCTGTTCTACACGGAGACGCTCCACTTGGCCGCGCGTTCAGAAAAGTCAAGAACAAGAAGAAGAAGAAGAAGAAGTTGCATGTTTTAGTTTTGTTCTTCAGTCGTGACCTCGTTCTCTCTCTGCAGGTATCACACCAGCGTTCTTCTCCTTCGTGTCGTTTCGTTTCGTGACGCCTCGACATGTCAACTGACAAACACTGCAAAAACTCAAAATCTTTCCAAGAATATTTGTCGTATTTCTTGTCAAAATGTCTCATTTCAAGTCAAAACTAATCTCTTTCCACTTAAAATAAGACTCATCACCTAAAAATCTACTTGTTTTTAGATCATTTTCACTTGTTTCAAACTAATTTTCACTTGAAATAAGTAGAAAAATCTGCCAGTGAAAGGACGTTTTTTGTGCTTGTAATAAGAAAGAAAAACTTGCTCCACTATCAGATTTTTCTACTTATTTCAAGTGGAAAATCTGCTTGAAACAAGTGAAAATTATCTAAAAACAAGCTGCTTTTTAATGTGATGAGTCTTATTTTAAGTAGAATGAGATTTGTTTTGACTAGAAATGACATTTTGACAAGAAATAAGACAAATATTCTCAGTAAGATATTTGAGTTTTTGCAGTGTACAGCCTCTCACTGCAAAAATAAAAAATCTTTCCAAGAATATTTGTCTTATATCTAGTCAAAATGTCATTTCTAGTCAAAACTAATTGCATTTTACTTAAGATAAGACTCATCACATTAAAAAGTAGCTTGTTTTTAGATCATTTTCACTTGTTTCAAACACATTTTCACTTGCAATAAGTAATAAGGAAGAAAAACTTGCTCCACTATCAGATTATTTCAAGTGAAAATCTGCTTGAAAGAAGTAAAAAGTGTCTAAAAACAAGCTACTTTTTATGTGATGAGTCTTATTTTAAGTATAATTAGATTAGTTTTGACTAGAAACGACATTTTGACTAGAAATAAGACTAATATTCTTGGTAAGATATTTGAGTTTTTGCAGTGAATGAACTGTGAGCTACTCAATTACGGTAAACCAACGCGGCGCGGGTGCCGAGGACGCTGGCGGCCGGCCGGCGTCTCGTGTTAATGCCAGCGTTGGGCTAAATCAACTGCACATTTCCCATAAAGCTGCTGCTGCTGCTGCTGCTGCTGCTTCCTGTGGTGAGAAGAAGGATGTTGATTCTCTCCGTCGAAGCTTTTTGTTTTATTGTGTTTTCTCTCTCTCTCTCTTTAACGGTTTAAATATGTTGGAAGTGATTTTGCCATCAGCTTTTGATAACAAGTCCTGAACCTGGGGAACGAGGCCGAGGCCGCTGGGAACCACAGAGGGAGGGAGGGAGGGAGGGAGGGAACCAGTTGGAGGAAGATTTAGGAGGTGACACACTCAGAGCTCAGAGTACAAATACAGAGTCACTGATTGGTTAAGGTGACGACTGTAGCTCCGCCCCCTCTGGTTCGGCTGCTTTCATCTGTAACAGTCTGGTTCAGTCAGTGTCTCTGACTTCACACGCTGCCGTTCGCTCTCAATGAGGCTGAATGAACGAGTTACTAGGGGGTTAAAAAATACATATCTGGATTATTTTTTATCATTTATCTGATAACGATAATCTGACCATATACTTCAAAATGTGATTCTGTCAAATAAAGGTGAATGAATGAATGAAGAAGAGACTCCCAGTTAAACTCCAGTGTGGAGACATTAAATGAGTCATGAGGCTGGATGACACATTATTTCTTAATAGTGTTAACAAAGTGCTTCATACATGTTCTGCAAAACATGCACACAGTAGTGCAGGTTTCCCCTGGAAGGCTGCTCATCCTGACAGCTGAGAGTATTACTCTAGGTCACACATGTCAAACTCAAGGCCCGGGGGCCAGATCCGGCCCGCAAAACAATTTGATTTGGTCCGCGAGAAAATTTCCTATTTCTTTTATTAATGGCCCTCCGATATAGCGCTCATAGTACAAATCTCACAATACACTGCAACAGCTACCACATGGTTATGACCAAGCAATAGACTGACAAGCGCCAAGTCCTATCAGGCATGGAAAAAATGGCATATGAGAGAAAACTAGGCTAAGTACGGTATTTGTGTTTCCTTCTGTTTTTTACAGCCTTTTCTGAAATCACAATACAGTTTCTGAATCCTGCCCACTGATTGGCTCCTGATGCATGTATTTGGCGAATGAGGACTTTCATGCGCCTCCCCTTTACCGTCTATTGTTTTCTTCTCCAAACCAGTGTTTTTAAACCTTTTTTGAGCCACATTTTGCACATTTTGTTCATTTAAACAATCCTGCGGCACACCACTAACCAAAAATGTTGCAAAATGACACAGTGCATCCTAATACAGTAAATATAATACACATTTTATCTCTTACAGTGTAGTTACAGTGTAGTAGGAGCAGTGTGTGTGTGTTTTATATATTAATCGGCACAACAACAAAAATTCAAAATGTGCATCCCTAATTTGGATCAATTAAGTTAAATTTGATAATTTTCCACGGCACACCTGACAAACTGTCACGGGGCTTGTTGACCACCTGTGAGGTTGTTGACCACAGTGGTTGAAAATCACTGGTATAAACACATAATGGAAAATCGTTTACGATAATATCGTAGGTGATATATATCCCCCCACCTCTACTGTACAAGTCACTGGTTTAACAGTTGCCCCTAGCAACAGAGTGGGAGGAGTCAAGGTGGAAATATCCCTCTACAAACTGTGATGCATCATCATCATGAAGCACTGATCTGAGACAAACTCTGACAGTAAATACAACCAGAGGGTGAAGATTAAACTCCATCTGACAAAAAATAGATGGAAACAATCAATGAGAAGTGACACCTGATAGGAAGAGGGAGGTGTGGCCATGGCAACCGCATCACACGACAACGATGACAGCAACAACAACGAGCAGAAAAACTGAAGAGCGAACGCTTATGAGATCCAAACAAGTCCACGTTAAGGCCTCAGCACCTGAACAACAGGTGACACAGGAAGTGAAAAACCCCAACGTCCAACCAGCAGAGCGTCGCCACGGCAACGTCACACAGGAAGTACCGAGGCCTCAAACCCAAAACACACAGGAAACAGGAAGGGTTTAAAAATATATATGTATATACAATCTGATTAAAGTCGGATGAAGATGCAAGAAATTATTCTAAGAGAAATTTAAAGAGATGAAAAAACACAAGAGGAAGAGACACACACACATACACATACACAAACACACACACACTGGTTGAGGAATGTCTGTGCGCCCCGAGGAGGAGGAGACGGGGACAGACAGAACACAATTAGAAGCAGCTTGTCACAACTTTGGACCTTGAAGTGTGTATCTCCACTGTGTGTTTGTGTGTGTGTGTGTGTAGCTACATGTGTGTGTGTGTGTGTGACACTTGCCCTCCCGCGCAGCTCATTTATTGGATTAGTCCAGGACTGACCAGTGGGGATGTGGCCGAGCGGCGCCGGCGCCAGGGGCTCTGAGCTGTGAGTAGCCACGATGCTAAGCTAAAGGGAGGGGGGGGGGTGCTTGTTACTGGGGCTGAGGTGCCAGGGGGAAGGAGGGGAGGTAGGATGGACTAATTATAAGGGAAAGCCCCAATTACAAGAAGAGGAAGAAGGAGACAGGGACCGGGGGGGGGGGGGGGCAGCTGGAGGGAGGGAGGGGGGCGTGGAAATGCCACGACTAGCTGCCAGTGACAACATCCTCACCTCACACACAAACACACACACACACACTAGTGCTGCACGATTTGATAAAAATGTGTGATTATGATATTGTAAATCAATGCTGTAATGAGTCTATTTGCTTGATTATCAAGCACAACACAGGAAATCAAATAACCATATTTTAGGAGCGTATTTCTCAGCCCCAACATACACATTTTGAGTAATAAGTGTTTCCTTACACCAGTGATCATCAACTGGCGGCCCGCGGGCCACTTCCGGCCCGCCGAACCTTCCAATCCGGCCCGCTACTGAGTTCTAATAGTTATCAAGTAGCTAGTATATTTCTCGGTCTCTGCTTGTGTACGCCTGTAAGTCAATACGCTGGGACACAGAGGCACGGAGACACGCTCAAAGTGTTAGTGTGCACCTGTAAATCAATGCGCTGGGATAAGGAAACGCTGCGGTACCCAAAGCACCGTGCATGAAAGTTTAGGGAGCTGGACTGCAGGGTTTCCCTGCCTGTCTGCAGAGGCTTCAGAGGTTCATTTCATATTTAGGCTGAAAATCACAGGCAAGTCAGCAGTGTAAAAGCTTTCATTTTATATCATACCAAACACCAAAGATATGTATAAATGAAAATTATTTGCTTGATTATCAAGCACAACACAGGACCATATTTTAGAAGCGTATTTCTCAGCTCAAACAATTTTAAGTAATAAGTGTTTCCTTACACTATCATGTTCAGTGTTTCCCCCAGAAAATGTGTTAGTTGAGGTGTGTGTGGGGGGGGGGGGGGTTCGACGCGCGCGCTGCTGTTATGCATGCGCGCTTCTCTGTGGTGTGTATGTGTGTGAGAGGATGCGGAGATGAATGAAGGCGCTCGTCCGACGGGGGGGGGGGGGGGGGGGGGGGGGGGGGGGCGGCGGCGAATATCGCTACATTTTAATTTTTTTAAGACGTTAGTTTAGGCGGCAGCTCTTTGTTGTTAAGGCAGCCGCCTTAACAGGAAACCGCTGCGGGAAACCCTGATGTTCTTTGTATTAAATAAAAATAGGTCACAGTTTCACTACTGCGTTGCCATCATTTATTATAATGCATTTCGGGGGAAGAAATGCATTGTATTGTATTGTAATGCTCCATCGTGTAAAGCGCCGGGTGGCCATGGTGTAACTCCGGTTTGCCTGCATCAGTTTTAGTTGCGTTTTTTGCTCCCCCCAACACTGGGTGACCATCCGGACAACGATTTAGGCGTCAAAAATGACCGGAATTCTCCTTTAATCGTGCAGCACTAACACACACTGGACATCTGAAGTGCAGCCTCTTTCTCTTTCTCTTTACCTCTCTCTCTCTCTCTCTCTCTCTCTCTCTCTCTCTCTCTCTCTCTCTCTCTCTCTCATGCCAACGGGAAACTCTATTAAGTGTGTGTGTTAGCCCAGTGGCTGACAGCATGCCCACAGACACACACACACTTACATGTACATGATGAACACACACACAGACACACACAGAGTCAGATAGAGCAACACACAGCAGCAGACAGGGCCGAGGCCTGGAGATGAAAGGCTGCAGGAGTTTAATAGAGTTGAAGCAACACAAGGCACAACTGCTGCTGATGGCTCCACACACACACACACACACACACACACACACACACACACACACACACACACACACACACACACACACACACACACACACACACACACACACACACACACACACACACACACACACACACACTCACACACACACACACACACACACACACACTTATATACACACACACACACTTATACACACATGCTTTAATAGCAGCCTGTAAGTGCAAGTGTGTCTCCACTCCCCCAGATATGTAGAGTGAGATGATAATTCAGAGCAACTCCACACACACACACACACACACACACGTACACACACACATACACACTTATACACACACACACACACATCCATATGCCAAACCGGATGACCTCATACTGTATGGCTGACCAGCTCTCCCATACACCACCTTCATTGGAAACACATGTTGGATGTGTATGTGTATGTGTGTAAGTGTGCGTGCATATGTACGTGTGTGTGTGTGTGTGTGTGTGTGTGTGTGTGTGTGTGTGTGTGTGTGTGTGTGTGTGTGTGTGTGTGTGTGTGTGTGTGTGTGTGTGTGTGTGTGTGTGTATGTTTAAGTGTGTAGAGCTGCTCACTACGTGTTATGCTTCTGAATACATTTCCGGCCTCGACCAAATACCGCTCTTGTATTTTAACTCAATCTCAGGCAGCACTATATATATATGCTCTCTCTCACACACACACACACACACACATACACACAGACACACACACTCCAGGCCTCTCAGGTTTGATCCTCCTCATCAGGGAGCTGAAGGTAAAGTTACGCTGCTGCTTTTTGCCCCAAAGCCTGAAGACCCAGTTCACTTTCACACACCCCTGCATGTGTGTGTGTGTTGGTGTGTATGTGTGTGTGTGTGTGTGTCTGTGTGTGCACGGAAACACTATGAATATCCACATATGATGCTGCACTCAGTGTGTCAACACTAAGACACACACACACACACACACACATTCACATTCACACACAGGTGGAAATGGACACAAACTATCAGAGTCACGCGTCCATATTCATGTTCCAGGGCAGCTCCGAAGCTGATCAATAATAATGAGACAGGAAGTGGCCGAGAGGAGAGGAAACTAAACTATTGATCTATTAACTCACTGTTGAAGACACAACAACAGAAACATGTTCCGGGTTCAGAAAAAGCTGCAATATGTCTGTTTTTCCCAGGAAACAGTGAAGGCATCGTCACTGGAGAAAAGCCTGGTCCCGGTTCAGACGCATCTCTCTTCTCCTACATATCCCAAGATGCACTGCACAC